>NC_044382.1:61261080-62744413 GCF_006542625.1 Nomascus leucogenys
AGTAGTTACACATGCTTGTATTGACTGCTCATTTCCTGTTCCACTACCTGGGTCCCTCACACCTGCTCCCTAGGATCACACTCCCACATTAACAACCTGAAAATAAGCCTTTGACTTGGGCTCCGATTGGGAGGTATGACAATTTCTCCACTGTCTTAAAAGACCTTGATGTAGAGAGAACATAGGCAACACCATCAAGCAGACCTGGGTTCCAACCTTAGTTTACAATTTGTTAGTGGCATGACTTTGCACAAGGTTCATAATCTAGGCCCTCTTAAAGAAGTGTGAAGATTACATAAGGTAACAGAGTTGTTAGCTTCTAAAATTCCACACCCACCTTCCCACACTCAAAAACATTCATTTTCGGCAGGTTGTAGACTCCCAAGATGTAATGAAGCAGAAATTCAACAAAGTGGAAATGAAAGCACACGAGTTAAACAAAATATTCTTCTGTGCACAGTGTTTCCTCTTTTGTCCCAGAACTTTACTTGCTTATTTTGCAGGCTTTTCCCCCTTTAGAATTACATATTCCTACCTAAAATACTTTGCAAATAGTATTAGTTCCAGGTTTACTTTCTTTTAAGAACATACAAGACTCTGAAAAACATGTCCTTTTAATTTTTCAACAAAATATCTGAACCTGGTGATAACATTTTAAAGAAGGTGAATAAGTAACAATGGTTTGGAAGATATGGTTTGAGAAGAAGACGCTGAGAAGGTTTGAGCAGAAACCTAGGAGCAGTGTGACCAAGGATCAGTGGAGAAATAGAATTACTGAGAGGCACTGAGGCCCCAGCTGGGACTTGCTTGCAGGTGAATTCTGGTGAAAATTCTGGCAAACTCCTGAGCATTTGCCTTTTCTGATTCTACCAAGGCAGTCCTCACTGGCTTCCTATTCTTACCTCTTTCAAAAATAGCATTTATTAAATGAAAACTTGATTGTTTTCTAGTCTACATTATTCACTAGACATTTTTTTAAAAACACATGGACCTTTTGTCCAGAAAATAATAGGTGCTCAACTATCTAATATTTTCATATGCTTTCAAGGATGCATTTATCCCCAGATTACGATCTCTATATTTGACTATGAGCCCCTTGAGGTGAGAAAGGCTCAAATCATATAAAACTCTCTATCTCTAGGCTGAGTGCAGTGGCTCATGTCTATAATCCCAGCATTTTGGGAGGCTGAGGTGGGCAGATCACTTGAGCCCAGGAGTTCAAGACCAGCCTGGGCAACATGGCGAAGCCCCATCTCTAGAAAAAAATACAAAAATTAGCTGGGTGTGGTGGTGCACGCCTGTAGTCCCAGCTACTCAGGAGGCTGAGGTTGGAGGATTGCTTGAGCCCAGAGGCAGAGGTTGCAGTGAGCCACGATCACACCACTGCATTACAGCCTGGGTGACAGAGCGAGACCATGTCTGAAAAATAAATAAATAAATACATGAAATCCTGTCTCTGATGCACAGTTTCCAGGTACATAAGAACTATTCAAAAAATATTATTGATGTTCATATTGAATAAATGTTTTTCAACTTGGAAAAAGAACTGAACGAATCAGACAAAAACTGAGGTTTGGCAGAGCCGAAGTCATGAATAAACAAAGGGATGAGGATGTTGAGATGAAGTGGTTTTGCTTGTGTGAAAAGGCAGATAAATGATGCAAAGGAAAAGACTGATGTTCTGAGGAGATTATAAACTAGGTCAATGTAATAGTGGAAAAGACTGGGGAATATAGTGGTCAGAGAAAGCAACCTCTGCCACTAAAGATACTTTGAATTATTGTCACTTGACTGCCAGTAAGACAAGTAAGTTTTGTGTAGTGAGTAGAGTCTTTGTACATAAATAGAAATGTATACTGATGAAACCATTATAAAGTCTTTCTATAGAATGAATAGATCAATCAATTTCATTTAACTTACAATGACTTCAAATGAAAAAAACAAGAATAGGAACAGAGGTAACACTTTCCCACCCTATGATGATTTATCAAGTCATTCCTACTGAAGTCTCATCTTAATTATTTTCTTCAGTTTGCAAAGCTGCTACCAGGGAAATAACTGTGTGATGGATTTTTGCTTTTGTGAAATAATTAATTAGCTCTCCAAAACACAGAAAACCAAGAAAATCCAGATATGGCCAACCATCCATCTATCCATCCATTCATCCACCTTTCTGTCATTTGACCAGTTACACTTTGAACATGCATTGTTTACCAATATATACCAGAGCCTTGTACATATAAGTGACTCTAAACAGGCCGGGCGTGGTGGCTCACACCTGCAATCCCAGCACTTTGGGAGGCCGAGGCAGGTGGATCACGAGATCAGGAGATCGAGACTATCCTGGCTAACACAGTGAAACCCCATCTCTACTAAAAAAACAAACAAACAAACAAAAATTAGCCGGGCGTGGTGGCGGGCGCCTGTAGTCCCAGCTACTCAGGAGGCTGAGGCAGGAGAATGGCGTGAACCCAGGAGGCAGAGCTTGCAGTGAGCCAAGACCGTGTCACTGCACTCCAGCCTGGGTGACAGAGCGAGACTCCATCTCAAAAAAAAAAAAAAGAAGTGACTATAAATCAAACACTTATCAACTAAGCATCATGCTAACATTGTTTACAAAGATGAACAAACAAGGTACCATCCAAAGCATTAAAGACCTCTCAATTTAGAAGAGCGAGTTGGAAATATAAACAAATAGCTAGGATACGTTCAGAAGAAGGATGCATAGGTGGGGATACATAACTATCTTTTTAAAATTATTTTGATTAAGATTATGTAAATTCAGATTAATTGGGGCAAATACAGAGAGATATTGGCAAGAATGGTAAACACTTATAAACAATATAATAACCAAATTAGACTAAATTTTAAAAGTAATTTTTACACTTCTGTCCAGTTTAAGGATTCCCTATAATACTGATCATCTTCTCCATCATTTCTTTATTCTGACTTTTTCTAATGGGGTTAAACAAATCACAGACTTCATTTCTGGGCAAGACATGTTGTGCTGTGTCTTGAATCAGCACTTCAAATGCTAGTCAAGGTTTCATATCAATAACAGCCCTCCCCACTTTGTATCTGTGGGTGACTGAGAATGAGCCTTTTTAACAACTTGCAAGGAATCATTTTTTTAAAAAGTAAAAAAGACTAAAAATAAAATAAATTTATGATCTTGGCCTTCCAACTTTTATCTGCACACTTCTTGTTCAAACCATGTCTCTTGGGTCTCTCTTTGCACAGAGGAAAATATTTCTTTTCTCTGTGTGACTAGGAAGCCTGCATTTCTCTCCATTCCCAGCGCCAGTAAAATGTCACCCTGTGACCAACAGAGAGAATAGATCACGAAGAAATGGGTTATTTTTCCACATGGCATGTTTCCCCATGACTTTTTCCTGGTCTGGAAGAAATGTTTTCATGACAGTCAAGTCACTCCTCACCAGCTGATGTGCTTCTGTCCCAATTGATGAGCTGGATATTGTGTTAAAATTATTTTACCAAGACTGGATAATCTTCTGGGATTATTTGTCCATTTATTTTTTAGAAACTGGCTTATTGGCAGAAACTTGTTAAATGGGTCTTTCTTTAGGCAGGGTCTCACTCTATTGCCTAGGCTGGAGTGCAGTAGCATGATCTTGGTTCACTGCAGCCTTGACCTCCTAGGCTCAAGTGATCCTCCCACCTCAGCCTCCAGAGTAGCTGGGAGTACAGGTATGCGCAACCACACCCAGCTAATTTTTGTATTTTTTGTAGAGATGGGGCTTCACCATGTTGCCCAGGCTGGTCTTGAACTCCTAGGCTCAAGTGATCCACTCAACTCAGCCTCCCAAAGTGCTGGGACTACAGGTGTGAGCCACCATGCCCGGCCTAACCTGAGTCTTACTTTCTCACAACTAAGCTCTCATGGGGGGACGAGGCAGGAGCAGTGCAAGGGAGAACAGAAGGTATTTTGCTATAAGGATTATTCCCTTTGAAAAGAAATGCCTGACACAGCCCAAGTGAGGTTGCTATGTTTCTGGCCCAATAGCCATTGGATTAAACTGGTACCAGGTGTTACCTATTCAGGTCTTGTGAGTCTGAATGCCTTGTTAAGGAGACTATACTATACTAAGAGTTGTGGAAAGTATGAAGAGGATAGCCAATTTTAGAAGAGTTGAAACCATTTCCTCAATTATTTCTTCACCAGAAAACACATAACCATGACTCCTCAAGAGCTCCCTGAGGGAATATTACTGTAGCTTCCACAACTACATTCTTTATTTTAGCCAAGCCTGGAGTGGGTGGGCTGGGGTGACTGCTTGTTGAGTGACACCCATGACGGACTCAAATCATTCTTTGGGGGTGAAATATATGCCACTCAAATCACTCTTTGGGGGTGAAAGATGATATTTTATAGTAAATGTATAAGTTCAGTATTAAAGAAGAAGTTTTTTTGCAGTAGTACTGCAAATAGAAATTTTGATCTAACACATTATCATTGTCAGAGTGATTTTCTTGCTAAATTAAGAAACCTATGGGTCATAAATGAAATAGAACTGGTTGGAGTACAAATGTAATTTGACAGACGTGTTCCCTTGTGTGCTGGAGCTGGTTCATTACTAACTTGCAAGAGCCAATTGTTAAATTTTCAGGAATTTGGGGAGCAGACTGTTAAACACTACTGAGATTAAAATTCGAAGCATATAAAGTCACAATTAAATAAGCTATATTAAAACAAAGATTATAAATACTCAAAAACATACACCCTCAGAAACAAAAAATTCATTCCCCAGCTGTTGGACATGCTAATGGTAGGTGGCCCTCAGCCATCAGCTCCCTTTGGAGAGTGCCTTGGTGGGAAAGAGCACCCTTGCTCAAGGTGACATTCAAGGCCAATTATTAATCAACACAAGTGCATAAATGTCTGGTCTCTTTGCCCCATGTGAGATCACTTTGAAGGATTATCTAAGCTTCAGAGCTCCCCACTGGTCAGCTGAAACTTTCGCAACGCTGTTCCAAGGCTCACCTTCTTCTTCTGCACAATCCCCACTTCAGGAGGGCTCCCTGATAACTGCCTTGCACATCACTCTCCATCTGTGACAACACCCAACCAAAAATGGTTATTAGGCATCTATTATGTTTCAGGCACCGGAATCATCACTGATTAGTAAGACATGGCCTTTGTTCACAAGAAGATTACAATTTAGGAAAAGACAAATGTATCCATTAAAATGCAAAGTAATAACAGCTATGATGGGTAAACATTATGAACGCCATATGAGGTATTCCTAGCTGAATCTTTGGAAAGTTAAAAACGTATTTGTGAAGGAAGAGATATCTACACTGCTTCTAAAGGACAAGTAAGAGCTAACTAGTCTGGAAAGAAAAAGAAAGGCATAAAGGTATTTCACAAAGAAGGAACAGCATGTTCAAAGAGCAGGATGACTATGAAAGCTCAATGACACTATAAAGAATGCAATTTTTTTCAATTGCTCATAAAGTAGAGGTAGGAAAGAGGTGAAATCCCATGGAAAGATAGTTTTCTAAAAGACTTATTATGTTAAGGACATTGAACTTTATGCTCAAGAAAAGGAGAGCCATGGAAGGGTGATAAACATTTGTATTTTGTAAATATCTCTGGGCCTACAATAGGGAAAGTAGATTTGGGGAGAAGGGAACAGAAGACAAGAAGGCTAGTAAGAGGCTGCTGTAGTATTCTTGGCAGAAGATGTTAGTCTGAACCAAAGTTCAGACAATGAATAGAGAGAAGAAGGAAAGTGGAGATATTGTGGAGGTAGCATTGACAAGACTTGAAGAGTCATTGAGCATGGGGTTGATAAAGAGAAAGGGATCAAGGGAAACCTCAAATTTCTGATGAGAAAATGGACAGAAGAGATAAAATATGACACTTAAGGCAGTGATTTTTAGGTAAGTTCAACCTGAACTGTTTGTGGGACACCCAAGTAAATATATGAAGTTAGCAGCTTGATGTGGAGTTTAAATTGTGTGTGTGTGTGTGCGTGTGTGTGTGTGTGTGTGTGTGTGTGTGTGAGAGAGAGAGAGAGAGAGAAGGAGAGAGAGAGAAACACCTAGAGTGGCTACTTCCGTAATTGCCCCATCCATGCTCTGGCAGCTGATTAGTGAAAGTGTTAAAACTGCGGGAGCCTATGTAATCACTTTTATAAAGTGATTCAAGAGTACAATATAACTCAGCAGTTGTGAGATAGCGTGGCGTATTTAGAACAAGATTTTGAAGTCAGGCCAACCTGAGCTTTTATCCCAAATCCACCACCTGCTTGCCATAAAGACTTAGATGAGTTATGTATCTGACCCTCACATTCCCCATCAAGAATGCGACGCTGATCACACTTTGCAAGGTTGCCGTAGGCTTAAATGAGATTGTATATGTAAAAGTACGTGACACATATTAGGCCTTCAGTGATTCTTTCGTTTCCCAGACCATAGAGTTTCCAGTGCTCTTTGCATTGTATCTGTTGCCCTCCGTACTTCCTGACTCCAGTTTCCACTTTGAACTCATCCTGTTAATACAAAGCATTATTTCAATTACCTGATAAAGATAAAATCCAGCCCCTGCTCTCCCTTTGTACTGTCTGGCTCTGGATGTTTTTGTAATCCTTTCCTGGCCTTGTCTACATCTAATTTACTTCCTTTCAGTTGAATGTTATCGCAAGTCATGAATTGTTCTCACTTCATGTTTATTGCAAACAGATAACCATTATCTCCAACAGGCCTGCTTGGTTTTATCTTAGTTGTTTCACATTCGGCAACTTTTTAATTATTTCATTTTATTTTCTCTACATTAGGTTGTTTCTCTTCTGCATTGATACTTGGATAAAGAGGCGAAAACAAATTTGTAATTTAATAAGCCTTTTCAAATGTATTACTGCTGGAAACAAGCTGAAGTCCTTAAAATTTGTTTTGACCGTAAAGTTCCATGACCATTTCAAAATTCCTTGGCTGAAAAAAACGAAGTTTTTTAGTTTCCCCTCTACAAGGTGCTGACTTAATTTCATCAACAGATCCCAGTCAAGCCAGTCAAGGCTTGGTTGGTTCCAGAAACCAGGGCTGCTTCATCTGGGGGGTTACACAAGGCAGCTGGAGAAGACAGGACTGAACCATATCCTGGAGGGAGAACAATGGCAAACCAGAGAAGAGTCAAGCAGTGGCTTTACTCAATGGAAAGGCATAGGATGAGAATAGAAAAGAAACCAATACTCTAGAGTCAGATAAACACAAGAATAAACGAGGCCGGGCACGGTGGCTCATGCTTGTAATCCCAGCACTTTGGGAGGCCGAGGTGGGTGGATCACCTAGGTAAGGAGTTCAAGATCAGCCTGGCCAATATGGTGAAACCCCATCTCTACTAAAAATACAAAAAAAAAAAAAAAAATGCCAGGCATGGTGGCAGACGCCTGTAATCCCAGCTACTCGGGAGGCTGAGGCAGGAGAAACACTTGAAACTGGGAGGCAGAGGTTGCAGTGAGCCGAGATCACACTACTGCACTCCAGCCTGGGCAACAAGGAGAGACTCTGCCTATAAATAAATAAATAAAATGGAGAGAGGAATGATGGTTAAATAGCTGAAACTACTCAATACAGGTAGGGTGGATAAAGGCAGGTCTTTTTTTTTTCTCATCTTTCTGACTGTGGCTGTTTGATTTCCATCAAAGAAAATCACACAAGAGCCTATAAAAGATGGCCCCAGTAGATATTCTGCATTTTGTCCTCTCCCTCACACTTCACTCTACCCTCTCATCTCCTTAACTCTCTACTTATCATGCTACCCGGCTACAAATTTCATCTATCCCCTCCTCAGTTGTATAGCCCATACATCTCCCTGCTAATTAAAAGTTCTAGGCTGGGCACGGTGGCTCATGCCTGTAATCCCAGCACTTTGGGAGGCCGAGGCGGGCGGATCACGAGGTCAGGAGATCGAGACCATCCTGGCTAACACCGTGAAAACCCGTCTCTACTAAAAATACAAAAAATTAGCCGGGAGTGGTGGCGGGCACCTGCAGTCCCAGCTACTCTGGAGGCTGAGGCAGGAGAATGGCATGAACCCGGGAGGCGGAGCTTGCAGTAAACCGAGATCATGCCACTGAACTCCAGCCTGGGCGACAGAGAGAGACTCCGCCTCAAAAAAAAAAAAAAAAAAAGTTCTAAAATGAAATATAAAGGTAGAAGCAACAATCTCCTCCTCCTTCTCCTCATTAGCCTTTACAATATAAATCAGCCCTGAACAATAGAAATGAGAAGAAAGAGAACTAACATTTTCTGAGCACTGTCACACTGTCCGGCATTTGAGTACTTTGCATGCCTTATCCCAGTGAATCCTCAATATGTTTCAATTGAATAGTTGGGGAAATTGAAACTCCCTGAAGTGATGAAACTAGCGGATGAAAGAGCTGGAATTTACACACTGGCCATTCTGACTCCAACCTTCATTTCTAACAATGCTAGCTTATGAATTGCGCTTTCATGTTGCAGTATTAATATTAATTAATATTTCTCTGCAATGAGCTGCCAGGTCCCCTTTACCTGTCACTTCTTCTCTGGACTCAGTGTCATTCTGGCCTACCATAAGTACAAAGTGAAATAAAGAATTGCACTGGAAAACAAATAGCTCCCTAGCCCAGCATTCTCAAGTCTGGATGTCTGGTATGTGTTGCTTTTATCACTCATACATGAAAATGTAATGTATTTTGTGATGTTCATAGTGGAGTGGCATTTAGAGACCCAAGACCTGACACTCCGCTTTAAAACCCCATCATGAGATAAATATCCCTCTTCTAAACCAAAAGAAAAAAAATCAAAAGGTGATATATTTAATAATGATCCAAATGAACAGAAATGAAAGGAACTACATTGGCTGGGTTGATACCAAGTCACCTCTGCCCTGACTGAAGCTGATCCACCACTTCTATCTTCAGCTGTTTATTCAGTCCAAGGCCTGACTTCCTGCTTTATATGCACCTCGTGAGCTCCCAGTGCCAGACATCCTGAAATAAATTACCAAATGGACTCCAGGAACACTCCTTGTTCTTGTTATAAATTTCAAGAAATATATAGAACTTCCTATAGACCCACAGGACAGCCCTTTCAGACGTGCTGAGAAGAGCCTGGCTTTCCTCTTCTGGAAGATTTATCTCCTAGAGCCCATGGGCAAAGAGCAGTGGTAAGACCTCTGTGGTTACAAACTCTTTTGCAGTCTAGTTCAAAGAAAACATCATGGGCTTTGGAGTCAGAAAGATTTGAGTTGAAGGCTGAGCTTGCTACCTACTATAGCTGCAACCTTATGCAATGTGCTTCATTTTCCTTGACCATCAAGATCTTCCTATATAAGGTAAGTGAACAGTTACAGTGGAAGAACATTGCAATAATTCAGTGAAATAATGTCTAAAGGCAACTTCATGGTAGTGGAACTAGAGTCTGTGTACAAGAACTACTGAGCCCCTCTTTAAAAAGAGGTATCACCTTCATCTTCCTACCAACTTCATGGAGTATAAAAAGGACATAGCACATTGCAAATGCTGCTGAAATTGAGATATGGGGAGGTAAAATAATATACCAACTGCCCTTCAGAAAGTTGAAGCAAAACTTTCTAATTTTGCCAGGTCACCTGAATACCCTCCACAACTCCAGGATTTTTTTTTCCACTAATCTGGCTTCGGAAGCAATTAGTGGTGCTATATTCCCATGACCATTTTTCTGTGTTGTTTTACTTTCTGTTCTTATTTTCTGTGTACATATTTTATTTCATTTTTAGTTTGTTTTTCTTCACTTTTTATATCTACAGAGCTGAGCAGAAATATATATGCAATGTTTAACCTACTATGAAATTTAGAAATGAAGAAATATGTGGTAGGAACCAGCTTTACTCCTTCCCTAGCTCCCAGGGGAATCAAACAAATATAAAGCTGAGATATATTCTTTGCTTACCCAGGACAAGGGGCAACTGGGGGATGTTGCAAGCGTCCATCAACATAAGGTGGACAACGGGGGAAAGAGCACTGGAAAAGGAGTCAAGAGGCTTGAGTTCTGTTGCTGCCTCTGCCACTAACTCACCATGCATTCCATCTTTTCTCTCTTCCTCTGTTTCTCTTTCACATCTACAAAATAATGCAGCAGGTCTCAAACTTGCTCTGCATCATAATCATTTTTTTTAATTAAAAGACTTTATTGATTATTATTGTTTTTGATTGATAAATTATAATTGTACACATTTATGGGCTACAATGGGATGTTTTGACATATGTATTCAATGTGGAAGAAGAAAATCAAGCTAATTTATTCAGCACCTCACCTACCCTGTTTTATGGTGAGACATTTGAAATTTATTCTCTTAGTCATTTTGAAATATATAATACATTATTATTGACTGTGGTACCCTGTTGTGCAACAGATCTTAGAACCTATTTTTCCTGTCTATCTGAAACTTTTTACCCTTTGTATCCCTCAACAACTCCCCAATCCTCCCTTCATCATCCCTCACCCCCCAGCCACTGGTAACCATTATTCTACTCTCTACTTGGACTAGCTCAACTTTCTTAGATTCCAGATATAAGTGAGATCATGTGGCATTTGTCTTTCTGTTCCTGACTTATTTCTTTATTTTTTGTACATGAATACGTTCTTTAGTAGGTGATTTCTGAGATTTTGGTGCACCCATCAACAGAGCAGTATACACTGTACGCAACCCACCTCCCACCCTTTCTCCCCAGTCCTCAAAGTTCATTGTAGCATCCTTATGACTTTGTGTCCTCACAGCTTAGCTCCCACTTATGAGTGAGAACATACGATGTTTGGTTTTCCATTCCTGAGTTTCTTCATTTAGAATAATGGTCTCCAATTCCATCCAAGTGGCTGCAAATGCCATTATTGCTTTCCTTTTTATGACTGAGTAGTATTCCATGATATCTATACCACATTTTCTTTATCCACTCGTTGATTGATGGGCATTTAGGCTAGTTCCATATTTCTGCAATTGCAAATTGTGCTGTTATAAACATGTGTGTGCAAGTATCTTTTTCATATAATGACCTCTTTTCCTCTGGATAGATACCCAGGAGTGGGATTGCTGGATCAAATGGTAGATCTACTTATAGTTCTTTAAGGAACACTGTTTTCCATAGTATACTAGTTTACATTCACACCAACAGTGTGAAAGCATTCCCTTTTCACTGCATCCATGACAACATCCATTATTTCTTGACTTTTTGATTATATGGGCCTGGCTTACTTCACTTAGCATAATATACTCTAGATTCATCCATGTTGTCACAAATAAGAGAACTTCATTCTTTTTTAAGACTGAATTGTATTCCATTTTGTATATATACCACATTTTGTTTACCCATTCATTTGTTGATTAACACTTAGGTTGATTCCATATCTTGGCTTTGGGAATAATGTGGCAATGAACGTGGTAGTGCACCTATCCCTTCAACATGCTGAGTTCAGTTCCTTTGCATAAATACCCAGAAGTGGGACTACTAAGTCATATTATAGTTTTATTTTGAGATACATGAGGAACTTCTATACTATATTCCATAATGACTATACTAATTTACATTCCCACCAACAATGTATAAGTGTTCCCTTTTTTCCATATTCTCTCCAACAGTTGTTGCCTTTCATCTTTTTCATAAGATGTGTGAGGTGATATCTGATTGTGGTTTTAATTTGCATTTTTCTGATGACTAGTGAAGCTGAGCATTTTTTCATGCACCTATTGGCCATTTGTATGTCCTCTTTTGAGAAACGTCTGTTCAGTTCTTTGTTGTCTTGCTGTTGAGTTCTATTTCTTATACATTTTAGATATTAACCCCTAATCAGATGTATGGTTTGCAAATATTTTCTTCCATTCTCTGAATTGTCTCTTCACTTTGCTGACTGTTTCCTTTGCTGTGCAGAAGCTTTTATAGTTTAACATGGTCCCAATTCATCTATTTTTGTTTTTGCTGTCTGTGATTTCAGAGTCATATCCAAAAAATCATTGCCCAGACCCATATCATGGAGCTTTTCCTTTTATATTTTCTTCCAGTAGCTTTACAGATCCAGGTCTTGTATTGAAGTCTTTCTCCCGTTCCCTCCAAGATGGCCAAATAGGAACAGCTCCAGTCTACAGCTCCCAGCGTGAGCAACATATAAGACAGGTGATTTCTGCATTTCCAACTGAGGTACCAGGTTCATCTCACTGGGACTTGCTGGATAGTGGGTACAGCCCACAGAGTGTGAGCCAAAGCAGGGCGGGGCATCACCTCACCCAGGAAGTGCAAGGGGCTGGGGAATTCCCTTTCCAAGCCAAGGGAAGCCATGACAGATGGTACCTGGAAAATCAGGACACTTCCACCCTAATACTGCACTTTTCCAACAGTCTTAGCAAACAGCACACCAGGAGATTATATCCCACGCCTGACTCAGAGGGTCCCATGCCCACGGAGCCTTGCTCACTGCTAGCACAGCAGTCTGAGATCGAACTACAAGGCAACAGCGAGGCAGTGGGAGGGGCGTCTGCCATTGCTGAGGCTTGACTAGGTAAACAAAGCAGCTGGGAAGCTCCAACTGGGTGGAGCCCACTGCAGCTCAATGAGGCCTGCCTGCCTCTGTAGACTCCACCTCTGGGGGCAGGGCATAGCTGAATAAAAGGCAGCAGAAACTTCTGCAGACTTAAACGTCCCTGTCTGACACTTTTGAAGAGAGTAGTGGTTCTCCCAGCACGGAGTTTGAGATCTGAGAATGGACAGACTGCCTCCTCAAGTGGGTCCCTGACCCCCAAGTAGCCTAACTGGGAGACACCTCCCAGTAGGGGCCGACTGACACCTCATACAGCTGGGTGCCCCTCTGAGATGAGGCTTCCAGAGAAAGGATCAGGCAGCAACATTTGCTATTCTGTAGTATTTGCTGTTCTGCAGCCTTCCCTGGTGATACCCAGGCAAAGAGGGTCTGGAGTAGACCTCCAGCAAACTCCAACAGGACTGCAGCTGAGGGTCCTGACTGTTAGAAGGAAAACTAAGAAATAGAAAGGAATAGCATCAACATCAACAAAAAAGACATCCACACCAAAACCCCATCTGTAGGTCACCAACATCAAAGACCAAAGGTAGATAACACCACAAAGATGGGGAGAAACCAGAGCAGAAAGGATGAAAATTCTAAAAATCAGAGCACCTCTTCTCCAAAGGAATGCAGCTCCTTGCCAGCAACGGAATAAAGCTGGACGGAGAATGACTTTGACGAGTTGACAGAAGTAGGCTTCAAAAGATCAGTAATAACAAATTTATCCAAGCTAAAGGAGGATGTTCGAACCCATTGCAAAAAGGCTAAAAACCTTGAAAAAAAGATTAGACGAATGGCTAACTAGAATAAACAGCATAGAGAAGACCTTAAATGACCTGACGGAGCTGAAAAACATGGCATGAGAACTACGTGACGCATGCACAAGCTTCAGTAGCCAATTCAATCAAGTGAAGAAAGGGTATCAGTGATGGAAGATCAAATGAATGAAATGAAGCAAGAAGAAAAGTTTAGAGAAAAAAGAGTAAAAAGAAATGAACAAAGTCTCCAAGAAAAATGGGACTATGTGAAAAGACCAAATCTATGTCTGATTGGTGTACCTGAAAGTGACAGGGAGAATGGAACCAAGTTGGAAAACACTCTTCTGGATATTTTCCAGGAGAACTTCCCCAACCTAGCAAGGCAGGCCAACATTCAAATTCAGGAAATACAGAGAATGCCACAAAGATATTCCTCGAGAAGAGCAACCCCAAAACACATAATTGTCAGATTCACCAAGGTTGAAATGAAGGAAAAAATGTTAAGGGCAGTCAGAGAGAAAGGTCGGGTTACCCACAAAGGGAAGCCCACCAGACTAACAGCGGATCTCTCAGCAGAAACTCTACAAGCCAGAAGAGAGTGGGGGCCAACATTCAACATTCTTAAAGAAAGGAATTTTCAACCCAGAATTTCATATCCAGTCAAACTAAGCTTCATAGGTGAAGGAAGTCATTTTAATCCATTTTGAGTTCATGTTTTTACATGGTGTAAGATAAGAATCTAATTTCACTCTTTTGCATGTGGATATTTAGATTTTCCAACACCATTAATTAAAGTCTGTCCTTTCTCCACTGTGTGTCCTTGGCACCTTTGTCAGAAATCAATTGACTGTAAATTCATTGCTTTATTTCTGGGTTTTCCATCTTGGTCCACTGGTTGATGTGTCTGCTTTTACACCAGTGACATACTGTGCTGATGACAATCACTTTATAATATGTTTTGAAGTCAGAGAGTGTGATGCCTCCAGCTTCATTTTGTTTTTGTTTTTGTTTGTTTTTGCTCAGGATTGCTTTGGCTATTCAGGCTCTTTTGTGGTTCCACAAGAATTTTTTTTTCTATTTCTGTGAAGAATGTCATTGGTATTCTGATATGGATTGCATTGATTATGTAGATTGCTTTGAGTAGTACAGTCATTTTGACAATATTAATTATTTTAATACATGAGCATAGGATGCATTTTCATTTGTCTGTGTCTTCTTCAACTTCTTTCAGCAATGTTTCACAGGTTTTTTGTAGAGGTCTTTCATCTCTTTGGTTAAATTTTTTCCTAGATGTTTTTCTTTTTTCATAGTTATTGTAAATGAGATTGCCTTCTTGATTTCTTCTTCAGCTATTTTGTTGTTCATATGTAGAAATAATACTGATTTTTATATTAATTTTGTATCCTGCAACTTTACTGATTTACCAGTTCTAAGAGTTTTTGTTGGAGTCTTAAGGATTTTCCATATATAAAACTATGTTAATTGCAAAGAGGGACAATTGACTTTCTCTTTTCCGATTTGGATGCCTTTTATTTCTTCCTCTTGATCCCACATGATCATCATGTATTATCTTTTTGATGTGTTGTTGGATTTGGATTGCTTTTATTTTGTTAAGGTTTGTACATCTATGTTCATCAGGAATACTGGCCTATAGATTTCCTTATTTCTTTTGTCATTGTCTGATTTTGGTATCAGGGTAATGCTGACCTTATATAACGATATAGAAAGAATTCTCTATTTTTCAATTTTTTGAAATAGTTTGAGAATTGGTGTTATGTTTTCTTTATAAGTTTGGTAGAATTCAGCAGTAAAGCCATCTGGTTGTGGGCTTTTCTTTGTGGGGAGACTTTTTATTATGATTCAATCTTGTTGTTCATTATTAGTCTATTCAGGCTGTATGTGTCTAGGAATTTGTCCAGTTACTCTAGGTTTTCCAATTTGTTATCATATAGTTGTTTATAATAGTCTCTACTGATTGTGGGTATTTCTGTGGTATCAGTTGTAATGTCTCATTTCTGATTTTGTGTCATCTCTTTTTTCTTGTTTAATCTCACTAACACTTTATGAATTTTGTTTATACTTTCAAAAAACAACTTGGCATTTTGATGATCCTTTGTAAATTTTTTTCTATTTCATTTAGTTCTGCTCTGATCTTTATGACTTTGTTCCATCTACTAATTTTGGGTTTGGCTTGTTCTTACTTTTTGAGTTCCTTGATGTTCATCATTAGGTTGTTTATTTGAAATTTTTCTACTTTTCTGATGTAGGCATTTATTACTATAAACTTGCCTCTTAGCACTGCTTTTGCTGTACCCACTAGGTTTTGATATGTTGTGTTTCCATTTCATTTGTCTCAAGAATTTTCCCTCTTAATTCCTTCATTGATCCAATGGTCATTCAGGATCAGGTTGTTTAATTTCCGTGTAAGTGTCCAAAGTTCTCTTGTTATTGATTTCTGGGTTTTTTTCTTCTGTGGTCTGAGAAGATATTGGGTATGATTTTGATTTTTTTTAATTTGTTCAACTTGTTTTGTGGACTAACACATAGTCCATCCTGGAGAGTATTTCATGTGCTGATGAGAATAATGTGTTTTCTGCAGCTGTTAGATAAAATATTCTGTAAATGTCTGTTATGTCCATTTGGTCTATAGTGCAGATTAAGTTCAATGTCCAGTGTTGAAAGTGGAGTGTTGAAGTTCCCAACTATTATTGTTTTGGGTCTATTTCCCTCTTTATCTTGAATAATATTTGCTTTATATATCTGGGTGCTCTGTTGTTAGTTGTATATGTATTTACAAATTGTAATATCCTCTTGCTGAACTGATCTCTTTATTGTTACATAATTACCTTGTCTCTTTTTGGTTTTTGACGTAAAGGCTATGTTGTCTGACGTACGTATAGCTACTCCTGCATGCTTTTGGTTCCATTTGCATGGCATTTTTTTTTTCATTCCTTTACTTTCAGCCTATGTGTGTCTTTACAGGTGAGGTGAGTTTCTGGTAGGCAGCATATAGTTCGGTCTTGTTTCTTAATTCATCTTTTAATTAGGGAATTTAAACCATTTACATTTAGTTATTACTGATAGGTGATGATTTACTCCTGCTATTTTGTTAATTGCTTTCTGATTATTTTACATATGCTTCATTTCTTTCTTTCTCCTTTATGATTTGATGGGTTTCATAGTGATAATATTTGACTCCTTTCTCTTTCTCATTTGTGTGTCTGCTCTACCAGTGAGTTTTATATGTTTGTGTTTTATGATGGTGAATATCATGCAATTCCAGAAACAAGACTCTCTTAAGCATTTCTCATAAGGTCAGTCTAGTGGTGATGAATTCCCTTAGTTTTTGCTTACTTGAGAAAAACTTTATTTCTCCTTTGCTTTTTAAAAAGAGCTTTGCTTGGTAGTATTCTTGCCAGACATTTTTTTTCTTTCAGCACTTTGAATATATTATCCAATTCTCCCCTGGCCTATAAGGTTTCTGCCAAGAAATCCACTATTATCCTGATGAGGATTCCCTTATATGTGACTGGACAGTTTTCTTCCTGTTTTTAGAATTCCTTTTGTGTTTGTTAGTTTGACTTTTGACAGCTTGACTTTTGAGTTTTCACTACAATATGCCTGAGAGGAGATCTTTTTGGATTGCATCTATGTGGAAATATTTAAGCTTCCTGTATCTGCATGCCTATATTTCTTTCAAGACTTGAGAAGTTTTCAACTATTATTTCATTAAATATGTTTTCTATGCCTTTGCCCATCTCTTCTCTTTTGAAAACCCCCAGATTCAAATATTTGGTTACTTTCTGGTGTTTCATATGTCACACAGGCTTTCTTCATTCTATCTTTTGGATGCCTAGGTTATTTCAAAAGACCTGTCTTCAAGTTCAGAAATTTTTTCTGGCTGGGTACAGTGGCTCATTCCTATAATCCCAGCACTTTGAAAGGCCAAGATGGTAGAATTGCTTGAAGCCAGGAGCTTGAGAAGATCCTGGACAACAAAGCAAAATCCCATCTCTACAAACAATAAAAAGAAATTAGCCAGCCTGTAGTACCCACTACTTGAGAGGCTGAGGCAGAAGGATCACTTGAACCCAGGAATTCAAGGCTGCAGTGTGCTATGATCATGCCACTTCACTCTAGCCTAGGTGTAAAGGAATAAATTTTTTCTTCTGTTTGATCTAGTCTATTGCTCAAGCACAATTTTATTTTTTATTTAATTCATTGAATTATTCAGCTCCAGGATTTCTGTTTGGTTCTCTTTTATATCTATCTCTTTGTTGAATTTGTCATTCAAATCATGAATTGCTTTATTCTTTGTATTGCTTATCTTATTCACTTGTATCTCACTAAGTTTCTTTGATAACATTATTTTGAATTATTTTTCATGCATTTCATAGAATTATTTTTCTTTAGAATCTGTTATTGGAAAATTGTGTTCCTTTGGAAGTGTCATGTTTCCCTGCTTTTTCATATTTCCTGTGTATTTACTTTGATAGCTGCACATCTAGTATTACAATTGCTCTTCCAATTTGTATGGGTTGGCTGTTATAGAAAAATATTTTTTCTGTAGATGTGTCTATAGTGTTGGCTGGGGAGAGTGTTTTGGCTTTTCCTCTGGGTGGGTGCAGTAGTATAATCTCCATACGATTTTTTTGGCTGTAATCAGCATCAGTGGTATCAGTGAGTTCCTCAGTGGCTTCGGTTGTGGTTGTTAGTAAAGACTTTGGTGAGGTTTTGCTGGGGACAGGAATGCCAGGTGGGCTAGTCCTCAGGAAACAGTGGTGGCAGCAGGAGGCCACACATGCTGGTCCACAGGCTCCCAGATGGCCTATGTGGGCACCAGTGGTAATTCTGGGTGGGCCAGTCCTTTGGCCTCCAGCAGGTGTGCATAGGTGCCAGTGGTGTCAGCAGCAAACCAGATGGGCAGGTCCTTGGGCCCTTGGGTGGTGTGCTTACCGTAGTGTGCTCAGGATTGCTGGTGACAGTGGCAGTAGCAACAGCAGGCCAACCTTCAGGCTCCTGAGCAGCATATGCAGGCATCAGTGGTGTTTGGGCTGGGCAGAGCGATACTCAGGCCCATGGCTGGCTCACACAGGTAGATGCCCGCAGCAGTGGTGGTAGGTCGCATGGGTTGGTCCTCAGGACTTCAGGAGGCACATGTGGGCACTGGCAGTGGGCCAGGCAGACCCACTTTTATGCCCCTGGATGTAACAAATGGGCACTAGTAGCAGCAGAACAGGCCTGTCCCCAGATCTCTGAAGGTGTACATGGGCACTGGTGGTGATGGGCAGGGTGGGTTGATCCCAGACCCCTGGACGTCACATGCAGGTGCTGACATTGGTAGCCATGGTGAGAGTGAACCTGTCCTCTGGCTCCTGGATGGTGCAGGTGGGCTCCAGCAGCAACAGGCAAGGCAGATACATCCCCAGCCCCCCAAACAACATGTATAGATGTCAGCACTGGTGGCACTGAGTGGAGCAAGCCTGTCCTCAGGCCCCAGATGACATGCACAAGCACTGGTAATGAGGGAGCCAGGCAGAGTAGGCCGGTTCTCAGGTCCCTCAATGGTGCAGGCAGTTGTTGGTGGCTGCGGGCAGGATGTGTCATTCCCCAGGTACCCAGATGACATGCATGGATGCTTGCAGGGGTGGCAATGGGTGAGACAGGGTGGTTCCCATGCCTCTTGAAGTTGAGTGCAGGTATACAGTGGCCCTGCCACTGGAAGGAGGGGATTGCTGTCTGTGGCAACAGCCCTCAGGCTCTGGGGAGCACATGCCTTGACTTCTTTTGTCTCGGGGGCAGCCTCACTGCTGCATTGCACTGCTTATTCTCCAGGGTATGGAAGAATATGTGGGCTAAATTGCTAGGTATCAGGCTGCACCACTGGGTCCAGGTGGCATCAAGATGCTGCAAACTTCTGTGTGGACATGGGGCGGTATCAATGGGACTCCAGGGATGTGGAGATGAAGGGGCTGTAAAATGCAGGATGTAGTCTCTTGGGGACTAGAATGTCAAAATGGCATTTTGCTGCAACTGGTGGGTCTTGGGGTGTGTGTTGGACCCAGCACAAACTCCCCCTATGAACAATACTGGTTGATGGACTCCAGGGAGCTCTCTGTACTAGTCTCAGGGCCTGCAAGGGCCAAGGGGCTCTCTCATGGCTAGGATTGCAAGAGTTTGCAATGGCAATATGGACTGCTGGGATCGCTCACTTACCTTTTCCCCAACAATGGAGAGTTCCTCCTGGCTCTGAGCCAATCCCGGCAGGGTCAGCTGCTTTGCTTCCATTTTGTTCCCTGCCTAAGATATTCCCTGTCACTTCCCTGCTGAATTCCAGTGTTCTCCCTTAGAAGCTGTATTTCACATGTTTATTTGAGATCTTTCTTATTTTTCATACAGGCATTTATTGCTATCAATTTCCCTCTTAGGACTACTTTTGTTTCATCCCATAAGTTTTGGTGTACTGTATTTTCATTTTTGTTTGTCTCAAGTATTTTTTGTTTCATTTTTGATATCTTCTGTGATCCACTGGTTCTTTAGAAGTATGTTATTTAATTTCCACATGTGTGTATATTCCAAGATTTCTCCTGTTATTGATTTCCAGTTTTATGTCATTGTGATTTGAAAATATGCTTGATATGATTTCAGTCCTCTTAAATTTGTTAAGATTTGTTTTGTGGCCTAAAATATGATCTATCCTGGAGGATGTTCTGTGTACACTTAAGAAGAATGTGTATTCTGCTGCTGTTGGATAGAATGTTCTGTGTATGTCTTTCAGGTCCATTTGGTCTGAAGTGTAATTCAAGTTCAATGTTTCCTTACTGACTTTATGTCTAGATGATCTGTCCATTGTTGAAAGTGGGGTTTTGCAATCCCCTACTACTATAGTATTGCAGTCTACCTCTCCCTTCAGATCACTTAATAATTATGTATTTAGATGCTTCAATATCAGGTGCATATACATTTACAATTGTAACAACTTTAACAATAACAATTATAAATTGGTAAATTAACCCCTTTATCATTATGTAATGACCTTCTTTGTCTCATTTTAGAGTTTTTTACTTAAAGTCCATTTTGTGAAATGTAAGTACAGCTAACCCCGCTCTCTTTTGGTTTCCATTTGCATGGAACATCTTTTGCCATCCCTTCACTTTCAGTCTGTGTGTCCTTACTAGTAAAATGAATCTCTTGTAGGTAGCATATGAACTGGATTTTGTTTTTTTATCCATTCAGCTACTTTGTCTTTTTATTGGATAATTTAATCCATTTGCATCCAAGGTAACTATTGATAGGTAAAGATTTGCTACTGCCATTTTGTAATTTGATTTCAGATCATTTTGTAGGCCCTTTGCTTCTCTTTTTTTGTCTTCATTTGTGGTTTGATGGTTTTCTGTGATGGTATGTTTTGAATCCTTCCTTTATATGTTTTCTTTAACTTCTATAGGTTTTTGCTTTGTGGTTACCATGAGGCTTACATAAAATGTTTTATCCTTAAAACAGGCTTTAAACTGATAACAATTTGCCTTTAATCACATACAAAAACTCTGCACTTTCATTCTTTCCTTCCCATATTTTCTGATTTTGATGTAAACTTAAAATTTGTATCCTTTAACAATATACTGTAGCTACAGTTGTTTTTAATAGTTTTGTCTCTTAACCCTCCTAGTAGTAGTAAGATTGCTTCACACACCACCTTAACAGTATTAGAGAATTCTGAGTGTGACTATGTATTACTTATACCATTTATTTTTTCATTTTTATATGTTTCCTTTGCTTTTGTCTAAGAAAGCTTTCATTTCTCCCTCATTTCTGAAGGACAGCTTTGCCAGGTAAAGCATTCTTGGTTAGCAGGTTTTTTTCTTTTCCTTCAGTACTTTGAATCTATCATCCCACTCTCTCCTGGCCTCCAGTTTCTGCTGAAGAGTTTACTGAAAGCCATATTTGGGCTCCTTTGAATTTGACATGTTCCTTGTATCTCACTGCTTCAGTATTCTTCGTCTTTGATGTTCGACAATTTGATTATCAAAAATGTGTCTTGTTGAACTCTTCTTTGGGTTGAATTTCACTGATGACCTATGAGCTTCTTGTACCTGAATGTTGTCATCTATCCCCAGATTTGAAACGTTTTTCTTAGATGTGCTTAAATATGTTTTCCTTATACATGCATATGCATTTCCTTAAATCTGCTTTCTATGGCTTTTTCTCTCTATTCTCCTTCAGGAATTTCTGTTACATGAAGGTGAGTCCACTTGATGGTGTCCCATAATTACCACAAGCCTTTGTTTTATATTTTTTTTATTTGTGCTCCTCTGATTGGCTAATTTTAAGTATCTTATTTTAGAGCTGACTGATTATTTCTTCTGCCCAATCAAGTCTGCAGTTGATGCTTTCTATTGAGTTTTTCAGTTTATTTATTGTATTCTTTATGTCTAGGATGTCTATATAGTTAGGAGATTTCTGTTTCTATTTCTTCATCAAACTTCTCATGTTGTTCATGAATTGTTTTTCAATTTTTATTTTTTATTCATATTTTCTTGGAGGTCCTGAAATTTCTTTAAGTCAGTTATTCTGAATTCTTTGTCAGTAATTTCATAGATCTCCATTTATTCTGGGCCTTTTATTGCAGCCTTATTACTTTCTTTTGGTAATGTCATATTTCCCTGATTTTTCATAATCCCTGTATCTTTACAGTAATACCTGCACATTTGAGGATGTGACCACCTCTTGGCCTTTGCAAGTGTGCTTTAGTGGTGACATACCTTTAGTATTTAGTCTGCCCTGACATTCTAAATAAGCCACTGGTAGCAATCCTGAACAGTCAGACTTTGATGTCAGGTTCTCTAGTTGGACTGGGTCACTTTCTATATTCTGAGCTTGAATAAACTTCTAGTTGTGCTTCATGGTTTGGTGGAACCACTGACTTGACTCTGCCATTAGGTGAAGCTGCTAACTGCACTCTGTGAACATCTCGAATCAGGCAGGTTGTCTTCTCTGTCTAGGCAGTACCATTGTTTGGAATCCATAGTTGGCTATGCCCTGGGCTTTGAGACTGAATGAGGTTTCTGAAATTGCTGCTCAGCCACATAGTAGGGCAGGCCAGAGGCTATGCTCCACAGATACGTGTGGACTTGGGCTTATATCCCAGCCTAGGATAAGCTTAAGTAGAGCACCAAGTTTGATGGAGTCACCACTCATCAGCTGAGGTTGGATAGGGCCAGATGTTCCCTCTGCAGACCTGAAGTTGCCTCCCTGTCTAGGGAAGACTTAATGAGAGCACCAGGACTTATCTGGATTACCTCTATGCTACCAGGGCTGGGCAGGGCCAAGTGCTCCCTCTGAGGGTAATCTCTAACCTGCAGTTGCTTCTTGACCTGGGGAAGCCTTAACAAGAGCACCTGAGCTGTATAGGGAAGCTGGCTAGGTATTCAAGACCAAAGGACCATGTTTCCTACAGCCTGATTTTGTTGGCTAGTTT
This sequence comes from Nomascus leucogenys, assembly GCF_006542625.1. Lineage (NCBI taxonomy): Eukaryota > Metazoa > Chordata > Mammalia > Primates > Hylobatidae > Nomascus > Nomascus leucogenys. The sequence continues at coordinate 61,283,872 of NC_044382.1, forward strand.
GTCTGGTGTGGTACCTTCAGCTGCCAAAATGCAAAGCAACTGCCAAGATCTGCACTCTGACCACTGTGAAGCCCACCCTTGTTCTTTGTTTCTCACTGACCATAGGTGGTCTAGCCTGGCTGGTACTACCAATGTTTCCTGTAGGATAAGACAAGACTGAGCCTCCACTAAAAGGTCTCAGAATAGTTGAAAGCTGAACGTCTGCCTCCAACTCACTATTCCCACTGCAAAAACCTTGGGTCTGGAGGAATTCTCTGTGTGTGGTGCTGTGCCAGCTTGAAGGAGGGGCAATGCAGTCAAAGGGAGCCATTCCTCTTACCATTTAACATGGCTTCTCTCAGATTTATAGTTGAAGAGGCTGTCTCAGCCTCACTCTCGAGTTCTAGGGTATTCACAATGATATTCTTGCCAGTGGATAGTTGCTAGTGGAATTTATGTTGTGGAGAGTGAAGCTAGAGAACATCTATTCTATTCTGTCATCTTGCTGATGAATAGATTTTTATCTTTTAAAGCAATTTTAGGTTCACAGTCGGGTTTAGTGGAAAGTACAGAGAGTTCCCACATAGGTCCTGTAGACACTCCCCTACCATCAACACGCTGCACTAATGTGGTACATTTGTTACCACCGGTGAACCAACATTGATGTATTTCTATCAACCTAAGTCCATAGTTAATATTAGAGTTCACTCTTTCTGTTGTACATTCTGTGGGTTTTGGGAAATGTACAATGGCACAAATCTATCATTATGGTAGCATACAGAGTATTTTCACTGTCCTAAAAATCCTCTGTGCTCCACCCATTCATTCCTGCCTCCATCCAAACCCCTGGAAACCACTGATCTTTTTATTGTCTCCATTGTTTTGCCTTTTCCAGAATGTCACATAGTTGAAAACATACAGTACACGTAGCCTTTTCAAATTGACTTCTTTCAGTTGGAAAAATGCACTTAAAGTTCCTCCAGGTCTTTTCATGTCTTGGTAACTTGTTTCTTTTTCACACTGAATGATATTCCATTGGGTGGATATATCACACTGGTGAACATTTTTTAAAGAGAAAAGCCCAACCCAGATTTACTGCATCAGACATTTTATGTGTATTTTAACCAGATCCTCAAGGTGGCTCTAATATATATCTGGGATAGATTATTATAAAGATTCCTCCTGGATTTAAAAAATAAGTACATTAATGCTCCCTAGATTTAAGATGCTTCTTTTCCTTTGAGGAAAAATATATATTTCCTCTAAGATGGGCATGTCTGTGCTCCATCCCTGCATCTTTCACTCAGTCAGTAAGTCCTGGTATAGGGAGATTGTAGAAGAATCTGAGCAGAGTGACTGCTCCCAACTGAGAGAGCAAGTTTTGCTTTCAGTTTTTGATCAACGGAAAGGGAGGGAGAAAGATAAATTGTGAAGACAGAATGGTAGAAAGTAGGAAGAATGCTAAGAAATCTGATATCCTAATTTTTGCCACATAGCAGGCACTCTAAAGTAATTGTCTATTTAGTTTTATTTCCATAGGAAGTAATATTTACTTAAAGATAAGAAAACTAAGGCCAAAGACTTTACCATTTTCCAGTAAGAGACTCCAGATTCAGCCTGTATGCTTATACTATTCTTTTACCCATCCCAATCTAGATTATAAACTTTGTGAGAGCATAAGCCACATGTGTCTTATTTACCATTTTAACTTAAGTACTTGACAGACACAAAGTACAGAACAAATATTTCTTGAAGTAAATTTAAGATTTAGATTTAAGAAGTAAATTTAAGATACACTTGAAGTGTATCTTAAATGAAGGTCTGTTCACAAGAAGTATGCTGCCTTTTGATAGGTTAATTATAATAGAAAATGAAGAAAAATTAGCTAATATTTCTGATATTTTATGTGATTCTACATTTTTTATAGCACAAGCCTCAGGAAAAAAAAAAAGACATCTCTTAAAGCTGTAGATGATTCAGTAAAAAGCCTGTTAAACCCCAGATTCATAATCACACTAGGCAATGGTGGTTCATTTTCTAAGCTCACCATGATACACCTTTTGATCAAGGAGAGCTAGGCTAATGGTGCCTGTGATTTATCGCCCTTCCAGAAGAATCACAGATCCCATTCTACTATGCCCCAAACACATCTATAGCTTCTCTGGACTAAGCATCAATTCCTTCAATGTGAAAAACAGTCAACAATGTATTAAAAAACAGGGTTCCCTTCTAACTACATAGTGTGTGTTTCTTTATAAATCCTCTCTAAGGGCTCCTAATGACATATAACTCATATTGTAGTTATAGAATGAGGCACATGTGCCCCTGGGCCTTCTCAGTCTAGTAACACATTAGACATTTGGGATGCGCATTCATTCTCCAATACCATTCACTGCCTTATATTTCCAAAGAGTTAGTAGCTCAGTGATAATGAGGTCAAAGTCCCTGATTTGATTTCTCATGGGGAAAAATGATTATCCTTTTCTTGTTTAGACATATAAATGTTACAGAATGTTACCAGTTCTCACTGTATTTCCTCCATGGACAAATTCTAGTAGGGAAAAAAAGATCATTTTGTTGTATAGGTCTCAACGACCTACTGTATAAGATGAGAATAAAGATAATAAACTTTTTTTTTGAGACAGTGTCTCCCTCTGTCACCCAAGCTGGAGTGCAATGGTGTGATCTTGGCTCATTGCAACCTCCATCTCCTGGGTTCAAGTTATCCTCCCACCTCAGCCCCTCAAGTAGCTTGGACTATGCATGCACCACCACACCCGGCTAATTTCTGTATTTTTAGTAGAGACAGGGTTTTGCCATGTTTGCCAGGCTGGTCTCAAACTCCTGACCTCAAGTGATTCACCCACCTCGGCCTCTCAAAGTGCTGGGATTACAGGCATGAGAAACTATGTCTGGCCAATAAACACTTCTCATCTATTTTGTAATGTACAAAAACAGATCCAAAAAATAATTTATGTGCACTTAGTGAGCATTATAGAAGGAAAGGAAGCAAAGAGCTCCATAATAAGGTGGAAATCATTTACACAGGGACTTACTCTCTGGAGAGTGCAAGGAGGAGATATTCACAAGCAGGGAGCATTTTTTCCGCTAGGACTGACTCTGGAACTGTGTAAGGAACTGCTGGTTTCTACAGTGCCCGATAAACAGCTCTCACCTGACAGAGCTGCTTGGCTTGTGGATGGCAATTCCAAGGTGAATGGACAACATCCTGTTCAGAAGGCTGCTTCTCTGATTGAAGAAGAGTCAAGAAAACCTTTTTCTTTTGAGATATTTATAGCTTAGAGAAGTTGGATAAAGTATACCTTTGTGAGCAAAATTTACTTTTCTCTGTACCTGAGTTCTCCAAATTTTGAAAACTATTTGTGAATAGTCTTATTTTATGGCAATGTAGTTATTCACATAAGTTCAGTAAGAATCTGCTTTCTTTTGTAACAGGACAAAATTGAAGACACCGGTTCTTTTACCAAGGCTTTGACTGGAATGACATACTTTCAGATATGACCAGACTGAGGAAGTGAGGTTGACTGTATAGAGCTAATAAAAGCCCCTTGGAAAGTCTGGCCTAGTACCTCATCTAAATTGTTCCCTTACAAGGCTTCTGACCTGTAGTAAATAAAGAATGTCACTTACTAACAGATCCAGGAACCTCAAGATATTTTAAGACCTCCTGAAGAAAGGAATTCATACAGGTATTATAAGAATAGGCTGGCTGGGCGCGGTGGCTCAAGCCTGTAATCCCAGCACTTTGGGAGGCCGAGGCGGGCGGATCACGAGGTCAGGAGATCGAGACCATCCTGGCTAACACGGTGAAACCCCGTCTCTACTAAAAATACAAAAAATTAGCCGGGCGTGTTGGCAGGCGCCTGTAGTCCCAGCTACTCGGGAGGCTGAGGCAGGAGAATGGCGTGAACCCGGGAGGCGGAGCTTGCAGTGAGCCGAGATCGCGCCACTGCACTCCAGCCTGGGGGACAGAGCGAGACTCTGTCTCAAAAAAAAAAAAAAAAAAAGCATAGGCTAATAGTGAATCCTTGGCTTAGCTTCTGGCCTTGAGGCTTTTAAAAAGTTGAATCCAAAATTTCTTGTAAAAGTTCCAGCAAAGCTAACTTAAAAAGAGCCTATAGGGCTGATCACTATTCTTGCTACATTTTATGCAAATAATCAGGCCAAGCATAATGAAACCAAAATTTATTTTGCAAATAAATCGTTCCTACTATGATTTATTCTTAGTAGAAATGGGGAAAGTAGATAGAGAGAAAATTTAGATTCTAGCCCTAACCATGATGTGAGTTTTTTTATTATTTGCCTGCAATTTGGGCTAACCCTGAATTACTTCCTGACTACAAGAAATCTCTAAATACAACCAAGTTTTACTTTTCTTCATGACGCCTTTAGTTGGCTCCTTAATGAAAAGAGTTCTTTGTTGTTGTTGTTGTGCTTGCAACAAATTCTCTTTTGATTATAGTCCTTGTGTGCATTACATTTCTACTAATCAAATTATTAACGTTATGTATCTCTCATTGTTTTAGTTCTCCCGAGAAAACTGAAGACAAGAAATGGTTCAACAGCCTGTGAATCTACCCCATTTGGAATCCCACTGGGCCTGATCTGTTTTCCATTGCCAGTGCATTGCTGCTAAAGCTATACAATATCAAGCACCCTCCCCAAAGTCTCAAAGACCACCACAGAAGAGGAGGGTGCATGAGATTGTAAGAGCCAGATTAGGGGGAGGAATGTAGAGGCTGAAGCATCTCCATCTTGGATGCTAATCTACCATGTCTGCTTCGATTAACCCCAGTTCCAGGAAGGCCTCTGAAATGTCCATTTTATCTATTTTTCCCTGTGTAAGGGCAGTTACTTACCTTGATAGAGTTTGGATATTTGTCTCGCCCAGATCTCATGTTGAACAGTAGTCCCCAAGGCTGGAAGTGGGGCCTGGTAGGAGGTGTTTGGGGCATGGGAGCTGATCCCTTATGGCTTGGTACTGTCTTCACAATAGTGAGTTCTTTCAAAATCTGTTCATTTAAATGTCTATTGCACCTCCCAGCCACCACCCCCATCAATTGCTCTTGCTTGTGCCATGTGATAGTCCTGCTCCCCCTTCACCTTCAACCATGATTATACACTTCCTGAGGCCTCCCTAGAAGCCAAGCAGATGCCAGTTCCATGCTTCCTATAAAGCCTGCAAAACCATGAGCCAATTAAACCTCTTTTCTTTATAAATCATCCAGTCTCCGGTATTCCTTTATAGCAATACAAGAATGGCCTAATACATACCTTAAATACTGCTCTTAGGGCAAATTCCTATCTATCCCCTCTGAAGCATGTGTGCCTCTCCCTTACGGTATGTAATCCCTGGGTCTGGTAGGTAATGGTGCATAATCCACCACCTAGTCTCTAGCTGCCAGAGACACAGATAAGGCTTTTGTTCCTAAGTCCCTATGAAATGTTTCTTTATAAGAAAATAAAAGAAAGGGGGAAATAAGAGGTGGGAGGGAAGAGGGAAAATTTTTGGTAAGATGGTATTAATAGAGTATTACAGTGGCCTTTCATTGTTTCTACCTACTGAATGTCCATCTACCATGTTTATGATTATCACACCTCAATATTTTTCTCAAGAAGCCACCTCTTTTCCACTTTTGTGTTTATATGGTTTGATCCATTTCCTATATTCAGGGGAAATGGGTCCAGATCTTAGGTCTCAGCAATCATTTACTTCCACTTTTTGGCCAAAGTGATTATTTCAGGATTGGCATATGCCCACATCTAGTCAAAGTCAATCTCAGAACTTTTCTAAAGGAATTGTGCAAGAAGCCTTCTCCACACACTTGGAAAGTGAAAAAAATAAAAATGAGTCATCAGTGTTTTGGAACCATTCTGAGTTGAGAGCCTGCCTGAAAATGAAAGCAAAATGAAATTTGCAGAATCTAGGAATGCAGAAAGCTAGCTTCTTATGACATTATCTGAGCATCTAGATCTAGCTACATCTGAAACTAATATTTTTTATTGTCAGCCCATAAATTCCCTTTTAATTTGAAGCCAATTTAGAGTTGAGTTTCTATCACCAAGACTAAAGAGTCCTGATTAACATGATTACAGAAAGTAGGAAAGAGGCTCAGATACTTCAGACCTACCATTGCACATGATAAAAGAAAGAACAAATGCCGAACACAGACAGAACTCACTTAAATCTTGACTCTACAAATTACTAGTGTTGCAACTGTTACAGGAGGGAGTCAGGCAGACATGAGCAGGGCAGGAGAGTGTCCTCCTCTGCCAACCAGGACTCTCAGATGACCATCAGGTAATGCTCAAGCAGTTATTAAACTGTCTCTCTAAAATAATAATTGGTTGCAGCCAGTACCAGAGAAAGGCAGTCTCCCAATAGATAGAAAAACCTGAAACTGGTGATCAGCTTCCTGATAAGATCTCAGGAGCTGGGTAACTGGGTTCAAGCATGTGCACTAAGAGGCAAAATGGTGAAGTTCAACTGCTATATGACCTTACAGGAACACTCGATTGGTAAGGGAAGAACATAAGCATGCAAACAACTCCAGTAAACACAACAGACATGCAGCCCCTCCCAAGTGCTGCCAGGCCACTGTGCATGTGGAATGCCAATGTATAAGACCCCAAGTCAAAGGTCAAACCATGCACTTGATCTCTCAAGTTGCCCACTTGGCCTTCTTCCAAGTGTACTTTACTTACTTTTGATAGAGGCAGACAATGCCTAGACAGTTATGGGTGGGTCCCCCACTAAATCCCACTTCCAAGCTGAAGAGAGTTGAAAGCCTGAAAGCCAAGCTGCAAGTTAAATCCTCAGACCAGATTGAGAACTTGTCTTCCCATTTGGTGCACTTTCCTCTAATTGGCCCCCACCCTTCACTTATTTTACATATACCTACCCTTTCCTAATTGGTTTTTCTACACTGTCATGCCCACCTTTGAGTGGTGTGTTCACTTTAACCTTTTTTGCATACTCATAAACCAATCAGCATGCACTCCCCATCCTGAGTCCATAAAGAGTCTCAGACCCAGAAACACCAGGGAACCATCCCTCCCCCTACCCTCCCCTCTCCACTGAAAGCTATTTTCATCACTCAATAAAATTCTTCTCTGCCCTCCCTACCCTCCAATGTCCTGCATATTCTCATTCTTCTTGGTCATGGTACAAGAGCTTGGGAATCACCAAACGCAGGTACAAGCTATAACACAGGCAAGCTGAGGCACACAGCATGGCCGAGCAAGGCGCAGGTGGGGCATTGCTAGCCAGGAGTCCCCAGCTTGCAAAGTGACCAAGAAGAAAAATCCTGCATCACTTTCGTTCCTACTCAAAGCTTTTTAATTAACTTTCACTGCTGCTCTAAAACTTGCCTCGGTCTCTCACTCTGCCTTATACCTTCAGTGGAATTCTTTCTTCTGAGGAGGCAAGAATTGCAGTTGCTGTAGACCTGTACAGATTTACTGCCACTAACACAATAGTGTTAAGCAAATTATTTCATTTCTCTCAGCCTTAAATTTGTACATATAAAATGGGGAGACATCTAACTACCAGGTAGAATTAGATGGAGAATTAAATAAAATGAAGTATGTGAGAAGTGCTGTACATTGTAGATGCTCCATACACTACTTCCCACATTGCCAATTTTCTCTCAGAAATCCAGCAATGAGAGGGAATTAGACAAGGTCTTCACAACTGTGCCCTTGAGGCTGTCAGCTCACACAATGAGTTCCATGTTCAGTTTTCCAATCACTTGAATTCCAGTCTCGGTGTGACTAACTAGATTACTGTCTCCCACCAGCTGTAGTTACTGTTTTATTCTCCATAAAACCTGGAATCCTATTATCAGCATAAGTGTAAAAAAATATTGTGGGTGTGGGGTTCTGCAGCACAGAGAATGTTGCAAGCAGTTGGAAGCACAGCAAGATGAAAACAAAAAAACAAAAAAAAAAAAGAATTCTGTCTCAAATCTCATTCTCCAGAGAGCTTTGTAAAGGTGAAGCATCTGTTAATAAAGGCACAGATTTGGCTTCTTATTTTATAAGTTAGCCAGAAAACAAACAAACAAGAAATCCCTAAGCAATTCAGGCATAAGGTATTTAAAAAAAAAAAGGCAATAGGGAACCTGCACATATTAAAATAGAAACTGAACTCAGAGATGATATCTCCTAATTTCTGGGCTCCTAATATGTGTCAAGCCCTCTGTGTGTTTGATTTTCAGCCCTCTACATCCTATGAGGTGGATGTTCTGTTATCCTTTCACAGATGTGGATTCTAAGAGTCAGCAAAGGCTCTGGGAAGGTAAACAGCTTGCCTGCAGTCAAGTCTACTGCTCTTCATCTCCATTAATGCCTCTCTAGCCAAGCCATCATCTTTGTCCTCCTGGTCTCAGAGCTGGTATCTCTGCTTCTATTTGACAACCTTACACTCTATATCCCAAAGAGTATCTAGAATGGTCTTAACGAAAACTAACAGTAAGGCATCAAATCATCCCCTATTTAAAATCTCCCAATGACTCTGGAAACTAAGCTGTCACTTTCTTAAAAAACTAAACATGCAACTACCACACAATCCAGCGATTGCACTCAGGCATTTATCCAAGAGAAATGAAAACATATCTTCACACGTAAACCTGCACACAAGCATTCAAAGTAGCTTTTTTCATAATAACCAAAAACTGAAAACAACTCAGTGGGTGAATGATTAAATAAAATGTGGTACATCTGTACCATGTAATATTACTCAGCAATGAAAAGAAACAAATTACACACAACAAAAAGAAAAGAAAATACATACAACAACTTGATGTTGAAAAAAAGCCAATCCAAAAAGGTTACATATTGTAAAATTTCATACATATAACATTATTGAAATGACAAAATTATAGAAATGAAGAACAGGTTAGTGGTTGCCAGAGGTTGAGGATGGGGAAGAGGGTGGGAGGCACATAGGTCTGACAATAAAAAGGCAACACAGGAACTCCTTGGGGTGAGAGAACTGTATCTTGACTGTGGTGGTGAATACATGACTCTCCACTTGTGATAAAATTGCATAGAATACACACACACACAAAAATGAATACAAGTAAAACAGGAAATCTAAATAAGATCAGTGGATTATATCAATGTCAATATGCATGTGGTAGTGATACTACATTGCAATATTGTAAAATGTTAACATTGGAGGAAACTGGATGTGGGGTATGAAGAATCTGTTTTATTTCTTACAACCACCTGTGAATTTACAATTACCTCAAAATAACAAGTTTTTTTTTTTTTTTTTTTTTTTTTTTTTTTTTTTTTTTTTTTTGGAGACAGGGCTTGGCTCTGTCACCCAGGCTGGAATACAGTGGCATAATCTCAGCTCACTGTAGCCTCAACTTCCCAGGCTCAAGCAATCCTCCCACCTCAGCCTCCCAAAATGCTGGGATTATAGGCGTGAGCCACCATGCCCAGCCAAATTTGATTTTTCAAAAATCACCCAAAGGCTTCTCATCACATTAAGAATAACATTGCATTGCTTGCCCTGGCTCATAGAGCCCTACATGACAAGGGCCCTTGAGATTTCTCTGATCTCATCAATTACCACACTCCTACCCTCCTTAAGCATCAGTAGGCCCTTGCTTCCTCTTGTTGAAATGCTCTTCCTCTGATCTCTGCAGGACTTACTCCTTCTTATCACAGTTTTTGGCCTTTTAACCTCTCAGAGAGGCTTTTCCTGTCCACACAATCTAAAGAGACTCCCAGATGCCCTGTTACATCACCCCATATTAATTAGCACTGTGGCATGCATTACTATTTGTTGTTTTTTGTTCATGTTTTGGTGGTGTTTATATTTGTTTCCCTCAACTAGAAAGTCAGCTCTGAAGAGTGGGGATGTTGTTTGTGTTATTTTGTGCTGTATTTCCATCAGCTGGAATAGTGAGTGCCAGAGACACAGTAGGTGCTCAATAAACATTCATTGAGTGGACACAGACAAGCATGAATGATAATCTGTGGAACGAGGTCTTATTTAATACCTAGTCATGTTCTGCTTGGCATTCAGGACCTCCATCTATCCCCAATGGTTTCAAACTCTCCACCCAGATATTATATCTTAGTGTTTTATTGCAAGTCTCAACATTAGCAGGACAATCTAGACCTAAAAGAGCCAAGAATTAAGGGAATAGACACATTCTAGAGATGAACAAAAGAATGGGAAACAACTGAGGTAATAAAATGGTAAAGAGGATGGAAATGCCAGATAAATTCAGTAAGTGCTCACTGACCTCCCTGTTTGCCAGGCAGTGTGCTATGCACTGTGGAGATAAGAGATAAGGTCATCATAGTCTTGAGCCTCCAAGTCCCTCATGACTCAACCTGAGAGTCTCATCAGGAAAGGAAATCATTTGAATGACCTGATAGGTGGGCTGGAAAACCTGAGCAGAGTGGACAAAGCTAATAGGATTCCATCTTAGAGATGATAATCGTTGGGAAAATAATGTAGTCAGAGACCAAACCAGTGTTCTCTATTCCTCTTCAACTGGAGCAGGGCCATTTTGGCCTGTATCATTTACTGAGATTTTCTAATCAACACATGAACCTATTGTCAAAAAGTGTTTGAAACCACTCTGTGTAAGGCAGACCCAGATCTTGGGCTAGCTTAACAGCAAAAGAAAGGATTTTGAAAATATTCTGTCATTTCAAGACAATATTTGCTCTAAACCTTTCCCACTTCTGTCTTTAAGAAATAGATAAATAGAAGCAATGTACTGACATTCTCATTTTCAAGTCCCCAGTGTCACAGTCGTTGTCACAGTCACCTGGGGTTATCAAGTTGCTTCCTTCACAATTGCTGGCCAGGCGAGGCCTGGCACAGACTATCAGAGGCTTCACACATCCCACTCCAATCAGAACAGAGCTGTCTCACTCTTAGAACAAAACAAAGGCAGGGCATTGATTTCTGCATGAGCAACAGAGTTTAACTCTTGTGCTTTCAGCCTAAGAGCTCCAGAAGCCCCAGGAATTTTTCCAGAGTAAGGAATCTGCCCTTCTCTTGGATGGAGGATGTTCGTTCTCATGGCGTCTGCAGTGGAAAGCACCATTCATGAGCTGAAAGGCCATACTGCAAGAAAGCAGGATGTCATGTGTTTGCTAAATCCCATACCCTCACCTACCATCATGCTATAGACTATACCAGGATTAGCCATTCTGACTCACTAATCAACTAGATCAAATTTGGGGTTGGGGGAAAGATAACCTCTAAAATATGTACAGGGTTCCAAAGGTTAATATAGGGCATTCCAGTCCATTCTTTGGTATTGTCCTCCCATCAGCCCTATATGGGGAAGAAGGCAGGAATTTTTTTTAACACTTTTTTTTTATACTTTGAGTTCTAGGGTACTTGTGCACAACGTGCAGGTTTGTTACATATGTATACATGTGCCATGTTGGTGTGCTGCACCCGTTAACTCGTCATTTACATTAGGTATATCTCCTAATGCTATCCCTCCTCCCTCCCCGAACCCCATGACAGGCCCCGGTGTGTGATGTTCCCCACTCTGTGTCCAAGTGTTCTCATTGTTCAATTCCCACCTATGAGTGAGAACATGCGGTGTTTGGTTTTCTGTCCTTGTGACAGTTTGCTCAGAATGATGGCTTCCAGCTTCATCCATGTCCCTACAAAGGACATGAACTCATCCTTTTTTATGGCAGCATAGTATTCCATGGTGTATATGTACCACATTTTCTTAATCCAGTCTATCATTGATGGACATTTGGGTTGGTTCCAAGTCTTTGCTATTGTGAATAGTGCCGCTATAAACATACGTGTGCATGTGTCTTTATAGCAGCATGATTTATAATCCTTTGGGTATATGCCCAGTAATGGGATGGCTGGGTCAAATGGTATTTCTAGTTCTAGATCCTTGAGGAATTGCCACACTGTCTTCCACAATGGTTGAACTAGTTTACAGTCCCACCAACGGGATAAAAGTGTTCCTATTTCTCCACATCCTCTCCAGCACCTGTTGTTTCCTGACTTTTTAACGATCGCCATTCTAACTGGTGTGAGATGGTATCTCATTGTGGTTTTGATTTGCATTTCTCTGATGGCCAGTGATGATGAGCATTTTTTCACGTGTCTGTTGGCTGCATGAATGTCTTCTTTTGAGAGGTGTCTGTTCGTATCCTTTGAAGGCAGGAATTATATATATATATATATATACTTTAAGTTCTGGGATACATGTGCAGAACGTGCAGGTTTGTTACATAGGTATACATGTGCCATGGTGGTTTGCTCCACCCATCAACCTGTAATCTACATTAGGTATTTCTCCTAATGCTATCCTTCCCCTTGCCCCCCACCCACCTACAGGCCCCAGTGTGTGATGTTCCCCTCCCTGTGCCCATATGTTCTCATTGTTCAACTCCCACTTATGAGTGAGAACATGCAGTGTTGGTTTTCTGTTCCTGTGTTAGTTTGCTGAGACTGATCACTTCCAGCTTCACCCATGTCCTTGTTCACAATAGCAAAGACTTGGAATCAACCCAAATGCCCATCAGTGATAGACTGGATAAAGAAAATGTGGCACATATACACTATGGAATACTATGCAGCCATAAAAAAGAATGAATTCATGTCCTTTGCAGGCAGGAATTTTTATACCCATTTTACAGATGAAAAAATTGATTCAGCAAAGCACTTAAGAAGTTGAGACTTAGAGTTCCTGGTTCTTAGGGCTCTCCCCAGTCTCTTATGCATCTTCTCATGAAAATAATTTGAGTTTTTTCCCTGAAATGAAGAATTACTTGAACCAACTAATAAAACATATTATTTCCTTTAATCAGAACCAACTTTAACCCATATTTAGTAAAATATAGGAGAAAAATAAAGGCCCTGGTCTTGGTATAAATCTCTATTTCTCAGATCTTCATTTTCCCATAAGACTGGTCTGAATAGTTAGTTCTTCCATCCCAATGACCCTATCAGTACTGGGAAACATCTATCAGTTTCTCCTGCTACAGAGGTTACAAATACACAGTTTGCTCATAAATAAACTCATATGGTGACATAAATAATAATGATGTCATCTACCTAATGCTTCTTACTTGCATTTCCACATACCTCATGTTATTTGACTCATAACATGGTGAAGTAAATATTGGTAGCTTATTTCACAGAAGAATCAATGAAAAAATTGAGGATCTCAAAATTAGTTAAATCACATGAGATGGCACATCGAATCAGGGGCAGATTTGGATGCCAGCAGCTTTCTTGGCCTCTAAAATCTATTCTCTTATGCCCATATCTTACAGCTTAGGCAGCGATGTTGAGGAGGAAGAGATTATGTGCGACCTGCAAAAGGAGACTGTCCAAGTCTCCCTTCTTTCCACAAATACTTATTGTGTTTGTGATATATGCCAGATATTAGCCTACTCAGTGGGGTCATAGCAGTGAAGAAAACAAACAAGGTCCCCACCCTCCTGAAGCTTCTAAATGCAAACATTAATGGTTTATGGATGATTTTTATTCTTTACTGTCTACTCTGCCCCACAAAAATACAATAAGACCTCTTTGCATACTTTTCACAAAATGAGAAACTATACCTGTAGTTATAGTTAAATATGTAGGCAGTAGTTCTTGGTCTTTTTATTCCAAAGTGCTAAATACCTGACTCACCACTCCGATTCACTGCTGTGATACAGACAAAGCAGATTGGTGTTCTGTACAATTCCCTGCATATTAGCTGTATCTTAATTGCTTTTTCTCTGCCTCAAGACAGCATTGCAGAATTCAAGAAAGGTTCTATTATTACAGCATAACCATGAATCCATAGGTAATTATTTGCAAGCTTCAATAGTTTAACTAGAAACGGTAACAAATTTTTTGTGACTCACCTAACAAGTGAAGTACATTTGAGATACTATATCCTGAACCTAGTTATTAGCACCAAGAATCTTGTAAGATTCCTCCCCTGAAGAAAGGAATCACTTACTAATTCGTCATAAACCATATGTTTATCACTTACTAATTCGTCCATAAACCATTCTATTATGGACCTGTATATCATATGTGTTGGCTGCCAGTCTGGAAATGTCTGTCACTTTCAGTATAAATTTTTTAATTTCCTTAGCTTAGCACACAATAGCAATGTAACAGGTCAGAAATGGCCTTCCAGATAGGAAGAGAGAAGAGGGAATCAGGAGGCATGGAAACTCTTCCTCCAACATTGCAGTTTGTCTTTAGCCAGCCTTATATATGAGTCATACCAGAAAGAAGAGTAAGAGCAATTATGAGGCTGTCTAAGCTTCCATCTCTTTATAGGCTACAACAGGAGGGAGTCAAAAATCTTGAGTGAATTAAGAAAAGTGGTACTTTTATTGAATTTAAGAGATATACCCTCAGGTGTAAAGCCTTAAAACCCATCTGAATGAATTGGGTTCCACATATGAAACAGAATTTATTACATATTATTCAAATGAAGTTATTTTGATTTAGGGACTGCTTACAGGAGTATAGGCATAGTTTAGGGAACACACTAAAGATGGTGGAGCAATGAGGAACTACAATAATATGAAGATGTTAATATCCCTAAAGCCAAAGCTAGTATGTTCCAGGAGCCCAATGAGAGCTGAAGCCATGAATGAGAGATCTCCAGAGGGAACTGGTAGGATGCAGTTCTTGCCTGAAAACAGGGACCAAGTGGATTGAATAAAGAAAATGTGGCACATATATACCATGGAATACCACACAGCCATAAGAAAGCATGAAATCATGTCCTTTGCAGTAACATGGATGCAGCTAGAGGCCATTATCCTAAGCAAATTATTGCAGGAACAGAAAACCAAGTATCACATGTTCTAACTTATAAGTGGGAGCTAAACAACGGGTACTTATGGACATAAAGACGGCAACAATACACACTGTGGACTACTAGAGGTAGAAAAGCAGGGAAGGACAAGGGTTGAAAAACTATTGGGTACGACGCTCAGTACCTGGGTGACAGGATCAATCATACCCCAAACCTCAGCATCACACAATATTCCCAGGTAACAAACTTACCCATATACCCCCTGAATCTAAAATAGAAATTATTTTTTAAATTTTTTATTAAAATAAAAATTTTAAAAGGTCACCAAGGCAAGAAGGGAGTCAGAAGAGACACACTTCAACCAAACTTTCCCTCCAAACTTCAGTGTATTGCCATTGCATCTTTTCGGCCAAATCCAACACTCCACCAGCCAGCAAAGGAGTCTGGGTGTTGCAGTCTGCAACGGTCAAGTTTGCAGAGACCACAGCAGGGCAGAAAGGGATGAATACAACTCGGGGTACAAATGAACGAAGAGAAGTGAAGTTTGCCCATTCTTCTAGCTCCATCTCAAGCCAACCTCCTCCTCTCTCTATGTCCCTCCTTTGACCTATTTGAATACAGCATAAATAGAATTTTTAAAATACATAAATAACATAATAATAATAGATAATTAAGTAGAATAAAAAAGAATAAAGCAGCTGCCCTTTCCTACCTCAGGGCCTTTGCACATGCTGGTCCACCTTCCTTGAATTCTTTCTTTCTCTCAGTCCCTCTTCACGTGCATAGCTTCTTCTTCCCCTTTAAGGCCCCACTAGACACCATTTCCCAGGGAGAATTCTGGAGACCTTAACATTTCAGAATCCTAATCTATAAAGCGTAATGAAACATCACTCAAAACGGAATGAGATGAAGACAGTTTGGATTTACCAAGTTCTTCTGCATATGTTATATTGAAACAGCTCTGTTGTCTGGGATATACCCTGGTTCTTTGCCACGGTTTAAAAAGAATTTAGGACACAGACACACTCGAGGAGTGGGTTTAGGAGCAGAAAGTTTAATAGAAAAAGAACAGAGAGAGAAAAGACTTCCTCATGCTGAGAAAGCGGATTGCCCAAGAGGGTTTCCAGTTTGTGGCGAAACGCAATCATTTTTATACAGAGACTTGAGGGGGTGGTGATTTATTTACATAGGGCTCAAGGGATTGGTTTCACCAGGTGTTTCATTTACATACCCCGGGAAAAGACTGGCCCTCCCACCCTAGTCTTTTATTAAGCAAATGTGGCCTCCACCTGGCGGGGGCCAAGATACCTGTACACGTGGTTTTACCTGGAGGCTGCCATGATGCCAGCACACTTGGTGACAAGGAAAAGAGGGTAGGGGAGGCCATATTGAATGTACCTGGCTTCCAGGTACAGCTGTCCGCATTTACATATAAAAGCTCCTGGTTTGCATATCTATGCCTGACTTTTCAGGCTGCTTTTGATTAGAGAAGAAATGATTTGGGGCTTTTTATTAAAGGAAAATTCCACTGAGATCTTTTACCCTTTCTAGCTGCCTAAAAATAATTTCTTAATAATTACTGTACTAATAGGGTACTGGTGGTATATGTGAAATTCAACATTAGGGATCATCTAAAACCAGGCAGTAGCTAACCTGCCTTTTAAGAAGGTGGGTTTGGTTAACCATAGGACTTCCATTATACTGAATGGGACATGCAAGTTAGGGCCAGTGCTGAATTCCTCAGGACAGGAAAGGGAGGCTCAGGACTGCCCTCACTGCCCCTCCACCTAGCCTCTCCTGCAGGTACCTGTTGAACAAATGCTCTCACAGTTATCCACCTGAGGCTTCCTCATCAATAGGTTGTTTGCACATCTAACCCCAGCTGCGGATTAGTTATACCTATTACATGCTGCTCTGAATGTCCTTCACTTCTCCACCGTTAAAATGCATCACATGTGTAATGATGTCCTCCCTACTCAGTACTACAAGATTCAGCCTTGTTCATGCTTGTTCAATACCATCTAGTGCTTAGCTCACTGCCAGAAACCTCTTAGGTGTTCAAAAATTATACTGAATAAATAAAAGAACCCAGCATACACACACATTTGTGTGCACACACACACACCCCTACACGGGATCAAATAAGACAGAAAGACTGCATTTTCTCCTGTGTGATGAAACACAATTTGTAATTTTTGTTCAATTCTAGGTATCTTCATTTTAAGTGGTACCTTGACTGATCGTAGCTCTCCTAAGAAGGGTATAAGGACTTTAAAAGTTCTGGAAGTCATCTGATAACTATTGCAGTAGACTTCTAGTTCACTCTAAATCTTCTTAAATGCTGCTTCTTCCTAAATACTATCAAATGCATTTGTACAGAGGGGGAGATTTTCTCTAACTGTGATTGGTAGCTTATTCATTTGCACCTGAACACAGTGCCTACCACTTGTTATCCCAATTATGAGATTCTGAGATTATGAATGTTTGCATGAACTGGCAGAAGAAAATAAAAGAATGAAATTGACAGTTTAAAACCAAAAAGCTCACATTTTTACAAGCCTATTTAAAGAGGTTCTGTAACCAAAGTAACACATATGCTCATCATAAAGGCACAGCTATAAACCAATGTACTTTATTAAACCCTTACCTTAAATAAACTTTTTTAAAAATAAAGCAAAAATAAGAAAACAGGAAAGAGCCGCTGTGTAAAATGGCTTTATATGGCAAAGTACGTTACCTAGAATTTCATCTTTTTCCACAGAGAAGGCCATTTTCCAAACTAAACGCTAAGAATTCTAAGAAAGAAAAATATATTTAATTTCAAAAGCACTTCCTCCTGTTATGCTGGCAGTACACACTCCTATATAGCAAGCCTGCCACTAAAAAATGAGTCTATGTTGATGCATTTTACGAGCATGCAGCGATAGCTCTGATTAGATCACTAGCTGCAAATAAGAATGCAGATACAAATCCTGTTTTATGCATTGTAAACATGCTGCACTCTGAGGCTTAAAGGTCCTGGAGATGTCACACTAGGGATTATCCACGCATGCCTTTTCTTCTTCCATTTTGGCCTGTAGTTAGAGTCTATGCTAATATCATTTCCCATTTCCTACGAAAGAAATTAAAAGTCAGAAACAATTTAAATTACTTGAATCTTTTCCCATGAGAGGAATTTGTATACCTCAGAAATGAATGTGACTCTTTGCTGGGGAATGCTTATTTGCTGTTGACAGCTTTTTAGTGAAAAAGATAGAAATCAGATTGAATTTCAACAGCGAGAAATTGAGAGCTTGTTCTGCCAGCAGGAGGCTGAAGCCTCTAATTTTACCTCTGTGAAACAAAGATGAACCAAGAAAATAATCTACCTGCTTTTCCAAAACAAAACATAAAAATTCTTCGTGTAGCTGGCTTCAAAGTAAGAAAAATTGCACATAGGGCCAGTTCTGTCCTATCTGTCTTGGTATTAATATAATAGCTGGGCCATATTCAAAAGCAGATAGAATAGATTCCAAATTCCATTATACTCTCTATTCTGAACTTTTCATTTGAACAATGGAGTCCACGGTAACCCCATCAAACTCCCTTAAACCAAAGTCTGACGATCCCTCAATACCAAAATATATCTAACACACAAAATTAAATTCTATTCTACACGCGAAATATTGATTGTCAAAGATACGTTTTTGCAACAGTGGTGATGTACAGATAGCCTTCATTAGACTCTAGTAAGCTCCTAATTATATATAATAAATCCAAACAGACAAGACTTGTTTTATAATAGAAATAAAATTTGGCTTTGGCCAGTCTGTCAGATTCTTCAAAGACATGTATTTTTCTAACATGCAGACCTCAGACAGCAGCAATGTTTATAAATTTTACATGCCAAATGAAGCCTGAGGGGGAGAAACAGCATAACAATCTTCCAAGTTAGTATATTATGGTTGCAGAAGGGATTTTTGCTAATAGAGATTTTTGACATCATTTCTGACACCATGACCCCGTGTGTAGTATCTCAGGAAGTAACAGGGTGGATGCTATTATAGACTCAAAACAGGGTTTTATCAGGTAACATTTCCTGGGCTCTCCTTTTTCCCCTCTAACGGAATGAAGAAAGAAAGAAAATAACAACAACTGCTACTATTACCAATCTGCCAGACAAGAAAGTAGGTGATGTTTCAGGGGACAAAATTAATAAAATAAAAAGCAAACAGACATGAAGCAGCACAGTGTATTAAGCGAAAATTCAAAGCAGTTATAAGGATATTAGGAGAAAAGAACTTTACAACTATAAAAAAAGTAAATGTTATATTTGATTAAGAAATGAAGTGTTTTAGATTTTAGTATATTCTGTTTTGGCAAGCCTCACTTAACCATGTGTTTCCAACAATTTTAAAATAAATTAAGTTCCTGCATACTTAAGCAACACCACATGCTACAAAAAATAAGTGAAGTCTTATTCAGCTTGTTAGTTCAAAACAATTAATTTTACTAAGTTACTGAATTTTCACTGAAAGTAATAACAGGATTTTAAAAAAATCTAGGCACTTATCCAGTTTAAGGTAGGAATGCTGCAGCAGAAAACGTAAGTCCAATGAAAAGGAAGAACTAAGTTCTATTTCTGGAAATATGATGGATTATCCTGAAAAAATTCCTTAAAAAACTAGAAACACTAAATAAAATATAATAAGCATCCTTCTAAAGGGTATTGGTCAGCCATAAAGAAAATTATCCCACATGGAAACATGGGAATTCAAGATGGAAGAACCAAAACAGTGGTTTAAAAAACTAGAGGAATCTAAATAAATATTGATAGTACAAAACAATAATAGTAATACATTGTGGTGTTTAATATATATAGAAAAATGTAAGTTAACAATAATACAGGCAAGAGGAAGAAAAGCAGGACTAAAGTGTTCTAAAATCCTAGATTTTTTCAAAAGGGGTGAAAGTACTAAATTATATCACACTGGAAGAAGTTAAGGATGTGTGTTTTGATTTTTAGAGGAACCACAAAAAATAGTAAAGTTGACAACTTGATAAGTGATGACAATGAAAGGATAATTTATAAAGTGATTAATCAATAAAAGGCAAGAAAGCTGAGGTAAGATAAATAGAAAACAGTAATTCAGTTAATATTATGGTAAATATAAATGAACTAGATATTACATACACCTACACACACACACACACACACACACACACACACACACACAGAGCACCATACCCGTAAACATTTGGATGCAGCTTAAATATGTGTATTAAAAAAGAGGAATAGCTAAGTATACATCTCAAAAAATGTTTTGAATAAAGAATAGAAAACCAAACCCCAGGAAAATCAGGAGCTGGGGAGGAAGAAAACAAAAATAAATGCAGAAATTAATATAGAAGACAAACATACCAAAGAAAAAGGCAACAAATATAAAAATTGTTTCTTTGAAAAGATAATAAAATTGACAGCCTCCTAACAAAAGTGATTAGTGGAAAGAGAGAAAAGGAATGCACAGATTTGCACAGACCATCAAGTTTAGTAATGAACGAGAATACCACCACAGTTCCTAAACATATTAACAAGATAATAAGATGATAGTATCAAAAAATTTAAAAAACAAAGAAGGACAAGGAAAGTTTGGGAGGTGCTGGATACGTCTATTACCTCGATTGTGGGGATGGTATTATTGGTATTTGCATTATGTCCAAACTCATCAAATTGTACATATTAAATACATACACTTCTTTGTGTATACTTCAATAAAGCTGTTTTTAAAAGATATTATCAACATCTTCATGCTAATAAATTTGAAAATGTAGATGAAATAAAAATTTTTTAGATAAATACAACTTAAATAAAAGAAATACAGGAAGAAGTAGGGAATCCGAATAGCTATATACCTATTTTTTAAATTAAATCTATTAAACTGGGTGCAGTGGCTCACACCTGTAATCCCAGCATTTTGGGAGGCTGAAGCCAGAGAATCGCTTCAGCCCAGGAGTTTCAGACCAGCCTAGGCAATACGGTGAGACACCACCTCCATTAAAACATTTTTAACTTGAATCCATTATTAAATTATCCCCACAAATACAATTTCAACACACATGATTTGCCTGGTGAATTCTTCTAAATTTTAAAGGAAGAAAGAACCCCAACATTCTATAACTTCTTTCATAGAATGGAAGAAAAAAAATGAGGAAAATCCCCAATTCATATTATATTATCAGCATTAGCTTAACATCAAAACCTGGAGAAAAAAGAGAGACCTTTTTTTACTAATACAGACACAAAATTCTGGACAGAATAAATACAGGAAAATATATTAAAACCAAATTGTGTTTATTCTAAGCAAACAAGATTCATTTAGCATTCAAAATTCAGTGTACTCTCAGCAAGGCTTCCTAGGACCAAAAACAAAAAGGAAAGAAAATTCAATGTAATTCACAAAATTAAGAGAATAAAATGAGGGGGAAATCCTATGATCATTTTTATAGATGTCAAAAATGCATTTAATAAACTTTAAAAACTTTTCATGTTTGCAAAACTAAATAGCAAATTAGAAATGGAATTAACTTTCTCAATCTGATAAATCGTTTCTAAAAAAAACTGTACCTCATATTTCATACATTTTCATATAAAAAAACTTCATACTAAATGATAAAATATTGAAATGTTTCCCCAATAAGAGTGCTATGGACTCAATGTTTGTGTCCCCCACAAAATTCATATGTTGAAACCTAATCCCCAATGTGATAGTGTTATGAGGTGGGATTTTTAGGAGGTGATCAGGTCATGAGAGCAGAGTCCTCAAGAACAAAATACGAACAGGAACAGCTGCGGTCTACAATTCCCAGCGTGAGCGACGCAGAAGACTGCAGAAGACGGGTGATTTCTGCATTTCCATCTGAGGTACCGGGTTCATCTCACTAGGGAGTGCCAAACAGTGGGTGTAGGACAGTCAGTGCTGCGCACCGTGCACGAGCCGAAGCAGGGCGAGGCATTGCCTCACTCCGGAAGTGCAAGGGGTCAGGGAGTTCCCTTTCCTAGTCAAAGAAAGGGGTGACAGACGGCACCTAGAAAATCGGGTCACTCCCACCCTAATACTGCGCTTTTCCAATGCGCTTGGAAAACAGCACACTAGGAGATTGTGTCCCGCACCTAGCTCGGAGGGACCTACGCCCACGGAGTCTCGCTGATTGCTGGCACAGCAGTCTGAGATCAAACTGCAAGGCAGCAGCGAGGCTACGGGAGAGGCACCCGCCATTGCCCAGGCTTGCTTAGATAAACAAAGCAGCCAGGAAGCTCAAACTGGGTGCAGCCCACCACAGCTCAAGGAGGCCTGCCTGCCTCTGTAGGCTCCACCCCTGGGGGCAGGGCACAGACAAACAAAAAGTCAGCAGGAACCTCTGCAGACTTAAATGTCCCTGTCTGACAGCTTTGAAGAGAGTAGTGGTTCTCCCAGCACGCAGCTGGAGATCTGAGAACAGGCAGACTGCCTCCTAAAGTGGGACCCTGACCACCGAGCAGCCTAACTGGGAGGCACCCCCTAGTAGGGACAGACTGACACCTCACTCGGCCGGGTACTCCTCTGAGACAAAACTTCCAGAGGAACGATCAGACAGCTGAATTTGCGGTTCACGTAAATCCACAGTTCTGCAGCCACTGCTGCTGACACCCAGCCAAACAGGGTCTGGAGTGCACCTCTAGCAAACTCCAACAGACCTGCAGCTGAGGGTCCTGTCTGGTAGAAGGAAAACTAACAAACAGAAAGGGCACCCACACCAAAAACCCATCTGTATATCACCAGCATCAAAGACCAAAAGTAGAAAAAACTACAAAGATGGGGAGAAAACAGAGCAGAAAAACTGGAAACTCTAAAAAGCAGAGTGCCTCTCCTCCTCCAAAGGAACGCAGCTCCTCACCAGCAACGGAACAAAGCTGGACGGAGAATGACTTTGACAAGTTGAGAGAAGAAGGCTTCAGATGATCAAACTACTCTGAGCTACAGGAGGAAATTCAAAACAATGGCAAAGAAGTTAAAAACTTTGAAAAAAAATTTAGACGAATGTTTAACTAAAATAACCAATGCAGAGAAGTGCTTAAAGTTGCTGATGGAGCTGAAAGCCAAGTTTCAAGAACTACGTGAAGACTGCAGAAGCCTTAGTAGCAGATGCAATCAACTGGAAGAAAGGGTATCAGTGATGGAAGATGAAATGAATGAAATGAAGTGAGAAGGGAAGTTTAGAGAAAAAAGAATAAAAAGAAACAAACAAAGCCTCCAAAAAATATGAGACTATGTGAAAAGACCAAACCTACGTCTGATTGGTGTACCTGAAAGTGATGGGGAGAATGGAACCAAGTTGGAAAACACTCTGCAAGATATTATCCAGGAGAACTTCCCCAATCTCAAAAGGCAGGCCAACACTGAGATTCAGGAAATACAGAGAACGCCACAAAGATACTCCTCGAGAAGAGCAACTCCAACACACATAATTGTCAGATTCACCAAAGTTGAAATGAAGGAAAAAATGTTAAGGGCGGCCAGAGAGAAAGGTCGGGTTACTCACAAAGGGAAGCCCATCAGACTAACAGCTGATCTCTCAGCAGAAACTCTACAAGCCAGAAGACAGTGGGGGCCAATATTCAACATTCTTAAAGAAAAGAATTTTTAACCCAGAATTTCACATCCAGCCAAACTAAGCTTCATAAGTGAAGGAGAAATAAAATACTTTACAGACAAGCAAATGCTAGTGATTTTGTCACCACCAGGGTACCCTAAAAGAGCTCCTGAAGGAAGCACTAAACATGGAAAGGAAGAACCAGTACCAGCCACTGCAAAAACATGCCAAATTGTAAAGACCATCGAGGCTAGGAAGAAACTGCATCAACTAATGGGCAAAATAACCAGCTAACATCATAATGACAGGATCGGATTCACACATAACAATATTAACGTTAAATGTAAATGGGCTAAATGCTCCAATTAAAAGACACAGACTGGCAAACTGGATAAGGAGTCAGGACCCATCAGTGTGCTGTATTCAGGAAACCCATTCCACGTGCAGAGACACACATAGACTCAAAATAAAGGGATGGAGGAAGATCTATCAAGCAAATGGAAAACAAAAAAAGGCAGGGGTTGCAATCCTAGTCTCTGATAAAATAGACTTTAAACCAACATAGATCAAAAGAGACAAAGAAGGCCATTACATAATGGTAAAGGGATCAATTCAACAAGAGCTAACTATCCTAAATATATATGCACCCAATACAGGAGCACCCAGATTCATAAAGCAAGTCCTGAGTGACCTACAAAGACTCCCACACAATAATAATGGGAGACTTTAACACCCCACTGTCAACATTAGACAGATCAACGAGACAGAAAGTTAACAAGGATATCCAGGAATTTGAACTCAGCTCTGCATAAAGTGGACCTAATAGACATCTACAGAACTCTCCACCCCAAGTCAACAGAATATACATTTTTTTCAGCACCACACCACACCTATTCCAAAATTGACCACATAGTTGGAAGTAAAGCTCTCCTCAGCAAATGTAAAAGAACAGAAATTATAACAAACTGTCTCTCAGACCACAGTGCAATCAAACTAGAACTCAGGATTAAGAAATTCACTCAAAACCGCTCTACTACATGGAAACTGAACAACCTGCTCCTGAATGACTATTGGGTACATAACGAAATGAAGGCAGAAATAAAGATGTTCTTTGAAACCAACGAGAACAAAGACACAACATACCAGAATCTCTGGGACACATTCAAAGCAGTGTGTAGAGGGAAATTTATAGCACTAAATGCCCACAAGAGAAAGCAGGAAAGATCCAAAATTGACACCCTAACATCACAATTAAAAGAACTAGAAAAGCAAGAGCAAACACATTCAAAAGCTAGCAGAAGGCTAGAAATAACTAAAATCAGAGCAGAACTGAAGGAAATAGAGACACAAAAAACCCTTCAAAAAATTAATGAATCCAGGAGCTGGTTTTTTGAAAAGATCAACAAAATTGATGGACCGCTAGCAAGACTAATAAAGAAGAAAAGAGAGAAGAATCAAATAGATGCAATAAAAAACGAAAAAGGGGATATCACCACCGATCCCACAGAAATACAATCTACCATCAGAGAATACTACAAACACCTCTATGCAAATAAACTAGAAAATCTAGAAGAATGGATAAATTCCTCGACAAATACACCCTCCCAAGACTAAACCAGGAAGAAGTTGAATCTCTGAATAGACCAATAACAGGTTCTGAAATTGTGGCAATAATCAATAGCTTACCAACCAAAAAGAGTCCAGGACCTGATGGATTCACAGCCGAATTCTACCAGAGGTACAAGGAGGAACTGGTACCATTCCTTCTGAAACTATTCCAATCGATAGAAAAAGAGGGAATCCTCCCTAACACATTTTATGAAGCCAGCATCGTCCTGATACCAAAACCTGGCAGAGACATAACCAAAAAAGAGAATTTCAGACCAATATCCTTGATGAACATTGATGCAAAAATCCTCAATAAAATACTGGCAAACCGAATCCAGCAGCACATCAAAAAGCTTATCCACCATGATCAAGTGGGCTTCATCCCTGGGATGCAAGGCTGGTTCAACATACGCAAATCAATAAATGTAATCCAACATATAAACAGAACCAAAGACAAAAACCACATGATTATCTCAATAGATGCAGAAAAGGCCTTTGACAAAATTCAACAACCCTTCATGCTAAAAACTCTCAATAAATTAGGTATTGATGGGACGTATCTCAAAATAATAAGAGCTATCTATGACAAACCCACAGCCAATATCATACTGAATGGGCAAAAACTGGAAGCATTCCCTCTGAAAACTGGCACAAGACAGGGATGCCCTCTCTCACCGCTCCTATTCAACATAGTGCTGGAAGTTCTGGCCAGAGCAATCAGGCAGGAGAAGGAAATAAAAGGTATTCAATTAGGAAAAGAGGAAGTCAAATTGTCCCTGTTTGCAGATGACATGATTGTATATCTAGAAAACCCCATTGTCTCAGCCCAAAATCTCCTTAAGCTGATTAGCAACTTCAGCGAAGTCTCAGGATACAAAATTAATGTACACAAATCACAAGCATTCTTGTACACCAATAACAGACAAACAGAGAGCCAAATCATGAGTGAACTCCCATTCACAATTGCTTCAAAGAGAATAAAATACCTAGGAATCCAACTTACAAGGGATGTGAAGGACCTCTTCAAGGAGAACTACAAACCACTGCTCAATGAAATAAAAGAGGATACAAACAAATGGAAGAACATTCCATGCTCATGGGTTGGAAGAATCAATATCGTGAAAATGGCCATACTGCCCAAGGTAATTTATAGATTCAATGCCATCCCCATCAAGCTACCAATGACTTTCTTCACAGAATTGGAAAAAACTACTTTAAAGTTCATATGGAACCAAAAAAGAGCCCGCATCGCCAAGTCAATCCTAAGCCAAAAGAACAAAGCTGGAGGCATCACGCTACCTGACTTTAAACTATACTACAAGGCTACAGTAACCAAAACAGCATGGTACTGGTACCACAACAGAGACATAGATCAATGGAACAGAACAGAGCCCTCAGAAATGATGCCACATAGCTACAACTATCTGATCTTTGACAAACCTGACAAAAACAAGAATGGGGAAAGGATTCCCTATTTAATAAATGGTGCTGGGAAAACTGGCTAGCCGTATGTAGAAAGCTGCAACTGGATCCCTTCCTTACACCTTATACAAAAATTAATTCAAGATGGATTAAAGACTTATATGTTAGACCTAAAACCATTAAAATCCTACAAGAAAACTTAGGCAATACCATTCAGGACATAGGCGTGGGCAAGGACTTCATGTCTAAAACACCAAAAGCAATGGCAACAAAAGCCAAAATCGACAAATGGGATCTCATTAAACTAAAGAGCTTCTGCACAGCAAAAGAAACTATCATCAGAATGAACAGGCAACCTACAGAATGGGAGAAAATTTTTGCAACCTACTCATCTGACAAAGGGCTAATATCCAGAATCTATAATGAACTCAAACAAATTTACAAGAAAAAAACAAACAACCCCATCAAAAAGTGGGCAGAGGACATGAACAGACACTTCTCAAAAGAAGACATTTATGCAGCCAGAAAACACATGAAGAAATGCTCATCATCACTGGCCATCAGAGAAATGCAAATCAAAACCACAGTGAGATACCATCTCACACCAGTTAGAATGGCCATCATTAAAAAATCAGGAAACAACAGGTGCTGGAGAGGATGTGGAGAAATAGGAACACTTTTACACTGTTGGTGGGACTGTAAACTAGTTCAACCATTGTGGAAGTCAGTGTGGCGATTCCTCAGGGATCTAGAACTAGAAATACCATTTGACCCAGCCATCCCATTACTGGGTATATACCCAAAGGACTATAAATCATGCTGCTATAAAGACACATGCACACGTATGTTTATTGCGGCACTATTCACAATAGCAAAGAGTTGGAACCAACCCAAATGTCCAACAACGATAGACTGGATTAAGAAAATGTGGCACATATACACCATGGAATACTATGCAGCCATAAAAAATGATGAGTTCGTGTCCTTTGTAGGGACATGGATGAAACTGGAAAACATCATTCTCAGTAAACTATCGCAAGGACAAAAAACCAAACACCGCATGTTCTCTCTCATAGGTGGGAATTGAACAATGAGAACTCATGGACACAGGAAGGGGAACATCACACTCCGGGGACTGTTGTGGGGTGGGGGGAGCGGGGAGGGACAGCATTAGGAGATACACCTAATGCTAAATGATGAGTTAATGGGTGCAGGAAATCAACATGGCACATGGATACATATGTAACAAACCTGCACATTGTGCACATGTACCCTAAAACCCTAAAGTATAATAAATAATTAAATAAATAAATAAATAAATAAACTGACCCCCTACTCCCCACCAAATACAAAAGTTAATGTTATCTAAAGTGTAGATCCAAGAGTGAATGCTAAAACATTAAGCTTGTAAAAAATAAGAAAATATCTTTATAGTGTTGGGGTAGGCAAAAAATATTGTAAATGGGATGCAAAATTGCTAGTCTTAAAAGTAATCTCTGCCTTATCATATTGCTTTGGACTCAAACTGCCACACCAAAGGATATTGTACATGGCTTTTATACTGCCTGCCAACAGAGGTAAATAAAGCAAGTTTGGAGGATTTAAGTCCTGATAACACAAACTTTGCAGAATGGGAGAAAATATTTGCAAACTACCTCTCTGACAAGAGATTAATAACTAGAATGTACAAAAAGCGCGAACAACTCTATAGGAAAAAATCGAATAATCCAATCAAAAAATAGGCACAAAGATCTGAAAAGGTATTTCTCTAAAGAAGACACAGAAATGGCAAACAGGCATGTGAGGCCAGGCACGGTGGCTCATGCCTGTAATCCCAGCACTTTGGGAGGCCAAGGCAGATGGATCACCTGAGGTCTGGAGTTCGAGACCAGCCTGGCCAACATGATGAAGCCCCATCTCTACTAAAAATACAAAAAATTAGCCAGGCATGGTGGCAGGTGCCTGTAATCCCAGCTACTTTTGAGACTGAGGCAGGAGAATCGCTTGAACCTGAGGGCCAGAGGTTGCAATGAGCCAAAATCGCTCCATTGCACTCCAGCCTGGGCAACAAGAGCAAAACTCTATCTCAAAGAAAAAAAAAAAAAAGCAGGCATGTGACAAGGTGCTCAACATCACTGATCATCAGAGAAACACAAATCAAAACTACAGTGAGATATAATCTCACCCCAGTTAAAATGGTTTACATCCAAGAGACGGGCAATAACAAATGCTGGCAAAGATTTAGAGAAAAGAGAACCCTAACACACTGTTGGTGGGAGTGTAAATTAGTACTCTATGGAGAACAGTTTGAATGTTCCTCAAAAAACTAAAAATAGAGCTACCATATGGCAGAGCAATACCACTGCTGGATATATACCCAAAGGAAGATAAATCAGTATATTGAAGATATATCTGCAGTCCATTTGTCACAGCACTCTTCACTCAGCCAAGATTTGGAAGCAACCTAAATGCCCATCATCAGATGAGTGGACAAAGAAAATGTGGTACTTACACACAATGGAGTACTATTCAGCCATAAAAAGAATGAGAGTCTGTCATTTGCAAGAACGTGAATGGAACTGGACAGCATTACATTAAGTGAAATAAGCCAGTCACAGAAAGAAAAACATCTCATTTTCTCACTTATTTGTAGGATCTAAAAATCAAAACAATTGAACTCGAGGACACAGAGAGCAGAAGGATGGTTACCAGAGGTTGGAAAGGGTAGTGGAGGGAGGAGGTAGGGGTGATTCATGGGTACAAAAAAAAATAGAATGAATAAGACCTACTATTTGATAGCACAACAGGGTGACTATAGCCAATAACTTAATTGTACACATTAAAATAACTAAAAGAGTATACTTGGATTGTTTGTACCACAAAGGATAAATGCTTGAGAGGATGAATACCCCATTCTTCATGATGTGATTATTACACATTGAATGCCTGTATCAAAACATCTCATGTACTCTCTCTCTCTCTCTCTAAATATATACATGCCTATTATGTACCTACAAAAATTAAAAATAAATTTTAAAAAATGACCAATGAGAGACAGTATATGAGACTGTGAATAAATTATCTTATCCTTTATTCCTCCGAAGTATTATTCTAAAGCACAGTTTCTCTCTCCAAAAGCATTCTCTGATCATGAGCAATTGAATCTGCTGAACAGTTGGCTGTATCATTTGTGGTTTATTGTCAATCAGTGGCCACTTTCCTTTGAATGCCCTCCATCTGTACTTCATTCACTTCCTTTTTCCCTATCCGTTTAACTACTAAATGAATGCATGCTGATTGCATCACCACTAATCACTACCTCAGGATCTGTTTTGGCATTAACCTGTGATAAATTTATAGGTGGATGGATAAATGAATAAAAGAAACAAATATTTCTCACTACAAGTGTGTCAATAATTATGGCAAAACATTATTGCAAAAATTACATGCAGCCAACTAAGTCCAAGTC
Organism: Nomascus leucogenys; assembly: GCF_006542625.1. Taxonomy (NCBI): domain Eukaryota; kingdom Metazoa; phylum Chordata; class Mammalia; order Primates; family Hylobatidae; genus Nomascus; species Nomascus leucogenys. The sequence continues at coordinate 61,313,770 of NC_044382.1, forward strand.
CAACAATCATAACTGTAAAATTTTTTGTAAATATATTTTTATTGGTCATCTTCCTCATTTTTTTGTAAAAGTTTTCAGTTAATTCTCTTCTATTTTATTGTAAATTATGTCATCTGCAGCTAGTTTTTTCTTGCTTTTATATGTTTACACAGCTCATTTACTTTTCTTGTCTTATTCCTTAGTCTAGGGCTTTCAAAAAAATCTAATTGTCTTATGTTTTCTTTTTTTTTTTTTTTTTTTAAGAGACAGGGTCTCACTCTATTGCCCAGGCCGGAGTGCAGTGGCACAATCATAGCTTACTGTAACCTCAAACTACTGGGCTTAAGCTATCCTCCTGTCTCAACCTCCCAAGTAGCTGGGTTATAGGACCATACTGAACTAATTGTTTCATTTTATGTAGAGGTGGGGTCTCACTGTATTGCCAAGGGTGGTCTCAGACTCTTAGCCTCAAGGAATTCTTCCATCTCAGCCTCCCCAAAGCACTGAGATTACAGGCATGAGCCACCATGCCTAGCCAAATTGTCTTATATTCTTCATATAAGACAGACCATTCTTTGAATAATATAAAGTTTCAGGGGCTAATCTAATGCTAACTTCCTTAGCAGTTTCCCCCATAGCTCCTCAAATGACCACTATATAGAAATAGGAATGTCTTTAAAAGAGGCTGATTGTGAGAATTAGAGCTGTTGAGAGAACAGGGAGTTAGGAAGCCTACGAAAAAACAACAACAACGTTGAAGGTAAATTAATTAGCAAATGCATCTGGGCCTTTCTGAGAAATACTCTCTATAGGAATGTAACTAAGTCCTACTGTACAGAGTGGTTAAGTGTCATCTGCAGAAAATCTGCATTTGTAGTACCAGAGAATTCATGAACATGCAGATTCCTAGGCCCCACCTAGAACTTCTAGATCTAAACCTCAATGACTGAAGCTTGAGATTCTGAATATTTCATATTATTTAAAGATGATTTTCATGTTACTAAAGTTGGAGAATCAGGAATTAGGGGCTTTAAGGTATTGAGGAGTGGATGAATACAGGGATATTTCTTAATACAAATAATAAATATCTTCACTTTAAATGTCCCTTCCAGGGTTTAGATCTGGTAATGGCTACTTAACGGTCTTGAAAATAGGATAAAAAGAGTTTCATCTGCCTTCCTCTCAAAATGCCTTTGACCAGAATCTAGACAGGAAGTACCCATCAATTAGACTTAGGGAAAAGGCCCATCATCTCCCCCACTTCAAATAGAATAAAAGTTAAAGTCAGAGACAGCTTATATATTTATCTGAAATGCATCAATAGCTCCTTTGTTCCAAATTTCACCTTAAAATGATTACCTACTAGGACTAAGACAGTTAATAGTGCTGCTAAGTAAGAATAAACAAAGGACTCCCGAGCTTGTGGCATTTATCATTTAGTCTGAAAAAAGCAATGCTTTTTTCACTTTCAAAAATGTAAGCTAAAATAATTCTTAATGGGAATTTTCACATTTTTCAGCTGAGAAAATTGAGAGTCAGATGCAAATGGCTTGTCCAGCCACCTGTTAGGTTTGCAACCTGAATCCTATGTTCCTTACCTGTTTTGTTCTTAAGAAATAAATGTGTTCTGGCCAGGCACAGTGGCTCACACCTGTAATCCCAGCACTTTGGGAGGCCGAGGCGGGTGGATCACTTGAGGTCAGTAGTTCGAGACCAGCCTGGCCAACATGGTGAAACCCCATCTCTGCTAAAAATACAAAAATTAGCCAGGTGCACACGCCTGTAGTCCCAGCTAGTTGGAAGGCTGAGGCAGGATAATCGCTCAAATCCAGGAGGTAGAGGTTGCAATGAGCCAAGATCTTGCCACTGCACTCCAGCCTGGGCAACAGAGTGAGACTCCATCTCAAGAAAGAAAAAAAGAAATAAATGTGTTCTAGAAGTCATCAGACACACAAACACCCATAAATAGCTTTAAAATGAATAAAGAATGTGATGTTGACAGGCAGCTATCAATCAAGAAACATTATGTTCTTACAGAAAAAAAAAAAAAAAGAATGAAAAAAGTAGTGAAAGGAAGGGAGAGTCTGTAAGTCAAGGTCCAGCCAGAAAATAGAAACTACTCTAAGTATTTCAAACAGAGGGAATTCAATACAGGGAATTGTTTAAATAAGTAATGAAAGAGCTAAGAAGCCAAATAGAAGACTGTGAAGCAAGTCAGACATTAGAAACAACAGGAAGATACCAGGAGTTGGAGGGACAAAGAAATGTGGCAATGTTATTGGAGTCCAACAGCTGAAGCCAGCTGATGAAAACTGGAAGCACAGAGGCCCAATCAACAGAAGCTTGAACCATGAATCTGATGTACCTGGTACCAAAGACAACCCCTAAGACAGAGTGAGAAGAGTAATCTTTTGGCTTCTCCCTCTTGGCATCTGGCTCTGTGCTCATGCCTCCACTGACAAACCTGCCTAGAAACCAAGAGCAAAAGAATCATGAAAAATGAAGTGAAGCAGAATGCACAGCAGGGCAGAACTGGTCAGGAAATCAATCTATGACAAATAGACAAATGACCAGTATAGTATGTAGCCCAGAAATAAGGCAGTGAGAACCGAAGACAAATTCCTTCTATTCAGCCTTACTGCCAGTCAGTCCTTTTGATATATCCTCATCTCTTGCAATTCAGTTTTTTTCCTGTGAACAGTTTTTTAGATGTGTGCTTAGTGACTGAGATTTAGGGCTTTCTATTCCTGCAGAAAGATTAATTTTAAAGAGAACCCCCATGCCCATTTCAGTTCTATCTCTTACATCATTGAGCAATAGAGAAGTTCAACAAGAATTTTATTTTATTTTATTTTATTTTTTTTCAGACGGAGTCTCTGTCACCCAGGCTGGAGTGCAGTGGTGCTATCTTGGCTCACTGCAACCTCTGCTCCTGGGTTCAGGCGATTGTCCTGCCTCAGCCTCCTGAGTAGCTGGGACTACAGGTGCATGCCACCATGCCCGGCTAATTTTTTATATTCTTAGTAGAGGCGGGGTTTCACCGTGTTAACCAGGATGGTCTCAATCTCCTGACCTCGTGATCTGCCTGCCTCAGCCTCCCAAAGTGCTGGGATTACAGGTGTGAGCCACTGCGACCAGTCTAGATCATTTTATAAGCATTTAGAATAAAAAAAGTTCTGAAACAATTCATTCATAATCTCTATTTCTTTCATTTTTATCTAGTAAACTGACTTTCCCTAGGTCGTGAAAGAAATAGCCTTCTCATGTTGGTAGCAAGATCACCAAGTATCTTAACTGTACTGTGGACTGATGTCAAAAGAACGATTCCTATGCAAATAATAGAGTCCCCAAAATAGACGATGGTGAAATCTGGTAAAGTCTTTAATAATATCTGTATCCACAGAAAGAGGAAATTCTTAAAATAGCTTTTATTTCTTCCATCTCTTGCCTGATTATTTGCAAAGACCATTTATGGACTGACTCAACTTTGGGAAATAAACATTAGGCTAAAGAAGCCTTTAATGACCCTGAATCACAAAAAGAAACACGTGACAAAAGTCAACCTAATATACTTCTAGGAGAAGGCACATGGCTTCTGTGCATGTCTCCTTCTATCCTTGGAAACACGGATCAGGAATAATGTCAGGAAGAAGATCGCATTAGAGAGAGATATGTATAACTTGCAGAGAAGAGCTAAAAGTCAGTAAGGTTATGACAGGATAGAAATAAATTTCTTTTCTTGCAGCTTCTATTTTTCTGCAGAATTGAACAGGGAAAACCACCTGATGGAGGAAATAAAATGATGTATTCTTCCCTTGTGTATTCCTATGAACAGTAATATAGAGAAGCATCCATTTAGGAAACAATTTGCAGAATGTGAATTTTAGAAGAAAGAGAAAAATCACACAGGAAGCAACTGGGTAGTTAGTAGAACTGTTAAACTTTTAGTTTATGGGATATGCCTTTGTTTTTAATTTAATCAACTGGATTCAGGCTTGGATTTCATATTTGATTTAAATTAGGTTCCTTACTGAATCTGCAATTCAAAAATTACATATATGACATATTATATATAAATATAAATGTTTATATATGTGTGTTAACATATATGATTGGACTATTTTTTATTTGATTCAGGAATAAGAGGATTCAGTGCTTCTTTTCATTTCTTGAAGCAATAGAATTGAGAGAACGAAAGCATTTGAATTCTAAGTCTTTTCTTAAAAGATGAGAATAAGCAAAATCTTTTTTAAAAAACATGCTGTTTTGGGCTTTTTCTCATTTTTGACTACTTGCTTACCAGAAGGCTTAAAGCATTGTTTGGCAGAATAGGATTAAACAAAAAGCAAGAATGTTCCTCCACAGACTTCCTTATGTTCTCTCCCCTCAACTTTTAATTAAAACACTGTCAGTTGGGGATAAGGGGAGAAAAATACAAAGGCAATTATGTACAGAAAACAAAAAAGCATATTTCATGAAAGCATAAGCTATTAGCACTTTCTTAGCTATCTGATCATCTGAATTTAGAATCACATACTGAGCTCCTAAGAGACACCAACATCCAACTCTGCGGAGAGAGGGAGTCAATACCAAAGTAGGAAAAATGAACAGGGTGCCCTCACAAATCAACAAAGACCAAACTCAAGGAGAAGATGTCATTCAGCCTACAGTAAATCCTCACCTGACTGAACCCCATCATGAGGGGTAACCAAAGACTATACCAATCATAGACCCTCTCAAGGTACACACAGTAGAGGTGAGTACTCAGTGAAGCACAACACTTGGGTTTGCACAAATGAGAAGGAAGATAAATCAACTTTGGTCACTGAGTCCATCGTCATGAGCCACACAGTGTGGTTGGAATGACATGATTCAGGCATTACTTTAAAGAGAAGATGAAGAGCTCTCTGACTGACCAAGAGCCAGGCTTGCTGGGCCCCTTCCATCACCTCCTCTCTTTGACAATCACTGAGGCTTTCTAGAGAATGCTTAGAGCTCTCCAGAGCATTTTGGAAATCACTCATCTGGAACATAAATGTTACCAGTACTTAACTCTTCAACATACCTGAAAAACTTAATTTTGTGTCAGTCCTAACCAGAATCTTCAACGGGTAACTTATTTGAATTGGCTAAAGAGATTTCCACCAACTTTAGAGCAACAAAAACTATGGGCATTGATTTCACCTGGCCTTAATTCCCTGGTTTGTTTGACTTTGTATTGTTACATCAGAGATTTTGTACATAGATTCACATAAGTGGATGCAATAAATGAACATCAGGCCAGGTGCGGTGGCTCACACCTGTAATCCCAGCACTTTGGGAGGCCAAGGCAGGCAGATCACCTGAGGTCAGGAGTTCGAGACCAGCCTAGCCAACATAGTGAAACCCCATCTCTGTTAAAAATACAAAAATTAGCTGGGTGTGGTGGCACACACATGTAATCCCAGCAACTCAGGAGGCCGAGGCAGGAGAATTGCTTGAACCCAGGAGACGGAGGTTGCAGTGAGCCAAGATCGTGCCACTGCACTCCAGCCTGGGTGACAGAGTAAGATTCCACCTCAAAAAAAATTTAAAATAAAATAAAACAAATGAACACTAGTGAATATTTTTAAACATCTACTTATAAGAAGTATTTTAAAGAAGTGGCTAATTTTATCATATACAAGTGACAAGTATTATGTCTATCATTCACATGCGAAAACTAACCTGGATAATGCTGATTGAATTTTCTAAGTCTCAGTTAAAAAAAAATGAAATTTATATTTTAAATCATGGATGTGTACCCATGCACGCACACACACACACACGACCTTATTTCTCCTACAAATGATGACCCACAAGGTTCCTAGGGAACCAGAGTATCTCTCATTAGATCTTTCTAAGTACACTAACTCATCTACTAATATTAATGTTTATTTCAAGTAGAAGAGATGAATTTGAGTTGACGATTAGGTGTAGGCTTTGGTTTAAAGAGGACTTGATTCCTATATGAAGGTTCTTGGTGGCAATCAAAATTGACTCATACAAGTTTAATCATAAAATTCATTTTATTATAAGATTATCAGTTCTTGAGAAATAACAAGCTAGAAAATGTAAACTACCAGATATTAAAACATGTGTTAGACCTACCAGTGAGGTATTAGTTTGAGAACAGACAAAAAGATGAATACAATAAAACAGAGAGATAAGAAACCAGTCCACACAAATATGGACAAAGATGCCACTGAAGTTCTATAGGTAAAGAATGGCCTTTGAACATGTGGCTGAGTCAATTGGATATTCCTATGAAAATAAGAAAAACGAAACCTTGACTCCCTACCTCATACAATAGACAATATTAATTCTAGGAGAGTCACAGACCTACACATCAAAGATGAAACAATAAAGCATCTAAAGAGTGATGTTCCACCCTGGGCAACATGGTGAAACCTTGTCTCTACTAAAATACAAAAAATTAGCCGGGTGTGGTGACACATGCCTGTAGTCCCAGCTACTCAAGAGGCTAAGGCATGAGAATGGGAGCCTGGGAGGCAGAGGTTGCAGTGAGCCAAGATCTCGCCATTGCACTCCAGCTTGGGCTGAAGAGTGAGACTCTGTCTCCAAAAAAAAAAGTGATGTCACCAAGATGGCAGAATAGAAGACAACCATTCATATACCCCCCACAAAAAAAGCTGTTTGCAGATGTTACTTCTAGGCCAACATAAAGCGAGACTCATTCTCCACAGGGCAATTCTCTAATATCCTGGTTCCTCATTCCTGAAAATGTTCTAGTCTGTCAACATCCTACCTAAAGGACCCCAGAAATGCATACTGTAGGTAGACAAGAAGGGCTGATGCACAGTAGAACTTTCACCTCTTTTGCCTTTAATATTTTAGTTCCATTAACTCATTCTACGAAGTCATTAATTTTCTGATAAGACACATCAGATGGATGATAAATACATTCATCAACAAAGAGGACCAGAATTTACTAAGCTCTTGACTTGACAAGCATCAGGTGCTTGACTTTATTATTATTATTTTACTTAATCCTCTTTCCATCCTGGATTGCAAGAAAAATGTTGTACAAACCATGTTATGGGTGAGCAAATTAAAGCCAGTCTAAGGCCATATAGCTAGAAAATGTTAAAGCTTTCCAAGGTCAAGTCCAGTCTGTTGGCTTCAGAGTTCATACTCAAGCCTGTCAGTTTCTTATATTATCCTTGTTCAGATATAAACCCAAACATAGAAGGTTTCAACACAGGACTACACAAGCTTGATTTAATGTTTTGTTAATCAACAAAGCACTATGACATATATCAATTAAAAAAAAAAAAAACAAGTATTTTCTGACCTGACCTTTGCTGTGCTTAGTCTCATAAAAAGTTTCACCAGGGAGAGAGGAAAAGGAGAAAAATGGGATTTGGAAGGACAAAAAAAAGAACCTGCCCTTGAGGAGCTTTTGATGGAATTTTGTATTTGAAATAAATTACTTTAATTCAGTTAGAAAAAATTACCAGTTATCACATGATAAAATGTTAAGTAGTATAAGGCCACACAGACTCAGAGAGCACAAAATCAATGTGGAAATGAATTAGTCTGGGAAGGTTCCTTTCAAGAGCTAGAATGTGAATCAGTCCTTGCAGGGTAAGTCAAATAAGGATAGGCAGATAGGAAAGTAGGAAATTGCTGTTAGTCACTCTACCTGTCAGTTTTCTTGATTATATGCAACAAGAATCAATTCTAACATAAACATAGAACTTATTGTAAGTATATACTATACTTCATAGACTCAACAGAAAGTTGAGAACAAAGCTAAGAAAACGGGCAGGAACCAAGGGAGGCCACATAGCTATAAAACACAGCCAACATCATTTGGTAGGGATAGTCTGGGGACGTCTCCACCACTGACATGCAACGAAAACAGTCACCAGACAGCTGATGCCACTACAAGTGACTCTTGACACTGCTACTATAATAATGAATCTCTAAACTAGTCTTCACTATTTTGTTAACTCTCTCAGTATTAAAAACAAAAGACAAGGCTGGGCGCGGTGGCTCACGCCTGTAATCCCAGCACTTTGGGAGGCCGAGGCAGGTGGATTACCTGAGATCAGAAGTTCAAGACCAGCCTGGTCAACACGGTGAAACCCCGTCTCTACTAAATATACAAAAATTAGCTGGCCATGGTGGCAGGCACCTGTAATCCCAGCTACTCGGGAGATTCTACTGAGGCAGTAGAATCCTTTGAATCTGGGAGGCGGAAGCTGCAGTGAGCCCAGATCGCTCCATTGCGCTCCAGCCTGGGCAACAAGAGCAAAACTTCGTCTCAAAAAAAAAAAAAAAAAGATGACACAACTGGATATCCACGTGCAGAAAAATGTAATGAGACCAACCCTTATCTCACATCATATACAACAATTAACCCAAAATTGATTAAAGACTTAAATGTAAAACCTGGAACTGGCTGGACATGGCGGCTCATGCCTGTAATCCTAACATTTTGGGAAACCAATGCAGGCAGATCACTTGAGCTCAGGAGATCAAGACCAGCATGGGCAACATAGGGAAACCCCGACTCCATAAAAAATACAAAAAATTAGCTAGGTGCGGGGGTGTGTACCTGCACTCCCAGCAACTTGGGACGCTGAGGTGGGAGGATTGCCTTAGCCCAGGAGGTCAAGGTTGCAGTGAGCCATGATCACAGCACTGTACTCCAGCCTGGGCAACAGACTGAGACCCTATCTCAAAAAAAATAAAAAACAAACAGACCTGGAACTATGAAACTACTAGAAGAAAACAGGTGAAAAGCTCCAAAGCAAATCTAGGATTGCATCAAATTAAAAGCTTCTGCACAGCAAAGGAAACAATCAGATGAAGACACAATCTAAGAGATGAGAGAAAATATGAGCAAACCATACATCTGAAAAGAAGTTAATATCAAAAATATATAAAAAATTCAAACAATAGCAAGAAAACAACCCAATTACTTAAAAATGGACAGAGGATCTGAATAGACATTTCTTCAAAAGATGACATGCAAGTGGTCAATGGGTATATAAAAAAATACCGAACATCACATCATCAGAGAAATGCAAGTTAAAACCACAATGAGATATCACCTCACACTTGTTAGAATGGCTATTATCAAAAAGACAAAAAAGAAGTGTTGACACGGATGTGGACAAAAGAGAAGACTTGCACACTGTTGGTGGGAATGTAAATTAGTATAGGCACTATGAAAAATAACATAGAAGTTCCTCAGAAAACTAAAAATAGAACTACCCTATGATCCAACAATCCCACTATTGGGTATTTATCCAAAGAAATGAAATCAGTATGTCAAAGATACATCTGTACTGCCATGTTTATTGCAGCACTATTCACAATAGCCAAGATATGCAATCAACCTAAGTGTCCATCAGCAGATGCATGGATAAAGAAAATGTGGTATATATGAACAATGGAATAATATTCAGCCTTATTTAAAAAAAAGAAAATCCTGTTATTTTCAACAGCAGTTCCCGTTTTGGTACCAGGGACTGGTTTTGGTGGAGGCGGGGGATGGGGGAGGCAGGAGGAGGTGATGCTTTGGGGATGATTCAAGCCCATTACATTTATTGTGCACTTTATTTCTATTACTATTACATTGTAATGTATAATGAAATAATTATACAACTCACCATAATGTAGAATCAGTGGGAGCCCTGAGCTTGTTTTCCTGCAACTAGACGGTCCCATCTGGGGGCGATGGGAGACAGTGACAGATCATCAAGCATTAGATTCTCATAACGAGTGTGCAACCTAGATCCCTGGCATGCACAGTTTACAACAGGGTTCACACTCCTGTAAGAATCTAATGCCACTGCTGATCTGACAGGAGGCAGGGCTCAGGCAGTAATGTGAGCAATGTGGGGTAGCTATAAATACAGATGAAGCTTTACTCGCTCACCCGCCACTCACCCTCCTCCTGCTGTGCAGCCCAGTTCCTAACAGGCCACAGACCAGTACCGGTTCATGGCCCAGGGGTTGGGGACCCCTGATTTGTAACATGGATAAACCTGGAGGACATTATTTTAAGTGAAATAAGCTAGGCACAGAAAGACAAATACCACATGATCTCACTTATATATGAAATCTTAAAAAGTTGAACTCATAGAAGTAGAGAGTGGAATGGTGGTTACCAGGGTCAGGGGAGGGTGAGGGGATGTTGGGGAGATGTTAGTTAAGGAATACCAGAGTGAGAACCTGTCTCAAAACAAACAAGCAAACAAAAGAATATAAGATTTCAGTTAGATAAGAGAAGTAACTTCAAGAGATCTAATGTACAACAGATAACTATAGTTAATAACAATGTATTGTAGTCCTGAAAATTGCTAAGAGTTTGTGGTGAGATTTTAAATGTTCTCGGCACAACAAAATGATAAGTGTGTGAGGTAATATATGTGCTAATTAGCTCAATTTAGCCATTCTATAATGTATACATATTTCAAAACAACTTTTATACATGATATATATGTTTTATTTTTTAATTAAAAATGTTATTTTTTATCAGTTAAAAATTAATATAAGTAACAAGAGAAATGGAGGATTGTAGAGGAGAAAAGAGGGAGGAGGAAAGCGGGAGTAGGAAGAGTAGGAGGAGGGTTAGAAGGAAGAAGAGAAAGTGGAAAAGCAGCAGCAGAAGAAGATGACCATGACAATGACATTCTTGTTAACAACAAATTCCATAAAATGGTGCCCTGGTTGCTCAGATGAGGAAAGAAATAGTCTCCCCCTACTCCTTTCTCAAACACCATTAGTTTCTAAAATGTGAGGCACTCCTACATTATAATAGAAAACTTTTTCCACATAGAAAGCTTGAATTCTAGGTGGCCTCAAACTTTTGAACTCCACCCCCATCATTAAAAAAAAAAAAAAAAAGCAGAGATTCTCTAAGGGTTTCTGGTATTTTTTTAGCACTTGGAGAACCAGCATTGTGATTCTCAATGATCTGGATGTTGGAGAGGCACAGCAATGCCGGGAATCCTGTCTGAGTTCCTCCATGATGGCACATTTATCTTTTTCAAAAGCTCCCTCATTTCAAGAACTGCCACACAAAATATATCCATGGGAAAGCTAGAAAACAACAAGGTCTTGGGAAAGCAGGCTCTATTGAAACATCCCTAACATAAGTCAATTCTCTGTCAAGGGGCTGCTGAAACTATCACAGAGACTTAACACAAACGAAATAGAAAATAAAGTCACTAAATACTGGCTAGTGATAGCCCAACAATTCACATATAAATATATATGGTGTGGCCAATATGATGAGCAGATTAAAAAGTACTGAGAACCTACTATGTGCCTTTCAGTGTATTAAGAATTTTACATTTATAGTTTTAAGTCAGCAGACTCACGTATGTGCCTTCATCTCCAGCAATTTACTTCACTTCTTTAAGCCTCACTTTACTCACCAGTAAAATAAGATTGGAGCAAATATTCCTGCCCCGATTATCACACTGGATTGTTATGGATGGAGATCAAATGAGTGAGTGATTATAAGAAATGTTTTGGGGCCGGGAGCAGTGGCTGACGCCTGTAATCCCAACACTTTGGGAGGCTGTGGTGGGTGGATCACCTGAGGTCAGGAGTTCGAGACCAGCCTGGCCAATATGGTGAAACCCCATCTCTACTGAAAATACAAAAATTAACCGGGCATGGTAGCACATGCCTATAGGCCCAAGCTACTCAAGAGGCTGAGGCAGGAGAATCACTTGAACCCGAGAGGCCGAGGTTGCAGTGAGCTGAGATCTTGCCACTGCACTCCAACCTGGGTGACAGAGCGAGACTCTGTCTCAAAAAAAAAAAAAAAGAAATGTTTTGGAAACTGAAATGCAAGGGATCCTGATGGTAGCAGTTACATTTGATGGCTCAGCCCCTACATGAGCTCTCCAGACATTCAGGACAATGTTCTGTTCTTTGCTTTGCTGCTCTTCTGAGACTCTCAAGCTGGAAGCACACTTTTAAATGCAGCTTTGCTGGCTCCAAGACACAGACCCACACTGTAAAAGATAAATTTAAGCTTGTTCCTAAAAGTATACTGGAAGCTGCCAAGGGAGGGGACTTATCAAAGAAAGGACATCAAGATGTCACTCATCCTTCACATCTGCACCTGTGATTGAGAAAAATGTTTTAATACAAGTCAATATTTAAAAAGAAAATGACAAAATGAGGTCCCTTCCCTTCATCATTTACATTATGCCGTAGGGGTACAAATTTGATCTAAGACATTTTGATTTATACCAATGGAGTGTGCCCGATGAAGGAAATTGTCACTTTTATTCCTAGGAAAGCCCAGTTATGCACATGCAATTCCTGGGTGGTACTGCCAGAACCGTTGGAATTGAGGGATATCACACATAGGTATAACTTTATACATTATGCTTTGAAACTTTAGTGTTTCTGAACTCTCCACCAGGAATTCCTATTTTTGGGAATTTTGTGGCCACTCCATACCCTCTCATCGGACTTTCTCAAACTCCCCAGACCCTATTATTACCTCTCTCTTTCTCCTTCCCCTTTTCTTTCACCTCTTTATGATTCCACCTTTTCAAGGTCTTTTATTGTGCTCTCCCTGTCTTCTTTCTTTGGGCTCTCTTCCTCTCCTTCTCTCAACCCCTTTCTCACATTTATTAAAGGAGATCCAACTACCAAAAACAAAAGAAGCAAAATAACTCACTTAGTTTGCAGGAATGGTGGGAAAGTAACACAGAAATGTAATACATGTTACCGTCAAACTAAAGACCAGGGAAGGGAGGACCTGCTTGGATAACTCAGCTAATAAACATTGGAGCTAAGATTAAAACTCAGGTTTGATTCGGAGGGCATACTGAGCCTTCCTGGGAGACTCTGAAACCCCAAATTTGCCTAAAAGTCAGGGTAATTTGAGACCACATTCCAGTGAAGCAGGAAGGAGGAAGCTTAAGCTGTTTAGATCCTGTCTGCCCTTTTTGGAGGGATCTAAGTAAAGGAACATGAGATGCGTCCACATACGTATTTATATTTACTCCTCTCAATGGATGGCCTCCAGAAAGAGCTCAGAGGGAGGGTTTGATTTAGCTGCAATCAGCTTGTTGACATGTTCGCTCTGTTTAAAAAGGGCAAGCTATGTCTATCTGCTCCAGCCGTTGCCTGGTGTGCCAATTTGGTGAGGTTTATCATCTGTCTCTAATAGCAGTGGGCCCCAGAAATGGCACAGAGCAATTTTCTGCTTTCATTTCTGTAGCACTTGAGAAAAATCTGGGGGCAATTTTTTTAGTCTTAGGCAATATTTCTTAATGTGTTTATCTCTTAGAATTGCTGCTTAATTCTCTCCTTGACTCACTTTCAAAGCTCAAGGCAGAATCCACCATTCTGTAGCTCAGTTCTGACCAAGAGAAATAAAAGAAGGTCAGGGGACTGAACAAGGAGCTCAGAGTAGAGGAACTGGGAAAGTGAGTCAGTTCAAACCCAGGGCGATATCTGGCTGAAGAATAGAGCTGCCTTCTATGTCCTTTTATCCAGTGCAGATTCATCTGCAAAATTATTTCTTTGACGAGTGTGAGTTCAGCACCTCTGAGTGTGGCATTTGTTTTGTCTTTGTCATAAAGGCAAACATTTCCACCCCTCTTTTTAAAGTTAAAAGTTTGTACAGTGAAAGTGTAGCAATCAATTTGTTCAAGCTGTCAGTCTGGAGATAATTCCTACTAACTTTTCATCACCTACAGTCTCACATACAGACATATTTTCAGCTGACATGGAAGTGGCACATACCATTTAACTTCCTACCTAATCATCCTTCAAGTCACTTAGTTTTCTTTCTACTGCATATGTTTTAACGGCTCCACAATTCTGGTATTTTATTTAGCCAGTCATCTGTGGTTGGGCACGTATTTTTTGTTTACAAATCACTCACACTGATATGGTTTGGCTCTGTGTCCCCACCCAAATTTCATCTTTCATTGTAATCCCCATACTCCCCATGTGTCGAGGGAGGGAACTGGTGGGAGGTGACTGGAACATGGGGTCAGTTCCCCCATGCTGTTCTCGTGATAGTGAGTGAGTCCTCATGAGATCTGATAGTTTTATAAGTGTTTGACAGTTCCTCCTTCACACACTCTCACCTGTCACCATGTAAGACGTGCTACTTCCCCTTTGCCCTCCACCATGATTTTAAGTTTCCTAAGGCCTTCTAGGCATGCTTCCTGTTAAGCCTGCAGAACTGTGAGTCAATTAAACCTCTTTCCTTTATAAATTACCCAGTCTCTGGTAGTATCTTTACAGCAGTGTGAGAACAGACTAATGCACACACTTAAACATAATTATCTAAACAATACCCTTGTGGCTTAATACTAAGAATCCATCAAATAACTGATAGGTTTTTTTTCCCCTTTCTCTTAGGATGATGGAGATCTAAGATTTATGTTTTCACAACCCGAATTGACCACAGCACTTTGAGCTCCACTTGAAGTTCCAAACTGAAGCAACCTTATTCAGCCCTGATGCAAATCCAAAAGTCCCAACAACCCCTGATTTCATGGACCCAAGTAGTTGCTGTCATCTTAATATCTGTCAATGGCATGGTTCCAGGCACAATGTGGAGATTTCTGGCTTGGTAACAAGGGGTTGCTGAACAAGTTCTTTTAGGAAGAAATTCAATTTTCTATATTGACGCTTCTCTCTGATGTCATAAATGTTGGGGTGACACATTAAGTAGAGAAGGAAAGACATGTACACTTGTCCCTCGGTATCCATGCAAGGTTGGTTCAAGGACCTTCCAAGGATACCAAAATCTGCCAGATGCTCAAGTCCCTGATAGGAGATGGTGTCACACCCTATCGTATACTTTAAATTATTTCTAGATTACTTAGAATACCTAATACAATATAAATATTATGTAAATGATTGTTAATACTGTATTTTCTATTGTTGTAGTTTTGATACTTTCCACCTGAGGTTGACTGAATCCTCAGATGCAGAATCTGTGGACACAAAGGGCCAATTGTAATATGAAGGTAATGGGCAGGTGGGGGGAGAGAGTAAGAAAAATGAAAGTAAAAGAGAGAAGAAGGGAGGAGGAAGGAAACAGCTAGTTAAGCATGTGTGTGCGTGCTCTCTCTCTCTCTCTTGCTCTCTCTCTCTCTCTCTCCTCAAAGTAGGCCTGGGGTCCTTTTAATAGAATGGTGAGATTCAAGCATTGGAGCAGCTCCTAGAAACCACTGAATTCAAACCCTTCCCAGCACAATTAACAAAACTGTGGACTAGAGGGAAATTACAAAGATTTTACAGCCAGCTTTTCCAAATCCCCCCCTCACACCCTTCCCACTCTCCCTTGCTACCTTTTACCAAAGTTGTAAACTATCATTTATGAAAAGCTATTAACATTGAGCCAGAACACTTTGCATGTATTATTCTATTTAATACCACAACATTGGTTTTAAGTAGCCACTGGTGCCATCTTTGGAAGGCCATGGACCCTCCCTAAGGTCTCCCAGGGCCTGTCGGTGGGGAAGCTGGATTTGAATCCAAGCACTCTGTCTCTCAAATACTTTCTCACATACTGTGATTTAAGCTCTACCTTTTCATTGATGATGCTAAGAGCAAAACCACAGATGTTCCTGCCCAACACAATAAAGTTGGGATTTCTGGGAGATATATTTTTTAAGCAATTCCAAAAGAGATATTCAGAAAATGCAAACCTTTCTAAAATAAAAGACATTTTACACAAAATGGAAAATCTCCTGGGTATAAGTATTATAATTTGGTATATGAAGACAAGCTTTTGACAGGAAAAGCAAGGCTCATTGTGTATTCATAATTCAAGAGTTGCACCCAAAGACATACAAGAGAGGGAAAGAGAGGACAAGCACTCACAGGAATTTATCAACAAAACTATAAATCGATTACATTTTGACTGGAAATCATCTATTTATAGCACACACACGTGTCTTCTCTTCTTGGCTATCTTACATTTCCATTTAGGTACTTGGGGGAAAAAAAGAGCAGAAAATGGTGATTGCAAATAGTCTGATTATCTTGACAACTGTTGTACAGCCTCTTAGGCATGACACTCCTGCAAGCCTCTTCAGCAACCCCATGAAATTTGGAACATTGCTTCGTTCCACTACCTACAGGGAAATACAATTCTCGTCAAGAGTTACCTGCGGCTGATGCAGCTGACAAATGTTATCTAATCAAATCTATAAGCATCTCAGACAGGTGCGCCTCTTGCCAGCCTAGGAAATCACCCTGAATAATTCATTATCTAATATGTTTCTCTAAGCCAACATACCTGAGGAAACAAATAGCACGTTGTGCCACTCTTTATGTGGGAAGAGATGAAGGGGAATTAGAATTCTCATAAGAAATGTCACAAAATTCTTTTTCTTCTGTTTAAGAAATTCTGTATTACAGATATACGGGCCTTGCCACTCCATAACCAACTTCCTAGCTGATTGCCACACCATATTTTGGATCTCTCCTGCTTCTAAAATAATCCTCTTATTTAGTTTCAAAACGTCTCTAAATCAACATCCTCTTACCACACTCAGCCTAGGCACAGACATGAGCACACTTGCTAGGTAACTCCTGTAGATGGTGCCTCAAGTTCTTTCCCTGCCCACAGGAAGAATGTCTAGATAGTTTCCAGAGCTCTCCTTCCTGTTGAGTTTCTTTCTTTCTATACATGCCCTGACTTCCCACTGCCACAACTGCAATGCTGATTTGCTTTTGCTTTAACCCTCTGGATCTCAGAAAAGTGTGAGCACCAGATATGCTCCTATCTCCTTAGGACCCAATACAAAACTATCTTCTATTATCAGTGATTCTCAAATGTTTGTGTGCACCTGATGGGCTTGTTAAAATACAGATTGCTGGGCCCCATCCTGGAGTTTCTGATTCTGCGGTTCTGAAAGAGATCAGAAAATGTGTACATTTATAACAAGTTGCCAGGTGCTACTTGCTCTGGGAATCATATTTTTAAGAACTCCTGAGTTTTACTAATGTTTTCTACACTGACCTGTTCCTAAGAATCACCTGCGAGTACCTGGAAAAAAGAATACAAAGTTCTAGACTCCATTCCCTGTGGATTCCCATTCAGTAAATCTCTAGCTCGCCAGGTGTTGATTACAAACAGGTGTGTTGGAGATTTTACGATGTCAAGAGCCAAGATCAACTCTGAACCAGCGGCTTTAGTGTATTTATGATTTAGGGAGAGATGGTCAATCCGGATGAGAAATCTACTACAATATATCTCTGGCATTCTCAGATTCATCATTTGTAGATTTGACTATCAGAAGGAACTGCACTAAATCATATTCTTTGAAGGCAAAGTTTTACGTCTTTCCTCCTAGATTTGCACAGAAAATACTAGTGGAAGAAAAAGAGAAAAAATGTGGGGGTGGGGAGGAAGAAAGGGAGAAAGGAAAAAAGAGAGGGAAAGGAAGGAAGAGAAAAACTCCCCCTCCTTGACCACACTTTAGTTAGGCTGCTTATCACGACTAGCCTTGATCTTGGCCTGCCCTTAGCAAGAATTCTACTAAGTCAATTTGGGGAGAATTCTCCATTCTTGACATCTGGTCAAGTCCCTCATACTCCATACTCTACCCTTGATGTCTAAGCCCTTGGCCTCTCTTTAGCAAGAAACCTGTTAGGCCAGTCTAGCAAGCATCTGACTATCCCTGATGTCTCCTCTTGAGAAGTCTCCATCCACTGACCCTCTTGTTGTGCTCATTGGCTGTAAATCCTCACTTATCCTTGTTGTATTTGGAACCAAGCTCGATCTTTCTCCCCTATTGCAATAGTCTTGAAAAAAGTCTTTCTGACTTCTTTTAACAAGCATCAGAATATTTTTTCTTTAACAGAAGAAAGAAAGAAAGGAGATAGGGAGAAAATAAGGCTAAAACATACACCAATTAGTAATTTTAACTCTTGTACCACAAGACCTGTGAGTAGGAGGGGCCAATCAGCCTTAGTGAATAGACTTCATTGGCTGTCTAGCTTCTTATCCTGGTGCTATGGTATCCCAACTCAAATGCATTATATGGAGAGATAAATTAGTTTCTAAATAGTGGAATTTGGAGGCTAATGGTCTTTATTCATACAATTGTCAAGACTGTGATCATAGTGAACCAAAACCCTAGCTGACATTAGAACTGTGAGAAAGTTTTAAAAATGCATAAGCCCAGGTCCAACCTCTCAGCAATGCTGATTTAATTGGTCTGCAGTGGAATCCAGGCATGGGTAGTTTAGGTGATTGAAATATATAGCCAAAGTTGAGAACCACTATGATCTTAAAATCACCATCTCTGGTGTGCATCAAGACGGAAAGAACAAAGAGTAACTGAGGTTCCAACTCAGCCATATTGTCCTACCTGTATTAATTGGGAAAGCCACTTAACCTTTCAAAATTTCAGTTTCATTATCTATAAAATGCATATAAAATACCTACTGCATTCAGTTATTCATGAAGAGTAAAGGAAATAAGAGCATTCATTCACTTGTTCCTTCACTCTTTCATGCTCTATTTTGTTCATTCACTTTACAAATATTTATTGATCACTCACCTCATGCCAAGCACTATTATAGGCCATGTGGACAGTACAGTGGCTGATATCGTTTGGCTGTGTCCTCACCCAAATCTCATCTTGAATTTTAGCTCCCATAATTCCCACGTGTTGTGGGAGGGACCCAGTGGGAGATAACTGAATCACAAGGGCTGTTTCCCCCATACTGTTCTCATGGTAGTGATTAAGTCTCACGAGATCTGATGGTTTTATAAGGGGAAACCCATTTTGCTTGGCTCTCATTCTCTCTCTTGCCTGCCACCACGTAAGACATGACTTTGCTCCTCCTTCACTTTCTGCTATGATTATGAGGCCTCCCCAGCCATGTGGGACTGTGAGTCAATTAAACCTCTTTCCTTTATAAATTACCCAGTCTCAGGTATGTCTTTGTTAGCAGCATGAGAACAGACTAACACAGTGACCAAGACAGACCAACACATTCCTGCTCTCATAGGACTCAGCAAAATCCTAGAAATACAGTACATGATCAATAAATGCATATTACAACTGTTATCCAAACCGAAGATCATAATGGTTACTTGTAAAACATAAAATGATAAACTAGAAGGCAATCTGCTTTATACATTTCAAAGGAATACTAAAATTAATAATTATAGTTGTCTCTATGTTTATAATTGATGTATTAATATGACCAATATTGTAAATTTGAAGGTCAATTACTTTTTTTCCCTTTTCTGTCCATAACCCACAGGATGATATAGCCATGAGATTACAGAACTTGAGGATGGAAGGGGACTGTAGACATCATTGAATAAAATCCCCGCATCATACAGATGAGAACTCCACAGACCTCTGAAGTAAAGTTCCCTTCTATTGGGCTGCATTAGCTCTTTCAAGTCAAATATGCAATGGTTTTTATCAGTGAATCCTGATAGTGCTTGGTCAGTGATTTACAGATCATAGGTTCTGAATAAATGTTTGTAGACTAAGAGACTGAATTAAAAATATGTAAATAAAAGTCAATGGTAATTTTTGCTCAAAGAATGCACATTGAATAATAGGCAGCAAAACAGGCAGCTTTTCAATATGGGGCTTTAAAGCATGATAAAAAGCCTATAAATATCTCATCTTCTCTGAAATAGCACCATACATAAGCATGGTATAGTACTAGATAAATTTCATAACAAATAAGTCCCTTTTCAATATAAATTAATAAATTTCCTTTTCACATTATTTTTAGCTATCTAGGTCCTTAGCCTTTACTTAATGATGATGCACTTGACTAAATAAAATGAAAGAAAAATGAAAGTTCTTTCAGACATTAAAATGAATAATGAGTTTAGACTTAATCCAAAAGCAATTTGACTTTAAACATTCATATGAAATTAAATGAGCCATTGAATTTGCTATATAAGCAAGCATTAATCTTATCAAGCTATGAAAACTAGAAAGTTATACAGTGACCCATTAATTTCAGAGCCTAATATAAGGTCTGTTTAATGTCTATACTCCATTAAAAAGTCTTATTCCACAATATAAGTGCTTTTTCATAAAAGTTTAAACCCCAATTCATTTTTTTTTACTGCTTCAATCATGCGATAATCAACTCTGACAAGATTATGGCTGCAAATTTGAATAAGGTATGTAATGTCATGTGAAACAAATTTTGCTCATGGCCAGCTTCCAACAAAAAAGAGGACATTTATATCATTGGCAGAAATGTGTGCATACATTATTAAAGCCCACTCCTCTTCCATCCTAAGGTGTTTTCCTTGCATAAAGTCGTTTATAATTCTCCTATTAAGTAGACAGATATCCCTGTTACATAAGCAAAATTCTTTCATATAATCACCCAAGCCAAAAGCAGCATTCAGTACGCATGAATCATGTCACAAGCAGATGTAATTCAATGTTGAAATCAAATAACATATGTTTATTTTTACACATTTAAAATATTTCTCCATATAAAAAACTGTCATAATTTCATTGGAAATTTTTACATCCCAATTTTTAGCTCTATGTACAACCAGCCTGTTTTTACAGTGAAATTCAGAGTTAGATAAAAATTAAAGAAGAAAGATTAAAAGGGTAGCAGTGTTGTATTTATTACATTATAAGATATTTAGCTAGATGACAAATCTATAATGCTATTCTACATGGCATCTCATCTTGAATGGCATTTCATTTTCATAGCGTAGATGTTGAAAGATATGGGGGAAAGGGGAAAACAGGTAGAAAAAGTAAAATATAAGTTTTTGCTGGCAGGCAGGGTCACTATTAATTTTATTATATATCATATGACAAACTGATCAATTATTTCATAATAATGAAGAAAGACCAAGGAAGTGGAATGCTTTGAGAATATCATCACAGTGATTTGGACTCACATGTATTACTTATTGCATTGTATTAGGATTAGATTAATAAATTACATAGTTTACATATCTTAAATCCTCATTAATAAGTATTAGCTCTTATTATTTAGAGACTGGTAATAATTCACAAGAGGCTTGATATTTGAAATTTACAGCAGTAAATTTAAATAATGAAGTCTATTATTAATGAAAAAAGATTTTGTGGTGCAAGAGAGCAAACCATTACAGAATTTTTTTTAACAAAATAAGCATGGTTTACAGCATTAATCTATTCATCCTTGGGCTGGCACTCAAGGTCTCTATAATCTGTCTCCTAAATACAGATTATGGGTTTGTTGGTTTGGTGTTTTTCTGTGTCATTCATTCAGCCATGTAGTCATTCACGTCATTTGGGATTTAATAGTTTAACCTCATCTCTGTGTTTAGTTACCTCTCCAATCTAGTGCATGACTAGCTGCCAAAATGTTTCAGCCACTCAACACCTGCTTCGGCCACTACAGTGGTTTCAGTGCTGCCCACCCTGCACAGCACAGCACTCATGAAGGGAAACTTGAAGGAAGCTAAACAAAGGTATATTTTATTTCTTTGTACTCACCACAAAACTTAAAGCTAAATTTCACAAGTTGTAGGTATTCACAGATACTTGATAATAGGCACATCAATCTTTTGAGTTCTCCTTTCTTGAAAGCTGGGGGTGTTGGGGGGTGGCGGGAACAGGGCGTGGTGGCTCATGGCTGTAATCTCAGCACTTCGGGAGGCTGAGTCCGGTGGATTATTTAAGGCCAGGAGTTCAAAACCAGCCTGGCCAACATGGTGAGACCTCATCTCTACTGAAAATACAAAAATTAGCCAGGCATGGTGTCGCGTGCCCGTAATCCCAGCTACTCAGGAGGCTGAGGCAGGAGAATCACTTGAACCTGGGGAGGCGGAGGTAGCAGTGAGTTGAGATGGCGCCACTGCACTGCTATAAGAATGAAACCCTATCTCAAAAAAAAAAAAAAAAACAGCAAGAAATTTTCCTCTTTGAAATTGGGTAAACATGAGTTTTGGAGTTTAAATTTTTTTAAGTAAAAGGGAGAAGGGAGAACTGAGCATCCAATACACTTCTATCTATGATGACCTGGCAAATTATCGCAGTTGTCTGTTGTCAATAAGTTCTAATTTGAGGACTGAGTCCTCTTCCTGTTTTGGAGAAAACCCTCCTTTCACAAGTCTTAGTGGAATACAGAGCTGCCCAATATCCTGCCAGTGAGTGATCCCTCTTTCGTAAGTTAGCCAGAGTTGTTTCCTGGCATCCCCATCCAAGAGTGACGGGTTACCTCTTCTACACTCAATCTCTAAAATTAGGGATATCATGACCTGTACTGCCTACCTCATGGGATTGAGGGAATCAATGATATAATAAAATTACCTATACTGACACGCCGTTAATCTTCCACAGTCGTTAGTTCTTTACATTTGACATTTTCTGAAAACATTGAAGAGAAGGCCATTTTTAGAAAACCTCCTAGTTTTTATAAAAATAGAAATGATTTGTTCTCAAACTGTTATCATAAAGACCAAGTGAGATCATATACATAAAAATAACTGAACATTGCTTAGCATGTTACAAACACTAATAGCATTTTTTAACTTCAAACTTTATAACAATTATTGGCCATCCGAAACCATAGAATGTCTATTTGAATATACTTTACAATCACAATCAAAGCTATATCAAAACAGAAGTGACGTCTTTTGTTAATAAGCTGGAAATATAGTCATGTCTTCCTGATTTATGTTCTCTTATTAGCTGTAGGATTTTTTCAACTCACTTAACCTCTTTGATTCTCAGCTTCTTCATTTGTAAAATGGGTAATTATATTTACTTCTCAGAGTTACAATTAGGATTGAAATAAACAACACATGCAGATATGTTAATGAACTCTTACATATTATGCACAGACTATCATCATCATCAACAACAACAACTTAATATTTACTGAGATGTATCTGCTCTAAGAACCATCATACGCACACACACACACACACACACACAAATACACACGCACACATTAATTTTGCTCAGCCACTATAAATATACCAGGCTGAAGAAAATTACATATAACTACATATATGGATATTACTTTTTCTTCTAACAAAATTCCCAGCAGCAAGAGACATTGCTAGAAATGTACTGGCCCCTTGCTTGGGATTGACAAGACAGTGTTGCAAGGACTCCAGCAGACACCAGGAATTAAACTGACAGAGCCATGTTAATTTCAAGCTTCATTAGAACTTGGGTAAGCATGTCTACAGAGACCACCTGAGAGCAGGACACTCTTAGCCAAGCATGTATTCACCGTTAATCAACTCTGCGCAGGAAGAATTTTACCACAGCAACACCCACTCTCATTGTCGTATGAACTTCTTCCTGGGAATAATTCAGATTTACTTTAGCAACTCAGCCTTGAACATTATTCCAAATTAAGATAATCCAACTAAGAATATTACATTTGCCAGACGGTACCAACCAATATTTTAAAATAATGGGTAGGTAGGTAGATAGATAGATGATAGATAGATAGATAGATAGATAGATAGATAGATAGATAGATAGATAGATGGATGAACTTCTTCCTTGGAATAATTCAGATCTACTTTAACAACTCAGTCTTGAACATTATCCCAAATTAAGATAATCCAACTAAAGATACTACATTTGCCAGACTGTACCAACCAATATTTTAAAATGATAAATAGATAGATAGATACATAGATAGATAGATAGATAGATAGATAGATAGATAGATAGATAGATATTGACCAAGAGATAGATTGACCATGCCTAGTAAAGTCTTAGCTACTTCACTGTAGGCTAAGTAAGCTGTGGAAAATTCCATTGTTCAGTTTGTTCCAAATCGATGATTTCTGGAAAAAATGGCCTCTGAGAAAATGTACTTTCAACCAATAAAGTTTAAACTAAACAGTCCTTGAAGGCAACTCATTAAACTTAACAGATTTCGAGTGAAACAACTTCCTTAATGTGGAAAATTGTAACTAAATAATAAGGCAAAACCACAAGGAAAATTTAGACAATTTTTATTAGTCTTTCTTAAAGGTATCACAAATTATGTATTTTTTTAAATAAAATTTTGGAAATCACTTTTTTGCAAGTCCCTCTTAAATTCTCAGGTTAAAGTTACTCTTCATAAAAACTATCACTCTAAAAGAATGTGTTAATCCAAGACTAAACATTCAAGGATGTTATCAAGGAAAATATCTTGGTATGAGAAAATGAGGAAAGACCTAGAAAACCTTGGAAAACCATCAGCACACTATGCAATCTGATCCCAAATGAAGGAGACTGGGAGGGGACATTGGGTTGACGCATCCTAGACTGCGCTGTCATATGAAGTTTTGGCAAGGCCACTGGGGAGTCCTCAAGCCAAAGTCATCATCAGAGGAGTCCCATGTGTCCTGGGACTGGACCTGGAATGGGCCTGCCTTAGTGTCCTATCACACTCATTCATTGACTGGGAGCAGCTGGTGGGAAACATCTTCTGTTCACAGGAGCTGCTATGGATTTCAAAGCACAATAGCTGGTACCCTTGGTCAATTACTGTGTTAGTCCATTCTCATACTGCTGATAAAGACATACCCAAGACTGGGTAATTTATAAAGGAAAGAGGTTAGAGGTCCATTAGACTCACAGTTCCACATGGCTGGGGAGGCCTCACAATCATGGCGGAAGGCAAACGAGAAGCAAAGGCACGTCTTACATGACGACAGGCAAGAGAGCCTGTGCAGGAGAACTGCCCTTTATAAAACCATCAGATCTTGTGAGTCTTATTCACTATCACGAGAACAGCATGGGAAAGACCCACCCCATGATTCAATTACCTCCTACTGGTCCCTCCCATGACACATGGTAATTATGGGAGCTACAATTCAAGATGGGATTTGGGTGGCGACACAGCCAAAACATATCAATTACATTTGGAGATCTGTAAGGTATGGTCTTATGGCTGCCACAAGAGGTAAAATACAGGTTTCCATTTTTTAAGAAAAGTTTCTTTTTTATGTATTTTACCAATATGAAGATTAATGTGGAAAGCAGTTAGACAGTAATTAATAAATACAAAAAAAAGAAGAAATTAATTCTCTCCAAATCTTCAGCTACTGAGTTTTGAAACAACGGTTTGGTGACTGAGTAACACATCCTCTCCCAACATCTCTCCCAGCTCCTTCACAAGAGAAGGGGTCAGTAAAATATTTTGTCAATTTCTAGGGCACAAATTGGGCTGTGTTTATTAATGGGCAGGATAACTATTGCACTGAACAGTAATTCACATGGGTGTACCTCATGCTTATCTTTCATGCCCTTCCTCAGTGTAAGTGGGTTGGTAAATTGACCAAGAGACTCATCTCAGAGTCTCTTCATCATTGTTTCATTCCCCCATATATTGCATCAATCCACAGAGTTTATAATAAGTTCCTGTGGTCTAGATTTGGGATTCAGAGAAACTGGCAGTCTTGCATAAGCCTTAAACCTAAGACATATGCTCCAAACCTGCTTTCCCAAAATGCTGCTCTGAGGAGCACTGAGCCTTTGTCCAACCGGCAATGCAGAGGCACTTTGTATCCACTTCATATTATTCATTGTGTTCACTTCTTCTGCTAAACGTTCAAAAAGAAAGAGACTCCTAGAGGCATAATCCATTTTAGTACTGACCAAACTATAACTCAACATCACTCAAAAGCTTCAAAGATAAATAATATACAAATACAAAATTAAAATTGTTAAAACAACATAAAAACCCAATCCATATTAAAATTTTGTTACATACCTAAGACCATCTGAGACCCAGGTCAGTTTGACCACATATGTTACTACAATGTGAGAATTTCTAGCATTTTGATGAATGGGTTGAGAATTAATTATAACTGATTTCTTATGCCTTTTTTTAGATATTATTTAAAATACCCATATCTAATCAGCAGAACTTTCAAAACCAATCAGAGTAAAAGGTTGGTACTTAAATATGTTTATCCTCTAAGCAGGTGTTTTCTTTGACATCCTATGCCCTGATTCACAAATGTAAGATCAATATAAAACTGCAGATCTTGAGGAAAAGGAGAATTTTAGGCTGGCAATGCACATGACAAATAGAAATACAATATTCACATATTAAAACACAGTATTACCAGCCGGGCACGGTGGCTCACGCCTGTAATCCCAGCACTTTGGGAGGCCGAGGTGGGTGGATCACGAGGTCAGGAGATCAAGACCATCCTGGCTAACACGGTGAAACCCCGTCTCTACCAAAAATACAAAAAATTAGCCGGGCATCGTGGCAGGCGCTTGTAGTCCCAGCTACTCGGGAGGCTGAGGCAGGAGAATGGCATGAACCTGGGAGGCAGAGCTTGCAGTGAGCGGAGATCATGCCACTGCACTCCAGCCTGGGCGACAGAGCAAGACTCCATCTCAAAAAAAAAAAAAAAAAAAAAAAACAAAACATAGTATTACCATGGGCTTTTCTTCATAGGGTACCCCCAATTCTAGTTTTATACAACAGTTTTATGAATCTTCATAAGTGGCTCTATATATGTGTGTGTATCTATATATGTACACACACCAATATATGTATATGTACATACATACACATATATACACAAATATATATAACCACCATATTACATATATATTATACACACACAGCTATGTAAGTTGTATATACACACACTTCTTGATCTGCAGTCCAATGTTCTACCTCTGAGCTATACCGCCTCCTCACACACACCTACACAGCAATGTCCTTGAAAGTAGTCATTTCAATGGTTAAGTTACCTTTTGTGACAAGGCTGCAAATGCCTACCAATATTTGTAGCCCTTGTGACACTACTAAACTAGATTCCTCAGACCCTACATCAAAGTGAAGACATATGACTGAGTTTTGGCCAATGGAATATGTGTCACAGTTATATATGCTACTTCCAGGCCTAGACCCCTAAGACCAGTATTGGCTGTTGGGGAGGCAGAAGTGGGCTGGAAGGAGTCATGGGTGTAGCATTTGCTAATTTTCCGTTATGTAAATACTTTCACCATGGCTGATTTCAAGGTACCAGTGTAACATCACTGACAGCAGAGCTGGGAGAGATGTATTAAGCAGTGCAGTTGACCTTCTGTATCTGTGGGTTCTACATCCGTAAATTCAACCAACTGAAAATCAAATATATATATATATTTAATATATATATTAATATAGATATTTAATGTATATAGATATTAAACCCCAAAAACGGCTAGGCGTGGTGGCTCACGCCTGTAATCCTAGCACTTTGGGAGGCCAAGGCAGGCAGATTGCCTGAGCTCAGGAGTTCCAGACCACCCTTGGCAACATGGTG
This sequence comes from Nomascus leucogenys, assembly GCF_006542625.1. NCBI lineage: Eukaryota > Metazoa > Chordata > Mammalia > Primates > Hylobatidae > Nomascus > Nomascus leucogenys. The sequence continues at coordinate 61,341,035 of NC_044382.1, forward strand.
AAACCCCGTCTCTACTAAAAATACAAAAAATTAGCCAGGCATGAGGGCGCACACCTGTAATCCCAGCTACTTGGGAGGCTGAGGCAGGACAATTGTTTGAACCTGGGAGGCATAGGTTGCAGTCAGCCAAGATCACGCCACTTCACTCCAGTCTGGGCAACAGAGCAAGACTGTCTCAAAAAAATAAATAAAACTCAAAAAATAAAAATACAAGAATTTAAAAATACAAATAAAAAACAATACACTAGAATAATTTACATAGTATTACATTGTATTCGATTATTTAAAGCATACAGGAGGATATGTGTAGGTTATATGCAAATACTATGCCATTTAATATATGAGATTTGAGCATCTGTGAATTTTGGTATTTGTGGGAGTCCTGGAACCAATTCCCCGCAGATACCAAGGGATGATTGTATTTCTGCCCTACAGATACAATAGATGTAAATAACCTCAAGACCATAGATAATAGTAAAATATAGTAATAGAAGTAGGAAATGATGTTTTGTTTTTAATGTGATTTATTATTCATAGATTGATATTATTTAATTTTTCATGACGGTCATATTTAAAAACCAGCTCACAAAATATCTAAAAATTTAGCAATTAGCTCTAACAAGCCAGCAGAGCCAGCTCCAGCATGTCACTGCTAAGGTCTTTCACGGGACACTGCACACACTCTTTCTTTCCGTTTCCTAATCAGACCCTTGAGATGCCGCAGTTTAGGGGTCCCCAGAACCATTAGGAGAGCCCGGTCCCTAGCCAGTTCCCCCTTTCTTCTCATCCTGCTGATCCACAGTGAGTTGAGAGTAAGAAACAATACTCCCTGTGTTACGATACTTGATTGTGGGGTTATTTGTTGCTGCAGCTGGTACCGGAAAAAAAATGAATTCTTTCATTTATTGGTTTTCATGTTTGATTAATCTTCAAACCCAGCTGAGAATGTTTGGTGAAATATAGATTCCTGGACCCCTGGTGATTAAGAATCTCCAGGACTTTGGGGTTGGAAAGACTCCCTGATCATCGGTCAGGTTTGGGAACTAATGATGCAGTTAATCCCACCTCTCCCCAGTTGTTTTTACTAAAGCATCCTACAGCTTTGCAGAAGGAAGGAATTATCTAAGACATATAGGTCATAATTAGAATAAGCCAATTTCAAATTTGAAATGTGGTCAAAATTTCTCTTTCATCTTCAATATTTATCCAAATTCAATATTTTGTTTCATAGAAAATCTGTGTGTTTGCTTTAATATTATTTTTTAAAATTTCAAATTATTTTTCAGTTAGGTTTCTTGACTTCCTCCCTTTTCCTTTCAAAACCTGTGAAGTAAAACTGATGCTTCAGAGAGACACCTTGTGGTGTTAGGTTTTGAGAACCATATCATTATTCCACCTCCCTTTGGAGGTACCCCCAGTAAACAGTTGACCAAACTCTGCTTAAACAGCTGCAGAGATGGGGGGCTTTTAACTACTCCTGGCAGGCATCCCTTCCCATTATTAAATACCTCTCAATATCTGAGAGCTCTTCCTCATAAAGAGCTAAAATCTAAATTTGTTATTTCAAGGAATCAGGTTTGTTCCTTTTGCCCACAAAAAGCAAATCGATTTCCACCCATATGACAGTCCTTTCATCCTATAGGAGAGGTTATCATGATTTGTCACTCCTGATTATTCAGATCCACAATCCTAATATGGTTAAGATCACAGAGAAACAAAGAGAGGGAGCCACTCTGTCTGCCAAAGGAAACTCAAAAGAGTATTTACAGGAAACGTTTCGACTTGGCCTTGTAGTAAAAGGGCAGGTTTGAAAGGCAAAAAGGGAAGCAAGTGCCAGAGGAGAAAATTATCTGAGCAAGGTTTAGGAAATAATTTGATATGTTCAAGATTAACAAGATAGTGAGTTGGGACATATAGTAGACAGAAAATGGTGAGAAAATTTGGAAAGATTAAAAGGTCTGTTTTCTTGCTGCAACAGTGATATGGTTTGGCATGTTCAAGATTAACAAGATAGTGAGTTGGGACATATAGTAGACAGAAAATGGTGAGAAAATTTGGAAAGATTAAAAGGTCTGTTTTCTTGCTGCAACAGTGATATGGTTTGGCTCTGTGTCCCCAGCCAAAGCTCATCCCGAATTATAATCCCCATGTTGAGGGAGGGAGGTGATGATTGGATCACGGGGGCAGTTTCCTCCATGCTGTTCTCATGATAGTGAGTGCGTTCTCACAAGATCTTACCGTTTTATAAGCATTTGACAGTTTCTGTTTCACACCCTCATACCCTCTGCTGCCACCTTGTGAAGAAGGTGCCTGCTTCCCCTTCTGCCATGATTGTAAGTTTCCTGAGGCCTCCCCAGCCATGCAGAACTGTTAGTCAATTAAACCTCCTTTGTTTATAAATTATCCAGTCTCCGGTAGTATCTTTATAGCAGTGTGAGAATGGACTAATACAAACAGCAACATCACCATCACCCGGGAAACTTTTAGAAATAAAAAATTCCCAGGCCCCACCCTAGACTTACTGAATCAGAATCTGCATTTTAGCAAGATCCCCATGTGATTAGTACGCACATTAAGACTGAAAAGCAGGGAAGTAACAATAGATAATCTACATAGAGACAACAAATGCTCTGCCACTCAAGAGAGAAGATGGAAAAAGAAAATTTGATATTACAAATACAAACAAAATCCACAAGTAGCCACCATGGGAAAAATGATAACTTTTTCAGTTTAGCAATGTTTTCTTCTTTTATTACATATGAAGTATGTACTATAATATTTTCAGTGCTTACAGTCTCTAAAGGTTTTAGCCTAGCTCTTTTTTTTTATGTCTAAGACTTTGAATTTTAGCTTGTAGGGAATGAGAAATCATTCAGCCAGAGAATGACATAGTCACATGTGAATTTTAGGACCTTCCCTCAGGTACATGTATGGAAAGAGAGAGTAGGAAGAATGATGTTTCCAACGTACTGTTAGTTTTGTGCAGTTCTGTTTGGTCCATAATTGCCTGGAAATACAGCATTGTGCATAAATCCTCCTTCACTCTTCTGTTGCAACTTATTTCTTTTAAAAAATAATCTGAACCATCTCCTCTTGTGAATAGAGTCACATCTACTTTGACCCTAAAGATTCCTTTGTCCTTCTGACTGTATTCAGAGTTATAATGCTAATCCTCATTTCAAATTCAAATAGGCCTTTGTTTGTAGGGCAAAGATGTCATTGAATCTGTCAATCTCTGGCCCAGCATGGTCTACTCTAACTATGAGGAGACACTGGCTGGTATAACATGAGAACTCTGGATCTGATGACAATGCTTTTTCCTCTGTGATGTCCTGGACCCCAGAGGGTTAGAAATAGTGCAAATCTACATATTTCTGAATAACTGCAGATCCACAACCATTTCTGTTGGTTAATGGAAAGAGATAAGTCAGGGAGAGAGATAAGGAGAAACGCAGTGATGGACCTGTATTAATACTCATGCCCAGTGTGTCCATGGGGCAAATCCTTTCCCCATCCTCAGCCCCTGTGGTTTAAGAGGAGCTCCCTCCCTTCCCATTCCTATGGGTCACAGAAGGGGGTGGTCCTGCCAGTAGGACACAGCATCAACCCTGCCAGTGATAGGTTCAGGATGGGCATGAACCAAGCTGAACCAATGAAAACTAGTGTCCAGAACTTCTTTAGGAATCACCAAGGAAAAGAAAGTCCTCCCACTTTACATTAGAATTGCTAAATTCCACTCATATATCCCTAGAGCTGTTAGTGGCTATTTTTGCTCCACTGTGCCACATCCACATAACCATGAATTACCCACAGAAGAAAGCAGAACTTAAAGATGGAAAAAAGACAGATTGCCAATAACATTATGAAGTCCTGCCTACTTCCATCATGCATGAAATCTAACCTACACTTGAACTACACTATTTATAAGCCAATACATTCCCTTTTATCTTAAGCAAGATCAAATCTGACATGTAGTATTTGCCACCAAAAAAAAAATATTTACTAATATAAAGTAAAAAAAAAGGGGGGAGGGCAGAATGTATTCAGGCAAATGACATGGATGGAGTTCGAAGTCCCCTCTCCCCGTGTCACAGAAGCAGCAATACGTCTGTTGGGGCAGGATGTAAAACTTAGATAGGCAATATTTAGGATGATTAAAGGTTGGTATCTAGAGTGGACTTCCTGGCTTCAAAGCCTGCCTCATTAGTAAGTTGAGCGATGACAGGCAAGTCATTTGGCCCTACCATGCCTCTGTTTCTTCATCTGTAACTTGGAGTGAGTGACGGAACCTACTCAATAGAGTTAATAAATAAATTAAGTGAGGTAATAACATGAAGCATTTAGAGGGACTGGCCCTGAGTAAGCATAATTCTGATGGCTATCATTATTTTTAAGCCCTCCCTTTTTACCTTTCTTCTTTCCTAAGTCCAACATTAATTCTTCTACAGTAGAGAATGCACAGTGCTTAGGAACCGAAGATGGATGCCCTTAAGTCTGGCCCTCGGATATCTCAGTCTGATGGAGAAGACCTCACACCTCATTATGAATCTGGATTTAGGTGCCACATGTGCAATGATTAGGCTGCAGGAACTAAGAACCAGATTTCTCCCCCAGCCCCAATGTGGTTAAGGAAGGTTTATGGAAAGGTATCACTCAGGACATACAGTACAGTCACTGTAGGGCATGGTGGTGATGTTGTGGGAAAATGCCTCCTTAAGGAGATTTGCAGAAACATCCCACATGGTGGCTAGCAAGATGGCCGAATAGGAACAGCTTGTGTCTGCAGCTCCCAGCAAGATCAATGCAGAAGGTGGGTGATTTCTCCATTTCCAACTGAGGTAGCCAGCTCTTCTCATTGGGACTAGTTAAACAGTGGGTGCAGCCCACAGAAGGCAAGCAGAAGCAGGGTGGGGCATTGCCTCACCTGATAAGTGCAAGGGGTCAGGGAACTCCCTCCCCTAGACAAGGAAAGCCATGAGGGACTGTGCTGTGAGAAACTGTGCACTCCAGCCCAGACACTATGCTTTTCTCATGGTCTTCACAACCCGTGGACTAGGAGATTCCCTCGGGTGCCTAGGCAACCGGGGCCTTGGGTTTCAAGTACAAAACTGGGCAGCTGTTTGGGCAGACACCGAGCTAGCTGCAGCAGTTTATTTTCATACCCCAGTGGCACCTGGAATGCCAGCGAGACAGAACCATTCACTCCCCTGGAAAGGGGGCTGAAGCCAGGGAGCCAAGTGGTCTAGCTCAGTGGATCCCACCCCCACACAGCCCAGCAAGCTAAAATCCACTGGCTTGAAATTCTCACTGCCAGGAGAGCAGTCTGAAGTCGACATGGGATGCTCCAGCTTGGTGGTCCACCATTACTAAAGCTTGAGTAGGTGGTTTTCCCCTCACAGTGTAAAGAAAGCCGCCAGGAAGTTCAAACTGCCACAGCTTGGCAAAGCCGCTATAGCCAGACTGCCTCTCTAGATTCCTCCTCTCTGGGCAGGGCATCTCTGAAAGGCAGCAGCCCCTGTCAGGGGCTTATAGATAAAATTCCTATCTCCCTGGGACAGAACACCTGGGGGAGAGGCGGCTGTGGGCGCAGCTTCAGCAGACTTAAATGTTCCTGCCTGCCAGCTCTGAAGAGAGCAGCAGATCTCCCAGCACAGTGCTCGAGCTCTACTAAGGGACAGACGGCCTCCTCAAGTGGGTCCCTGACTCCTTTGCCTTCTGACTGGGAGACACCTCCCAGCAGGAGTCGACAGACACCTCATAGAAGAGAGCTCCGGCTGGCATCTGGCAGTATCCCTCTGGGACGAAGCTTCCAGAGGAAGGAACAGGCAGCAATCTTTGCTGTTCTGCAGCCTCCGCTGGTGATACCCAGGTAAACAGGGTCTGGAGTGGACCTCCAGCAAATTCCAACAGACCTGCAGCAAAGAAGTCTGACTGTTAGAAGGAAAACTAACAAACAGAAAGGAACAGCATCAACATCAACAAAAAGGATGTCCACACAGAAACCCCATCTGAATGTCACCAACATCGAAGACCAAAGGTAGATAAATTCATGAAAATGAGGAAAAAACAGTGCAAAAAGGTTGAAAATTCCAAAAACCAGAAAGCCTCTTCTCCTCCAAAAAATCACAACTACTTGACAGCAAAGAAACAAAACTGGATGGAGAATGAGTTCGACAAATTGACAGAAGTAGGCTTCAGAAGGTGGGTAATAACAAACTCCTCTGAGCTAAAGGAGCATGTTCTAACCCAATGTAAGGAAGCTAAGAACCTTGAGAAAAGGTTAGAGGAATTGCTAACTAGAATAACCAGTTTAGAGAAGAACATAAATGACCTGATGGAGCTGAAAAAACACAGCACAAGAACTTCATGAAGCTTACACAAGTATCAATAGCTGAATCAATCAAGCGAAAGAAAGGATATCAGAAATTGAATATCAACTTAATGGGATATGAAATGGAATGAACAAAGCCTCCAAGAAATACGGGACTATGTGTAGAGACCAAAACTACATTTGATTGGTGTACCTGAAAGTGAGGGGGAGAATAGAACCAAGTTGGAAAACCCTCTTCAGGATATTATCCAGAAGAATTTCCCCAACCTAGCAAGACAAGCCAACATTCAAATTCAGGAAATACAGAGAACACCACAAACACACTCCTTGAGAACAGCAACCCCAAGACACATAACTGTCAAATTCAACAATGCTGAAATGAAGGAAAAAATGTTAAGCATAGCCAGAGAAAAAGATCAGGTTACCCACAAAGGGAAGCCTATCAGACTAACAGCAGATCTCTCTGCAGAAACCTTACCAGTCAGAAGAGAGTGGGGGCCAATATTCAACATTCTTAAAAGAATTTTCAACCCAGAATTTCATGTCCAGCCAAACTAAGCTTCATAAGTGAAGGAGAAATAAAATCCTTTACAGACAAGCAAATGCTGAGAGATTCTGTCACCACCAGGCCTGTCTTACAAGAGCTCCTGAAGAAAGCACTAAATATGGAAAGGAAAAAACCAGTACCAGTCACTGCAAAAAAAATATCAAACTGTAAAGACCATTGACACTGTGAAGAAATTGCATCAACTAATGGGCAAAATAATCAGCTAGCATCATAATGATGGGATCAAATTCACACATAACTATATTAACCTTAAAGGTAAATGGGCTAAATGCCCCAATTAAAAGACAAAGACTGGGCCAGGCGCGGTGGCTCACACCTGTAATCCTAGCACTTTGGGAGGCTGAGGCAGGTGGATCACGAAGTCAGGAGATAGAGACCACCCTGGCTAACATGGTGAAACCCTATCTCTACCAAAAAGAAATACAAAAAATTAGGCAGGTGCAGTGGTGGGTGCCTGTAGTCCCAGTTACGCGGGAGGCTGAGGCAGGAGAATAGCGTGAACCCGGGAGGCGGAGCTTACAGTGAGCCAAGATCGCACCACTGCACTCCAGCCTGGGCGAAAGAGCGAGACTTCAACCAAAAAAAAAAAAAAAAAAGACACAGACTGACAAATGAGACAGAGTCAAGACCCATCGGTGTGCTGTATTCAGGAGACCCATGTCATGTGCAAAGACTCACATAGGCTCAAAATAAAGGGATGGAGGAAGACTTACCAAGCAAATTGAAAGCAGAAAAAAGCAGTGGTTGCAATCCTACTCTCTGATAAAACAGATTTTAAACCAAGAAAGATAAAAAACTACAAAGAGCATTACATAACGGTAAAAAGATCAATGCAACAAAAAGAGCTAACTATCCTAAATATATAAGCACCCAATACAGGAGCACCCAGATTCATAAAGCAAGTTCTTAGAGACCTACAAAGAGACTTAGACTCCCACACAATAATAGTGGGAGACTTTAACACCCCGCTGTCAACATTAGATCAACGTGACAGAAAATTAACAAGGATATTCAGGACTAGAACTCAGCTCTGGACCAAGTGAAACTAATAGACGTCTACAGAACTCCCCACCCCAAATCAACAGAATATACATTCTTCTCAGCACCACATCACACTTATTCTAAAATCGACCACATAATTGGAAGTAAAACACTCCTCAGCAAATGCAAAAGAATGGAAATCATAACAAACCTTCTCTCAGAGCACAGTGCAATCAAACTAGAACTCAGGAGTAAGAAACTCACTCAAAACCGCACAACTATATGGAAACTGAACAACCTGTTCCTGAATGACTACTGGGCAAATAATGAAATTAAGGCAGAAATAAAGAAGTTCTTTGAAACCAATGAGAACAAAGACACAATGTACCAGAATCTCTGGGACACAGCTAAAGCAGTGTTTAGAGGGAAATTTATAGTACTAAATGCCCACAGGAGAAAGCGGGAAAGATCTAAAATCAACACAACACCCTAACATCACAATTAAAAGAACTAGAAAAGCAAGAGCAAACAAATTCAAAAGCTACCAGAAGACAAGAAATAACTAACATCAGAGGAGAACTGAAGAAGATAGAGACACAAAAAACCCTTCAAAAAATCAATGAATCTAGGAGCTGGTTTTTTGAAAAGATTAACAAAATAGACCACTAGCCAGACTAATGAAGAAGAAAAGAGAGAAGAATCAAATAGACACAATGAAAAATAATAAAGGGATATCACCACTGATCCCACAGAAATACAAACTACCATCAGAGAATACTACAAACACATCTATGCAAATAAACTAGAAAATCTAGAAGAAATGGATAAATTCCTCAACACATACACTCTCCCAAGACTAAACCAGGAAGAATTCAAATCCCTGAATAGACCAATAACAAGTTCTGAAATTGAGGCAGTAATGAATAGCCTACCAACCAAAAAAAGCCCAGGACCAGATGGATTCACAGCCGAATTCTACCAGAGGTACAAAGAGGAGCTGGTACCATTCCTTCTGAAACTATTCCAAACAATAGAAAAAGAGGGACTCCTCCCTAACTCATCTTATGAGGCCAGCATCAGCCTGATACCAAAACCTGGCAGAGACACAACAACCAAAAAATTCAGGCCAATATAACTGATGAACATCAGTACGAAAATCCTCAATAAAATACTGGCAAACCGAATCCAGCAGCACATCAGAAAGCTTATCCACCATGATCAAGTCAGCTTCATCCCTCGGATGCAAGGCTGGTTCAACATACAAAAATCAATAAATGTAATCCATCACATGCAGAGAACCAATGACAAAAACCACATAAGTACCTCAATAGATGTAGAAAAGGCACTTCGATAAAATTCAACAGCCCTTCATGCTAAAAACTCTGAATAAACTAGGTAGTGATGTAACATATCTCCAAATAGTAAGAACTATTTATGACAAACCCCCAGCCAGTGGGCAAAAGCTGGAAACATTCCCTTTGAAAACTGGCACAAGACAAGGATGCCCTCTCTCACCACTCCTATTCAACACAGTATTGGAAGTTCTGGCCAGGGCAATCAGGCAAGAAAAAGAAATAAAGCATATTCAAATAGGAAGAGAGGAAGTCAAATTGTCCCTGTTTGCAGATGGCATGATTGTATATTTAGAAAACCCCATCATCTCAGCCCAAAATCTCCTTAAGCTGATAAAAAACTTCAGCAAAGTCTCAGGATACAAAATCAATGTGCAAAAATCACAAGCATTCTTATACACCAATAATAGACAAACAGAGAGTCAAATCATGAGTCAACTCCCATTCACAATTGCTACAAAGAGAATAAAATACCTAGGAATACAACTTACAAGAGACGTGAAGGACCTCTTCAAGGAGAACTACAAACCACTGCTCAAGGAAATAAGAGACACAAACAAATGGAAAAACATTCCATGCTCATGGATAGGAAGAATCAATATCATGAAAATGGTTATACTGCCCAAAGTAAGTTATAGATTCAATGCTATCCCCATCAAGCTACCATTGACTTTCTTCACAGAATTAGAAAAAACTCCTTTAAATTTTATATGGAACCGAAAAAGACCCCATATAGCCAAGACAATCCTAAGCAAAAAGAACAAAGCTGGAGGTATCACACTACCTGACTTCAAACTATACTATAAGGCTACAGTAATCAAAACAGCGTGGTACTGGTACCAAAAACAGGTATATAGACCAATGGAACAGGACAGAGGCCTCAGAAATAATGCCACACATCTACAACCATCTGATCATTGACAAACCTGACAAAAACAAGCAATGGGGAAAGGATTCCCTATTTAATAAATGGTGTTAGGAAAACTGGCTAGCAATATGCAGAAAACAAAAAGTAGACCCCTTATTTATCTTGTACAAAAATTAACTCAAGATGGATTAAAGACTTAAACATAAGACCTAAAACCTTAAAAACCCTAGAAGAAAACCTAGGCAATACTATTCAGGACATAGGCATGGGCAAAGACTTCATGACTAAAACACCAAAAGCAACAGCAACAAAAGCCAAAATAGACAAATGGGATCTAATTAAACTAAAGAGCTTCTGCACAGCAAAAGAAACTATCATCAGAACGAACAGGCAACCTACAGAATGAGAGAAAATTTTTGTAATCTATCCGTCTGACAACGGGCTAATATCCAGGAATCTACAAGGAACTTAAACAAATTGACAAGAAAAAAAAAAAAAAAACCCCATCAAAAAGTAGGTGAAGGATATGAACAGACACTTCTCAAAACAAGACGCTTATGTGGCCAACAAACATATGAAAAAAAGCTCATTATCACTGGTCATTAGAGAAATGCAAATCAAAACCACAATGAGATACCATCTCATGCCAGTTAGAATGGCGATCATTAAAAAGTCAGGAAACAACAGATGCTGGAGAGGATGTGGAGAAATAGGAAAGCTCTTACACTGTTGGTGAGAGTGTAAATTAGTTCAACCATGGTGGAAGACAATGTGGGGATTCCTCAGGGATCTAGAACCAGAAACACCATTTGACCCAGCAATCCCATTACTGGGTATATATCCAAAGGATTATAAATCATTCTACTATAAAGACACATGCACACATATGTTTATTGCAGCACTATTCACAATAGCAAAGACTTGGAACCAACCCAAATGTCCATCAATGATAGACTGAATAAAGAAAATGTGGCACATATACACCATGGAATACTATGCAGCCATAAAAAGGGATGAGTTAATGTCCTTTGAAGGGACATGGATGAAGCTGGAAACCATCATTCTCAGCAAACTAACACAGGAACAGAAAACAAAACACCACATGTTCTCACTCATAAGTGGGAGTTGAACAATGAGAACACACGGACACAGGGCGGGGAACATCCCACACCTGGGCCTGTCAGTGGGGTTGGGGATAGGGCAGGGATAGCATTAGGAGAAATACCTAATGTAGATGACGGGTTGATGGTTGCAGCAAACCACCATGGCACGTGTATACCTATGTAGCAAACCTGCACGTTCTGCACAAGTATCCCAGAACTTAAAGTATAATAATAATAATAAAAAAATCCCACATTGATTCCCTCCCAGCTAAGGCACAAAGCACTTCGGTGTGGGCCAAGTATGGAGTTGCGAGCAGTGCAGACACTCAAATTAACATGACATTATTCCTGAGAAAATACATCTAAGCTGTTTGGGGCTTTAAAAAACATATCTTTAATTGCTGCCAACTCTCTAGTTCTTTTCACAAATTATGAAAGTTGGGGCTTGTGAGTCAATACAAAGACTAAATGAGATCCTGATGGTTCTATTATTAGGATGTGAAAAAATGAAGTCAAAAGGCAGAGCAAGGGCTGTGATTAACGTGAAACACAAAGATCTCAGGAGTGTTTCGATCTGCACAGGTGAGTCACCTCGACATGCCTCCAGATAGCTGGGAATCTCCCCAAAGCCTCACCTTTAGCAATCAACACCCTGCCATGGAGTGTGATGCCAATTTCCATACAGCTGAGCTGCAGAGGCCAAATGTTTTGGTTTATAAGAATTATTTTAGGCTATAACATATTTGCGCATTGCAGCTGGAAGATGCAAAACTAACAGATAAAAAGGTGGATGCAGGGGCACACATACCTATTCACACTCACGGCACCACATGTCTATCACAACTACACATGCATGGCAGTATCACCCACACGGGCATGCACACAGTGCCTACCATAGGATTACTAACACTCACAATATTACATTCATACACATGCCCTCCACATATTCATATCAAACACACTGAGCACTGCATGACATGCCACCTGCATACACATGCCTCCCACACCCACACACCCAAGGCACAACCATCATGTGTGCCAGACCAGATATGTCACACCAGAGGTATATATATCAGGCTGGGTACAATGGCTCATGCCTGTAATCCCAGCACTTTGGGAGGCCAAGGCGGGCAGATCGCTTGAGCTCAGGAGTTTGAGACCAGCCTAGGCAGCATGGTGAAACCATGTCTCTACCAAAAATACAAAAACTTAGCCAGGTGTGGTGGTGTGCGTCTATGCTATCAGCTACTTGGGAGGCTGAGGTGGGAAGATCGCTTGAGCCTGGGGGGTGGAGGTTGCAGTGAGCCAAGATCACGCCACTGCACTCCAGCCTGGATGGCACAGTGAGACTCTGTCTCAAAAAAAAAAAAAATGTATATATCAGCCCCACACCCCAGGTAGTCATCCAAAATATGCATCTTGATATACACATGCACACACAAGGCGCGCACTTAAAATTACACTCTATATTTAATGGTCTGCATTTTTTTCTTTCATGAGATATGCACATCTTTATTCCTAATTAAGTAAAACAGTAGATGGGAGCAAAAAGAGGAGATACTTTTAATTTTAAAAATCATCAAGAAGATCCATGCTATTAAGATTCAACATTTTTTGCACAAGTAGGCTAAAGGTGTCCTGGAAGATGTGTGCCACATTTAATTCACTCTGTACCAGGGATGCAGCTAGAAAGGGTCTGAGGAAGCCACCTCCACAGAGCTCCTCATAAGGCAGGGCCTCTGAGTGTGGAGCTGCAGTGAGAGGAACAGTGGGGAGGCTTCACTCTATCCCTTCCTTTAGCTCTCTCTTTATGCCTTTCCCAGGAATCCACAGCCTCAGGGTGAATCTACAGGGCTCAGACCCCTAAGGTGAAGAAAACCCTGGTGAGATGTGAGAGCATTCAATTCTTGCCCCAGCAGGGACAGAAGCAGCACCACATGATAAACGCCACAACAACTTAAAGTGAAGCCCGTGCCATGAATGGCACAGTACTACATTGTAAGAAAGGAAAAATGAGAGAGACTCCACTGAGTGAGTAACTACCATGCAGTAACTCTGGGCTGAATGCCTCAAATACATTATCTCACCTATTCTTCACAGTACTGACAGTGCCCTAAGATGGGCCCATTCTACATCTTCTGCATAGGTTGAATAACTTGTCCAGCAACGCATTGTTTGGAACTGGTTTTGAACCCAGGTATCTCTGGCTCTAGAGCCTCGGCTCCACCTACATTGTTATCTGGCCTGTTATTATTATAATTGGCATCATGTCTGTATTAGTCCATTCTCACACTGCTATAAAGAAATACCTGAGACTGGGTACATTATACAGAAATAGGTTTCATTGGCTCACGGGTCTGCAGGCTATACAGATAGTGTAGAGGCATCTGCTCAGCTTCTGGGGAGGCCTCAGGAAAACTCAAAATCATGGCAGAAGGCAAAGGGGAAGGGGCATTTCACATGGCCAGAGAAAGAGCAAGAGAAGGAGGCTGTAGATGCTACACACTTTTAAACCAGATCTCGTGAGAATTTTATCACAAGAACAGCACTAGGGGGATGGTGCTAAACTATTCATGAGAAACTGTCCCCATGATCCAATCACCTCCCACCAGGCCCCACCTCCAACATTAGGAATTACAATTCGACATGAGATTTGGGTGGGGACACAGATCCAAACCATATCAATGTTCATACACAGAGAATCAGGGTGAGGTCAGGAGACACTGCCATGAAAATCAGGAAAAGAAAAACCTTAATACCTCTTGATTCATGTGAGACCAAACATATAATTAAAACTCATAAGTTATTGTAGGTAGATTGCTGCATTGGCACACAGATGTGATATTTTTGCCAAGTGAGTCAGCTGATTTGGAACGACTGCATAAATATCATGCTAAAAGAAAAAGCACGAAGCATCTGCTTTCCATCCACATTACAACCTTCTCCCATTATTTGTCCCCCTTGAGACAAATATATCTCATTTGTCTTTACCCCTAGTCCTGGGCAATCAATAAGCACGATACTTTGTTGAATAAATAACAGAAGAAATGAATAAAATTTATTGTTTTGCATAAAACAATGGAAACTTATGGAGCCCCCAAACCTGGAAGCAAGATCATTTGCATGAAATGGCTCATTCTGAGTTTGGGAATGAACTCACAAAAGGAAGGCAGAAATGGCAAGGCTATAATGTTAACTCATCATGCCAAAGCTTTGGTCCTTTGAAATCAGAGCATCCTCTCCAAGGAGTGAGACCATAGATTTGTTTCCAGCAATCTCTTTTCTGATATCTGAGGGCGACCTGCTGTCCTTTCTGATCCTGTAATCCTACCAGTGTTTATAAGGTTTTTCTGCACAGGTACCACAGTCATTAGCAAGAGCACAAATTTTAGATCCTGCCTAACAGTTTTCTGTAGAATTTCTACAGAGAAACGTTTTCAAAGTTCTTCATCATGGAAAAGTCTATGATATACTAATCCTGTAACTGCTGCTGTTGAATGAAACAATAAGTGAATGAATGAATTTAAAGAGGAAGGGAAAGTAGGAACAGAGTAAGAAGAAATGAGGATAGAAAGAAAAGAAACAATAAGCGATGAAATGAAGGATTACATATAAATTGTGGGGTCCTAATTAGGGAAAAGGAGTTGGGCTGGCAGGACCAAGGGAAAGCCAAAAAAAAAAAAAAAAGAAGCAGATAAGTAGTAAGTCCGCCTTTCTTCATGGTCCGGGACACATAGCCCTCCTGCGCAAATAACTGACAATCTTCCTGCACCCAGCTATCACCAGACACCTTGGCTGATAGAAAAATGCAAGTGAGCTCACTGCAACCTTGGCATTATCAGTACTGCTCAAAGCCCCCTTCAGCACACAGCACAAGCACCATCCTATAAAATCCCCAGCAAGCCTTTTTCTCCTTGCAGTCAGCTCCTCTCTTGCTGACGTGCCTGTTGTCAAATACAATGTATTTTCCTACTTTCTCTAATAAATCTGCCTTTCTTTACCTATGACTTGGTAACTTCTTTTTACCATGTACACGACACCAGCCCCAGATAGTCACTACCCACGACATTTATTATAGTTAAAAGCCACACCCCCGTTCTACACATTTCATGCTTTATCACACTTGATCTGAAAGACAGCTAGTATTATGATCCCCATTTTTCAGATGGATAAACTGAGATTTGGATAAACTAAATTGCTTATCCAAGGCTCATACAGCTGAAAATTTATGGAACTAGTTAGGATGGCACTGGGATTCTAACCCAATACCCATACTATCTATCTATGGAGCTTAAGTTTTCTCTCTTTTTTTTTTTTTTTTTTCCTTTTGAGACAGGGTCCCACTCTGTCACACAGGCTGGAGTGCAGTGGCATGATCTCAGCTTGCTGCAGCCTTGACTTCCTGGGCTCAAGCAATTCTCCCACCTCAGCCCCACAAGTAGCTGAGACTACAGGCACCCGCCACCATGCCCAGCTAACTTTTGTATTTTTAGTAGAGACAGGGATTCACCATGTTGCCCAGGCTGGTCTCAAACTCCTGGACTTAAGCGATTCACCTGCCTTGGCCTCCCAAAGTGCTGGGATTATAAGCATGAGCCACCACACCCAGCCCAAGTTTTCTCTTTAAGGCAACAGAAATAAATTAAAAGTTTTGTTTGGTTGGTTTTGATTTTGTTTGAAGCAGGGTAAGGATTAGGGTTTTAGAAATATTAATCTGCAAGCATTTTAGAGGATACATTGAAAGCTACATTTACCCTAAAACTAAAGGCTGGCTGCTACAGGAATCCAGGCAAAGGTCACAGAGTTTCTACCTAAAAGTATGTGAAAAAATTTTTCCCAGCTGGGTGCAGTGGCTCACGCCTGTAATCCCAGCACTTTGGGAGGCCAAGGCGGGCAGATCACAAGGTCAGGAGATCAAGACCATCCTGGCTAACATAGTGAAACCCCATCTCTACTAAAAATAAAAAAATTAGCCGGGCGTGGTGGCAGCCGCCTGTAGTCCCAGCTACTCAGGAGGCTGAGGCAAGAGAATGGCGTTAACCCAGGAGGCGGAGCTTGCAGTGAGCCGAGATTGTGCCACTGCACCGCAGCCTGGGTGACGGCGCAAGGCTCTGTCCCCAAAAAAAAAAAAAAAAATTTTCCCAGGGAAATGTGGCATATATACATAATGGAATACTACACAGCCATAAAAGAGAAAGAAATCACGTCCTTTGTAGCAACGTGGATGGTGCTGGAGGCCATTATCTTAAATGAACTAACTCGGGGTTGGGAGAAAAAAAAAACATGTTCTCACTTACAAGCGGGAGCTAAAGAATAGCTAAACATGGACATGAAGACAAAAATAATAGACACTGGGGACTTCAAAAGGGGAACAGGTGGGAGAACTGAAAAATTACCTGTTGGGTACAATCCTCGCTATTTGCATAATGGGTACATTAGAAGCCAAATCCCACCAATATACAATTACCCATACAACAAAAACATTCACATATACCCCTGAATCTAAACTAAAATTAAAATTAATTTTTCTAGGAAATCAGTTGAAGAAATACCAGAAACATGTTAAAATTAGTGTAGACTAAGTAGAAATAAAGATGGAGAAAAAAGTTTAGATTCAGTGAAAATTGCTAGAATGGGGACAAAATTCTGGGTATTCCTACATATTTATTAATTTTCTAAGTGGCTACAATATGGATAGGAATAAGAGGAAAAAACAATCAGCACAATTGTAACTACCCAGTAGGTTCTTCCTACCCACTGCACAAACAAAATCAATTCATGGAGACTATGGCATTGCAGTAAATGAAGAGTTAGATTGACAAGAGGCTGGCCACGCCACATAGGAGACAAAGTTATTACTCCCATCAATCTCATAAAAGGCTCAGAGGTTAGGGGTTTTTCAAAGGTAGTTTGGGGGTTAGGGGTGGGAGTGGCTAGGCAATGAGTGCTTGCTGCTGATTGGCTGGGGGTACAATCATTGGGGTGTAGGAAATGGTTCTCTTGGGCGCTGAGTTCCTTCTGGGTGACCACAGGAGTGATTGGTGTTCCAGGTGGAGCCACTGGTCATCAAACATGCAAAAACCTGAAAAGATATCTCAAAAGGGCAATCTTAGGTTCTACAATTGAAATGTTACCTGCAGGAGTAATTGAGGGAGTTGCATTATCTTGTGACCTCCAGAATAATGGCTGGTGATGGTTTATGTCCATACTTCAGTATAATCCAGGCTCGTCTATCATCCTAGCCTGGTGGTCTCTCACTAGCTTTACTAAAGGCGGTTGAGTTTGGGAGAAGGGCTATTAACATTTAAACTATAAACTAAATGTCTCCCAAAGTTAGCTTGGCCTAAGCCCAGGAATCATTAAGGGGAGCTTGAAGGCCAAAGGCAAGATGAGAGTTGGCCAGATCAGATCTCCTTCATTGCCATCATTTTCTCACTGTTACAGTTTTTGCAAAGGTGGTTTCACAATCAGCCCCTATTTTTGTGAATCACAGAGCCCAAATGAGAGATTAACAAAATAATTTCAATTTATATAAATTTTTCATATGCAATGATAGTAAGTGCAAAATGCTAAAGAGGAAGAAAGACCCCAGCAGGTACCTAGGAAGGGTACAAGAATGCTTTGCACAAGAAGAGATGCTGTGCTTTGAAGACAAATCAGAAGTCACTGTGGGGTGGGTGAAACTGAAGAGAAAGAAAAAATAAGGTTTAGAAGGCAATAGCTATGCAAAGGAGTCAAGCTTAATCTCCATGCTCTGACTCCACTTCCCACCTCTATCCCTTCTTTTATCTCAGGACTGGGCATCAGCACAGTCCACCCAGAAATCTCTGGCTGTTGGAGAACAATTGTTCTCTGCTTACAGAGAGCAAAATGAAGTAATTTGGGGCTGTGGCCTGTTATGGTAACCACTACGCAGTGGCCTCCACGTATGTTAATTTCATTTTGATCTGAAAGAATAAAATATAATAAGAGAATAATTTAAACAAAGTCAGAGCCAGAAATGTCCCATTTTGCAACTTTAGCAAATGCTCCATGTGTCATTTTTATTAATGCTATCAGACAAAAGAATTTTACTGGCCATGAGTGGGAAGCTTAAGGGCCTTTTCTGGAGTTGTTGCTTGTGCTGTGGGAAATTGCATTTGCACTCTGGGGTTCCTGTATTGATGGAATATATTCATTTCCTCTTGGAATGACAGCAAATAATTCTGAAGGGAAATCAAAAAGTTCAGGTTTCCAAGGACCACCCTTGTTTATTCTCTAGATGTGCAGAGAATCCATCAGGTTGGAAATTGGCCAGCTGTGAGTGGTTCAAATGATTTTTGATACTGATAATCTATTTGGCCTTGGCCCATGGAGGCTATCACATAACGTATACAGTTGTGAGGACTGCCATGTGGCATAACACGGAAGGATGTTGCAACCCAGAGCGGTGCAATCCAGCAGCACTGGAGATAATGTCCACTGCCTCTCGTTAATCTTCTAAAACAAGGTTTTGCTCAAAAGCTAAGAAAGAAAAAAAGGTCAACAAACATATTTGTGTGTCATATGTGTGAATTCAGGTATAAGTGGCTTCGTAGATAAAGATCATTTTCAGTGAATTACTCTGGGTTCATATATTCTGCCTCCCCTACTCTCTCAAAATGAATCCAATCTTAAAAGATACAACTGCTTTATGCGTCATTTATGTGGAAAATCTGACCTGCAGGCCATTTGTGCCAGTTAATTAATTTTCCCTTGCTCACCAGACAGCTGTCACAGAGGTGGAAGATGCTCTCATTTCATGCCTAAATTGTGTAGAGAAGGGTTCTTCAAATTAGAATGCAAGAAGCCGCTCAGAGCTAGCCCCTAAGGGGGAAAAAAGCATAAGACTGGAAAATACTTTCACCTCTCTCTCCCTTCTCCTTCCCATCCATCCTATATGCCTTCTCTCTTACACAATCCTATCCTTGGAGTATAAATAAATCATTCTCTCTCCATCTATCGAAAAGGCTTCTTTCCATTTATGCATCCTTGCGTTGTCAGTCTCTCAGTCAGTCACCTGTCCATCTGTCCATTCAGTAACTTATTCATTCATCAGTTCAGCCATTAAACTCTTATTTTCCTATGACCCACAAAAGATCATTCTGAGCTACTTCTTCTCCACACAGTACCCACGTATGTTTTTTTTCACATACTACTTTGTCCATCTTCCCTAGGAGCATGTGAGATCCTTGCAGTTAAGAACGATGCTGTCTCCCTTTCCTCCAGGGTCCCTTGTCCTTGTTGATTCTGCCTGGAATGTTCTTTCTCTCACTCTATTTCCTCCCTTCCTTTAGGACTCAGCTTAAAGGTCACCCTCTCCTTACCCTCCTCCTCAATAGCCTGGTTTCTTATCTCTTCATAGCATTTATCGCTATGTAGTTCTTTTGCATATTTCTTTATTGACTCTTTATCTTGCTCCCCAGTTGGCTGCTAGATCCACGAGGACAAGCACCAAGTTAGTTTGCACTTTTAAATGCCTAGTACCTAGAGTGCATTGAACAAAATTGTTACTCAATAAATATTGTTAGCAATCGAATGGATGAACATTTTTATCTTTGCACCCCCAGCTAATGGTTGAGGATTCTGCATTCTACATGTAACAGGCACTTGGCTAATGTTGGCTGCTCAGAAGTAAATGGATTCTATCAAATGCAGACCATGCAACTGAAAATATCTACAGCTGAATTCATTCCTATTTTCTATTTGCTTCTCTCTCTCTACCTCTACCTCTTTCTCATTTCGTTGCCTGAGATCCTTTGGAGATATTTGGGGTTCTAAATACTCTCTCTTATGCCACCCTGGGAAAGATGAATAATGTTGTTACAGCAAAGCATAAACCATGAAAGTACAACCAACTGAGCTTTTGGCACTTTCATGATAGGTTCACATTTATATTTAAAATGTGGGTAAGAATAGACAAAATGAATAATCTCAGCTTGGGGGTTGCTCACCCACTTACTTTCAACATATGGCCTCAACTGGGATGAGAAGAAAATTTTGACAGAGGAAGTTTTGCAAAATGCGGGCGGGGGATTTGACCTGCACCACAGAACATTCGGCAGTCTGCCTTCCCCATTGTCCATTAAAATCATTTGTGGTTCCTTATAGTTATGGACCTGAACTAGGCTTCGAAAATGCAGAAAATGCTGCTCTTCTTCTGATGTAGTGTATTAAACAGAGTGGAACAAAGAAAGCTGAGGAAGATAGACACTTCGGAAGCCATGGGTTGTAATAGGTGCTGCCTTCCGCTCTCTTCCATAACTTCCCATGTTGTTTAGGCTCAGGAGAGAACAGCCAACAGAGGACCAGATTGTAAAACATTTGGTCTTGTAAAAATAAGATTACATCACAATACACAAAAACTGAGAACAACCTAAATGCCATCAGCTGGCATATGGATAGGCAAAACATGGTCTAATGATACAATGAAACACTATCCAGCAATAAAAAGGAACTACTGACACATGGTATGTTATGAATGAAGCTCAAAAACATTATGCCAAGTCAAAGCCGCCACACACAAGAGGCCACATATTACAGGATCCCATTTACATGAAATGTCCAGAAAGGCCAAATTTATAGAGACAGAAAGTAAATTAGTAGTTGCCAGGGACCGGGGGTAGAAATGAGGATTAATTGTAAACAAACATGATCTTGTTAGGGGAGTGAAAATGCTCTAAAACTGATTTACAGTGATGGTTGTACTACTCAGTAAATTTACTAAAACTCATTCAGTTGCACTGGTGAAATAGGAGAATTTTATGATACATAAAAAATACCTCAATAAAGTTGTTCTTCAAATTTAAGATTATATTTTTTCTTATTCAATGGCACTGCCAGCTTAGTTTAAATTAATGTTCCTTTAATGATAATAAAACACAATGAACTTTTGCCTACAATTCTCCTTTTTATTTACTTATATTTTAAATTAAACTTGTCTCTGTAAAATAAGATTGGATCCATTTTTTTTCTTTTCAGAATACTAATTCTGAAAAATTAATTGCCTAATGTAAATGAATGGGCTAAAAATCACTTTCTGAACCAAACTTTTTTAGGGAGATTTTAAATAATAAAGTTCAGAGCTTTTTTCTGTAGAAATGATATTTTCTCCTTTCACTTGGTTCATTTCACTTGATTTCAGAGATTCTAATTTCTTCTGGGCTGATGGGAGTGGTCAGGTTTTTGTACATCTTCTCAAAGGGAATTAAATTTGCAATTATCGCTAGCACACCATAGACTCTTGCAAACCCGTGTTTCATACAGTCTTCAGATCCCTGCTGCAATTAGCATATTTTCAAGGTGAAGTGCAGATGTCAAATTAATATGGAAAGCGCCAGGATTGCCAAAGGGCCTGGGTCAATGGTGTTGGTCTAATTGGAGGACATGAGCCTTTCCTGTGGAAAGGGTCCAGGGACTGACGTCAGAAACAGCAAAGATCCTTCATGTGTGAGCAGGGGCAGTGGAGAGAAGAGAAAACTGGGAACACAAGACAGGACGTGTTTTAATGGGGAAAGTTAGGATTCAGAGAAAAGAGTAAAGTCACCTAGATAATTATCATTTTCACTATTCTTCTCATTATGATGACTTCTATTTAGTCAGTCATGTGCCAGGCACTGTGCCAGGCATTTTGTATACATTACCCCACTTAAGTCTGACAAAAACTCGCTTGACAAATTATTATTCTTATTCTGCAGAAATGAGAGGCCCCAAAAGGTGAAAGTATTTGCAATAAATGATTATTGAGCACTTACTATATGGCAAGCATATTTCAAAATGCTATGTTTATTATCAAATTTACCTCTCACAATAACCTATGAGGTCAATGTTATTTTTACTTGCATACTGTGAATGAGAGGATGAGCCAGAGAGAATTTAAGCAGCAAGGCCAAACGCAGTGGCTCACGCCTATAATCCTAGCACTTTGGGAAGCTGAAGCGAGTGGATCACCTGAGGTCAGGACTTCAAGACCAGCCTGGCCAACATGATGAAACCCCTTCCCTACTAAAAATACAAAAAAAATTAGCCGGGGGCAGTGGCACATGCCTGTAGTCCCAGCTACTTGGGAGGCTGAGGCAGGAGAATCCCTTGAACCTGGGAGGTGAGGTTGCAATGAGCCGAGATCACACCACTGCACTACAAACTGGGCGACAGGGTGAAACTCCATCTTAAAAACAAAAAAAAAGAAGCATGCCCAGGGTCCCACAGTTAGGAAACATTATGGGCTCTGACTCTATAAGGCTCAGGCCACTAGACTTCCAGACAACCACACTGCCTTGTGCAAGCTCATCCGGCCAAGAATGAAGCATCAGACTGAGTGCTTGTGAAAAGACCATGAACTTCCAGGCCACAAAGCCCTTGTCTGTGCTGATCTCCACACTCCAAATCCAGAACTTTCCTTTAAGCCTGTTTATTTCTTTTTTTATTTTCTCAAGTTGGGTTCTATGGAGCCATTAGGGGAAAAGGAAAGGAGAGAATCTTACGGTCTTCAGTCTTTCAACAGAGCAGTTCTATTTACTGTTGCCTAAGTTAGGGGTTTCCATGAGGTTTCATTTGAATGAAAGAAGCACTGAAGTTACAAAGAAACCATAGCTTTATTCATGTTGTAGCATGTGTCAGAATTGTCTTCTGTTTTAAGGCTGAGAAATATTCCCTTGTAAGTAAACACATTTGCTTGTCCCTTCATCTGTCGATCGGTATTTGCGTTGCTTCCATGTTTTAGCTAATGTGAATACTGCTGTAGTGAACCAAGTCAATCTTCTAAATTCTGTTTTCAGCTATGATTTTCCACATAATTATTGCAAAATCATTTTATTTAGATTTTAATCTGATCCTACCTACTTCCATAAGCAGAAGATTTGACTGAAGAAATGACCACATCTCAACGACAATAAAACAATTGATTCTGATTTAAAAAATGAAAGAAACCATAGCTTTAAAACCAATATAACAATTACATCTTCTGAGGGCGTTCACCAGAAAGAAATGAGGGGAGATGTGTTCAGGGTATTGGATTTGGTATTGAGCCCTTACTAGGACCCATACCAGTTTTTTGTGATTTGATAAACTTATCTCTTCAAACTTCAGTTTCCTCGCCAGTTAAAGCAGAATGATAGTTGTTCATCTTGCCAATGTTACAAGGATGTTTTAAGGATCAAACGAGATAATCTGTAAGAAAGTGCTTTGTATTCTATAAAACAGTCTTGAAATAATACTAATATATAGCAGTGATTTATTGAACCAGTTCCTGGCATAGTCCTGGGTAAGCCCCTTTACATGGATTATCTTCCATAAACCCCACAATAGCTCTAAGGAATAGGTATTATATTATCCCTATTTAATAGATAAGAAAGCTGAGGCTTAAGGAGGTTAGCAATTCACCCAGATGTCACAGCCAGGAAACTAGTGGCCCTTCTAGAATCAGAAACAGGTTTGGACTCATTTCTTAATAGCTCTTTTTTTAAGATGCATTTTAATGTCACCTCTTCTCAGTATTTTAAGTGAAATTGATGATTCCCACGTATGCTCTCGTTATATCTTTGCACCCCGTTTACAGAACCTAATCACAGTCTTTCTGGCATTCAGAATGAGGTGGGTTCTTGCCTGACTCTCACTAAGCTAAGTACCTAGAAGGTAGGGCTGCATCTGTTCCTTCCAAAACCTGCATCACCTGGAGCCGTGTGAGCACTCAACATGAGGGTGTGTCTTCCTCTGTACCCTACTGGGCAGAATTTAACTACACACTCAAATCCAGAATGGGCTCTCTGTCATCTGAGTTCTGCCTGGCTTCTCTGGACTTACGCCATTGCACAAAAATTGGCATCTGGTTAAAATGGAAAATAATAATAACAATAGTAGCTAATATTTATTGAGTCCTTTCCAGGTCTGAAGCCTGTGCAAGTCCCTGATGTGGATCATCTCATTTAATCTTTATGCCAAGCCTATTTTCCAACCCCACTCCATGGCACAGACAAGAAAGCTGAAACTTAGAGGTCAGATGGCTAAGAATGTGGTAGACTCCATTTAGAGCTAAAGTTTGCTGGTGCCCCAGATTTAACTCTTAACCTGCAGACTACAGTGCTGCATTTGCTAGAATTCCTCTTACAAAATTCTCCTCATTCCTCTAGACACACTTAATATGCCAGCTCCTCACTGAACCTCCCCTAATTCCCTCAGCCATTCCAATCCATTCTCAGCCTCCTCATCATTCATTCTGTCCCCCCACACACTTCTTTGTTAGTAACTGTCTCTTCTGTCCACTTGATTCTAATATCCTATTTCACTACCACATTTCTCACAGCATCTAGCAAAATGCCCAGTGTGGACCGGGCACTTAGCATCAAGTTCTGAATTTTCCCTTTGCCATTGGTTCATTCATTTGTAATTCAACAGGCTTGCTATGTAAGAGGGCAGCTATACTATCTTTTCCCCAGCTCCCAAAGCAATGTTTCTTGATTATGTCAAATAGAGCTGTCTTAATTATTTGACTCATCTTTGAACTGTCAGTTATTGAAAGATCTACAGAGGGAAAGTCTCCACAGGACTTCTGACATATTGTGACAGAAGGAGGAACAGGGCTCAAGTTCATGCCAGGACCCTAGAATAAGGTGGCTGTGCACAATTTTATCCAATTCTATTTTCAATAGATCATGAAAGTGGTTGGAATTTTCTTAGAAGACTGAACAATTGTTCGAATTTCTCTCCTCAATGTTTACTTGCTCATATCAGAGATGCATACCAAAAGCAGAATCTGTACAGAGAAACAGCTGGTGGGCAAGAGGAATGTAGCCATTAGGAATTATTACTGAGCACTTTGTATCTGCCAACCCTATATGAGGTGTTCAGCTTATATTACTACCATATCTATGTCTCACAAAAACCCTAGGAAATAGTCTGTTATTAATACTATTTCTCTAGATCGTAAGATTCTATAGCCCATCTCTTCCTTTACAATAGCACTTTTCAATATTTAAAGTGTATGGACACATTATTTGGGAAAAAGTCTTATTGCAATAAATGTATGGGGCCATCTGCATTTTATGTTATATCAACAGTTATTTTCAACATCTTATTAGGCACTGACCATGCTTCTGGGCAGAGGGGATAAAACAATGAACAGAATAGGCAAGATCCCTGCTATTCTGAAGCTTATATAACAGAAGGAAGATAAACTGCTTTGGTTGATGACAGGATTGGAGGTCGGAGCTGATAGACCAAATTTTTAACATTGACTAGGAGATGTTTTTCCTAAGAATTAATATTTCCATATAAATTATAATGTCCTCAATACATAATATTGGAGCAGATCAGAAGCCGAAGATAGATCAAAATTTTAACATTGATTAGGAGATGTTTTTCCTAAGAATTAATATTTTCATATAAATTATAACTTCCTCAACATGATAGACTTTTCACATGTAGTCTGTGATATATGTAATTCTCTTTTTCACTTCAGTCCAGGCAAACTGACATCCAAGGTCTTCCTTTTCCTTTAATTCCCCTTCCCAAGACACCCCGATGGCTGAGTCCCTCTTTTCCTGCAAGTCTCTGCTCAGACATTACCCTTTCAGCTAGGTGAGCCCTCCGTTGAACCTGTCAATAAAAAGGAGCAAACCTCACTTGCCTGCACTTTTTATCCTCATCCTGTTTTATGTCTTTTCATAGAATGTTTTGCCAACTGTAATGCTTTAGCGTTTCTTGTTTAACCATCTATTGTCAGTCTCATTTCATCAGAATATAAACTTCATGAAGGTGTTGGCTTTGTCATTAAGCTCACTACTGTATGTGGAGCAATTTGCACAGTCCCTGTTCATATAAGTGGTCAGCAAGTTGCTGAATTGTTCAATGAACACTAAAAATCACAGTAACATCTACACATATTTTAGGAAGAAGAAACAAAGACTTGTAGAGTATTTAGTCTACAGATACCATTCGACGCCATTATGAATTTTGAGGCCTCTTGCATTAGCTGCAGAGCAGCATCTAGCAAATAAAGAAAGATGCATCAGAGAAAGTCTTGCACTAAGATTGAAGAGAGTTCACTTCTAGTCTTGGCTGTGGACATGAAGAACACGCTTAACCTTGGTTTCACCATGAGGAAAATCTGAGAACTGAGCTATCCGGGGTCCTTTCTGGCTCAGATTCTGTGATTCTGTGGGCTATGCCCTGCTTTTGGTATCCTCAAAGAAGCACATGTGGCTTGTTGACATAAGAAGGGACTTGCAAGTTTGAAAGCTTCCTATATAACCATTCAGAAACACACACAAATTCCCAAAAGGTGGTAGTTGAAAAACCACTGCTTTCGCCGGGCGCGGTGGCTCACGCCTGTAATCTCAGCACTTTGGGAGGCAGAGGCAGGCGGATCACAAGGTCAGGAGATCGAGACCATCCTGGCTAACACAGCAAAACCCCGTCTCTACTAAAAATACAAAAAATTAGCCAGGCGTGGTGGCGGGCACCTGTGGTCCCAGCTACTTGGGAAGCTGAGGCAGAAGAATGGTGTGAAAACAGGAGGCGGAGCTTGCAGTGAGCTGAGATTGTGCCACTGCACTCCAGCCCAGGCTAAAGAGCAAGACTCTGTCTCAAAAAAAAAAAAAAGAAAAAGAAAAAAGAAAAACCACTGCTTTCAGTAATTATGGTTTTTCAAATTTTTCATTATTATGATGCAGAATAATAATTGTCATCAATTACTAAGTGCCCACACTTTAGGAACTTAGTTAAAAGGAAAAAATCTAATTATAGGGTACAAACACTTGCATAAATTAATGGATTTGGGGCTTATATTAAGGTAGCAATACAGTGCAAAGCCAGGAAGATTCCATTTCTTTTTACTTATTTTTTACTTTTATTTTTTAAGAAGAAGAGTCTTGCTTTGTTGCCCAGTCTGGAATGCAGTGGCATGATCCCAGCTCACTGCAGCCTTGGGCTTCTGGGTTCAGGCAATCCTCCCACCTCAGCCTCCTCAGTAACTAGGACTACAGGCATGCTCCACCATGCCTGGCTAATTTTTGTATTTTTTGTAGAGATAGGGTCTTGCTATGTTGCCCAGGCTGGTCTTGAACTCCTGGGCTTAAGAAATCCTCCCACCTTGGTCTCCCAAAATGTTAGGATTACAAGCATGAGCCACCATGCATGGCCCTGATTTTATCTTTATTTACTTTAAATCTAGTTGATTATTTTAAAAGAACTAATGAAGAAGCATGATCTCTTCTTCTGCACTCAGCCACCTGGCTTCCCATCTCAGTCACGGAAACTTTTATTTAAAGACAATGTCGTATCTCGATGGATCATGCAAATTTTGGAGGATGGCTGAATTATCTGAATTCTGGTTCTGCCATTCACTGTAACCTAAAATAAACTCCCCACCTCTTCTTAACTTTAAGCATTTGGGGTTTTTTAAAAGGGAATAATAAAAGCCAATCTACAGGGAAATTTTTGTAAGACAATCAGCTAAAATTTGTAAAGCACTTGACATAGATTTGTCACTGAACAAATGCTAGCTTCCTTCTCTCTTTTTCCATCTTTACAGCCTCAGAGAAATTGAGCTTTTGGAGAGATACATGGGTGACATTCCATGGGCAAAGTTGCCTACCCTTGCAAAGGGAAAATGGCTTCAGAATCCCACTTTACTTCTTACTTCACCCCTCTAGCAAAACTAAAATGACCTATTTTTCCAGACTAATACTTCTCTACAAAAATTTGCTTCATTAGGCCAGGTGCGGTGGCTCACACCTGTAATCCTAGCACTCTGGGAGGCCGGGGGCCAGGGGGCGGTGGATCACCTGTGGTCAGCAGTTCAAGACCAGCCTGGCCAACATGGCGAAACCCCATCTCCATTAAAAACTCAGAAATTAGCTGGGCATGGTGGCGGGCACCTATAATCCCAGCTACACGGGAGACTGAGGCAAAAGAATTGCTTGAACCTGGGAGGCAGAGGTTGCAATGAGCCAAGATCGCACCACTGCGCTCAGCCTGGGCAAAACAGTGAAACTCTGCCAAAAAAAAAAAAAGCTTAACTGTAAATGCAGTAAAGAACAACATTTTCTTGTATGCATGCATATATCCATCCATCTCTGTTCTCTTCAGAATAAAAGCAACAAGCTAATGCCAAATGGACTCAAAAATGGCCCACATATGTTTGTATATTTGTGTTTTGTTTGTTTTGGCTCTGTAGTCCTTTAATTTTTATTTTTTTACATTTACATTCTTATACTTTAAAATACTATTACACATGAAATTCTGAATCTGGTTTGTTTTTAAATATCAAAAGATTTGGCAAGCCCAGAAGTAAAACCCTTACATATATATTCATATGATTTTCAACAAGGTTGCTAAAACCATTCAATGAGGAAATGACAGTTTGTTCAACAAATGGTGTTGGGAAAACCAGATGTCCACATGCAAAAGAATGAAGTTGAACTCTTCTTACTCTACACCATACACACACACAAAAAAAAAAACTCAAAATACTCAAAATGAATCAAAGACAAACATAAGAGCTAAACTTTGAAACTCTTACAAAATATGGGGGAAAGCTTCTTGACATTGGAGTTTGCAATGATTTCTTGTATACGACCCTAAAAGCACAGGCAACAAAATAAAATTAGATAAATTGGAATACTCAAAATTTAAAACTTTTGTTCATCAAAAGACACAGATGAGAAGGAAACTATGGAGGAGAAAACACTGGCAAATCATATAGTTTGTTAAGGGGTTAATATCCAGAATGTATCAAGAACTCCTACAACTTAACAATAAAACAACAAACAACCCAAATAAAAATTAAGCAAAAGACTGAAATAAAACATTTTTCCAAAGAAGATCTATGAATGGCCAAAAAGCATATGAAAAGATGCTCAACATCACTAATCATTAGGACGATGTAAATCAAGACCACAATTAAATACCAACCATCTCACATCCACTAGGATGTTAAGGATGTAGAGAAATTGGAACCCGTGTACACTGTTGGCAGGAATGTAAAATGATGCAGCTGCTGTGGAAAACAGTAAGGCAATGTTTCAAAAAAAATTAAAAATAGAATTACCATATGATTCAGCAATCTCACTTCTGAGTATATACTCAAAAGAGTTGAAAGCAGGGTCTCAAACAGACATTGTACAATGAGGTTCATGGCAGCAATAGGTTCTCAATTAGAAGAGGGGTCTTCCTTCTATATCTAATTGACCATGGTTTGTTTGTTGCAGGCTGGTTGTTTAACTGGATTCTGGCAGGCATTTTTTTTTTTTGTACTTTAAGTTCTAGGGTACATGTGCACAACGTGCAGGTTTGATACATAGGTATACATGTGCCATATTGGTTTGCTGCACCCATCAACTCATCATTTACATTAGGTATTTCTCCTAATGCTATCCCTCCTCCAGCCCCACACCCCCCAACAGGCCCCGGTGTGTGATGTTCCCTGCCCGGTGACCAAGTGATTTCATTGTTCAATTCCCACCTATGAGTGAGAACATGCGGTGTTTGGTTTTCTGTCCTTGTGATAGTTTGCTTAGAATGATGGTATCCAGCTTCATCCAGGTCCCTGCAAAGGACATGAACTCAGCCTTTTTTATGACTGCATAGTATTCCATGGTGTATATGTGCCACACTTTCTTAATCCCGTCTATCACTGATGGTTGGTTCCAAGTCTTTGCTATTGTGAATAGTGTCTGGCAGGCATTTTTAATGAAACTATGCTCAAGCAGTAATTCTCTGAAATTATAGGTCACTGTCATTCATTGTGTATTTTTGAAGAAGTTCATCAATCTTTGGAGGAAACAACAGACAGCTTAGGTTGAGCAAATCATCTGACTTTTGGACACAGAAATGGATATTTAGGGCCAGGCGTGGTGGCTCACACCTGTATTCCCATCACTTTGGGAGGCCAAGGAGGGTGGATCACTTGAGGTCAGGAGTGCAAGACCAGCTTGACCAACATGGTGAAACACCATCTCTACTAAAAATAAAAAATTAGCCCGGCATGGTGGTGCGTCCTGTAATCCCAGCTACCCCAGAGGCTGAGGCAGGAAAATCGCTTGAACCCAGGAGGCAAAGGTTGCAGTGAGCCAAGATTGTGCCATTGCACTCCAGCCTGGGCAACAAGAGCAAAACTCCGTCTCAAAAAAAAAAAGAAAAAAGAAAAAAGAAAGAAATGGACATTTGGGAGGCAGCCCAGCATATTCACAGATGAGAGACACTGAGCAGTAGCTGTCATATTCTTTGATGTTTGTAAAAACTTCTAGAGAATCACACGCCATTATGTCCTTTTTGCATGCTTTGTGTACATCTCCAAAATAAACATTCTCTTTCACAAGGGGGCATTTGATTTCAAAAGTAATTTATGTGCATAAACTATGAAGACAACAAAAACAGATATAAAAATTTCCCTTTCACTAATTTAATTTTGCAATAAATAATTATGTAGTGGGCAGAAAACTGGGCAAGTTATTTCCTTTGGTACTAACAACACAGCGGGAATATATAAATAGGTAATGGGTAGTTGAATTCCCCACATGCACAAAAGGTACCCAGGAAACCATCTACATTTAGCAAGGCCTTATTTTTCCCAGTTTCTGTTCCTTATCAGAGTGTCACCATGCTAACCTGTCCTCACTATAAAGGCCACCTCTCTTTTTCTTCCCTCCAGCTCAGGAGTTTTATTAGCTTGTATGCAAGCTAATAATTCAGAATACTTCTCAATAAAACTATTCCATGGAAGGCTTTTTTTAATGATAAATGCTGAAACTTTCAACCTCATGATTAATTAAAAGTTGGTTATAGTCCATGCCTTCTTAAAAAAAATAAAATAAAAACGCACTTGATAAATTTAATGAAAGCTTACACTTTGGATCGAAAAAACACAGTCATGACAAGCATGGAGTAGAAATAAAGCCCCCCCCCCTCTCTCTCTACCCCACATTTCTTAACACTGTCTGGGAAACTCTCAGAGTCTTTTTAGAAAAACTGCTCTTAAAATGAAGGAAAAATGC
Source organism: Nomascus leucogenys (assembly GCF_006542625.1). Taxonomy (NCBI): domain Eukaryota; kingdom Metazoa; phylum Chordata; class Mammalia; order Primates; family Hylobatidae; genus Nomascus; species Nomascus leucogenys. The sequence continues at coordinate 61,372,247 of NC_044382.1, forward strand.
CCACTCCTATGCAGAAAGGAGTGGGCATTTTTAGACTTTAAAGTGAAATGGACTTTTTTAAAAAAATGTACTAAACTATTACAGTAACCAGCACCTCCCTTTCTCCAAAAGGGTCCTTTAAACAAAAGTAAATGTTTTTTATCCTGATACACACACCTGACTAACATGCAGATGGGCCGACAGTTTTAAATAAACATTATACTTTTTCCAAGAGAACGCATTTTCTATTATATTATTAAAATGTATTAGAATTTAACTCTTTGCCTTTCCCTGTGTTTGTATATGAATGAGGTCAGCACAAATTAGGAGCATATTTATAGTGTATGGTATAAATATATGTAACAAAGACTAGTAGAAGAGTCAAACTTCGAAGAAAAGCAGCAGAATACAAAGGAGATGAACAGACACTTCTCAAAAGAAAACATACAAGTCCCCAACAAACATGCAAAAATGCTCAACATCACTAATCATCAGAGAAAGGCGAATCCAAACCACAATGAGATACCATCTCGCGCCAGTTGGAATGGCTATTATTAAAAAGGCAGAAAACAACAGATGCTGGTGAGGCTGTGGGGAAAAGGGAACGCCTATACACTGTTGGTGAGAATGTAAATTAGTTCAGCCCCTGCAGAAAGCAGTTTGAAAATTTCTGAGAACTTTAAAACAGAGTTACCACTCGACCCAGCAATCCCACTATTGGGTATCTATACAGAAGAAAACAAATTTTTCTACCAAGAAGACACATGCATTCGCAGGTTCATTGCAGCACTATTCACAATAGCAAAGACATGGAATCAACAGTGGACTGGATACAGAAAACATGGTACATACATGCCACGGAATACTACACAGCTATAAAAAAAATGAAATCATGTCCTTTGCAGCAACATGGACGGAATTGGAGGACATTATCCTAAGTGAATTAACACAGGAACGGAAAACCAAATACTGCATGTTCTCACTTATAAATGGGAGCTAAATATTGGGTACACATGGACACAAAGATGACAATAGACACTGTTGTCTACTACAGGGGGAAAGGAGAGGCAGACAGGGATTGAAAATCTATTGGGTACTATGCTCGGTACCTAGGTGATGAGACTTAGTACCCCAAGTCTCAGCATCACACAATATTCACACATAACAAACCTACACATGTACCCTCTGAATCTAAAATAAAAGTTGAAATTATTTTTTTAAAACAGTAGAGTTAGCGTTTTGAACTTTTTGAGGAAGCCAAAATTTATGTAACAGAGGTATAGTATCCTTCTGGCAATTTTATGAGAAGTGTTTTATAATGAATTACTTTTTCAGCAATAGAAAATGTTAACTGTAAAAGATTATAAGTAGAAAAATGATGTTCAGAACTAATTTAAAGAATTACTGGCCAAATGAGGTAGCTCATGCCTATAATCACAGCACTTTGGGAGGCCAAGGCGGGCAGATCACTTGAACCTAGGAGTTCGAGACAAAGCTGGGCAACATAATGAGACCTTGCCTCTACAAAAAAAAATACAAAAAATTAGCTGGGCATGGTGGTGCGTATGTGTGGTCCCAACTACTTGGGAGGCTAAGGTAGGAAATCATCTGAGTCTGGGAGGCTGAGGCTGCAGTGAGCTGAGATCACACCACTGCACTCCAGCCTGGGCAACAGAGTGAGACCCTGTCTCAAAAAAAGAAGAAAAGAAAAGAAATAATTACTTTTCTGGAATATTTTTTCCAGTTGGTTTTTATAAGATTTTCTACCAATAACTTGCACTCTTCCTTAAGAAAAGAAAGTGATAGTGGCGGTGGTATTAGCAGAGGTGGTGAGGGCATGGTGGCAGTTGTGGGTGGTGGGAGTGACAGGTGTGAGTGATTCTGGTAGGTGATGGTAGTTGTGCATGGTGTGGCTGTAGTTGTAGGCTGTATGGTGGTAGTTGAAGGAGGTGGCAGTGGGGATAGTTATGGGTAATAGTGGTGAGGAAGGTGGTAGCTGCAGGTAGAGATGATGGTAGTAGAGGTGGTGGTTATGGGAGGGATAATGGTGACATTTGTGGGTGGCAGTAGCTATGGGTAGCAGTGGTGATGATAGTTTGAGGTAATCATTGTGGATACGGTGGTGATGGAGGATGTGATAGTTATGCGAGGTGATGATGATGGAGATAGCAATTCGAGAAGATAGTGGTGACAGCTGTGAGTGCTAGTTACTGTAGGTGGTAATGGTGATGATGTGGGGACTAGCTGTGAGTGGGAGTGCTGGTGGTCATGATAGCTGTGTGCGGTGTGGTTGTAGTTGAGGGCTGTGTGGGAGATGATGATGGTAGTTGTCAGTGGTGGTGGTGGTGGTAGCTGTGTGGGGTGTGGTTGTAACTGAACATTGTGCAGGAGATGACAGTAGTTGTAAGTGGGAGTGGTGGTGGTGGTGGTGGTGGTAGCTGTGTGGGGTATGGTTGTAGTTGAGGGTTGTGTGGGAAATGGTGATGGCAGTGGTGAGTGGTAGTGGTGGTGGAGGTGGTGGTGGTGGTAGCTGTGTGGGGTGTGGTTGTTATTGAGGGTTGTGTAGCAGATGGGGGAGGTAGTGGTGGTGGTGGTGGTAGGAAATGGTGATGGCAGTGGTGAGTGGTAGTGGTGGTGGTGGTGGTGGTAGTTCTGTGGGGTGTGGTTGTAATTGAGGGCTGTGTGGGAAATGGTGATGGCAGTGGTGAGTGGTAGTAGTGGTGGTGATGGTGGTGGTAGCTGTGTGGGGTGTGGCTGTCATTGAACATTGTGCAGAAGATGACGGTAGTTGTGAGTGGGAGTGGTAGTGGTGGTGGTAGTTGTGTGGGGTATTGTAGTTGAAGGTTGTGTGGGAGACGGTGACGGTAGAGATGAGTGGTAGTAGTAATGGGGGATCATAGTTGTATATATTTGGTTGAGGTGTGGGAAAAATATGAGCAGAAGTAATTATTCTTAATGGGAAATTTTAGGGATCATATTGTATGATTGACTACGTTGCTTAAATATGACAAGATGTAGTTTAAAAATAGCTTATTATAAAACATCCACTGTAGCCAAAATTATCTGGGTTTCCTTTGCTGTGGATCTTTTCTGTCTGTCACTGAGGAAAATACACCAGCAAGACACAAGAAACTGTAATACTACTCCGATTAACAGTAATATTAACTACTGTATTATTAACGCAGTGTCTGCCATGTAACAGATGTTATGTGTGTGTGTGTGTACATATATAGATTTAATTTAATCTTCATAAATGTACACATTATTCCCATTTTGCAGGTAGTAAGGCTTAAACTAAGTGAGCATTTTGCCAAAGGTCATACAATCAGGTAGCAAAGTTGGATTTAAAATTAATTCCAGAGTTGGGTGCCATGGCGCACGACTCTAGTCTCAGCTACTCAAGAGGCTGAGGCAAGAGGATCACCACTTAAGGTCAGGAGTTCGAGCCAGCCTGAGCAATACAGTGAAACCTTGTCTCAAAAAAAATTTTTTAATAAAATAAATAAGCAACTTCCTGTATTCAATTTTCACAATCTCTCTAACATATTCAAATCCACAACCTCATACTAAAGAATGTTTCTGGAAAGCACCTGAAGTCCCTCTCTGGGCTGACAGTCTACTGACTGTCTAAATGAGACTCAGGAAATCTGAAAGCTTGGTTTTCATTAGCTCCAAATTACCAGTTCATAAAAAGGCTCAGAGGACACAGAAGACAAAAGTGGCTATCCTTTGCTAGGAATTATCAGAATAATGCACCTAAATTAATCTCTCCAAGATTTTTTGTTTTCTCTTCAGCATATGCCCAAGGTATGTATGAGGTGAGCAACCTCAAGCTATTCTGAATGACAAGGACTAGTTTTAGGTAACCTCCAATTGAATTGTTTTTATTTTTCCTATGGAGATCCAGAAACATTTGTTTTCAAATGGAGCAAACAGCACTGTGATACTGACTTCGTTTATTAAAAAATAATTGTTTCCAAATTAATTTCAACTCATAATGAGTTCAAGCAATTAGAAATAAAGACAGTATCTCCAAAAATTCTAACCAAAATGTTTATTTCACAAGAGTTCCTTAACCCATTCTACCCATCCAGCACCTGTTATCAATCCTGACCACCACCCTAGTCTTAGAGAAGTAAGAGAGAAGGGGAATGAACACTCAGCCCCAAATCATTCATCCTTTGATTCTAGAAAATCCCACGGTTTTTAAAGCCTCAAAATCAGAATGACTTTCATTCACTACTTTGAAGAGACTGGTCTCTGAGAGAGAAAAATTGAGAGTCATTTGATTGTTTAATTTGCTCATTAACCCAAAAAATGTATAAAGCAGTGTCTGATTTCTGTTGGCACTATTAATTACACTGCAGCAGTAAGAGACCAGACAAAGGAAAAAGAAAGAAAGGAATTCAGTCCCTGCTCTCACAAAGTTTACATTCTATATTGATGCTGATATTGAAGTAACTTCAGCCAAACAGAAGGAAAACTCAATGCCAAATTTCTCAAAAGTTTCCCTTTAGATTTTTGCAGTCTCTTCAACTTAACTGTGAATATCTACTTTTCTGGGGGGAAAAAAGCTATTCTCTCAAGATTATAGAAAGAGACATAATGTTTATGAATAACTATGAATGCAAACACATATAGATATAAATATGAATGTTGGTATAATTATAAATACACACATGTGTAGTAGTAGTTTAGTGGGGCAGTTTAAAGTTGGGATTTGAAGTTCAAATCTGTCCCTTAACTAGTCATATTTAGGTAAGTTTTCTGATCACTTTAAATCTCAGCATCCTCAGCTGTAAAGTTGGAATTATAATAATACATACTAAATAGGACTAATGCAATGAGTAAATGTGAGAATTTGCACTAAACAGTTATTCCAGTGGCTGGAACCAAGTTGATGTCTAATAGTCATTATCATTGCGATATCTCTATTAATTATGTGTATATTAGATGGAAATTAAGAATTCCATCAGCAAAATCCCAATCATGGTTTTTAATTGTCCAAAAGCATCATTCTCAGTCACTGGGGCATTACTTTCTTAGGTTCTCGCAGAAACTTTGTTTCTAAAATTTGATATCAAATACTGGCAGAAATCCAACTGAAAATCTCACCGCAGGGCTCCCAAAACACATCTTCGCATGATTCTGCTTCACTTATTTCCCCAAAGTAGGTCACTGGCATATGACACCTTTTACTCTTCTGTAAAGAAAAGCAGCAAAAGTCCCATTGCTTTTGCATAAATATGGTTCTTTTCTTCCCTTCCCTTCTATTTAGCATTTTTTCTTCCCATTCTTAGATCTAAGCTTTAACAGAAGCTACTTACAATTTCTTTTTCCAAAATGTAATAAAGCAAATGAAAATATCTTTACCAGATGGCCCTGAACGTAATTTTAACTTTTTGTTATGATGCTGGACCATTTTACACAAATCAATTTTTGCTTTGATAATATGGAGTTATTTTCTTAGGAACTTAGTGCTATTTTCCCTAAACCATATAGCTCCAAATGTCTTGAATATAGTATTTCTATTGTTTATGATGCTTGAAAATGTGTCACATCTCAGTTCTCTGGTTACTAGATCTAGTCTCCCTCCCTCTTTTACCTTTCACCAGTGCACACGGTTCTATATTACATTCCACTTTCAGCTAGAAAAAGTTTCTAAGAAAAAACAGATAAATACTCTGGCTAAGTATGAAAGTTTGAGTAAAAACAAAAATTCTAATGGCTGCATTTCTCTTCCAGTTTAAAATGCATGGACTTTGTGACAGATATATTTCCCCTAATGGAATAGCATTCTTTTACTCTTTCTAATTCTTGAAACTCTTCAGTAAGTTCTTACTGAGAAAATATGTTGTTACTTGATTACATAATAAAAAGGCTGAGTTTCAGCAATGTTGACTGGATCAAGTATAAAAATATAGGACTCCATTTCTATTCTGTACATGTAAAAACTCACTTGAATTGAGTCGTCTAACGATGGGGTAATGTTGAAATTGTGGACTTGACACATGAGCATCAGAAACTCACAGGTTGGGTTGCTGTTAACAATTCAGATTCCCATTTCCCAGACATACACATTCTAATCCTTTAGGTCCGGGGTTGAACCTGGTATCCTAAAATTTGAGAACATTTATCTAGGGGTCAAAGGATTTGATGAAAAGCTCACTTTTAATAAGCTGCACGCCATATGTTCAAACTCAACCTTACCTAATCTTTCTAAATTTACCTGTAAATACAATTTCTAAATATACTTCCCTTTTATCTAAAACAAGTTGGAAAGAATTGGGTTAGGTTTTTTAAAGAAAGCCAATTATTGCTCTGCAAAATAAAGGTAGTATCCATTTCATTGTAGCAGCGTTTTATATGCTGATAAAATCTAAGGAAGTAGGCATGTACTCAGTCCTTTGAAGGCGGTTTCATGAGAAATAGGGATTTACAAGATCCTTGATTTTTTATTTTCAAGATAAAATATAGATGAAATCCCCTAGGACACTATCCTATTAATGTAATTACACAGATACAGGCATGGGAGGAAGTGCCAGGTTGATGAGAAATGACAGCGAGAGAGTTGGCAAGCACAAGTAGAGATTTCCAAACTGACAAAATCAGGACTAAAAAGCACACATTTAGGTTAGAATAAATCTTGCTGAAGAATATAGCCCTCTGTAAAGAGAATCCTACAATGTTAATGGAAGTGGATTTGCTGGTATAAAATGGCATCTGGTTAGCAATCCCTATATCAACATCTCCAAATGTGCCCTTGAAATACCTACAAAGACTCAGAAAGACATGGAACTCAAAGGAAGCCTGGAAACTGAAACAGACAGCCAAGCCATTGCCAGAATCTGTTAGGAAATTCCAACAATTACAAGCCAAGAGCTGAAATGAGACTAGTCACAAATGATCTCACGGCACACACACCACCCACAAGATACTTGGGAGGAAGTTCGGATCTCCATTTATTATCTACTTCTGATTCAATGACTCAGGAACCATGCTTAGTTATAGAATGAGGCAAGCGCCCCAATCCTAGGAGACTCTCTTCTGTTTCTGCCTCAGCCCCTTCCAAATGTCTCCCATTGGAAATATAATGGAGGATCATAAAGCTAAGAAAAGCAACAGGGCTAAAAGGAGGAAGGACTGGTGGTAATACAAAAAATTTAGGTTGATGTGGAAGACATGAATAGAAGTGTTAATAAATAAAGGCTAAATCAGAATCCTAAAGATACTGTATAGAGGAGGCTATAGTCTCTCTGAATTTTTCATGCATTCCAACATTAAGATATGGGGCCATGTGAGTAGAAGTTTGTCTGAATTCAACAAAGCTACGGTAGATGAATGGCTATGGGGCAACAGAAATCATTCAAGAGCCACGCACATTTGCCTTCCCTCCTGTCCTCAATCTGTGATGAAGGCAAATGGGAAAACCAGGCAGATGCTTTTTCAGTTGGTGTTGGTGGTTGATAAGCTGAGTACATTATCCCACAATGTAGAGTGTCCTGACTCATGTTTAAGAGCAACATTTTCAAATCAACTTTATTGAGGTCTAATCTGCACTAAGTAAAATATATCCACAGTTCAATGTGTTTTGACATAAACTCCCATGTACCTACCACTCCAATCAAGTTATACATAAAGTATGTCCATCACCCCAAAAGGTTCCCACATGCCCCAGTGTAGTCAATTCTCTCCCCATCCCAAAGAAATGCTGATTCTAATTTCTACTGCCACAGATTAGTTTTGCCTTTGTTGAATCCTAAAATGTGTATTTTTCTCTAACTTCTTTCACTTGCCATGTTTTTAACATTCACAATGTTGTTAAAAGAATCAGTAGTTTATTTCTCTAGATTGTTGAGTATGCCATTTAATGAGGATGTTATTATTCATCTATTGGCTTGTTGATGGATATTTAGGTTGTTTACAGATTTTGGCCGTGGTTAATAAAACTGCTATGAGCATGTATGTGCAATATCTTGTGAGCATGTTTTTATTTTTCTTGGGCAAATACGAAGGAGCAGAATTGGTGGGTCATACGGTAGGTAGGTATTTAACTGAATAAGAAACTGCCAAGCTCTTGTCCAAAGTGACTGTGCCATTTTACATTCACACCAGCAATATTTGAGAGTTTCAGCTGCCCTACACCTTTGCCACTACTACTATTGTCAGTCATTTTCATTTTAGGCATTAAGAGCAGTATTTTGATGCACTAAAATACACACACACACATGCATATATATATTTGCTTATTTGTTAGTTTTGCTTGGTTTGGTTTTTGGTTTTTATTTCTTGTTTTTGTTGCTGCTGCTGTTGAGATACAGGGTCTCACTCTGTCACCCAGGCTAGCATGCAATGGTATAATCATAGCTCACTATAACCTCAAACTCCTGGGCTCAAGCCTCCTCTCGCTTCAGCCTCCTGAGTAAATAGAACTACAGGCACATGCCATCTTCCCAGCTACTCACTATGTTGCCCAGGCTGGTCTCAAACCCCTGGCCTTAAGCAATCCTCCCACCTTGACTTTTCAAAGTGCTGGTATTACATGCATGAAACACCATGCCCCGGGCCCCTTGGTTTGATTTTTATCTGCCCTGCAAAAATTACTTTGAAGAACTGCTACTTCTCAAATTCATGAGTTTGGAACATATCACATGTACATCATTACATGCTCTTCACCTCACCTGTCTTCTAGGCCCTTGGCTATCTTGTTCCACTTCAATTGTTGCTGGGACCTTAACTCCATGCATGACCACCAAATCCCACTGCCTCATGCTCTGTCTCCTCCTTATCTTTCTGGATTCACAGAAAAGGCACAAGTCCCAGGGCATGGGACGTGATTGCTGAAGGGACTGAGTGATCCAACCTAGAAGGGTAGAGTAGCTATCTCCCTCTGGGATAACCTTTGATCAACAGGAAATAGGAAACGGGATGGAATGAAGCTGGCAAGTATGTTTCCTCCCAGTTTCTTACTGCACCGGACTGAAGCCCAGTTGACTTCTGCAGTGTGTCCAGCTATCCCCTCTGCATGGCTTAGCTGGTATATATACTGAGAAACCAGCAGAGCCTCTCCACAACTCATCATGAAACCACGGCCATGTGGTAATGCATCACCTACATTCATTCCCCATCCTTTCCTGTCTCGTTTCCTTTTTCTCTCACTCTCTGCTCTGGGATTTGAACTTCTAATAAATCATTATTACTTAAATCTGGCTTTGGATTCTGTTTATTGGGAACTCAGATTCTCCCTGAAGTTCTTCTCCTGAGCTATCTTGATCCTCATCCTTCTTGGTGCCCTTTTGTTCAACCTTTCTTTGATTTTATGAGTCACCCACTGTCTCTCTAATAAATTCCATTTCGGTCAGAGTCAGTTTCTGTTACTTAAAGCCAAGGAACCATAACTGGTTTTTCAGACAAGAGTATAGTTTGGTGGAATATTGAAATGTATCTCTATAATAATTTATCCTACAAAAAGGGAGACTGAGAATCACAGAGGTTAATGAAGTTAACAATATGCTACAGCAGAAATGCACAGAATAACACCAGGCAAATAGTAGGTCCTAAGTAAATATTTACTGGACCTAAATCAGGGAAACCTAGTTAGTACTACATGTTTCACTAGACTTGACTCCCTTTGAGCTTCTCTTATACTAGACTTTATCTCAATTCAACTTAAAGACCTCAACAGGAATGATTCTGTCTTACATGTGCTATAAAGGATTATCTATGATTATCTGTCAGCTGATGTAATTCTTTATCTAAATACTTATGTCTGGTCTAGTTTGCATTGTCTTCTGAAATAGAATTTTTAATTTTATCCAATTTAAAGAGAGGTACATCTGAGAAATCTTAAAGGAAAAGAACAAAGCTGGAGGATTTATACTACCGTCTATGAAGGCCAAGTGTAAAGCTTAATTAAGACAGAGTGGTATTAGCACAAGGGTAGACAAAATAACCAATGGAACAGCATAGAGAGTTCAAAAATAGACCTCTATGGTCACATGGGATAGACTGGGGATTTTTTGTTGTTGTTCTGGATCAATCAGATATCCATATGGAAAAAACATATCTTGTCATCTACTTCAAAATAGGTACAAAAATAAAATCCAGATGGATTGCAGGACTAAACATAAAAAGTTAAAATCATAGAGGAAAATATAGAACATCTTAATGGTCTTGTTGTAGACAAAGATTTTCTTAACAAGACATATAATGTACTAACCATAAATTTAAAGAATGATAAGTTGGACTATACTAAAATTAACAATATCTGTCTATAAAAAGATAGTACTAGCAAAGTCAAAATGTAACCCACAGAATGAGAGAAAACATGAGATCTCTCTCTCTCTCTCTCTCTCTCTCTATATATATATATACACACACACATACACACACACATACAAGTATAGAAATATATGGATAAAAAGATATATATATTCTGTTGATTCTGTGTCTCTGGAGAACCCTGACTAATTAACATGTAAACTTATCTTTATTTATGTTATTTTACTTCAACAGAAAGTTTTCAAAAGTAACACACCTGTAATGACATTTAATAGAAGACAGTATCTTTGCAGCCTATTTCCTGAAGTAAGGCATGATTTGCATCCAATTATAAGAATTAACAATGACTATAATTGGCTAAAGCTGTGTCATAAAAGAGGTTACATTTTTATTGTAGAAATTTAGCTTGTCTCTTGCATGATACATTTCACAATTCTAATGCATACTTCAGGTTACTTACTTAACCAAGCAATATGTTCTGTCAAAGAACTTATTTCAAGTCAAAGCAAAAAAAAAAAAAAAAAAAAAAAAAAAAGGTCTTAATGCAGAACAACAAAAAAAGTACTATTCAAATTTAAAGAAACAATATTATTCTCTCCCTCATCCCTTCTCCCACTTCGTAGACCGCAGCTGGGTTGAATTTATTTTGTGGTTACCTCATGTACACCACACAATACTATGCAGCCGTAAAAAAGAAAAAGAACATGTCCTTTGCAGGGACAGAGATGGACCTGGAGGCCGAAATCCTTAGCAAACTAATGCAAGAACAGAAAACCAAATATTGCATATTCTCACTTATAAGTAGGAGCTAAATGATCAGAACACATGGACACATACAGGGGAACAACACACTGGCCTCTATTGGAGGGTGGAGGGTGACAGCAGGGAGAGAATCATGAAAAGCAACTAATGGGTACTAGGCTTAATACCTGGGTAATGAAATAATCTGTATTAAAAAAAAAACCCATGGCACAAGTTTACCTACGTAACAAACCTGCACATCCTGCACATGTACCCCTGAACTTAAAACAAAAATTAAAAAAAGAAATTCAGCAATTATAGTTTTTATTGCATTAAACATAGTAGATTATTCCATGAGTATCACTGTGTGTTATTAATTGTCTCTAGGAAATAGTAGAAGAAATTTTCAGTTATTGCATTCTAGTATTTTATGATGAGCCATTTGGAGATAATTGTATTTTTCCACAGAATTTTTAAATGTTTAAAAAATTTCCCAGCTAAATGTGGTGGCTCAAGCCTATAATCCCAACTCTTTGGGAGGCCAAGGTGGGAAGATAGCTTGAGCCCAGGAATTCAAGACCAGCCTGGGCAACATAGCAAGACTCCATCTCTAGAAAACAATTTTTAAAATTAGCCAGGCATGGTGCCACCTGTCTGTTTTCCCAGTTACTCAGGAGACTGAGGTGGGAGGATTACTTGAGCCCAGGAAGTTGAGGCTGTGGTTAGCCATGATCACACCACCGCACTCCAGCCTGGGTGACATAATGAGACTCTGTCAAAAAAAAAAAAAAAATATTTCACCATGTATCTCCTTAGCATGACATTTGGCATAAGATATGCACTCATTTTATTTGGTGAATTTAATAATTGTATAATTCATGTGACTTGTTTAAAGACATGGTAAATATACTTTAAAACAGCTGTTTTCAACGTGGGGGTCCACAGCCTTCCAGTGGTTCCAGACTTGGATGGGAAAAATGACATCTAAATTTTCATTAACTGCTAAGTGAATTTTAACATTTCCTTCAATTGGCACTATGTCATTAGTGAAAATCACAGATATTGCTATTTAACAATACAATTGTTATCTCAACATACTTTCTGTTTATCACTGCATCATTACATTGAAATTATGATAGTCAATAGACCCACACAAGAACATGCTATTTAGTGCATTAACAAAGCTCATTTTGCTGCATCACAATTTTTAGATTTATCATAACAGTATTTCAACATAAATGTGCCCTCTATAATCTTAAGTATTAGATTTTTGATATTTTTAAAGATTATTTTGAGAAAGAATCCATAGTCTTCTTCAGGCTGCTAAAGAGGTCCATGGCATGTGGACAGGTGCACACACAAAATGTTACATTTTCATGCCAAGGCTGAGTTCAAGGCACATTTCCCCCGAACATCAGAAAGAGAGAAGAAGAGATACAGAGAGAGGGCCCAAGAGTGCTGCAATATATACGCAATATTCTACAGTGCCATGGCATAAAGTGAAAACAGATTCCAAACACACTAAACCCATAAACAAGTTCCTCTTTCACTCTTTGTGTAATTTCCTGACTGAGACTGCCAGACCTCCCACCCCTTCTCACCCCACCTCACACCCCTGCAAAGCTTTCTCAGTGAACTCCTTCTATTTTTCAAGGTCCAGCTAAAACCACACTGCAGGATATTGTGTTTGTGTCCACATCTATTCCCCACCCTTCTCCACCCTCTTCTCCTTCCCAAGAGAGTCACCCGCATGAGCAACACCTGTGAGGGGTCAAGCCCTCCGACTTCCAGTTGTGTCCAGCCAACAAAGAGCTTTGGTAGCGGGTCTGAGGAGGGAGAATATTGACCATGTCTTCCCTCTCTTCACACTGAACCTGCAGCTGGTACTAACCCCAGCCCTGGGATTATGCATTATGCCTTATGGATTTTTTATTCCCTCGCTACCCTTTGTAAATGGTCCTTATTCCACCGACCTCACATTATCTTGCTTTGAGTGTACTATCTATTTCCTGTTGGTATCTGGACTGATCCAGCCATTAAGTGAATTGAGCCTTTCCATCTTCCCATCTCAAAGTCATAATCAAAGGCCAACTAACTTTTCAAACCATGTTCAAACAAGGCAAACACTGAGCTGTTGCCAATCTGGCTGTTTCTGTGCCTCACATCCGTTTTCTATACATCATTTTCCTTTTTCTGTCCATAAATCTTCCACCACGTGGCTACACAGGAGCCTCTCTGAACCTATCCTGGGTGGAGGCTGCCCAATTCATGAATAGTTCTTTGCTCAATTAAACTCTGTTTAATTTAAAAAGAAAAAGGCAGTCATAGACCCTCTTCTATTGTATCTTTCTTTACTTGTCTGTGTTCTTCACTAGCTCCTTAAGTACAAGAATAATAATTGTATAATATCTGAACTCCCCATACAAGGCAAAGACCTCATATATAACAGACGTTTAATAAAAGTTTATTCAATAAATGTATAAACAAATGGTAGAAATTATAGGGGTAATTCTCAGCATAAATAAATGTTTTTATCAGTTACACTGGCCTGTCTCATCCCATTATTGCTACCAGTAAATACTTTTAGCTTTAGTTTGATCCAAGAATTGGAAAAAAATTTTACAAACTTTATCATTTCTGAATAACAATGTATTTTCATAACAGTTTTATAACGCAACAAATATTACTAAAAAAAATCCAATTGTCTACTTGTATCAAATGGCATTTACTTTCCATCTTTGTAATTTCCTCCACAAGAATTTCAGAGTTCAGGGAGCATTGGATAACATAAGGAACTATTTCATTTTTACTTAAAATTAAATATTTAATAGATTGCCAAAAGCAAATCCCTATTTATGTTTTCTTATTATTTTTCTCTTCAAAATATTTACTATGGATTTTAAGTGACAGATTTCATTCTTGGAAACTGATTATATCGATTTAATTAGATTGTCACCTCAGGGTCCATTCTTTTATATTTGGAAACTTTGGAACAGAAAAGATCCTGAAAACAGAAAACAATTGCAACTAGGCACCTGAAAGTGTGCCTATCTATAATTTCATAAAACAAGCTCATAATTATTTCTCTTTTATTTACTCTTAGAACTTTTACTTAGCAATTACACATTAAAGTAACAATTGAAACTCCCTCTGTAGCCAGTTCTAATTTTTTCCCCTCTCTTACTCTCCCAAAGTGTATAGCTTTCCCAAACATGTTTTTACTTTATAAATACATACAAAGGTATTCATAAATAACAGATATTCTTATTTTGTGCGTGGCTTTTTAAAAACCACATAAATTGTGTCGTACCAGGATATTGTTCTGTTAGTTAGATTTTTTACCCAAATTATGTTTGTGAGATGTATCCACGTTGTGAATATGGGTAAAGTTTATTCTTTTCAACTTCTAAATAGAGGGGACAGACACTGCCAGCTGCCTAACCAATAGTATATGACCCCCCCCTTTTTTTTTTTTTTACTAAGAGAAACATAATATTTTTCAATGCAATCATGGGCCCTGAAAAATTAGACAATACTTTCCAAGCTTCTTGCAGCTAGACTTAGCTCTCTGGCACAGTCCTAGCTAATTATATGTAAGCAAAGTCGGCTTGGGTTTGCTCAGGAGAGTTCCTGATGGCTCAGCTACCGCCGCCACATTTCTTTCGTCTTTACTATTTCCTGCCTAGAATGCAGATGTACTTCATGGTGGAAGTGCAGCCATTTTGTAACCGTTAAGAGAAAGAGCTGCCTGCTAGACAGGAGAGAGTGAGATGTAAAGAAGTTTGGGTTCTTGATGACTTTGTAAAGCTCTCCTAACAAGCAGCCCTGCCTCTAGACTTCATATCAAATGAGAAAAGCAGAATTCGCATTTTGTTTAAGGTACAGTCGTTGGTTTTCTTTTTACTTGCAATCTAATTAATTCCTAACTAACAATAGAACCCATTTAATGAGCATGCCATTGTTTATATGTCCACTTATGCATTCCAGTTAGTTATTTTCTTCTTTCCAGCCACAACCAGATTGCAATCAACATTGTTGCACAATGAACTTCTCTGCACACATCTGAGAGTCTCTGAGGGTATTGGAAGATCATAAGGTTATGTTGCTATTCAACTCTGGAAAACAGTTTAAAACACCTAGAAACGTGGAGGTTCTTGAAATTCCCACAGTGTAAGAGTTATTGTTTTCATACATCTTTGCCAACTTTGATAATGTTAAGTCCCAACCAATGAAATTTTTGTAAGTCTAGTGGATATAAAATAGAATCTCACTGGTTTTAAAATTCATTAATATCCTAACCAATGGGGGAAAGAGTCCCTATTTAATAAATGCTGCTGGGATAACTGCCTAATCACATGCAGAAGAATGAAACTGGCCCCCTACCTTTCACCATATAAAAAAATTAACTCAGAATGGATCAAAGACTTAAATATAAGACTTCAAACTATAAAGTTCTAGAAGAAAACCTAGGAAATATCATTCTGGAAATTAGCCTTGGCAAGGAATTTATGGCTAAGACCTCAAAAGAAATCACAACAGAAACAAAAATTGACAAATTTGGACCTAATTAAACTAAAGACCTTCTGCACAGCAAACACACACACACACAACCTATCAACAGAGTAAACAGATACCCTTCAGAATGGGAGAAAATACTCACAAACTATACATCCAACAAGGGTCTAATATCCAGAATCTATAATGAACTTAAACAAATCAACAAACAAAAAACAACTCCATTAAAAAGTGAGCAAAGGAGAGAGGTTCCAAGATGGCCGAATAGGAACAACTCCAGTCTACAGCTCCCAGAGTGAGCAACACAGAAGATGGGTGATTTCTACATTTCCAACTGAGGTACCGGATTCATCTCACTGGGGCCTGTCAGACAGTGGGTGCAGGACAGTGGGTGCAGCCCACAGAGCGTGAGTCAAAGCAGGGCAGGGCATCACCTTGCCCAGGAAGTGCAAGGGGTCGGGGAATTCCCTTTCCTAGCCAAGGGAAGCCATGAGAGATGGCACCTGGAAAATTGGGTCACTCCCACCCTAATAAGGTGGTTTTCCAACGGTCTTAGCAAACGGCACACCAGGAGATTATATCCCGCGCCTGACTTGGAGGGTCCCACGCCCACGGAGCCTTGCTCACTGCCAGCACAGCAGTCTGAGATCTAACTGCAAGGTGGCAGCAAGGCTGGGGGAGGGGTGCCTGCCATTGCTGAGGCTTGAGTAGGTAAACAAAGTGGACAGGAAGCTCGAACTGGGTGGAGCCCACCGCAGTTCAAAAAGGCCTGCCTGCCTCTGTAGACTCCACCTCTGGGGGCAGGGCATAGCTGAACAAAAGGCAGCAGAAACTTCTGCAGACTTAAATGTCCCTGTCTGACAGCTTTGAAGAGAGCAGTGGTTCTCCCAGCATGCAGTTTGAGATCTGAGAACAGACAGACTGCCTCCTCAAATGGGTCCCTGACCCCCGAGTAGCCTAACTGGGAGGCACTTCCCAGTAGGGGCCGATTGACACCTCATACGGACAGGCGCCCCACTGAGACGAAGCTTCCAGAGGAACGATCAGGCAGCAACATTTGCCATTCTGCAATATCTGTGGTTCTGCAGCCTCTGCTGGTGATACCCAAGCAAACAGGTCTGGAGTGGACCTCCAGCAAACTCCAACAGCCCTGCAGCTGAGGATCCTGACTGTTAGAAGGAAAACTAACAAACAGAAAGGACATCCACACCAAAACCCCATGTGTACATCACCATCATCAAAGACCAAAGGAAAATAAAACCACCAACATGGGGAGAAACCACAGCAGAAAAGCTGAAAATTCTAAAAATCAGAGGGCCTCTTCTCCTTCAAAGGAATGCAGCACCTCGCCAGCAATGGAACAAAGCTGGATGGAGAATGACTTTGACGAGTTGAGAGAAGAAGGCTTCAGAATATCGGTAATAACAAAGTTCTCCAAGCTAAAGGAGGATGTTCGAACCCATCACAAAGAAGCTAAAAACCTTGAAAAAAGATTAGACGAATGGCTAACTAGAATAATGAATGTAGAGAAGACCTTAAATGACCTGATGGAGCTGAAAACCATGGCACGAGAACTACATGGTGCATACACAAGCTTCAGCAGCTGATTCGATCAACTGGAAGAAAGGGTATCACTGATTAAAGATCAAATGAATGAAATGAAGCAAGAAGAGAAGTTTAGAGAAAAAAGAGTAAAAAGAAATGAACAAAACCTCCAAGAAATGTGGGACTATGTGAAAAGACCAAATCTACGTCTCATTGGTGTACCTGAAAATGTTGGGGAGAATGGAACCAAGTTGGAAAACACTCTTCAGGATATTATCCAGGAGAACTTCCCCAACCTAGCAAGGCAGGCCAACATTCAACTTCAGGAAATACAGAGAACACCACAAAGATACTCCTCGAGAAGATCAACTCCAAGACACATAATTGTCAGATTCACCAAAGTTGAAATGAAGGAAAACATGTTAAGGGCAGCCAGAGAGAAACATCAGGTAACCCACAAAGGGAAGCCCATCAGACTAAACAGCGGATCTCTCAGCAGAAACTCTACAAGCCAGAAGAGAGTGGGGCCCAATATTCAACATTCTTAAAGAAAATAATTTTCAACCCAGAATTTCATATCCAGCCAAACTAAGCTGCATAAGTGAACGAGAAATAAAATCCTTTACAGACAAGCAAATGCTGAGAGATTTTATCACCACCAGGCCTCCCTTACAAGAGCTCCTGAAGGAAGTACTAAACACGGAAAGGAACAACTGGTACCAGCCACTGCAAAAACATGACAAATTGTAAAGACCATCGATGCTAGGAAGAAACTGCAGCAACTAACAAGCAAAATAACCAGCTAATATCACAATGACAGGATCAAATTCACACAGAACAATATTAACTTTAAATGTAAATGGGCTAAATGCTCCAATTAAAAGACACAGACTGGCAAATTGGATAAAGAGTCAAGACCCATCAGTGTGCTGTATTCAGAAGACCACTCTCACATGCAGAGACACACATAGGCTCAAAATAAAAGGGATGGAGGAAGATCTACCAAGCAAATGGAAAACAAAAAAAGTCAGGGGTTGCAATCCCAGTCTCTGATAACAACAGACTTTAAACCAACAAAGATCAAAAGAGACAAACAAGGCCATTACATAATGGTAAAGAGATCAATTCAACAAGAACAGCTAACTATCCTATATATATGCACCCAATACAGGAGCACCCAGATTCATAAAGCAAGTCCTTAGAGACTTACAAAGAGACTTAGACTTCCACACAATAATAACGGGAGAATTTAACTCCCCACTGTCAACATTAGACAGATCAACGAGACAGAAAGTTAACAAGGATATCCAGGAATTGAGCTCAGCTCTGCACCAAGTGGACCTAATAGACATCTACAGAACTCTCCAACCCACATCAACAGAATATACATTCTTCTCAGCACCGCATCGCACTTATTCCAAAATTGACCACATAGTTGAAAGGAAGGCACTCATCAACAAATGTAAAAGAACAGAAATTATAACAAACTGTCTCTCACACCACAGTGCAATCAAACTAGAACTCAGGATTAAGAAATTCACTCAAAACCGCTCAACTACATGGAAACTGAACAACCTGCTCCTGAATGACTACTGGGTACATAACGAAATGAAGGCAGAAATAAAGATGTTCTTTGAAACCAACGAGAACAAAGACACAACATACCAGAATCTCTGAGACACATTTAAAGCAGTGTGTCGGGGGAAATTTATAGCACTAAATGCCCACAGGAGAAAGCAGGAAAGATCTAAAATTGACACCCTAACATCACAATTAAAAGAACTAGAGAATCAAGAGCAAACACATTCAAAAGCTAGCAGAAGGCAAAAAATAGTTAACTAAGATCAGAGCAGAACTGAAGGAGATACAGACACAAAAAACTCTTCAAAAAATCAATGAATCCAGGAGCTGGTTTTTTGAAAAGATCAACAAAATTGATAAGACCGCTAGCAAGACTAATAAAGAAGAGAGAAGAATCAAATAGATGCAATAAAAAATGATAAAGGGGATATCACCACCAATCCCACAGAGATACAAACCACCATCAGAGAATACTATAAACACCTCTATGAAAATAAACTAGAAAATTTAGAAGAAATGGATAAATTCCTAGACACATACACCCTCCCAAGACTAAACCAGGAAGAAGTTGAATCCCTGAATAGACCAATAACAGGCTCTGAAATTGAGGCAATAATTAATAGCCTACCAACCAAAAAAAAGTCCAGGACCAGATGGATTCACAGCCAAATTCTACCAGAGATACAAAGAGGAGCTGGTACCATTCCTTCTGAAACTATTACAATCAATAGAAAAAGAGGGAATCCTCCTTAACTCATGTTATGATGCCAGCATCAGCCTGATACCAAAGCCTGGCAGAGACACAACAAAAAAAGAGAATTTTAGACCAATATCCCTGATGAACATCGATGCGAAAATCCTCAATAAAATACTGGCAAACCGAATCCAGCAACACATCAAAAAGCTTAACCACCATAATTAAGTGGGCTTCATCCCTGGCATACAAGGCTGGTTCAACATATGCAAATCAATAAATGTAATCCAGCATATAAACAGAACCAAAGACAAAAACCATATGATTATCTCAATAGATGCAGAAAAGGCCTTCGACAAAATTCAACAGCCCTTCATGCTAAAAACTCTCAATAAATTAGGCATTGATGCGATGCATCTCAAAATAATAAGAGCTATTTATGACAAACCCACAGCCAATATCATACTGAATGGGCAAAAACCGGAAGCATTCCCTTGGAAAACTGTCACAAAACAGGGATGTCCTCTCTCACCACTCCTATTCAACATAGTGTTGGAAGTTCTGGCCAGGGCAATCAGGCAAGAGAAAGAAATAAAGGATATTCAATTAGGAAAAGAGGAAGTCAAATTGTCCCTGTTTGCAGATGACATGATTGTATATTTAGAAAACCCCATTGTCTCAGCCCAAAATCTCCTTAGGCTGATAAGCAACTTCAGCAAAGTGAGCAGGATAGAAAATCAATGTGCAAAAATCACAAGCATTCCTATACACCAATAACAGACAAACAGAGAGCCAAATCATGAATGAACTCCCATTCACAATTGCTTCAAAGAGAATAAAATACCTAGGAATCCAACTTGAAGGACCTCTTCAAGGAGAATTACAAACCACTGCTCAATGAAAAAGAGGACACAAACAAATGGAAGAACATTCCATGCTCGTGCATAGGAAAAATCAATATCGTGAAAATGGCCATACTGCCCAAGGTAATTTATAGATTCAATGCCATCCCCATCAAGCTATCAATGACTTTCTTCACGGAATTGGAAAAAAACTACTTTGAAGTTCATATGGAACCAAAAAAGAGCCCGGATTGCCAAGATAATCCAAAGCCAAAAGAACAAAGCTGGAGGCATCATGCTACCTTACTTCAAACTATACTACAAGGCTACAGTAACCAAAACAGCATGGTACTGATACCAAAACAGAGATATAGACCAATGGAACAGAACAGAACCCTCAGAAATAATACCACACATCTACAACCATCTGATCTTTGACAAACCTGACAAAAACAAGAAATGGGGAAAGGATTCCCTATTTAATAAATGGTGCTGAGAAAACTGGCTAGCCATATGTAGAAAGCTGAAACTAGATCCCTTCCTTACAGCTTATACAAAAATTAATTCAAGATGGATTAAAGACTTAAATGTTAGACCTAAAACTATAAAATCCCTAGAAGAAAACCTAGGCAATACCATTCAGGACATTGGCATGGGCAAGGACTTCATGTCTAAACACCAAAAGCAATGGCAACAAAAGCCAAAATTGATAAATGGGATCTAATTAAACTAAAGAGCTTCTGCACAGCAAACGAAACTACCATCAGAGTGAACAGGCAACCAACAGAATGGGAGACATTTTTTGCAATCTACTCATCTGACAAAGGGCTAATATCCAGAATCTACAAAGAACTTAAACAAGTTTACAAGAAAAAATCAAACAGCCCCATTAAAGTGGGCAAAGGATATGAACAGACACTTATCAAAAGAAGACATTTACGCAGCCAACAGACAAATGAAAAAATGCTCATCATCACTGGCCATCAGAGAAATGCAAATCAAAACCACAATGAGGTACCATCTCACACCAGTTAGAATGGTGACCATTAAAAAGTCAGGAAACAACAGGTGCTGGAGAGGATGTGGAGAAATAGGAACACTTTTACACCGTTGGTGGGACTGTAAACTAGTTCAACCATTGTGGAAGACAGTGTGGCGATTCCTCAAGGATCTAGAACTAGAAATACCATTTGACCCAGCCATCCCATTACTGGGTATATACTCAAAGGATTATAAATCATGCTGCTATAAAGACACATGCACACGTATGTTTATTGTGGCACTATTCACAATAGCAAAGACTTGGAACCAACCCAAATGCCCATCAATGATAGACTGGATTAAGAAAATGTGGCACATATACACCATGGAATACTATGCAGCCATAAAAAATGATGAGTTCATGTCCTTTGTAGGGACACAGATGAAGCTGGAAACCATCATCCTCAGCAAACTATCACAAGGACAGAAAACCAAACACCGCATGTTCTCACTCGGGAATTGAACAATGAAAACACTTGGACACAGGGTGGGGAACACCACACACCAGGGCCTGTCGTGGGGTTGGGGGAGGGGAGAGGGATAGCATTAGGAGATATACCTAATGTAAACGACGAGTTAATGGGTGCAGCACACCAACATGGCACGTGTATACATATGTAACAAACCTGCACGTTGTGCACATGTACCCTAGAACTTGAAGTATAATAATAATAAAATAAATAAAATAAAAATAAGAAACAAGTAGAATAATACACTAAAATACAACTTGTTAAACATTAGTCGATAAGGTAGTCTAAAAGTTTGGTCTAATAAAGGTTCAAAAACAGTGGAAAAAATAAATAAATAAATAAATAAATAAAGATAAATAAAAAATAAAAAGTGAGCAAAGGACATGAACATGCACTTCTCAAAAGAAGATGTGCAAGTGGCCAACAGACATGAAAAACTACTCCACATCACTAAGAATCAGAGAAATGCAAATCAAAACCACAATGAGATACCATCCTACACCAGTCAGAATGGCTACTAATAAAACGTCAAAAAATAGTAGATGCTGATGAGGCTGTGGAGAAAAGGGAACACTTATGCACTGTTGCTGAGAACGTAAATTAATTCAGCCACTGTGGAAAGCAAAGCAGTGTGGCAATTCCTCAAAGCAGTGTGGCAGTTCTTAGAACAGAACTACCATTCAACCCATCAATCCTATTACTTGGGCATATAGCCAAAGGAAAATACATTGTACTACCAAAAAGACACATGCCCTTATATGTTTGTTGCAGACTATTCACAATAGCAAAGACAGAATCAACCTAGGTGCCCATCAATGGTGAATTAAATAAAGAAAACATGGTATATATACATCATGAAATACTATGCAACCATAAAAAAGAACGTTGTCCTTTGCAGCAACATGGATGCAGCTGAAGGCCATTATCCTTAGCAAATTAATGCAGAAAGAGAAAACCAAATGCCACATGTTCTCACTTACAAATGAGAGCTAAACATTGGATACAGGTGGACACAAAGACGAGCGCAATAGACAGTGGAGACTCCAAAAGGGGGCAGAGAGGGAGAAGGACAGAGCCTGAAAAACTATGTACTGGTACTAAGCTCACTACCTGGATGATGGGATTAATCAAACCCCAAACCTCAGCATCACGCAACGTACCAGTATAACAAACTTGCACATGTATCCCCTAAATCTAAAATAAAAGTTGAAATTAAAAATAAAATTCAGGCCGAGCACAGTCGCTCACACCTATAATCCCAACACTTTGGGAGACCGAGGTAGGCAGCTCACCTGAGGTTGGGAGTTCAGAACCAGCCTAGCCAACATGGCGTCTCTACTAAAAAAATACAAAAATTAGCTGGGCATGGTGGCATGTGCTTGTAGTCCCAGCTACTCAGGAGGATGAGGCATGAGAATCGCTTGAACCCGGGAGGCGGAGGTGGCAGTGATCCGAGATCATGCCACTGCAGTTCAACCTGGACAACACAGTGAAACTCTGTCTCAAAAAATAAAATAAAATAAATAAAATAAGATAAAATAAAAATTCATTAATTTCTTAGCAAGGTTGATTTTTTTCATATTGGACTTTCTTGGTTTTTATTGGACTTTTCACTATTTTTTAAATTAATTCATGGAACATAATTATATTAATATGTAAGTAGGCCAGCAGTCATTGCAAATGAGGAAGAAAAATTCAATTCAATAATGGCTCCTTTTTGTTGACTACTTATTACATCCCATCAATGCTAATCTTCATCTTCATTCTGAAAACCGGAAAGGTAGAAATTACTTTTCCTATGGTTTTTGTTATTTTTATAGATTTTCTTATGGTATAGACATTATTTTGAGGCTTTTTACAGGCACAGAGAAGTTATTATATGTCCAAAGTCAGATAGCTAGAAAGCAGGGGAGCAGAGATTTTAAACCTACATCTACTATTTCCAAAGCCTGATTTTTTTTATTACACAATGCTGATCATAAGAATTTTTTCTAGTATAAACTGTGACAGAAAAATTATTAGCTGTGGTAGAGAAACAAATAACACTAACACAAGCCTCTTTTAAATTATGAAGATAAAGAATATAAATAATCGTATTGATTTTCAAATGTAGAACTGAAAATTAGACATATTTAAGAAACAACTGTTGGTCACAGAAAATATGAGGTAAACAGAAATTCAAAAAAAGATTGACTATCACTAGAGTAATGTCTCATAATTGCTACTTGGACACAACTTTAATTTTAGTAGGTTAAGTGAATGCAAGTGATCCATCTTAGTTTTAGAGAAGCAGGTGCTGCTTTTGCTCATGAAATTCTCCTGGCAGATTAATTGATATTGGCTTGGCTGTAAGTACTCTCAGTTGATTTGGGAACTGGCTCAAGAGTCACGAACAAGGAATAATCATAAACCTCTGAGTACCTAGTTTTCCAGCAGGGTGGCATAGGGATTGATGGACTGAGTTTCATTTAGCATCTTCATTAATGGTCTGAAAGAGGCAGCAAATAGCTTGTTAATGAAATTCACAAATGAGACATCGCAAACACTGATAAAGATCGCTAAATTATCAAAGGAAACTCACAGAGGAAAGATATCTAGACACAAATGAATACCCTATACTGCAACATGGAAAGCCAGAGTTGAAACCAGGATGTATGGGGAGTGGTATTCGGGAAGAAGTTGATGGGGAAAAAATGTATTTATAATATCAAATGTTTTTATTGTTTACTTATAAATATTTTGTAATGTATATTATAATTTCTGCTTCCATGAATCATTTGGGAAAAAGTAACATTTATGATGTCATCTGCTAAGAGGTTTCTTCTTCCAAAGCACCATTTCTAAAAGTGACCCAGGAGTTAGAGTGAAAAGTCAATTAAATCTTAGCTTATAATGTGAAATGGCAGCCAAAAAGAATTTCTTTGGCTTACTGCCCTATGATAGAGCAGAATTTGGAGTCAATAAGACAGATCTGAGATTCAAACTCAGGTATCCCATCTGATCCAATTTTTTCACCTCTAAAATGAGAAAAATAATACCCACCTCACAGAGCTGCCTTTATGGCGATGAAATGAGACAATGTGTGCAAAAAGCAACAGGCATGATGCCTACCGTGACTGGAAGCCCAGCAAATGTTGGCTACATCTGAAATGAAGCAGGCTTTGATCCCTCCCTGCCTCGAGATGGGTTGCTGGACTCAGGAATGAGCACTTTAACTCCCAAAATATGAAATTAAACCCGAGAAAGCCCCAAGAAGAGAAATAGGAAAGGAAGCAGCCAAGTCAAGAGAGAGACAGAAGAACTTAATCCAGGTCACTAATTCCAGAAACACACCCGAAGTGCGCAAGGCTGAAAACGGAGAGTAAATTTTTAACACGAACAAGATGAAAGTAAGACTAATGGGGCGAAATTAAGGAAAAAAAAAATTGCTTAAGCTTTAGATCATAGAAAATAATTTTCCTTGACACTTCTAGTAGATATTACAGAATATTCATACAAGGGGAATCGTAAGTGAATCATTTCTTGAAGTATTTCAAATTAGCTGGATAATGGTTCAAAAAGTTTATCATTAGGGAAAAAAAAAATCCTCCTGACTCCTTTTGTGCTCTAATGCCTTTGACAATAATTCTCATATTACCATGCTCAAAACTATCCAAGAAGCAGTAAACAGGAAAGACAAGAAAGAGTGTGCACTCTTTTTTTTTTTTTTCTTTTCTTTTCTTGCCCCCACCCGCTCCTCCGCCCAACCCCCCGCCCCGAGACAGTCTCACTCTGTCACCAGGCTGGAGGGCAGTGGCGCGATCTCAGCTCACTGCGACTTCCGCCTCCTGGGTTCAAGAGATTCTCCTGCCTCAGCCTCCCGAGTAGCTGGACTACAGGCATGTGCCACCATGCTCAGCTAATGTTTGTATTTTTAGTAGAGACGGGGTTTCACCATGTTGGTCAGGATGGTCTCAATCTCTTGACCTCGTGATCTGCCTGCCTTGGCCTCCCAAAGTGCTGGAATTACAGGTGTGAGCCACTGCACCCGGCAGAATGTGCACTCAAAGATAGCATTACCCACCTTTGGAGGACCCCCACTCCCCCTCAACCCACAAAACTTGGGAGCAATAATCGCTGCTCATTGAAAGCTGACAATTATGACTGACAATAAAGTTAATTGTTACCCCAAAAAAATTATCTAAGAAGTTCTAAAACTGTAATAGAGTAATTGATCCTTTTCTTCAAATGCTTACTAAAACCCCTAATAAGTCACTGAACAGAATTTTCACAGACTTAAGTTTCCTTTCTGTTTATAAATTATTCTTAAACATTTTGGTATCTGCTACTACTCTATATAATGGTATCTGATTTTTTCACATAATTATATATGCCATTATTTCACACCTAATTCACCCAGATTTCATGAGATTCTGCAAAATAAATCAGTCCTTTCAGATGCTCCAACCACATGGCAAATGTGACATTCCCCTCAGCACTGGAAAAATCATTACCCAAGGCAAGCAAGAGGTTTCTGATGTGGCACGGGTTGGATAGCCAGCAGATTACACATAAGAGCCAGGAGAAGAAATATCCAAGGGGAAAGGAAGGCAGACGTCTGATTTATGCATCAAGATACATTATTTAAAAAACATATATTGTGCACTATGTGCCAGACACTGTATGAGGTCTTAGCAATTTAACAATGACCAATAAAAACTAAAGTACTACCCTCAAAGATTTACATGCTCATGAGGGAGGCACTCATAAGGAGACAAATGAATGCAAATGTAATATATTTTCCAGGAGACATAAGTATTACAGAAAAACATGAAAGGGTTAAGGATAACTTGGAGATGGGAATAGGGGATAGAGCTATTTTAGTTTAGGAAGTGAAAGAAGATCTCTTAGTAGATGACATCTGGGGGAAAAATCTGAAATAAGTAAGGGAGGAAGCCAACCTGATTCAGAAAAATCACATTTCAGGCAGAGAAAAAAGCAAGCATAAAGGCTCTGCTACTGCATATGTCAGAAGCAGCAGGAAAGCAAGTGTAGCTAGAATGGAGTTACCAGGAACCTGCAGGTATTCTAGGTGGAGGCAGCAAAGGTGATAGGAGTGATAACCAGGCAGAGGTCAAATCATAACAAGCTCTGAAGGACAGGGGCAAGGAACAGGACGGCACTGAAGGTTTTGCAAAAGTGAGTAACAGGATCAGATTCACATTTTGAAAGATTGCTCTAGTTGTTTTTTGGAAAATAGATTTGACTGGGTGCAAGGTAAAGATAAAATGAAGAGTGGAAATATGGAAGCCATTTTATTGGGCCAGGAAAATATGGAAATGAGAACAGGAGGGATAGAAACTAGCCTATAGGCTGGGCGCGGTGGCTCACACCTGTAATCTTAGAGCTTTGGGAGGCCAAAGCGGGCAGATCACTTGAGGTCAGGAGTTCAAGACCAGCCTGACAAACATAGTGAGACCCCCGTCTCTACTAAAAATACCAAAAAAATAAAAAATTACTCAGGCGAGGTGGCGAGTGCCTGTAATCCCAGCCACTCAGGAGGCTGAGGCACAAGAATCACTTGAATCCAGGGAGGCAGAGGTTGCAGTGCGCTGAGATCACGCCACTGCACTCTAGCCTAGGTGACAGAGCGAGACAATCTCAAAAAAAAAAAAAAAGAAAGAAAAGAAACTAGCCTATAGACTCAGAAGACATTTTGAAGATAGAGCCAATAGATTTTGCTGATGTGTTAGATGAGAGGAACGCCAGTTAGTTGAGGGAATGTGCTGCTAAGACACTCTGAAGAGGTGGTTTATAAGTGAGCTGCCTATGCTATCGAAGACAAGCAATATGTGTATGTTTGGTGTCTCTGGGAGAACAAATGATGGTGATGTATTTTTTGTTCCTTTAGTAAATCCCCTTAACTATCTGTTGTCCATTAACCTCCTGAATTTTTTTCAGTTGATATACGTGGACTTTGGTAAATTCCTGAATCTGTACATCAGTTTGGGGAAGTCACATCTTTTTTGTCATTCACTCTAAAATTGATCCTTCATGTTTCAAACTATGCCTGTCCTTTTCCAAAGTCACCTTACACAAAACCCAAGTTTACCAAATACCAAGTTTACCGTATTACCTGTTCCTTGCCCCCAGCCTTCAGGGTTTGGTATGATTTGACCTCTGCCTAGTTATCACGCCTATCACCTTTGTTGCCTCCACCTAGACTATCTGCAGGTTCCTGGAAACTCCATTGTAGGTACACTTGCTTTCCTGCTGCTCCTGAAATATGCAGGAGTAGAGCCCTTATGCTTGCCTTTTTCTCTACCTGGAATGTGATTTTTCTGAATCAGGTTGGCTTCCTCCCTTACTTATTTCAGATTTTTCCCCCAGATGTCATCTACTAAGAGATCGTCTTTCACCACCTAAACTAAATACGGTAAACTTGAGCATGTCCTTCACACCCTTTCCAAACCATGGGGATTTCAGAGCGCTCCATCCTGAGTTCTTGTTTTTGGGATTTATTCTTGGTTAATGGGGAAATGGGACCCCGTTCTATTCCAGATGTTATTCCAGAAACAGGTTGTTCTGTTTCTCTTCCCATGTGCCTTTTTGAGGACTGCCCTCTATATGTCCAGCATGATAGACCCATGCTCTGAAACAAGGGAGACAGTCTTCTTTGGTTTGTTTCCTGGTGATGCCTAGAACCTCCTAATCCATCTAAGCCAATAAGAAAGCCCCAGACATTCTTGGTGCTCCTACTTCCCTTACACCTGTTAGTTAAGAAGTCACAATATCATATTATCATACTGATTCTACCTCAGGCCTGACTATGCACCTGTCCCTCTTTATTTTCATCATCATAGCTTTTTTTTCTCCTCCTGAGGCAGGATCTCGTTCTGTCACCCAGGCTGGAGTGCAGTAGCATGATCACGGCTCACTGCAGCCTCCACCTCCCAGGCTCAAGCGATCCTCCCACCTCAGTCTCTCGAGTAGCTGAAACCTCTGAGTAGCTGGTGCCTTCCTCATCAGGATGTAAATCTGTCAGTGCCTTCCTCGCCAGCAAAATTAGTGCACTACCATGTCCAACTAATTTTTTTATTTTTTGTAGAGATGAGGTCTTATTATGTTGCCCAAGCTGGTCTTGAACTCCTGAGCTCAAGCAATCCTCCCACCTTGGCCTCCC
Organism: Nomascus leucogenys; assembly: GCF_006542625.1. Classification (NCBI taxonomy): domain Eukaryota; kingdom Metazoa; phylum Chordata; class Mammalia; order Primates; family Hylobatidae; genus Nomascus; species Nomascus leucogenys. Next base: position 61,401,098 of record NC_044382.1, read on the forward strand.
AAAGTACTAGGAGTACAGGTGTGAGCCACTGCAGCCAGCCATTGTAGCTTTCATGCCAGCCCTCATCACCTCTCCCTTCTATTAGTGCACTAGCCAATTTGGTCTTCTTTCTTTCTCCATGGAGCTGTGGTAATCTTTCCTAAACACAAATCTGGTGATTTCCCACTACCCAGAGCAGGCTTTCAGACTGTGCTTGTTAAACTCTAGGAAGCTCCTGCCCATCTCCACATCTTCCACTGGAGGTGAACCCCATTTTCTTTGTTACACATTTGTCTTCTGAATGAGACTTTTTCAATAAAAGGTTTCACTGCAAGAGAGAGACAGAATGAGCTTGAAAAACACTGACTTAGACTGGTCCTAACTCCTTAACATACATTCAAGCGCCTTCAAAGTTAATCTCTTATTTCATCCTCCTCTCCAGTGGCTTTCCAATAACGCACACTACAGCCCAGCCATACTGGACTTCCCACACTTTCTAAAATATGCCATGCCCTCGAATATGGGCAGGCAGATAAGTTATTGCCATGACACTTCATATATTCTCAAAAAACGGTTGCTGTTATGAGCAACTGCTGTTGCCTCTTCTCACCATATTTATCTCTTCACCATCTCCCCTCATCCTTAAGAGACTCAAATTAAACATCGCCTTCTTTCTGAATCTTCAAATGGGATGAATTTCTCTTGTATCACTATAGTTTATTTATGTAAGTATTTCCCAAACTGTGACATAAGAATGTATATTCAGGAACCCATACTGCCTCTGAGACTCCTATTTCAATGTTATGTTTTTATTTTGCTGATAATCTACAAATAAAATTTACCAGTTTTAAAACAGATGCTTTCTCTTGTGTGGATGAGTCTCCATTCAAATAAATTTTCACAGGATAAAGTTCTAGTTTTCTTAAGTGAGTATGGTTTCAAATGGAAGTCACAGGCATCTCTGGACATTATTCTGGGGTTCTCAAGTTGTGGTTCTTTTATAAAAAGTTTGTGCAAACATTTGATATTTGCTTTTATGTATCTCTTTGTAAATAACAAGCACGTTTTGTTTTAGGTGTTTGATTAAGTGTCTCTCTTATCCAACAGATGACAAAAGAGCTCTCTGTAGCTGGCAATATATGTTAGTTGAGCAACTCCTCCCTGTCTCCATGGCAAAAAAAAAAAAAAAAAAAAAAAAAAAGTTGAATTTTTAAATGAGTCCTAGAATCCTTTTGAGTTCTGACTGATAGGCAATTTGGGAAAGGCTTTGATTCCAGGATTTCTGACCCTGAAATCTAATTATCCACCATAATGGACCTCATGGATACCTCATAGGTGGCCTAAGTAGTATATTAGCAACATATCAGAGATTTGGAGACAGATGGCATAAAAGAGACAAAAACAGCTGGACCTGAGAAACAACGGTTCTGCAGCAATTATGTGTGAGACACCTGCTCTTCTTCTCTTCACTTAGTGATCACTGTAAAGGCAAGAAAATGTCCCTTTCTGCTGCTAAGGTCCTCCCACGTGGCAAGTGGGAACTAGAGATCACGCAGACTTGGTGGCAGACCATTGAAGTTTATATGCTCTAGAACCCTGTATCAGTCAAGGTCCTGATGGGCAACAGATGGCATACTCAAGGTGAGCAACCTGGGGGAGAAACTAATGAAAGGGACATTTACTAAAGAGTGGGCAGGGTGATGGAAAACCAATAAGAGAATGGCAAGGAAAAGAAGTAGATACCAGAATCCAAAGAGGAACACTAAAGCTGTAAGAGAAAGGTGCCTAGTGGAAGCTGTAGCCACAGAGAGAAAAACAAAGGCAACAGTTAGACCCAGAAGACAGAAACCTGCCCTCTCTCCTTACCCTTCTGGGTTCTCATCGGCTTAATCCAACAGGAAACTAAAAGATAAGCAAACTAATGGAGTCCATAAAATTAATGCATAGAGCAGGCTTGGGAAAAGATAAAGAGTATGCCTGGAGATTTAAATGAAAGATACCAAAGATTCATAAGGAGGTAGGTAGCCTTAGGAGACATGTGAATATCAACAGTGTTGCTTTCCATGTAATCAGCATGAATCCTGCTGGGACAAATCTTATCTCCATGTCTTTGGAAATAGAGAGGATAAAAAATGATGATGATGATGATGATGACGATGATGATGATGACAGAAGAGAAAGAGATGTGAAGAAGGAGGAGGTAAAGGAATAAATAACACAAAAAATGCTACTAATTTTAAAACCTGTGCATTTAATAACCATTTGTTGAACACATCCTAAGTGTTAGATGGTGAGCAAACCACTGATGACAAGAAGAGGAGAAGACATGGTCTCTATACTTAGGAGCTTCCTATTTATTGGAGAAATCAGCTCTGTGAATTGATCAAGTACAGCATTAGCTACCACATTTATTACAAATAAATTTAATTCAACTAGCTTCTATGGCTATTTTATTCATTGTAATTATGATTATTATAGTTATTGTTAAGCTTTACATGTATCAGGCAGGCTGCTAAACTACTTAAATCAGACCTACCTCATATGACCAGGAGAGTTAAGTTCAATTGTCTACTACTATCTTCACTTTACAGATGATGAAGTTGACACTTTGGAAGTCTGAGTTTTATTCAAAGTCTTCTGGCTAGTAAGAGGTAGAGCTGTGATTGAGACACAAGCATTCTGATTCTAGAGACACACACTCCTAACCACTACAAGGCACTGCCACCTGGGGTGAGACCACAGTGGTTTTCCTTGAAACATGCATGCAATCTGTACTCTTTCAAAATCCAAGGGAGTTTTCTTGATCTATCAATTTACCATGTTCCTTTTTATCCCTCTCAATATCTATGACTCAATTTACTAATTGCATTAAATATTACATTAGGTCAGTATTACACTAATTGGCACCATTTTGTTTACTAAATGATGACAGGGTAGAATGGAGTTTCCTTTCCTTGAGGCCCATTATTAAAATGATTACTCCCCAGGGGGTGACGTGGAAAGTAGGAAAGAGCTACACTGCGGCATGCATGGATACCTGTGGCCTTTAACAAACAGGATGGCCTTACCCCAAATTATTCCAACTGGCAGAGCTGTTACCTGCTGTAGTTCACACATGAATGGCCATGATTTGCATGCAAATAGAAGCCTACATGCTTTCTTGGAGCTAAGAGCTGTATTTCAACATTTCACAGTGGAATTAGCAGTGGACAGGATGCTGCAGCTTTGTGGATGTGCCAGCTAAAACCCTTCTAAATACCAAGCTCTGTGTTTCACAGCAAGGTTGTTTATTGAACCAGTTCGTGGAAGCTCCAAAGACTCCTCTGCTGAAGCACCGCCAGCTCCAAGCTCTGATTTTGACATTGATGTTGTCAGATGAGATTAAGCATTGGTCGTAATGAATGCTGGCAGACTTCTGTTGAGGTATGATCACCCGTGTTCCTGTGGCTAAGTAGCAAAGCTCTAGACAGGAGTGAAGCTGTGGCTTTGGGAGTTATTAGTTGCTGTTTTTGTTTCTTTTTCCTGCTCCCTGATATGGTTTGGCTGTGTATCCCCACCCAAATCATCTTGAAGTACAACTCATAATTCCCACATGTTGAGGGAGGCACTCCGTGGGGGGTAATTGAATCATGGGGGCAGGTCTTTCTTGTGCTGTTCTCACAATAGTGAATAAATCTCACGAGATCTGATAGTTTTAAAAAGATGAGTTCCCCTGCACAAGCTCTCTCTCTTTGCCCACCACCATCCATGTAAGATGTGACTTGCTCCTCCTTGCCTTCTACCATGATTGTGAGGCCTCCCCAGCCATGTTGAAGTGTAAGTCCATTAAACCTCTTTTTCTTCCCAGTCTCAGGTGTGTCTTTATCAGCAGCATGAAAACGAACCGATACATTTCCCTTCATCAGTTGCCAGTTTCATAGAAGATAAAGGGCAAGTTGCTTAACTGATCTTCATATTCTGAGCCATACTGATCATTAACCCTCATTCTGTCTCACTCCTTTATACTCCAACAATCCACAAATACTGTTATTTGCCCTTACACATGATGCAGTACTAAACTTTCTTTGCTTTGCCCATACTGTTCCCACCTTCTGGAATGACTTCCTTCACTATCTTTGGATAGTAAACTTTTACTCATCCTTCAAAAACCTGTTCAGGCTATTCTGAGAGATCTTCCCTCCTTGTTCCAAATAAAGATAATTTCTGTATCTCCAAAACCTCATCTATATCTTTACTATTACCGCATGAAACAATAAGACAAAGAAGCACACAAAAGTCTTGCCTGTAGAGTCTTATCTCATCTTCATATATCCAGATCTCAGCACGATGTTTGGCATATAGTGTATACTCCATCCTTATTTATTGAATTTAACTGAATTCTTCTTACCAGGTACAAGGTATAGGAGGTATTTGGGAGTTTAAAACAAACCACAACATTATGTTAGCAATTCATGAATTAGTACTAAATTTTTTATGATGTTTGTTTTTGTTTGTTCGTAAAAATGCACTAATCTTACCAAAAAACAAAAAAAACACAAAAAAGTTCCTTGATCTCCTTAACCAGAAAAATTGCTTTCAACAGTATGGGCCAATGCATATCTACAATCATGTTTATATCTATACAGACATATATAAATATTCTTATGTAATCCAGAAATAGAGCTTTGATTGTTAGATTTTTTTAAGAGATTTACTTTGAATAGTAGGAATGAGTTATCCTTTGTAGAAAAAGATGACACAATGGAGAAGTAAGTATTTCCCTCCTGATGGAACAAGACAGTGAGGCTTGCTGAAATCCATTTAGCACAATCAGTTGGTCTATTATTTCCCAATTATGAAAGTGGAGAAATGAGATATTTAATCAGGACATATTTTAGAAAGTTGTAACATATTTGCGTATTTCCCTAAGGCTTGTAATGAAGAGCTCTTAATATTTCATTTTCATTATTACCAGAAGAGAAGAGTTATAATAAAAACTCTCCTTGTGGTCTTGATCCCAGAGCAAAAGAGAATTTCAGCATCTCTAGGTCATCTGAGCAATGACCCTCACAGTGAAACTAGGTGGAGAACTACTGGAGATCAGGATTCTGGATCCATTTCCCAGTCCATTGCCATTCTTTGTCTTTGTCAATAATCTCTACTTCTAACTCACAGGACATCTTGTATTTAGAATCTCTTCTGTGCTTGGAAGGTTATGGAAAATAATCATTCCTATATGCATGCTAAAGTGGACACCTTCCACTGAACATGAAACTCCTCCACAAGTTCAGGACTGAGAGCCACAGATGACTAAACTGAGGCACATTTGTGAAAACATCAGGAAGAGATTGGAGTAGGCCATCTTTAAGATCGTTTTAAGCTAAAAATTATCTCATTTAATTAGTGCCCCAATATTATCCACTGGAACAGAGGTGTAATCATTGAACCAGGGAATATCATCAAAAACCAAAATGCTGATTGTGACTTATTACTAATTTTGGCTGCCAAATCCTTCTATTTTTTGAGAGGTTAGACTTACCTCTGTTAGATCTAGGTTATAGCTAATTGTGTTCTGTTCCTAAACAGATTAAGATCACATTGCTGAGAATTGGGAATAATTATAGAATGCATAAACAGATGATTGCTCTCTGGATAAAAACACAAATTTCTCAATGTCTTGTTCTCATATTCCAGGTCTTAGACTAGTCATGCCCAAAAATAGAAGCTTTCACTGATACAGCGAAGGTAAGGGTGAGTGCAGCCCTCAGGACATCTAAGTCAAACCAGACAGGGCTGCCTGCTTCCCATTTCCAGTGTGGTCTGCAGTGGTGTGTCTGCTAAGAACAAGTCACAAAAAGCAGACAGCATGATCACTGTGATGAAAAATGAGAAGTGAAGAACAACCAGGTCCCAGCAACCCCTGACACAGTGGCCCTGGATAGCTAAATTTCAGCCATTCCTAAACATCGAAGAGGAAGGAACAGGCTCATTAGGTGTTTTCAATCTGCTTTTTCTTTTTATATATGTATACTGTGAAAAGAGTGTTAGTTTGTGTTTGGAAAAACCAATATATTTATTTGCATTTAGCTGTCATCTATTGGGAGAGGAGTAAAATTAAAGAATGGAAAGGAGAAATACTTGAAAAGGCAAACTAGTATAAGCAGGAGAGGGCAAAACTTTGCATAATTTCTTTAAAAGAATGTCTTTTAAAGGTCATCTAATGGGGTGTGAGTGTGTGTGTGAAAAACACACCGGTTTATTCACCAAAAAGAGCCCAATCTGGCATGTAGCATAGCTTTCTCACAATCCAGGGAAGAGGGACCAGGGACTTTGGAAGCTGAACAGAGCAGAGTAGGTCTAAGTGTCTGTCCTCACATGGACATCTGAAGTCTCAACTCAGATTTCATTCTCATTCTCCCCTCCCTTTCTCCTCCTCCTTCCTCTCCCTCCATGTCCGTCTTTAACTCTTTTTCAACTTATTTTCACAAAGGATCCTGGCTGCATCCTGTCTCAGTCCTTTGTGTCCTAACAGGAAAATCTCAATCCCTCCTTTCTTGCTTCTTGATCCCATCCTGGCAAGCTTCCAATTCAAAGATGTCTCAATTAGCTAAGCATGAAGACACAGGACAGACCAAATGCTTCTTTAAATACTGGATGCTTCTTATAAAGTAACTTTGACTTGAAATAAGGTCTACAGATTAGATAACAGCATTGTGTCGATATTAATCTCCTGATTTTGGTCATTGGGTTGTATTTACTTAAGAGAATGTGTTTATTTTCAAAGACACATACCAAAGTATTTGTGGTTAAAGAGACATCGTAGCTGGAAATTTTTTAACATTTAAGTTCAGGAGTACAGTGCAGGATGTACAAGTTTGTTACATAGATAAACATGTGTCATGAGGATTTGTTGTGCAGATTATTTCATCACCCAGGTATTGATCCTAGTATCCGTTAGTCATTTTCCCTGATCCTCCCCTTCTTCCTATTCTCTGCCCTCCAGTAGGCCCCAGTGTGTGTTTTTCCCCTTAATGTGCCCATGTGTTCTCATCATTTAGCTCCCACTTATAAGTGAGAACATGCAGTATTTGGTTTTCTGTTCCTGCAATAGTTTGCTAAGAATAATGGCCTCCATCTCCATCCATGTCCCTAAAAAGGACATGCTCTGCTCTTTTTTGTGGCTGCATAGTACTCCATGGTGTATATGTACCATATTTTCTTTATCCAGTCTATCAATGATGGGCATTTAAGTTGATTCCATGTCTTTGCTATTGTGAATAGTGCTGCAATGAACATACACATGCATGTGTCTTTATAATAGAATGATTTACATTTTTTAGGTATGTACTCAGTAATGAGATTGCTGGGTCAAATGGTATTTCTGTCTAGGTCTTTGAGGAATCACCACACTGTCTTCCACAATGGTTGAACTAATTTACACTCCCACCAACAGTGTAAAGGCATTCCTTTTTCTCCACAACCTCATCAGCATCTTTTATTTTTTGACTTTTTGATAACAGCCATTCTGACTGGTATGAAATGGTATCTCATTGTGGTTTTGATTTGCATTTCTCTAATAATTAGTGATGTTGGGCTTTTTTCCATATGATTGTTGGCTACAAGTATGTCTTCTTTTGAGAAGTGTCTGTTCATCTCCTTTGCCCACTTTTTAATGGGGTTGTTTGTTTTTTTCTTGTAAATTTGTTTAAGTAGCTTGAATTATTTTCAAATGTTTTCAAAGAAAAACCATGTATATATAGAAAAAGAAAGCAAATGTGACAAAATGTTAACATTTGGAATACCTGGGTGAATAATACCTGGAATTTTTTGTAATGTTCTTCCAACTTTTCTGTCATTTTGAAGTTATTTCAAAATAAAAAATTAAAAGGGGCTCTTCTATATTTTTAAAAATTATCATTTTTATTTGTTATCACAGTAAAGATCCTCTTTACCCAGTGATTCTATTGGGGAAGATGATTGAAAAGCAAGGAGCTATACCCTGACACAACTCAAACCAAACATATTATTATATAACGCATACAACCAAAATTGCATTCTAGAAATCTGGACAAATTTTTCCATAAAACTTCAAATGAAGTTGTTCTCATCTTATCATTTGCCCATTCATGTAGTCATAGAATATTTATTGAATACCTCCTGTTCAAAATGATGAAAAATGCCCTGGTGCTCACAGCCTGCAAAGGAGACACACACAGTCACTTCCAGGACTGCATGATAAGTGTTAAAACAGGTTCTATGGAAAACAGAGGCAAGGAACGCCTGTAATCCCAGCACTTTGGGAGGCTGAGGCAGGCAGATCACTTGAGGTCAGGAGTTTGAGACCAGCCTGGCCAACATGGTGATACCCTGTCTCTATGAAAAATACAAAAATAGCCAGGCGTGGTGGTGCGCACCTGTAATCCCAGCTACTCAGAAGGTTGAAACAGGGGAATTGCTGGAACCTGGGAGACAGAGGTTGCAATGAGCCGAGATTGCACCACTGCACTCCAGCAGGGGTGACAGAGTGAGACTCCGTCTCAAAAAGAAAAAAAAAAAAAAGAAACGAAAATAGAGACAAGGCAATCTTTGCCCAGTCTTTTAATGGATCAGAGAGGCCTTCCTAAAAAGGGGATGTTTAATATAAGATCCCTAGGGAAAGAGGAGTCGGCTAGATGAAGGAGGTATGTGTGAGCATGGGAGAGCAACAATATCCCAAGATGTGAAAAGACTGGGGCCTAGCATTCGGGATGGAGAAGAGGGGAGGCTCTAGCTTACAAAACAGCTAAAACTGAAGAGTCAAACAGAAGCTTTATATGCGCTACTGACGGTTGGGAATTTTATTCTGAATACTACAGGATTTTTAAGCAAAGGAGTAACTTGCAAAAATTGTTTTTTATAATTTTAATTTTGTTACTGGTGGAAGTATTGATTTGAGAAGAACAGAAATGGAGCTCAGGAGACCATTTAAATGACTCAACACCAAGGCAAATTAAATGACCTTACATCATTTCTGTCTTCTGGAACCCAACTCTTTTAAGTCAAATGGACAAACTCATGTATCATATCAGGTGGATGATAAAGCCAGGTGTTCACACTCTAAACCTGCTTGAGATCATCACTGTGGGCTCAGCTTCCATGATGGCTTTGCTATCCTTGCTCTAAATCCTATGTCTGATTCTGGGAGCTGACCCCATATCCCTTTGCAAACCCACTGTCCCTTCTAACCTTCTCTTAACCCTTCACCTCTTGCAGTGAAAGTCGGTAAAATGACAACATCACAATGAAGCCAAAATTATATTGCTTAAAGCCATAAAACTAAATAGAAACCAGGCTATCAAAATAGACTTTTCAACGAAGGTTATTACTTCACTGGGCTTCACAAATGAAACCAGAAATACCTCTTATGGTCAGTCCAACTCACATATTACAAATACTGAAATGCCCTTTGTCTGCCAGGTGAACTTTTAATGATACCTTAAGACCCAAATCAAAGAATACCTATTTAGTAACACTTCTCTGAATGGCCCCCACCCCAAAAAGGTGAGACATTCACTCCTGTGATCTTACAGTATTTTGTGCTTGCTTCTTAAATACATGGCTCAAAACCCTAGCTTTGCAACTGATTTTTGGGCAATGCTGATCGTGTTTCTTCACATCAGTAAAGCAGAGAGAAAAACAGAATTTACTTCCTAGTGTCAAATGAAATAATCACTAATGAATTCTTGCCTGGGTCCCCAGTACATGAAAATAATAGCTAATGGTTGTGGAGAGCTTACTATGGTGTCATTTATCATTTCCGCCATTAAAATAGGAGCTCCTTTAGTGAAAGAGACTTAATTACCTATGAATCCTTACTATGTAACAAGCAGTCTGGCATGTAGAGGGAGCTCCATACACACTTGTAGAGGGCATGAATCAGTGGGTCTACGCGGGATATCTGATGATCAGTGTCCACTGCCACAAATAAATTAAAGCCCTGGTTCTTGGCAGATTCCCGGTGATGAAGTGTCTGGGTTGGTTCATACAGCCACAGGTTGAGCTCCGGCTCGGCAAGCCTGCTGAGTCGTTTCTGCACACCGACTATCTCTGACTGCTCTTCATCCCAATCGCTGGCTTAATCACCTCTGCTGGCTTCTTTCCTGCGTCTTGGGGAGTGAAAAGTTTCTGCTACTAAAAGAATGACTGCCTGTGATCCCATCCTTTCCATTTGGACAGTCTCCTATTATTGTCGATTCTCCCCTTGCTTTAACAAGTGGCTTCCGCTTCATCACAAAGCATTCTGTGCTTATATCTCTCTTTATCTCTGTGTGGAGTGGAGCAGAGCAGAGAGAGTTCCTCCCTGCCCACATTGTGCTCACACTGAAAGGGACACAATTATCAGGCGGGAAGGAAAGGTGGCTTTTGAATCAGAACAAATGCATCCCAGCTCAATTCTATGCTTCGTTTAATTAGGAATCAATTGGCTCTGGCCACCATGACTGAGTTCCTCTTTTCATAGGAAACCAGAACTCACTCTCTCTATTTGTAGGAGAAGTCAGAGAGACGAGGAAGAATTGAGTGGAGTTCGGAATAAAAAGCAGCACCTTGCAGAAGGAGAATCAGAGTGACCAAAAATACATACAAACAAAGATGATATAATGAGGAAATTAATCCCAATCCCAAAAATGTATTAAACACCTGTTATTGATATGTGCTAGGAACTGTGCTAGAATCTGGGGGTGCACCTTTAAATAAGATTAGTTACTGCATTCAAGAAATTTGGTGAAATAAAAATCATATGATGATTATTGGGAGTCACATTATTTAGCTTGAGAAGGGAAAGTAGAAGAGGTGGCATGAGGTTTGTCTCAAAATACATGATGGGGTGTAGAAGCGAGCTTCCTCCAAGCCCCTTAAAATTATCTACAAAACGCTACCCTATCTATCTTGCAACATCATTGTAAATGGGAGTTTCATAGGGCTGTACCTGAAAGCACCTAAAATCACAGCACTCCTGAGAAATAGTAATGTATAAGTGCCTAACTTTATCGCTGCCAGTGATCCTGCTCCTTCTACCCCAAGCCAAAGGGAGAGATTCATGTGTTTGTATTTCCCAGCCATAAATAAATAAATACTGGTATACCAATATTTATAAAATACCAATAAATATTGATATTTTAAAATACCAATGCTTTGATTGGTTACATTCTAAGAACACGGGAAATGAAGACTAGGATACACAGCTTGATAGGAGCAGAACTGGAAGTTGATCATCTTTCACACGACCTCAAAAGTGTGACTTCAGCTGTCATATGGGGGCTTTCCAGCCACAAAGTGTCATTGTCAAGAGTTGCAACCTTTTACTTCATCTCTTTAAATTCACACTTCATACCATTTGTCACACCCGATGGCTCAGAACCAACTCCAAGTTAGCACAGCCCCTCTACTTGAATGTTTGTGACTGTCTCTATTTCTGGGTCACCTGGCTTCAAGCTCTATTCCTCACTTTGTCTTCCTCCTTCTGAATTAACAAACTAACTTAGAGGCAAGGCAACGCTTGGCTTGGCTTGGGACCCGGATGGCTGTGAGCACACATTTATTAGTCATAACTCTTAGAATTGCAAATTAATGAAGATTCAACTCAAAGTGACGTAAGTAAAACAGGAGAATCATATAACGGAAAAAGGCTAGTAGGAGAGTTGGTTTTAAGCTTATCCCTCTCTATCTGTCCACCTGTCTATGGATCTCTATCTCTATCTCTCTGCCTCTCTCTTTCCCCATGCCCTGGCTCCACTTTCATCTGTGTACATTTCATACTCAAACAGGAGCTCTCCATGTGGTCTCTGGAAGCTCCAGGCTCTCATCTTTAAACTATAAGAGCAGCACAAAGGACTGCCAACAACTTCCTTCCAATCTCCCCGGTAAAAGTCAAAGTATTAGCTCTGATTGGATTAACTAGGGCATGTGTCCATTCCTGAAGAAAATGCTGTGGCACCAGGGATTGGATCCATTGATGGCCAGGCTGGTCACTCGCACACCCCTGAGCTGAAGGTGTATCACCTCTTGGTCCAAGAGAGGAGATGCTGTGCTTCCTAAATGAGTCTCCAGAAGCTGTTACTAGTGGGACTAATGAATGCTGAGAAGAGAAAGGAAAAAGCCAGAAATTTCCCCTGACTTCCCACATTGGAATATGCCATCCTAGCTGAGCCTGTAGCTTTCAACTGTTTGAGAGGGCAAGCAAGAAACAAAATGCACCTGAACCCAATTTTAGGTGTATAAGACTCAGTTTGTTTCCTGTAGCTCATCGTCCTCTTATGTCTTCTGGAAGGAAAAACTGATAGAAAGTGAGGGTGAGAGAATACACAACAGTGGGAAGGACATCTGTTCTCCATCTTTTGTGAGATCAGTGACATCAGATGTTAATAGAGGCAAAACAGGACAGATCCAGATGACAACTGCTGGCAGGACTGTGGGGCTGTTCTAGCGGGAAGCTCTCACTTCGTTTTCCTTTAGGCTAAGCACACCGATGCAGAGCTGGACTATTTGCACAAACAAATAAGTTGTTTCTGAATTGTAAGTGCTATAAAGAGAATTATAATGAGGATTTGAAATTCAGAGTCTAGCTTAACTTTGGATATGAGAAAGAAATTATCCATCACTTTTTCAAACCTGAATTATCTCTCTTTACTTCTCCAATCAATTACAAAGGTCATGGATATGGAGAAATTGGAACCTGGACGGTTTAGTTCATATGAAAATACATAAAATATATTTCCACAGCAGAAAGAAGTCTTGTCAAAGACCTTAAGGTCACTTTATTGTACATTATTTCATCCACGGCTCTACTACTGGGATCTTCATATGGTGCATTTATGGAAACTCATAAATTTTTTGTTTTCATGGCATAAAGTGGAATTTCTAATAACAATAATGTTTTAAATACTATCAATCTCATCATTATCATTATCAATACCAAAAACTATAAAACAAAAACTTAGTGTAGTTTTTATACTAAGTTTAACAGCCATATTGATGAGTGTTTACAACGCATCGTGTTCCCTGCTAAGCACTTTATCTATATTGCCCAAGGTAAGCTTTACAGCAAAACTATGAGGCAAACACTTTTTTTTAATCATCACATTAAAAAACAAAAATTGATACTCGGAAGCCAATGCCTCAACCAGTAGAGGCAGCTAGTGTGTCCTCCCCAACCTGTTCCAGGTCCCTCTCACCAAACACACATCTTCTGTTCCTTTCCTCTGCCTGCTGTGCTCTCTCCAGCATTTGCAACTGCTGCTCTGTATTCTTTTTTTTTTTATATACTTTAGGTTTTAGGGTACATGTGCACAATCTGTATTCTTAATGCTCTGTCAAGAAAGCTATGTCTTCAGGGCATAACCTCCATGGCCATAAGTGGTGACCTATCCCCACCTGGCTAACTTCCACCACCTGGCTAACTTCTACTCACCTTAGAATAAAAGTTGCCATCTCAGAGTGGCCATTTTCAACATCCCCTCCTTTTTTTTTTTTTTAAACAGGGTTTCATTCTGTCAACCAGGCTGGAGTGCAATGGCATGATCACAGCTCACAGCAGTGTAGACTTCCCAGGCTCCAGCGATCCTCCCACCTCAGCCTCCAAAGTAGCTGGGACCACAAGCGCACGCCACCACGCCTGGCTAAGTTTTTTATTTTTTTGGAGATGAGAGTTGCCGAAGCTGATCGCGAACTCTTGGGCTCAAGAGATCTAGCTGCCTGAGCTTCCCAAAATGCTGGGAGTTCAGGTGTGAGACACCATGCCTGACCAGCATTCCCTCCTTTTTGTAATGTACAGAGTGGGCATAGATTACCCAGCACTTTCTTCCATGAGACTTGAAGTTTTGTTTGACTTTCACCCAGAGGTGTGTCCTCTGCATTCAGCTCAGTTTCAGTCATCTACTACATATTGCTGAACAGAAAAGTGACTATAGTCACTTCCCAGGTGGGTGGCAGGATGCTGGAGACCACTGTACTCTAAGCAGTTTCTCAGGACTTCCTCCATCCCCCATGGCCATTTTCCAATCCCTTTCTTAGCTAAGCCTTACCTCCTTGACTTGAAAACTATGGCTCTATCCCACATGTTATTTTCTTAAATACCTATAGGAGTATGGAAAAATAATAGAAATGTTTAAAGTCAACCGATCACAGAGAATAGGAATATGTGAAGAATCTGACAAACTAGAGCATGCGTGTCCTTTCTAATAGGGATATTTGTTGCCCTAAAGATTGAGAACCCAATATTCACCAGAACTCCCAAATATTCAAGGGAAGTCAGAAATATTGATTTTTAGTTTTATATGTAAAAATCTGTCACTATTTTAATATCATGTACAAGATATATGACATTGCACAACTATTTAACCCCTCTTTGCCTCTATTTCCTCATCTGTAAAGTGGGAACAATATTGGAACCTAACTCACAAGGTGCTATGAGATATAAATTATTTGATATTTATGAAGAGTTTAAAGTAGTTCTTGGTGTATGGTAAGTGTGTACATACATATTTGAATATGTATCATCTAATGAATATGTAATATTCAATTTCATGTTAAATACATAATTGAATATTGAATTTATAATTTAATAACAACAACAAAAATACCTGTCTAAAGAAAGACACTGTGCAACCAAACAAAACATGTCTACAGGCCACTTGGGGCCTACAGGTTATCAGATTTGAACTGCTGTTTATATTTTAATTTTTTAACATTTATTTTACTGTAGAGACAGGGCCTAGCTATGTTGCCTAGGCTAATCCTCCCAGCTTGGCCAGCTTATACTTTAACTGAAAGCTTCATCTTGAACCACCTCTGGATCTGGTCCACCTCCTGACTCTTTTCTCCTACATAGTTTCAAAAATAGCCCTTTCTCTGACCCTAGAGTCAACAATTTTCTTAAGTCATGGCTGCTCAGCTCACCCCTGAGTCTCAAGAATACCCTGGGAGGGACAGTTTATAATATCTGCTCTTTCCCCCTACCTATGGAGATGCAAACTTCACCCTAAAAAGCAAGCTCTGAGGTTTCCTAGGCTTCAGAGGGGTCTCTATCAACTGCAACCCACTTTTCCATCAATCTTATCTGTAATATTTTCGGATCGTGCCTGCCACCCTGAAGCCAGCTGCATTATCTGCAATCAGCAGCATGGTAGGGATGGAGGATAGGCTTGTTCTCAGCAAGCAAGTTGAGAACAGGGCTAAAAATAACCATTTTCAAATTAAATTCTTGAATTGGAAAGGAAAAGAGAGAGGAGAAACAGGACACGGTATGGCAGGTTTTATTTATTTACACCAATGAATCAAAGATAAAGGAAGGAAAAAGGCGTTTTGAAGAATTTGGGCGTATGGCAGAATTTTTTCCATCTCTGGTAATGTTGTCAAAACACCAATGATGATGCAAAGCAAATGCCTGTCAGACAAACCCAAAGGAAGCTTATTTACACGTTTGGGATGAGCAGGGTTGTAAATGATGGTTTAATTGGGAAAATCTGCTTAGTCACTTGAACAAGCAGACCTAAAAACAGACATAACATAGTGCTGCAAGGAAAACAAATTTAAGAAAATTTCTTTTCCATTGCTTTACTCTAATGCATTTCCCGCTTTCCTCCTCCCTCTCTCTATTCCATTTTCATTTCCATTAGAAAAAACACTTCTCAGCATTTTCCAGGCTGCCCTTAACCTTTCTGACTTGCTTACTTGGGGCCTGTAGAAGACAAAGCACTCTTTCAATGACTGGAGACAGGCACTAGGCAGTACCCAATGCACGTAGACTGGCCTCTGGGGCTGAAAATGTAGCTTCCTAAAAACAAACAGCACAGAGGCTGATGGATTAGGCAAGGTGTATAGAACATTCAATTTGATGCCTAGCAAATAAAAAGCATTCAATAAATATTAGTTTCCTTACCTGCCACTCAATAGGGAACTGGCATTTATTATTAAAAAAATCACCTACTCACATCTGTAATAAAATTTTTTGACCAGGAAGGATTATATCAGCATAGTAACCATGATTATTTCTGGATAGGAAGTTATTGATACAGTTTCCTGCTTTACATTTTAATTTATGCTTTTCAAATTTTCTGCAAAGATTAGCCATGCATGGTGGTGGCAACCTCTAATCCCAGCTACTCAGGAGGCTGAGGCAGGAGAATCGCTTGAACCTGGGAGGGGGAGGCTGCAGTAGGCCGAGATCGCACCACTGCGCTCCAGCCTGGGCAACAAGAGTGAAACTCCATCTCAAAAAGAAAAAATACTCTGCAATGACAAATTAGAAATAAAATGATTTTTAAATCAAAATTTCTGAATGCTATTTAATTAAATGTAAGTCATTTTCTAGCCTTATAATTACCTATTCCCATTCACTGACCTAACTGTCTAGTAAAAGGTAATTCATTAATGATCTTGAAAACTAAAGTTTTAGTTTTCTTTTCTGGGTCTTTTCAAAACTGTCCAGAAATTGGCATCTTGCAAAGTTTTTAATGATAAGAGGTTGGCACTACTGCCAACCATAAACTAAATTTGACTTGAAGTGGTTGTAATCTCCTAAAACACACAAAAAAGCATATAGAAATATATAAAAGAATTAGTAGAGCATGAACAATTTATTTCATCATTTTAGCCATTATTTCTAGGAAAGCCTTTTTGTTATCTGTAGCAGACATTTGTGATGAATTGTGCCATATCCCCTCTGCACACCTAATTTCAGTACTGATGCGGTGGACAGCTCCATGCCTCTTTGCCAATGTCCATGGTGTCCCACTGTATCGCTTTCTCAACAGCTGGGGGAAAGTAGCTTAGCCACACGCAGGTGCAACCCAGAAATGTGAGGGAGTCTATGCCCCTCAAGGTAATCCTCATCCAATGGGGGATAAAATCTATGGATAAATGTCCCAGCTTCCTTGTCCTCCCGTGGGACAATTCTAAGCAGTAACCAGCTCGTTAACACGTACTTTACAGCTGTTGTTGTTTTTTTCCCTTTCTTGTCTGTCTCTCTTTCCTTATTCTTGCACTTCCACTTTCTGTGATTGCCTCCAAAACAAACTCCCTGAATCTTAGTCAGTTTGGGGTGTTCTAACAGAATACCACAGACTGGTGACTTAGGCAGCAAACACTTAATTCTCACAGTTCTAGAGGATAAAAGTTCAAGATTAGGGTGCCAGCATGGTTAGGTCCTTCTCGGAGGCCCTCTTCCTGGTTTACAGATGACTGCCTTCTTGCCATATCGTCATTTGCCAGAGGGAGAGAGAGAAGTCATGTCTCTCTCTCTCTTTTATAAGCTCATTAATCTCATCAAGTGGACCCCACCCTCATGACCTAATCTAACCCTAATTACCTCAGAAAAGCCCCACCTCGGAATGCCATCACATTGAGGATTATGGTTTCAACATATCAATGTTGGGGTTAAGCACACATTCCGTCCATAGCATCCTGCATCAAGTCCTCATCTCAGAGTCAACTTTAAGTGGTAGGGGGACATGTGCTTAAATCCAGACTAGAACACTGTAATTATACATGTCTAGGTTAAAAAGAGTCCTTACGTTGCTAATGACAATAGTGTCACTAATAACAACTGCAGCCTAAATTTTATTGATTAGAATTTGGTGACAAAATCAAACTGACTGTGTAAGCTACCTCCTTATATAATGAGGCTGGAACAAAGTTCCTTGCTGTTTGGATGTTCTGTTTGCACACGGAGCTGTAACCGACACTGAGACAAAGTAGGCAAGTATTTTCACCAGCCAATGGGTAAAACCCACTCTTTTTCTTAACTTTCAGCCTGGAAGAAACAGAATCCTAGGAGCATGGGAGACTTAATTCATTCAACAGTAACTATCTCTTTTTAGCCTAAGATTTGGCAGCCGAACAACAGAACAGGAATTATGTCAGCTTTTCTGCTTAGCATGAGCTCTGCCCCAGAACCAATGACATAAAATATGTATGTTTGCTTTCCCTGCCACAAAGTTGTTACACATTATCAAAGCTTTACAAAGTCACTCTATCTTAGGACACCCCTAGACAACTTGTTTCCATCTTACTTCTGGGACAAAAATATTTACTGCATCCTGCTTTCATTGTCTTTGTGAATATTACATTAAATGTTGACATGTGCTTGGCAATTCAAATTCACTGGTTAAATGTTTTTCTCCTCTCAAAATTATTTTTAACATAAGTCTAATAAATATGAATCCAAGATTCTTTACTAAACATGTGACTTTGCCTTGTCTAACCTCAGTATTTTATTCTATAAAACGCAAGTAACTAGGAAACTCCCATTTTAGGTTGTAAAAATTGCAAAAATTACAAAAATGTGTTTAGTGCAGTCCATGGCAAAAAAAAAAAGAACTTCTAAATGTCACATATTATTATTAAAATCAGGTTCAATTACAATAACTGCACAATACAAAAATACAAAGTCAGTATTGTACTTAGACTCTGGAGACACTTTAAAAGACATATAAAGTCTTCTCATTCTAACTCTTTCATTTTGTACTCAATTTAACCTTCATTAAAATTGAACTATAATGTAGAAAGAGATGAATTTTTCGAAAAAGCAAAAATGATGAAGATGTACATCTAGGAATTCACAATATAGAAAGGAAAGCAGAAACATACATAGATTTGATCAGGCACTAAACACTTACTGAATGCCAGCTCTGTACTAGAAAGTACCAGGTACTAGAGTCAAAAAGATGAATAAAACTCTATATCCTCTAAGGGAAGCAGTTGTCCAATAAACAAATAAGAGCCCTATATTAATATGATAAATATCATGTTCACGGTAACATGAGAAGACTTTAAAAGGAATAATGAGCTTTATTAAGGGGAGTTGGAGGTAGAGGCAAGTTAAGTAAAGCTTCTCAGTTATGACTGTTAAAGTGGTACATAAAGGATGAATAGGAGTTCATAAGTTAATCAAAGGGAAGAGAGGGTTCTGGGGCACAGCATAAACAATAGCAAGGACTCACGGAAAAGTATAGCATCTTCAGGGAACTCCAGGTAAATTAGATTAGATCCAGAAGAAATGAGTAAAATAAAGAGGAGAAATGAGAAAAAAAAAACAATTCTCATAAATGTTAGGTTGCAGTTTTTTGAAATGACCATAATGGAGTTATAAGCAAACTTGAGTAAAATATTAATGTCACATAAGGATAGATCACTTGTTCATTTTTACCTAACTAGTTTGTGGCAAAACTAAACCTAGAAGCTGTCTCCCAACTCCAAGTGTGGTGCTCTATCCTCTAGACCAGTGGTTCATAAACAAGGGTCCCAGGACTAACAGCTGCAGCACTACCCAGGAGATTATTAGAAATACACATTCTCAGACTTCGTTCCAGAACTACTGAGCGAGAAACTCTGAGGATACAGCCCAGAAATGTGTGCCTTTAAAAGCCCTCCAGCTGATTCTGAATTACACTGAAATTTGAGAATTGCTGCTCTCGACCATGTTGTGATTTTCACATTCCCAAGGAGTTTTCACTAAGGAAACTAAAGGAAAAGCAAAGATTGCCTCTTTTTGGTCACATAGAGAAAACAGCCTTGTGTTCATAATAAAACTCTATCAATCAAGGACTTTGTGAAAATGGTATGAAAATGTTCTGCTTGAGGGAGTCCTTTGATGGCCAATATCTTAGCAGTCA
The DNA here is from genome assembly GCF_006542625.1 of Nomascus leucogenys. Lineage (NCBI taxonomy): Eukaryota > Metazoa > Chordata > Mammalia > Primates > Hylobatidae > Nomascus > Nomascus leucogenys. The sequence continues at coordinate 61,420,705 of NC_044382.1, forward strand.
CAACAAGTTTAGGTGGCTGGAAAAATCAATTACAGATGTCTTTTAGGTGCGAGCTATACGGAGACCCAAGAACAGGTGCCCACCAGTGTACCTGCTGGAAGGAGTAAGGAGAGAGAAAGAAAATTATAAGAAATGGAAGAAGATGGTCACCTCTTTTCCCTAGAGTTTACTAAATTTATACTTCAAGAACTCAAGTAAGTCAATTCCCAACCTCACAACATTTTAGAGTTTAGGGGAAGGTGAATAAAAGTCTCTTGGGTCATTTTTACCATCACTCACCCCTGTGTTCTCAGTGCCTGGCTCAGTTTCTTGAATATAGTATGTATTTAATAAAAGATTGTTAACTATATAGATGACATAATTAGTACAAAGAATAAAGTAATGTTTTGAGTATATGTCTACAGACGACTAACCAAAAAAGTTAAAAATAGACTGAAAAAAAAATTAAAGCTGATTTTATATAACTGAACATAAAATGTTTGAAGAAATGCAGTCTGAACACAAAGGTTATCGCATTGATTTTTCTGAAATTAGAACCATTCTGCAACCAATCAACCTGCCTCTCCATTGCTGACATCAACCATTGAAGAGATGAAGAAAAATCTCATTTGTGCCAGTATCTGGCAAACTAGCACAAGTTAATTAGTCAATTAAACTATCAGTGTAATAGGGAATGTTACAAACTAACATTAGCAGGTTAAGAGAGGCGAGCTGTATAATTCATAAAGAGAAATGCAAGTCCACAACAGGAATTCAGATGTAGCTTAAATAAAGATGAATCACAGCAAAACTGAATTAAAGACAGGGTCTGAGTGACCTCTAGTGTTATTGAGAAGAATATTAACAAAGTAAAAGAAAATAGCCCATGGTCCTGAATCTAAATGTGTGTGTGTGTGTGTGTGTGTGTGTGTGTGTGTGTGTGTGTGTGTGTGTGTTTTATAAGCTTCATTGCAACACAGTTATCATTTCATCCATTTAAAAGTCAACTAAGAAACAACATGTAGAATTTCACATTTCAGTCTTCATCACTGAAACTCTGTTCTGACTTACCGACTTAGTATTAAAATGTCTTCTTTTGTATATATACAAAAGTTTGAGATCTCAGCCTTACTATTCAAATGCCTTTGGGAAAAACAGTCTTGTATTAAATGTTAAATAACAGAAGGTTTCCCAGCTGATATTGGGAAAAGGTCAAGGGAATACAGAGAAGCAATAAAGTCATTCCAATTTTAGTGTTCAGAGAGAATGCTTACATTCAGTTGCTTCACTTTCTAATGTATGCATTGATTTTTCTAAAAGCACAAGCTCTGATCACCTTCAATCAAGGTTCTTCGAAACCCTCTGATTACCTACCAAATTAAGAACCAATTCTTAGGTGGATCATTCAAGGGCTTCCATGAAATGACTCCCATGACCTTCATTTCCTCTGAAGAAGGCACTGTTGTATGTCACCACACCAGTATCATTCCTGCACATGCAGACTTCCCACATACTAATGTCTTTTTTAACTTCTAGAATTCCGCAAACCTTTGTGTAAAGATAGTCCCGAATCTCGGAAGGGCTTGCAGCTTATTTTTAATAATGTCCTGATTTCAACTCCTATTTCTATCACTTGCTAAATGTGTAATTTTTAAAAAATTGCTTAGCCTAACTTAACTCAGTTTGATCATCCCTAATATAAGGATCATGAATATATTACCCCCACTACCACTGCATAACAGAAAGTAAAGAAGGGTAGAATGAAATCAAGGTCAAATACCGTCTCTGTCATTGATTAACTTTGGGATTCTGAAGAAGACAGTCAATGTCTTAGTTCCAGTTTCCTGTCTGTAAAACAGGTACAATTATAACCAACTTTATAATATTAACATGAGGATTAAAATCAGATGGCTTATAAGAAAAAGAACCCAGTGTACCCTAGGCACTCAATAAGTACTTAACTCTGCACACTCTGGGACCAGTGCCTCTGCCCAACTCTTCCATTTGGGGTAGGGGCATGGATGTTGGGTGAGGCCATCAAGCTTTCTAGCTGGAGTTTCTGCTTATGCTAGACCTCCTTTTCCTATTGCAAATGTAGGTCAAAGATTCAAGAAGATGTTAGTAGCACATCTAAGGCATGGTTATTATGGGCCACCTGATCATCACATTTAGTTTTCACCTACTGTCTTGACCTCTTGTGTCTTCTGCTATAACTTACAGGATGGCTCATTTAGCTCTAAGCTATATGCAGTAAAATTATTTTAGCCATAGTCTTGGTCTAAGCCAGGCTCAGGGTGAAAAGTTAAAACAAAGATTTATTGTATGGTTCCACTAATATGAGGTGCCTAGAGTTGTCAAACTCATAGAAACAGAAACTAGAGTGGTGGTTTCCAGGAGTGCAAAGTGGAAAGTTGTTTAATGGGTATAGAGTTGCAGTTTTGTAAAATGAAGGTTCTGGAGACCGGCTGCACAACAATGTGAATATATGTAACACTATGGAACTGAACACTTAAAAGTGGTTAAGACTGGCCAGGCTCTGCAGCTCATGCCTGTAATCCCAGCACTTTGGGAGGTTGAGGCAGGAGGATCACTTGAGCCCAGGAATTCGGGACCAGCCTGGGCAATATAGCAAGACCCCATCTCTAAAAAATTAAAAATTAAAAATATTTTAAATGGTCAAAAAAATGCTTTAAATGGTACCAAAACAGAGATATAGACCAATGGAACAGAACAGAACCCTCAGAAAAAATACCACACATCTACAACCATCTGATCTTTGACAAACCTGACAAAAACAAGAAATAGGGAAAGGATTCCCTATTTAATAAATGGTGCTGGGAAAACTGGCTAGCCATATGTAGAAAGCTGAAACTGGATCCCTTCCTTACACCTTATACAAAAATTAATTCAAGATGGATTAAAGACTTAAATGTTAGACCTGAAACCATAAAAACCCTAGAAGAAAACCTAGGCAGTACCATTCAGGACATAGGCATGGGCAAGGACTTCATGTCTAAAACACCAAAAGCAATGGCAACAAAAGCCAAAATTGACAAATGGGATCTAATTAAACTAAACAGCTTCTGCACAGCAAAAGAAACTACCATCAGAGTGAACAGGCAACCTACAGAATGGGAGAAAATTTTTACAATCTACTCATCTGACAAAGGGCTAATATCCAGAAACTACAATGAAGTCAAACAAATTTACAAGAAAAAAACAAACAACCCCATCAAAAAGTGGGCGAAAGATATGAACAGACATTTCTGAAAAGAAGACATTTATGCAGCCAAAAGACACATAAAGAAATGCTCATCATCCCTGGCCATCAGAGAAATGCAAATCAAAACCACAATGAGATACCATCTCACAACAGTTAGAATGGTGATCATTAAAAAGTCAGGAAACAACAGGTGTTTCCTCCAGGCTGTGGAGAAATAGAAACACTTTTACACTGTTGGTGGGACTGTAAACCAGTTCAACCATTGTGGAAGTCAGTGTGGCGATTCCTCAGGGATCTAGAACTAGAAATACCATTTGACCCAGCCATCCCATTACTGGGTATATACCCAAAGGATTATAAATCATGCTGCTATAAAGACAACACATGCACACATATGTTTATTGTGGCACTATTCACAATAGCAAAGACTTGGAACCAACCCAAATGCCCATCAATGATAGACTGGATTAAGAAAATGTGGCACATATATACCATGGAATACTATGCAGCCATAAAAAATGATGAGTTCATGTCCTTTGTAGGGACATGGATGAAGCTGGAAACCATCATTCTCAGCAAACTATCACAAGGACAAAAAACCAAACACCGCATGTTCTCATTCACAGGTGGGAACTGAACAATGAGAACACATGGACACAGGAAGGGGAACATCACACACCGGGGCCTGTTGTGGGGTGGGGGTAGGGTGGAGGGACAGCATTAGGAGATATACCTAATGTTAAATGACAAGTTAGTGGGTGCAGCACACCAACATGGCACATGTATACATATGTAACAAACCTGCACGTTGTGCACATGTACCCTAAAATTTAAAGCATAATAAATTATGAGATGAAATTCATTATCCCTTAAACGCAACTTCTTTTGGCATCTCCATGACAGCTCACATAACACACAGTGAGCTTGCATGCAAGCATACCAACACACACAGAATAGGAAGGGTAGTTTGTTTGCTTTGTTTGTTTCTGTTTGTTTGTTTGTTTTGAGACAGAGTCTCCCTCTGTCGCCCAGACTGGAGTGCAGTGGTGCAATCTCAGCTCACTACAAGCTCTGCCTCCTGGATTCAAGCAATTCTCATGCCTCAACCTCCTGAGTAGCTGGGATTACAAGCATGCACCACCATGCCCAGCTATAATTGTGTTTTTAGTAGTGATGAGGTTTTGCTATGTTGGCCAGGCTGGTCTCAAACTCCTGGCCTCAAGTGATCCACCCACATCAGCCTCCAAAAGTGCTGGGATTACAGGCCTAAGCCACTGTGCCCGGCCTCTTTATTTTTTTATTTTTTATTTAATTTTTTTTTTTTTTTTTTTTTTTTTTTTTTTTTTTTTTGAGACGGAGTCTCGCTCTGTCGCCAAGGCTGGAGTGCAGTGGCGCAATCTCGGCTCACTGCAAGCTCCGCCTCCCGGGTTCACGCCATTCTCCTGCCTCAGCCTCTCCAAGTAGCTGGGACTACAGGCGCCCGCCACCACGCCCGGCTAATTTTTTGTATTTTTTAGTAGAGACGGGGTTTCACCGTGGTCTTGATCTCCTGACCTCGTGATCCGCCCACCTCGGCCTCCCAAAGTGCTGGGATTACAAGCGTGAGCCACCACGCCCGGCCGCCTCTTTATTTTTAACATAAACAGAATTACGACATGAGGTAGGATAGTTTTCGTCTAATAACATAATTTTTCTAACTGGCCCCCTACCAATATCACAAATTCTACATTATTTTGACCCCATGTTCAGGACGGGAAAGAGTACACCTCCTTGAATGCCACCTAACATGTAAGAAAAGGGTTTGATTCTAACTCATTTGGCTAAAAGTAAAAGGAATAAAGAGATCCACATTCCTCTTCCACCTAGAGCAACTTGGGCAGAACCTGGGATAAGGCCCCAGTATAAATAGCTTTGAATTCCTTTCAATTATTACCAGGATTTTGTATGATCCTTAAAATGATTTCTCAACAACAGTTAGCAGCAATTCCTGATATTCCTGAAAACTTAGTAGAGCAAAGGAAGGAGTCCCAAAGCCACCTCCAGACCTGTGGCCCTTCCTGCTGAATATGCTGGAAAAAAAGGAGAAAAAACTAAAAGTCTGCACTGCTGCTTTCTCAGATTGGAAATTCCAAATTACTTTTAAAGCCTCCTCATGAATGTGTCCCTCTAATAGCCTAACCCCTATTATTGGCCTGATATACAGAATCCTTAGAGCTTGATGAAAAAGGATGAAACTCAGGAGTTTCAGGTATAAGTGAGCTGAAATAACCCGGCCCATTTATTCTCAGATCCTTGTCCTTCTCAAGTCAGTTTTCCCTATGATGCTATCTCGGTACTTCTGGGCAGATTCTAGCAATCTTAGTGTTCTCTTGCTCATGCTCACATTTTAAATTTTTATTGATGTATAACATGCATACAGAAAAGTGCACAAATTCTAATTGTACAAATTGATAAACTTTTCACAAAGTAAACATTTCTGCATAGACAGCACCCAATCAAAGAACACGGTATTGCCACAATCCCCAAAGTCCCCTTGTGCCTTGAACAAATTATCCAGGCAAGGGTAACTGGTATACCAATCAAGGTGACTTCTAACACTGTGCATTCATTTTGCCTCTTTTTCAGAACTTTATAGAAACACAATCACACAGAGTGATCCCTAAATTCATGAGATTCATCTATACTGTTCTGACTATAGTTTGTTCACTCTCATTGCTGTACAATATGACTACATCAAGATTTGCCTATCTGGTTGTAAATGCAGGTCTCCATATAGCCATTAGCCCATCATATTTGGGTCTGTGAATGCACATCAAATCATCGTGCCCTAAGTTTCTAGCAATCTTCTAATGATGCTCTGACAGTAGCCCCAGAACTTCCTTGCCATCCCCTGTCCATGCCAGTGATTCCCAAACTCCAGCTCTTAGGTCCAACCAGCCACTGCCCCATGTAAGAACCAGGAAAGTCCTTTTGCCAGAGAACAATACAACCTTTCTATGTTTGTAGAGATTCTGTTATTGCCTTACAGATTATTTTTGAAATTTCTATATTCTATGTGGTTTAGTTCCAGTCAATAAGTTTTATTAGGGTTCTATCTCAGTGCCAAGCACTGTGCTGCTTGCTGGGCTATGAAATAAAGGAAGGTATAGTCCCACAATTGGGGGAACTTAAACGCTGTTAGAAATAAACATGAGGCCAAGCTTGGACGCTATTAAAAATAAACATGAGGCCGGGCACGGCGACTCACACCTGTAATCTCAGCACTTTGGGAGGCCGAGTTGGGTGGGTCACCTGAGGTCAGGAGTTCGAGACCAGCCTGGCCAACATGGTGAAACCCCATCTCTGCTAAAAATACAAAACTTAGCCAGGTGTAGTGGCGCACGCCTGTAGTCCCAGCTACTCAGGAGGCCAAGGCAGGAGATCTGCTTGAACCTGGGAGGCGGAGGTTGCAGTGAGCTGAGATTGCGCCACTGCACTCCAGCCGGGGTGACAGAGCAAGACTCTGTCTCAAAAAAAAAAAAAAGAAAAGAAAAGAAATAAACATGATATTGCTTATGTGCCCCCCTCCACCAAAGTATATGTGCTGCCCAAATTTCTCATCAATGTAGTTCTAACTCCAGGGAAGAGTAAGCACATAGCCCTGGGGCTGAGGGAGAATCAGGGAAGTCTTAAGTAATCGCTTAGTCACCCGAAGTGTAAAATGCCATTTAAGTATTGTATATCAGTAAAGGTTAGCTTAATAATATAATCATGCCTACTTTAATATTAAAAACATTTCCCTTCATTATTGTCAGTTAAAACAGACACTTCGCGACAATGTGTCCTGTTTAACACCTGAAATTTAGTACCTCTATGAATCACCAATATTTTAAACCACTACAGACATCACCATAGAAGTTTGAAAAGGACGAATCTAAACAACCCGTAAAAATTTACCACAAAATAAAAGGAGAAGAGGCACCTCAATCAATCTTGTAGACGAGCCGGCCATATTGTGTTTTCACATATACTAATTGACCTATTTTCCCAGAAAATAAATAATCTTCAGATATTTTATTCATTTTAAACAACCACGCATATCGCAGTAAGTATCTGAGGCTTTAAATCACAAATCTCCCTAAAACACAACCTGAAATTCTAGTGTCATTCATACATTTAATAACCAAAAAAGTAATACTTATGATTTTCCTAACTGTTTGAAAGTAGAAAATGACTCCTGGGAAGGCAGAGAAGCCAATTTGCTATGCGCAGCTTTCATTTCCTGCTCTTAATTCAAATCTTCATAAAATTATTTGAAGTCTTGGCACCAGTAGTGGCATTCCAAAGTAGCTCATAGGAGGACCTTTTAGGAGGGACATTTAGATGTAAATACAGTCTGCATATCAACCGAAACAGTCTGTGGACTTCGAGTCCTTAAAACAGACATCTTTCTAACCACAAAGAAGGAAATACATGAGAGTGGCACAGATGATCAGAACTAAAGGTGAGATTTCTTTGCGTACTCTTATTTGGGCTTTTTTTGCTGTGTCTTTCTGTGAAAAGAGAAACATGATCTTTTTACTTGTTCGTATGCACATCCTCTAAGTCAGGGGAGGCCCAAGGGTATGTACAATGCGAAAACCTCAGGATGTAGGTAAGAATTAAACGTCTTGAAGTCAAACGATATCATCTAGGCTAAAGAAGAAAAGAAAAGATGCATGAGATGTGAGCGCTAGTCTGATCCAGTATCGAGGTAGGGAAGAGGAGGACAGGCTGAAAGTGAACTTTAGAAGAAGCAGCCTATGGTGTAGGAGGAAAAACAGGAGTGTGGGATGTCTTAAAAACAAATAACCCAATCAAAAAGTGGGCAAAGTACATGAATAGACACTGCTTAAAAGAAGGTGAAAAATGCTCATCATCAGTAATCATCAGAGAAATGCAAACCAAAACCACAATGCCACACTATCTCACACAAGTCAGAATGGCTTTTATTAAAAAGTCAAAAAAAAACAGATGTTGGTAAGGCTGTAGAGAAGAGGGAACATTTATACACTGTTGGGAGGAATATAAATTAGTCCAACCACTGCGGAGAGCAGTTTGCAGAATCCCAAAGAACTAAGAGTTGAACTACCATCTGACCCACCAATCTCATTACTGGGTATATACCCAAAAAACAGCTAATCATTCCACCAAAAAGACACTTGCACTCATATGTTCATTGCAGCACTATTCACAATGGCAAAGGCATGGAACCAACCCAGATGTCCATCAACAGTGGACTGGTTAAAAAAAATGTGGTACATACACAACATGAAATACTACACAGCCATAAAAAGGAATAAAGTCAGTCGTGTTATTTGCAGCAATGTGGACGGAGCTGGGAGGCATTATCCTAAGTGAAGTAACGCAGAAACAGAAAACCAAATACCACACGTTCTCACTTATAAGTGGCAGCTAAATATTGGGTCCTCAGGGACCTAAAGATGGCAACAATAGACACTGGGGCCCACTAGAAGGAGGAGAGGGGGAGGAAGGCAAGGTCTGAAAAACTACCTGGCCAGGCACGGTGGCTCACGCCTGTAATCTCAACACTTTGGGAGGCCGAGGCGGGTGGATCACGAGGTCAGGAGATTGAGACCATCCTGGTTAACATGGTGAAACCCCGTCTCTTCTAAAAATACAAAAAAAAAATTAGCTGGGCGTGGTGGCGGGCACCTGTAGTCCCAGCTACTCAGGAAGTTAAGCCAGGAGAATGGTGTTAACCCAGGAGTTGGAGCTTCCAGTGAGCCGAGATCGTGCCACTGCACTCCAGCCTGGGCAACAGAGCAAGATTCCATCTCAAAAAAAAAAAAACACTACCTATTGGGTACTATGCTCACTACCTGGGTGATAGATTCATTCACACCCAAAACCTCAGCATCACGCATTTTATCTTTGTAGCAAACCTGCACATGTACCCTCTGATTCTAAAATAAATGTTAGAAAAAAATTACGTTGGGGGAAAGAAATGTTTCAACAAGGAAAGGATAATCAACCATTTCAAAAGCTGCTCAAAGGCTAAACAAGACGAATTTTAAGAAGTGGCCAATGACAGCAGCAAGATAAAGGCACCAATAATCATGACAAATGAAGTTTCTAGAGGTAGGGAGGGCAGAAGTGGAGGAAAGGAAGTACAGCGAAAATATATAAATAGAGGATATAGATACTTTTCAGAAATTTGCGATAAAGAAAAATGCACAAGTTGATAGTATCTAAAGCAGAATTTCTTTTTTTTTTTTTTTTTTTTTTTTTTTGAGACAGGGTCTTGCTCTGTCATGCAGGCTGGAATGCAGTGGCATGATCATAGCTCACTACAACTTCAATCTCCTGGCCTCAATGTATCCTCCACCTCAGCCTCCTGAGTAACTGAGACTACAGGTACATGTCACCATGCCTGGCTAATTTTGGTATTTTTTGTAGAGATGGGGTTTTGCCATGTTGCCCAGACCGGCCTCTAACTCCAGAGCTCAAGCAATCCTCCTGCCTTGATCTCCCAATGTGCTGAGACTACAAGCCTGAGTCACCGTGCCCAGCCAGGACTTTTAAAAGGTGAAATATATGAGGTCATGTGTTTATACTGGTGAGATAAATCTGGCAAGAAGAGGATAATGGGTGATTCAGAAGAGAAAGGAGTGAATGCAGGCTTGAAGTTCTCAAGCAGATGACAGACAGGTATGAGGTCTAGTATCTGAGGTGTGTGAGGAGGGGAATAGATAAAGGCTGGACATTTCCTCCTCTATGAAAGAGGGATTGGCAGAAGATGTAGGCATTTGGGAGATTTATCATGGGGAAGCTGGATTAATTTTCTTCTGATTACTTCAGTTTGTTTCAGTGAAATAAACAGGGAGGCGATAAGCTAGGAAAAGTGGAAGGGGGTATTGAAATTTTGAGGAAAAATGGGATTTTTTTTTATAATTCTGATAGCCTGTGGTGTTTTCCTCATGGAGCCCCAGCTAGTAGGAAAAAGACACCCAAAAACTCTCTCACAATTGCACAACAACAATAAAGAGGCCAAGTGAAGAAAAATAACAGCTGTTGGGATAGAGTAAACAAGGGGACCCTACTTTACCCGGGAGTGTAGCTGAGGTGCAGAGAAGTAATGGAGGGCCTCTCAGATTCTGAGACCTAAAATCTGAGTGGGCATGTTCCAGAAAAGCATGCAGGGAAGAGTAGAAGAACTTGGCAAGTTAAAAAGACTGAGGCCAGGCACAGTGGTTCACACCTGTAATCCCAGCATGTTGGGAGGCTGAGGTGGGAGGATCACTTGAGTCTAGGAGTTCGAAACAAGCCTGGGCAACAGAGCAAGACCCCAGTTCTACATAAAGAAAAAGAAAAAATTAGCCAGGTGTGATAGTGTGTGCCTGTGGAACCAGCTGCTCTGGAGGCTGAGGCCAGAGGATCGCTTGAACCCAGGATGAGGTCGAGGCTGCAGTAAGCTGTGATGGCGCCACTGCACTCCAGCCTGGATGACAGAGAGAGACCCTGTTTCAAAAAAAATACTGAGAGAAGACCGTTGTGGATAGAATACAATCAGTTGACGGGGCATGAAGTGAGTCTGTAGAAACAGATGGAGGCCAGACCATGGGGGTCTTCTGTGTCAGGCTGGGGACTGGTGTTTTTGTTTCAATGGTGTGAAGAAGCTCTTGAAGGCTTTTTAGCAATGTTCACAGCAAAAATGATCAAAAGTGCCTATTACACCGTTCTATCTGGCTGCAGCGTAGAAAATGATGCAGAAGTGAAAATAGTATAATTAGGGGAAACAGGCCATTGAGGTAGAGGAAATGACAGTATCTTAAACCAAGGGGATGATAGTGAGATGGAGAAATATTTCAGAACTAGAAATGACAGGACCTGTCATTAGATTACAGGCAAGGAGTAAGGAAAAGAGAGATGTCAAAGATGAATTATTAACAGTATGACATTGAGGTGGTGGGGTGGATAAATCACTGGAAAAAAAAGGGGGGGCAATTTGAGGAAGAGGCAAAACAGATTCCAGTGGGTCAGGCTGAGCAAGAGGCCATCTAACATTGGTCCTGGTGAATTTGAAATGCCAGCATCACATTTACCCTCATACCAAGCCCCAGCCCCTTGTATCAAAGCAATGTGAATCTGGGGGTGGGGGAAAAAGCTGGAGTCATTAGCACTTGCCTGTGGGACTAAAGGGTTCTATATTCAGAGATGTTTTACTTCAGTCAAAATACAAACAAAGAGAAATGTTAATTATCCAAGCCAGAACCTAAAGAATTCAAGCTAAGTAATGACCCACAGCACTAGAACCAATTAAACACTGAGATCTGAAAGACAGTATGGTAGCATCGCTCATAAAATGCAAACACTCTATCATTCATGGAATTTGGCCCCACTAAATGGAGAAAACAATCAAATAAAGGAAGTCTTCATAAACTCTGTGTTGACTTCCTTCTTGATAATTTGACAGACAAGATACAAAAAGCTTCCTTTTGGAGCTGACTCCATTCTAAGAACAGTAACCAACAATCTGGCTGACTGGCTACAACTATCAGTTAAGAAAGTAAATGAGTTTTCCATCCCATTCTCAGCATTCACCTCTTATGTTTTCCCCTTCACATATATTTTGAGATAGAATGAGAACCCCATCTAGAGTTTATCATAGGAAATTGTTCAAGTAGAAAACTATACGAAAATAACTCCACTGGAGAGAAATGGTTGAAAAACAGTACTAAGATACATTTACATGGTTTCTAGATGTATTGTTGATCCAATGTGGTATGGTAAAAATAGACCTTACTGATAAATTAATACTTATGTATGTGGATATAGATGTAGATATTTGGGCAGAGCTTTGTAAAAATATGAAATTAACATTTAAGAAATTAACAGAATGTGACCAGGCATGGTGGCTCACACCTGTAATTCTCAGCACTTTGGGAGGCCAAGGCGGGTGGATCACTTGAGGCCAGGAATTCAAAACCAGCCTGACCAACATGGCAAAACCTGTCTCTACTAAAAATACAAAAATTAGCCTACTGTGGTGGCACACGCCTGTAATCCCAGCTACTTGGGAGGTTGAGGCATGAGAGTCGCTTGAATCCAGGAGGCGGAGGTTGCACTGAGCTCACTTCGCACCACTGCACTCCAGCCTGGGTAAGAGTGAGACTCCGTCCCGAAAGGACAGGACAGGACAAGGACAGGGACAGGGACAGGGACAGGGACAGGACAGGAAAGAAAAGAAAGGAAGGAAGGAGGGAAGGAGGAAAGGAGGGAGGGAAAGAAATTAACAGGAAATTAACAGAATGTATCTCACTTCTTAATATTCTTAGCACATTAAGACACACAGTGCCTTTTTTACATAGCTGTCCTACTCGGAAACATTTTAAAACTTTAAAAGTACATCTGCTAATGTCTTCATAAAGAACAGTGCGTTCAGTCTGTTCTTTGAAATGAAGTGTCAACCATCACTGCAATTCTTAGAACGGAGATGTTAAGAGTCTGTGGTGACAAGAATGGGCTCATGTAGGCTGCTGATAGTACAGATTCCTACAAATGTCTCCGTGTACTTCTGAGCCATGTAAATGATCCATGCCTAATGGATCATGAAGAGCATTTTGAAGCCCCCTTGTCCCTGAATGTCACTGACTCTCAAGACCTTGTCAAAAACCACCAGTGGTTGCCGCGATGATATCTCCCAAGTGCCCCTTCCCCAAAGCAACTTTCAAATGCATTTGAAGGCTCTCAAAAGCTGGCAGCAAAATTCAAGGGGAATTCAACAGTGTACATCTGAGCTTAAAAAAAAAAACAGTTAAACCTGAGATAATATTTGAGAAATTGATGTTTCACAGTGGGAACAGTAAGCTATTACTACATAGGAGTTTCATTTTTATCCAATTGGAATGAAATAATAGCCAATAGAGATAGAACACTTGCTGAGTGTCAGACTGTAACAAATTATTTACATTTGTATGTCATTTAACTTTCACAAGTTTCCTGTAAGTACCATTATCATTCCCATTTTATGAACGATGTCCTCTGAGATGCCAAGAGACATTCCTCATTTAGTAAGTGGCAAAATGGTGATTCAAACTCAGGTTTCTCTAGTTCCAGAAGGTGAGCTTGTGAGCACCTTCCAAGGGTCCCATATGCCATTATATGGAATTCTACAAACTCAGAAAAGTTTCAGTGGAAACTTCATGTGGAAAATCATATATTTTTCCAAAAAATTCAGTGGAAATCATATATTTACTCATGAAGAAACTCCCAAAAAAGGAAGTTTGGGGTTGACAAAATTAAATTCGTATCCCAACTCTGACATTTGTGGTCTATGCAACCTCAGGCAAGTTTATTTAACAACTCAGTGTGGTAATGAGAAACTCAATGAGGTGAATGTTATAATCCCTATTTTACAGATGAACATGCTGGTTAAAAGTAACCTTGGGTGTGACTATAAACAAGATTGTTGACGCCTTTATTTGAAAACACTACCAAAAAAACAAAAAGTGGTGCTAAATTTCACTCAGTCTAACCCAGATCACAGGATTGAATAAACTAGAATTTGGGGACTACATAGTAGTCCCCCTGTATTCATCTGTTTTCACACTGCTATTAAAAAATACCTGAGACTGGGTAATTTATAAGGGAAAGAGGTGTAATTAAACTCACCATTCTATGTGCCTGGGGAGGCCTCAGGAAACTTACAATCATGGTAGAAGTAGAAGGGGAAGCAGGTACCTTCTTCACAAGGCAGCAGGAGAGAGAGAGAGTAGGGGGAAGCACCAGACAACCATCAAACAATCAGATCTTGTGGGAACTGACTATCATGAGAACAGCAAGTGGGAAATCTGCCCCCATGATCCAATCACCTCCCACCAGGTCCCTCCCTCAACACTTGGGGATTACAATTCGAAATGAGATTTGGGTGGGGACACAGAGCCAGATCATATCACTCCCTTTATCCATAGGGGATGCATTTTAACATGCATAGTAGATGCCTGAAACCATACATAGTACTAAACCTTATACACTGTATATACTATGTTTTTTCCTATACACACATACCCATGGTAAAAATTATAAATTAGGTAAAGCAAAAGATCAACAATAATAACTAATAATAAAATAGAACAATTATAACAATATACGGTATTAAATGTTTTGTAGGCCAGGCTCGCTGGCTCATGCCTGTAATCCCAGCACTTTGGGAGGCTGAGGCAGATGGATCACTTGAGGCCAGGAGTTTGAGACCAGCCTGGGCAACATAATAAAATCCCATCTCTACTAAAAATACAAAAATTAGCCTGACATGGTGGCACATGCCTGTAATCCCAGCTACATGGGAGGCTGAGACACATGAATCGCTTGAACCCAGGAGGCGGAGGTTGCAGTGAGCTGAGGTCACACCACTGTACTTCAGTCTGGGTGACACAGCAAGACTCTGTCTCAAATAAAAAAAAAAGGTAAGTGTGTGTGTGTGTGTGTGTGTGTGTGTGTGTGTGTGTCAAAATATCTTATCGTATGTAAGGTTTTCTGACGCAGTTGACCTCTGGTAACTGAAACCACCAGTAACTGAAACCGCAGGAAGCGAATCTGTAAATAAGGAGGAACTACTATGCTGGTATGGGTTTATTGTGTAATTGTCTTGGAGGGATCTCAGATCCAGACTACACTCCCACAGATGGGAGTAGAGTTTTCTTAAAGTGAAATGACATTTTCATTCTCAGCCGTCCTGCAAAGAGGTCCTTCTGGGGCAAGGAGTTAGGGCAATACATTTGGTATTGGCTACTCCTGGCCACAGTGACAGTTCCAGAAAGAAACAAGAGGCCAGTCTGGTAGAAGGACCTGAGGCTGTGCCAGAACTGTAAATTACTGCATGTTTTACTTCTCTTTCCTTATTACCAATCTTCAGTAAAATCTCTGCGATGAGCTAAGACAAAATTCAGCAAACATTTTCTGTAAAGGGCTGGATAGTAAATATTCCAGGCTTTGTGCCCATGCTGTCTCTGTCACAACCACTTAACTCTGTTGCAGAAAAGCATCCATAAATATGTAAATGAATGAATGTGGCTGTGCTCCAATAAAACTTCATATACACTGAAATTTTAATTTAATATAATTTTACATGCGATAACATATTATTCTTCTTTGGACTTTTTTTGAACCATTTAAAATTCATTCTTAGCTCACAGGCCATACAAAAACAGGCAGAGGACCAGATGTGAAGCATAGATTAGGGTTTGCCAACCCCTGCTCTGGGAAATTAAAGAGGAGGGCATGTCCTTCTGGGAGTAAGACAGTAAAAGAGAAAAAAAGTGTGCCTTCCCCTGAAGATTACGGGTGGAAACCTACTGCAACAGTCACCATCAGAAGACAGCCCCATTCACGGAATGCTGATCTTCCTCCAACTTAACCAAGCCCACAGTGACTGAATTTTAGGATGTCAATGTAAGGCAACAATGCCCTCTAAACTGCTACAGACTGGCTATTATAGAGTAAAGGATCCGTGATGTTGCTGGGACATAGAACATGCTCTGATGACACTTGATTCCTTCCTTTCTTCCTTCTTTCTTTCCTTCCTTCCTTTTTTTTTTCTTATTTTAGTTTCACAAACTCAGTGTGATCATGTTTAATTCCTGTTGGGGTTTTTTCCTAAGTCTGACTAATAGGAAAATAGGAAAGTCAAATCCTTATTATTTAAACCATAGTTAAGACTTTAGGGCTGGACACTGACTCATGCCAGTAATCCCAATCCTTTGGGAGGCTGAAGTGGGAGAATCATTGAGCACAGGAGTTTGAGACCTGCCTGGGCAACATAGCAAGATCTCTTTTCTACAATAAAATATTTTTTTCATTAGCCAGGCATGGTCACACGTGACTGTAGTCCTACCTACTTGGGACACTGAGGTGGGAGGATTGCTTGAGCCCAGGAGGTTGAAGTTGCAGTGAGCCATGAACGTGCCACTGCACTCCAGCCTGGGTAACAAAGCAAGACCCTGTCTCCAAAAAAAAAAAAAAAAAAAAAAAAAAAGTTTTTTTTTTTTTAAAGATTAATTGTTCAAGACCTATAGTCAAGGGACAAAAGTAAACTAAGACAGTACACAAAAGATTCTTTGATGGTGGTCTCTACCACTGCCCCATACAAAAATTGCACCACATATGTCTTTTTCTCCACATTCTATGTACACCTTTGTGTATGTGCACACTCACATACACGTAGGCTTTCTCCAACCTTTACTTTTATGCACACTTCGAAATAAAATTTTTCATTAAATTCATTCATCTTTTGGATCAGCCAAAGGAGAACTTTGTAGACATTAATGCAGCATAGAAAATCAATACATCACAATTAGTAAAAAAAAAAATTGGAAAGCCTCCTGGCTTATTCTATTTTATTTTTACCCATACACTTTCAGTTTGTTTGAACAGAGAGTAATTTTGCTATTCATTCCATCAACCAGAATTCTTGGACCAATGAAGCCAATGGACACTAATGAAAAGGCATTTTTCATGTCCGCTACATTTGACTTAACACCAAGTTGCTTAATGAATTACATTTGGGTTTCACCTTAGAGTTGATTAAATATTTAACATTTGGAATAAAAATATAGCTGCATTTGGTAGGTTAAGGGTGAGCCACAAAATGATTTCTAGCAACTGATTCTGGAAGCACATTGTAGGGAACACTATTAAAGATTATCTAACCCAATAAACCAATAGGTTAGGCTAGAAAACTGAGGCCCAAGAGATCAGGTGGCACGCTCAAGGCAAAGTCATCCAGGTAGATTTTAATCTGCCATTTATTTTAGCTGCATATTAGACTACTTTTGAGAAGCAGAAAGTGGGACATTTCTTTTAGGATGGTCGAATCCTAGTTTTCAGAGATTGGCCCTTTTTTTGAACAGGTGTAGATTTTGTACCTGATCTCAGTGTGCATGTGTTTCTAACACCCCCAAATGAAGGCTCTGCTCTAAGGGAAGATAGGATTTTAGCTGCTGCTGTGGGTACTGCAGGGTTAAGTGCCAACGTGTTTAGGTGCAAGGTTTATTCTTGAAGTTGCCAGCTTTAGCTAATTGCAGATGTAAAAGATATGACACTAATCTTTAAAAAATAAAATAAAACCAGCACATTGCAATGAAACCACAAAATTTTTTCACTGTGTGCCTTCCCTAAGGACAATTACACTAGAAAAAGCAGATTGATAAAATACTCTTTTATCAATCTTTTTTGAATAAAATACCCTCTTTTAAATAAAAAAAAGTTAAAAAGGTTCTTCCAACTTAAATCTGATTAAGGAAAATTAACATTTGGTTCTGAGTTAGAAGTTGTTTGGGGTCACAAAATTGTAAGCTGCCTCGGAACAGCTATTTCCATCCAATTAACCAACTAATTTTAGAGCATTATTGAGGTATAATTGATACAATAACCTACACATATTTAAGGGGCACAATTTGACCAGCGTTGACATATGCATACATTCATGAAGCCATCATCACAATCAAAATAATAAGCATTTCCATAATGCCCAAAAGTTTCCTATCACCTGTTGGTAATCCACCCCCTCTCCAATGCTGTCCACAGCCATCTACCATCTGCCTTTTTCTTTGTTTGCTTTTGTTTAGTTTTGTTCTACTAGTTGTCCAGCAGCCCTTTACTGAAATATTTTCTTTTGCAGCTCTTTACTACCTGGGCATTCAGCCATCTAGGAAGTCATGAGGGTGGCACCATCAACATGGCGGCCCACAGATGAGGCCATCCCCAGGATCTCTCTAGTGGTTCCAGAGAGTTCTCTGGCTAAAAATTGATGCTACATTTGTCAGACATTGTTGACAATCTCATAAAAAGTGTATTTACACTGCACTCAATGTTTTCCTGTCTCTTTCTCTCTTTTAGGGGTTCCTTGAGGGATTTGATGATCAGAGCAGAAGCAGAAGGTACTATCACAATCTGGGACTGCCTGTTCTGAATGGTAAGTTCCACTGTAATCCTTATACCCTCCAGTCACCAGTTGCCTTGGAAATGTATAAACAACCTTTTTTGGAGACAGAGCCAAGGGATCCACCTTGGCAGCCAGGGCAGATATGGCACAGACATCCCCATCCATGCACCTCAGATACATGGCTTTGGTCTCATTGGGTTTGAACTCAGGCCATATGGTGGGGGCAGCCAATGTTAGATAAACCCAAATGTGGGATGATGGAATAAAGTTGCACTTTTGTCTCCTCTGAGCCAAAAGCTAAAAACTGCTTTTTGTTTACATTTTCTAGAAATGTATAGAAATGAAATCCTATAGTGTGTACTCCTTTTTAGTCTGGCTTCTGTAATGCACCATAAGTGATTTTGAGATTCAGCCATGTTGTTGTATGTATCAATAGTTTGTTCCTTTTCTGTGTTCTGAATTAATTGTAAGGACATAGAAAATTAACTTAAAATGAACCAAAGACTTAAATGCTAAAGTATAAAACTTCTAAAAAAAGACACAGGAGAAAATCATAGTGGACTTCAGTTAGAATAAGATCTCTTATATAGGGTAACAAAAGCATTAATTATTTTAAAAATTAATAAATTGGGCCGGTCCCAGTGGCTAACACCTATAATCCCAACATTTTGGGAGGCCTAGGTGGGCAGATCACTCGAGGTCAGGAGTTTGAGACCAGCCTGGCCAACATGGTGAAACCCTGTCTCTACTAAAATACAAAAAAAATTAGCCAGCCGTGGTGGCAGGCACCTGCAATCCCAGCTATTTGAGAGGCTGAGGCTAGAGAATCTCTTAAATCCTCTGAAAAAAATAAATAAATAAAAATAAATAATAAATAAATTGGACTTCATCAAAATTAAAAACTTTGCTCTTCAAAAGACTGCTAAGAAAATGAAAAGACAAGCCACAAACTATGACAACATATATATCAGATGAAGGATTCACAGTCAGGTCATATAAAGAACTCAATAAGGCAAGGCATGGTGGCTCATGCCTATAAGCCCAGTGCTGTAGGAGGCCAAGGTGAGAGGATCACCTGAGGCCAGGAGTTCAATACCAGCCTGGCCAACATAGAGAGATCCCATCTCTACAAAAAACAATTTAAAAGAATTAGCTAGGCATGGTGGCTCATGCCTGTGATCTCAGCTACTCAGAAGGCTGAGGCAGGAGGATTGCTTGAGCCCAGGGGGTCGAGGCTGCAGTGAGCTGTATCACTACAGTGAGCTGTATCACTACACTCCACTCACCCCAACCTGCTGACTCTTTGCTGCCAGCCTTCCCTGAGACCCTGCCTGACTTCTACTTCCTTCCTCCTTCCTGTCTTTACTCTTGGACTGTTTTCCTGCATCTCACCAGGAATCTGCTCTCATGACCTCTTCAGCTACAGGATTTGACTTGCTCGCAGTATCTGCTACGGTTTGAATGAGTCCCCTCCAAACTTCAGGTGCTGCCAATATAATAGTATTAAGATCTGGGGCCTTTAAAAGGGAAAGGACTCTCTATTCAATAAATGGTGCTGGAAAAACTGAATTGCCATATGGTAGAAGAATAAAACTGGAGTTCTGTCTCTCACCATAAACAAAAAATTAACTCAAAAGATGAATTAAAGACTTAAACATAAGACCTGAAACTAAAATTCAAACCTAAGACCTGAAACTATAAAAATCCTGGAAGGGAACCTAGGAAAAACTCTTCTGGCCATTGGCCTAGGCAAAGAATTTATTATGAAGACCTCAAAAGCAAATGCAACAAAAACAAAAATCAACAAATGCAACTTAAACTAAAAAGCTTCTGCACGGCAACAGAAGTTATCACAGTAAACAGACGACCTACAGAATGGGAGAAAATATTTGCAAATTATGTATCCAACAAAGGACTAATATTCAGAATGTACATTAAACTCAAATAATTCAGTAAGAAAAAACAAAGCCACTAAAAGTTGGGCAAAGCCAAAGTAATTTATAGATTCAATGCTATACCGATCAAGCTATACCACTGACTTTCTTCACATAATTGGAAAAAAACACTTTAAACTTCATATGGAACCAAAAAAGAACCTGCATTGCATAGCCAAGAAAATCCTGGGAAAGAAGAACAAAGCTAGAGGCATCATGCTACCTGACTTCAAACTATACTACAAGGCTACAGTAACCAAAACAGCATGGTACTGGTACCAAAACAGAGATATAGACTAATAGAACAGAACAGAGGCCTCGGAAATAACACCACACATCTACAACCATCTGATCTTTGACAAACCTGACACAAACAAGCAATGGGGAAAAGATTCCCTATTTAATAAATGGTGTTGGGAAAACTGGCTAGCCATATGCAGAAAACAGAAATTGGACCCCTTCCTTACACCTTATACAAAAATCAACTCAAGATGGATCAAAGACTTAAATGTAAAACCTAGGACCATAAAAATCCTACAATAAAACCTGGGCAATACCTTTCAGGACATAGGCATGGGAAAAGACTTCATGTCTAAAACACCAAAAGCAATGCAATGGCAACAAAAGCCAAAATAGACAAATGGGATCTAATTAAACTAAAGAGCTTATGCACAGCAAAAGAAGCTATCATCAGAGTGAACAGGCAACCTACAGAATGGGAGAAAATTTCTGCAATCTATCCATCTGACAAAGGGCTAATATCTAGAATCTACAAAGAACTTAAACAAATTCACAAGAAAAAAACAACCCCATCAAAAAGTGGGCAAAGGATATGAACACACACTTCTCAGAAGAAGACATTTATGCAGCCAACAGACATATGAAAAAATGCTCATCATCACTGGTCATTAGAGAAATGCAAATCAAAACCACAATGAGATACCATCTCATGCCAGTTAGAATGGCGATCATTTAAAAGTCAGGAAACAACAGATGCTGGAAAGGATGTGGAGAAATAGGAACACTTTTACACTGTTGGTGGGAGTGTAAATTAGTTCAACCATTGTGGAAGACAGTGTGGCGATTCCTCAAGGATCTAGAACTAGAAATACCACTTGACTCAGTAATCCCATTACTGGGTATATACCCCAAAGATTATAAATTATTCTACTATAAAGACACATGCACACGTATGTTTATTGTGGCACTATTCACAATAGCAAAGAGTTGGAACCAACCCAAATGTCCAACAACGATAGACTGGATTAAGAAAATGTGGCACCTATACACCATGGAATACTATGCAGCCATAAAAAATGATGAGTTCATGTCCTTTGTAGGGACATGGATGAAACTGGAAAACATCATTCTCAGTAAACTATCGCAAGGACAAAAAACCAAACACCGCATGTTCTCACTCATAGGTGGGAATTGAACAATGAGAACTCATGGATACAGGAAGGGGAACATCACACTTCGGGGACTGTTGTGGGGTGGGGGGAGGGGGAGGGACAGCATTAGGAGATATACCTAATGCTAAATGACGAGTTAATGGGTGCAGCAAAACAACATGGCACATGGATACATAGTTAACAAACCTGCACATTGTACACATGTACCCTAAAACCTAAAGTATAATAATTTAAAAAAAAAAGAATATTACACAGCCATAAAAAAGGATGAGTTCATGTCCTTTGGAGGGACATGGATGAAGCTGGAAACCATCATTCTCAGCAAACTATCACAAGAACAGAAAACCAAATACCACATGTTCTTGCTCATAAGTGGGAGTTGAACAGTGAGAACACATGGACACAGGGAGGGGAACATCACACACTGGGGCCTTTTGGCAGGGTCGGGGGAGGGGAGAGAGATAACATTAGGAGAAATATCTACTGTTGGGGACAGGTTGACGGTTGCAGCAAACCACCATGGCATGTGTATACCTATGTAACAAACCTGCACGTTCTGCACATGTACACCAGAACTTAAAGTATAAAAAAAAGAGTCTTTAAAAAAAAGCTGGACAAAGGATGTAAACAGACATTTCTCAAAAGAAGACATACAAACAGCCAACAAACACATGAAAAAATGCTGAACATAACTAATCTTCAAAGAAATGTAAATTAAAACTACAATGAGATATCATCTTACACCAATCAAAATGGATATTACTAAAAAGTCAAAAAATAACAGGTATTGGTAAGCCTGTGGAGAAAAGGAAACACATACATTTTTGTTGAGAATATAAATTAGTTCAATCACTACAGAAAACAGTATGGAGAGTTCTCAAAGAGTTAAAATAGAACTACCATTCAGCCTAGTAATCCCACTACTGAGTATCTACCCAAAGGAAAAAAGTCTTTGTATAAAAAAAGACACCTGTACTCATATGTTCATCACAGTACTATTCACAGTAGTAAACTCATGGAACCAACCTAATTGTCCATCAACAGTTGACCAGAAAAAGAAAATGTGGTATACATACAAAATGGAATACTATGCAGCCACTAAAAAGAATGAAATAGTGTCTTTTGCAGCAGCTTGGATGGAACTGAAGGCCATTATACTAAGTAAACTAACTCAGAAACAGAAAAACAAATACCAAATGTTCTCACTTATAAGTGGGAGCTAAACAACAGGTATTCATGGTCATAAAGATGGAAACCATAGACACTAGGGAGTCCAAAGAGGGGGAGAGCGTGTGAAGGGGAGTTGAAAATTACCTATCCAGTACAATGTTCATTATTGGGGTATTGGGTACACTAGAAGCCAAATCCCTACTCATATGCAATATACCCATGTAACAAACAAGCGCATGCACCCCTGAATCTAAAATAAGATATATTTGAAAAAAAAAAATTTTAAGGTGGTTAGAACATGAGGGCTCCTCCCTCTTGAATGGGATTAAGGCTCTCATAAAAGAGTCCATGCAGAACTCAGTTAGTTTGCCCTTTCACCTTCCTCCATGTAAGGACATAGTGTTCTTTCCCTCCAGAGGATGCAGCCCTCACCAGACAACTGAACCTGCCAATGCCTGGATTTTGGACTTCTCAGCCTCTAGGATTGTGAGAAATAAATTTCTATTTTCTTATAAATTACCCAGTCTATGGTGTTCTCTTATAGCAGCACAAAAGCAGACTAAGACAGTATTTGTAAACGGAGCCCATTCATCCCAAGCCTGACACTATACTTACAGATATATACCTCATTTGTGGTTGCAGACTACAGCAGTCACACTCTCTTGATCTACATGTGATTCAGTAGCAGCTGAGTGGACAGTTTTATGTGAACTCAGGCTAACCTCATATGCAGCATCTTGCCTCAAGCTGCACTGTGTTCTCTGTCTGCCCTGGAAGTTCTCTAGTCCTTAAGTTGCCTCTTAGCCTACATAAAAGTGCAGGTAAGTTAGTGCTTTCCACCCCTCAAGACAACCTCAAACAATGGGGGATGAGGTATGTGGATGAATTCTCCAGCATCCCTTCCTTCGGATAAAAAATTTCTGAGAGGCATTCTCCAATCTTCTCAGACGTTCCCAGCAGAATTGAATGCCCATCACCCCACAGCACTGACCTTGATAATGCTTGCACTGATTTTTCTCATTCCCTGTCTCTCTCTTCCCACTCCCTTATTTCTGCTTCCCTAGTAAACTACCCACTCAAGTTCATGTCTAAGCCTCTCTTGAGAGAATTCAGACTGCATGGCCCTCAACAAAGGCACACCAGACTCAATTCCAAGAAACAACATATATTTTCAAGAGATGATGTCATATGTTTTACTCATATTAATTCAGCTGAAATGCTGGCAAGGACAAACATGGGTTTGTAGATCCAGATGATGGTTCTGGAGAGGAATTTGAAGTCAAGAGCATAAACAAGAATGACTAGGCTTTTTGCTTCTCTGTTTTTAATAAACTTTAATAGGCAGCATTTCCACTACTTGAAAAGTTGGCCCTTGCCTCTTGATTCAACACTCATAAAAAGTTGTGATTCTTGTCCTGGAAGACAGGGCTGCTGTGTTCCAACTATAATAACAATGTGACTTCATAACCCTCCTGGGTTTAAACTTGAGAACTCCCTGGGAAAACAGTCCACCTCCTTGCAAACACTGTGAAGCCTAATATTACCAATTTGCTGATTCATCCAGTATCCAGAACTAGAATGACATAGTCACAGATATTCTGTATTTTTTTATTTGATTTTATTTTTAACCCACTTATGGCTTTGGTTTTTTCACAACCAATAGAAAATAAAATGCACTCATTTCTTCACTCTGCAACAGGAGCTCAGAAGAAAACAGAACACCGTGAAGATTTTTCTTGGCGTACCAGGTTTCTTGAAGACGTGTTGCCCTCTTTTTATTCACGTTATAGCAAGAGGGGAAATAAGCTTTTGATGGGGTAAGAAGTACACATCTAGAAACAAATCTAATTCATTTTCCAAGGCTTCATTCACTGCCCTCACCATAAAAACCTTCTTGGAGCTCCATGTTGACAATCCCAGCACTCTTTTCTCACTTTTATAGCCAACTCTTTCACTGTCTCAACAAAAGGGCAAGGCCATAGCTGGTGGAAGGGAGATTTGCTTCCACTGCTTCCTGAAACCCCAGTTTATCATAACTTTTTCCATGAATTCAGGACATATTTCTAATCAGAAATACTATTTTCTGGGACTCAGACAGCTGAGCTCCAGAGATGTCTCTGATATTAACTTAAAGTATGACTTTGAGCAAGTTCTTCCTCCTCTCAGTATGTGAAAGAATCCCGTTTTGGATAAGGTAGCCCGTGTACGTGGCTCTAAGGATAATAGGAGCTTTCACCAAGCTAGCAGATCATAAGGTGTATACCCAAATACACAGGCTTATTTGGATATTTATAATCAGCGCACTTTGACAAAGTATTTGCTAAGTGGTGCCCTGGGCAAGACACCAACATTCTGTCTACCTCAGTGTCTCCCCTGTATAAAGCAGGCATAATAGAACACGATGAGGATGAAATGAGTATGGCATTTCCCCAAATGAAGGAGGCTCCCCACTGATGTCAAATTATCTTCAGCAACAGTTGGAAGAAATTTCAAAGAAGTCATTTAGGACAATGTTCAGAGACAGAAATTCTAAAAATGGTGACATTTTGCAAGAGAGGATGTCTTTAGCAAAAAAAAAAAAAAAAGAGGAATCTTTGCGGCAACTGTGGATGCTGGTGTGTATTTTAAACTGTTGAGTATTTAATAATTATTTTGGGGAGTAATTGTGATTGTAGACTCTTAGGAGTGCAAGTGTTAAGCAAGGGGTAAAGTGATGTCAGCACTATATTTTATCATCGTTATAAGTTATAGCATTTTGGAGCACCTTTAAAAGGAGTGCTGGGCTTGGCATGGTTGTTCACACCTGTAATCCCAGCACTTTGGGTGGCTGAGGTGGGTGGATCACTTGAGTCCAGGAGTTTGAGACCAGCCTGGGCAACATGGCAAAACCCCATTTCTACAAAAAATACAAAAATTAGCCAGGCATGGTGGTGCATGCCTGTGGTCCCAGCAACTCAGGAGGCTGCAGTGAGCCGAGATGGGAGGATCACATGAGCCCAGGAGGTTGAGGCTGCAGTGAGCCGAGATCATGCCACTGCACTTCAGCCTGGGCAACAAAGTAAGACTCCGTCTCAAAAAAAAAAAGAGAGAGAGAGCACTGAAGAGTTACTTATGACTGCGCTCCTCAGGCTTATTCCATCTTCCACCAATGACCCCCAAAGAGAAGATACTTTCTCACTCACTATAATCCAGGGAGTCACAGTGAGTATAACAAAATTCACATCCCGGACTGTGATCACTAAGTAAATCTTTCATCACCCAATTCTATCTGTTAAATACTGTACTTCTGATTATATTCTGAAGTGTCACAGCTCACTCCGTTTCCAGGGGCAGTAAAAATTTTATGTTTGAGCAGAGAAATCTGTGAGACAGAGAGAGAGAATGTGTGTGTGACAGAGAGAGAGAGAGAGAGAATCTGAATTGTATTTTCCTTTGTACTCTAAATACTTGTAATCACAGAGAATATTCTAGATGTTGTTATAACTCCAGAAGAATTATGCTCAGGGAATTAAAACAATCCAAGTTCAAACATACACCCAGACATACACACACACATATATACAAACACACACAGACACACATACACACACAAACACACGCACACATACCCTCAGTAAAGCTAAATCAATGCGGCAAATGGGTGAAGAGAAAGGACTATGTGCTTTAAAATGAAGTTGACCTTGGTTGGAACTCTGGCCTGCCACCCACTTAGTATGGTTGAGAGCCTTATTCCCACAGACTGGGTTTAAATCCTGATTCTACCATTTGTAAGTTGTATAACTTTGGACAAATTACTCCAGCTCTCTTTGTCTCTAGTACTTCATTGTAAAATGGGGCAAAACCAGTGCCTATCTCATAGCAATGTTCTGAGTATGAAGTGATACAACACTTACAGGAGCTTGGGAGGGGCCAGGCACAGTGGCTCACGCCTGTAATCCCAGCACTTTGGGAGGCTGTGGTGGGCGGGTCACCTGAGGTCAGGAGTTAAAGACCAGCCTGGCCAACATGATGAAACCCCATCTCTACTAAAAATACAAAAATTAGCCGGGTGTAGTGGCACATGCCTGTAATCCCAGCTACTAGGGAGGCTGAGGCAGGAGAATCACTTGAACGCGGAGGCGGAGTTTGCAGTGAGCCGAGATGGCGCCACTGCACCCCAGCCTGGGTGACAGAGTGAGATTTCGTCCCAAAAAAAAAAAAAAAAAAAAAAAAACAGCTTAGGAGACTACCTAGCACATAAGTAGAACTCAAACATCGGCTATTACTATCATTATTATTATTATCATCATTATTAACTAGTTATGTGTCCTATGCAAGTTACTACTCTCCCTATGCCTCAATTTTTCCTTCCATGAAACAGGTGTAACAGATTCCCATAAGACTAAAATGAGACAGTGGTGAGGAATTATCTGGAACCGTGCCTGGGTAAGGAAGCCCTCGCTCAGTTATATGGGAAAATGTCATCTGAAGTGTCCCAAGTTTAATGGTCACTAGTCAAGAAACACTACACACTTTGAAGTAGCCAAAGGTGGTAAAGCCTGAAGTGGTAGCCAGCTTTATTTATTGTCAAGGCCAACACATTCATCAACTCTCCTCATTAAAATTTGCCAATTAATGAGCAGTGGCATACCCCTTAGCAAAGGTCAGCAGCAACCTAAGCAAACTTATCAAAAATTCAAAGAGGTGCAGAGTTTGGGAAAAGTTCATTCTTCCCTTAATTAACGGATCTAATTACAATCCTGACATAACAAAATGCAAAATGTACTCTTCAAAAGACACCGAGTCAAAGGTTTAACAGCCCAGATAACCTTCTCCTTTGGTACAGGCTGACCCAAATGTAGGGGAGGGGGGAAGAGGGAATCTTAGAGTACAGTCAACAGGGTTGATGAAAGGGCTTTTCAAGAAATTAAAGCTTAGAAGCGCATCAGAATCCCAGAGCAACAAAGGAATTGAGAGGGAATAAAAACATTCCTACATCCTGGGATCTGGATGAACACAGAGTCAAGGCTTTCACTAATCTCCCTTCTTAGCAAACGTCAAAGTATTTATTTGGTGACCTTTCCTGGTTAGTTATGAGTAGCACTTTAACATCCTAAAGAGTGTGGGTCTGTAACTGTTGCCTCATTTAGATCACACCTAAAGTGCAATAAGATGGAACAGTTCTGCTGTGCTTAAGTTGTTTCTGAAATAGGTCCAGAATTTCAAATCAGGAACCGCTAACCAAAGGCTTAGAAAAAGGCAGCCTGACCTGCAGCTCATTCCCTCCTCTGGGGGCTAGCATCTTGAGAGGGTGAGCTCGGTCTGTTTCATGACCTAGGATCAGTTTCACCAGAGACTTTAAAAACTCTGGCAGCTTCAGGTTTTGCTTCATTATATGAAAGTGAATGAATGGGATGATAGAAACCATTAAATCTTAGTGCTTTCTACCAGTTTCAACAGTGTTCAAAACTCTTCATCAGCAAGAAACTTTTCTACTCCCAGTGCCTCAAAAACTTCTACAGAAGTTCCTGAGAAGTATACTTGTGAAATAGAATAAACATATCACAGGGGCTGGGCACGGTGGCTTATGCCTGTTATCCCAGCACTTTGGGAGGCTGAGGTGGGTGAATCACCAGGGGTCAGGAGTTCAAGACTAGCCTGGCCAACATGGTGAAACCCCATCTCTACTAAAAATACCGGAAAAAAAAAATAGCCAGGCGTGGTGGCAGGCACCTGTAGTCCCAGCTACTCAGACGTTGAGGCAGAAGAATTGCTTGAACCCAGGAGGCAGAGGTTGCAGTGAGCTGAGATTGTACCACTGCACTCCAGCCTGAGTAACACAGTGAGACACCAGCTCAAAAAAATAAAATAAAATAAATACACTGATCACAGGATATTATTAACCTGAAAGAGAAAACTGGTGCCCAGAGAAAAGAAATGACTTGCCTAAAGTCAAAAAGAAAGGTAATAGTAGAGGACCCTGCTGTCCTTCCTCACAGGGTCAGATGTGCTTTCTCCACCCACTTAGTCATTTAATTGTCCAATAATTATTGAATGGGCCTCTTGCATGTGTTGGACCTTGTATAGTCACTGGGAAGTGGTTGAGTATCCAAAGAAGACACGATATCAAGGAGCTTCCCTTCTAGTGGAGGAAAATAGACAATAAAACTAACAAAGAAGCAAGAAAGCTGCATCTGGGATCAGTGCTTACAGAGAATTGAAACAGAGGAATGTGATAGTGACTGGCTGACTATTACAGATGGAACGACCAGGGAAGCTCTCCCTGAAAGGTGACATTTCAGCTGAGACTTGAATGGCATGCAGGCGATTCCTGTGAGAACCAGAGAGAGGGCATAAAAGCAGACAGGGATGGTTGGTGCCAAGGCCTGAGGCTGCTGAAGAATGATGACGGAGGCGCAGCAGGGCATGGGTAGATAATATAGGACTCTGCACATCCATGATAGGGTGTATGAATTTTATTACAAGTGAAACAGAATCTACTGGAGGATTTTAAACAAGGAATGATCTGAATTCTCTTAAAAAGATCATCCTGGCAGATGTGCAGAGACTGGATTAAAGGAGACAGGAGGATCAGGAAAAATAACTAATGGATACTAGGCTTAATACCCAGGTGATGAAATAATCTGTACAACAAGCCCCCTATGTTTGTTACCTATGTAACAAATCTGCACATGTATCCCTGAAAATTTTTTTTTAAAAAAGAAGAAATAGTTCTTTTGGGCCAAATTCAGATGCCCTATAAGATACCCATGTGAGATACCAGCTAGATGACTGGATATAGAAATATACAAACCTGGTATTCCGGGAAGATGTTTGGGACAGGGGCATCCAATTGGGAGTTACTACCTTAGAGCTGTCATTAAAAAGTCATGGAATTGGATGAGGTCACCGGGCTAAAGGAGGAATGTTTGCAAAGGAGCAGTCCACCCCGCTCCTTTCCAGGAGGAGCTCTGTGCTTTTCTCTCTCACACACAGCAGTTCTTTGACAGTGCTTGAAAATAACAAAGGAAGAGAGGTGACTCTCAGCGTCCTTAGACGCAGCGTGTTTGGAGTTGGTGCCTCTTCCCCATAATCAAAAGGCCCTCAGAGGTGAGACGCGAAGACGCACACTCCCTGTGATGTGCGGCAGAGTGAACCCTGGTCCCTCACTCAAGTCCTTCATAAAGGAAAAGAAAAAAAAATCCATCTGCTTCCACAAAACTGTTGAGTTTTACTTACTGTGCACAGGAGGAAAAAAGAAGCCGCAGCTCTTCCCTTAGAGCCCGGGATGAGGCTGCCCCCTCGTGTCCACTAACAGTCATGACCCGCTCAGCAATCCAAAATCCATTTGTCAAAAGTTGGAGCGCATACAGCTGCCTTTATTTCCTCCTCGCTTTTTTCTTAAATAAGCACCATTTTCTAGAAATCAATCCCACGAGTTCCAATTAGAGGAACATAGAAGCACAAGGAAACAAAAAAAGGTCCAGATGACTTTAATCACCACTGGAACACCAAAAGGTGAGCGTTTAAAAAACACATCCTTCCTCCTAAAAGGTACTATTGTTTTTAGGGGCGAGGGAGAAGCCGAACTCAGTGACTCACCATAATCCCAACACTTTGGGAGGCTGAGAAAGGAGGGTCACTTGAGTCCAGGAGTTTGAGTCCCACCTGTGCAATATAGCAAGACCTCTTCTCTACAAAAAAAAAAAAAAAAAAAAAAATTGAAAAATTAGCCCGGCATGGTGCATGCCTGCAGTGCCAGCTACTCAGGAGGCTGAAGTGAGAGGATTGCTTGAGCCTGGGAGGTCAAGGCTGCAGTGTGCTATGATTGCACCACTGCACTCCAGCCTGGGTGACAGAGCAAGACCTTGTCTCAGAAAAAAAAAAAAATAGAAAAGAAAAATAACACACATCTTTCCCTATCGCACAAGTTATAATTCTCAAGCAGTGATACTGATGGCTTAACAGATTCAGATACCTGGTGTTCCTTTAAAATGCCCTAGGGAGTTTGATCTTGATGTGATTGGTAGGGTGATTAACCAGCATCTTGATGTGGGCTCCCCTGAAAGCAGAACCTGAGACAAGGATTTGAGTGCAGGTGATGTCAGAAGCAGGAGTGTGGAAGGCCAGGAGCAAAACAGGAATGAGGAGAAAGCAGGTCTGGGTTATTGAGCTGTTTACCTTTGGGTCAATTGGAGCTCAGACCCACCAGGGAACTTCTGAGAACCCATGTAGAATTGTGCCGCTAAAGGGCAACAGTCTGGTGCCTTTTTCTTGTTTTTTTCTTTTTTGAGACAGAATCATTCTTTGTCACCCAAGCTGGTGTGCCACAATGCAATCATAGCTTACTGCAGCCTTGAACTCCTGGGCTCAAGCGAATCTCCCACCTCAGCCTCCCAAGTAGCTAGGACCACAGGCGCATGCCACCATGTCAGTTATTTTTATTTTGGAGACACAGGGTCTTGCTATATTGCCCAGGCTGATCTCAAACTCATGGCCTCATGCAAATCTCCTGCTTCGGGTCTCCTAAAGTGTTGGGATTACAGGCATGAACCACCACACCCAGACTCTAGTGACTTTTCAACTAGCTCTCGTTCCCTGTTGAAGGATTGTTCTCTTGCACATCTGGGATAAGGCAGTTGACTGTCCTTCCATGGCTTTCGAGAGAGTCGAGGCAGAAGAGAATATGACCCACATGGAAATGCTTGAGGTGAGATGGGGGCAGGAACAGGAACTGTCCACCTCCACTGGGCTGAAAAGGATGGGTTGAGGTGATGTGGCCTGGGTATGACCAGCATCTATGTCCTCCAGGAAGAGTCTCATCTTGAATAATTTAGAGGACAGGGTGCCACATTTGCCATTTGCTACCTGTGCGAGCTTTGGCAAACTTCTTTTCCCTCTAAGCCTAATTTCTTCATCCATAAAGTAATTACAATGGTAGCTCTAATTAAATGCTCTTCTAAATAATAAATGTGTTAATATATGTGAGATGCCTAGTGCAAGAAGAAAAACACATTAAGTTGTTTTGGTATTGTTAATAAAATAGTAAGAGTAATAGCTCATTTGCCTTACTGCTTTCTAATTTTGGTTCACATTTATTGACTCAATTTTGGTATTGCTCTTACTCAGTTGCTTCTGTTTATTTAGACACATGGTGGTTGCCTTCGCTTGTTTCCTTTCTTTCTTCTTCCTTCTTCCTTCCTAACAAATATTGATTGAGCCCTAACTGTGCTTCAGGCACTGTGCTCACCTCACTCTATAATTCTTCTTTGTTTCTCAGGCTGTAGTTAGCATTCTTTCTTGAATTACTGGAAATTCATTGCTTGTATAAATACTGGCCCCAACTAACCCCTATTCTGCACCACACAAATACTTTAAAGTCTTGTCCTGCCACACTGGAAATGCAACAAAAAGACCAGAACTTACATCTGAATGAGCAGATAGTCACCTAGCAAAGTTGCACAATCCACCTCTCTGCACCTCCACCCCAAGCATGCATTTAGGGAATGGTACAGAGTTGGCTTATTGTTTTTTATGTATTTGAAGACAAAATTTTTTTGTTTTATTTGTAGGAATATGCAACAACACAAACAGAGGAGTTACCCACCACTAAAGGCCACATCTTATTGTTCTTTTGCCACCCCACTTTATACCTACCCTAGTAACCTTCACTTAGTAAGTATACAATATGTATTAGCTACTGTATTCCTTCATTTATCAAATATTTTAAGCACTCACTATAATGGATGATTGATGTAGTATGTGCTGAAAAAGAACACAAAGGTGATTAAAATATAATTTGTAATATCGAGATCACTGTGGTCTACCAGAGAAGATAATATTAAGTGCCTCTAACTAAGAGGATGTGTGTAACGTGTGTGTCTTCTCTAGAGGACAGTAGAATCCTTTAGGGAAGAAACTCATGTTTGTAGCCCCCATGGCACATAGTAGGCTCTTCTACCCATAAGTACTGGCAGAAGAAGAATGGAAGAAAATAGAAAACTCAGTTGCTTCAATGGAAAGAGAATACAATCCACTGAAAAAGGATCTTGGAAAGGTTTTGTAATGGTTTGAACGTCTGTCCCTTCCAAAACTCACATTGAAATTTAGTTACCATTGTAACAGTGTTGAGAGGTGGGGCTTTTAAGAGGTGACTGGGCCATGAGGGCTCTGTCCCCATGGGTGGAATTACTGCTGTCATAAAAGGGTGAGTTTGGTCCCTTTTGTCTCTTGGCTCTTCCACTCTTCTGCCATGTGAGGAACAGTTTCCCATCTCCAAAGGATGAAGCCTTCAAGGCGCCATCTTGGGAGTGGAGACTGGGCCTTCACAAGGCACCATGCCTGCGAGTGCCTTCATCTTGAACTTCCCAACCTCCAGAGCTGTGAGAAATAAATTTCTGTTCTTCATAAGTTACCTAGTCTGTGGTATTCTGTTATAGCAGCACAAAACAGACTAAGACAAGTTTTATACATACACTGAATTGAAGTGGGTAATATTTCAATAGACAAAAAATGTGAAAAAAAGAGTACATGAGACCTGGTGCAGTGGCTCACACCTGTAATCCCAACACTTTCGGAAGCCGAGGCACACGGATCACCTGAGGTCATGAGTTCAAGACCAGCCTGACCAACATGGTGAAACCGTGTCTCTACTAAAAATACAAAAATTAGCCAGGCATAGTGGCGGGCACCTGTAGTCCCAGCTACTCGGGAGGCAGGAGAATAGCTTGTACCCAGGAGGCAGAGGTTGCAGCGAGCCAAGATCACACCACTGAACTCCAGCCTGGGTGACAGAGTGAGACTTTGTCTCCAAAAAAAAAAAAAAAAAACAAGAAAGAAAATAAAGAGTACGTTGACCACCATGTGTTGTTTAACAATGGGGGATACATTCTGAGAAATGTGTTGTTAGGTGATTTTATTATTGTTAGGACATCACAGAGTGTACTTACACAAACCTAGATGGTATTGCCTACTACACACCTGGCTATGTGGTAAAGCCATTGCTCCTAGGCTGCAAACCTGTACAGCATGGTACTGTGCTGAATACTGTAGGCAACTGTAACACAATGGTAAGTATTCACGTCTCTAAACATATCTAAACATAGAAAAGATAATGTGTTGTGCTATGACATTAGGACAGCCACTACATCACTAGGCAATAGGAATTTTTCAACTCCATTATAATCTTAGGGGACCACCATTTTATATGCAGTCCATCATTGACTGAAACATTGTCCTGCAGCACGTGGCTATACTAGTCGAAGGAAGCACAAGCAAAGATACAGAGTCAGGAAATGTTTACACACACCCTATGATAAGAGTATGCAGTATAATGAGAATTTAGAAGGTTTATCAGGGAGTAACAGAAGAATAAGCTAGAAAGAAAGTTTTAGACCAATTAAATGATTGAATCTTATGCACGGGGATCCACTTATCATCAAATGCAATTACCAGGGCACGGTGGGAGGAAGATTTACACCTTATTATTTACCAGAGAAAGGCTGTATTTTGTTTTACCATGAAAGGGACATTGTCCAGAATAGTGATTTCTATAATTTAGTCCACAAGTTTATGGAAGGAGCTATCTAGATATTACACATAGTATGTGAATTTCTATTCAAAAGATAATAGTCCATAGATTTTTTGTGAGATTTTGCTGCACCTGTCACCTGAGCAGTATACACTGCACCCTATTTGTAGTCTTTTATCCCTCAACCCCTTCCCACCCTTTCCCCGAGTCCCCAGTCCATTGTGTCATTCTTATGCCTTTGCATCCTCTCACTTATGAGTGAGAACATATGATGTTTGATTTTCCAAAAGACATAGTCTATAGATTGAATAATGTTTTCTACACATTTGTAATATCTATATATAAGGTTTTAATTTAAAAATTCATTTAAAAATTTGTTCTCAATGAATGGAAAATATAAATACTATCAGTATATTAGCACTGATAATGGATCTAGAGATGATCAAATAAAAAATTAAACAGACTCTGAGTCTTCACAGATGATAATCTGGGGCAAGGTAACTAAAACTCACCATCCAAGTTTTCTTTTTTTTTTTCCAGCTTTAACAACAATCACTGTTTGTTAGACACTATGCCTGGAGAACAGATGGAAGGAGGATTGACTGGAAGCTGTGAGACCAGTTAGGTACCGACAGTGACAGTGATTTAAGTGAGAGACAATGAGTGTCTGAAGGTGATACCGGAAGAGGTAAAGAAGAGGAAGCAGCTGTGAGAGATGATGTATTCGAAAAATAAAAAGGACTAACTAGATGAACAAGATGAATTGGGTGTGGCAATGAGGCATACATTGAGAATACCTCCTATGTTTCTAACTTGTACAGCTGGGAGAATTGTGATGCCTTTTTCTACATATGTTTGCAGCCAGTGTGTGTCAAGAGGTGGAAGGAAGTGGTAAATGATGAGTTCAGTTTTCTTGAATTAAGGAGTATTTGGAACATCCAAGACAGACTATTTCAGCACACCTGGCTAACGACACACCCTACCAACAACTGTGCCATTTTACGTTCAAGCAGGACCTTTATAACACTTATAAAAACAAAGTTTGAATTTTCAAAACAAGGGAGAGTTGTTTCCCTCCATGAATCTGAGCAAAAAACCTCTTGCCAAGCCAATTCACTGGAAGGTTTTCTACTAACTCTTAGCTCCTCAAGGGAAGGCACTCTCTCATTTATCTCTGTATCATCAGAATCTAGGCATTCAGGAAACGTTTGTTGAATTAATGTTAGAATAAATCTCTGTTCTATTATTATGAGTCTAAAGGACTGCTGAAAAGGAATCCAAGCCTGTAAACAGCGCTCTTTGGGAATGGGGCAAGAGGAAGGAGGAGCTAAAGAAAGCATCTTTCAGGGTAGGCATGGCGGCTCACACCTATAATCCCAGCACTTTGGGAGGCCGAGGTGGGAGGATCACTTGAGGCCAGGAGTTTAAGACCAGCCTAGGCAACATGGTGAAACCCGTTTCTACAAAATAAATTTTTTTTTAATCAGTCAGCCTAGTGGTATATGCCTGTAGCCCCAGCTACTCGGGAGGCTGAGGTGGGAGGATTACTTAAGCCCAGGAGTTTGAGGCTGCAGTGAGCTGTGATGAAGCCACTGCACTTCACCCTGGGCAACAGAGTGAGACTTTGTCTCAAAAAAAAAAGGGGCAGGGGCAGGTGATATCTCCAGAATATAACCAGTTGCTTCCTCCCACACTCATCCCCTGACCACTTGATTTCCATACAGAGTCTTAAACTAGAGAGATTAGCACATGTTTTAAAGAGGGGGAAGAAGAGGAGGAAAGGGAGAAGGAGAGAATAAGGAGTAGAAAAGCTTCCATGGTTCCCACTGGCTTTTCAGTGTATTCATTCCAGACATTTATGAGGCCTGGTTTTGTATTCTCGTGATGCTCTTCTATCCTTTTCTGTTTAATCTTAACTAAATTTAAAGAGTCTTCACTCTTGAGACCAAATGGTTATGAACATAGCAAATAGTGGATACTCAAAGCTGATGAAGAGGAAGTGAGAATGGAAGGAAGCAAGGACAGAAAGCAATATCCTTACACAGGCTGGCTTTCATTCATGGGACTACTGAATGTCGGTTTTTCTAAAGCACTCAAGAATTTCATAGAGAAGCTCACCCGTCTTCATACCTGAAGATCAGCAGAAACATTTGAAAAATTAAAGAGGGCCCAAATCTTGGGTCAGTGACACACCTGTTCCCAAAGGGTGACCCAGTCCCTGTGGGGATTGAGTCTGATATGGGATAATGTGAAGGACCTGGGCTAGACCATCAATCTTGGCCACAGCCTATGGTTTTTGAGGGAAATTCAAAGGAGACAGTAGAGAGGAAAAACTGAAGGCTGAATTTAGCTGATAAGGAATTAAAATGGGCCTCAAGAATGAGTAAATTCATATAATCCATGGAATAGGTCACTTGGGGCACTCTACTAAGACACTGGTATAACAAAGCTAGCTAAACATGGGTGTTCAAATGCCCTTCCCTTTTTTAATAACAATGAAGCTTGAAAATAAGAAAAATATTCATCCCCAAAGAATTCTCTGGAGGAGCTGGAAAATTACCTGCCTCCAGCTGGTATCTTGCTCTGTTAATGATTTGTATACAGGTGAACAAAAGGTTCAGTGCTCCTATTAATTACCTAAAAAAGGATTAATCTTCTTTTCACCAGGGAATTAGGAAATCAAGAGGTACATTGCCTAATGTTTCTCTGTATCACAGATGTCAGAAATAAGTGTTCTTTCTAGTACATGCACCATACTTTTCCCCAGTTTTCTCTGTACCCCCATTCTGTACACCAGTGTAGCGGATTGGGAAGAAATAAATACATATTTGTCTTGGTTTTTGCTCAAATCCTGGAGGTAGAAATGATAGGGCATGAACTTTGTAAGCCAAAGCACATGGTAACCATACCTTTCACTTCACCATCAGAATATCCCCTTCCCCCTACATTCTCTCATATCAATCACTCCCTGAATGTGTATTTCACTTCAACTGGTCATGGGGTCCTCAAAGTGTCCACAGCCTTTTAAAAAAAAAATTTATTTTAGGTTCAGGGCTACATGTGTAGGTTTGTTATACAGGTAAATTGTGTGTCACTGGGGTTTGGTGTACAGATTATTTCCTCACCCAGAATTGAGAATAGTACCTGATATGGTTTGGCTCTGTCCCCACTCAAATCTCACCTTGTAGCTCCCACAATTCCCACCTGTTGTGGGAGGGACCCAGTTGGGGATAGTTGAATCATGGCAGCAGATCTTTCCTGTGCTGTTCTCGTGACAGTGAATGTGTCTCACAAGATCTGATGGTTTTATAAACGGGAGTTTCACTGCACAAGCTCTTTCTTTGCCTGCTGCCATCCATGTAAGATGTGACTTGCTCATCCTTGCCTTCCACCATAATTGTGAGTCCTCACCAGCCATGTGGAACTGTAAGTCCAATAAACCTCTTTCTTTTGTAAATTGCCCAGTCTCAGGTATGTCTTTATCAGCAGTATGAAAATGGACTAATTCAGTATCCAATAGGTAGTTTTTCAATCCTCATTCTCCTCCCACCCTCCACCTTAAATTAGGAGCTGGTGTATACCATTCCTTCCTTTGTTTCCATGTGTGCTCGATGGTTAGCTCCCACTTATAAGTGAGAATATGTGGCATTTGGTTTTCTGTTCCTGTGTTAGTTCACTTAAAATAATGGCCTCCAGCTCCATCCATGTTGCTGCAAAGAACATGATCTCATTATTTTTTATGGCTGCATCATATTCCATGGTGTATATATACCACATTTTCTTTATCCAGTCTACCATTGATGGGTATTTAGGTTGATTCTAGGTCTTTGCTACTGTGAATAGTCACAGAGTTTTCTTAAATAACACTAGGCTTACTCACTTACTACACTGCCTATGGTTGGAGTCTTAACTTGAATAGCCTACAGCCTTACAATTCACCTTCCATTAATGACCTCAACTCTAAACTGTAATGTAGATTTTCCCCCATCTTCATTGCCTTGTGTAAATATCCCACCAGAAACAACATTGTTTTAGGGGCATTGTACCACATTCCAATTGCCAAGAAGAAGGGCTTGCCGGAATGTTCACCCCAAATCAAGTAATACTGAATAGAATTTAAATCAAATAGGTATATTCAATAAGATATTTTGTTTTTCTGAAAACTGTTTATGTGTGTCATTATGTTCAGGACTTGTAATAATCAGCACTTGTAATGACTTAGATGAAGATGTAAATGGTAAGAGCTCAGCCTTGCAAATAAAGTGAAGATGTGGGGGAAATAAACTACTGAATGAAATGCAATATGCAACTGTCTATTAAACATGAATAAGTTGCTTTAAACTTAAGTCCTACTATTTTATCATAAAAATCTCTATAGAAGAGTTCAAGGCTGCAGTGAACTATGATTGTGCCACTGCATTCCAGTCTGAAAAACAGTGAGACTCTGCCTCAAAAAAAAAAAATCCCTGTAGAGTTGCTGTTGTTATTACCATATCTCTATCTCATAAAGTATTAGGCTTTATCATCCCTACAGCATACATGAAAAATCTTCTGAATCTGAGAGAAGGGAACAGAAAAAAAAAAAAAACAAAACACCTCTACTCCTGGGGAAGAGGCAAGAACACACGCTGAGCCTAGACCATTAGAGATCTCCTTGCCCGGGTGAGGTGGCTCATACCTGTAATCCCAGAATTTTGGGAGGCCAAGGCAGGTGGATCACTTTGAGCCCAAAAGTTTGAGACCAGCCTAAGCAACATGACAAAACCCTGTCTCTAAAAAAGTTCCAAAAAATTAGCCAGGCATGCTAGCACATGTCTGTAGTCCCAGCTACTCAGGAGGCTGAGGTGGGAGTTAGAGGCTGCTTGAGCCCAGGAGTTAGAGGCTGCAGTGAGTCGTGATCACACCACTGCACTCCAGCCTGGGCAATAGGGCAAGACCCTGTCTGAAAAAGAAAAACAAAAAACAAAAGCAGTTTATACTATCACATTTGGGATTAAGTTAAAAAATATGTATCTCCTCTAGCTGAGGGGGAGAGGAGCAGGACCCCTACAGGAGCCCATCCTCAAGACCCACAGCAGAGTGCCTGCCTGATATGGAGGCTTCGTCAGAACAACAGAAAACATGAGCCCTCTGCTGCTCCCACCCCACCAGTGGCCTATTGCTGGAGAGGCAACAGGGAAGATCTAAGGCTGGGCACAGTGGCTCATGCCTGTAATCCCAGCACTTTGAGAGGCCAAGGCAGGTGCATCATCTGAGGTCAGGTGATCTCAAGAGGCAAAGCTCAAGTGGTAATGCTCACTCACCCACTGCTCGGCTCAGTTCCTAACAGACCACTGGCCAGTACTGGTCTGAGGCCTGGGGGTTGGGGAAGCCTGGTTTAAGCCATTCCATTTGTTACTTTGTT
Organism: Nomascus leucogenys; assembly: GCF_006542625.1. Lineage (NCBI taxonomy): Eukaryota > Metazoa > Chordata > Mammalia > Primates > Hylobatidae > Nomascus > Nomascus leucogenys. The sequence goes on from NC_044382.1 coordinate 61,460,259, forward strand.
ACAGCAACCCTAGCAAATTAAGATAGAAAAAAATAAATTCCAAACCCCACCCAGCTCATGGCTAGGTTGACTCAACCACTATACTAAAGGCCTAGCAGAAGGAAAGGCATGCACATTTCCATGACAAAAACTATTTGCTTCAGTCTCTACAATACTAATGCTATCTGGCTTTCAATCAAAACTACTAGGCATATGAAAAAGACAAGCAAAAAAAAATACTGTCAAGAGACAAGGTAATCAACAGATTCAGACTAATATATGACACAGATGCTGAAACTGACAGGGAATTTTAAATAATTGTGTTAATGGCTATAGCAGAAAGATGGACAGCATACAAAATCAGATGAATTATTATTTCAGCAGACAGATGGAAATTATAAGAAATAATTAAAGCCAGGTGCAGTGGCTCATGCCTGTAATCCAAGTACTTCAGGAGGCCAAAGTGGGAAGATCACTTAAGCCCAAAGGTTTGAGACCAGCCTGGGCAACACAGCAAGACCCTATCTCTACAAAAAATTTAAAAATTAGCCAGGCATAGTGGTGTGCACCTGTGATTCCAGCTACTCAGGGGGCCAAAGCAGGATTGCTTGAGCCTAGAAGGTTAAGACTTCACTGAGCTGAGATCATGCCACTGCACTCCAGCCTAGCCAACAGAGTGAGACCCTATCTCAAGAAAAGAAAGAAAGAAAGAAAGAAAGAAAGAAAGAAAGAAAGAAAGAAAGAAAGAAAGAAAGAAAGAAAGAAAGAAAGAAGTGCTCGAAATAAAAAACACAGCAACAGGGTGAAGAATGGCTTCAACAGGCTAATCAACAGACTTGACACAGTTGGAAAAAAAATCAGTGAACTTGACTATACATCAATAGAAATTACCCAAACTAAAACTTGAAGAGGAAAATGAGAGAAAAAAATAGAATGTAGCATCCAAGAGCTGTAGGAAGATATCAAATAGTTGATTATTCATGTAACTGGAATCCTAGAAAAAGAATCCCATTTCTTTTCCAGGAAAAGAAAGAGAGCAAGGTAGAAAAATATCCAAAAAAAGAATGATGAGGAATATTTCAAAATTAATGACAACACCTGTGGTTTGGCAGGATCAGTACCAAGCAAACATACCTATGCACATCCTAATCAAACTGCTAAAAAGGAAAGACAAAGAGAAAATATTAGAAAGCAGTTAGAGGGGGAAAGACACATTGCATGAAGAGAAACAAAAATGAGAATTACAGCAAACTTCTTGTCAGAAACTATGCAAGCCTGACAATAATGGAATAACACTTTTTAAAGGGCTAAATGGGAGGAGTGGTCAACCCAAAATTCGATACCCAGTGAAAAAATCTTCAAAAAATAAAGGAGAAATAAAGGTTTTCTCAGACAAACAAAAAAAGAGAATTTATTACCAGTATAAATATTTTAAAGGAAATATTTCAGGCAGAAGGAATATGATATCAGAAAGAAACTTGGATCTACACAAAGAAATAGAGTCTCTGAAATGGAATGAATAAAAGTAAATATAAAATTAGTTTCTTTACTTCTATGTCTAAATGAAAACCGACTGCCCAAAGCAAAAATAATAACAATGTAAAACAGCATATGTCAAAGTAATATAATGTATTGGGAATCCAGGACTTTGGCCTCCCAAAGTACTTAGAAGAAAGTATTAGGAGTATAGTGCTGTAAGATCTTTACACTACACATAAAGCAGTACTGTATTATTTTAAAGTAGATTCTGATTAATTGAAAATGTATCAGTCCGTTCAGGCTGCCATAACAAAATACCATAGACTGGCAGCCTAAAGAACAGAAATTTTTTTCCCACAGTTCTAGAGATAGGGAAGTCCAAAGTTCACTGTGCCAGCTGATTAAGTTTCTAGTGAGGGCTCTCTTCCTGACTCAGAGACAGCCACCTTCTTGCTGTGTCTTCACATGGTTGGGAGAGAAAGAACAAGCTCTCTGGTGTCTTTTCTTATAACGACACTAATCCAATCAGACCAGGGCCCTACCCTCATGATCTCTAACACTAATTACCTCCCAAAGGCCCTATCTCTGAATACAATCATGTTGAGGGTTAGGGTTTCAACATATGAAATTTGTAGGGACACAAATATTTGGGTCCATAATAGATGTATATTGCTGACCCTAGGGCAATCACTTAAAAATGATTCCAAAGATGTATAATATGCTAATAGTGTAGAAAATTGGAAACAAAAATATTCAGTTTAAAAGAAGCCAGAAAAAGAAAAAAAAGAAACAAATAACAGAATAAATAGAAAACTATCAATATGGGAGATTTTAATCCCACCATATCAATAATTACATTAAAGCAAACAGTCTAAATACACCAATTATAAGACAGAGATTGTAACATGGGATTAAAAAGCAGAACCCAATGATACGTGAAACCAGCTTCATATATAAAGCCATAGATTAAATTTAAAAGAAAGGATAAAAATGAACCATGAAAACAATCATCAAAAGAGAGCTTGAGTTGTTTTACAAATATACATAACAGACTTGGAGATAAAGAGGGTACCACGTAATGACAAAGGGATCAATTCTTCAAAAAGACATCACAATGCTGAAAGTGTATGTAGTTAACAACAGAGCTTCAAAATGCATGAAGCAAAAACTGATAGCACTAGAAAAGGAAAAAACTCTACAGTTTATAGTTGTGAACTTCAACACTTCCCTCTTAGTAACTGATAGAACAAGTAGACAGAAAATTTGTAAAGATAGACAAAATTTGCAGGACACTATCAACCAATATGATTAAATCGACACATAAAATGCTTCACCCACAATAGTAAAATATACAGTCTCTTTATACACACATTATCCAAGACAGATCATATTCTGGGTCAAAAAAAGAAATGTCAACAAATTTTAAAGAACTGAAATTATATGAAGTATTCTCTGTAAACATAATGTAATCAAAATATAAGTAAACACCAGAAAGATATTTGAGAAACCTCCCAATGTTTGGAAAATAAATAATGCACTTCTAAATAACTCATGGGACAAAGAAAAAATCACAAGGGAAATTGGAATGTATTTTGAGCTGAATTAAAATGAAAACACAATACCAAGATTTGCAGGATGCAGCGAAAAAAGTATTCAGAGGGAAATCTGTAGCACTGAACATCCACATTACAAAAAAAAAAATTCTCAAATCAATAACCTCCCCTTCTACCTTAAGAAACTAAAAAAGTAAGAGAAAATTCAATCCCAACCAAAAGAAGAAAATAATAAAGACTAGATCAAAAATCAATTTTAAAAAATTTAATAGAGAAATACATGAAAACAAAAGCTTGTTCTTAAAGATGATCAATAAAATTGACAAACCACCTGCCAAATTGATCAGAAAAAAAAATTACCAATGCCAGATGAGAAGTGAGAACACAATAAATTCTATAGATATTAAAAGGAAAATAAGGGTATGTTCTCAACAACTTGGCCAGGCATGGTGGCTCACACCTGTAATCCTAGCACTTTGGAAGTCTGAGGCAGGAGGATAGCTTGAGCCCAGGATTCAAGACCAAGGCTGGAAACATGGTTAAACCCTGTCTCTACACATAATGCAAAAACTGTCTGGATGGCGTGATGTGCACCTGTAGTCTCAGCTACTCAGGAGGTTGAAATGGAAGGATCACTTGAGCCCAGGAGGTCGAGACTGCAGTGAGCTGTGATTGCGCTTCTGCGCTCTAGCCTGGGTGACAGAGCAAGACTCTGTCTCAAATAGATTAGATTAGATTAGATAGATAGATAGATAGATAGATAGATAGATAGATAGATAGATAGATAGACAGACAGATAAAAATAAACAATGCAGGCTAGGTGCAGTGGCTCACACCTGTAATCTCAGCATCTTGGGAGGCCAAGGCAAGCGGATCACTTGAGCTCAGGAGTTTGAGATCATTCTGAGTAACGTGGCAAAATCCTGTCTCTACAAAAAATACAAAAATTAGCTGGACATGGTGGCTCAGGCCTGTAGTCTCAGCTACTCAGGAGGCTGAGGTGGGAGGATCACTTGAGCCCAGGAGGTGGAGGATATAGAGAGTCAAGATTGCGGCCGGGCACGGTGGCTCACGCTTGTAATCCCAGCACTTTGGGAGGCCGAGGCGGGCGGATCACGAGGTCAGGAGATCGAGACCACGGTGAAACCCCGTCTCTACTAAAACTACAAAAAATTAGCCGGGCGTGGTGGTGGGTGCCTGTAGTCCCAGCTACTCGGAGAGGCTGAGGCAGGAGAATGGCGTGAACCCAGGAGGCGGAGCTTGCAGTGAGCTGAGATCACGCCACTGCACTCCAGCCACTGCACTCCAGCCACTGCACTCCAGCCTGGGTGACAGAGCAAGACTCCGTCTCAAAAAAAAAAAAGATCGCACCTCTGCACTCCAGCTTGGGTGACAGAGCGAGACCCCCACCTCAAATAAATAAACAGCTTTATGCCAATAAAGTTGACAACTTAGAGGAAATGGACAAATTCCTTGGAAGACACAAACTAACAAAGCTCACTGAAGGAAACATACATAACCTGAATAGCCCTGTGCCTATTAATGAAATTAATTGGCAGTTAAAAGCCTTCCCACAAGGAAAACTCCAGGCTCCGATGGCTTCACTGGTGAATTCTGCCAAGCATTTAAGGAAGAAATAATATCACTTTACACAAACTTTTCCAGAAAATTGAAGAGAGAACACTTCTCAACTCATTCTATGAGTCCAGCATTACCCTGATACTCTGACAAAGAATCCAAGAAAACTACTGAATCATACACCCTACCCTATGAATACAGACATGAAAATTATCATCAAAATAGTAGTGAATGAAATCAACAATAAACCAAAAGTATAATCGATTATGACCAACAGGAATTTATCTCTTGAACACAGAACTGATTTAACATTTGAAAATCCCTGTAATTCACCATAACAACAGACTAAAGAAGAACAATACAATCATCTTGATAGATGCAGAAAAAGCCTTTGGCAAAATTCAAAACTACTCATGATACAAGCTCTCAGGAAGCTAGGAACAGAAGAGAACTTCCTTCACCTGGTAACAGGTAATGTCTAATGGTGAAAGGAGAAATGCCTTCCAGACTGGGAGCAAGACAAGAATTACACTCTTTTTTTTTCCTTTTTGTTTTTTTTGAGACGGAGTCTCACTCTGCCACCCAGGCTGGAGTGCAGTGGCGCGATTTTGGCTCACTGCAAACTCCGCCTCCTGGGTTCAAGCGATTCAGCTGCCTCAGCCTCCTGAGTAGCTGGGATTACAGGCATGGGCCACCATGCCCAGCTAATTTTTGTATTTTTAATAGAGAGGGGGTTTCACCATGTTGGCCAGGCTGGTCTTGAACTCCTGACCTCGGCCTCCCAAAGTGCTGAGATTACAGGCTTGAGCCACCGTGCCACGCCAAGAATTACACTCTTATCACTGCAATTCAACATTGTATGAAGGAAAATACTTGCAAATCAGATATGTGACAGAAAAACTGTATTCAGAATGCATAAATAACTCTTGAAATAAAATAAGAAAACAAACTAAATGCGATGCCTGAATATGCATGTCCCCTCCCTGAAAAATTCCTGTACTGAAATCCTAATCCCCTTAAGAGGTGGGACCTTTGAGGAGGTGATGAGGTCAGAAGGCACGGCGGCAGAGCCCTTATGAATGGGCTTAGTGCCCTTATAAAAGACTCCAGAGAGCTGCCCTGCCCCTTCCACCATATGAGGACACAGCTAGAAGGTGCCATCTATGAGCCAGAAATTAGCCCTCAGCAGACACTGAATCTGCCACTATTTTTAAGTTGCCCAGGCTATGGTATTTTGTTATAGCAGCCTGAAAGGATGAAGACACAACAAAATAAAAGAAGTGGACAAAATATCCGAGCAGACACTTCACCAAAAAAGACATGCAAACTGAATGAAAATCACATGTAAAGATTCTCAGCATTATTGATCATTAAGTAAATGCAAATCAAAACCACGTGAGACTACTGTGCCCCTATTGGAATGACAAAAAAAGAAAGAAAAACCAGCAATACTGAGAGTCAGTGAGAATGCACAGCAGCCAGAATTCTCCTACATTGCTGGTGGGAATGCAAAATGATACTGACACTTTGAAAAATAGTAGAGCCGTTTCTTATAAAGTCAAACATATGCTTTCAGACAACATAACAATCCCACGTATATGTTTTTCCCCAAGTGAAATGAAAACCTATATTCACACAAAAACCTGTATGCAAATATTTACAGCAGTTTCCATCGTCTTTGCCAAAAACCGGAAGCTACTCAAATGTTCTTCAACTGGGAAATTGATAAACAAACTATGGTATAGCCATACAATGATATACTGCCCAGCAATTTTAAAAAGAACTGCTACATACAATAACATAAATGAGGCGGGGTGCAGTGGCTCACGCCTGTAATCCCAGTACTTTGGGAGGCTGAGGTGGGTGGATCACTTGAGGTCAGGATTTTGAGACCAGCCTTGCCAACACGGTGAAACCCCATCTCTACTAAAAATACGAAAATTAGCCAGGTGTTGTGGCGGGTGCCTGTAGTCCCAGCTACTCAGGAGGCTGAAGCAGGAGAATCACTTGAACCCAGGAGGCAGAGGTTGCAGTGAGCCAAAAAAAATAAACGAATCTCAAATGCATTATGCCAGCAGTCCCCACTCTTTTTGGCACCAGGGACCGGTTTTGTGGAAGACAATTTTTCCACAGACAAGGAGTTGGGGGTGAGGGGCAGGGGAATGGTTTGGGGATGATTCAAGTGCATTACATTTATTGTGCACTTTATTTCTATTGTTATTACATTGTAATATATAATGAAATAATTATACAAGTCACCATAATGTAGAATTAGCCGGAGCCCTGAGCTTGCTTTCTTGCAACTAGACAGTCCCATCTGGGGGTGATGGGAGACAGTGACAGATCATCAAGCATTAGATTCTCATAAAAAGCATGCAACCTAGATCCCTCGCATGTGCAATTTACAATAGGAACTGCATGCTCCTATGAGAATCTAATGGCACAGCTGATCTGACAGAAGACGGAGCTCAGGCAGTAATGTGAGCTATGGAGAGCGGATGTAAATAGAGATGAAGCTTCACTCGCTCACCTCCTGCTGTGCGGCCTGCTTCCTAACAGGTCACAGACTGGTACCAGTCCGTGGCCCAGGGCTGGGGAACCCTGCATTATGCTAAGTGAAATAAGTCCCAGATCTAAAATGTTAACATTGTATGATTCCATTTATTTAATATTCTTAGAAAGGCAACGTTCTAAGGACAGAAAACATGTTAGTGGTTGTCAAGAGTCTAGGTTAGAGGGACAGATTGACTACAAGGGGGCACAGGAGAATTTTGGGGGGTGATTAAACTGTTTTATATCTTGATTACAATAGTAGCTACATAACTATATATTTGTCAACATTCACAGAAATACATACTCTAAAGGGTAAATTTTACTATATGTAAATGTTAACTTATTTTAAACAGGAAAATGCTATTGGCATATAGTGACAAATCATTAAAGCTAATAATAGAATTTTTTTCCCCCCGAGATGGAGTCTTGCTCTGTCACCCAGGCTGGAGTGCAATGGTGCGATCTCGGCTCACTGCAAGCTCCGCCTCCCGGGTTCAAGCAATTTTCCTGCCTCAGCCTCCCAAGTAGCTGGGATTACAAGCATGCACCACCACGCCCAGCTAATTTCTTGTGTATTTTTAGTACATGGGGTTTCACCATGTTGACCAGGCTGATTTTGAACTCCTGACCTCACGATCCGCCCGCCTCAGCCTCCCAAAAAAGTGCTGGGATTACAGGCGTGGGCCACTGCTCCCGGCCAATAATAGACATTTTTAAATCTTAAAATTATAAATCAAACATTTACCATACATAGAGTATCTAGTAACTGACAAATACTCTATATAATTATTTCTAATACTTACAAAATTCCTTCAAATATGTACCATTACCCTTTCTATTATGTTAAGAAACTGATCTTCAAAAAAATAGAAGGACTTCCTAATAAGATATGGAGCAAAAATGCAAATCCAAATTTTCTTGGATTAAAACCCAAAATAGGCCAGGCATGGTGCCTCATCCCTGTAAATCCCAGCAATTTGGGAGACTGAGGCAGGTGGATCACTTGAGCTTAGCAGCTCGAGACCAGCCTGGGCAACATGTTGAAACCCCATCGCTACAAAAAATACAAAAATTAGCCAGGTATAGTGGTGCACATCTGTAGTCACAGCTATTCAGGAGGCTGAGATGGGAAGATCCCTTGAGCCTGGGAGGCAGAGGTTGCAGTGAGACAAGATTGAGCCACTGCACTCCAGCCTGGGCAACAGAATGAGACCCTGTCTCTAAACAAATAAAGAAAGAAAACCTAAATAAAAATTTTTGCACCACCAAAACATGTCTTTATTTTCACTTTCAAAAGATCAGCTCAGATTAACTGCAATTAGAACCTAAGAGTTTTAGTTGGCTACGGGTCATGTTGAGCCCCAACCCTGTGCTATGTCTGCTCAAACAATAAACTGGATAACAGATTAGATTAATAAATGAGGTCTGCACTATTCAGACATCTGGAACATGATGTCCACATCTGCGCAGGTGGAGTATATTCTTAGGATGCTATCATAGAAGAGGATTGAAGAAATATGTAACTTTTTGAAAAGAAATATCCCATAGATGGTAGTCTCTCTGAGTTTTACTTAAGTCTTATTCACGTCGTTACAGAAACCATAGCAAGGATCAATCTGTAGTGGTTTCTAGTACGTAGATTTTGGTCTCATATCGCACTTGCATTGTTTTCTCACAAGCATTCAATATGGAGTAAACTGTCCGAGAACACAGTGATAGCCCCATCTTTCAAGGTATTCAAGGAGAGACACAAATCAGGAATGCTGTAGAGAAGTTGGATAACTATGTTTTAGAGGAGATAGAGCCTGATGACCTCAAATGTTTCTTTCAATTCTGATTCCACTGCTTTGTGTATAACAGGTTCTAATATTATTGATTTATTGTGGTAAATCACATCACCACTTTTTAAAATTCACTCTAGACATATTTCCTTTTAGCGACATTACGACAGCTGTAATTCTTGTTCTTCCAAAACTGGACTGTATCTAAACAACTTTAAGCAGGAGCTGTGCACTCATGTGTAATCCATTCCCAAGAAAAGTGAGTCTTCTCTCAATAATGCCCTCCTGCAGGTTCTCACCATGATGTTCCAAACTTCTTCCTCTGGGTGACCTGGAATTCTTCCTGATGTTTATCACATGTGTTCCTGATCCTTTGAATTCAGTGGACTAAAAGATATTGAGATGGTAGTTCAGATAACAAAGCATAACCCCATAAATGTTATGCAGACCTTCCCAGCACCAAAGCCTATTAATGTAGAACAAAGGAGTCACCATTGGGTCACAGGTCAGGAACCAAGCCATGAAAGACAACCTCAGATCTCAGTAAGAAAATCAGAATTCCTGCAGCCATAAAAAGGAATGAAATCATATTCTTTGCAGCAACATGGATGGAGAGAGAGGCCATTATCCTAAGTAAACTAACTCAGAAACAGAGAACCAAATATCACATGTTCTCACTTACAAGAGGAAGCTAATGGGTACATATGGACATATGAATGAAAATAATAGACACTGGGGGTTCCAAAAGATGGGAGGGGGAGATGGGTGAGGGTTGAAAAATTACCTATCAAGTACAATGTTCACTATTTAGGTAACGGGTACACTAGAAGCCTAATCCCCACCAGTAAGCAATATACCTATGTAACAAACATGCACACATACCCCCGAAACTAAAATAAAATAAAATTTTAAAAAATAAAGAAATGCTATTTTATGCTTATCTTTTTCTCTTAACATTCAGTGTTCTATGTAATATAAAAAGTAAAATTAAGACTAATAAAAATGAAAAGTATAAAAAAAGAAAGAAAATTAGAATATTATGAGCCACCTAAGACCAAGGCCAGCAGCAGTTGATGGGGAAGAAAAATATGAGGAATCCAGGAAGGAAGGTGAGGCAGCAAAGGAAGAGACTTAGCAGGCATTGTGCTATTACAGGCATTGTTTCTCTTAGACCTTAGAACAAGCATATGAAGTAGGTAATCACACCCCTATTTTACATCCCTATGAAGCTACTGAGACCTAAAAGGTCCATTAACTGTCCCAAAGCCATCCAGCTGATAAATAATAGTCACATTTTACCCAGGTCTGCCTGATTCCAAGCCCAGGATTCTAACTACCGTGCCAACAGTTCTCAATCAGGGGTGATCTTGCCCCTCTTCCTACGTGGGGACATTTGGCAGTGTCTGAAGACATTTTTGGTTGTCAGAATTTGAAGTAGGAAGGGGTGCTACTGACATCCAGTAAGTGGAAGCCAGGGATGCTGCTAAACATCCAACAAAGAACAGCACCCCCACCACAAGGACCACAAGGAATTACCCAGCACAAAATGCCAATAGTGCCAAACTTAAATAACCTTGCACTATGCAATGCATAGGAGATATGGAAGAAAAGTTTCAAGTTTAAGCACTGTTTTGCTTTGGTGGTGCTCTTTCCATAGTTCATAATCTTGGTCCTGATGGCATGCCTTGGCCCATATTAAAGACTGGGGTCCCCATGTATCTGATTTCTGCCCTTTAAGAAAGAGGAGGTTTGAATGACACCCCAGTATTTTTTTAATATAAACCACAAGACGACTGTGTTGAACTGAAAGAGAGATTTTGGAATGCCTGACCCCGGCTCAAAAGGCAATACAAAGAGCCCATAACCAATGCAGCAGGCAGCATGCAGCACTGAGCTCCTGGGGCAGGGCCGGCATGAGGATAGGAATTATGTCCCCATTATCCACAAAGTGAACATTTTTCTAACAATAACACAGTGATTTCAGAAGCAATTTTAAAAACAAGAATCTTTTCCCCCAAACTCCAGAGCTTTTCTGATTTTTGTCAGCAACAAAAGAATTCAGCTTCCAAAAAGCAGGCTGCATCTCTGAATATTAAAACTCCCACCTTGGGAAATTTTTTAAGCCTTCAGACAACCTCTTTTAAAGTTACAAATGAAAGTCACTCAACAGACGACAGTGCTCATGGGCCCCTTTTATCTATGGAAGAAAGACAGAAAGAAACACAGAGTGATAACTTAGGAGCAGAGACCAAATTACTGACCTTGAGTCACCTTCCACACCATGCCTGGCCCAAACAAGATAGGGAGTTAAAAGCTTCAACCAGTAGCAACAGCAAATGACGTAATTTGATGATATTTTTAAAACCCATCAAGGGAGAATAAAAAAGCTAGATCGTATTATGCATAGAGCTCTTAGAGGTTAAAAAGAGCCTCAATTTGCCTTTAGCTAAGCCCTTTTTTCATGCTGAAATCAACCATTCCACTTTCCTCTCTGTCCAAAGAACAAGCAATTCTAGAACTAAAGAACTAGTCCACTGAAACTTGGACTGACTGAATGAGTTTATTTTTTATCTGTATGTGAATGGGTTTTCTTTTTAGGGCTGCACGGGTGAACCCCTCATTATTCCCCCAGCTCTGTCACTCTGATTTTCCTTCTCTATGATGGTGATTATTATGCTACATTGATACCCATTTGTCCACATCTTCAACATGGACTCCTGTGTGCCTCCACCCTAGCTGCATTTTTCATGCAACCCAACCATAAAACTTTCTGAATTGCCACCAAATGCAAGCATCAGGGGTCTCATGCCCAAAACTGCCATAGCAGGAGGCACCGTAACAGTTTTTCTCATTTTTCCCAGGGCACACAGATTGCTCAAATCTGCTTCTCTCTGCCTTATTTTTCCCTAACTCATAACCATAAGCATTAACTACCCATTCTCAGGCATTCGTGATATACCTGGCACTGTACTTGGTGTTTTATAAATACAGTTTTATTTAGTCCTCGCAGCAACTCATGAGATAAATATCATTATCTCTACATTTTAGATGAGAAATTCAAAACTAAAGAGTTTTAATAACTTATAAAAGATGACACAGAAAATAAGTGGCAGATTTAGTCCCAAGTCTCTGACCCCAAAAACCGTTTTTACTACACAGCACAGAAGATTTGTGGGAGACACTTTAAAAAGTCAATAGTAGTTATTTCTAGAATATAAGGTGATGGCTAATTTTAGGTCTTTTAAAATTATATATTTTTATTTTTAAAACTGGGCAAGCAGCTGGGTGCAGTGGCTCACGCCTGTAAACCCAGCACTTTGGGAGGCCAAGGTGGGCGGATCACCTGAGATCAGGAGTTCGAGACCAGCCTTGCCAACATGACGAAGCCTTGGCTCTACTAAAAATACAAAAATTAGCCAGGCGTGGTGGTGCATGCCTATAATCCCAGCTACTCAGGAGGCTGAGGCAGGAGTTCTTGAACCCAGGATATGGAAGTTAGAGCAAGGCTCTCAAAACCAATAAAATTAAATTAAAATTAATTGGACACATGAGATAGACTTTAACAGAGACATCTAAAACCACAAAAAAATAGACCAAGGCTGGATGTGATGGCTCATGCCTATAATCCCAGCACTTTGGGAGGCTGAGACAAACATTGCCTGAGCCCAAGAGGAGTTTGAGACCAGCCTGGGCAACATGGCAAAACCCCATCTCTACAAAAAATACAAAAAAAAAAAAAAAAAAAAATAGCTGGGCATGGTGGTGCATGCCTGTAGTTCCAGCTACTCAGAAGGCTGGGGTGGGAGGATTGCTTAAGCCTGGTAGTTTGAGGCTGCAGTGAGCCATGATTGCTTAAGCCTGGGAGTTTGAGGCTACGGTGAGCAGAGATTACCCACTGCACTGCAGCCTGGGCAACAGCGTGAGACCCTGTCTTAAAAAAAAAAAAAAAAAAAAGGTGGCTGTCCAGAAGCCGGCTGAGTTCAAATCTCGGTTCCACCTTTTGCTTGCTGCAGAACCTTGTGTAAGTCACTCACAATCAGGCTCAAAAAAAACAAAACAAAAAACCAGATCAAATATGTGAAACAAAATTTTCAAGATATACTGAACATTTAGGCAACAAAGACTGTGACGCCCTGCAGATGGGAAACAAATAAGATAAGCCAAAGGATTGCCCCAGTGTACTCTTTTAAGAGAGTTTTCAGACCTCTGCACACGGAGGAGAAACCAGGCTGAGCTTTGCAGACTGCCTAAGTTGCGAAGACAAACCAACTGCCAAGTCCAATAAGAAAGTAGCTAGAGTTCACAGCACAAAGTAACAGAGAGGAGGGAAGTGCACAGAGACAGAACTCCAGAGAGCTGCACAGGGTGCCCCACAAGTGTATAATGAGTACTGACTGATCCATGCATATATGTCAGGAAACTACCCAGGCCAGAGAAAGAACCATCCAAAAAGATTAAAGTATCCAATGTTCAAACAGGCCTTGAAATAGTGCCTATTCCCACCAGCAAGATTAGAAAACCACAGGACTCATAAGTCACTGGATAGAGTACACAGTAGGGTTTTGCCTCAGTCATGGAAAATAATTATCCCTGCACTGAGCTCTGCTCCAGTCCCATCTAATAATTCTTAAAAGAAATACCTGAAAGGATCAAACTACTTCCAAGTAACTTAAATGTGTCCCAGAACAAACCTCAAAAATACTTATAGAGGTACAAAAATATTCAGCACTCAGTGCTATAATGTGAACGTTTGTGTTCCTCCAAAATTCAAATGTTAGAATTTAATCCTCAGTGTGACTGTATTAAGAAGTGAGGCCTTTGGCCCTGCACGGTGGCTCGCGCCTGTAATCCCAGCTCTTTGGGAGGCCGGGGCAGGTGTATCATGAGGTCAAGAGATTGAGACCATCCTGGCTAACATGGTAAAACCCCGTCTCTACTAAAAATACAAAAATTAGCAGGTAGGGGGGGGGGGGGGGGGGGGGGGGGGAGGGGAGAGGAACCCCGTCTACTAAAAAAAAAAATTAGGGTGGGCCGTAGTACAATAGCAGGAATGGCACGGAGGCATCAGTAGGATCGCCCACTACTGTGGAGGCGAGTCCGCAAAAAAAAAAAAAAAAAAAAAAAAAAAAAAGAGCTACTTGGGAGGCTGAGGCAGGAGAATGGCTTGAACCCGGGAGACGGAGGTTGCAGTGAGCTGAGATTAAGCCACTCCAGCCTGGGTGACAGAATGAGACTCCATCTCAAAAAAAAAAAAAGAAGAAGAAGAAGTGAGGCCTTTAGGAGGTGATCTAGGAATATTACCCTTGTAAAAGAGGCTCAAGGGATCCCCCTTGCCCCTTCCACCATGTGAGGACACAGCAGCAAGCCACTGTCTTTGAAGGGGAGAGCAAGCCCTCACCAAACACTGAATCAACTAGCACCTTAATCTTGGACTTCCCAGCCTCCAGAACTGTAAGCAGTTAATTTCTGTTGTTTGTCAATCAGCCAGTCTAAGGTACTTTGTTATAGCTATCTGAGCAGGCTACGACTGAAATTGGTACTGAGAAGTGGAGTGCTACCATAACAAATATCTTAAAATGTGGAAGCAGCTTTGAAATTGAGTAATGGGCAGAGGCTGGAAAAGTTCTGAGGTACATTGCCATGAAAGGAGTCTTAAGGGCAATTTGGTAAGGACTCACAAAAAGAAGAGAGCTGTAGAGAAAGCCTCAGTGTTCTTGGAGATTACCTAAGTGGTCACAATTAGAATGTTGGTAGAAATATAAACAGTAGAGGCCATTCCGATGAGGTCTCCCATGGAAATTAGGAACGTGTTATAGGAAACTGGAGAAAAGGTGATTCTTGTTATAAAGTTGCAATTAACTTGGCTTAATTGTGTTTGTGTCCTAATGTTTTGTGGAAAATGGAACTTTTGAACAACAAAATAAGATATTTGGCAAAAAGAAATCTCTGAACACTTTTGAGAGTGCAGAATGGTTTCTCTGGACTGCTTATAATAAACTGCAAGAGGAGAGACACAAATTAAAGATTAAACTAATAATCGAAAGAGAAACAGAGCTTAAAGATATGGAAAATCCTCAGCCTGCCCATGTTGTAAAGAATAAAAATGCAGCCAGGCACGGTGGCTCACGCCTGTAATCCCACCACTTTGGGAAGCCGAGACAGGTGGATCACTTGAGGACAGGAGTTTGAGACCAACCTGGCCAACAAGGTGAAACCCCGTCTCCATTAGAAATGCAAAAATTAGCTGGGCATGGTGGCAGGCACATGTAATCCCAGCTACTCGGGCGGCTGAGGCAGGGAATCACTTGAACCTAGGAGGCAGAAGTTGCGGTGACCCAAGATCATGCCACTGCACTCCAGCCTGGGCAATAGAGCCAGACTCTGTTGAAAAAAAAGAATAAAAAAATGTATTCAAGAGAAAACACCAAGGTAATGGCCAAGCAAACATTTAATAAGGTGATTAGTATGGATAGAAGGAAGCTAGATGCTATCTGTTAAGACAACGGAAGACTGACCTTAAAAGCGTTTCAGAGATCATGGGGGCTGCCACTGCCATCAAGGACCAGAATGCCAAGGCCTGAGGGACAGAATTATGTCAAAAAAGGGTCCTCAGGTATCGTGGGACCTCAGCACTCACTTCACTGTGCCACCTCAAGTTTCTGTTCCCTGTATTCTGGCCCAGAGATGCTCAGTCATCCCAGACATGGCTCCAGTGAGACCAGGTGCAATGCAGGCTGCAATCACTTTCCCTCTGAAGGGTGCTGGTGTTAAACTTTAGCAGCACCCACACTGTGCTAATTCTGCAGGGGCACAGAGTGCAAGAGCTATGGAAGTATGGCTACCTCCACCTAGATTTCAAAGGATGTTCTGAAGGGCCTCAGGGCCCCAGCAGTGAACTGTCACAGGGGAGGGGCCACCACAGAGAGATCAATCAGAAATTAACAGAGTCACCCACGTGCAACTCCAGTCTCGGAGAGCTGCAGGCATAACAATCCAACCCATGAGAACTGCAGCATGGTTTATGCCCAGCAAAGCCATGAAGCTGCCTTGGGGGCCCAACCTTGCCCCAGTGTAAAGATTATCTTCAAGACTCTAGATTTGCCCTCCTGGGCTTTGGACTTACTTGGAACCAGTTATTCCTTTCTTCTTATTTTTCCTCTTTTGAAATGGGAATGTCTATTCCATGCCTGTCCTGCCATTTTATTTTGAAAGCACATCACATGACTGATTTCACAGGTTTGCAATTGGAGAGCAATTTCCCTACCTTGAATCCCATCCATATTTGACTTAGATGATATTTACATGAAACTCTGGCCTTTAGACTTTTGAGTTGATGCTGAAAAAAGTGAAGAGTTTTGGGGCTACTGGGATGTAATGAATGTATCCTGCATGTGAAAAGGACATGAATTTTCAGGCCAGAAGCAGAATGCTATGCTCTGAATGTTTGTGTTCCTCCAAAATTTATATGTTGGAACTTAATCCCCAACAGGATTTTATTAAGAAGTGAGGATATTTAGCTAGACAGTCCCAAGATGGCCGATTAGGAACAGCTCCAATCTACAGCTCCCAGCGTGAGCAACGCAGAAGACAGGTGATTTCTGCATTTCCAACTGAGGTACTGGGTTCATCTCACTGGGGTGTGTCGGACAGTGGGTGCAGGACAGTGGATGCAGCCCACTGAGCGAAAGCCGAAGCAGGGCGAGGCATCGCCTCAGCTGGGAAGCGGAAGGGGTCAGGGAATTCCCTTTCCTAGCCAAGGGAAGCCATGACAGACAGCACCTGGAAAATCAGGTCACTCTCACTGTAATACTGCGCTCTTCCAAGGGTCTTAGCAAACAGCACACCAGGAGATTATATCCCACACCTGGCTCGGCGGGTCCCACACCCACAGAGCCTCACTCATTGCTAGCACAGCAGTCTGAGATCTAACTGCAAGGTAGCAGTGAGGCTGGGAGAGGGGCACCCGCCATTGCTGAGGCTTGAGTAGGTAAACAAAGCGGCCAGGTGGAGCCCACCACAGCTCAAGGAGGTCTGCCTGCCTCTGTAGACTCCACCTCTGGGGGCGGGGCATAGCCAAACAAAAGGCAGCAGATACCTCTTCAGATTTAAATGTCCCTGTCTGACAGGTTTGAAGAGAGTAGTGCTTCTCCCAGCACAGAGTCTGAGATCTGAGAACAGACAGACTGCCTCCTCAAGTGGGTCCCTGACCCCCGAGTAGCCTAACTGGGAGGGACCCCCCAGTAGAGGCAGACTGACACCTCACACAGCCAGGTACCCCTCTCTAAGGCAAAGCTCCGAGAGGAACGATCAGGCAGCAACATTTGCTGTTCAGCAATATTTGCTGTACTGCAGCCTCTGCTGCTGATACCCAGGGGAACAGCATCTGGAGTGGACCTCCTGCAAACTCCAACAGACCTGCAGCTGAGGGTCCTGACTGTTAGAAGGAAAACTAACAAACAGGAAGGACATCCACACCAAAACCCCATTTGTACATCATCATCATCAAAGACCAAAGGTAGATAAAACCACAAAGATGGGGAAAAAACAGAGCAGAAAAGCTGAAAATACTAAAAATCAGAACATTTCTCCCCCTCCGAAGAAACGCAGCTCCTCACCAGCAATAGAACAAAGCTGGACAGAGAATGACTTTGATGAGTTGAGAGAAGAAGGCTTCAGATGATCAAACTTCTCTGAGCTAAAGGAGGAAGTTCGAACCCATCACAAAGAAGCTAAAACCCTTGAAAAAAAATTAGACGAATCGCTAACTAGAATAACCAGTGTAGGGAAGTCCTTAAATGACCTGATGGAGCTGAAAACCATGGCATGAGAACTACATGATGAATGCACAAGCTTCAGTAACCGATTCGATCAACTGGAAGAAAGCGTATCAGTGATTGAAGATCTAATGAATGAAATGAAGCGAGAAGACAAGTTTAGAGAAAAAAGAGTAAAAAGAAATGAACAAAGCCTCCAAGAAATATGGGACAATGTGAAAAGACCAAATCTGTGTCTGATTGGTGTACCTGAAAGTGACAGGGAGAATGGAACCAAGTTGGAAAACACTCTGCAGGATATTATCCAGGAGAACTTCCTCAACCTAGCAAGGCAGGCCAACATTCAAATTCAGGAAATACAGAGAATGCCACAAAGATACTCCTTGAGAAGAGCAACTCCAAGACACATAATTGTCAGATTTACCAAAGTTGAAATGAAGGAAAAAATGTTAAGGGCAGCCAGAGAGAAAGGTTGGGTTGCCCACAAAAGGAAGCCCATCAGATTAACAGCAGATCTCTCAGCATAAACTCTACAAGCCAGAAGAGAGTGGGGGCCAATATTCAACATTCTTAAAAGAATTTTCAACCCAGAATTTCATATCCAGCCAAACTAAGCTTCATAAGTGAAGGAGAAATAAAATCCTCTACAGACAAGCAAAAGCTGAGAGATTTTGTCACCACCAGGACTGCCTTACAAGAGCTCCTGAAGGAAGCACTAAACATGGAAAGGAACAACCGGTACCAGCTACTGCAAAAACATGACAAAATGTTTGAGGCTAGGAAGAAACTGCATCAACTAATGAGCAAAATAACCAGCTAATATCACAATGACAGGATCAAATTCACACAGAACAATATTAACCTTAAAAGTAAATGGGCTAAATGCTCCCATTAAAAGACACAAGACTGGCAAATTGGATAAAGAGTCAAGACCCATCAGTATGCTGTATTCAGGAGACCAATCTCACGTGCAGAGACACACATAGGCTCAAGATAAAGGGATGGAGGAAGAGCTACCAAGCAAATGGAAAACAAAAAAAGGCTGGGATTGCAATCCTAGTCTCTGATAAAACAGACTTTAAACCAACAAAGATCAAAAGAGACAAACAAGGCCATTACATAATGGTAAAGGGATCAATTCAACAAGAACAGCTAACTATCCTAAATACATATGCACCCAATACAGGAGCACTCAGATTCATAAAGCAAGTCCTTAGAGACTTACAAAGAGACTTAGACTCCCACACAATAATAATGAGAGACTTTAACAACCCACTGTCAACATTAGACAGATCAACGAGACAGAAAGTTAACAAGGATATCCAGGAATTGAGCTCAGCTCTGCACCAAGTGGACCTAATAGACATCTACAGAACTCTCCACCCCAAATCAACAGAATATACCTTCTTCTCAGCACCACATCGCACTTATTCCAAAACTGACCACATAGTTGGAAGGAAAGCACTCCTCAGCAAATGTAAAAGAACAGAAATTATAACAAACTGTCTCTCAGAACACAGTGCAATCAAACTACAACTCAGGATTAAGAAACTCACTCAAAACTGCTCAACTACATGGAAACTGAACAACCTGCTCCTCAATGACTACTGGGTACATAACGAAATGAAGGCAGAAATAAAGATATTCTTTGAAACCAATGAGAACAAAGACACAACATACCAGAATCTCTGGGACACATTCAAAGCAGTGTGTCGAGGGAAATTTATAGCACTAAATGCCCACAAGAGAAAGCAGGAAAGATCTAAAATTGACACCCTAACATCACAATTAAAAGAACTAGAGAAGCAAGAGCAAACACATTCAAAAGCTAGCAGAAGGCAAGAAATAACTAAGATCCGAGCAGAACTGAAGGAGATAGAGACACAAAAAACCCTTCAAAAAATCAATGAATCCAGGAGCTGCTTTTTTGAAAAGATCAACAAAATTGATAGACTGCTAGCAAGACTAATAAAGAAGAAAAGAGAGAAGAATCAAACAGATGCAATAAAAAATGGTAAAGGGGACATCACCACCAATCCCACAGACATACAAACTACCATCAGAGAATACTATAAACCCCTCTATGCAAATAAACTAGAAAATCTAGAAGAAATGGATAAATTCCTGGACACATACACCCTCCCAAAACTAAACCAGGAAGAAGTGGAATCCCTGAATAGACCAATAACAGGCTCTGAAATTGAGGCAATAATTAATAGCCTACCAACCAAAAAACATCCAGGACCAGATGGATTCACAGCCAAATTCTACCAGAGGTACAAGGAGGAGCTGCTACCATTCCTTCTGAAACTATTCCAATCGATAGAAAAAAAGGGAATCCTCCCTGACTCATTTTATGAGGCCAACATCATCCTGATACCAAAGCCTGGCAGAGACACAACAAAAAAAGAGAATTTTAGACCAATATCCCTGATGAACATCGATGCAAAAATCCTCAATAAAATACTGGCAAACCAAATCCAGCAGCACATCAAAAAGCTTATCCACCATGATCAATTGGGCTTCATCCCTGGGATGCAAGGCTGGTTCAACATACGCAAATTAATAAACATAATCCATCATATAAACAGAAACAAAGACGAAAACCACACGATTATCTCAATAGATGCAGAAAAGGCCT
This sequence comes from Nomascus leucogenys, assembly GCF_006542625.1. NCBI lineage: Eukaryota > Metazoa > Chordata > Mammalia > Primates > Hylobatidae > Nomascus > Nomascus leucogenys. The sequence continues at coordinate 61,480,597 of NC_044382.1, forward strand.
TTGACAAAATTCAACAGCCCTTCATGCTAAAAACTCTCAATAAATTAGGCATTCATGGGATGTATCTCAAAATAATAACAGCTATTTATGACAAACCCACAGCCAATATCATACTGAATGGGCAGAAACTGGAAGCATTCCCTTTGAAAATTGTCACAAGACAGGGATGCCCTCTCTCACCACTCCTATTCAACATAGTGTTGGAAGTTCTGGCCAGGGCAATCAGGCAAGAGAAAAAAATAAAGGGTATTCAATTAGGAAAAGAGGAAGTCAAATTGTCCCTGTTTGCAGATGACATGATTGTATATCTAGAAAATCCCATCGTCTCAGCCCAAAATCTCCTTAAGCTGATAAGCAACTTCAGCAAAGTCTCAGGATACAAAATCAATGTGCAAAAATCACAAGCATTCTTATGCACCAATAACAGACTAACAGAGAGCCAAATCATGAGTGAACTCCCATTCACAATTGCTTCAAAGAGAATAAAATACCTAGGTATCCAACTTACAAGGGATGTGAAGGACCTCTTCAAGGAGAACTACAAACCACTGCTCAATGAAATAAAAGAAGATACAAACAAATGGAAGAACATTCCATGCTTGTGGATAGGAAGAATTAATATCGTGAAAATGGCCATGCTGCCCAAGGTAATTTATAGATTCAATGCCATCCCCATCAAGCTACCAATGACTTTCTTCACAGAATTGGAAAAAACTATTTTAAAGTTCATATGGAACCAAAAAAGAGCCCGCATTGCCAAGACAATCCTAAGCCAAAAGAACAAAGCTGGAAGCATCACGCTACCTGACTTCAAACTAAACTACAAGGCTACAGTAACCTAAACAGCATGGTACTGGTACCAAAACAGAGATATAGACCAATGGAACAGAACAGAGCCCTCAGAAATAATACCACACATCTACAACCATCTGATCTTTGACAAACCTGACAAAAACAAGGAATGGGGAAAGGATTCCCTATTTAATAAATGGTGCTGGGAAAACTGGCTAGCCATATGTAGAAAGCTGAAACTAGATCCCTTCCTTACACCTTATACAAAAATTAATTCGAGATGGATTAAAGACTTAAATGTTAGACCTAAAACCATAAAAACCCTAGCAGAAAACCTAGGCAATACCATTCAGGACATAGGCATGGGCAAGGACTTCATCTCTAAAACACCAAAAGCAATGGCAACAAAAGCCAAAATTGACAAATGGGATCTAATTAAAGAGCTTCTGCACAGCAAAACAAACTACCATCAGAGTGAACAGGCAACCTACAGAATGGGAGAAAATTTTTGCAATCTACTCATCTGACAAAGGGCTAATATCCAGAATCTACAATGAACTCAAACAAATTTACAAGATAAAAACAAACAACCCTATCAAAAAGTGGGCGAAGGATATGAACAGACATTTCTCAAAAGAAGACATTTATGCAGCCAACAGACAAATGAAAAAATGCTCATCATCACCGGCCATCAGAGAAATGCAAATCAAAACCACATGAGATACCATCTCACACCAGTTAGAATGGTGATCATTAAAAAGTCAGGAAACAACAGGTGCTGGACAGGATGTGGAGAAATAGGAACACTTTTACACTGTTGGTGGGACTGTAAACTAGTTCAACCATTGTGGAAGACAGTGTGGCAATTCCTGAAGGATCTAGAACTAGAAATACCATTTGACCCAGCTATCCCATTACTGGGTATATACTCAAAGGATTATAAATCATGCTGCTATAAAGACACATGCACACGTATGTTTATTGCGGCACTATTCACAATAGCAAAGACTTGGAACCAACCCAAATGTCCATGAATGATAGACTGGATTAAGAAAATGTGGCACATATACACCATGGAATACTATGCAGCCATAAAGAAGGATGAGTTCATGTCCTGTATAGGGACATGGATGAAGCTGGAAACCATCATTCTCAGCAAACTATCACAAGGACAAAAAACCAAACACCCCATGTTCTCACTCATAGGTGGGAATTGAACAATGAGAACACATGGACACAGGAAGGGGAACATCACACACCAGGGCCTGTCGTGGGGTGGAGGGAAGAGGGAGGGATAGCATTAGGAGATATACCTAATGTAAATGATGAGTTAATGGGTGCAGCACACCAACATGGCACATGTATACATATGTAACAAACCTGCACATTGTGCACATGTACCCTAGAACTTAAAGTATACTAATAATAAATAAAATAAGTAAATAAAAATATAAAAAAAAAAAAAGAAGTGAGGGCAGCCGGGTGCAGTGGCTCATACCTGTAATCCCAGCACTCTGGGAGGCCAAGGCAGGCAGATCATGAGGTCAGGAGATCAAGACCATCCTGGCTAACATGGTGAAACCCCATCTCTACTAAAAATACACAAAAATTAGCCAGGCCTGGTGGCACACACCTGTAGTCCCAGCTTCTCGGGAGGCTGAGGCAGGAGAATCACTTGAACCCAGGAGGCAGAGGTTGCAGTGAGCTGAGATTGCACCACTGCACTCCAGCCTGGGTGATGGGGTGAGACTCCATCTCAAAAAAAAAAAAGAAGTGAGGCCTTTAGGAGGTAATTTAGGAATAGTACCCTTTAAAAGAGGCTTGAGGGAACCCCCTTGACCCTTTCACCATGTGAGAACACAACAACGAGGCACTATCTTTGAAGTGGAGAGCAAGCCCTCACCAAACTCTAAATCTGCTAGCACCTTAATCTTGGACTTCCCAGCCTCCAGAACTGTGAGCAACAAATTTCTGTTGCTTGTAAATTACTCAGTCTAAAGTATTTTTTACAGAAGCCTAAATGAACTAAGATATACAATAAGGTAAAATTCACAATATCTGGCATCCAATCAGAAATTAACAGAAACACAAAGTTTAAAAAAAATACAAGCATAATGAGGAGAAAAAGCAATCAATCAGAACTGACCCAGAATTGAGACAGATGTTAGAATTTTGCAGGCAAAAACATTAAAATGATTATTATACCTTCATTTTACATGTTTAAAATTTGAAGTACAAGAATAAAAGATATAAAAAGACTCAAATCTAACTTCTAGAGATGAAAAAATACAATGTATCACATGGAAAATATATTGGGTGGGAGTAATGGCAGATTAGACATTGCAAAGAAAAGATCAGTGAATTAAAAAGATAGCAATAGAAACTATTCAAAATGAAACACTGAGAGACCAAAGAATCCAATAAAATTAAAAGATGGTAGTGTGTGCCTGTAGTCCTAGCTACTCAGGAGGCTTAGGCGGATCACTAGAGCCCAGGAGGTCAATGTTGCAGTGAGCTTTGATTGTGCCACTGCACTCCAGCCTGGGCAACAGAGCAAGATCCTGTCTCTAAAAAATGAATAAATAATAAACAAAGTGTGAGGTGACAGTGACCAGAATGAAAAGTGAGCTGAACATTGCGTATGATAAAAAAAAACTGTTTTACCTCACAGATGAATTTATTAGTTTCTTGACCCATGAAATGGTAAATATCATGCATGAAGAACCCAGCATTAACCAGACATATAAAGTCTTTGAACCTTGGGAAAGTGACTTATCTTCTAAGTCTTAAATTCACCAAGTGTAAAATAAGAACAACTTTTTTTTTTTTTTTTTTTGACATGGAGTCTCGCTCTGTTGCCCAGGCTGGAGTGCAGTGCGATCTCGGCTCACTGCAAGCTCCGCCTCCCGGGTCCACGCCATTCTCCTGCCTCAGCCTCCCGAGTAGCTGAGACTACAGGTGCCCGCCAAAATGCCTGGCTACTTTTTTGTATTTTTGGTAGAGACAGGGTTTCACCGTGTTAGCCAGCATGGTGTTGATCTCCTGACCTCATGATCCACCCGCCTCGGCCTCCCAAAGTGCTAGGATTACAGGCGTGAGCCACCACGCCCGGCCAAAATAAGAACTTCTTCACACAAAATTTCTTTGGCCTGCAGATTCATACCTTCAGCTACTTGAGGGCATTCCCATTTAAATGACCCATAAGCCCCAAAAACTCAGCATGTCTAAACCATGTTCTGCCCTCTACAAACTTATACACTTATACACAGAATCTAAAATAGCCAGACTCATAGAAGCAGAGTAGGATGGTGATTGCCGGGAGCTGGGAGGAGAGGGGAATGGGGTGATGTTGGTCAAAGGGTACAGAAATGGTGACTACGTAGAAGTCATTGATATGTTAATTACTGGAATGTGATGATCATCTCACACTATCAAAACATCACGTTGTGTACCTTAAATATATACAATTTTTTGTTTCTAGGCAGTTAATGATTTGATTGACTACAGCAAAAACCAGTGTAATATATACAAAATTATTTTATGTCAGGAGAAAATGTATCATATTGGCAAGAGAACACGTCCTGCCAACCCCCAAGGAGCAGGCATTGTACATCCACCCTGTGACAGGCCTACTGGGACTGTGGTGAACATGCCTGTACCTCAGTACAAAGCCCCCTTTCCCTGAGAAATGTACAAAGGGAGAATGAAGAGAGTGTACCCAAAAGGAAGAGGGAGAGGCTGGGGCCCTGTGCCCCGAGCTCAGAACTTCACGGGGATGACCAGCCAGAACTTGGGCTGCTTTCAGTCACAGTGCTTGTCAAAGCTCAGCTGCACCGAAGCCTCCATGGCCTGGAGCTTGGCAGCGCTGTTCCCATACAAGACCTTCATCTCAGCCTGGCGCCACTCCCCGGGCCGCTCAGTCGGGGGCTCCACCAACCGGTGGGTGTTGTAGCAAAGGTTGTGGTCGGCATTCACGTAGCTGTCCAGGCACTCTGCATCCAGCTGCTGCCGCCACCCTCCTTCTTCTCTGTTCCTCCCGGTTTCTGCAAAGTACTGGCGGAGATCCTCGGTGATTTCCATACTGCTCAGGTCACATTCTACCTCTACATCTACCCCTCCTCTTTAAACAAAGCTTGGTCTTCTCTCGTGATGCCTAGATCCCAGTGCTGTCATGTGGATGCTGCCCAGACCCTCTGAAATGTGAAGAACTACAGGTGGAGTCCTGCCAGGCCACATGATGGTCATAGAAGGACTGAGGATATCCAGCCTGTTTGTCCTAAGAGCTTTGGAAAAGAAGTGCAGAAAAGAAGTGCCGGCTGGGCGCACTGGCTCACGCCTATAATCCCAGCACTTTGGGAGGCCGAGGCAGGCAGATCACATCAGGAGTTCGAGACCAGCCTGGCCAACACGGTGAAACCCCATCTCTACTAAAAATACAAAAAATTAGCCGGGTGTGGTGGCAGGCACCTGTAATCCCAGCTACACAGGAGGCTGAGGCAGGAGAATCACTTAAAACCGAGAGGTGGAGGTTACAGTGAGCCGACGTTGTGCCACCACACTCCAGCCTAGGCAACAAGAGCGAGACTCTGTCTTAAAAAAAAAAAAAAGGGAAGCGCCACAAGAGACTGAAACGGGATTCCACGGCCTTCCTGTAGGCATTCTGATGGCTTTGCCATCGAGCCATTGCTTGATGATAATGTTGCCAGTATCTTGCATACGCCAGATGAGAATACCAAGGCCTAGAAGCTTTCGATGTTGATGCCTTCACCACTGCCATCTCTGACTGTGAAAGTCCAAATAGGCACTGAAACTCATGGGCGTGCCAGCTTGCAGATCCCGGGCAGTGGGCAAGTAGCGGCCTAGTTTTTGTTGGAGAGACAGAGGCGGGGGGAGTGGGGAGAAGGTGGCTGTTGCTGGGGTGACTGGTAGTGTGCTAATATACACAGTTTTTTAAATTTTTTTTTATTTTAATTTTTATTTTTAGTTCTAGGGTACATGTGCAGGATGTGCAGGTTTGTTACACAGGTAATCATATGCAACAGTGGTTTGCTGCACCTATAAGCCATCACCTAGGTATTAAGCCCAGCACGCATTAGCTACTTTTCCTAATACTCTCCCTCCCCCTACCCTACCCCCGACAGGCCCCAGTGTGTGTTGTTCCCCAATTTTTTTTGGGGGGGACAGAGTCTCACTCTGTTGCCCAGGCTAGAATGCAGTGGTGCCATCTCCGCTCACTGCAACCTCCGCCTCCCGGGTTCAAGTGATTCTCCTGCCTCAGCCTCCCGAGTAGCTGGGACTACAGGTGCATGCCATCACGCCTGGCTAATTTTTGTGTTTTTAGTAGAGATGGGGTTTCACCATGTTAGCCAGGATGGTCTTGATCTCCTGACCTCATGATCTGCCCACCTCGGCCTCCCAAAGTGCTGGGATTATAGGCATGAGCCACTGTGCCCAGCCTGTTTCCCGATTTTTATATGTTCAAAAAACTAAGTTGTCACAAACGAAGAATTTAAAAGACAAAAAAAAAATTAAAAATAATTGTTAAAACTGACCCAAAAAGGAGTGTCATGCAATTATTAAAAATAAGCCTGCCGGGTGTAGTGGCTCACCCCTGTAATCCCAACACTTTGCGAGGCCAAGGCAGGTTGATCATTTGAGGCCAGGAGTTCCAGACCATTCTGGGCAACAAGGTGAAACCCCATCTCTACAAAAAATACAAAAATTATCCAGGCATGGTGGCATGCTGCTGCAGTCCCAGCTACTAGGGAGGCTGAGATGGGAGGTTCGCTTGAGCCCAGTAGATAGAGGCTGCAGTGAGCCATGATTACACCACTGCACTCTAGCCCAGGCAACAAAGCAAGACCCTGTCTCAAAAAAAAGAAAGAAAGAAGACTACAAAATATCTAATGACTTAGAGTGATGGCCCAAAGCATCACTCTATACTACACACACACACACACACACACACACACACAAATTAAGGGAAAGTAAAGTGAGAGAGAGGGAGGGAGGGAGAGAACAATAGAAAGAAATCCCAAACTGTTTTAAATAGTTTCCTAAAGGATGTTGGAAATGGAGTTTTTCTTTTTGCTTATCAGTGCTGGCTAAATTTTCTATAATGAATATTAAATAAGAAAGTTATTTTTTAATTACAGGAATTCACTAAGGAAAAGATTCCTTTGACAAAAATATAAGCAACTTTTTGGTTTCTAAACCAAGAGAAGCAGCATGGAGGAGTGCTAGGACGCAGACTCAGAGCCACTCTACTTGAGTCTGAACTTGTGCTCCAGCCACTTCTTTTCATGAAATCATAGACCATGGCTGGGCCCAGTGGCTCATGCCTGTAATCCCAGCACTTTGGGAGGCCAAAGTGAGTGGATCACTTGAGCTCAGGAGTTTGAGAGTCTCTACTAAAAATACAAAAATTAGCCAGGTGTGGTGGCACCTGCTACCAGGTGTGGGAATCGGGAATTGGGAATTGTCCAGCTACTTGGGAGGCTGAGGTGGGAGGCTCATTTGGGCCCACACTCTGGTAAAACACCAAATTTCCCACTTGTTTGTTGTTGTTGTTGTCATTCTTGTTGTTGAGACGGAGTTTTGCTCTTGTTGCCCAGGCTGGAGTGCAATGGCGCGATCTTGGCTCACCTCAACCTCCACCTCCCAGGTTCAAGCAATTCTCCTGCCTCAGCCTCCCGAGTAGCTGGGATTACAGGCACGTGCCACCACACCCAGCTAATTTTGTATTTTTAGTAGAAATGGGGTTTCTCCATGTTGGTCAGGCTGGTCTTGAACTCCTGACCTCAGGTGATCCGCCCGCCTCAGCCTCCCAAAGTGCTGGGATTATAGGCATGAGCCACCACACCCGGCCCCCACTTGTTTTTTGTTTCATATCTTCTCACTTTGCTTACACTGACTTCTTTGCCTGGAATGGACTCTCCTTTTTCCCCTTGGATGACTCTTGTTCATTCATTCAGGTTCTTAATGAAGGTGCTATGCCCAGCTTTCTTCAAAACCCCAGATAATATTAACCTCCTCTTTCCCCTTTTTTTTTCATAATATCCTGTATGTGATCATGACATTTTCTGACTGTGTGATTTTTGCATCCCCAACTATGATAAGTTCAAAGGCAGGAACTATGTTCATTTTTCTTTGTATACTCAGTATTGCACAAAACAAACACTCAAGTATTTAACTGAACAGATACGAACAACACCTCATATAATACTGTACAGATTCATTGAAACTGGCCAAGTCCCTCTTTTCTAATTTCCTTCCTGAATCAAAACCACCACCATCAAAAAAACTAGGCACCTCTATGTACCAGCTCTGAACTAAGTACTTTGGTATTGGCAATAACTTTGCACTATAAGAAACAGTGATAAAATTATTAGAAAATATCTATGGTGTGAGGTAACATTTGATAAGGTCCAAAGACAAGCTAGAAATTCATTCTGTGTGATTACAAATGCATCCCTGACCTACCAGATTCTAGTTCTAAGTATTGCTTTACCTTTTTAAACCCTTTTTCTATGCAAGGCAAAGATCTTACATTTTTGCAATACTATATCCACTTTCTTGAATTATATAATTATGTGTTACATTATTGGTGTGATTAAATATAGATGGATATTATCTAGCTAAAAATATAAAGAGATAGATAATGGAAAAGGGGGGTAAAGGAATTAGTAAAGAATTAATATCCTGTGTTAAATTCAGTACCCTAAGACCAGTTTGGATCTTTAAGTGTTTAGGGCTCCAGAGAGGGTTGTCCCAGAGAGAAGGGCTATATGAACAGCCCTGCACACAGCCCCTCTGTGTCTTGCCTTCTGCTTGGATTTTTCCTTTTACTACACAACAGCGTCCAGGAATATCCTGCTTACTCCTTAGAATTCCATAATGCCATATCGACATGTCTCTAAGGAGAGCAGGAGCAGGCTGGGGTGTTCAGAAAAACGTCAATGACTACAAATGGGGGAAAAAAAGTAAAGAAAAATATAACAGCAAAAACTGATGTCCCTATTTCCAAAATAAAGGTCTGGGAGCCTCCAAGCATCAACAAAACCATAAACACACACACAGAATGTACTTAAAACAGCTATTATAGCGCCCAAGGACTAGGAAGCCTTGGCATCTACTGATAGTAGCAATTGCTTCCTCAACCAAGCCTGTGAGGTAGGTTGCATTTACAGCCAAGGAAACTGAGCCTCAGAATGATCAAGAGAATTCCTCAAAGTTGCAAGGTTAGTTTTGGAGACAAAACTCAAACCAGTGTCTGTTGGATTGCAGAGTCTGTGTTGCTTTCATTACACTAAGCTGCCTACTTAGCCAGCTGTATTTCCCTATACATGCAATAGGTTTCCTTTCTAATCAATATTACCTATTACTTTAAGCTAAGCCTGGTAAGTATTGATTCACATGTAGCTTCAAAATGTTCACCTCCTATTGGCAGAGGCCAGCCTAGCTGCACAGGGGAAGATGACCCAAAATAAATCCACATAAACCAAATACTGCATGTTCTCACTAATAAGCAAGAGCTACGCTATGGGTACACAGGGCCATAAAGAGTGGAATAATGGACATTGGAGATTCAGAAGCAGGGACGGTGGCAGGGGAGAGAAGGATGAAAATTACCTGTTGGGTACGATGTGCACTACTCAGGTGACAGGCACACTAAAAGCCCGGGCTTCACCACTATATAATATATCCATGTAACCAAAAACCACTTGTGCCCTTAAAACTATTGAAAGTAAACAAACAAGCATTCTTAAAAATAAATAAATAAAATAAATCCACAAGCTCTGTGTTTGTGGCCAATTTTGTGTTTGGCCCAGCTTTTCCTGATGTTCAAGTCTGATTTATTCCCACGAGCGTCCTAACCTGACTACCATGATGATGGGGAAGAATGAAGAATTACATCATTGGGAACTATATATATATATATTCCCCATACTCACTAAAATAACCAAAAGATGTTATGGAAACAACTGAAAACTAGATTCAAAGGCCTATCCTAACATTCCTATTCACCACCATGTAAGATAGAAAATAGCAATTTCCCCAGCATTTTGTCAGGCCAAGGCAGGTGGATCACTTGAGCCCAGGAGCTTGAGACCAGCCTGGGCAACATGTCGAAACTACATCTCTACAAAAAAAAAAAAATTTTTTTAATTAGCCAGGCATGATGGTGCACACCTGTAGTCCCAGCTACTTCAGAGGCTGACGTGGGAGGACTGCTTGAGCCCCAGGAGGTCAAGTCTGCAGTGAGCCCTGATCACACCACTGTACCCCAGCCTGTGTTACAGAGTGAGACCCTGTCTTAGAAAAGAAAATAGCAATTTCATTTCCCTTCACAGAAGACAAAGCACGGACTTTGGTGTCTGAAACAGGATTTAAAGCTGTGGAACTGAGAAATCTATTTTCCCATCTGTAAAGGGAGCTGTTAAGGGGATTCAAAATAATATGAATCCCGCCCAGCTCACTGTAAGATCAGTTGAAACTGTGAAATAAATGATAGTTATTATTGTCACTGTTACTATTACAAATATTAACAGTAGTATTGTTTTAGCATATGCATGTAGGTAACAATAGCTTGACCTAGGAGGTCCTTAACAAATTGCAGAAGCTCTTGGAAACCTGCTCCTATGTGGGCCCTTTCCCTTCAGCATGGGACCTGTTACAGACAACTTATACAATTCCCCACTCCTCTTCTCCTCAAGGGGCTACCAATCTTGATGAACGATAAGGGTGAGTGTCGGTAATGAGGCAGAGTGGTAGGAAATGCTCCACATTAAATATGCAAATCCCAGCTGCCATTCCAAGACCCCAGAATCCACATGCCCAGATTGGGAGCAAATGAAAACAAGAGAGCAAGTAATAAGTTAACAAGCCACTTCAGAAATGACTGCATTCGTTCTGTTGAGCAGCTACTTAAGTTCCGATAGTTCACGCTCATTTGCTAGGGTGTAATTCTAATCAGAATGAAAGTCCTTAATCACAGCACCATTACAGAATCTTCTATCCTGAACCTATTAAGGCTTTTATCGAGTAAATATCTTGCATTTTCCAGCCTCTGCAAAGGAAACTGAGTCATCGGTTCACAGCTCTACTTATCCCAGGATTAATCCTGATGGTGCCAGGTCACAAAGCAATACTCACCCCTCCTCTATGTATTTGTTTCATCTGACCATGACTTGGCCTTCCACCACCCCTCACCCTGTGAATAAAGGTCATAAATGCCCTCCCTCCTGTATGGACTCAGGTCAACACACATATCCTGGTTTTATGTTGTGCTGGTCATTTAACTTTTCTCTATCTCATTTCCTTTATACGTAAAGCAGATGATCAAGGCATAGTGCCCCACTGAGTACCAATTGCCCTGATACAAGGCAGTACCTCTTATGATGTTGATGTGAGGGTGGTAGGGAGAGGGATGTGGGTGGGGGATAGTAAAAGCCAATGGAGCAGGCCAGAAACGTCACTGGGTTTGGGTTACTTTGAGGTTTGTTTGCTCGTTTGTTTTAAGAGATAGAGTCTCATTATGTTGCCCAGGCTGGAGTGCAGTGGCTATTCACAGGCATGATCTCACTGCTGAGCAGCATGGGAGTTTTGACCTGCTCTATTACTGACCTGGGTCAGTTCACCCCTCCTTAGGCAGCCTGGCAGTCTCCAGCTCCCAAGAGTCATCATGCTGACATTGCACTTAGCATGGACACCCATGGGCATAGCGCACTACAGCCCAGAACTTTTGGGCTCAAGTAATCCTCTCACCGCAATCTCCTGAGTAGCTGAGACTACAGGTGTGGGCCACTGCATCTGACTAATTCTGGAAATAATTGAGAGTAATGAAGAGAAAAGGAGAAAACCAGGTCACTGGTCTGCAATATCTTGCACAAATAATTAAAAGGAAAAGTGTCACGTTTCTTCATTATAAATGGCTCTCACCTTTGGACCAACTCCCAGAAGTCCACCTTGGCCTCTCGCAAGGTCAGCAGCGCTGTTTGAAGTCAATTCAGTAGCCCTCAAATTTAAATAATTATATGTTCTCCAAGTCTGCCCCATCTCTATTCTTTTGGTTACTCAGGCTGGATATTCTAGATCTATTTTTGACTCCTTCCTCAACTACCAAACTCTTCAATATCTCTACTATACCATACCTCTTCACCACTCCAATGGATGGTCAGTATAAAGTTTCCCTCTCAACTATTGAAAAAGCATTCACTTTGTTCATCCTGCCTTCAGTATCTCCATTTCAGTGTATCAAGCCTACCCTGTGATTTTTTTTTTTTTTTTGAGATGGAGTCTCGCTCTGTTGCCCAGGCTGGAGTGCAGTGGCACGATCTCAGCTCACTGCAACCTCCACCTTCTGGTTTCAAGCAATTCTCCTGCCTCAGCCTCCTGAGTAGCTGGGACTACAGGTGCGTGCCACCATGCCCGGCTAATTTTTGTATTTTTAGTAGAGATGGGGTTTCACTATATTGGCCAAGCTGGTCTCGAACTCCTGACCTCATGACCTGCCTGCCTCAACTTCCCAAAATGCTGGGATTACATGTGTAAGCCACTGCACCCGGCCAGTGATTTTAACCTTTAAAAATAAAGCTCTTGTTCCAAAACACTAAATGTCTCCCTAGTTTCCACTAAATAGAGGCCCAAATATCTCAGCCTGGTATTCAACTATTTTCATAATCTCACCCCAAACTTCCCGTCTCCAACAGCTCTTGCTGTCTCCTTCCTTGAGCTGAACTGATTACTAGTCTCAGTGCATGCCTCTGCTTCCTCTCCTCACATATATATTATGATGTTTTCTGCCTACAAGAAATCCTTAATTCACAAATTTGTTCAGGTCTAAATCGTTCCTAAGCATCAACATGCAACTCAAATGGCACCTTTCCTGAAGACTTTTCTGAACCCCCAAATAGAAGAGATCTTTATTCTCTGAACCCTCTCTCATAGCATTTACTACAGTATGGTGACCTACAGGACTGAGTTTTTTGTTTGTTTTGAGACGGAGTCTCACTCTCTCACCCAGGCTGGAGTGCAGTGGCGCAGTCTCGGCTCACTGCAAGCTCCACCTCCCAGGTTCATGCCATTCTCCAGCCTCACTCTTTGGAGTAGCTGGAACTACAGGCGCCCGCCACCATGCCCGGATAATTTTTTGTATTTTTAGTAGAGACGGGGTTTCACCGTGTTAGCCAGGATGGTCTCTATCTCCTGACCTCGTGATCCACCCGCCTGGGCCTCCTAAAGTGCTAGGATTACAGGCGTGAGCCACCGCGCCCAGCTAGGACTGAGTTCTTTTTTGTTTTTTGTTTTTTTTTTTTTTTTTTTTGAGACGGAGTCTCTCGCTCTGTCGCCCAGGCTGGAGTGCAGTGGCACGATCTCGGCTCACTGCAAGCTCCACCTCCTGGGCTCACGCCATTCTCCCGCCTAAGCCTCTCCGAGTAGCTGGAACTACAGGCGCCCGCCACCACGCCCGGCTAATTCTTTGTATTTTTAGTAGAGACGGGTTTTCACCGTGGTCTCGATCTCCTTACCTCGTGATCCACCCGCCTCGGCCTCCCAAAGTGCTGGGATTACAAGCGTGAGCCACCGCGCCCGGCCTAGGACTGAGTTCTTAACCAGTGCACTCAGCTCCCTCTCAGAGTACAACAAATCCAACTCCAAGGGGCTTGAATCCTGGCATCATCATTGATTAGGTATTTGACCTGGGGTTATTTATTTAATCTCTGCCAGCTTCCACTTGCTTATAAGATGGGGATAATAATGATTCCTACTTCACTGGATATGGGCACTTCATGTATGAGGATTTCATGAGATGATACGTGTCAGGTACTTGGCCTGCTGTCTGACACAGAAGTGCTCACTAAATTTTAGTTATGGTTTATTTGTATCTGTGGGAGATACTTTCCAAAAAGGGTTGCTGTCAATCCCCTCCTTGCCTATAAGTCTGTGCCACTTCACCCATTAAGTTCATTACCTTTCCTCTTGACTCAAGACTGGCACTGTGACTTTCCTTGACCAATAAAATGCAGCAGAATGGATGCTATTTCTGGTCTTCTCCTTTAAGAAACCCAGCAGAGGCCAGGCATGGTGGCACATGCCTGTAATCCCAGCACTTTGGGAGGCCAAGGCATGCAGATCGCTTGCACACAGGAGTTGGAGACCAGGCTGGGCAATGTAGCGAAACCCCATCTCTACAAAAATATAAAAATTAGACAGGTGTAGTGGCATGCACCTGTAGTCCCAGCTACTCAGGAGACTGAGGTGGGAGGATTTCTTGGGCCCAGGTGTTCGGCTGCAGTGAGCCGAGATTGCACCACTGCACCCTAGCCTGGGTGACAGAGCAAGACCCTGTCTCTAAATAAATAAATAAAAAGCCCAGAAACCTCCACTTTCTCCCTGGTGAAGCCAGTCACCTTCCTGTAAAGAAGCTTGAACTAGACTACTGAATGAAGAGACACTACAAAGAAAGAGAAAGACCACAGGGAAAGGTACTCAGGCACCAGATATATGAATGAACCCAAGCAGGATCTTCCAGTCAAGCCCAACTGCAAGCTGAATGCATCTGTGTAAGAGGCCACCAGGCAAGACATGCAGAAGAACCTCCCAGCTGAGCCCAAGCAAGCAAGACAACCCACAGATTTATGGGAAATCATAAATTATTGTATAGATAATTAAGCAATATTTATTCATTTTCTTTTCTATTAGATCATGCACTCCTTAAGGGCAAAGACCATATCAAATTATATCTGCATTGCCAATTCCTAGACAGAGATCTGAATAAAGTCATATATCAATATGCCAGTGGAGTAAGTCTGTGAGTAGCTAAGGCAGAGCATTTGAACACAAAGCTACTGAATGAACTATTTTGGTCTCTTTATGAAGATACTGTATATGCAAAATCAAATCCCAGTGTAGGAATACATTAATACAGTCTGACAACATAAGCAAGGAGACCCCCTTTAAAAACTCTAAAGTCAACATCTTGGGCAAACAGGTCACTTCCAAAACAGCTTAGCTGCCTACAACCTTCCAAGACAGAGGCAACCTGGGTAGCCTGAAGAGGGAAAGTACAGAATTTGGATTTATGGTACCAGGTTGAAATTGCAGAGGGAAACAGATGGGAGATAAAATGCTCTGTGAAGTTTACATTTTTCTATCCATTCACTCAGTGATTGCTGCTCACCATCTGTCTTGGCTCTGTAAGTTGGGTCTTTAAGCATTGAAAGAGCTTCATTCTGTTACTATTGCAGAACAACACTGAATGTACCACTTCTAAAGATTATACCTTGTCTAGCAGAGCCCAGCTCTGTCCCGTTAAGCCTGTTGCCCCATTCTCACATCACAAGACTAAAATGAAGGCATCTCTGGCAGCTTTCTCTCATTCTCAAGCTTCATCCTGAACCACCCCCTCTTGCTTTTTTTTTTTCTCCACCTCTTTTCCATTTAGAATCTGGCATGTGTCCTCAGACTATTGCTGTACACCAGTGGTTCTCTTCACCAACCATAATGCCTAATTTTCCCATTAATTTCCTACTTCTGGTTACTGTAAACAAAGTAAATCCCTCATTCCCTACAGCCGGGCCACAATACCCAGGATAGGCCCTTGTAATCTCTGTGATCTCTGGATGTTCACATGAGCTCTTGACTGATGCCCACTTACTGCATGTTGGTCAACATTTTACCTGGATCCTTTGGAAGGAAGGGAAACAAAAAGGATCAGCAATATGACCCTCTTAATTTGAGTAAATGCTAATAAAACCCAATAACAGGCCGGGCGTGGTGGTTCACGTCTGTAATCCCAACACTTTGGGAAGCCGAGGTGGCTGGATCACCCAAGGTCAGGAGTTTGAACCAGCCTGGCCAACATGGCAAAACCCGGTCTCTACTAAAAATACAAAACATTGTCTGGGTGCAGTGGCTCACACCTGTAATCCCAGCACTTAGGGAGGCGAGGCAGGTGGATCATGAGGTCAGGAGTTCAAGACCAGCCTGACCAATGTGGCGAAACCCCGTCTCTACTAAAAATACAAAAAAAATTAGCTGGGCATGGTGGCATGTGCCTGTAGTCCCAGCTACTCAGGAGGCTGAGGCAGAAGAATCGCTTGAACCCGGGAAGCGGAGGTTGCAGTGAGCCAAGATCACGCCATTGCACTCCGGCCTGGACAAGAGAGCCAGACTCCGTCTCAAAAAAAAAAAAAAAAAAATTACCCAGGCATGGTGGTGGGCACCTGTAATCCCAGCTACTTGGGAGGCTGAGGCAGGAGAATCGTTTAAGCCTAGGAGGCAGAGGTTGCAGTGAGCCAAGATAATACCATTGTACTCCAGCCTAGGTGACAGAGCAAGACTATGTTTAAAAAAAAGAAAGAAAGAAAAGAAAGAAACAAAAACAGTAACAGATGTTCTCTTCAGCTTTCACTCTCCATTTTGCATGATGTGAAAAGCCATGCCCTCTCCAATAATTTTTGTTCGGTTCTAAGATCTTTATATTCTCATTGCCACTCCTTTCAGCAATTCCCTAACTCCACTGAATTCTGATTTCTGATTTTAGTCATGCCACATATTCATTTACTGAGTCCTAAAAATCTTTCTTATATCATCAAATATTTCTCAAGTTGGCCGGGCATGATGGCTTACACCTGTAATCCCAGCATTTTGGGAGGCCGAGGCAAGCGGATCACTTGACTACAGGAGTTTAAGACCAGCCTCGCCAACATGATGAAACCCTGTCTCTACTAAAAAATACAAAAATTAGCCTGGCACGGTGGCATATGCCTGTAATCCCAACTACTCAGAAGGCTGAGGCAGGAGAATTGCTTGAACCCAGGAGGCGGAGGCTGCAGTGAGCCAAGACTACGCCACTGCACTCCAGCCTGAGTGACAGAGCAAGACTCCATCTCGATTAAAATATATATATATATTTCTCAAGTCCTTCATATATGAATGTAACAAAACCCCATCACTGTTATCTAAGACATAATGATCTAGTGTGGGGACAGAATAATGAACAGGTAAATTAAACACTGTTAAATGCTCTGATTGCAAAAGTAGAATGTACTTCATTCTAGGGTGAGCTGAGAGGTTAGAAAAAGCTTCCCAGAGAAGTAAGAAGCAGGGAATACCCATATTGTTGCAACTCAAAATGTGGTCCATAAAAATAGATAAATCTACAATTATACTTGGAAATTTCAGCATCTCTCTCTCTCTCAAAAATTGATAGAACACTGGGCACAGTGGCTCACACCTGTCATCACACCACATTTGAAGGCCGAGATGGGAGGATCACTTGTGCCCACGAGTTCTTAACCAGCCTGGGCAACAAAGTGAGACCCCATCTCTATAAAAAATGTAAAAAGTAGCTGGACATAGTGGAATAAGCCTGTGGTCCCAGCTACTCAGAAGGCTGAGGCAAGCAGATCACTTGAGCCCAGGAGGTCGAGGCTGCAGTGAGTCATGTTCACACCACTGCACTCCAGTGCTTGGATGACAGAGTTAGACCCTGTCTCAGAAAAAAAAAAAAATGATAGGGGGGACACGAAATCACCAAGGACATAGTAGACTTGAACAACTATGAACCAACTTGACCTAGTTGACATTTATAAAACATTCGACCAAACAACAGCAGGATAAACATTCTTCTCAAATGCACGAAAAAAAAAATCCTACTCTGGGACATAAATCGAGTCTCAATTATTTCAAAAGAATTCAAGGTATACAAAGTATATTCTCTGCCCACAAATTAATTAAATTAGAAATCAGTAACTGAAAGAGCTCTGGAAAAATCCCAAAATATTTGGAAACTAAATAGTACACATCTAAATAACCCACAGATCAAAGATGAAATCAAAAGAGAAATTAGAAAGTTTTCCAAGCAGCATGAAAAGGACAACACAACGTATCAGAATTTATAAAGTGCCATAAAGCAACTAACAGAAATTAGTGCCTATATTAGAAAAGAAGAAAGGTCTCAAATCAATAACTTCAGCTTCCACCTTAGAAACTACGGTAAGAAGAGAAACTACCAATGTCCATCAATGATAGACTGGATTAAGAAAATGTGGCACATATACACCATGGAATACTATGCAGCCATAAAAAAGGATGAGTTCATGTCCTTTGTAGGGACATGGATGAAGCTGAAAACCATCATTCTCAGAAAACTATCGCAAGGACAAAAAACCAAACACCGCATGTTCTCACTCATAGATGGGAATTGAACAATGAGAACGCCTGGACATGGGAAGGGGAACGTCACACACTGGGGTCTGTTGTGGGGTGGGGGGAGTGGGGAGGGATAGCATTAGGAGATATACCTAATGTAAATGACAAGTTAATGGGTGCAGCACACCAACATGGCACATGTATACATATGTAACAAACCTGCACATTGTGCACATGTACCCTAGAACTTAAAGTATAATTAAAAAATAAAAAAGAAGAAAAACTAAACCTAAATTAAGCAGAAGAAAAATAATAATAAAAATCAAAGTGGAAATCAATGAAATGGAAAAGCAATAAAGAAAAGCAATGAAACCAAAAGCTGGTCGTTTGAGAAGATTAATAAAATTAACAAATCTCTAGCCAGAATGACTAACAGAGACACACAAATCACTAATATCAGAAATAAACGAGTTCCATCATTTAAATTTATTCACATATTAAAGATAAAAAGCAAATATAATAACTTTATGGCAACAAATTCAAAAACTTAGATAAAATGAAAAAAAAAAATCCTCATGGGACACAAATTACCAAAGCTCATTAAAGAAAAAATAAACTGAAAAGATCTATCTATAAAAGCCACTGAAGTTATAATTTAAAACATCCCCACAAAGAAAACTCCAAGTCCAAATAGCTTCACAGGTATATTCCACCAAATATTTAAAGAAGAAATAATGCTAATTCAATACAAACTCCTCCAAAAATTAAAGAGAAGGGGACACTTTCCAACTTATTCCCTGAGGCTAATAGTACTCTAACACTAAAATCCAGAAAGAAAGCATTACAAGGAAATACATAGATCAATAATCCTCTTGAACTTAGACATAAAAATTCTAAACAAAATTTTAGCATGTCAAATGCTAAATCATATCTCTATATAAAGAATAGTATACCAGGGCCAAGTGAGATTTATTCAAAGAATGCAGGGTTAGTTTAACATTCAAAATTCAATCAATGTAATTTACTATATTAACTAACTAAAGAAAAAAAACATTATTATCTTAACAGATGAAGAGAAAGCACTTGCCAAAATCCAACGTCCATTCCTGATAAAAACTCTTAGTGAACAAATAACAGAGAAGAACTTCCTCAACCTGGTAAAAGCCATTCACACACACAAACATACACACAGCTAACATACTTAATAGGGAAAGACTTAAATGCTTTTCCCCCAAGATCAAGAACAAGTCAAGGATGTCCACTTCTATTTAACATCATACTGGAAGTTCTAGACAGTGCAATCAGGCAAGAAAAAGAAATAAAAGCCATCCAGATTGGAAAAAAAGAAGTAGATGGTCTTCTCACAGATAGCACGAAAACCTATATAGACAAACATGAAATCATCCAAAAAGCTAGTAGAACTAATAAGTAATATAGAAAGGTTGTAGGATGCAATATCGATATACAAAAATCTAATACAGTTCTATATTAGCTACAAACAATTAGCTGCCTCAGCCTCCCGAGTAGCTGGGATTACAGGTGTCTGCCATCATGCCAGGCTAATTTTTGTATTTTTAGTAGAGACAGTTTCACCACGTTGGCCAGACTGGTCTTGAACTCCTGACCTCAAGTGATCCACCCACCTCAGCCTCCAAAGTGCTGGGATTACAGGTGTGAGCCACCACGCCCAGCTGGGAAATAGAAATTTTTATAATACCACTTACAATAGCATTCTAAAATGTTAAATACTTAGACATACATCTTTTTTTAAAATGGGAAAAGACTCATACACTAAAAATAAAACGTTTAGAGAAATTTTAAAAGAATTAAATAAATGACAAAGTATACCTTGTTCATGGGTCAAAAGACTCAATATTGGTAAGATGTCAATTCTTCCGCAAATTATAGATTCAAAATAATCCCAATCAAAACCCCAGCAGACTTTTTGTAGAAATTGACAAGGTGATTCTAGAATTCATATGCAAATGCTAAGGACCTAAAATAACCAAAACAATTCAGAAAAAAGAATGAAGTTGGAGAACTAACCTACCTAATTTCAAGAATTTTTTATGATTTTCTTTTTTTTTTTTTTTTTTTTTTTTCCAGATAGAGTCTTGCTCTGTCATCCAGGCTGCAGTACAGTAGGGCAATCACAGCTTACTGCAGCCTTGAACTCCTGGGCTCAAGCGATCTTCCCATCTTGGCATCCCAAAGAACTGGCATTACAGGCATGAGCCACTGTGCCCAGTCAATAATTATTTAAAAGACACAATAATAAAAACAGCATGGCAGAGGCATAAAAATAGACAAAGGATCCAGAAAAAAATTAACATGTAATTAACAGCTGATTTTTTACAAAGAAATATCAGGAATGCAGAAAGGATGGCCTTATTAACAAATGGTGTGAGTTAGGTGCAGTGGCTCATGTCCATAATCCCAGCACTCTGAGAAGCAGAGGTGAGAGAACGGCCTGAAGCCAGAAGTTCAAGGTCAGCCCAGGCAACACAGTGAGACCCCCATCACTAAAAAAAAATTCTTTTTTAAAAACCTACAACTATAAAAACTCTGCAAGATAACTAGGATATACTATTCTAGACATAGGACCTGGCAAAGATTTCATGACAAAGATACCAAAAGCAACTGCAACAAAAAACAAAACATCGACAAATGGGACCTAATTAAACTAAAGATCTTCTGCAAAGCAAAAGAAACTATCAACAGAATAAACAGATAACCTACAGAACAGGAGAAAATACTTGCAAATTATGCATCCAACAAATGTCTAATATCCAGAATCTATAAGGAACTTAAACAAATTAATAAGCAAAACACAAACCACCCCATTAAAAAGTGGGCAAAGGACATGAACACTTTTCAAAAGAAGGCATACATGAGGCCAGGAGTTAGAGAACAATCTAGGCAACATATGAGACCCCATGTCTTAAAAAAAAAAAAAAAAAAAATTAGCCAGGTGTGGTGGTGTGCACCTGTAGACCCAACTACTCAGGAAGCTGAAGTGGTAGGATTGCTTGAACCCAGGAGGCTGAGGCTACAGTAAGCCATGATCATGCCACCCCAGTCCAGCTCAGGCGACAGAGTGAGATCCTGTCACCAAAAAGAAAGAAAGAGAGATGTACACAAATCAGTAGCTCTGCTACACACCAATAGCGACCAAGATAAGAATCAAATCAAGAACTCAACGCCTTTTACAATAACTGCAAAAATAAAATAAAATACTTAGGAATATACCTAACGAAGGAGGTAAAAGATCTCTACAAGGAAAACTACAAAACACTGCTGAAAGAAATTATAGGTGACACAAACAATGGAAACGCATCCCATGCTCATGGATGGGTAGAATCAATATTGCGAAAATGACCATACTGCCAAAAGCAATCTACAAATGCAGTGCAATTCCCATCAAAATACTAACATCATTTTTCATAGAATTAGAAAAAATAATCCTAAAATTCATATGAAATCAAAAAAGAGCCCGAATAGCTAAAGCAATTCTAAGAACAAAGAGCAAATCTGGAGACATCACATTACATGACTCTATACTACAAGCCTATAGTGACCAAAACAGCACACTACTGGTAGAAAAATAGACACATAGGCCGGGTGCAGTGGCTCAGACCTGTAATGCCAACACTTTAGGAGGCCAAGGTGGGAGGATTGTTTGAATCAGGAATTTGAGACCAGCCTGGGCAACACAGCAAGACCCCATCTCTACAAAAAAGTACAAAAATTAGCCGGGTATGGTGGCACATGCCTGTGGTCCCAGCTACTCAGAGGCTGAGGTGAGAAGACTGCACTTGAGCCTCGGAGGTCGAGGCTGCAGTGAGCCGAGATCATGCCACTGCACCTCAGCCTGGGCAACAGAGGAGGCCCTTCTCAAAAAAAAGACACATAGGTCAATGGAACAAAAGAGAACCCAGAGGTAAATCCACATACCTACAAACAACTGATATTTGACCAACTTCACAAAAATATACACCACACTGGGGAAAGGACACCCTATTCAATAAATGGTTCTGGGAAAACTGAATTGCCATATGCAAAAGAATGAAACTGGACCCCTGTCTCTCACCATATACAAAAATTAACTCAAGATGGGTTAAAGACTTAAATGGTTTGGCTCTGGGTCCCCACCCAAATATCATCTCAAATTGTAATCCCCACATGTCCAAAGGAGGGAAGTAATTGGATCATGGGGGCAGTTTCCCCCATGTTGTTCTCCTGATACTGAGTTCTTAAAAGATCTAATGGTTTTATAAGTGTCTGGCATTTCCCCTGCTTGCAATTCCCTCTCCTGTCACCATGTGAAGAAGGTTCTTGCTTCCCCTTCGCCTTCCATCATGATTGTAAGTTTCCTGAGGCCTCCCCAGCCATGTGGAACTGAGTCAATTAAACCTCTTTCCTTTACAAATTACCCAGCAGCCTCGGGTATTTCTTTACAACAGTATGAAAACGGACTAGTATAATGTAAGACCTGAAACTATTTAAAAGAAAAAAAAACTAGAAGAAACCCTAGGAAAATATCTTCTGGACATTGGCCTAGGCAAAGAATTTATGACTAAGACCTCAAAAGAAAATACAAGAAAAACAAAAATAGACAAATGGGACTTAATTAAACCAAGTCTTCTGCACAGCAAGAGAAATAATCAATAGAGTAAACAAACAACCTAAAGAATAGGAGAAAATATTTGCAAATTAGGCATCCAACAAAGGATTGGTATCTAGAATCTACAAGGAACTCAACAAGAAAAACAACAAATAACCCCATCAAAAAGTGGACAAAGCATATGAACAGACATTTTTTCAAAAGACATACAAGCGGCCAACATATGAAAAATTTCTCAACATCACTAATCATCAGAGAAATACAAATTAAAACTACAATGAGATGCAATCTTACACCAATCGAATGGCCATTATTAAAAAGTCAAAAAAAACCAACAGATGTTGGTGAGGATGTGGAGAAAAGGGAACACTTTTAAGTGTATAGGTACATAGGGGAATACTTACACACTGTTAGTGGGAATGTGAATTTGTACAATTTCTGTGGAAAGCCACACGGAGATTTCTTAAAGAGCTAAAAATAGAACTACCATTTGATCCAGCAATCCCACTACTAGGTATCTACCCAAAGAAAAACAAATCATTATATAAAAAAGACACCTGCACTCAGATGTTTATCACAGCATTATTCACAATAGTAAAGGGATGGAATCAACCTAAGTGTCCATCAGCAGATGACTGGACAAAGAAAATATGATATATACATCAGAGAAAATTACTCATCCATGAAAAAGAATGAAATTATGTCTTGCAGCAACATGGATGGATCTGGAGGCCATTATCATAAGTCAAATAATTCAGAAACGGAAAGTCAAATATCACATGCTCTCACTTGTAAGTGGAAGTTAAACAATAAGGACACATGGATATACAGAGAAATAATAGACAGTGAAGACTCCGAAAGGTGAGAGGATGGGAGGAGGATGACGAATGAGACTGTTCCTATTGGGTATAATGTACAGTATTCAGATGACGGGTACACTAAAAGCCCAGACTTCATTACTATGTGATATATCCATGTAACAAAACTGCACTTGTACCCCCTAAATCTATAAAAATAAAAATAAGAACAAAAGATATGAAGAAGTATTTTAGATTTTGGATATTTTCAGATTTTGGAATATTTGCATATACATATGATATCTTTTGGATGAGACCCAAGTCTTAGCACTTATGTTTCATATACACTGTATACACATACCCTGTGGGTAATTTTATAGAACATTTCTAATAATTTTGTTCATGAAACAAAGTTTGTATGTTGAACCATCACAAAGCAAAGATGTGGCCAGGCACAGCGGCTCACACCTGTAATCCCAGCACTTTGGGAGGCCGAAGTGGGTGGATCGCCTCCGAGGTCAGGAGTTCGACACCAGCCCGGCCAACATGGTGAAATCACATCTCTACTAAAAATACAAAACTTAGTCAGGCATGGTGGCGGGCGCCTGTAATCCCAGCTACTCCAGAGGCTGAGGCAGGAGAATCACTTGAACCTAGGAAGGAGAGGTTGCAGTGAGGTGAGATCGTGCCATTGCACTCTAGCCTGGGCATTGCAACAAGACTCCATCTCAAAAAATAAATAAATAATTAATTATATATATATATATATATATAAAAAACAAATGTAGCACACTGAGGTAAGATGTTAATAAGAGGGTAAGCCACATGTGTGGTATGTGGGATCTCTCTGTTCATGTACTATCTTCTCAATTATTCCTGTAAATCTAAAACTGTTCTTAAAAAGCCTATTAAAAATTAAAAAAAAAACACCTAACAATAAAACAAAAAAGAAACAGAATCTCACTCTGTCACCCAGGTTGGAGTGCAGTGGTGCAATCTCCACTTCCCGGGTTCAAGCAATTCTCCTGCCTCAGCCTCCCGAGTAGCTGGGACTACATGCATGTGCCACCACACCCGGATAATTTTTGAATTTTTAGTAGAGATGGGGTTTTGCCGTGTTGGTCAGGCTTGCCTCAAACTCCTGATTTCAAGTGATCCACTGGCCTCGGCCTCTCAAAGTGCTGGGATTACAGGTGCACCGTGCCCAGCCTGATTAAACATCTAAATAAAACATTTAAGGCCAGGCGCGGTGGCTCATGCCTGTAATCCCAGCACTTCGGCAGGCCGAGGCGGGTGGATCACCTGAGGTCAGGAGTTCGAGACCAGCCTGACCAACATGGTGAAACCCTGTCTCTACTAAAAATAAAAAAACTGGCCGGGCATAGTTGCATGGGCCTGTAATCCCAGCTACTCAGGAAGCCGAGGTAGAAGGGAAGTTGACGGAAGAGGATCGCTTGAACCCAGGAGGCAGAGGTTGCAGTGAGCCGAGATTGTGCCACTGCACTCAGCCTGGGTGACAGAGGGAGACTCCGTCTCAAAAAAATAAATAATAAAAATAAATTTAAAAAAAATTAGAAGGAACCATTTATATTAGTTCCTTTTGGAGAGAGAGGATGTGAGGAGAAAGATGTTTTCTTCTCGTTTTATCTTATGCCCTTTCCAATTAACATATATCCATGTTAGAATTTCTAAATTTAAAAATGTAAACAGGAGAGTGGATTTGCACCTGTTTTGGTTCAGTAAGTATACAAGTCTATATTATAAAGATCTGGATTTTTTTCCCTAAGTAAATAATGTAGAGCGGAGTGAATGGGTTTATCAAGGGCTTGCATAGATGACCTTAAGTGGCTTGGCATTGTGTAAAGTTTCTATAAAGTTAAAAATAAATATGACAGGGCCAGGCACGGTAGCTCATGCCTGTAACTCTAGTACTTTGGGAGGCCAAGGCGGATGGATCAGAGGTCAGGAGTTTGAGACCAGCCTGGCCAACATGGTAAACCCCCATCTCTACTAAAAAATACACAAACATTAGCCAGGTGTGGGGGTGGGCGCCTGTAATCCCAACTAAGGCAGGAGAATCGATTGAACCCAGGAGGCAGAGGTTGCAGTGAGCTGAGATCTCACCATTGCACTCCAGCCTGGGGGACAAAAGCAAAATCCCATCTCAAAAAAAATAAAAATAAAAATAAACAAATGAATATGACATATGTTTTACTCCAGAATACATCTACCTTCATTCAGTTTATACATTTTTTAAATTGCTTTCTGGTGCAATCACCTAATTCTCTTTGAAAAGCAGAATCTGGCCTGCTGAGAAGCCAGATAAAAGGCTCAGCCCTTGAAGCCAGCATTCTGCAGGAAGCATCCTGAGACTTCTACCACGAGATGGCAGCCACTGCCTTGAGATGCTACAACCAGCCGAGGCCACCTCCGTAACACCTCCCAATAAGCTCACAGAACACTAGAGGGCCCTGAGAACTGCTGGTAGGAGCAGGGGTGCATCCGAAAACATCTCCTGGTCAGGGGCCGTCCTCCCCATGCAACCACAGGTACACACTCCCGCCCTCATTCACTTCAAGGGTCCTGTTATCTTCTACACAGGTGTGCCTATTATACACACGCACACATACACATGCACATAACCACCCTGCACAAGATGTCCAAGCTGAGAAAACGCTCCTGAACTACCAGATCTCAAGATTCAGAGGGATCTTGCATCTATCTGTTCATTATTTCCTATTTTAAACACAGAAGTCACTGGAGATCTAGCACATTCAATAACAGTTTTAGTGGCAGGACTTACCAGACCTCATTGTCGACCAAGGCGCCAGTCAGTGGAGGATGAACTCCGCACATCCAGGAACTGGAGGAAACCACAACCCATGAAGAGCTGGTGTTGACTGAGCGCTGCTCAAGCCAGGCTCTGTGACATAACTTGATTCCCTTTTTCACTTCAGGAAACTGATTTTCAGTGCAGTGATCACCTCTCCATTATCATACAATTACCTAGTGGTAGAAAAGAGATTCAAAGCCAAATGTGTCTAATTCCAAACCCCATTCTTTCTCCTGCTCCAGCATTTACTAAAATACTGGAAAACCAAGAACGTCCAGTTATCTGAGAAGAATTTAGTGTCACTTGCAATTTTTCTTCTTTTTACCAATAAGTCCAGTCAAATTACACAAAGAATTTTGCCAAGTGCTAAATAGTAATTGTCCTACCAAAGGCAAGCCATACCTGAGTGGAACATGGAATTCTAGTCAACGTGAATTCTCAAAGGTACTGCATAAAATGGCGTTTTCTGTAATCACAATAGTGCCTAAAATGCCTCAACATCACATATATTTTTTTTAAATTATATGAAAATTGCCACACTCTCAAAAAGTTTAATAAATAAACTGTGCACTCGTAGGGGTTTTTTGTTGTTGTTGTTGTTTGGTTGTTTTTGAGACAGAATCTCGCTTTGTCGCTCAGGCTGGAGTGCAGTGGTGCGATCTCAGCTCACTGCAACCTCCACCTCTAAGATTCAAGCAATTCTCATGCCTCAGCCTCCGAAGTAGCCTGCCACCACCACACCCAGCTAATTTTTGTATTTTTAGTAGAGACAGGGTTTCACCATGTTGGTCCGGTTGGTCTCAAACTCCTAACCTCAAGCAACCCACATCAGCCTCCCAAAGTGCTAGTGCTAGGATTACAGGCATGAGCCACCATGCCTGTAAAAAAGCCCGGCCAGGATTCCTTTTTCACATATGCTACTGCTGGCCACAGGTCATTATCATCAACACACCAATACGTGCTTGAGTTGTATTAATAAAAGGATAAGGTTCGAAACAATGGAAGTGATCATCTCACTCTACTTGCCTAGGTCAGACATCTCCTGTGGTGGTAAATTCTTTTTTATATTTTTTAATTTAATTTAATTTTTTTAAACCAAACAAGCAGCAGTGATGTGGTTGTAAATTCTTATCACGACATTTTAATGCTTTGTTAGCCAGAGAAGAGAGATTAGGAGGGCAGGGGATACAGACCAGATAGCCCCAGGTCCTCAGCTGTTTCTCATGCCATGGGCTAAAGAAGAGATTATTAAACCTGTATTCAAATAGGCAGGGTTTTGTTTCTTTTTTTCTCCTGGCTCTAATGATCAGATACAGGCCTATGAATAGAAGGTACACAGATAGTTTATCTCACCGTAAGGTAGAGCACTGTCACACCCAACACTGTCTCACAATGAATGAAATAGGTGGCCTGGTGAGGGCATCAATAAATATTTGATGAACTTGATAGCAGCAGGAGGCAGACAAATCCCTACTCAGACATGAGCAGGTCCTCAATGAAAACCCGACCTTCAAACTAAAGACAGTTTAAAGCTTGAAAGTCAAGCTGCAAGTCCCAGGTAAATCCACAGATGGGATTGAGAACCTCTTCCTGTTTGGCATGCTTTCCCTCTGCTTGATCCCCACCCTTTACTTATTTTACATATATCTACCCTTCCCTAGTTGGTTTTATATACACTGTCGTGCCCACCCTTGGTTGGTACCTTTGTTTTAGCCTTTTTTGCATAATCACAAACCATCAGCATGCACTTCCCATTCTGAGCCCATAAAAGCCCTGGACCCAGCCACACTTAGAAAGAAACCACCTGACTTTGGGTGGAGGACCACCCTAGCATCCCCTGTCCATTGACAGCTGTTTCGTCACTCAGTAAAATTCTTCTCCACCCTCCTCACCCTTCAATTGTCAGCATAACCTCATTCTTCTTGGATGCAGGACAAGAACTTGGGACCCACTGAACGTGGGTACAAAGAAGGCTGCAATACCATGACCCTCCACTCTCTGCTGGCGGAGAGCAGCTGCCCCACGTGAACGGAAGCAGGGGCAGGGCAGAGCCAGCCCCAGAGCTGCTGGCCGGAGCAGGGCGACAGGACTGACAGAGCTATTAACACGCCACCACCTGTCAGGCTGTGGACGGCCAGACTAAAAGAGTTATTAGCATGCTATAACACCCACTCTGGGGCTTCCAGGTCTCAGGCACGCCTGCTTGGGCACCACTGTGCTCCCCTCAGTGCAACACACCTGGTCCAGCTGCAAGCCCCACATGGAGCCCACTCCTGTGCCAGCACTTGGAACAGCCAGCCAGATCCCCACACTTGCTGGCTCACAGACCCACTTCTGCCAGGAGCTGAGCACGCAGTTGCAGTGGCCATGGGATTGTGCCGGAGTGCAAGCCAGGTGTGGTCTGGTGGGCCGAGTAGATGGGGCATCTTCTACAGCAAGCTCAGGCCCAAGTAAGGCCTGGGCAAGGATGTCGCCACCAGAGGTCTCTGGCTGGCAGAGTATCCAAGAAAAATCCTGCATCAAACTGATGAAATCCATAAACAGAATACCATTCTATAATATATATGTGATATGCTATGCCAGGTTCTAGGCACGCAGAAAATATCATAGGTGGGCCCTGTCTCTGCCCTCACAAGCCTTCATAGAGAAAACAGACAAGAAAAAAATGGGGAATTATCATTATAAACTATGAAACGTATTCTAATAAGAACTGTGTTAAGAAGCCCATCAAAAAAGCACTTAACTCTGTCTCTGGGTAGTCAGAGAAGGCAGAGAAGGATTCCCAAAGGTTACCTAATTTGAGACCTAAGCAGTAACTGGGAATGAACTGAATAAAAGAGATAGAATGAGAGGATTTTCCCCCTAAAAACAGTGTTCCTGGCTGGACACGGTGGCTCACATCTGTAATCCCAGCACTTTGGGAGGCTGAGACAAGTGGATCACCTGAGGTCAGGAGTTCAAGACCAGCCTGACCAATATGGTGAAACCCGTCTCTACTGAAAATACAAAAATTAGCCAGGTGTGGTGTTGGGCACCTGTAATCCCAGCTACTCAGGAGGCTGAGGCAGGAGAATCACTAGAACCTGGGAGGCAGAGGTTGCAGTGAGCCAAGATCATGCCACTGCACTCCAGCCTGGGGAACAGAGTGAGACTCCATCTTTAAAAAATAAATAAAATGTTCCTTCCCAAACAGTTTTCTAGGACGTCCTTCAAAGATGGAGTCTCTGTCACCCAGGCTGGATTGCAGTGGCACAATCTCTGCTCACTGCAGTCTCTGCCTCCCAGGTTCAAAGAATTCTCCTGCCTCAGCCTCCCAAGTAGCTGGGATTACCAGCACATGCCACTACGCCCGGCTAATTTTTGTATTTTTAGTAGAGACAGGGTTTCACCATGTTGGTCGGGCTGATCTCGAACTCCTGACCTCAGGTGATCTGCTCACCTCAGCCTCCCAAAGTGCTGGGATTACAGGTGTGAGCCACCACACCTGGCCGTCTTTTTTAATAATTAAAACATCCACAAGAATCTTCGTTTAAGGTTACTTGGAGTTATGTGAAAGGGTTTACTGAAGAAAGGGTTTACTGAAGTTGAAATTCACAAAAGCAAGGAGCGAGCTAGCCCTGGGCCTGGAAGTGGGCCAGACACCGTGGCTTAGATTAAGGCAGGAGAATAGCTTCCAGTTTGAAGTTAAAGTTTGTTTTTACTTTCATGGCGCTTTCAGGTGCTTAGTGTGAGACAAAGCAGCAAGTGCTAAGAGGCCGTATTTGCTCATTTCTGCTTGAACCCCTGACTCTGATAAAATACAGCTCTCAGGAAGAATGTCTTGAAGTCAGAACAGGACAGAGCACACAGCCTCCCACATCTCTCGCCTGAGTCAATACATTCCTTAAAAGATAAATGAGGCCAAGTGCAGTAGCTCATGCCTGTAATCCCAATACTTTGGGAGTCCAAGTCAGGAGAATTGTGGGCCCAGGAGTTAGAGATCAGCCTGTGCAACACAGCAAGACCCATTCTCAAAAATCATTTTTTTGTGGCATACAACAATCTAATATAATAATAATTACTGATACATATGATACATATATTAAGGCATATTATCAAAATTTTAGGAATCACATACAATTTTAGAATACATAGAGAACATATTTATACAAATATAACCTCCCCAAAAGTTAGACACTATTTCTTATTTGACATTCCTATATGATTTTTAACATATCAAATCTTGTATTATCTCTTGGACTTCCAGGAGCCCTAATATTCAGAAAATTAGCTTGAGGTCAAAAAGACTGTATTTAGAAACTGAAATTTTGATTTCACCAATTCAAATATCAAAGGTTTAAGACAGTTGCTCAATACAGAATCACATGTCACTTTGTAAAATAAGGCATTCGTTTAGCCAAAGCAGTAACTCAAAGATTTCAAAAAACAATCTTTAGTCTTTGATAGAAGACTCAGTTTCCTAAACAATCACAAGACCTAATAAAGATACCATGAGGCAAACACTGAATCTGTCTCTCTTTCTTGCCCCTTTTTTTGTAGTTTACTCAAAAGGTAAACAAATACCTTTTAATACCTCTTATTAATACTACCAAAAAATCTTGTTCAAAAAAGAAAAAGTTTACCTTTGTATCAGCGTATTAATGTTAAGCTAATTTTAACAAAATCTTTTTTATTTTATTATTATTATGCTTTAAGTTTTAGGGTACATGTGCACAATGTGCAGGTTTGTTACATATGTATACATGTGTCATGTTGGTGTGCTGCACCCATTAACTCGTCATTTAGCATTAGGTGTATCTCCTAATGCTATCCCTCCCTCCCTCCCCCAAAAAATCTTTTTTTTTTTTTTAAGGTAGATGATCCTTGCCTTGCCTTTTCCTACACATAAGATAATGTCCAGTAGGGTTAGTGGTTATGCTTCTATAAGCTATAACCAGATGTACTTTTTTTTTTTTTTTTTTTTTTGAGATGGAGTTTTCCTCTGTCGCCAGGCTGAAGTGCAGTGGCACAACCTCGGCTCACTGCAACTTCCACCTCCTGGATTCAAGTGATTCTCCTGCCTCAGCCTCCCAAGTAGCTGGGACTACAGCAATGCACCACCACATCCAGTTAATGTTTGTATTTTTAGTAGAGATAGGGTTTTGCCATGTTGGCCAGGCTGGTCTCAAACTCCTGACCTCAGGTGATCTACCTGCCTCGACCTCCTAAAGTGCTGGGATTACAGTCATGGGCCACTGTGCCTGGCCTGGATGTGATTTTACACATACTGAACCTCTGCCACCTGTGTATGAGCAGTGGGCACTTCTGGAGCAGTCTGATAGGACATCTCTAACAGGCCACTCCCAGGCTGTAGGCTTCAGTTTCTAG
Source organism: Nomascus leucogenys (assembly GCF_006542625.1). Lineage (NCBI taxonomy): Eukaryota > Metazoa > Chordata > Mammalia > Primates > Hylobatidae > Nomascus > Nomascus leucogenys. Next base: position 61,512,167 of record NC_044382.1, read on the forward strand.
CCCTCGGTAAGACTTCTGAATAAAACTATCTTTAATTCTTTAAAAGCTTGATGTTTTTCCTTTAATTAACATTAGCATGATTTAAACAGAACTATTTGGAAGAATTAAATGTTGTGAATTTGTATACTGGTTTCTGTTTCTCCAAACTGTGGTTAGGAGGGCAGAGCACAAATCCTAACTATTGGCCAGGTGCAGTGACTCACGCCTGTAACCCCAGCACTTTGGAGAGGGATCACTTGTGCCCAGGAGTTCGAGGGCAGCCTGGGCAACACGGCAAAACCCCGTCTCTACCAAAAAACAAAAATTACCAAGTTTCCTAACCCAATCTCTAAATAAATAAACATTTAAAAATAAAACTAAAAAAAAAAAATCCTTACTATTGAGCACAGAGAATCTCTCCCCAGTAAGGCCTCAAGTCTTGACTTTGAAGTCAATGACTGCACCCCTCTCCCTGCTCTCCACACTCTGCAAGCTGACTCAGGCCTGGGGTTTGTCTGAATCCCCTCAGTGAGCCATGATCATGCCATTGCTCTCTAGCCTGGGTGACAGAGCAAGACCCCTATTAAAAAAAAAAAAGGCTGGGCGTGTTGGCTCACGCCTGTAATCCCAGCACTTTGGGAGACCTAAGGTCAGGAGTTTGACACCAGCCTGGCCAACATGGTGAAACCCGTCTCTACTAAAAATACAAAAATGAGCCAGGTGTGGTGGTAGGCGCCTACAATCCCAGCTGCTCGGGAGGCTGAGGTATGAGAATCACTTGAGCTGGGGAGGCGGAGGTTGCAATGAACCAAGATCATGCCACTGCACTCCAGCCTGGGTGACAGAAGGAGACTCCATCTCAGAAACAGACAGAAAACCTCATCAGGCTGGTGGGACATCTCTTGCCCCCCTCCTACCTGGGAACATCTTGACCTTGACTGTGCTACCTTGTTCTTTGATGTCTTCTAGCTTTGACCGGTGCTGCTCCTTCTGATAACATCTGTCCTTTTTCTGCTTAATAAACTTTTTACTCGTTTTTCTAGACTCAGCCCAGGTGTTCCTGCCATCCCAGGCTAGATGTCTGTTCTGCACTCTTCTGGCAGTTGCACTTGAATTTAGTAGCATTTGTCACTGTGCTTAGAGAGCACAAAATCACCGTTCCCACCTTCAAGCTGCTCATAGGCCTGTGGCAGATGCAGTATATTCTTTCATAATTGCCCTGTTTTGCAACATCCCCTAGCGTGGCTACTTCTGCTCTCAGCACATAATGGTTGACCATTGAGACTGATGGCACACAAGGGACAGGGGACACCAAGGCAGTTGAGGGCCCCACTGGACATCGTTGAACTTACCTGCATTGAATGCTCATGGGAGGAGGCTGGCACCTGCTTCTCTCTTGTTGGTGGGCAGATCTTCCAAGGCCTCCTGAAGTTACGTGGAGTTACGTGAAGTTATGCAGGCTACATAGAGATTAGACTCAAGGCTGAGGGCACTAAAGAGACTGTGAAGAGTTTTAAGCAAGGAAGAGATGAATGGCTGCTTATTTTAGAAGGATCCCGCTGTGGGGGATGTTCTGGATGAGTGAGAAGAGTCCTGCAGTCCACTGAGGGGCTCTGGGTGTAGGCCAAGAGAGTACTGATGATGGCGACCATGCAGATGGAGAAAGGCAGGGGGTGACGAGGAGATGACCGTGGCTGAATCCCCACTTTGCTCCTCCCTGGCTCCCTGGCTATGAATCTTGGGCACCAACTTCACAGCATCACTGTGAGGAATACAAGAGCGAATGAGTGTTTATAGTTACTATCATTACTATTACTTGTGGGGACAAGAGTGGCTTTATTTTAAATGCTAATCTACCATGTGACTTCTGACTAATCCCAAGTCCAGGAATGGCTCTAAAATGTTTAGCAGATGTGTTACCCTTTCTGTAAAACATCTATTCATTGTAAGTTTCACCTATTCCTCCAAAAACAAAAATGAACCCTGAATGCTGTTGCAGAAATCATACACTGTGATGCCCCCAGAAGCACCTACACACTCCTCCCACAGCATGCATACTTCCCCCACCCCAAGATGTAAGCCCTGGGTCAAGGGGACTGTGGTGCAAAAATCTGCCTGTCTTGCCAGTTGCCCAAGACCACGTTTCAGTTAAGTTCCCCCAGTAAGTCTTATACAGAAAAACTAGATTTGTCTGCCTCCCTCTTTGGTTTCGGGGCTCCTTCAGCATTTGGGGGTTGCTTTGCATATACAACTCTTTCATGGAACATTACCATTCCAGACATGTTCTGGAGATCAACTGGGAAGCATGGGAGGTGAGAGAGAGACAGACCAAGGATGACTCTTGGATCTCTGGCTTAAGGGAGATGGATAGTCAAGTCAGATATGACTCACCCATGGGCATGTCAGGTCTTGGGAGTGGCGGGAGGAGGACAGGTATTTGGAATCTGTGGTGGGATATATTCAGGCCCTCATGCCTCAGCCCTGGCTGGTGCTGGTGCCTGGTCCTCACCCCCCTGAACAGGACAGGGTGGATCCAGCACAGGCAGCCAGAGGGGCAGGACTGATTGGAAATTGATTGGAAAAAACAATAGGCCACCTATCTGAAAGGCAAAGCTGACAAGAGATTCATGTGGCCCTGGGTGAGTCACTTCACCATCTGGGACCTGTGCTCACAGGTGTGAATGGGACAGAAAACTGCCCAGCCCTTCCAGACACTATGGCCATGAAGTACAGATGATGTTAAAACTCCCCCTCTTCCTTCCAGGCCCTGCTCACACACCACCTCCTCCATGCACCTCTCCCAGTTCCCCAGCCAGAAGCAACCTCCCTCCACTCTAAGCTCCTAGAATCTCCACACTGAGTACTTCTATCTACCCCAGGCCCTGGCACAGGACAGGACACACCCAGGCACTCACCAGCACATTTGCTGCTCTGTTCCCCATCCCTGCAAGCGGCCAGCAGGAGCCCAGGGCCAGTCTAGAACCTGCAGCTCCTGCTGTGGTAACCCAAGCCAGCAAGGGAACCGGGGTTCTTCTGGTGAAAAGTCTGAGCATAGGGCAGAATGAAGGGCAATCAGGACAGCCCCACAGGGGCTACAAAACAGGGGCCACAGATGGACACTACTATAAAGGATTTTTTTTAATCACTTATTAAATTCCTTATAATTATCAGGTAGGGTTTGTGGTTGTACTTTTTCTGAATAATTTCACGTGCACAGAAAAGTATCTGAAGACACTCTGTGGGCCAGTGGGAGAGGTCTCCAGAGGGGCTGCTAGCCAGAAACTACTATGTTCTGTGGGGGCTCAGGAGATGCTGTCCGACCATGAGGAGGAACAGAGTCACCAGCAATGACTCCTCCTGCCTCTTCCTGGACCAGGCTGCCGCTGGCAAGGCAGTGCCTTCCCGCAGGACTCCTTCAGTTCTTCCTGAGGCTTTGCATTTCCCCTGGAGCAGGCTGAGCCCGGGATCGCAGGGTTGTAGGAATACAAAAGACACTGGTCCAAAGGAAGGGCTACTGCTCCAGATAAAAGCAGCCCTTTCGGCGGGCGCGTTGGCTCGTGCCTGTAATCCTAGCACTTTGGGAGCCCAAGGCAGGAGGATCACTTGCGCCCAGGAGTTTGAGACCAGCCTGGGCAATATAGAGACCCCGTCTCAAGAAGAGAAAAGAAAAAGCAGTCCTTTCAACCAGCACTATCCCCCACGAGGATGCTACCAAGGCCACTGAGGCCACCCAGCATCCCTGTCCCTGGCTCACCCGGCCTCCTCTGTCCTTCTGGCCTGATGGGTTTGGAATCTGCCACACATCCATTCCTCATGCCTCCCACACACAGAAAACAGGCATGCAAACATGCACATACACAGACACACCTGCATGGAGACACACACCACTCACCGACTTCCACATATGCACACACATGTAAAAACGACAAGGTCATGCTCAAACACCAAGTCCACACCCTCCACAGGCTCCAGTTGGCTCCACACACACACACACACACACACACCCCACCCATGTCTACAGGAGCATCTCACACACACTTGCTCTTACACATTTAAATAAATGTCTGTGTAGAGGGGGCGGTCTTGCTGCTCAGGGATTGCCAGCACATTCCCCGATAGTGTGAGTCTGCACAGGACACTCCCTCTCAGAGTTCTGGCCCTGGGGGAAGACTTTCCGGTTTTTTTCTTCCTAGAGCCTGAAGGCTAAATTACAGAATCCATCCTATAGCCTGGGCTTCGAGTGAAAGCCCCAAAATGATTCCTGGACAGGCCACAGAAGCGGCTCACAGCTGGGTGCAGATCAAAGGGTCTTCTTAGCTGTTTATATTTGGTGTTGGAATTGATATGGGAATCTACGCTTCACCTGCGCATGTTTCTAATCTCAAACCCCATTTTGCTGTGTGATCTTATCAATACCTCCCTCTTTTAGCCTCAGATTTTCTATATATATTGTGGGAAGTCTGGAGTTTGGGACATGAGTTTCCGGTCTCAGGCCTCACTCTAACATCTATAAATGGCTGGTAAGACATGAACCAGATTTTTTTTTTTTTTTTTTTTTTTTTTGAGAAGGAGTTGCGTTTTTTGCCCAGGCTGGAGTGCAATGGCATGACCTCGGCCCACTGCACCCTCCGCTTCCCAGTTCAAGAGATTCGGCCGCCTCAGCCCCCCAAAAAGCTGGGATTACAGGCATGTGCCACTATGCCAGGCTAGTTTTTTTTTTTCTTTTTAGTAGAGATGGGAAGACGGGGTTTTACCATGTCGACCAGGCTGGTCTCGAACTCCTGACCTCAGGTAATCCACCCACCTCAGGCTCCCGAAGTGCTGGGATTACAGGCATGAGCCACCACGCCCAGCCAGGGCATGAACCAGATCTATGATACTCAAAATGTGGTCTAATAGCCCCTACTGACCTCACCTGGGAACTTACTAAAAATACAGAACAGGTGCAGTGACTCACACCTGTAACCCCAGCACTTTGGGATGCCAAGGTGGGCCAGTCACATGAGGTCAGGCGTTCGACACCAGCCTGGCCAGTATGGTGAAACCCCGTCTCTACTAAACACACACACACAAAAAAAAAAATAGCCAGCCGTGGTGGCAGGCCCCTGTAATCCCAGCTACTTGGGAGGCTGAAGCAGCAGAATCTCTCGAACCTGGGAGGCAGAGGTTGCAGTGAGCCAAGATAGTGCCACTGCACTCCAGTCTGAGCAACAGAGCAACACTCCATCTCAAATAAATATTTTAAGAAATAAAAAATAAAAACACAGAAGCAGCCGGGCATGGTGGCTCACATCTGTAATCCCAGCACTTTAGGAGGCCAAGGTGGCGGGCTGCTTGAGCCCAGGAGTTCAAGACTAGCCTGGATAACATGGCAAAATCCTATCTTTACGAAAAATAGTAAAATTAGCTGGGTGTGGTGATGTGCGCCTGAAGTCCCAGCTACTCAGAAGGCTGAGGTGGACAGACGACTTGAGCCCCGCAGGTCAAGGCTGCAGTGAGCCTTGTTTGCACCACTGCACTCCCGCCTAAGCAACAAAGTGAGACCCCCATCTCAAAAAAACAAAAAAAAACAAAAAAACACTGAAGCAGTCACACCCCCACCCTACAACACCATGCTGAATCAGAACCCGCAATTTCACAAGTTCTCAAGGTGATGTACATTAGAAGCACTGCTCCAAATGAGCTCTAAAAGCTTTTTCAAGTTTCTAGAATTCCATGTACTCCACAATTTCAACAAGATTGGGGTGGCAGTGGTCGGGCGCATGTAATTGCAGCACTTTGGGAGGCGAAGCGGATTACGGGGTCAGTACTTTGAGACCAGCCTAGCCAACATGGTAAAACCTCGCCTCTACTTAAGATACAAAAAACAAAAAAAATTACCCGGGCGTGGTAGGCGTCTGTAATCTCAGCTACTCGGGAGCCTGAAGCAGGAGAACCTTGAACCCAACGTGTCCAGAATTGGTGGGTTCTTGGTCTCACTGACTTCAAGAATGAAGCCGCGGACCCTCGCGGTGAGTGTTAACAGTTTTTAAAGGCGGCGTGTCCGAAGTTTTTTCCTTCCGGTGGGTTCGGGGTTTCGCTGACTCATGAGTGAAGCGGCAGACCTTCGCAGCGAGTGTTACAGCTCTTAAAGCGGTGCGTCTGAAGTTGTTCATTCCTCCTGGTGGGTTCGTGGTCTCTATGGCTTCAGGAGCGAAGCTGCAGACCTTCGCGGTATTACAGCTCACAAACGCAGCGTGAACCCAAACAGCAAAAGAACACAACCTTCCACAATGCGGAACGGGGCCAAAACACATTGCCACGGCTACCTCAGACAGCCTGCTTTTATTCTTATCTGGCCCCACCCCCATCCTGCTGATTGGTCCATTTTACAGAGAGCCAATTGGTCTGTTTTACAGAGAGCTGATTGGTCCGTTTTGACAGGGTGCTGATTGGTGCATTTACAATCCCTGAGCCAGACACAAAAGTGCTCCATGTCCCCACTAGATTAGCTAGATAAGAGTGTTGATTGGTGTATTTACAAACCCTGAGCTAGACACAGAGTGCTGATTGGTGTATTCACAATCCCTAAGCTAGACATAAAGGTTCTCCAAGTCCCCACCAGATTAGCTAGATACAGAGTGCGGATTGGTGCCTCCACAACCCTGAGCTAGACACAGGGTGCTGATTGGTGTGTTTACAAACCTTGAGCTAGATGCAGAGTGCTGAGTGGTGTATTTACAATCCCTTAGCTAGACAAAGGTTCTCCAAATCCCCACTAGACTCAGGAGCCCAGCTGGCTTCACCCAGTAGATCCCGCACCGGGGCGGCAGGTGGAGCTGTCTGCCAGTCCCCCACCATGCGCCGGCACTCCTCAGCCCTTGGGCGGCTGATGGGACCGGGCGCCCTGGAGCAGGGGGTGGTGCTCGTCGGGGAGGCTCAGGCTTGCAGGAGCCCACGGTGGTGTGGTGAGGAGACTCAGGCATGGCGGGCTGTAGGTCCCGAGCCCTGCCCCGCGGGGAGGCAGCTAAGGCCCGGCGAGAAATCGAGCGCAGCACCGGTGGGCCAGCACTGCTGGGGTACCCACGCACCCTCCGCAGTTGCTGGCCCGGGTGCTAAGCCCCTCACTGCCCGCGGCCGGCGGGCCGGCCCACCCGTCCGAGCACGGGGCCCGCCAAGCCCACGCCCACCCGGAACTCTAGCTGGCCCACAAGCGCCGTGCGCAGCTCCTGTTCCCACCTGTGCCTCTCCCTCCACACCACCTCGCAGGCTGAGGGAGCCGGCTCTGGCCTCGGCCATGCCAGGAAGGGGCTCCCACAGTGCAGCGGCGGGCTGAAGGGCTCCTCAAGCGCAGCCAGAGTGGGCGCAGCGGCTGAGGAGGCGCCAAGGGTAAGTGAAGACTGCCAGCATGCTGTCACCTCTCACCAGGAGGCAGAGGTTGCAGTGAGCCAAGATGGCGCCACTGCACTCCAGCCTGGACAGCAGAGTGAGACTCTGTCTCAAAAAAAAAAAAAAACACCGGGTGCCATGGCTCAAGCCTGTAATCCCAGCACTTTGGGAGGCCGAGGCGGGCGGATAATGAGGTCAGGAGATCGAGACCATCCTGGCTAACACGGTGAAACCCCATCAATACTAAAAATACAAAAAATTAGCCGGGCGTGGTGGCATGCCCTTGTAGTCCCACCAGTTACTGGGGAGGCTGAGGCAGGAGAATCACTGGAACCCGGGAGGCTGAGTGAGCCTAGATCGCGCCACTGCACTCCAGCCTGGGGGACAGAGCAAGACTCCGTCTCAAAAAAAAAAAAAAAAAAAAAAAAAAAGATTGAGATGGGAGCATGAGGCTTTTGGTTGAGAAGAGTTGGTTACTTAGCAGGAAAGCTTTGTCTGTATTGATCCCTGGTGACCACAGAACAGCTTTCATAATTTCAGCAGAATGTCCAGCTGTGGTCAAAGTAATTTTAAAACAATACAGCTGGGCATAGTGGTTCATGCCTGTAGTCCCAGCACTTTGGGAGGCTGACATGGGAGGATCACTTAAAGCCGGGAGTTCAGGACTAGCCTAGGCAATACAGTGCGACCCCATGTCTACAAAAAATTAAAATAAAATATTAGCCGGGTATGGTGGTACATGCCTTTAGTCCCAGCTATAGGAAGACTGAGGCGGGAGGATCACCTGAGCCCAGGAGTTTAAGACTGCAGTGAGCTAGCATTGTGCCACTGCACTCCAGCCTGGGTGACAGAGCAAGAACCTGTCTCTAAAATAAAAATTAATATTAAATAACAATACAAATGATGATGTCAGCAAGCAGGTGAAGACAGGACCTTTCTTTGACTCAGGACCCCCTCATTGTTTGACCTTCCCAAACCCTTCCTCCCAGGAGAATCCAATATACATATATATATATATATATATATATACACATATATATACACACACATATATATATATACACACCTGGATCCATGGGTGAAAAGGATCCCTGCAATCATTTCTGAGGTCATTCTGGAAATGTTTTCTCTGGATCTGTCTGGGAGCCAGCAGGAAACAAATGGGAGAGGCCCAGAGAAGCTCTGGATGCAGCAGAACAGAGCATGGTGTCTAGTAAGTTCTAAGTGATGGAACTTGGCACCATGAACGCCTGAACCCAAAGGTCACTCAGACTGCCTAATCCAAGGACTTGCACATTGTTTTGTTAAAACTGATTCTGGCTGGGCACAGTCACCCAGGAGTTCCAAGATCAGCTTAAGTGACAAAGCAAGACCCTGTCTCCAAAAAAACAAAACAAAACAAAACAAAAACTGATTTTACGTTCCAGCAGAAAGCCGGGTGAGAAGCGGAACGAGGCCAGCTCTTCCAGGTTGGCAGATGAACTGGGGGTCCCCAGGACAGGCTGCAGCCTCTGCACTGCAGATACCCAGAGCTCTCGCCATGCTGCTGCCCAGGCAGCAGGGAACCTCTCACCCCTCCCCACCTGGGTGACTTGATGGCAGTGGCAGCTTCTCCCAGCCTGAACCATGCCAGCCAACAGGTCTCCTGGCCCAGTCTTGCCAGGCCCAGGCAAAGCCCCTGCAAGCTGCTAGGACACAGCGCCCTTGAGTGGCACAGGTGTGGCCAGGCGAAAAGGCGGGTCTACTGACACAGGCTTGGTCACCTCTGTAGGCCATGGGGCCGCGCAGATCTGGATCCTGGGTTACCCGCTCTGTCCCAATTGGACAAGACCTCCCTAGGCCTGAACCAGCCAGGAGATGAGGGAGCGCAGGACAACCACAGATGGACGAGTCAGCAGCCATCAGACAAATCTACCAGACCTTAATATAGGTAGAGAGAAATGGTAGAATAAGAGACCACATTTGGCCAACTGGAAATGCCTACCACCCTTTGGAAAGATTTACTGGCTGTGTGTATAATACACAGAAGGCCTGTGTATATAATATGAAAAAGCTAATCTCAACTTGCCCCCCAACTTTTTAAAAGAAAAAATTTGGCTGGGCTGGTGGCTCATGCCTATAATCCCAGCACTTTGGGAGGTCAAGGTGGGAAGATTGCTTGAGCGATCAGCCTAGGCACATTCACGACCAGCCTAGGCAACATAGTGAGACTCCCTTCTCTGCAAAAAATTTAAAATTTAGCCAAGTGTGGTGATACACACCTGTGGTACCAGCTACTCAGGAGGCTGAGGTGGGAGGATGCTTGAGCCTGAGAGGCAGAGGCTGCAGTGAGCTATGAGCGTGCCACTGCACTAGAGCCTGGGCAACACAGCAGAGCGAGACCCTGTGTTAAAAATAGTAAGGAAAAGAAAAAAGGAAACATTTGCAGCCAGGCACAATGGCTCACGCCTGTAATCCCAGCACTTTCGGAGGCCGAGGTGGGTAGATCACCTGAGGTCGAAAGTTTGAGACCAGCCTGGCCAACATGGTAAAACCCCGTCTCTACTAAAAATACAAAAATTAGCTGGGTGTGGTGGCGGGCACCTGTAATCCCAGCTACTTGAGAGGCTGAGGTATGGGAATTGCTCAAACCCAGGGGGGTTGCAGCAAGCCGAGATTGTGCCGTTGCACTCCAGCCTGGCCTACAAGCGAAACTCCGTCTCAAAACAAAACAAAATATTTGCTACATCTAGTCCTTCTAGATGTAAAGAGGTTGCCAACTATGACAGAGTTAGAAAATCACACATCTTGTAAACATCCACTTGTTTTTTTAAAAAATCATAAAGAGGTATGTCTCCTGAAAATGACTTTTTTTTTCTTTTTTTTTTTTTTTTTGAGACAGGATTTTGCTGTCACTTAAGCTGGAATGCAGTGATGTGAACATAGCTCACTGTAGCCTCAAATTCCTGTGCTCAAGCAATCCTCCCACCTCAGCCTCCTGAGTAGCTGGGATTACATGCACATGCCACCATAACCAGTTAATTTTTTTTTATTTTTTATTTTTTTGCAGAGATAGGGTCTTGCTATGTTTCCCAGGCTGGCCTAGAACTCCTGGCCTCAAGCAGTCCTCCTGCCTCAGCCTCCCTTAGTGCTGGGATTACAAGCATGAGCTACCCCACCCCAATCCTGCCACCCCCGCTGGAAATGACTTTTTGAAATGTAGAAGCACCAAGAGTGACACACGTCCACGTTTGTACAGGGGGTTAGGGGACGTGAAGCAGAAGACCGTGAGAAGGTTCTATGCCAGGCAGGTCATATGGAGAAGATGTTTTCATATTATAATCATTGTTCTGTGTGTGCATTTTATTCTTCACTACTTTATATATAGTTGACAGTGCAAAGTACTTTTTTGAAGTATCTAGTCTTTCTAGACATTCTGAAGTGCCTGATATATGTTAAAATAGAGGTAGTAAAATATCACATTTTCTAAAACTGTTTTTTTGAGACAGAGTCTCGCTCTGCCCAGGCTGGAGGGCACTGGCTCGATCTCGGCTCACTGCAACCTCTGCCTCCCACATTCAAGCCATTCTCTTTCCTCAGCCTCCCAAGTAGCTGGGATTGCAGGTGTGCACCACCACAACCAGCTAATTTTTGTATTTTTAGTAGGGATGGACGGGGGTTTCACCATGTTGGCCAGGCTGGTCTTGAACTCCTGACCTCAAACAATCCGCAGACCTCTGCCTGCCAAAGTGCTGGGGTTACAGGCGTCCTTTTGTTAAAATTCATATGGAATGCTTTTGCGTAGTACACGTTGTGTTTGTGCACCGCTTCAGGGCAAGAAGGAAGCTCACTGTAGCCTCTCAAAGTGCAATGAACTCTGCACCACTGTGTTTATAATGAAGCAAGATTAACCACTAGCCCTTCTGTCTGTGCATTTTGTTTTACTTATCTGTGTATATCGTGCACATAAAAGAGAAACGAGTCCTAATTTACAACAGCTACTCTTTCTAGATGTTAGAGAGGTTGCCAGTGTATGACAAAAGCAAAAGTAGAGTTAAACTCATATATTTTGTACATTTTGTTTTAAAATTCCTAGGAAAGATTGTCATCTGAAAATTTGAGCATTATAGCCCACTGTGTTGCTGTAGAAGGGAACAGTTTTAGGCCAGAATGTTCATATTTTGAAGACACTGTCAAATGATAACTATCGTGCTCACTTTGGCAGCATATACGCTAAAGCTGGAATGATACAGAGAAGATTAGCATGGCCCCAGTGCGAGGATGACATGCAAATTCATGAAGCATCCCATATTTTCTAATAAGAAAGAAAGAAAAAAAAAAAACAGGCTAGGCATAGTGGCTCATGCCTGTAATCCCAGCTTTTTGGGAGGCCAAGGTGGACGGATCATCTGAGGTCAGGAGTTTGAGACCAGACTGGCCAACATGGTGAAACCCCGTCTCTATTGAAAATATAAAAATTAGCCGGGGATGTTGGCACATGCCTGTAATCCCAGCTACTTGGGAGGCTGAGGCACAAGAGTTGCTTGAACCCAGGAGGCAGAAGTTGCAGTCAGCTAAGATCCAGCCTGGATCACAGAGCCAGACTCTGTATCAGAAAAAAAAAAAAGAAAAGAAAAAAAAAATGCAACTATTGTTGCATGTATGAGGTTTATTCAGTACTGCTGTGTCTATGGAGTACAAATATCCTTACCTGAAACATCTAGGCTGAAACATGTAGATGTTTACAAGTACCCAACATATGTTCAACATAGAGGTAGTAAAATATCAATTTGTAAATATCTTTTGCTGAAATTCATAAGAAATATTATCTTTTGGAAATAAAATTGTTAAACCACCTCTATGAGCAGGATAGTACCATCTATACTTGTTCAATGGTTTGCAGGAGGTGGGAGGGAAGGAATTGCAAAAGATTATATGCTAGTGCATTCACACTTGGAAATTTTCAGACACCGTTTTTCTGCGCATTTTGTTTATTTTGTTTTGCTGTGTATCTAGTGTATGTAATGGACAAATGAGTCCTAATTTTGCAACACATAGTCTCTAGATGTTAAAGAGGCTGCCAGCGTATGACCAAGTCTTAGTAAAATTAGCTCATTTTGTACAGTTTGTATTGAAATTCATAAGAAACGCTGTCCTCTGTAAATGACTTTTGGATATGAGTTTGTGCAACCTCTGTAAGCATTACACATGCCTGTACTAGTCCACTGGATTGATGACAGAGAGAAGGAAGTGAGGAGCACATGGTTCAAGCCCATGATGGTCATACTTAGAAGATACCTCAAATTATATGCAAAAACCTCAATTACTTTTGCACCAACCTATAACAATTGTTACATGTATGCAATTTTTTTTTTTTTCGAGATGAAGTCTCGCTCTGTTGCCCAGGCTGGAGTGCAATGGTACAGTCTCGGCTCACTGCAACCTCCGCCTCTTGGGTTGAAGCGATTCTCCTACCTCAGCCTCCCACGTAGCTGGGATTGCAGGTGCCCACCACCATGCCTGGCTAATTTTTGTATTTTTAGTAGAGACAGGGTTTCTCCATGTTGATCAGGCTGGTCTCGAACTCCCGACCTCAGGTGATCCACCCACCTTGGCCTCCCAAAGTGCTGGGATTACAGGCATGAGCCACAGCGCCCGGCCCACATGTGTGCAATTTTAACAGTGCTGTGTATACAGTGGACAAGTTCTAATATGAAATCTCTGGGAACAGTATAATCTCTGTAGTTGTTCATTGGGTTGAGGGAGATAGGAGGGAAGAAATTGCAAAATGTGTTTTGTTACTATGTACTAGAAAATTTCAGCTTATCAGATGGGTGCAGTGGCTCATGCCTGTAATCCTAGTGCTTTGGGAGTCTGAGGCGGGCAGATCACCTGAGGTCAGGAGTTCGAGACCAGCCTGGCCAACATGGCGAAACTCCATCTCTACTAAAAATACAAAAATCAGCCGAGTGAGGTGGGAGGCACCTGTAATCCCAACTACTTGGGAGGCTGAGGCAGGAAAATCGCTTGGACCCGGGAGGCGGAGGTTGCAGTGAGCTGAGATCGTGCCATTGCACTCCAGCCTGGGCGACAAAAGCGAAACTCCATCTCAAATAAATAAATAAATAGAAAATTTCAGTTTATCCATTGCCCTATATGTTACATGCATTTCACTTAACTTTTCTGTACTGTATGTATTGTGTATATACTGGACAAATGAGTCCTAATTTTATAATATCTAGTCTCTAAATATTAGTAAATAACACATTTTGTACAGTTTGTGTTAAAATTCATGAAAAGCTGTCTCCTGAAAAGGACTTTTGGAAGTGAAATTATAACCTCTTCTAAGTGACACATGTCCCTATATCCACCAGATTGGTGGTGGAGAGGAGTTGGAAGAAATGAAGGATTCAAACCAGAATGTTCCTTGGAAGGGACAAGGAAGTGAAAAAGTAAAAAGAAAAAAAGAAAAGAAACAAGCATATTCCCATTTAGAAGATACTTTCAGATATAACCATTGCGACATGTGTCATTTATTTAACATTACTGTGTGTATAGTGGAAAACTTAAGTCCTTATTTTTTTTTTAATTTTTTTTTTTTTTGAGACCCAGTCTCACTCTGTCACCCAGGCTGGAGTGCAGTGGCACAGTCTCGGCTCACTGCAACCTCCACCTCCCGGGTTAAAGCGATTCTCCTGCCTCAGCCTCCCAAGTAGCTGGGACTACAAGCACATGCCACCACTCCCGGCTAATTTTTGTATTTTTAGTAGAGATGGGGTTTCACTATGTTGATCAGGCTGGTCTTGAACTCCTGGCCTCATGATCCGCCCACCTCAGCCTCCCAAAGTGCCGGGATTACAGACATGAGCCACTGCCCCCAGCCTAAGTCCTTATTTGAAACATCTACTCTTTCTAGATATTTAGAAGTGGACCAAGTATGTTAAAAGTAGAGGTAGTAAATAACACATTTTGTGGATACCCTTTTGTTAAAATTCATATGAAATATTGTCTTTTAGAAATTGATCACACCACTTCTCTGAGCAGTACACATTATATTTGTGCTAGTTCAGGGAGGAAGGAGGAGAAGAAAGTTCAAAGGGCTTTATACAAGAGTGTTTATGGTGAACAGCATTTGACCGTTGTCCCTTACGTCTGTGCATTTAATTTTACTTTGCTGTGTATCTAGTGTATATAAGGGTCAAATGAGTCTTGCTTTACAACATCTAGTCTTTCAAGATGTTAAGGAGCTTGCCAGCATATGACAAAAGTGAAGTTAGTAAACTAATACACTGAGTACACTTTACGTTAAAATTCATAGGAAAGACTGTTCTTAAAAACACTTATGGAAGTGAAATTGTTAAAATCTCTTGTAAGGCCAGGCGTGGTGGCTCATACCTGTAATCCCAGCACTTTACGAGACCCAGGCAGCTGGATCACCTGAGGTCACGAGTTTGAGATCAGCCTGGCCAACATGACGAAGCCCCATCTCTACTAAAAATACAAAAATTAGCTGGGAATAGTGGTGGGTGCCTGTAATCTCAGCTGCTCCAGAGGCTGAGGCAGGAGAATGGCTTGAACCTGGAAGGCAGAGTTTGCAGTGAGCCAAGATTGCGCCATTGCACTCCAGCCTGGGCGATAGAGCAAGGCTCTGTCTCAAAAAAGAAAAAAAAAGAAAAAAAGAAATCCCGGGCTGGGCACAGTGGCTCATGCCTGTAATCCCAGCACTTTGGGAGGCCAAGGTGGGCGGATCACGAGGTCAGGAGTTCGAGACCAGCCTGACCAACATGGTGAAACCCCATCTCTACTAAAAATACAAAAAAAAAAAATTAGTCAGTCATGGTGGCATGTGCCTGTAATCCCAGCTACTCAGGAGGCTGAGGCAGGAGAACCGCCTGAACCTGGGAGACGGAGGTTTCAATGAGCCAAGATTGCGCCACTGCACTCCAGCCTGGGCGACAAAGCGAGACTCCATCTCAAAAAAAAAAAAAAAAAGGAAAAAAAATTAAAATTAAAAAATCTCTTCTAAGCATTGCAGATGCTTATACTTGTCCCCTGGGTTGATAGAGGTAGGAAGGTAGGATTCTAGGCCAGAATGTTCCTAGTTAGAAAACATATTGAAATTATAGCCTTTTTTATGTATGTGCACTGTTTACTCAATGGTACTGTGTGTATAGTGAAAAACTTAAGTCCTATTTGAAACAGCTTATCTTCCTAGATGTTTAAAAATGCACAAAAATATGTTAAAAGGGCTAAAGTAATACCCTTCAAGGTTTTTTTTTTAATATTATAGGAGTGGTTGCATTTTGGGGACAGAATTGTTAAAGTTGATGTCTTGGAGGGTATGCTGACTGCTCATTGGGTGGTGGTGGCTGATGGGGAGGAGGAAGTTTGCAGAGAGAAGGGTTCTATGCCCATGAGTTAGATTAGTTCACATGGCCTAACCATTGTTCTGTATGCACATTTTAGTTATTATTGCGTGCATTAAATAATAAAATAAGTTATAATGCTCAAAGTATGTTAAAAGTAGAGGAAGTAAAATAATCCCTTTATAAATGTACTCTTGTTCGTTTTTACAAACGCCTGTCTTCTGGGAGAGACCTTTGTCCCTAGACCTCTTGGAGCTAGACATAGTCCTGTACTTAGTCCCTGGAATGGTGGAAGGAGAAGAGAAAGGGTGGAGGAAAGGGCTCTTCGGTAAATACCTAGAAGATGGTTTTAAATTAAAATCATAGGTCTACGTGTGCATTTTTAGTAAATTACCTGTGTTTCTTGAGGACAAAGTTCATTGTTTTGCAACATCTAAGCTTTATAGATGTCCCGAGGTGACAATGTAAGACAGGAGTATTCAATCTTTTGGCTTCCTGGGCCACACTAGAAGAACTGTTTTGGGTCACACGTAAAATACACTAACACTGATGATAGCTGAAGAGCTAAAGAAAAAAAATCGCAAAAAAACTCATAATGTTTTAACAAAGTTTATGATTTTTTTTGAGATGGAGTCTTACTCAAAAATCAAAAACCTGTTGATTTTTTTAAATGAGCATTTACTCCATATTGTAAAATACAGAGAAATGGAGACATGGTGGTTGACCCCGAGGGGGAAGGAGTGCCATCATTTGCTTCTGAGACTGTCAGAACAGGTGGACAGCTTAAAGGACCCGTGGCTCAGGACCAAAACCTGAAATGCAGGATTCATGAATCCAAGTAATTAATAGTAGGGTTGGAAATATGAGGTGCATGGGTGAAAAAGCCCAGGGCAATGGCCAGAAGGGGCAGGTGCACAGAAGAGGGGGGTGGAGGGAGATTGGGGAGGTAGACAGCCAGGACAAGGAAGATAATCAGGAGGGGCATAGGCCATGTCTTTTCCTTCCTTCCTCCTCCACATACCACATTACCTCTGTCCTTTAAAGTTCAGATCAAATGTCACCTCCCCCATGAAGGCCTCCCTGATTTCCACAGCTGACACTGAGCCCTTCCTCCTCTGTGCTCCCCTGGCTCACTCTCTCCTCTATCTGATCTTTGCCACACTCTGCCTCCCCCTATTTTAACTTCCCCGCCTCACCCCTTGCCCCCCGACAGGGTCTCACTCTGTTGCCCAAGCTTGAGTGCAGTTGCACAATCTCGGCTCACTGCAACCTCTGCCTCCCAGGCTCAAGCGATCCTCCCACCTCAGCCTCCCAAGTAGCTTCAACTACAGGCGCACACCACCACGCCTGGCTAATTCTTGCATTTTTTTTTGTAGAGACAGGGTCTCACTGTGTTGCCTAGACTGGTCTAGACTGGTCCTGGACTCAAGCAATCTTCCTGCTTCAGCCTCCCAAAGTGCTGGGATTACAGGCATGAGCCATTGCACCCGGCCCATATTTTAACTCTTTTAAAAGTTAACTGGTGTATGTCCTTTGCACTCCAGCTGCCTTGAATGGAGATGTGATGGATGAAGCTATGGCTACTATCTTGGACCACTGGGAGTCAACCACACTTCAGGGAGGACGGGGCGAGGATCTGGAAGGACCTGGCTTCCTAAGGACTCAGTGGGTCAGAAATGCCACCCCAACCCTGGACGGCGTATCTCCAGAATTTTATGTGAGAAAGATATATTTTATGTTAAGTCAATTATTCGGGGTCAGGCCGGGCGCGGTGGCTCACGCTTGTAATCCCAGCACTTTGGGAGGCCGAGGCGGGCGGATCACGAGGTCAGGAGATCGAGACCACGGTGAAACCCCGTCTCTACTAAAAATACAAACAAATTAGCCGGGCGTGGTGGCGGGCGCCTGTAGTCCCAGCTACTCGGAGAGGCTGAGGCAGGAGAATGGCGTGAACCCGGGAGGCGGAGCTTGCAGTGAGCCGAGATCGCGCCACTGCACTCCAGCCTGGCTGACAGAGCGAGACTCCGTCTCAAAAAAAAAAAAAAAAAAAAAAAAAATTATTCGGGGTCTCTGTTAATTGCAGACAACCCCAATTTTAACTAAAGCATTGGGAATTATTTCTGACTCCTTTTCTACCTTTCTCTGCATCTAATCACCAAATCCATCTGATTCTACCTCCTTGATATGCCCCAGATCTGTAACCTTTTCTCCATCACTGTTACCTCTGCCTGAACTCAGGCAATCAGAATTTCCTGCCTGGATTCCTGTGTAAACCTTCCTTCTACCTAGTCTCCCCACTGTAGGGTTGTTCCTTCCAATCCACCTTTCATATCAGGAACTCAAATTAGCACATATGTGTGTGTGTGTGTGTGTGTATCTATATATATATATATACACATACACATACATACACACATATGTGTATGTATGTATATATGTATATATGTATGCGTATATATGTATATATGTATATATATGTGTATATGTATATACACATACACACAAAAAAACTATATGCACACACACACACATATACACACATACAGAAAAGTACAGAATCCAATGTGACAAATACTCAACCCCAAAATGGTGACAATTGTTAATCTTATCTGTATTTTTTTTCTCTTTTTTTTTTTTTTTTTTTTTTTTTTTGGTGTCAGAGTCTTGCTCCGTGCCCAGGCTGGAGTGCAGTGGCACGATCTAGGCTCACTGCAACCTCTGCCTCCCAGGTTTAAGTGATTCTTCTACCTCAGCCTCCCAGGTAGCTGGGAATATAGGCACGTGCCACCACATCTGGCTAATTTTTGTGTTTTTAGTAGAGACGGGGTTTCACCATGTTGGCCAGGCTGGTCCCTAATTCTTGACCTCAGGTGATCTGCCCGCTTTGGCCTCCAAAGTGCTGGGATTACAGGCGTGAGCCACCACGCCTGCCTCTTATCTATAAATTTTATGAAGCAAATATGACAAAGTTGTCTCCGTCCCTCCACAAGGGCAAATACGCTCATGCCCTCCTAATCCTGTATTGAACTATATCCTTGGCATATTTTTTCAAACTTTTACATACATTTATGAATAAATGTATGTTATGGTTTCATGTATTTTAAAAATATTATCTAAGTGGCATCATATTATATGTATAATTCTATAGCATGTTTATGTTTCTGAGGTCTGTCCATGGTGACATCTATTGAGTTCATTCATGTTAGTAGTTCTGTAATGCTCCATCATGAGACTGTTGCAGACCATCCATCTCTTCCTCCATCAATGGGCGACTAGGTTGTTCCCTATTTTGCTTTTATAAACAATGCTTTACTGACAGCCTTAAAAATGTATCAGAAGATCTCTAGGGTTTATACCTGGAAGTGTAATTGTTTTGGGAATAGTAGTTGTTATGGGTTGAAATGTGCCCCCAAAAAAGATATGTTTAAGTTCTAACCTGGGGAACCCATTAATGTGATCTATTTGAAAATAGGGTCTTTACAGATGTAATCAGGCGAAGATGAGGCAATTAAGATGCACCCTACCCCAATATGATTCGTGTCCTTAAAAGAAGAGAAGAGACAGACAGGGAGAGAACACCGTGTGACACCAGAGGCAGAGATTAGTGATGCCTCTAACAGCACACGAATGCCCAGGAGTGCAGACAATTGCCAGAAGCTAGGAGAAGCATGGAACAGAGTCTCTGAGACCTCATAAGGCACAAACCCTGCCGACACCTTGATTTTTGACTTTGGGCGTCCAGAATTGTGAGTGAATAAATTTCTGTTATTTTAAACCACCCAGTTCATGGGGATTTGTTACAGCAGCCTGAGCAAACTGATGTACTGGTATATTCGAAATGCTTGTTTCTTGGTGCCGTAAAGAAATAGCACTTGAACATAAATTTAATTTCCTTAGCAAGGCCATTTTTATATTTTCTGCAGAAAGGGTACACTCAACAGCAGTTTTGCCATGAGAGTGCACCAAACAAAGGAGACAGGGTCACTTATAACCTGATGCATCCACCTTGCTGCTGTGTCCGGTTTTCATTGGCTGGAACAGGTCCTCACATTTTGTATTTGTTCTGATTGGCTAGCAACTTAGAACTTTTTAAAAGAGAGAAAGGCAGAGGAGAGCAAAGGAAGGAGGAAGTAACTTGTGGAATGCTGAGAAAGGTAAAAACACCTTCAAATAAGGAGGAGGAACAGGCTATGACCTAATGCTTGCTTGGACCAGTATAAGCATGCCAGGGCAAATATTTAAGCTAAATGGTGGGAGCTAAGAACATAAAGTACATTGATTTCTTTATTATGGCTAGTAGATATTTAAGAATGTTAGTACAGGTCTTTGAATACATTTTGTTTTTAAGAGAAGTTACTATTTATTTCTAATTAGACAGGGAGAAAAGTCTTTGAAGAGGAATCTCTACTTTACTTTTTACAGGTAGAATCCCAAGGCATGGCCTATAGGGGCATAGGTCAAGGTCATACGAGAGCATAAGGGTCTGAGACAGTAAATTGGAGCTGGGCTGGAAGGACCTAGAATGTGGCCATAAGTAGGGGTTTAGACTTTACCATTCAGGCAACGTGGAGCCACAGAGGAGATATTAAATTGCCAAGGTACACAGTGCTATCTCGGTTTTATTTTATTTATGTATGTATTTATTTATTTAGAGACAGCGTCTCACTCTGTTACCCAGGCTGGAGTGCAGTAGCACAATCCTGGCTCACTGCACCCTTGAATTAATGGGCTCAAGCAATCCTCCCTCCTCAGCCTTCTGAGTAGCTGGAACAGGCGCGCAACACCACATCCAGCTAGTTTTTTTTTTATTTTTTTAAGAGATGGGAGTTTCATCTTGTTGCCCAGGCTGGTCTCAGACTCTTGGTTTTATGCCATCCTCCTGCCTCAGTCTACCAAAGTGTTGGGTTTACAGGCATAAGCCAACACACCGGGCCCCTACCTGGGTTTAAGAGACGAGTATCAGAGAAATAGACTACACACGAGAAAGACTCGTTTGACTTGTGGATGTGTCTGAAATTCATTTGCTTTTTCCTTTAAAACCGATTCATTTCCTTCCACAAACAGTTATCAGGATTTGACATACACGAGTTTGTCATTAATGACCATGGGTTATTTTGTGCTTACTAAATCAGGCCCTGTTTTAGACATAATCTGCTAATCTTATTAATCCTCACAACTGCCCCACAAAATACACATGCGACCCTCTCCATAAAAGGGTTAAGGAAGCCAGGCGCGGTGGCTCATGCCTGTAATCCTAGCACTCTTGGGAGGCTGAGGCAGGAGGATCACTTGAGATCAGGAGTTTGAGACCAGCCTGGTCAACATGGTGAAACCCCCATCTCTACTAAAAATACAAAAATTAGCCGGGCGTGGTGGTGGTGCCTGTAACCCAGCTACTCGGGGAGCTGAGGCAGGAGATTCGCTTGAACCCAGGAGGCAGAGGTTGTAGTGAGCCGAGATCACGCCACTGCACTCCAGCCTGGGAGACAGAGTGAGACTCCATCTCAAAAAAAAAAAAAAAAAGGGTGGGGGATAAGGAAACATCCAGGAAGGACGTGACATGACTTGTGCTTAGGGAAACTATTAGGGTTGAAAGTAAGGCCACCTTGGGTCCTAATGGCTGTAAGGCATCAGGCAAAATACGTCAACTATGTCAGCCTACATTTTCTCATCTTTCAAACTGCCATAACAGCAGCCACCTCTTCGGCCGGCCAGGCCTGGCCCGGCTGGATTAAATGAATGAAGCGCAGCAAGGGCTGGGCGTAGGTAAACTGCAGTCATCCTCTTCCACGACCTCCGCTGAGCCCACGCCGCTCCGCCCGCCGGCCGCCAGGGATCGCTGTGACGCGGCTCGGGCCCAGCACGCGGCCGCTCTGGCCCGGGGAAGTCGCTGTCCTTACCTTCAACAGGAGCCCGTTCCCTGTGTGTGTGTCCGCTCGCCCTCTGCTCCGTCCTGCGGTTGCCCACTGCCCTCCTACGGTCCACCATGGCCCTGCTGCACTCCGGCCGCGTCCTCCCCGGGATCGCCGCCGCCTTCTACCGGGGTCTTGCCGCCGCGGCCTCTGCCAGAGCCAGGTAAGCCAACGGAAACGGAGATGAAGCCAGGGCGATGGCCCTGCCCCGCCGAGCTGCGAGCACCCCAGGACATTCACCCCTCCCGGCTCCCAAATACACACTGTCACTCACACACACACACTTTTCTGCCACCCCCTCGGCTTTCCCTTACTGGGGGCTGAGGATTGAGCGTCCGTGCCCCACAATGATCCTCAGGATCCCACATCCCTCTGGTCCCCACATTGGGCCCTGCAGCAGGGCGTGCAACGCAATCCCTAGGGAAAGGCAGTGTGGCCCTCGGCGGCTCCCGGACTCCCGTTCAAGTGGGAGGGGTGCGGACAGTACTGGGGCAGCGGCGCCGGGGAACGCCCGTGCCCTTGATAGGGTGCCCTGGGGGCGGCGGGCGCACCTGTCCTGGCCCCCGGCCCGCCCGAGTCGGTGGGCCGGCGGCGGCTGGCTGCCGCGTGTGTGCCCTGGGCGGGAAGCGTGCGAGAAGAAGGTTTCTGGGGCGCCGGCATTCGGGCCTCGCTTTCCTCCCCGCACCTGCGACCTTGGCGTGCGGCATCCTGACCTTGCGACCCCCCGAGGTGCCTATGACCCCGCGGCCCGTTTGGCCTTTGCTTGGGAAAGGGTCGAGGTGTAGTGTGCCTCTTTTTTTGTTTTGTTTTTTCCTTATTGCCCCTAAGGAGGTCCGGTTGCAGGGAGGCCATCAATCTTCCTCTCCATCTCCCTGTGCTCTTTCATTCAGTAAATATTTCGTAACTGCAGTTTCTCAGAGCCAGGCTCTGGACCAGATGCCAGCGATACAACTGTGAACAAAGCGAGGGAAGGACAATGACAAATTGTCATTGCTCAAAAAATGACAACGTAATTTCGTACTGTGGCGTGTATAATAGTATGGAGGGAAATTTCAGAGCTTGAAACGAGCTCTAGTAATTCATTCCCAATGGAGACCGGAGCCAGACGATTAATTCAACTCAAGAAGCCGATTTGGAGCACTCTCCTTAAGCACTACCTTAATAAGGAACTGAGTTTTAAAACCACCCCCAAGCAGGTATTAACTGCAAGGAGCAAAGCGTAGCTTGGCCTTTCATTTGAATGTATGCTCTGTGTCTTTCAGCCAGCAGGGCCCCACAGCCTTGGCAGTACAGTTTTGCCCAGGCTTCGCACTTTCTTCTCTTCCCGACTTGGCTCCTTCCTGGCCCACTGTCAACGTGTGCTCTTTAAGTCTGCCTACCTAGTGGGCCAGAGCCAGGAGGAGTTATTTATGCAGCAAATTTGGAAAATCAAAGGAGTGCTTAAAATTTCCGGCAAGAGAAAGTATGTTTCCCTATTGTAGTAATCTTAAAATAATACCTTGTTTTATGGATTTGGCTAGATCGCCTGAAGCTTTAGTGCTTGGTGAAAATCCCTTGGGGTCAGGGTTAGTCATTCTTTCAGTTTGAGAGTCTGACTCATTTTTCTTTTCTGTATTTTTCTCACTAGAATATAAGTTCCATGAGAGCGGAGACTTTACCTACTTTATATTCACTGTTACATCTCAGCACTATTAACAGTTCCTGGCATGTCTCTTATATTGGATATTTTTATTTTAAGCCCTGATTTTTCACGTAATGCAACAGAAACAAATACAGTATGACATTTTAATGTTGTATCTTAGATCAAAATCTGAACATAGACTGATCCAAGTGTAATGGTGTTTACAACTAATTGATCATAACCAGTTACAGATTTTATTGTTTCTTCTCTCGACTAATCTTACACAGGGGAACCACAGTGCTGCAAAATATGCACACAAAAAAAATTCCCCTTTTTTTTTTTTTTTCTTTAAATACAGGGTCTCACTCTGTTGCCCAGGCTGGAGTGCAGTGGCACAATCATGGCTCACTGCAGCCTGACCTCCCAGGCTCAAGTGATCCTCCTGCTTCAGCCTCCCAAGTAGCTGGGACTACAGGCATACACTGCCACACCCAGCTAATTTTTCATTTTTTGTAGAGACAGAGTCTCCCTGTGTTGGTCTCAGACTCCTCCCACATCAGCCCCCCAAAGCTCTGGGATTATAGGCTGAGCGACCCCACCTGACCAGAAAATAAATTCTTGAAATAGTTGAGCACCTGATGTTGAGGAATTACTCTTCAGATTTAAATAATGATACCTGATTAGATGATAGAATCAGATGCCATATTTGGCATGAAAGTTAACCGTTCAGGCAAGATCAGACTTCCCTCCTTACACTGTGGAAGTGATCTTTACCTAGCTCCAAATGGTAAAAGTGGAAAATACTTAAACTGAACTCATCGACGTTTCTATTTAAATGGCTCATTCTAATACAATAAAACCTTGTCTGTTGTTATTCTGAAGAACTGAGGATTTATCCAATGGCATACTTGGAACTCTTTGTAAATATGTGGAACTCTTTGTAAATTCAGGTGTATCATTTAGCTAAACACTGCGAATAAAACTTTCTCTTGTTGACCTGTACTGTAAATGTATAGTGACATGAGATCAGACATAGTTGCAGTTGAATGAAGAAAAAAAAAAGATACTAATGTATTTAGATTTATAATGATTTGCTTTTAATTATTTAATTCTGATTAAAAGATACTAATGTATTTCGATTTATAATGATTTGCTTTTAATTATTTAATTCTGATTATTTACTTTTTGGTGAAATAACTCAGCAGGTCTCATGAGACTTTAAAAATGCAGTGTGCAACTGTGGTACCATAACCATTGGTTAAAAGATCACAGACCAGGCGCAGTAGCTCACACCTGTAATTCTAGCACTTTGGGAGGCTGAGGCAGGTGGATTGTTTGAGCTCGGGAGTTCTAGACCAGCTGGGCAACATGGCAAGACCCCGTCTCTACATAAAATACAAAAATTAGCCGGGCATGGTGATGTGCACCTGGAGTCCCAGCTACTTGGGAGGCTGAGGTGGGAGGATCGCTTGAGCCTGATCGCTTGAGAGGTGAAGAGTTGCAGTGAGCCAGCTGATCACGCCACTGCACTCCAGCCTGAGCAACAAAGCAGGACTGTGTCTCAAAAAAAAAAAAATCACAACTGTGCTATTGTCCCTGCCATTTTTAGCTCTGTGATTGTGGGCAAGCTAATTAACTTCCCTTCTGATTTTAAAGTAAGAAGAATGTGAGGAAAAGCAGTTTAAAAACTGTAAAACTTTAAGTAGGCTTAAGCTCCAGGGAAACTACAGTGTGATTTGGTTGGAAAGGCTTACCTGAATACTTTGTACCTAACCTCTCTTGGATGACCAGTCAATATTGCTCAGTGTTTGAGGCGTTGTGCTTGTATCCAAAGTGTACTGATAGAAATCACTTTCTAGGTCACAGGTTATCAGCATGAGTTCTGCCCCTAGAACACTCTTATTTTCATCTACTCAATTCCTTTAAAAACATCAGAGTTCTTACAATGTGTGTGTGCGTAGTCTTTACCATTTTAAGAAATGGAATAATGAAAGGCATGGAGGAGCTGAAAGATGGTTACTAATGTGGGGCTAATCAAATTGAGTATTCCCTCTAGGCCAGATGCCGTGGCTCACACCTGTAATCTCAGCACTTTGGGATGCTGAGGCAGGAGGATCACTTGAGCACAAGAGTTGGAGACCAACCTGGGCAATATGGCACAACCCCATCTCTACAAAAATCTAGCCAGGCACGGTGGCACACACCCATAGTCCCAGCTACTCGGGGAGGATCACTTGAGCCCGGGAGGTAGAGGCTGCAGTGAGCCGTGGTCATGCCACTGCATTCTAGCCTGGGTGACAGAGTGAGACCCTGTCTCAAAAAAAAAAAAAATTTGTATCCCTCTAGGAGGGGAACAACAGACACTGGAGCCTACCTGAGGGTAGAGAATGGGAAGAGGGAGAAAATCAGAAAAAATAACTGTCAGGTACTATGCTTATTACCCAGATGATGAAATTATCTGTACACCAAACCCCCATGACATGCACATGTACCCGTGAACCTGAAATAAAAGTTAAAAAAACCTCCCAGGCCTCTGCCCTTCAGATGCTAGTAGCACCTGCTTTCCCCCAGAGTTTCAACAAACAGAAATGTCTCCATAAATTGTCAGTGTTCCCTAGCTAGGCAACCCCTTCCTCTCTCTCTGGCTAAGAACAACTTTCCTTGTGATCTAGATTATAAACTTGTCTCAAGCAATAGATATGTGGTTTTCATACCTGTGTTATTTAATCTGTATTTCATTTTCAACCTCAAAACTAGCATTGTAATTGTAAAATGAACATAATTTATTACATTTAAAAAAAAATTGAGTATCCCTGCTCCTATATTTAGATTGTTTAAAAATTCAGTACTTTGAAATTGTGTTTAGAATTCTTAAAAGACAGAGGCTGGAGGGCTGGGATTGAGTGAGGGTGGTGGGCCTGCGGGGACATTCTTACTGTGCTAAAAAGCCACTGCAAACATAGCAATAAAAACATGTCATTTTCCAAAGCAAAAAAAAAAAAAAAAAAAAGAATTCTTAAAAGATATACCAGAAGACACAAGGCTATGGTTTCTGAGTTTCTATGCTTAACATTTTAAAGAACTTGAAAAATAAGTGCTTTTCACACTACTTAACAAGAATGATGCCTTCTCTCCTTGTGGTAGGGAGCAGTGGGCAGTGGCTTTGTTATGACTGACGGTCTTGGAAGATACAGACCGTCTTTTTTCTTTTTCTTTTTTTTTTTCTTCCTGAGACAGGGTCTCTATGTAGCCCAGGCTTACCTCAAACGCTAAGCTCAAGTGACTGTTCCACCTCAGCCTCCTGAGTATCTGGGACTACAGGCAAGCACCACTATGCCCAGCCAGACCATCTTTTGAAAAATGAAAACTTTTCCAGAAGTGTTCTCTTTTATAATCTAGTATGTCCTTGACATTCAGGGTATTCCTTTCACTCGGCAGTTAATGACAGTGATGTAGATAGACAGGTGGGTACATGTTTTCAGGGTCTGAATTGTGGTTAAGTAATAATGAAAGCTTTCTTCAGGCCCAGTTCAGAAGTTGGTTTAAGGTATCTGTGCTTCTTACTATCGCCTAGGAATAGCCGAGCAACCTAGAGCCACAACAACACAAAATGACAGGCAAGCTATTAAAAGAACTGGCACCAACACTAGTGAGGGGGAAGGGTGATAATGGCAGTGTCTCCCGATACTCTAGAAAAAACTATGCAGTAGTAATTGAAAAGCAGAAAAGGGCCGGGCACGGTAGCTCACGCCTGTAATCCCAGCACTTTGGGAGGCTGAGGCGGGCAGATCACTTGAGGTCAGGGGTTCAAGACCAGCCTGGCCAACATGGCAAAACCCCATCTCTACTAAAAATTTTTTTAAAAACTAGCCGGGTGTGGTGGCAGGCACCTATAATCCCAGCTACTTGGGAGGCTGAGGCAGGAGAATAGCTTGAACCCGCGAAGTGGAGCTTGCAGTGAGCTGAGATCGTGCCACTACAGTTCAGCCTGGGCAACACAGTGAGACTCCGTCTCAAAAAAAAGAAAAGCAGAAAAGGTTAGTTGGTCGGAGGGTTGTGGGTTATTGTTAAACTGATGAACATTGTCTCCCCCCACAGCCATGCTTGATTCGCTTTGTATTTAAAGAGGAAAAAAAGCAGAAAGGACGTGCATTTGGTCACAAGGTCTTACGGCTGTATGTGCTCCTTGAATTCTCTACATACTGGCCTCACCAGGCTCTGTACTGGGATGCAGGATGGTTACAAATAAAAATGGAGTGGTAATAATTTAGTAACGATGACTATTAGCGAACATCAAGCACTCTGCCAATCTAGGTTCTGAGTGTTTTTTTCATCATTATACCGGCCCTGTGAGATAGGTAGTTCTATGGCCCCATTTTACAGATAAGGAAAGTTGAGGCTTAATTTACTTGCCAGTGCTCACACAGCTGGCAGGTGACTGAGCTATTATTTGAATCCATGCAGTTTGCCCAGTACTGAAATTACCCAAGGCAAACTATTAAAAGAACCATTACAAGAAATAAGAGCCTGGGAAATCCAAAAAACTGGAAATAATCTGCCCTTTAATAACAGAGAATTGACTGTACACACTAATTAATTACAACGATTGAGACTGCAGCAGTCTTAAACTTGTCAAGGGAGCATGAATTAAACTCTGTACTGCCATCACATGTGCCCCATGGAGGAGTGAGGTGTATGAGTGCTGACTGGCCACAAGTACATTAAGAGAACCTTTGTTGGGAACGAAGTGTTCATGAGGTAATTCACGAGTTTATCAGCATGGTGAACACAGAGAACTTCCATGGTACCATACTGAAACATGTGGCTGATTCACAGTGGATAAGTGATTACTAGGAGAACTTGAGCAATTCTCCTGCAACAACCCCCAGCTCTTTCTCACCGTGAGCCTTT
This sequence comes from Nomascus leucogenys, assembly GCF_006542625.1. Lineage (NCBI taxonomy): Eukaryota > Metazoa > Chordata > Mammalia > Primates > Hylobatidae > Nomascus > Nomascus leucogenys. The sequence continues at coordinate 61,540,303 of NC_044382.1, forward strand.
ATTCTTAGGTCTCTGCTTGGAAAGCCCTTTTACTCCTCCTTTCAGCCTTAGCACTCAGCTGCTAAGTCACGTCCTCTGGGAAGCCTTCCTAACCTTGTGCAGTACTTTCCTTCCCTTCTCCAAGCTATTAGGTCCTCTGCTCAGGGCTCCCATAAGTAATATCCCATAATAATGCCCTGGGTAGGTGTATATCACTATCCGTCATCTCCCTGCAGTGCCCAGCCTGCATTGCATGCAGATCCCTGCTGATCACTACAGTGGACTAGTCAGGTGGTAAGGGATTGTGTTGTACTCTTCTTTACATTCCCAACCCTTAGCATAGTGTTCTTAATGATTGCTTTAGAAGATCATAAAGCCTAGAAAAGTGTTCAGGCAAGGCAGAGAATCTCTACACTCTAAACTGATTGCACAGTTTTTTTTTTTTTTTAAAGCCTTTTATATTGTAGGTGTAGTTATTAATCACTAAACCAAGGAAACTAGTCCATCAAGATTGGGCAAACTTTGTTAAAATGTTAACTTGTGTGCGCCTGTAGTCCCAGCTACTTGAAAGACTGAGGTGGGAGGATGGCTTGAGTCTAGGAGGTCAAGGCTGCACTTCAGCCTGGGGGACAGAGTGAGACCCATCTCTTTGTTTGTTTATTGAGATGGAGTCTTGCTCTATTACCCAGGCAGGAGTGCAGTGGTGTGTTCTCGGCTCACTGCAACCTCCGCCTCCTGGGTTCAAGCGATTCTCATGCCTCAGCCTCCCAAGTAGCTAGGATTACAGGCGCACGCCACCTTGCCTAGATAATTTTTGTATTTTTAGTAGAGACAGAGTTTCACCGTGTTGGTCAGACTGGTCTCAAACTCCTGACCTCATGATCCGCCTACTTCGGCTTCCCAAAGTGCTGGGATTGCAGGCGTGAGCCACTGCACCCGGCCGGGACCCATCTCTTTACAAAAGAAAAAAAAGTTAACTTCTTTTCAGATTCACTTACTATAGATCAAAACAAAATTCACAGCCGGGTGCAGTGGCTCATGCCTGTAATCCCAGCGTTTTGGGAGGCCAAGGTGGGTGGATCACTTGAGGTCAGGAGTTAGAGACCTGACCAACAGGATGAAACCCTGTGTCTACTAAAAATACAAAAATTAGCCAGGTATGGTGGCACACATCTGTAATCCCAGCTATTTGGGAGGCTGAGGCAGAAGAATCGCTTGAACCCAGAGACAGGTTGCAGTGAGCCACGATCGTGCCACTGCACTCCAGCCTGGGTGACAGAGCAAGACTCCATCTCAAAAATAAATAAAAAAAAAAAAAAAAAGCAGGCTGGGGGTGGCTCACGCCTGTAATCTCAGCACTTTGGGAGGCCGAGGTGGGTGGATCACGAGGTCAGCAGTTCGAGACCAGCCTGGCCAACATGGCGAAACCCCATCTCTACTAAAAATACAAAAATTAGCCGGGCATGGTGGCAGGAGCCTGTAATCCCAGCTACTTGGGAGGCTGAGGCAGGAGAATCGCTTGAACCCGGGAGGCGGATGTTGCAGTGAGCCAAGATCACGCCATTGCATTCCAGCATGTGCGGCAAGAACAAGACTCCGTCTCAAAAAAATAAAAAATAAACAAAATTCACTAAGTTTTGTCCTCATGTGCTCTTTCATATTTAAAACAAACTGGTCTTTTAGGATGGTAGTTCTCCCTGGGAACATGTTAGTTCTGTGTTAGTTATGTTAGCATGCAGTGTGTTTCCATCATTGCTATTTTCAAATAAATCAGTAAGTATAACAAGCTGCTCAGTTTTTCTAATACAGTAAGTATTAATAGTTATACCCCACATAAATAAAAGCTCTTTGGGGTTTTCAGTAAGTTTTAAGAGTATAACAGGATCTAAAGATCACAAAGTTTGAGAACTGCTGCTTTAGACCAATACTACTCTTTTTCCTTAAAAACACACAGTTGTATTTATTTGTCACTGTTGATCCTAGTGTGGTCTCAACACTCGTTGCTTATCTTTTAACCAAAGTAGCTTCTATTTCCCAGAGAAAATTAAGAAGAGAGGGTGGTGATGTCAGTCCTACACAAGCATTCTAAACCAACTGGCAAAACTCGTGAATACACGCAGTACAACTTCTACAGCCACATATATCCCTTTTATACCTCCTTAAAGTGGCAACAAAGAAAGACCTTTTTATTTTAATGACTCAAAGCTATAGCCTCTCGAGCATGTAAAAATAAAGGTATATAATTTTTAAATTATGCTTGGTAATCAATGTGTCTGTGGTCTATCTTAGAAATTATTTAGGTATGCAATGAATAATAATCTGTTAATCAATTCATTGTAATATTAGACCAAAAGTGTAAGTTACCCTAAAGATCTTAGAAATTGTCTTCAAGGCCGGGCGCAGTGGCTCACGCCTGTAATCCCAGCATTTTGGAAGGCTGAGGCGGGCAAATCACATGAGGTCAGGAGTTCGAGACCAGCCTGGCCAACATGGTAAAACCCCATCTCTACTAAAAACACAAAAATTAGCTGGGTGTAGTGGCGGACACTTGTAATCTCAGCTACTTGAGAGGCTGAGGCAGGAGAATCACTTGAACCCAGGAGGCGGAGTTTGCAGTGAGCCAAGATCATGCCTCTACACTCCAGCCTGGGTGACAGAATAAGATTCCATCCCCTGGCTCCAAAAAAAAAAGAAATTGTTAAGCTGGTGTATTACAAAATACAATTACTGTTCTCCCAAAAGCCTATATTCCCAGTCTAATAAGAAAAACATCAGACAAATTCCAGTAGAGGGGCATCCTACAAGATACCTGACCAGCATTCCCAAAATTGTCACAGCCAAGAGGAGCTTATGGAGACATGCAACTAAGCATAATGTGGTGTCCTAGATGGAATCGTGGAACAGAAATAGGTAAAAGCTAAGGAAATCTAAACAATGTGTGGACCTAATAATGTATGGACCAGGCATGGTGGCTCACGCCTGTAATCCCAGCACTTTGGGAGGCCAAGGCAAGCGGATCACCTGAGGTCAGGAGTTTGAGACCAGCCCGTCTCTACCAAAAATACAAAAATTAGCTGGGTATGGTGGCGGTCACCTGTAATCCCAGCTACTCGAGAGGCTGAGGTGAGACAATCGCTTGAACGTGGGAGACAGAGGTTGCAGTGAGCTGAGATCACGTCATTGCACTCCAGCCTGGGTGACAAAGAGGGAAACTTCGTCGCAAAAATAATAATAATAATAATATATCAGTATGGATTCATTAATTGTAACAAGTGTGCCATACCAATGTAAAATGTTAATAGGGGAAACCTGGGGGTAAGGGTATATGGGACTGTACTATCTGCTCAATTTTCTGTAAATCAATACTGTTTTGGCTCATGGAGGCTGAGGCAGAATTGTTTGAACCCAGGAGGCAGAGACTGCAGTAAGCCAAGATCACACCACTGTACTTCAGCCTGGGTGACAAAGTGAGACTGTCTCAAAAAAAAAAAAAAAAAAAAAGTTTGTCAGAATAGCAATTCAATTTCGTTTAACACAAATTTGTATTTTTCATAATTTTAAACATATAAGAGTAATATGGCCGGTTGCAGTGGATCACTTGAGGTCTGGAGTTTAAAACCAGCCTGGCTAACATGGTGAAACCCCATCTCCACTAAAAATACAAAAATTAGCTGACGTGGTGATGCATGCCTGTAATCCCAGCTACTTGGGAGGCTGGAATGGGAGAATCACTTGAGCCCAGGAGGCAAACGCTGCAGTGAGCCAAGATAGCACCACTGCACTCCAGCCTGGGCAACAGAGCAAGAGTCTATCTCATAAATAAATAAGTAAAATGGATCTTGGATCTAGCTAATGGGATTGAGCTAATGTATTTCTCATTTCAGCTCCTGGTGGACCCATGTGGAAATGGGACCTCCAGATCCCATTCTGGGAGTCACTGAAGCCTTTAAGAGGGACACCAATAGCAAAAAGATGAATCTGGGAGTTGGTGCCTACCGGGATGATAACGGAAAGCCTTACGTGCTGCCTAGCGTCCGCAAGGTGAGCTTGCTGTTCATCTCCTTCTGAGTGGGATGAATAAACTGAAGAGAGCCCTGGAGAGTGGCAGGAATAGTGCTGGACCAGGAATCAGGAGCCCTGGGCTTTAGTTCTGGCACTAATGGCATGAATCACCCGATTTTTCTGGGCTATATTCTCCTTGACTGTAAAGGTGAGAGGTTGGAACCACCTGTTTTTTTCCAAGATTGAACTTTCTATGGTTCTGTGATCATCTGTAAGACAGACATTAAATATGCTTTAGAAATGCTTAGCTATGCCTAGTTTAATCCTGAAGGTGCATAAGAGGACCAAGACTTTAAGCACTGTCTCTTGGTGAGAGGAACAGCTCTTCGTGGATTACTATTTTTATTTTCCATTTCTCTAACTGTGATTACCTTAATCAAACCTTTGTACACAGGCATGCTCTGTCCTTTCTTCCTGCTGAGCTATGGAATGTTTTTCACCTCTTTCTTTTGTTATATTTTTATTAGTAGCATCTTCATTTGTTAACTAAATAATGTAACAAATCCCCTTAGAATAATTTTTTAAGTTATTCAGCAAGTATTTGCTACTGCAACCTGCATCACAACCAAGCACTATTGTACATTCCCTCATTCACACTTCACCTCAACACTGTGTGAGAGGTAGAAATAGTTCCTCCATTTAACAGAGGAGGAAACTGAGGCTCAGGAAGGCTAAATAACTTGCCTAGGGTAACACAACTTGTAAGGGACAGCCAGGCCTCCAATGCCAAAGCGCGAAGATGTGTGGCTATTACTGTTAACCCTTCGAAGTTCTTAGACTGGCATATAGCTTGACGTGCTTCTCGTTTTGTATTTAGTTTGATTTAATCATCTTATATCTATTTTAGGTGTTGCTCTTAAACCTTGGTCTTGTGCATTCCAAGAATCTCATTTTATGTTAAATTGTAACCAAGAGAGACTATACCCATCCACATAAAACCTAACTTTAACAACAAAATACAATTTGAAAAAGAAAGTATTTCTGTTCTACAATATAAACTATCAAGCATTCTACCTACTCTTCTTCTCGGAGAGTAACTTCAAATTTTAAAAAAAGGTTTGGCCAGGCGCAGTGGCTCATGCCTGTAATCCCAGCACTTTAGGAGGCCGAGGCAGGTGGATCACTTGAGGTCAGGAGTTCGAGACCAGCCTGGCCAACATAGTGAAACCCCATATCTACTAAAAATACAAAATTAGCTGGGCGTGGTAGTGCACGCCTGTGATCCCAGCTACTCAGGAGGCTGAAGCAGGACAATCACTTGAACCCGGGAGGTGGAGGTTGCAGTGAGCCGAGATCGCACCACTGCACTCCAGCCTGGGTGACAAAGCAAAACTCCGTCTCAAAAAAAAAAAAAGACTTTACCTCCAAAACTTAACTTATAAAACTTTAAACATTAATCATAGTAATTCCAAGTAAGGAGAAGAAACTCAATGGATGTATTTTCTCTTGTCTAGGCAGAGGCCCAGATTGCCGCAAAAAATTTGGACAAGGAATACCTGCCCATTGGGGGACTGGCTGAATTTTGCAAGGCATCTGCAGAACTAGCCCTGGGTGAGAACAGCGAAGTCTTGAAGAGTGGTCGGGTAAGCTGAGCAGGCTCTGGCATCATCCCAGGTCTGTTTTAACAAATTTGTAATTATTTAAACAATTTTAGGCCAGGCATGGTGGCTCACGCCTATAATCCCACCACTTTGGGAGGCCAAGGCGGGCAGTTCATCTGAGGTCGGGAGTTCGAGACCAGCCTAATTAACATGGAGAAACCCCATCTCTACTAAAAATACAAAATTAGCTGGGCATGGTGGCCCATGCCTGTAATCCCAGCTACTCAGGAGGCTGAGGCAGGAGAATCACTTGAACCTGGAAGGCAGAGGTTGTGGTGAGCTGAGATCGTGCCATTGCACTCCAGCCTGGGCAACAACAGCAAAACTCCATCTCAAAAAAAAAAAAAAAAAATTAAGAAATATGAAAAGATAACTCATTTTGTGTGTAATGATTGTTTTGAGGAGGCCACACTATTTCTAATAATTCTTATTTGATAGTAAATTGCCATCATTAAATAAAATAATTTACATGACACCAATTCCAAAAATGTACTACTAGTAATCCTGAAAATGTGGTAGTCGTTTGACTGATAGATTTGACGTTACTTTTGCTGTTAGTCTCTACCTGCTTATGTTCATTTTACATTGAATATGCTTTAGAAATGTTAACTATGCCGAGTTTTAAGCCTGCAGTTAGCCCACACCCTCATGTCCTAAGCTTCCAACTTGCACAGAAACAGCAAGCAGGAAACAAGCCATGGGTGGACTGTGGGGGCTGGACCAGTCTGGCAGCCCTCTGCTGTCCCTTCACAGCCCACATGGACACAGAAAGAAGACCATGCTCCCAACATGTGAACTCATGCACATTGTGGTTCACTTTCTTTTGAAAAAAATATGTTTTTTAGTGAGTGCATTTGTATGTTTTTCTGGGTAAGCCTGGGGAGTGAAGAAACAAACAAACTAGCAAAATTAAGTCAACATTTTCTCTCCCCTTCCCCCTCTGAAAAGCCAGAATAAATACACTTTATTTACAAGACTGGTCTAAGTCCACACATGAATTTGTTAACTCAGAGTAAAGCATGCAACCTCAACCCCAGGGTTATGTAGTAATTATCCTACGTCAAATAGAGTTTGGTTTAGTTCTGTCCATACAGTCAACTGCCTGTTAGCCCCTCCTGGAAATTTCTGTACTTTTTAATTCTCGTGTTTTTTTGCCTAGTCTCTGCTCCATCTAGATAACAACCTAAGTATGAGACTGGCCTACCTTAAAATAACATCAGCTTGTCTTTTATAAGTTGTTGTGCCTGAGCCGGGCGCAGTGGCTCACTCCTGTAATCCCAGCACTTTCGGGGGCCGAGGCGGGTGGATCACCTGAGGTCAGGAGTTCGAGACCAGCCTGACCAATATGGTGAGACCCCCGTCTCTACTAAAAATACAAAAATTAGCCAGGTGTGGTGGTGCACGCCTGTAGCCTCAGCTACTGGGGAAGCTGATATGGGAGCATTGCTGGAACCCAGAAGGTAGAGGTTGCAGTGAGCCAAGTTTATGCCATTGCACTCTAGCCTGGGTGACAGAGCAAGAACCTATCTCAAAAAAAAAAAAAAAATTGTTGTGCCTTTGTGAATTGTAGTATTATCGGACCTTCAGTGAGGTTTTTATTTCCATCATGCCAAAGTTTGCAGGACAAACTATTTAAAATCATTTTTTAGTTGGGTTTTTCCCTCTATAATCTACTGCCACCCCAGTCCAGAAAAATACGTTTGTGCTTTATAGAGCCTTGTACTTCTACAACGCCTTTAAAAACAGCAAACAAAAACCTCTTAAACCTACGGTGATGTCTTGTTTGTCCCTTAAAGCTGACCAATTTGAATAAGGAGATTCACCTCAGGCATCTTCCTATTACCCAAAACATGAATATTTTCAGATTATGAAAACACATAGAAGGGGACCTCTTAGAAAACCTTTATTTATTTATTTATTTATTTAGAGATGGAGTTTCGCTCTTGCTGCCCAGGCTGGAGTGCAATGGTGCGATCTCAGCTCACCGCAACCTCCGCCTCCCAGGTTCAAGCAATTCTCCCGCCTCAGCCTTCCTGAGTAGCTGGGATTACAGGCATGCGCCACCACACCTGGCTAATTTTGTATTTTTAGTTTAGACAGGGTTTTTCCATGTTGGTCAGGCTGATCTCAAACTCCCGACCTCAGGTGATACGTCCACCTCGGCCTCCCAAAGTGCTGGGATTACAGGCATAAGCCACCGCGCCCGGCCAGAAAACCTTTAAAATGTTGTAATGTTATCCTTGTATACTTGTTGACTTGCTTTTCAAGGAACTTTGATGTTTAGAGAGTCATTCTACTTTGTATAATTCTAAAGTAATGTTTTAATGTAGTGACTGTTCTCAGTGTCTTTTTATTTTATTTATTTATTTTTTTTGAGACAGCGTCTCACTCTTTTGCCCATGCTAGAATGCAGTGGCACAGTCTCGGCTCACTGCATCCTCCACCTCGCAGGTTCAAGCAATTCTCATGCCTCAGCCTTTCTAGTAGCTGGGATTACAGGCATGCACCACCACGCCCGGCTAATTTTTGTTTTAGTAGAGACAGGGTCTCGCCATGTTGGCCGGGCTGGTCTCGTTCCTGACCTCAGGTGATCCACCCACCTTGGCCCCCTAAAGTTCTGGGATTACAGGCATGAGCCACCGCACCCAGCCTCTCAGTGTCTTTTTATATCTTTTATATAATTCACCCCTTTTTCATATTGAGGAGGAATTTTTGTGTCCTGAAAGTTTCCCGTGTAGCATGGAATGATACTAACAGGCCATAAAGAATGAGCTTCTGAAGTATGAAGGGTCCTGGACAGAGCAGTGGCCCTGGGTCTGGGCCTGTATAGAGAGTGTTACACATCACTGACCGTGGGTATCTCTCCTTCAGTTTGTCACTGTGCAGACCATTTCTGGAACTGGAGCCTTAAGAATCGGAGCCAGTTTTCTGGTGAGTCTGGAAGCTTCTTCAGGAAAGAACTGTAAATTCCGGATGACAGGGCTTCCTGTTGTGTGTGTATTTGACTGTTGATGCAGAAGTAGATTTCTTCTTTCCATGAAGTTTGCAGATGTCCTATTCTATGATGAAAAAATGAAAGGACTTTGAAGAAATTACAGGAAAGATATATTAGTGATGATGATAAATTCAGTTCACTAGGAACTTACTATTTACTACGGAGCTTTTGCATTTTAACTTGTTTAATCCCTATGAGAGAGGTACAATTAACCCCCTTTACAAGTGAAGAAAGCAAGACCCAGAAAGGTCCTTGGCTACACAGCCAGTATAACTGTCAGAGACTATTCCAACCCAGGCAGTCTTACTGCTGAGTCAATACTGCTTCTCAACCATAGAGAGAAACTGGGTGTCAGTGGAGAAAAATGTTCTCTCAGTAAAGCACGTCAACATTTTTTTGCCTCTCCTTTGTTCATTTTTCTGTTTCCTTTCGTCCCATCTTTTAGCAAAGATTTTTTAAGTTCAGCCGAGATGTCTTTCTGCCCAAACCAACCTGGGGAAACCACACACCCATCTTCAGGGATGCTGGCATGCAGCTACAAGGTTATCGATATTACGACCCCAAGACTTGCGGTTTTGACTGCACAGGAGCTGTGGAGGATATTTCAGTAAGTGTGGCTTTCAGGGTGAGAGAGGTGAACAAAACTCCTTGCTTGTGGACATTTGATGTCTCCCACCATGTCCCAATATCTGAGTTAAAATACTGCGGAAGAGCTGATTCCCAGACTTCTGGTTACCTTTGTTACTTATCAAATGATGAGGATCCTGTGGCATTTCAGATAAACCGTTTCCTTTAAAGCTTCAAAGTCGTCTCTTGGCTGTTTTTCTCTTTAGAAAATACCAGAGCAGAGTGTTCTTCTTCTGCATGCCTGCGCCCACAATCCCACGGGAGTGGACCCGCGTCCGGAACAGTGGAAGGAAATAGCAACAGTGGTGAAGGTGAGGAGGATGCACTCACTGGCGACAGTTCTGTGTTTAGTAACCAGCTTTGGAGGCTTAATTTGGCAATGTCTCAACAGAGAGTCTTAACCTTGAACCTGCGTGAAATGTCCACACAGGTGGATAAGCTGCCAGAAAAGGGCTCCCCATTTGCGTGATTAGCAGTTCTGGGATTGATGACGCATGAGTATTTGAAAGTAATTTTTTTTGGCCGGGCGCGGTGGCTCATGCCTGTAATCCCAGCACTTTGGGAGGTGGGTGGATCACCTGAGGTCAGTTCGAGACCAGCCTGGCCAACGTGGTGAAACCCCGTCTCTACTAAAAATACAAAATTAGCTGGGCGTAGTGGCCCATGCCTGTAATCCTAGCTACTTGGGAGGCTGAGGCAGGAGAATCACTTGAACCCAGGAGGTGGAGATTGTGGTGAGCCGAGATTGTGCCACTGCACTCCAGCCTGGGCAACAAGAGCAAAACTCTGTCTCTAAAAAAGAAAAAAAGAAAATAATTTTTTTCCTCATCCTGGATGTAGGGAACTCTGATAAAACCTGTCCACTGGCCCCAGGATGTCTGCTGTTGATGCCTATATTCGCCCTGGTCAGTGGTTGCTTATTGATCTTTTTAAACACTTTTTCATGTCCTCTCCTTTGCAGCATTGCCATGATCACTCTCAAAGCGTAGCCAGCTGTAAGAGAAGACACTAGTCAAAATTTCTAGAGAGGAAAATATTATTCCTGTTGTCTCATGTCCCTGTTTTCCCTTTTCACTACTTTTCATTTCCCTTTCTTTTCTCTCTCTCTCTTTTTTTTTTTTCTTTTGAGACAGAGTCTCACTCTGTCGCCTTAAGCTGGAACGCAGTGGCACAGTTATAGCTCACAGCAGCCTCTACCTCCAGGGCTCAGACAATCCTCCTACCTCAGCCCCTGAGTAGCTGGGACTACAGACATGTGTGCCACACCTGCCTGGCTAATTCTATTTTTCATAGAAACAGCATCTCACTTTGTTGCCCAGGCTGATCTCAAACTCCTGGGCTCAAGCAATCCTCCCACCTTGGCCTCCCAAAGTGCTGGGATTGTAGACATGGGCCACCGTGCCTGGCCAGTTTCCCTTTCTTTAACTTCTGTCAAATCTAAGCTGCAAACAGAATGAGACAGAAACAGCATTTGGAGAGCACTTTCAAGATAAAATGGTTCTAATGATGTTGTCTTGTGAGTCCCAGGTATAAGATGAGTCTTCCAGGATTACAATGTTAGCCCCAGAAAAGGCTTATTGTGCTTATTGGGACCATGCCCACTTCACATAAATGTCTTTCAGATTTTTATAAACATCTGGGGCCTCTTCAGAAAGACTGCTAAAGCTTTGATCTTTCATTCCTTCTCAGAAAAGGAATCTCTTTGCGTTCTTTGACATGGCCTACCAAGGCTTTGCCAGTGGTGATGGTGATAAGGATGCCTGGGCTGTGCGCCACTTCATCGAACAGGGCATTAATGTTTGTCTCTGCCAATCATATGCCAAGAACATGGGCTTATATGGTAAGCTACAGCACCCAGCATGACACATGCTCTTATGCTGGGAGAGAATGCCACGAGGGCATAGAGCTTGTAGGTGTGTGTGTGTGTGTGTGTGTGTGTGTGTGTGTGTCCATCCATGTCCATGTCCCTCCCTACCCTAAGATGAAAGACCAGTATCATAGATTTTACTGATTTTCTTAGCCATATATTCTTCGGTGTCCCTAAATTTTTCCAGCAAAGGAAACTGATTACTGCTTCTCTAAACAAAAAGTAACAAATCCATGAGCCAAGAAGATAGATACAATAAAAAATACCTTTGAATAAATACTCTGAGTACTCAAAACTTCCTTGTGCCTCAGTTCACCACTCTGGTTGTTGAAAGCTTTTTATTTATAATAAAGTTATTTTGGGGTCCTTTGGATGGAAACAGATAATAGGTAGCAAATACATTCATGATTTGCTTTAGCACATTAGATAGTAGAAGTAGAAGACAAGATCCATTTTTGTCTTTCAGGTGAGCGTGTAGGAGCCTTCACTATGGTCTGCAAAGATGCGGATGAAGCCAAAAGGGTAGAGTCACAGTTGAAGATCTTGATCCGTCCCATGTATTCCAACCCTCCCCTCAATGGGGCCCGGATTGCTGCTGCCATTCTGAACACCCCAGAGTTGCGAAAACAATGGTAAAGGCTTATGCCACTCCCCAGCCACCCACCTGTTCCCACCACTGCTCCTTCAAAGCTAGTTTTTAATTGACCTCTAGTGATATACAGTACCCCATAGATTCCATATGCGGAAGGCAGGGAAGGGAGCAAAAAATGTGTATTCCTTTTTTAAAAAATTAAGGCCGAGCGCAGTGGCTCACGCCTGTAATCGCAGCACTTTGGGAGGCCGAGGCAGGCGGATCACCTGAGGTCAGGAGTTCGAGACCAGCCTGACCAACATGGAGAAACCCCATCTCTACTGAAAATACAAAATTAGCCAGATGTGGTGGTGCATGCCTGTAATCCCAGCTACTCGGGAGGCTGAGGCAGGAGAATTGCTTGATCCTGGGAGGTGGAGGTTGCAGTGAGCCGAGATTGTGCCATTGCACTCCAGCCTGGACAACAAGAGCAAAACTCCATCTCAATCTATATGTACATATAGATAGATAGATAGATAGATAGATAGATAGATAGATAGATAGATTGGTTGAGACAGGGTCTTGCTCTGTCACCCTGGCTGGAGTGCAGTGTTGCAATCTTAACTCACTGTAACTTTGTACTCCCGGCCTCAAGCAGTCCTCCAGCCTCAGCCTCCCGAGTATTTGTTAGCACTTTGAACCAAGTTAATTGGTATTTCTCTGTAAGAGGCAGACATAATTTTTAAATGGTAGTTCCTTTTATTCCATCATTTCTATGTTAAATAGAACCTGCTTTCCCCTAAAATCATTTTCAAATTAAGTACCTTACATAGGAAGACTTCCTTAAAAACATCATATTTTTATTTGTGTCCTAATAATTGCTAGCATTGAATCAGTATTTTTGCGTATCTTTGTATTTTATTGTAGAGACAGGGTCTTGCTGTCTTGCCCAGGCTGGTCTCCTCAAACTCCTGGGCTCAAATGATCCTGCCACCACGGACTCCCTAAGTGCTGGGATTGCAGGTGTGAGCCACTGCACTCAGCCTGTTTTTTATTATCTGTACTATCTGACTCTCAACATCTGTTCTCTGAATTAGTGTTACTAAATCTTTTTGACCACAATCCACGTAAGAAATATATTTAAGGCTGGGCACAGTGGCTCACACCTGTAATCTCAACACTTTGGGAGGCTGAGGTGGAAAGATCGTTTGAGACAAGCCTGGGCAACATACTGAAACCCCATCTATAAAATTTTAAAAATATATATTTTACATCATGACCTTGAACATATTATATATTTATATGTGTGTATAACTGAAACTGTTTTTCAGACTCAATACTAAAGCCTTCATGTGCTTTACTTGAGTTTTTTGTTTTGTTTTGTTGTGTTTTTTGTTTTTTTTTTAAACAGTCTTGCTATGTCACCCAGGCTAGAGTGCAGTGGCACGATCACTGCAACCTCCACCTCCTAGGCTCTAGCAATTCTCGTGCCTCAGCCTCCCAAGTAGCTGAGATCACAGGTGTGCACAACCAGACCCAGCTAAATTTTTTTGTATTTTTAGTAGAGACGGGTTTTTGCCATGTTGGCCAGGCTGTTCTCTAACTCCTGGCATCAAGTGAACCACCTGCCTCGGCCTCCCAAAGTGCTAGGATTACAGGCGTAAGCCACCAAGCCCAGCCTCCACTCCAATATTTTCTAAATGCCAATTGCATCTTACTAAGTTGAATTTAACATACTAAGCCAGGCAAGGTGGCTCACACCCATAATCCCAGCACACACTTTGGGAGGCCAAGGCGGGTGGCTCCCTTGAACCTAGGAGTTCGAGACCAGCCTGGGCAACATAGCAAGACTGTGTCTCTATTAATAAAAGAAAATAAAAAATAAAAAAATTAACCTACCAATGGGTCATGACACATAATTTAGAAAACACTGCTCTAGAAAGGGGTTGGCAAACTGTTCTGAGAGTCAATCCAGTTTGCCCCCTATTCTTGTAAATAAAGTTTTATTGGAACACAGCTGTACCCATTTGTTGATGAATTTTGTATAGCTACTACTTTGCTGCCATGGCTGAGTGAGCAGCTGTAGCAGGCAGAGACCATATGGCCCATAAAGCCTAAAATAATTACTGTTTGGCCATTTACAGAAAGTATGCCAACCCCTACTCTATGAGTTCATAAAACCATGATGCCTGTGGAAGGTGCGATTTGTTATATGAGTTTATCCTGTGTAGCTGCTTAGTTGAGAGGTCACATCTCTAAGCAGCTCTTGGGTAGAAAAGCTAAATCTGCTATCTCTAAGAAACTTGATATGTACCTCGCCTAGTCATCATGTGACAACTGTTTTTTCTGTCTTCACTTTCTGTCTCATGAACATTAAATACTAAGAGTCTGGTTCAGGATAGTTTTTTTTGTTTTTTGTTTTGTTTTGTTTGTTTTGTTTTTTCCTTTTGATTTTTTATGAAGACAAGGTCTCACTGCATTGTCCAGGCCAGTCTCAAACTCCTGGGCTCAAGTCATCCTCCCACCTCAGCCTTCCAAAGTGCTGGGATTACAGCTGTGAGCCACCGCACCCAGCTCAGGATAGTTCTTTATGATATAATAGGTTCATGCTAGACCTACCAAAAAATTGAGTACTTTTTAAGTTATATTTTTTTGCAGCATGATATTAACATGTAAGTATATTTCAGAAAGTTTGTGAAAGGGAAAAAATTAACCATAACTCTAGCTATTCTAACTCAGCTTTTTTTTTCCCTTGCCCATTGTTTGTTTGTTTGTTTTTTGTTTGTTTGTTTGCTTTTTGTTTGTGTGGGGTTTTTTTTTTGTTTTTTGTGGGTTTTTTTTGAGACAGAGTTTTGCTCTTGTTGCCCAGGCTGGAGTGCAATGGCACAATCTTGGCTCACTGCAACCTCTGCTTTCTGGGTTCAAGCGATTCTTCTGCTTCAGCCTCCCGAGTAGCTGGGATTACAGGCATGTGCTACCACGCCCGGCTAATTTTGTATTTTTAGTAGAGACGGGGTTTCTCCATGTTGGTCAGGCTGGTCTCAAACTCCCAATCTTAGGTGATCTGCTCACCTCGGCCTCCCAAAGTACTGGGATTACAGGCGTGAACCACCGTGCCCAGCCACCCATCGTTATCTGTAGTTGTGACATACTGTTATGTACATATGTGCAGGACTGGTTTTGGTTTTGTCACTTAGAATTATACTAAGCTTTTTTTACTTAATATTTTCAATGTTTTTTAACATATTTTCATATTCTCTGGTTATGAAGTTTTTTTTTAATACATGCATTTCAATACACAATTTGAGTGTCTGTAGTAGACACAGATGCCAGACTGTGTTAATGACTGCCCTCAGGGTGGTTATAATCCAATGAGAAAGATACACACATGACTTTCTTGTTGTTGTTGTTGTTGTTGTTGTTATTGTTGTTGTTGTTTTGAGAGACTCTTGCTCTGTGGCCCAGGCTGGAGTGCAGTGGCACAATCTCGGATCACTGCAACCTCTGCCTCCTGGGTTCAAGTAATTCTCCTGCCTCAGGCTCCCCTGAGCTGGGATCACAGGCACCCACCACCACGCCTGGCTAATTTCTGTATTTCTAGTAGAGACTGGGTTTCACCACGTTGGCCAGGCTGGTCTCAAACTCCTGACCTCAATGGATCCATCCACCTCTGCCTCCCAAAGTGCTAGGATTATAGATGTGAGCCACCACGCCTGGCCACACATGATATTTAATATAAGACAGAATGGAATAAATGATGACTAAAGGGAGAGCTGTTGATTCTAGCGGGGAGTTGGAGAAGATGTAGTGAGGACCGCGGCATGTGAGCTGTGCCTTAAAGAGGGGAAAGGGCTTTTTTTTTTGCAAAGGAAATGAAACGGACAAGGAAACTGGGCAGAGATCTGAGTGAGGGCATAGGCGTGGGACATGCATTATGCAGAACTTGTGTAGAAAGCCCCAAGTTGTTTTCGTGATGAAAACACGAGTGTGAGGAGGACTGTGGGAGGCAGCCAAGCTGAGAAGGTGGAGCAGATCGTGAAGCACCCTGGTTGATACTGTAAGAAGTCAGAACTTGATTCTCCAGGCAACAAGGAGGATGGAGGGGTTTGGCTAAGATGGCTCCACATCTAGCCCTGTTCATGTACTCAATATCTTTGAGATCCAGGCCTCAAAGTGAATGAAGCTGGATGATGGAGACCGTAGGAAATTTAAAATCAGATGCCATAGCTGGAGGGTCCAGGGGCTCCTCAGCTCCAGCCAGTAATTATTTTGCTAATACAGTGCTATCAGCTTCTCATTTTTCAAGAGAAACTACAGGTTTAAGCTTTTAGGCATAGGTGCCCAATTTAAAAATGTTTCACTGGGTGAAGTAAAACATTACTAGGTCCCATATTTGGTCTTTAATTGGCAGTTTGTGATCTCTCTTCTAACTGTGCATAACATCATTATAGAGAGATGGTTTAGGAAAGTGAACACCTAAGAACAGGGAGATAAACTGTAAATGGGAATGTCATTGGTGAAAGCCAAGAATGTCCCAGAGCCATGGGAATGGAGTGGAAAGGGTAGATTCTGAGGAAGGGGAAGGTTGTATTCAGAATCAGGTGATCCCTGTGCACAGTCAGAGGACTACCTTCTCCAGTCCCTCACAGAATTTACTCTCCTTGGGGCTTTTAGCATAGCAATGTCCTATGTGTTTTACATTTTGCGGCCATATTCTGTACTTGGTTTACAGGTTTGGTTACCAGCATCCCTTGCAAGCTTTTGAAGGCAAGGACTATGTCTCAGTCCTCACCACCTAAAATAGCTTGGCTCATTGTAGATTCATAGTACATTGTCTCAATTGTGAAGATGGGAATGTATATTTCATCCATGTCAAAAATAAGGTCTTTTTTTTGTTTAACCCACAGCTTTTACCTTAATCTTAGTAGGTTTTAGAGTGATTCATCCACTTTTCTTTTTTTTTTTTTTTTGAGACAGAGTCTTGCTCTCTCACCCAGGCTGGAGTGCAGTGGCACCATCTCCGCTCACTGCAAGCTCCACCTTCTGGTTCACACCATTCTCCTGCCTCAGCCTCCCCAGCAGCTGAGACTACAGGCACCCTCTGCCACACCCGGCTAATTTTTTTGTATTTTTAGTAGAGACGGGGTTTCACCATGTTAGCCAGGATGGTCTCGATCTCCTGACCTCGTGATCCACCTGCCTGGGCCTCCCAAAGTGCTGGGATTACAGGCGTGAGCCACCGCGCCCGGCCCACTTTTCTTACTACAGATGCAATTATGATGGGGTTACATCCCAATAAGCCTGTCATAAGTCAAAAATGCATTTAAGGCCAGGCTCATGTCTGTAATCCTAGCACTTTGGGAGGCCAAGGTGGAAGAATCACTTGAGCCCAGAAGTTCCAGACCAGCTTGGGCAAAATAGGGAGACCTTGTCTCTACAAAAAAAAAAAAAGAAAATTAGCAAGGCATGGTGGAATGCACTTGTGGTCCCAGCTACTTGGGAGGCTGAGGCAGGAGGATCACTTGGGCCTGGAAGATTGAGGCTGCAGTGAGCCATGATCATACCATTGTACTCCAGCCTGGATGATAGACTGAGACCCTGTATCTAAAAAAAAGAAAAAGAAAATGGGCCAGGCGTGGTGGCTCACACCTGTAATCCCAGCACTCTGGGAGGCCAAGGCAGGAGGATTGCTTGAACCTCGGAGTTTGAAACCAAACCGGGCAACATGGCAAAACCCCATCTCTACATTAAAAGAAAATGCATTTAATACACTTAACCTACCAAACATCATAGCTTACCCTAGCGTACTTTAAACATGCTCAGAACAGGTATTAGACTACAGTTGAGCAAAATCATCTAACACAAAGCCATTTTATAACGAAGTGCTGAATGTCTCATGTAATTTATTCAATACAGTACTGAAAGAAACAAAATGGCTGTATAGGTACTTAAAGTATGGTTTCTATTGAATGTATATTGCATTTGTGCCATCATGAAGTTGAAAAATTGTACGTCAAGGACTGTCTCTACTCAAGTGTGTTAACTGTTTTAGTTGCCTGATGGAAATAGTGTTCCAATATAAAACAGAATACTATAAAATAGCTTTCTTCCCTGGCCAGTGACAGCATGTCACTCACTCGTGACCTGAGAATTGAGGCACACTAAGGGAGCGCTCAAGGGAGGTAAAAATGCAGTGAACTCCAGCATATCGGTCAGTGCTTAGGCAGAATGAGCTGTATCTCGGGGTTTCTTTACAGGCTGCAAGAAGTGAAAGGCATGGCCGACCGCATCATTGGCATGCGGACTCAACTGGTCTCCAACCTCAAGAAGGAGGGTTCCACCCACAACTGGCAACACATCACCGACCAAATTGGCATGTTCTGTTTCACAGGGCTAAAGCCTGAACAGGTGAGTGATTCTGATTTCTCTGCAGCAGACCAACTGATCAGTCTTTGCAAACCCAAAGGATTCTTTTTTTTTCTTTTTTCTTTTTTATTTAATGTTTTCGGGTTTTTTGTTTTGTTTTTGTTTTTGTTTTGAGACAGTCTCGCTCTGAAACCCAGGCTGGAGTGCAGTGGTGCAATCTCAGCTCACTGCAACCTCCACCTCCCAGGGCTTAAGTGATCCTCCTGCCTCAGCCTCCTGAGCAGCTGGGACTACAAGTGAGTGCCACCATACCTGGCTAATTTTTGTATTTTTTGTAGAGACGTAATTTCGCCATGTTGCCCAGGCTTGTCTTGAACTCCTGGACTCAAGCGATCTGCCTGCCTTGGTCTCCCAAACTACTGGGATTACAGGTGTAAGCCACTGAGCCCAGCCCCAGAAGGAGTCTTCATAGATCACCCACCTGTTCAAAGTTACCCTAAAAACAGTTAAAACAGTTATTTTGGAGCCCTTTTAGGTAAAAGTATTGTAATACTTTTTAGCATTTATTTTGCTTTTTTTTTTTTTAGTTGTTTACCTCTCTGTATCCCCCATGAACTCACAAATTTCTAAAGAGCAGAGCTTGTTTCGATCATGTTCATGATCACTGTTGCTTCTCCCAAGAGAGCAACAGGAGAAATAGCTGTTTCATAATTGAATCCTGGCTCTGCTGAATCTAAAGGTGTTTTTTTCCCCATCTGTTTATGCCTCAGAATTCATCATCCTACTTTAAAGTAGCTTTTTTTTTTGAGATGGAGTCTCACTGTCATCCAGGCTGGAGTGCATTGGCACAATCTCGGCTCACTGCAGCCTCTGCCTCCCAGGTTCCAGGTTCCAGCTATTTTCCTGCCTTAGCCTCCTGAATAGCTGGGATTACAGGTGTGAGCCACTGCACTCAGCCTTAAAGTAGCTTTTTATTCTTATTTTATTCCAAGCTAACAGCAAATTCTGGGAACAGGTTTTAAGTGAGGAAATAGAGCTTTGGTAAGTTGGCTACTGTGCCATGTCAGGCTGGGGAGAATCCCCTGTACCGGGAAGAGGTACCCAAGTTCTTTCCTCTCTGCAGGTGGAGCGGCTGATCAAGGAGTTCTCCATCTACATGACAAAGGACGGCCGCATCTCTGTGGCAGGGGTCACCTCCAGCAATGTGGGCTACCTTGCCCATGCCATTCACCAGGTCACCAAGTAGTGTCCCTGGTGTGAGGAAACAGAGACAACCTTTCTGTCTTCAGCCTCTGCGATTGAGAGCTTCACACAGACAATGAGAGAGGGTGGATGGTGGTGAGTGGATCATTTCTTTCAACCACAGTGTGTAACACTCAGCATTTGAATGTTTCTCAGAAAAGAATATGTAGTGACACAGGGCAGAGGCATCTGTGGCTGGCGTCTGGAACATTAAACCAAACTCTCCCCTGTCCTTTTTTCTCCAACTTTTTTCAAAGAGTTTACATGTGCAAGAAAGTCATCGCACCAAAAAACCTGTCAACTATGCCATTGCAATATTTCAGAAGCTTTAACTGAAGTGTCAGCTTCCTCGTGAGAAACAGCACACATTAGAGGCTTTGAGAGAAGACCTAGTTCTATCATGAGCAGTCGGCCTCGTATCTGTCCTCCCATCTTGGAGCAACCTTATCAACAGGCCGCACTGCAGAAGTGATGTTTTATGAAAACTAATGAGGCTGCTGCCACTCCAGCAAGGAAAATAATGCGGTTTCCTGTCTTATTTAAGAAAAAGAGAAGGCTCTCTTTTCTCCCTTGTCATTGCTGTTCTTTTCCTTACACACAAAGATTTTTTAACTATTGCAGATTTTCATCCCATTCTACTGCTTGACTTACCATCAACTCCATCCTATTGAGATTTATTTAAGAATGAAGAACATAATTTTCTGCTGATGCTATACCCTCACCTTTCTCAGCAAAGAATAGTGGAGAGTAGGAAACTGTACTTTCTCTCAGCATCCTCTTGAATGATAGTGTAAGTTTCTCCAGTTGGGATGTTGTCTCTGCCTGGTTGGACCTCCTCCCTTTGTTGAATGTGGTGTGCAGCCACTCATCTCACACCGTGAGTCCAGCGGCGCAGGGTGGTACCAGGAAAGAGGATATTCTAGGCTTTGTGTG
Organism: Nomascus leucogenys; assembly: GCF_006542625.1. Taxonomy (NCBI): domain Eukaryota; kingdom Metazoa; phylum Chordata; class Mammalia; order Primates; family Hylobatidae; genus Nomascus; species Nomascus leucogenys. Next base: position 61,560,546 of record NC_044382.1, read on the forward strand.
CTGCTAGCTGGGTTCAGGCTTCACCCACTGGAAAGAACTACCATCTGCTCTAACCATGTAGACTTATTGCGGCCTGGTTTCTCTGTTACAATAAAATTACTGTAGACCCAACTACTGTCTACTAAGTTATCTTTTTTCTTTAATGGGAGGAGGGGGTAGGAGTGGGTAAATAAATATCCTAGGAGTTTGGAATCGTGTAGCTGATCATAAGCCAGTAGATGTATCCACTATTCCAAATATTGGCTGAAGATTCGTCGTTTTCTTCTTCATGTTGCCATTCAGTTTGTCCAGTCCGAAGATGCTGAGAATGTGGGTGTAATCCCTTGGACCTTGTGGGGAACAAGTGGAGTCTCATGAAGGATCCTGTGGATATAGGCAAGGGGTAGAAGGAATGGAGGAGAAGTGACAATTTCAGTGGTCTATAGGGGCCAAGAAGGTAACATAAATAAAAAAGTGGTGTGAACTGGATTTAAGATAATCAATGATCATCAACCCTCATCCTCAGCATTGAGGAGCAGTAGTGAAGTGACAGAAGCTGTGAGGATGAACGCCCAAGGTGGTAGGTCTTACATTTTTCAAGAAAAATGGAAATCTTGATTTCCATGGTTGGTCGGTTGGTGCTTAAAAGTTGGCAACTGTTTCAATTTTTAAAAAATTATTTGGGACGGGCATGGTGGCTCACGCCTGTAATCCCAGCACTCTGGGAGGCTGAGGTGGGCAGATCACCTGAGGTCGGGAGTTTGAGACCAGCCTGACCAACATGGAGAAACCCTGTCTCTACTAAAAATACAAAATTAACTGGGCATGGTGGCGCATGCCTGTAATCCCAGTTACTCAGGAGGCTGAGGCAAGAGAATTGATTGAACCCAGGAGGCAGAGGTTGTGGGAAGCCGAGATCGCGCCATTGCACTCCAGCCTTGGCAACAAGAGCGAAACTCCATCTCAAAAAAAAAAAAAGGAAAAAAAAATGATTTGGAAGCAGGGTGCAGATGGTAGACTGCAAGTCTGTGTCCTCTGATGTAGGTCACATGCCCCTGTCAGCAGACATCCAGCACTGGCACCTGTGTGGCATCAGTCCTGCTTATGGTATTTTGTCCCTTTCATTCAGTGCAGGGAGCCTTTCACTGTGGGACAGTGACCAGCCAGATAAGCAGTGGAGCAGGAGCTGGGCCCAGAGACCCTCCACAGTGTCTCCATGGTTGCTGGGATGGGGAAGCAGGCTCAACTTGTTCTTTCCCCCTTGCCTTCTGAGGGACACACTGCATGGCAGGTCAGGGGTCGCTCTGACCTTTTGCTTCTCTGTGTTCCTGTTTCTATTGGACATTCTAAGGTGATGAAAGGATATGTGAAAGGACTGGTTCACTGGATGTCTTTATCTGGAAAGAGAAAACAATAGACATATTAGTCCACTGCTCTACAAAGGTACTGACTGCCTAGGTTAGGAGAAACTGAAGTTCTCTATGTCTGGAGCAAAAATGGTTGAAAGTTGGTTGCCAAGACCTCAACTAATTGTGAAAGGAACTTAACCCTCACCCCCGGTCTCACTCTGTCGCCCAGGCTGGAGTGCAGTGGCGTGATCTCCGCTCACTGCAACCTCCACCTCCCGGGTTGAAGCAATTCTCCTGCTTCAGCCTCCCAAGTAGCTGGGACTACAGGCGTGTGCCACCACGCCCAGCTAGTTTTTTGTATCTTTAGTAGAGATGGGGTTCCACCATGTTGGCCAGGATGGTCTTGATCTCCTGACCTCGTAATCCGCCCACCTCAGCCTCCTAAAGTGCTGGGATTACAGGCATGAGCCACCGCACCCGGCCTGACCTTGTTATTTTTAAACATGGGTACTACCACCTTACACTGGACTAACTCCCATTCATCACGTGGTGTCTGCAGCTTGATGGTTTTCTGAGAAGGTCAGAACACTGGCCCACAGCCTTTTCCTAGTTCCCTAGTCTGGGTCTAAAATGTTAACATTCTCCAATCTGATAGTAGTTTGCCTGCTCAGAGAGAATAGTCATACCTTTGTTTCATTATAATTCAAGGTAGAATAGTTCCCAAATCTAGATCATTTATTTAAAATACTGGTTCTCTGGCCTCACCTCGTAGGCATTCTGATTCAGCATGTCTAAGAGAGAGCTTGACAATCTAGTTTTTTAAATAAAAAAAAAAAACTGCAGTTGATTCAAATATAGCTCACCCATAGATCAGCCATGGGGAACTATCAGCCTGAACTGTTTCAGGTATACATCTAAACAACCAAAGTCCAACTTACTCAGCCAACTTGAGAGTTTATTCTAAGCCTTTTTTCTGGATTTTTTTTTTTTCATAGAAATTTCTGGGGTTTTTTTTCTTTTTTCTTTTTTCTTTTTTTTTGTGAGATCAGGTCTTGCTATGTTGCCCAGGCTGGTCTCAAACTCCTGCACTCAAACAATCCACCCACCTTGGCCTCCCAAAGTGCTGGGATTACAGGTGTGAGCCACGGCACCCGGCCTATTAGTTTATTTATACCTAGTGATAACTGAAAGACCAATTGTTTCTTTTTCAAAATATCTTATAAAAATGTTGAAAACAGTAGTTTTTATTGATAACAGTAGGGTATGCTCATTTTAGAAAATTTTAAATTCCTCAAATGCCTACCATGTGGAGATAACAGTTGTTTGTACTGAATTGTCTTCCCTTGGTTTTTCTGTGCAAATATTTACATGGTAGAGATTGTACTACTAATATAATTTTGGCTGGGCGCAATGACTTGGGCCTGTACCCAACTACCCAAGAGGCTGAGGTGGGAGGATCACTTGAGCCCAGGAGGTTGAGGCTACGGTGAACTATGATCTAAATGAAAAGAATGAACTTTGACCCCCTACTTAACAACATATATAAAAGTTTATTCAAGATGCATCACAGACTTAAACGTGGAAAGTGAAACAATAAAGCTTCTAGAAAAAAAGTAGGCACAGGCACCATGGCTCATGCCTGTAATCCTAGCTCTTTGGGAGGCTGAGGCAGGAGGGTTGCTTAAGCCCAGGTGTTCAAGACCAGACTGGGCAACATAGTGAGACTCTGTCTCAAAAAAAAGAAAAGAGGGCCGGATGCAGTGGCTCATGCCTGTAACCCCAACACTTTGGGAAGCTGAGGCGGGCAGATCACCTGAGGGTCAGGAGTTCGAGACCAGCCTGGCCAATGTGGTAAAACCCCGTCTCTACTAAAAAAATATAAAAATTAACCGGGCATGGTGGCGTGTGCCTGTAATCCCAACTACTCAGGAGCCTGAGGCAGGAGAATCACTTGAACCCAGGAGGTGAAGGTTGCAGTGAGCCGAGATCACCATCACTGAACTCCAGCCTGGTCAACAAGAGTGAAACTCCATCTTAAAGGGAAGCTGGGCGCGGTGGCTCACTCCTGTAATCCCAGCACTTTGGGTGGCCGAGGCAGGTGGATCACGAGGTCAGGAGTTCAAGACCAGCCTGACCAACATGGTGAAACCCCATCTCTACTAAAAATACAAAAATTAGCCGGGTGTGGTGGCGCACGTCTGCAATCCCAGCTACTCAGGAGGCTGAGGCAGGAGAATCGCTTGACTTGAATCTGGGAGGCGGAGGTTGCAGTGAGCCAAGATTGCGCCCCTGCACTCCAGCATAGGTGACAGAGTGAGACTCCATCTCAAAAAAAAAAAAATCTTCAAAACTTTAGGCAAATGTTTCTTAAACAAGACATAAAAAGCACCGACCATAATTAGACTTCATTAAAATTAAGGATTTTTGTTCCACAAAGGAAACCAATAAAGTGAAAAAGCAGTCTTCAGATGGAGAGTATATTGACAGTACATATAAATAACACCAAAATCCAAGCCAGGAGTGGTGGCTCACACCTGTAATTCTAGCACTTTGGGAGGCTTAGGCAGGTGGATCTCTTGAGCCCAGGAGTTTGAGACCAGCCTGGGCAACGTGGCAAATCCCCATCTCTACTGAAAATACAAAATTAGTTGGAAGTGATGGCGCATACCTGTAGTCCCAGCTCCTCAGGAGGCTGAGGTAGGAGGATCGCTTGAGCCCAGGGAAGTCGAGGCTGCAGTGAGCCGTGATTGTGCCACTGCGCTCCATCCTGGGCGACAGAGTGAGGCCCTGTCTTAAAAAAAATAAAACTAGAATCCAGATATATCCAGAACTATTCAAAATCAATAAGACAATCTGGTTTTTTTGTTGTTGTTGTTGTTTTTGAGACGGAGTCTCACTCTGTCACCCAGGCTGGAGTGCAGTGGCGTGATTTTGGCTCACTGCAACCTCCGCCTCCCGGGTTCACACCATTCTCCTGCCTCAGCCTCCCGAGTAGCTGGGACTACAGGCGCCCGCCACCACGCCTGGCTAATTTTTGGTATTTTTAGTAGAGTCAGGGTTTCACCATGTTAGCCAGGATGGTCTCAATCTCCTGACCTTGTGATCCGCCCGCCTCAGCCTCCCAAAGTGCTGAGATTACAGGCGTGAGCCACCGCGCCTGGCCACCAACAATCCAGTTTTTAAAATGAGCAAGAGATTTGAACAGGCAAGTCACAAAAGAGGATATGCAAATTTGGATGTGCATATTCAAAGCATATGAAAAAGTGTTCAGTATCATTCATCAGGGAAACACAAAACCACTATTAGACGCACCCACCTAAATGGCTAAAATTAAGACAAACACCACCAAGATTGGTGAAGATGTGGAACTGGAACTCTCACTTTGCCAGTGCAGTAAATACTGTCAGTATTTACTAAAGCTACACATACGCTGTCTTAGTCCTTTTGTGTTGCTATTAACCCTTTCCCATTTAGAAAAAAAAACGCAGCTTGCTGCCAGCGCTCATTTAATTTTATAGAAACACACTCTTTGAGGCTGAACCAAATCTGACTGATTTTCAATGTGAAAATAAAATATAAAAACTGTTTTTGGAGTTATTTCTAAACAGAAGTAACGTCAGAATCACCTGAATCATCAGAATTGTCTATTTTTGAAAAATCAGATTCATCAAATGAATCTTTGGCCAACAACTGTTTGAGAATGATGTTAACATCATGCATAGAAATGCTACATTTTCTAGGATTTGACATTTTCAATCATAGGCAATTACTATAGTAAATGAAAATACCACTGCTAAAAACACAATGCTATAAGTAGAACGATGTCTTTTGTTTCCAAAGCTGATATACTAGAGCGATGCAAAAATAATAAAAGCGAGATATTTCATGGCAAATTTATCTCAGGGTAAATGCTGCAGCCACAAGCGTTGCCAGTGAGTATCCTCGGAGCAAACAAGACAAGGATTAAGGAATACCAGAGTTGGGTAATTTATAAAAAGAGGTTTATTTGGCTTATGGTTTTACAAGCTGTACAAGAAGCATGACACCAGCATCTGCTCTGGTGAGGACCTCCGGCCTCTATCACTCTTGGCAAAGGTCAAGGGGAGCTGGTGTAGGCAGACATCACTTGGTGAGACAGGAAGCAAGAGAGGGAAAGAGAGGTGCCAGGCTCCTCTAAACAGTCAGCTGTGAAGGAAACTTCTGCCAACTAATAGAGTGAGAATTCGTTACCAGGAGGACAGCACCAAGCCATTCAAGAGGGATCCACCCCCATCACTCAGACACTTCCCATTAGGCTCCACCTGCAACATTGGGGATCAAATTTCAACATGAAATTTGGAGGAGTCAGATATCAAAACGATAGCATATTCCTATCCTATGACCCAGCAATTCCGTTCGTAGGTATACACTCGAGAAATTTGTGTATGTCAACCCAAAGACAGGAACAAGAACATACACAATACCCATTCTTAATTGCCGTATTAGTCTGTTTTCACACTGCTATAAAGAAATACCTGAGACTGGCTGGGCGCGGTGGCTCACGCCTGTAATCCCAGCACTTTGGGAGGCTGAGGCGGGCGGATCATGAGGCCAAGAGATTGAGACCATCCTGGCCAACATGGTGAAACCCCATCTCTACTAAAAATACAAAAATTAGCCAGGCGTGGTTGCACATGCCTGTAATCCCAGCTACTCAGGAGGCTGAGGCAGGAGAATCGCTTGAACCTAGGAGGTGGAGGTTGCAGTGAGCCGAGATCACGCCACTGCACTCCAGCCTGGGCGACAGAGCGAGACTCTGTCTCAAGAAAAAAAAGAAAAAGAAAAAGAAATACCTGAGACTGGATAATTTATAAAGGAAAGAGGTTTAATTGACTCACTGTTCCACATGACTGGAAGGCCTCAGGAAACTTAACAATCACAGCATAAGTTGAAAGGGAAGCAGGGACCTTCTTCACATGGTGGCAGGAGAGAGAAGTGCAAGCAGGGGAAATGCCAGACGCTTATAAAACCATCAGATCTCATGAGAATTCACTCACTCTGATGAGAACAGCATGGGGAAAACCACCTCCATGATCCAGTCACCTCCCTCCCTCGACACATGGGGATTACAATTCGAGATGAGATTTGGGTGGGGACACAGAGCCAAACTATATCAATTGCCAACCCTAAAAACAACTCAAGTATTCATTAACAGAAGAATGAATTTTTCTCTTAGAAAAATGAGTTTCTGGCTGGGCACAGTGACTCATGCCTATAATCCCAGTACTTTGGGAGGCCAAGGTGTGTGGATCACCTGAGGTCAGGAGTTCAAGACCAGCCTGGCCAACATGGCAATGAAACCCCATCCCTACTAAAAATGCGAAAGTTAGCTGGGCATGGCAGTGCACACCTGTAGTCCCAGCTACTTAGGAGACTGAGGCAGAAGAATCACTTGAACCTGGGAGGCGGAGGTTGCAGTGAGCCAAGATTGTGCCACTGAACTCCAGCTTGGGCGACAGAGCAAGTCTCTGTCTCGAAAAAAAAAAAAATAGTTTCTTAAAATATGCAGTCATGGGGGGAAATACATATATGTATATGTATATATGTGTGTGTATATATATATAGCTATATATGTGTGTGTATATATATAGCTATATATATGTGTGTGTATATATATAGCTATATATATGTGTGTGTATATATGTTATATATATATATGTATATATATATATACGTGTGTGTATATGTATAGCTACTTAGAGCAACCTGGATGAGTCTCATAGTATTGACCAAAAGAAACTAGACTCCAATGAGCAAATACTGTATAATTTAATTTATATGAAGTTCATGAACTGGCAAAACTAATCTATGGTGACATCAGCCAGAATAGCGGTTGCCTTTTCTAGAGGGGGATATTACCTGGGACACAAGAGAGGCTTCTGAGATGCTGGAAACATTCTGTATCAATCTGAGTGGTGGTTGCATGTATGTATAAACACTTGTAAAAATTTCAATTAAAATTTATTACATGTAAAGTTGTTTCTAACATAAAAGTAAATATTTTTTTTAAAGAACCAGCACAAAATCTATTAAAAATGCTTAATCTGGCTGGACACAGTGACTCATACCTGTAATCCCAGCACTTTGAGGGGATGAGGCGGGAGGATTGCTTAAGCCCAGGAGTTCAAGACCAGCCTGGGCAACATAGTGATATCCCATCTCCAAAGGAAAAAAAAAAATTGCTTAATCTGTCATAGGGATAAGAAAAAAAAAAGCTATAAGAACTGTGCAAGAAATGTTTTAAATCTTGCTCTGGGTCATGGTTACAAAAGTGAATACGTAAGTAAAAATTCATCAGGATGTGCTGAATTTAGTATATTTTACTCACTTTGCTATATGTATCTTACCCTTCAATTTTTTTTTTCTTTTTTTGAGATGAAATCTTGCTCTGTCGCTAGGCTGGAGTACAGTGGCACAATTTGGCTCACCACAACCTCCGCCTCCTGGGTTCAAGCGATTCTCCTGCCTCAACCTCCCAAGTAGCTGAGATTACAGGCGTGTGCCACCATGCCTGGCTAATTTTTGTATTTTTAGTAGAGACAGGGTTTCGCCATGTTGGCCAGGATGGTCTCAACCTCTTGACCTCATGATCCGTCCACCTCAGCCTCCCAAAGTGCTGGGATTACAGGCACGAGCCACCACGTCCAGCCCTAAAATAAGCTTTAAAAAATACTAGGAGAAAAAAAGGAGTGGGAGAAACAAGGCAAATGAGCATACCAAAGAAAGCAAAATAATGCCACAAAGAAAATGAAAATTTTGGCCATAGATTCTCACATATGTTGAAAGTACTGCAAGACAATTATGTAAAGTAGAGATCAAGCAAGAAAAAAAAAACAATAAAAAGAATAAGTCAGTTGGCAGAGCTTAGGAAATAAGTGGAAGATAAAAACAAAACCACATGGTTTTGTTTTAAAACAGTAAAAACTTGCTGTCAGGTCCCCATTGAGGTGGTAGGTTTGGGGAATCTACAGACATGAAGGCCATTCTCTAGCTGGATGCAGTAGCATAAGCCTGTGGTCCCAGCTATTTGGGAGGCTGAGGCAGGAGGATCACTTGGGTCCAGGAGTTTAAGTCCAGTCTGGGTAACATAATGAGACGTTGTCTCTAAAAAAGAATTTTTTTAATTAAAAAATATAGGCCAGGCATGGTGGCTCACACCTATAATCCTAGCACTTTTGGAGGCCAAGGCAGGAGGATCACTTTCCTGGGCAACATGGTGAAACCACGACTCTACTAAAAATACAAAAATTAGTTGGGTGTGGTGGTGCATGGCCTATAGTCCCAGCTACTCAGGAAGCTGAGGTGGGAGGATCGCTTGAACCTGGAAGGTGGAGGTTACTGTGAGCCAAGATGGCATCATGGCACTCCAGCCTGGGGGACAGAGAGACTCCGTCTCAAAAAAATTTTTTGTAAAAAGTATATATACACTAAAGAAAAAAAATGAAATGAAGGCCATTCTCTAAATGTCCAAATCTAGAAAAGGAAGTTACTCAATATCCAAAGATCTTTTCAGACCAATTCCTGGAGCAATGTGAAGGAATTGCAGCTGAGAATTTCTGTCCGGCTTATATTTAACAATCCCTTACCTTTATTTACATGGCACTTAAAAATGGACATGATCGGCCAGGCGCGGTGCCTCATGCCTGTAATCGCAGCACTTTGGGAGGCCAAGGCAGGCAGATCACTTGAGGTCAGGAGTTCGAGACCAGCCTGGCCAACATGGTGAAACCCCATCATTACTAAAAATACAAAAATTAGACAGGTGTGGTGGCGGGCACCTGTAATCCCAGCTACTCAGGATGCTGAGGCAGGGAGAATCGCTTGAACCCAGGAGGCGGAGGTTGCAGTGAGCTGAGATCGCACCATTGCACTCCAGCCTGGGCAACAGTGAGACTCCGTCTCAAAAAAAAAAAAAAAAAAAAGCAAAAAAGTACATGATCTTATTTGATGCCCGTAGCAACCTTCAATAAATATTTTTGAGCAAATACTGCGGCAGGTCATTTGTGCTTAGAACTCGAAGGCACTCTTTATTGTTTTTCCCCATCTTGGCTTTGAGACTATAGACTTTACCAATTAGGGCTCCTTTGGTTGCAAGTGCCAAAAGCCAGCTTGACTGGCACAAGAATAAAAAGGGAATTACCTCATGTACATGTACTGGAGAACAGCCCAAAGCTGATGTAACGGTAGCTCTAGCTCTCTAGCTGGTGGGTCTAATAGCCAGAGCCAAGTGCTCCATGTTGCCAAGAATCTGCCTCCATTTGTCAGCTTCACTTTTTTTGCTGCTGGTGCTGGCACTGGCTTCATTCTTCTTCTTTGGCACTGGCTTCATTCTTCTTTTTTTTTTTTTTCTTTTGAGGTAGAGTCTCGCTCAGACACCCAGGCTGGAGTGATTGCAGTGGTGCAATCTTGGCTCACTGCAACTTCTGCCTCCCGGGTTCAAGCGATTCTCCTGCCTCAGCCTCCCAAGTAGCTGGGATTACAAGCGCCTGCCACCACACCCGGCTAATTTTTTGTATTTTTGGTACAGGCGGGGTTTCACCATGTTGGCCAGGCTGGTCTTGAATTCCTGACCTCAAGTGATCCACCTGCCTCGGCCTCCCAAAGTAGTGGGATTACAGGTGTGAGCCACAGCGCCTGGCGGGTACTGGCTTCATTCTTGAGAAGGCCATCCTCTCAACAATGAGAAGATACTCACTAGCAGCTCCAGGAGTTTTTAATAACTCCACTCCCTCTCAAAAAAAAAAAAAAAAGAGAGAGAGAGAAAGAAAGAAAGAAAAAAAGCTGCTCTTTTTCAATTTCAACAAATGTCTGAAGACCTATTCTGAGTTGGTCCAGTTTAGGATATTCCACAGCAGATGCAAAAGCATAATGGAAGGCCTGGAAGCAAGTTAGAGCTTAAAAATTGTAACAGCAAGTGATCTGTCTAGTGGTGCAGGCAGAGGCCACACTACCAAGTACATTATGTCTTCTTAAGGAATTACTGGATCCTGTAGGCAAAGGGGTTTCAGGAGCAAAGTCATCTGCTCCATCTCAATTCAGTTGCATCAATATGAACATTGATCCCCATCCAAACTCTTACTCTAAACTGGAGGAAGTGGAAAATAAAGAATTATTCTTGGCCAGGCGTGGTGGCTCACACCTGTAATCCCAGCACTTTGGGAAGCCGAGGTGGGTGGATCACCTGAGGTCAGGAGTTCGAGACCAGCCTGGCCAACATGGTGAAACCCTGTCTATATTAAAAATTCCAAAAATTAGCCGGGTGTGGTGGCAGGCGCCTGTAATCCCAGCTACTCGGGAGGGTGAGGCACGAGAATCGCTTGAACTGGGAGGCAGAGGTTGCAGTGAGCCAAGATCGCACCACTGCACTCCAGCCTGGGCAACAAGAGCAAAAATCCATCTCAAGAAAAAAAAAAAAAGAATGATTCTTATGAGAGCATTTTTGAAATGGCAGAATGTGGAAGAGAGAATCTTCTCTTCCATGAAAGCAATGAGAATACTGTCAAAAATTGCCAAAATCAACATTCTGGGAATGAAGCAAAGGCTTCCAACAATCCCAGGAGAGTTTATTCAAGAAAAATGACTATCTCAGTAAGAACGGCAAGACTTGTGGCATTTAATGCCTTATTCCCATCCCCCTCCTCCCAGCTCCATGGTAGCCTTGAAAACCAAAAGACTCAAAACTGGTGTCAGGGACCAGTGCGGTAGCTCATGCCTGTAATCCCAGCACTTTGGAAGGCCAAGGCAGGTGGATCTCTTGAGCTCGAGAGTTTGAGACCAGCCTGGGCAACACAGTGAAACCCCATCTCTACTAAATGAGGCACGAGACTCACTTGAACTGGGAGGCGGAGGTTGCAGTGAGCCAAGATCTTTCCACTGCACTCCAGCCCTGGTGACAGAGCAAGACTTGGTCTCAAAAAAACTAAGAAAGAAAAAAATAATAACTTCAAAAGAAAAAAGCTGGGGAATGAATTGTCTATAGAGGCTTTTAAAAAGTTTTGAGTGGCTCACACCTGTAATCCCGACATTTTGGGAGACAAAGGCAGGAGGATCACTTGAGCCCATGAGGTCAAAGCTGCAGTGAGCCATGATCATGCCACTGCACTCAAGCCTGGATGACAGAGTGAGATCCTGCCTCAATAAGTAAAGGCCAGGCGCAGTGGCTCACGACTGTAATCCCAGTGCTTTGAGAAGCCAAGGCAGGCAGATACTTAAGGTCAGGAGTTCAAGACCAGCCTGGCCAACATGGTGAAAGCCAGTCTCTATGAAAAAATGCAAAACAATTAGCTGGGCATGATGGCACACACCTGTAGTCCCAGCTACTTGGGAGGCTGAGGTGGGAGAATTGCTTGAACCAGGAGGGGGATATTGCAGTGAGCCAAGATTGTGCCACTGCACTCCAGCCTGGGCAACAGAGTGAGACTCTGTCTCAAAAAAAAAAAGAAAAAAAGTAAGTAAGTAAAAGTTTGTCATACTCCTGGAAAACTAGAAAACCATGAACAGGTACAGGCTGTGCACATGTCCAGGTAAGATCTAAGAACATCCTAATCTCTCACTTCTGGCTGCCCTCGAGGCTCTGTGCAAACAGAAAGTGAAGTCCAGGACAGAGGGATAAACTGCCAACCAGAGAATTAAAATCAAACAGGCTGGGATACTTACTGGTTCAAGGCGTTTAAGGAAATCTATCAAATTCACTAAACTAACTCAGAGGAGACTTCAGTGGCCACACACAACAAAGAATACAGACTTTAAAGAATTAGTCCAGGAAGGTCACTACACAAAAGGTAGCAGCAACAAACTCCAATTTTTGGATTTCCATATTATATTATTTTTCAATGTCTAGTCTTCAAAAACATTATGAAAAATGTAAAGAAATGGGAAAGTATGGTCCATACATAGGGAAAAAAGCAGTCAATAGAAACTGTCCCTGAGGAAGCCCAAGCCCAGGCATTAGACTTACTAGACAAAGACTTGGAATCACATAGGCAAAGAGTGAAAGGAAATTATGTCTGAACAACTACAGAAAAGTATGAGAACAGTGTCCTGTCAAATAGAGACTATCAATGAATTGATGTTATTAAAAAGACCCAAATAGAAATTCTGGAGTTAAAAAGTACAGTAATAACTGAAATTAAAAATTTAATACAAGGGCTCAAGAGTAAATTTCTGCTGACAGAAGAATCAGTGAACATGAGGATACATCAATTGAGATTATCCGGCCTATGGAAGAGAAAGAAAAAAAATGAAAAAAATGAGGGCTGGGTGTACCTGTAATCCCAGCACTTTGGGAGGCTGAGGAGGGCAGATCACTTGAAGCCAGGAGTTCCACACCAGCCTGGCCAACAAGGTGAAACCCCGTCTCTACTAAAAATATGGAAATTAGCCAAGCATGGTGGTATGTGCCTGTAATCCCAGCTACTCGGGAGGCTGAGACATGAGAATCACTTGAACCCAGGAGAGGGAGGTTGCAGTAAGCCAAGATCACAACACTGCACTCCAGCCTTGGTGACTGAACCAGACTGTCTCAAAAAAAAAAAAGAATGAAGAAAAATGAACAGAATTTCAGAGACCTGCGAGACACCATCAGGCATACCAACATATACATAACAGCTGTCTCAGGAGAGAGAGAAGGGAGCAGAAAGAATATTTGAAGAAATAATGATGGAAAACTTTCCAAAGTTGAGAAAAACATTATCTATACATCCAAGGAACTCTAAGATAATCTTTTTTATTTTTTCTTGAGACAGAGTTTTGCTCTGTCGCCCAGGCTGGAGTGCAGTGGCACCATCTTGGCTCACTGCAAGCTGCACCTCCCAGGTTCATGCCATTCTCCTGCCTCAGCCTCCCGAGTAGCTGGGACTACAGGTGCCTGCCACCATGCCCGGCTAATTTTTTTTGTATTTTTAGTAGAGACAGGGTTTCACTGTGTTAGCCAGGATGGTCTCGATCTCTTGACCTCGTGATCCACCTGCCTCAGCCTCCCAAAGTGCTGGGATTACAGGCGTGAGCCACCGCGCCCGGCCTAAGATAATCTTAAAGAGATCCATACCTAGAAACATCATAAACTATCCAAAGTCAAAGAGAGAAATTTGAAAGCAGCAAGAGAAGGAACACATACCAGGCTCCTCAGTGAGCCTAACAACTGGTTTCTCATCAGAAACCATGGAGGCTAGAGGCAGTGAGGAGACACATGCAAAGTGCTCAAAGAAAAAGACCGTAAATTAAGAATTCTGCATCCAGCAAAACTATCCTTCAAAAACGAAGGGGAAAATAACACATTCGCAGATGAAAACAGAGAAAACTGTTGCTAGCAGATCTGCCCTATAAGAAATATTCAAGGAAATCCTTAAGGCTGAAATAACAGGACACTAGACAGTAATTTGAATGAAGAAATAAAAAGCACCAGTAAAAGTTACATAGTAAATATTAAAAGTAGTACAAATGCATTTTTTTGTTTATAACACTTTTCTTGTGCTCCCTACTTATTTTTTATTTTTTAAAACACAGTCTCGCTCTGTCCCCCAGGCTGGAGTACAGTGGCACAACCTCAGCTCACTACAACCTCTGTCTCCCAGGCTCAGCAGTTCTCCCACCTCAGCCTCTCCAGTAGCTGGGACTACAGGTGCACACCACCATACCCGGCTAATTTTTTTTTTTTTGGTAGAGATGGGGTTTCACCTTGTTGCCCTGGCTGATCTCAAACTCCTGGGCTCAAGTGATCCACCCATATCTGCCTCTCAAAGTGCTGGGATGACAGGCATGAGCCATCACACCCAGCCATGCTCTCTCATTTAAAAGGCAACTGCATAAAGTAAGAATTATAAAACTATGTTGATGGAGCCAAGCTCAGTGGCTCATGCCTGTAATCCCAGCACTTTGGGAGGCCAAGGTGGGCAGATAACTTGAGGTCAGGAGTTTGAGAGCAGCCTGGCCAACATGGTGAAACCCTGTCTCTACTAAAAATACAAAAATCAGGTATTTTTAGTGGTAATGCATGCCTATAGTCCCAGCTACTCAGGAGGCTGAGGTAGGAGAATAGCTTGAACCCAGGAGACAGAGGTTGCAGTGAGTCAGGATTGTGCCACTGCACTCCAGCCTACGTGACAGAGTGAGACCCTGTGTCAGAAAAAGAATTTTTTTAATTTAACAATAAAACTATGTTGATGGGTTTATAGTGTAAATAAACTGTTGTCATATTTGTATTACTAAAGTAGCATATGGGGGAAGAGAACAAAAGGATATAGAAGCAAGGATTTGGATCCAAGTGAATTAAATTGGTATTAATTCTAACTAGATTGTTGTACTAATGTTAATTATAATCCACAGGGCAACCACTAAGAAAATCACTCAAAACTGTATATAGTAAATGTCTTAGTCCATTTTGAGTTGCTATAACAGAATACCACAGACTGGAGAATTTATAAGCAATAGAAGTTTATTTGGCTCATGGTTCTGGAGACTGAGAAGTCCAAGAGCATGGTGCTGCCATCTGGTGAGGGCCTTCATGCTGAGTCATCCCATGGCAGAAGGTGGAACACTTATTTTTATTTTTATTTTTATTTTTATTTTAAGACAGGATCTCACTCTGTCACTCAGGCTGGAGTGCAGTGGCAGGATCATAGTTCACTGCAGCCTCAAACTCCTGAGTTCGAGCAATCCTCCTGCCTCAGCTTCCTGAATAATTGTGACTACAGGCATGAGACAGCATGCCTGGCTACTGTTTATTTTCTGTAGAGACAGCTATGTTCACTGGGCTGGTCTTGAACTCCTGGCCTCAAGTGAGGCCTACCTCACCCTCCCAAAGTGCTGAAATTACAGGTGTGAGCCACCGTCCCCAGTCCAGAACTTGCTTCTCTAATAAGCCCAATCTCATGATAACTAACCCACTCCCACAATAATGATACTAGTCCATTCATCAGGGCAGAGTGCTCATGACCTAATCACCTCTTATGTGGCCTCACCTCCCAACACTGTTGCATTAGGTATTAAGTTTCTGACACATGAATTTTGGGGGACATATTCAAACAATAACAGTAAAAGAAATCACAAGGGAGTAAAATGATAGACTAGAAAATATGTACTTAACACAAAATAAGACAATAATGGAGGAACAGAGGAATAACAACAACAGCAACCAAAAGACATATAGAAAACAAACAGCACAATGGCAGATGTAAAGCCTACCTTACTAGTAATTACATTAAATGTAAATGAATTAAACACTACAATTAAAAGACAGATATTAGCAGAAGGGATTTTTTAATTTAAAAGATCCAACTACATGCTGTTGACAAAAGACAATCTTTTTTTTTTTTTTTCTTTGGGATGGGGTCTTTCTCTGTCACCCAGGCTGGAGCGCAGTGGCGTGAGCACAACTCATTCCAGTCTCAAACTTCCTGGGCTCAAGCAATCCTCCCATCTCATCTTCCTGAGTAGCTGGGACCACAGGCATGTGCCACCATACCTGGCTAATATTTTTAATTTTTAGTAGAAATGAGATGTCACTATGTTGCCCAGGCTGGTCTCGAACTACTGAGTTCAACAATCCTCCTGCCTCAGCCTCCGAAAGTGATTGGATTATGGGCATGAGCCACTACTCCCAGCCTCATACTTTCAAGAATGGATATAACAACTAGGCAGAAGGTCAACAAGAAAAGAGAAGCTTTCAACAATACCATAAATCAACCAACTACACCTAATAGACAATCTATAGAACACTTGACCCAACAAGAGCAGAATATGCAATCTTCTCAAGTGCACATGGAATATTCTCCAGGATAGCCCATACATTAGGCCATAAAACAAGCCTCCATAAACATAAAAGGACTGAAATCACACAAAGCATGTTCTCCAACAACAGTGGAATGAAACTAGGAATCAATCACAAAAGGAAATTTGGGAAATTTATAAATATGTGGATGTTGAACAATACATTACTAAATAACATCAGTTAAAGAAGAAATCCAAGGAAAATTAGAAAATATTTTAATGAAAACGAAAACACATATCAAATCTTCTGGAACGTAGTTAAAGCAGTGCGTAGCTATAAATGTCCGTGTTAAAAAAAAGAAGATGTTGGCCAGGCGCGTTGGCTCAAGCCTGTAATCCAAGCACTTTGGGAGACCAAGGCAGGTGGATCACCTGAGGTCAGGAATTCCAGACCAGTCTGGCCAACGTGATAAAACCCCATCTCTACTAAAAATACAAAAAATTACCCAGGCGTGGTGGCGTGTGCCTATAATCCCAGCTACATAGGAGGCTGAGGAAGGAGAATTGCTTGAACCCAGGAGGCAGAGGTTGCAGTGAGCTGAGATCACGCCACTGCACTCCAGCCTGTGCAACAAAGCGAGACTCCGTCTCAAAAAAAAAAAAAGAAAGATCTTAAATCAATAACCTAATGTTCCATCTTACGAAACTGTAAAAAAAGATCAAATTAAACCCAAAGCAAGCAGAAGAAAAGAAAATAATAAAAACTGAGCTAAAATAAAAGAAACAGAATAGAAAAATAGAGAAAATCAACAAAATCAAAAAATTGTTTCTTTTTAAGAATCAACACAACTGACAAAGTTTTAACTACACTGACCAAGAAAGAGAAGACCCATATTGCTAAAATCAGGAATGAAATAAAAGCCATTAATACTGCCCTTACAGCAATAAAAAGGATTATAAGAGAATACTATGAAAAGCATATGCCAACAAGCCAGATAACCTACATTAAATGGACGAATTCCTGGAAAAACACTACCCAAACTGGCTAGGCGTGGTGGCTCACGCCTGTAATCCTAGCACTTTGGGAGGCCAAGGTGGGCAGATCACTTGAGGTCAGGAGTTCGACACCAGCCTGGCCAACATGGCAAAATTCCATCTTTACCAGAAATACAAAAAATTAGCCAGGCGTGGTGGCACATGCCTGTGGTCACAGCTACTTGGGAGGTGGGAGGATCACTTGAGCTCAGGAGGCAAAGGTTGCAGTTAGCCAAGATCACGCCACTGCACTCCAGCCTGGGTGACAGAGTGAGACCCCATCTGAAAGAAAAACACTACCAAAACTGACTCAAAGAGAAATAGAAAATTTGAATAGACTTACAATTAAGAGATTGAATGAAGAATCCAAAGACTTCCCACCAAGAAAAACTGAGGATTTGACAGCTTCACATAGACTACACCATCACCAAGAAGTATTAATCCCAGGAATGCAAAATTGATTCAACATAGGAAAATCAATGTACATACCACATCAATAAAATAAAGTAGAAACATCACATAATCATCTCAATAGAAGCAGAAAAAAAACCCCACCATTTGACAAAATCCAACACCCATTCATGATTTAAAAAACACTCAACACACTAGGAATACACAGGAAATTCCTACCCTGATAAAAGGCACCTACAAATAATCAACAGGCAACATCATACTTAATAATGAATCGTTAAATGATTGTCTCCTGAAACAAGGAACAAAACAAGGATGTCCACTCTCATTATTTCATTCAACATTGTACTGGAGATTCTAGTACAGTCAAGGCTAGAAAATAAAAGGAATCCAGATTAGAAAGGAAGATATAAAATTATCTCTATTGACAGATTTTATAATCTTATGTTGAAGATTCCACTAATAAAACTATTAGAGCTAGTAAATAAGTTCAACAGAACTGTAGGGTATAAGATCAATATACAAAACAGTTGTAGGACTGGCACAGTGGCTCACACTTGTATTCCTAGCACTTTGGGAGGCTGAGGTGGAAGGATTGCCTGAGCCCAGGAATTCAAGACTAGCCTGGACAACACAGCAAGACCCTGTCTTTGCAAAAAATTTAAAAATTAGCTGGACATGGTGGCACACATCTGCAGTCCTGGCTACTTGGGAGACTGAGGTGGGAGGATCACTTGAACCCAGGATTTTGTGCTGAGCAGCAGCCTGGGCAACAGAGCAAGGCCCTGTCTCTAAAATGATAATAATAACAATAGGCCGGGCGCGGTGGCTCACGCTTGTAATCCCAGCACTTTGGGAGGCCGAGGCGGGCGGATCACGAGGTCAGGAGATCGAGACCACGGTGAAACCCCGTCTCTACTAAAAATACAAAAAATTAACCGGGCATGGTGGCGGGCGCCTGTAGTCCCAGCTACTCGGAGAGGCTGAGGCGGGAGAATGGCGTGAACCCGGGAGGCGGAGCTTGCAGTGAGCCAAGATTGTGCCACTGCACTCCAGCCTGGGCGACAGAGCGAGACTCCATCTCAAGAAAAAAAAAATAATAATAATAATAATAACAATAAAATAATTTTTTTTTGAGACAGAGTCTTGCTCTGTCACCCAGGCTAGAGTGCAGTGGTGCAATCTCGGCTTACTGCAACCTCCACCTCCCAGGTTCAAGCAATTCTCCTACCTCAGCCTCCCAAGTAGCTGGGACTACAGGCGCATGCCACCACATCCAGCTAATTTTTTTGTATTTTTAGTAGAGACAGGGTTTCACCGTGTTAGCAGGATGGTCTCGATCTCCTGACATCGTGATCCACCCGCCTCAGCCTCCCAAAGTGCTGGGATTACAGGCGTGAGCCACCGCGCCCGGCCAATAAAATAATTTTTAAAAGGTTAAACATAGAGTTACCGTCTGATCCATCAATTCCACTTCTACATGTATACCCAAGAGAAATGAAAACATATGCCCACACAAAAACTAGTCCATGAGGGAGGCCAAGGTGGGCGGATCACCCAAGGTCAGGAGCTCGAGACCAGCCTGACCAACATGATGAAACCCCATTTCTACTAAAAATACAAAATTAGTTGGGCGTGGTGGTGGGCACCTGTAATCCCAGCTACTCGGGAGGCTGAGGCAGGAGAATCTCTTGACCCAGGAGGCGGAGGTTGCAGTGAGCCAAGATCATACCATTGCACTCCAACCTGGGCAAAAAGAGCGAAATTCCATCTCAAATAAAACAACCTTGCACATGAATGTTCACAGCACCATTATTCGCAGTAGCCAAAAAGAAAAAATAACACAAATATCAACTACTGAACAGATAGAAAAAAAAGTGGTGTAACGAGAAAAACACTGAATTGTATGAAAAACCTTCCCCCAAACTTGGAGGCAGTTGAGAGACCAGAGAATGACTCCGGCAAGTCCAGCTTGGCGAGTAGATGAGTTTGAGGACTTACATAAGGGACACTCCTGGACAGCAGCAGGACAGTGCTAGAGATCCTCGCCACCTCCCATCTCTAAGCCGTTTTTAAGCTAATTTTCTAGCTCTTTGCCTACTGTGTGTATGCAGTGGGAATTTTTTCTTTGGTAGATTCTCAGATCCTCTCTAGGATGTTTGAGTTCTCAGGAATATCTGCTCCTAGGCTGGGCACCATAGCCTTGGCTCACCACCCAGCGTTCAGGATTCAAGCAGTGGACATACACCCCCAAGTAACCTGATGGGGGACCTGCCATACTACATGTGGTATAGCCACACAACAGAACATTATTCAGCAATAAAAATGAATGAAATACTGATTCATGTTCCAACTAGGATGAGCCCTGAAAACAGTATGCTCAGTGAAAGAAGCAGACAGAACAGGCCACATATTGTGTGACTCAATTTATATGAAAGGTCAAGAATAGGCAAATCCACAAAAGCAAAACGTAGATTCAGAGTTGCCAGGGGTTTGGTGGAGGGGGAGATGGGAAGTGACTGCTAATGGGTTCAGGATTTTAGTAGGGGAGGGTGATCACAATATTCTGAAATTAGATAGTAGTCATCATTGCACAATGCTGAAGAAACTAAAATGCACCTTATTGGACACTTTCAAAGGGTGGATTTTATGGCATATGAATATCTCAACAAAACTATTCTTATTTTTTTAATTTTTTCTTTTTCCGAGTCAGAGTCTCACTCTGTCACCCAAGTTGGAGTGCAGTGGCGCGATCTCGGCTCACTGCAGCCTCCACCTCCCAGGTTCAAGCGATTCTTGTGACTCAGCCTCCTGAGTAACAGGGATTACAGACATGCAGCACCACACCCAGCTAATTTTTGTATTTTTAGTAGAGACAGAGTTTCGCCATGTTAACCAGACTGTTCTCGAACTCCTGACCTCAAATGATCTGCCTGCCTCAGCCTCCCAAAGTACTGGGATTACAGGCATGAGCCACCACGCCTGGCCTCAATAAATCTATGTTAAAAAAAAAAAAAAAAAAAAACTACAGACAACTCAAATGTCCTTCAAAGAGTGATAGGGTAAATAAACTGTGGTACATACATACCATAGAATACTACTCAGCAATAAAACCTATCTGTGTTGATGTGTATAGCTTAGATGAGTCTCTTCTGGGGAATTTTACTGAATTTTTTAAAAAAAGACAATCTTAGAAAATTACAGACTGTGTGGTCTATGAACTGAATGTTTGTGTTCATCCCAAACTGATATGTGGAAACCCTAATCCCCAATGTGATAGTATTTGGAGACGTGCCTTTGGGAGGTAATTAGGTAATTAAAGCCCTCGTGATGGGATTAGTACTTTTTTTTTTTTTTTTTTGAGACAGAGTCTTACTCTGTCACCCCGGCTGGAATGCAGTGGCACAATCTTGGCTCACTGAAACCTCCGCCTCCTGGGTTCAAGCAATTATCCTGCCTCAGCCTCCTGAGTAGCTGGGATTACAGGTGCGCACCACCACACCCAGCTAATTTTTTTTTGTAATTTTAGTAGAGATGGAATTTCACCATGTTGGTCAGGCTGGTCTTGAACTCCTGACCTCATGATCCACCTGCCTTGGGCTCCCAAAGTGCTGGGATTACAGGCGTGAGCCACCACACCCAGCCACAGGATTAGTTCACTTATAAGAAGAAACAAGGCCAGGCATGGTGGCTCACGCCTGCAATCCAAGCACTTTGGGAGACTGAGACAGGAGGTTCACTTGAGTCCAGGAGTTTGAGGCCATCCTGGGCAACATAGGAAGACCTTGTCTCTATAAAAAAAAATAAAAAGTTAGCTAGGCATGACGGCGCGCATGCCTGTAGTCTCAACTATTTGGGAGGCTGAAGCGGGAGGACTACTGGAGCCTGGGAGATGGGGGCTGCAGTGAGCTGTGATTGCGCTACTGCCCTCCAGCCTGGGCAACAGAGACCGTGTCTCTAAAAATAATAATAATAATAAAATAAATAAAAATAAGAGAGAGTTTACTTTCCCTCTCTGCTTTCCACAATGTGAGGACACAGCAGGAAGATGGCTATCTGAAAACTGTGAAGATGGTCCTCCCCAGAACTTGACTCTGCTGGCATTCTGACCTCAGTCTTGACAGCTTCCAGGACTGTGAAAAATAAATCTCTGTTGTTTAAACCCCCCAGTCTACGATATTCTGTTATAGCGGCCTGAACTGATTAAGACGGTATGATTCTATTTTTTTTTTTTTTTTTTTTGAGACAGAGTCTCACCCTGTCTCCCAGGCTGGAGTGCAGTGGCACAATCTCTGCTCACTGCAACCTCTGCCTCCCGGGTTCAAGTGATTCTCCTGCCTCAGGCTCCCGAGTAGCTGGGACTACTGGCATGCACCACCATGCCCAGCTAATTTTTGTATTTTTAGTAGAGACGGGATTTCGCTATGTTGGCCAGGCTGGTCTCGAACTCCTGACCTCAAGTGATCAGCCCGCCTTGGCCTCCCAAAGTGCTGGGATTACAGATGTGAGCCACCGTACCCAACCAGTATAATTCAATTTATATAAACTTTTTGGAGGCCAGGCATAGTGGCTCACTCCAGCCTGGGAAACAGAGTGAGACTCTGTCTCAAAAAAAAAAAAAGATGTGACTTGGGTTTCTAAGGATTCCCAGTGTGTCCTCATCGGTGAGGACCTCTGATGCATGGAGAGGTAGGTGCAGTGGAGAGCATATCCACAAAACAGAGATGAGGCTATTGGGATGCTGGAGATTACGTGACAACTTATGAGTGACACACAGCCAAGAACAGAACCGGGACTGGATGCCCATTTCTTCATTCAACAAATATTTACTGAGCACCTACAATCCCTCAAAAATTGTTCTAGAATCTAAGCCGTGGGGTTGTAGCCATGCCCCCAGCCCACTCTCTTGCAGGAAAGACCGTGGCTCAAGGTCCCCCACATTACCAATTTAAAAAAACTTCAGTGCTCTGGCTGTGGGCGTGAAGGCAAGGACAGAGACTGGGAGGATAATGAGGCCAAATAGCTTTGGCCCACCACCACCGGGACTGGCAAAGACGCCAGACCTCCTAATGCTCTTCCTTGGAGGAAGGAGCAGTGTTTGATTTGGTCAAGAGGCCAAGACTAAAAGTAAGAGGATAAACACGAGCTGGCTGGACGCGAGGCTGGCTCAGGGCAGTGCTGTCGGGCTGAGGATTCAGGGAGCTGGTGTTGTCCAAGCTTCACATTTGCGGAAACTACAACTCCCAGCGTGTCCCGCGGCCGCCCGAGCGGGCGTCATGTGACCTATGCTCACGTGTCTCCGCAGCCGGCTCGAGAAAGAATCCCCCAAGGTAGGTGGCCAGAGACAGGCTCTGGAGGGTGGAAGTGTTAGATCCCCGAGGTCTGTGGAGCCCCTCAGTCCCCGCCACCGCGGAAGAGCTCAGGCCCTTTCCCTGCAGGGGTCCAGATCCCGGCGTCCTCACCCCACGCCCGCCCCTCTGTTGCGCCGGCTCTGCCGCGCCTTTGCCCAGCCAGCGGGTCTCCACCCAGTCCTAGGCCGGGATCGAGTCCCGGAGCTCCTCCCCAGTTTACCCCACAGTAGCCCACCCTTCTCGCTCCAGGCCTGGGAATCGCCCCGCCCCGGCCTCCTGGCCCGGGTGCACCCTGGCTCACCTCACAAAGCCTCACCTCACAAAGCAGCCCACCCTTTCTATCTCAGGGCTCCAACCCCAGGCACACTCCAGTTGGGATCTGAGGGGCCTACATCGTTGGCCTGAGCATGTGGGCATCAGGCTTCTATTCTGGCTCTGCCAGCTACCGACTGTGACCTTAGTCTAACCTCTCCCTCCTGGGCCTGTTTTCCTATCTGTCCTGAAGCTCCATTCCATGAGTAAGCGTGAGAGCCGCTCAGTTTCCTCCAGCTCTGCTGAACCCAGCACAGAAGTAGCCCAAACTCTTCCCTCTGCTGACAGCAAATTTTAGGCAAAGTCTTGAGAAAGAAGAAATTGGGGCCAGAAAGGGAAGTGAGGAGAATCAGATCCCAGACCTTTGGGGAGAAGGAGCAACCCCCTCTGGCACAGCCCATCAGGGAGAAAGAGCAGGTAAGGTGCAACAATGGGCTGAGTAATTTGCCAGTGAGCAGTGGGGGTGCCGAGAGATCTTAACCATGGCAGAGAATCTGCAAGAGGTGGGACCCCCAGCTTCTGAGTTCCATGAGGACCCCAGCCTGCACTCTCATGTGGGTGGCAGGAGACGCTGGCAGATGGTGCAGGACTCGGGCAGGGGTGCCCAAGGGAAGCATTTTGGTTGGAGAGTCAGGAAGCCACACCAAGCCTTGTGATCTTGGAGGAGTCACTCTGTAGACCTCTGTCTCTGTGATGTGAGCAGGGGGAAGGAGGTGGTCACAGCTCTGGCAGTGGTCAGTTTGCAGGGTTCTTTCTCTAGCTACATTGGAAGCTTGGGAGTCCCAAGACTCTGCCTTCACTGCTCACTGCTTTGATTTTGCTGAGTTGCTGGTTGGGTGACAGGATGTGTAAGGGGATGTGTAAGCCCTGTGACATCTGACAGATCTTTCTGGGTTTCGAGCCAGCAGAGGAATGTTTCCTCTGGTGCCATGTCCCTTGGTTCCATGCTTGATGACAGATGGCTGAGAGCACATGAACTTTCCCCCTTTCCCTCTCATGAGTGGATGGTCCCCAGCTTTTTTTGTCCATCATCAGGAGGAGCGATGGGCAGTAGCCCGAGGGGTCTTGTTAGTCATTTTAAACCCCCAGTGGGCTGAAGGCATCAGAGAGGGTGGCCCAATGGTTAGGGCAGTCGTTATGGCTGAATCTGCTCAGTTCCCTTTTCTTCCCTCTGGGCTATAAAGACTAAACCGGGCCGGGGGCTGTGACTCACGCCTGTAATCCCAGCACTTTGGGAGGCCAAGGCAGCAGGATTGCTTGAGCCCAGGAGTTCAAGACCAGCCTGGGCAACATAGTGAGACCTCCTCATCTCTAAAAAATTTAAACACAACAGGCATGGAGGGCTTGTCACATGGGAGAAGAGTTGAGAATTGGCCTGAATTTTGAAAGGCCAATTTTGTTCCCCACAGGAACAAAAAATTTAAAAAGTTGGCCAGGCGCAGTGGCTCACGCCTGTAATCCTAGCACTTTGGGAGGCCAAGGCAGGGGGATCACAAGGTCAGGAGTTGGAGACCAGCTTGGCCAACATGGCAAAACCCCATCTCTACTAAAAATACAAAAATTAGCCAGGC
Source organism: Nomascus leucogenys (assembly GCF_006542625.1). Taxonomy (NCBI): domain Eukaryota; kingdom Metazoa; phylum Chordata; class Mammalia; order Primates; family Hylobatidae; genus Nomascus; species Nomascus leucogenys. The sequence continues at coordinate 61,585,299 of NC_044382.1, forward strand.
ATGGTGGCAGGCACCTGTAATCCCAGCTACTCAGGAGCCTGAGACAGGAAAATCTCTTGAACCCGGGAGGCGGAGGTTGCAGTGAGCTGAGATCGTGCCATTGCACTCCAGCCTGGGCGACAAGAGCAAGACTCCGTCTCAAAAAAAAAAAAAGAAAGAAAATTAAAAAGTTAGCTGGCTGTGGTGGCACACGCCTGTAGTCCCAGGTACCTGGGAAGTTGAGGTGGGAGGATTGCTTGAGCCTGGTAGATTGAGGCTGCAGTGAGCTGTGATTGCGCCACTGCACTCCAGCCTGGGCAACAGAGTGAGAACCTATCTCTAAATAAATAAAGACTAAACCAGGGAGGGAGTAGAGATTAAAATGGAGTTTTGTATGAGTACCCTGAAATCGGGACTCAGGAATGAGGAGACTCTAGGAGAAGGAGTCTTTGGCAGATTTCGCCAGCCTGGGTGGTAACCAGCTAATAACAGCCTCTGGGGAAGCCTGCCCTGGCTCCTCCCTGCCCCCTTAGTCCCTGCCCTTGAAATCTGGCCTTCTTCCTGCTCTTTCTCCCATTAGCTATCTATCCCAGGGCCTCTGTGTCCATTGTTACCTGACCAATAGCACCAGGCTCTGGTTTGGGTTTTGTTTGTTTTTTTGTTTGTTTGTTTTGAGACAGAGTCTCACTCTGTCGCCCAGACTGGAGTGCAGTGGCCTGATCTGGGCTCACTGCAACCTGCATCTCCCAATTTCAGGTGATTCTCCTGCCTCAGCCTCCTGCATAGCTGGGATTACAGGGGCGTGCCACCGCACCTGGCTAATGTTTGTATTTTTAGTAGAGATGGGGTTTCACCATGTTGGCCTGGTCTCAAACTCCTGACCTCAGGTGATCTGCCCACCTCGACCTCCCAAAGTGCTAGGATTACAGACATGAGCCACCACGCCCGGCCCAGGCTCTGGTTTTGATTAGTGTTCTGCTCTCTGCTTGCTTAGGGCTGGAGAGTCTCAGGCATGGTGGTGGTGGGCAACACGGGAAGGGGCATCTGCAGAAATAACAGCCGCAGTGACCATTTATTGAGTCTTAAGCCCTTACTGATGTTAACACACGACCCACAGGAACATATGATGTAAAGGCCTAGAGGGGTGAAGTGACTTGCCCAGGGTCACACAGATAGGCAGTGGAGGAGTCAGCATTCTGACGGCAGAACCTACTCGGAGACCCATATCACAGCCCTATCCAGGGCTGCTCTTGACCTGGGGGTGGACTTGATGCTTTAGGACCATCATTTCTCTGCAGGTCTCAGGCTATGAGCTGAACCTTGAGAACACTGAAGGTTCCTTTTCAGGGCTGGGCTCCTCAGAGCCTCTCGAGATTCTTGGAAGAAAAAAAACTGCATCTCAACTGTGTTTACCCAGAGAGCAAAGAGAATCAGTCAGGCGATAAGCCTGTTATTTGAGTTCCACCATACCCAAGCTACCATCTTGGACCCAGGAGTGGGGCAGATACAAACAGATGGATGCCCTGTGGTCAGACAGGCCTGGGTTTGAATCCCAGCTCCACCATTGACTGCTGTATGACTGAGGGGAGAGTAGTTATCCCCTCTGGGATTCAGCTTCCTCTTTGGTAAAATGGTGACTGTCATGTCTACCTTTTAGGGCTGCACTGAGGATTGAATGAGAAAGCATTCCATAGCTGCAGCAATAGTGGTTTATAGTAACAAACAGCACTGCATGTTTGGCACTGATCATTGTAATCTAGCCCAGGAAAGCAAGCCTAGTGGCCAGTGAGATGCTAGCACATGAGAGAGTACTGAGAAGAAACCAGCTTGAGTGGTTCTGGGCCCCTACATGGCTCCAAGAAGAGCTCAGTGAGTGACCCAGGAAATGGGGAAGAGATAGGACCTAAAAGGGTGGCGGCAAAGGAGTTGGGAGCATTCCAAGCATGGGATGAATCATTGTTTTCCTGAAGACGCAAACATGACAGGCATGGGGGCTTGTCACATGAGAGAAGTCACATGAGAGAACAGTCGAGAATTGGCCTGAATTTCGAAGGGCCTTGAAAGCCACAGAATTCAGACTCCGGGCCACCGGGAGGCATGCTGGACTGTAATATGTTGAATCTCAGTTCTTGGTGAGGGGTCCTTTTGGGACCCTGTGGGGTGGAAACAGGCTGGGAAGCCAGACAGATCTGGATCCAAATCCTGCTATGCAACTTGCTAATATATGACCCTGGGTCAGTGATGGGATCTCTCCGAACCCTTTGGCCACAAGACTGTCCTAAGGATTGAATGAGATAAAGTATCCATGAGACACCCCGACGCGGGGCCTCTCTCTAGTGCTGCTGTGTTAGTACCCGTTTTATGTTGACATCTAACTGGTCCAATGAGTCTGTATGCCTGAAGCAAGCATGATTTGCACCTGATCTGTTTCTGTGTCTGTCTCCCTATACTCTGGCACCCAGTGCACTGTCTGCACAGAGACATACCTGGGTTTGGACCCTACCCATGTGATCTTGGGAAAGTTATTTCACCTTTTTGTTCCCCAGTTCCCCCATCTTAGGATAACAGTAGTGCCTGCCTTTGTCCCATCTAGGTTGAGAAGAGTCCTAGGCTAACAGCCCCAAACAGGTGGGTGTTGCTCAGCTGCCTGGGGCATGTGGTTGTAAGGCAGAACCCACAGACCTTGCAGGAAGAAGGCTCTTGGGGCCATGGCCCAGGTCAGCATCAACAATGACTACAGCGAGTGGGGCTTGAGCACGGATGCCGGGGAGCGGGCCCGGCTGCTGCAGAGTCCCTGTGTGGACACAGCCCCCAAGAGTGAGTGGGAAGCCTCTCCTGGGGGTCCGGACAGAGGCATCACTTCCACACTTGGGGCCGTCTTCATCGTCGTCAATGCGTGCCTGGGCGCAGGGTTACTCAACTTCCCAGCAGCCTTCAGCACTGCGGGGGGCGTGGCAGCAGGCATCGCACTGCAGATGGTGAGTGCACTGGCCGGGAGGGCAGAGGTGCAGTTCAGGTGGGCACTTTGCCTCAAAAGGGAGGCTTTGGGTCAGGGATGGCCAGTAAGTGATACACGCACTGCTCTCCCCTCCCTCACACATGGCAGACTTGACTAATCTATTCTAGTATTCTTTTCTCTGACCCAAATGAGGCTTCAGAAGCCTTCCAACAATCAGAGAAATTTAAACATCAATTACATCTCTAATTTTTTAGGCATAACATTGATTTTGTGGTAGTTTAAAAAGAGGGCCCTTGTCTTTTAGAACTACATACTGAAATATTTATTGATGAAATGATATGATAGCTTATATTGGCTTCACAATAAATGCAGAGTGGGAGGGAAGAGGAATGATGAAACAAGTTGGCCATGCATTGATCATTTTTGAAGCTGAGTGATGGATACATGCCAGTTCTTTTTACTGTTCTCTTTACTTTTTTTTTTTTTTTTTTTTTTGAGATGGAGTCTTGCTTTGTCACCCAGGCTGGAGTGCAGTGGCCCAATCTCGGCTTACTACAGCCTCCGCCTCCCAGTTTCAAGCGATTCTCCTGCCTCAGCCTCCCAAGTCGCTGGCATTACAGGTACCCACCACCATGCCCAGCTAATTTTTGTATTTTTAGTAGAGACAGGGTTTCACCATGTTGGCCAGGCTAGTCTCAAACTCCTGACTTCAAGCGATCCTCCCACCTCAGCCTCCTAAAGTGCTGGGATTACAGGCATGAGCCATCCGCATCCAGCCTATTCTCTTTACTTTTGTATGTTTGCAATTTGTCACAAAACTTTTTGTTTTTAAAGAAAATCTCAACTCAGCATCATCTAGCAGTCTCTTTTTTTTTTTTTTTTTTTTGAGATGGAGTCTCACTCTGTCGCCAGGCTGGAGTGCAGTGGCACGATCTCAGCTCACTGCAAGCTCCACTTCCCGGGTTCACGCCATTCTCCTGCCTCAGCCTCCTGAGTAGCTGGGACTACAGGCGCCCGCCACTGCGCCCGGCTAATTTTTTGTATTTTTAGTAGAGACGGGGTTTCACCGTGGTCTCAATCTTCTGACCTCGTGATCCACCCGCCTCGGCCTCCCAAAGTGCTGAGATTACAGGTGTGAGCCACTGCGCCCGGTCTTAAAATTGCCTTTGTGAGGTTTGCCAAGCTTGCTTTGGGCACTCGCCCAGTAAATGCTAGGCGAGCCCAGGGTGCCCTCTGCTGCGAGGCCTTTCCCACAAGCTCTTGTTCTGCCTCTGCCTGCAGGGTATGCTGGTTTTCATCATCAGTGGCCTTGTCATCCTGGCCTACTGCTCCCAGGCCAGCAATGAGAGGACCTACCAGGAGGTGGTGTGGGCTGTGTGTGGCAAGCTGACAGGTGTGCTGTGTGAGGTGGCCATCGCTGTCTACACCTTTGGCACCTGCATTGCCTTCCTAATCATCATTGGCGACCAGCAGGACAAGAGTGAGCCTCTCCCTCAGTCCCTACCCCATCTCTTTTTATCAGCCCCAGGGATCCTGGGGTGGAGGGAAAAGGCGCTGAACACCTCTCCAGGACTTACCTGGGCCCAGCATTCATCTGGCAATTCTCCCTCCAGGCAGAGGGAGGTCCTGGGGCCCAGCAGAGCAGGAGGGCCACACCCCGTGGTGGCCTGGCTTGACATTCCCTCCTTCCTCCCTGTGCAGTTATAGCTGTGATGGCGAAAGAGCCGGAGGGGGCCAGCGGCCCTTGGTACACAGACCGCAAGTTCACCATCAGCCTCACTGCCTTCCTCTTCATCCTGCCCCTCTCCATCCCCAGGGAGATTGGTTTCCAGAAATATGCCAGGTTTGGAGGCCCCAGCCTGGGTCAGACAGAAGCTATGATCCTGGGCAGCTGTAGACCCAAGGGCTCCTGGGGAACCCTGCTCCTCCATGCCACCTCACCTTGGGGAGCAAGAGTAGGCAAGGCAGGGCAGACCAGGGCTTGCAGGGTTTCAGAGAAGACCATCCTTTTCTGTCTCCATCATAGAAAAAGGATGCATCCATGAGAGATTCAGTTCTAAATGTCCTTTTGCATCCATGAGTAGTTCAGTTCTAAGTGTCCTTGTCAAAGAAGGAGCAGGTGGTATCTGGGTGGTGAAGGCGGCCTCCTGGCTTTCCCTGGGAGGAAAGGATTTGTGTCTTTGAGACTGTCAGCCTGGCAGCATCTTACCTGCAGCTTGGCATGAAGGAAGGAGACTGGTTTCCCGTCTCAGTGTCTGAAAAGCTGTGGGATTCTAGGCTTCCCCCTCTGTAAGTGCAGGGGCCATGCTCCACTCTCTCCAAGGCTCCCATAAATGTTGACACAAAAGTGTCTGTACTCTCAACCCTCTGGCATCTCTTAGTTCTCAAAGGCCAGGCTCAGAGGATGGGCTGCCCACAGCCCCTGCCTGGGCTGGGCTGCTCTGATTCAAGTCCCAGGTGTGCTTTGGAGCTCTGCTCTCTGCATCGTCTCTGAGCCATGGAGCTGAACCAGCACTTCCCGATGGCCAGAGTTGCTGATCGGGTCCCCTGTTGGCTATCCAGCTCCCTCCTAGCTGTGGCAGGTTTCTCTGAAACTACTTCTCAGGCATTTCCTGAGTCTTTGCTTGGCATAGTCCCCGGTTCATTCAGTGGACCCTTGTGGTCACTAGAGCTGAAGGTGGATGTCCCTAGGGGTGGAATCAGATAAGAGGCAGCTGGGGATGAGGACACTTAGTTTCTCCTTCCCGGCAGCTTCCTGAGCGTCGTGGGTACCTGGTACGTCACAGCCATCGTTATCATCAAGTACATCTGGCCAGATAAAGAGATGACCCCAGGGAACATCCTGACCAGGTGAGGGTGAGGGCCCTAGGAGACATGGGGAAGAAGCCACCACTTGGGCCCCAGCAGGTGCTGGGTCAGGAACCAGAAGGCCACACAGGTGCTCTTCTCAAGGCTCATGAGCTCATCAGGGCTGACTTGGTCATTGTAGGAAGGAGGAAAGAGCCCCTGATCTGATGTTACTGGAGGGAAGAGCAAGACTCAGAGACAGGAGGCACTTTGCCACCCACATCCAACAGATGAGCCAGTGTGAGGCTAGGCCTTGGGTCGTGGAGGAACCTGAGGGTGGAATTGCCCATGTTTCCAGCATGTGCTTATCTGTAATTTCTGTATCTTTGAGGGTGAATTTATTATTTAAAAAAAAAGGGGGCCAGGCGCAGTGGCTCACGCCTGTAATCCCAGCACTTTGGGAGGCTGAGGCAGGCAGATCACGAGGTCAGGAGATCGAGACCATCCTGGCTAACATGGTGAAACCCCGTCTCTACTAAAAAAAATACAAAAAAATTAGCCGGGTGTGGTTGCAGGCACCTGTAGTCGCAGCTACTCGGGAGGCTGAGGCAGGAGAATGGCACGAACCCGGGAGGCAGAAGTTGCAGTGAGCCGAGATCGCGCCACTGCACTCCAGCATGGGCGACAGAGCAAGACTCCGTCTCAAAAAAACAAAACAAAACAAAAATAATTTCCTTTTTTTGAAAAGAACAAACCAGTAAAGCAAAAGCCCCAGTCCAGAAGCCAGGAATTCTGGATTTTGGCCCCAGGGGCGCTTTTCTGAGCCTCCAGGCCCCCTCCCAGGGGAGCCTGGGACATAGGGATGCCTCTTCTCCCTGTTCCCAGATTTCCGTGGGTTAAACCTATAGAATGCCAGTTGCTGGAGACCGTGGTGGGCTGAATGAAGAGTGAGGGTGTGGGGTGGGTTGGTGGCTGTAAGGGGTTCCCAGGTGGCAGCACTTTGTGTGTTTGTTCACAGGCCGGCTTCCTGGATGGCTGTGTTCAATGCCATGCCCACCATCTGCTTCGGATTTCAGGTGCCAGTGCCAGTTGCAAGGTCCCTGCTGTCCTCTTAGATCACCCCTCCCCGGGATGGAACCCAGGAAGGAGGAGGAACCCAGGCAGAATGGAGGAAATCCTGGGGGGAAGGATGGAGCGGGGGCCTCAGGACTTGCCCCTTGTCCCTGGGGTCTTTGTTCCCAAGGTACCTTCCTGGGGAAACTGGGGGTGAGGTCATTTCCCCACCATGATCGTGCCCTTCACCTGGACAGTGCCACGTCAGCAGTGTGCCCGTCTTCAACAGCATGCGGCAGCCTGAAGTGAAGACTTGGGGTGGAGTGGTGACAGCTGCCATGGTCATAGCCCTTGCTGTCTACATGGGGACAGGTGAGTGCTCCTCCCCCAAGACCTGGGACTACAGTGCTCTCACTTCCACAGGAGTCCCCAGGTCCTGGGGCCCAGCTTTCCTGGGGACAGCCCTGCATTCCCAGCATGACTTGTACAGGCATTGGCTTGAACTTGGCCTGCCTGGGGCCTCCTCCTGCCAAGACGAGAGTGGCGTATTCATCCATTCATTCACCAGTTCTAAGTTGATGCCTAGGAAGTGCCAGGAACTGTTCTCAGCGTGGGGGATGCCATGGAGAGAGATAGAGCTGGTCTTGCCCTCATGGAGTTGACATTCTTGTTGGAGAGACAGTCATGCAAGAGTAACTAGGGAATCAGTAAGGAATTCCAGACGGTGGCGAGCATCCTGATGACAGTGAAATAGGGAAGATGTGTTTTGTTTTGTTCTGTTTTATTTTGTTTTGAGAAAGGGTCTCAGAAACTGTCGCCCAGGCTGAAGTGCAGTGGCATGATGATAGCTCACTGCAACCTCAACCTGCCGAGTTCAAGTGATCCTCCTGCCTCGGCCTCCAGAGTAGCCGGGACTACAGCCATGTGCCACTGTGCCCAGCTAATTTTTTTTTTTTTCTAGCAGAGACAAGGTCTCACTATGTTGCCCAGGCTGGTCTTGAATTTCCTGGGCTCAAGCAATTCTCCTGCCTCGGCCTCCCAAAGTGCTGGGGTTACAGGCATGAGCCACCAACCCAGCCTAAAATGGGGAAGGTATGAATGGGACTGGATGGGTGGCTTTGGGAGTGGTTCACAGAAGGTTCTTCTCAGAGGAGGCCGAAATGATGAGAAAGAGCCAGAAAAGGAGGAGCTGGGGAAGAAGGGTTCTAGTCAGAGGAACCACAAAACACCAAATCACTGAGGCAGGGCCAGGAAGAAAGTCTGTGTGGCTGGAGTGGTGTGTGATGGGGGCAGGTGACAGGCAGTGAGGCCAGACAGGCACTGGCAGCCAGATCCTGTTGGGCCTTGAGGGCTGCTGGGAGTCAGAGAGGAAGCGTTTTAAGCAGGGGGGTGGTTCGGGGAAAGATGGCTCTGGCTGCAGTGTGGAGAGTGGTTGGGATGAGGGAACAAGTCTAGGAGACCCCGGAAGAAGGATCCCCTGAGTTCTTTCCACGGATGGACCATAGGAGCTGCCTGGGCCAATACTGTTCTAGCCGCTGAATACACAGCCAGGAACAAGAGAGGCAAACAACTAAATCCCTATTCTCCTGGGGCTCATGTTCTGGCTGGGGAGACAGACAATAAGCCTGTAAAAATTAATTATTATTATTATTGTTATTATTTTTATTATTGTTTACTTAAAGACCAGTGTGATAATACAGTTAAAAAAAATTAGAAAGCGATGAGGCTGGTCACAGTGGCTCACACCTATAATCTCAGCTATGGGAGGCCAAGGTGGGATGTTCTCTTGAGCCCAGGAGTTCAAGACAGGCTGGGCAACATGGTGAAACTCCATCTCTACAAAAAATTAAAAAATTAGCCAGGTTATGGTAACATGCACCTGTGGACCCAGCTACTTGGGAGGCTGAGGTGGGAGGATCGCCTGAGCCTATGAGATCAAGGCTGTAGAGACCCATGATCATGCCATTACACTCCAAACTGGGCAACAGAGTGAGACCCTGTCTCTAAAAAAGAGAGAAATGAGTGTTAGGGGACAGGCACAGTGGATCATGCCTGTAATCCCAACACTTTGAAAAGCTGAGATGGGAGAACCACTTGAGGCCAGGAGTTCAAGACCAGCCTCCGCAACATAGTGAGACTCATCTCTACAAAAATTAAAGAATTAGCCGGGCATCGGCCAGGCATGGTGGCTCATACCTGTAATCCCAGCACTTTGAGAGGCCAAGGTGAGTGAATCACTTGAGGCCAGGAGTTCGAGACCAGCTTGGCCAACATGGCAAAACCCTGTCTTTACCAAAATTACAAAAATTAGCCAGGCATGGTGGCAGGCGCCTGTAATCCCAGCTACTCGGGAGGCTAAGGCATGAGAATCGCTTGAACCTGGGAGGCCGAGGTTGCAGTGAGCCAAGATCGCTCCACTGCACTCCAGCCTGGGGGAGAGAGTGAGACTCTGTCTTCAAAAAAAAAAAAATTAGCCAGGCATGGTGGCATGTGCCTGTAGTCCCAGTGACTTGGGAGGCCAAGTCAGGAGGAACTTGAGTCTAAGAATTCAAGACTACAGTGGAACTATGATTGTACCACTTTACTCCAGCCTGAGTGACAGAGCAAGATCCTGTCTTTAAAAAAAAAAAAAAAAAAACCGCCAGGCACTGTGGCTCATGCCTGTGATCCCAGCACTTTGGGAGGCCCAGGCAGGCAGATCACATGAGGTCAGGAGTTCGAGACCAGCCCAACCAACATGGCGAAACCCCATCTTACTAAAAATACAAAAATTAGGGCTGGGCGTGGTGGCTCACGCCTGTAATCCCAGTACTTCCCGAGGCGGGCGGATCATGAGGTCAGGAGTTCGAGACCAGCCTGGCCAACATAGTGAAACTTCGTTTCTATTAAAAATACAAAAATTAGTCAGGCGTGGTGGCGGGCGCCTGTAATACCAGCTACTCGGGAGGCTGAGGCAGGATAATCACTTGAAACCAGAAGGCAGAGGTTGCAGTAAGCTGAAATCGCACCACTGCACTCCAGCCTGGGTGAAAGAGGAAAACTCCATCTCAAAAAAAAAAAAAAAAAAATTAGCTAGGCGTGGTGGCAGGTGACTGTAATCCCAGCTGCTTAGGAGGCTGAGGCATGAGAACCCAGGAGACCAAGATCATGCCATTGTACTCCAGCCTGGGCACAACAGAGCACGACTCCATCTCAAAAAAAAAAATTAGCCGGGCATGGTGTAATCCCAGCTACTCAGGTGGCTGAGGCAGGAGAATCACTTGAACCTGGGAAGTGGAGGCTGCACTGAGCTGAGATCGTGCCACTGCATGCCAGGCTGGGCAACAAGAGCGAAACTCCATCTCAAAAAAATAAAAAAGAAGAAGGCTGGGTGTGGTGGCTCACACTCTGGGAGGGTGAGGTAGGAGGATTGCTTGAGCCCAGGAGTTCAAGACCAGACTGGGAAACATAGCAAGACCCCATCTCTACAAAAAAATTAGCTGGGTGTGATGGCATCTGCCTGTAGTCCTAGCTACTTGGGAGGCTCAGGTGGGAGAATCGCTTGAGCCAAGGAGGTCAAGGCTGCAGTAAGACATGATCACACTACTGCACTCTAGTCTGGGTAACAGAGCAAGACTCTGTCTCAACAAAGAAAAGAAAAATAGGACACGGTGATGTGAGAGAGTACCGGGGATGGGGGTCATTGTAGATGGACTGGCAGGAAGCAGTCTCTGAGGAAGGACATCTAAACTGAGACCCGAATGATAAGGAGATGGCATCTGAAAGTCTGCCAGACAGAACAGTCAGTGCCAAGGCACTGAAGTGGGAATGTGCTGGGCAAGTTCAGGCTCAGAAAGCTGGGGGCTGGAGGGATTCCATTGATGGGGGATATGAGAAGTCAGGGAGGGAGGCATCTGATCGGAGCCCCATCTCCCGCTCTGAGCCTCCGTCTAAGTGTCCAGAGCTGCTGCAGCAGCCTCCAGGCTGATGTTGCCCCTAGGAGGAGTGGACAGTCCACCCCACTACCCTCCCAGGGTTGCCCTGACCCAGCTGTCCCTGCCCACAGGCATCTGTGGCTTCCTGACCTTTGGAGCTGCTGTGGATCCTGACGTGCTCCTGTCCTATCCCTCGGAAGACATGGCTGTGGCCGTTGCCCGAGCCTTCATCATCCTGAGCGTGCTCACCTCCTACCCTATCCTGCACTTCTGTGGGCGGTGAGCCCCCTTCCACTCCCCAGGGCCCCTCCGAGCCTGTGAGCCCTTCCAACATGGTCCTTTGGCCTTGTGTGGACCCCATCCTGTAGAAGGAGAAACTGAAGGCTATAGAAAAGAGTTGGTGCCTAGGATGGGTCCCTACATATCCCAGGCCAGGTCTCAGAAGTGCCCTTTGTCCTGGGGTCACCAGAACATTCTGTGAGTCCTGTAAGAATCTCTATCCAGAGCATGGTATGGTGGCTCACATCTCTAAACCCAGCACTTTGGGAGGCTGAGTCAGAAGGATCACTTGAGCCTAGGAGTTCAAGACCACCTGGGCAACCTAGTGAGACCCCCATCTCTACACAAAATAAAATAAATAGGCAGGTGTGGTGGCATGCACCTGTGGTCCCAGCTACTTAGCCACTTGGGAGGCTGAGGCAGAAGGATGGCTGGAGCCCAGGAGTTCAAGGCTGCAGTGAGCCAAGATTGCACCACTGCACTCCAGCCTGGGTGAGAGAGCCAGACCCTGTCTCAAAAAAAAAACACAAAAGAATCTCTATCCAGATCCTTTCCTGAGCTTTCACATGGACACCCTGCCCTTTAGATACCCCAGACAGTTCCTTTTAAGGAAAAAACAATATCAGTTTCCATGTGGTGTAAAGCAAAGTGCTAAGCTCTCCACATTCACCGTCTCTAGTCCCCGTGGTAAACAGAGTGCTGGTGGCCCGTTTTACAGTAGAGGAAACTGAGGCTCAGGAATGCGGCTTTCCCGGCAGTCTACCCAGTTAGGGGTCTGGCTCCTGTGAGCTAGAGGTGGGGGGCTGCTAACAGCAGGGGCACCTCTAAGCCCCTCTCCATGTGGGCAGGGCGGTGGTGGAAGGCCTGTGGCTGCGCTACCAGGGGGTTCCAGTGGAGGAGGACGTGGGGCGGGAGCGGCGGCGGCGAGTGCTGCAGACGCTGGTCTGGTTCCTGCTCACCCTGCTGCTGGCGCTCTTCATCCCTGACATTGGCAAGGTGATCTCAGTCATTGGAGGCCTGGCCGCCTGCTTCATCTTCATCTTCCCAGGTGCGGACCCCTGGCGCCCCATTTCACAGCCCCACAGCACAGACTCCCAGGGCCTCCCTAGCCTCGGCTCCCTACTTGCTCAAAACATGCAGGAGAGAGTAACCGCCAGCACTAATTGATCACCCGCCTCGCCTCTGTACTAGCCCCTATCCAAGCATTATCTCCTGGAAAGAAGGTGTAGTGGAGATCACACGTGGGGCTCAGAAAGGGTCACAGACTTGCCTAGAGCTTAACAAACTCAACTAGTAACAAACCTTGTCCATCCCACACTGTCTGGGTCCAGAGTCTATTCTCTTAACCATTCATTCAGGTGTCTGCTGCTCCCTGACTATGGGGGATCTATCTGGCTGGTTCAGCCCATTACAGCCCAGAGGGCAGTGGGGTCTGGGGTGGCACCCTGACACAGACATCAGGGAACCTGGGTTCCAGACACAGATCTACTGCCAGATCCCTGGAGAACTGTCCTGTCTGCCCAGCCATGAGTTCCACCCTTACCCAGCTTGTGTCTATCCAGGAAGCCACCTTCAAAGCCCCAGCTACTCTGCTTGGAGCAGGGGAGCCAGATCTGCTCGGAAGTGTACTGGGAAGACCCCTGGGGTTGGGCCACCACTGAGTCACCATTGAGTGCTGCCCCTTTAGCTCCAAGTCTAGCATGCTGCCCAAGGGGTCTTGTCAGATGCCAGCCTGTCATGGGAGAGCAGATGCCAGACGACCCCAGCAGGATGTGGTGTTGGGGGCAGAGATGGAATTTCTAGAAGAGTAAACATGGGCCTTTCTCCATCCAGCACTGCTTCTTGGGAAAGGGGGTGGCTAGGAGGGAGGGAGCCCTCTCCCCTCACAAATGCTCAGGGTCACTTCTTCTCTTTTAGGGCTGTGCCTCATTCAAGCCAAACTCTCCGAGATGGAAGAGGTCAAACCAGCCAGGTAAAGCAGGGCCCAGCCCTTGATCCTCTCAGGGAGGCTCTGGGTTGGAACGTGGCTTTGTAGGGGCCTTAAAACAGATAGGAGTCAGAGGCTTGTGTACTTAGAAATCATGGGGTTTTGTTTTGGTTTTTTTTTGAGACGGAGTCTTGCTCTGTCGCCCAGCCTGGAGTGCAGTGGCACGATCTCAGCTCACTGCAAGCTCCGCCTCCCGGGTTCACGCCATTCTCCTGTCTCAGCCTCCTGAGTAGCTGGGACTACAGATGCCTGCCACTGCGCCCAGCTAATTTTTGTATTTTTAGTAAAGATGAGGTTTCACCATGTTGGCCAGGCTGGTCTCGAACTCCTGACCTTAGGTGATCCTCCTTCCTCGGCCTCCCAAAGTGCTGGGATTACATGCATGAGCCACCACACCCAGCCGGGTTTTTTTTTTTTTTTAAATACTTTTAAAAATTGGGTAGTATGCTAGTTGTTAACAATTTAAACATTAATAAAGGGCTTAATAGAAAAAGATGGAAGTCCCTCTTCCCCCACAACCTGCTTGCCCCCACATCCCTTCTGAGATAGCTCCATGTTACCAGTATGGTCTGTGTCCTCAACCACTTCTGTACATGTGTGCATGTCTGTGTACACATAGCTATGCAGATGTATACACAGATGCAGGGCTCTTGTTTTGTGTTATGAAAAATGGTTTCAGCCAGGTGCAGTGGCTCACGCCTGTAATCCCAACACTCTGGGAGGCCAAGGCAGGTGGATCACCTGAGGTCAGGAGTTTGAGACCAGGATGGCCAATGTGGTAAAACCCCGTCTCTACTAAAAATACAAAAAATTACCTGGGCATGGTGGTGGCCACCTGTAATCCCAGCGACTCAGGAGGCTGAGGCAGGAGAATCGCTTGAACCTGGGAGGTGGAGGTTGCAGTGAGCTGAGAGAGCACCATTGCACTCTAGCCTGGCGACGGAGCGAAACGCTATCTCAAAAAAAATAAAATGGTTTCAGGTTCAGGTTTAGCTTTCCTGTTCTAGTCCCTTTGTTCCAGTTTCTAGTTAGGTCTCCACCCCTTACAGTCCCATATCGCGTTCAAACAGGTTTTCTCAAAGCTCTTACCCCACCTTTCTCAGCCTATACCCCCACTGCCTTAGACCCAGACCCCGCCTCCCCAGCTCCTATAATTTGTCCCACACCCTCTGTAATGATCCCCTGCTCTTCAGCAGGACCTGGCTCCTGGGCTTCTCTCAGCCCTTTCTGGCTATCAGCTTTTTCCAGCCTCCTCTTCCATATCCCTCCACTGACCAATGTCAGTCCACACCAATCTGCATTTTCTGGACTTAAAATTAGTATTGTATAGACAGCAGTTAATTATCTTGCCTTCCCAATGCTTTCATTTGTCCCTCTTGTCTAGGTGGTGAGCTCAGGGAGCCCCCCAACCCCCAGTCTAGTAGTGGAACAGTAGTTACCAATTGAAGTAACTGACATTTTTTTTTTTTTTTTTTTTTTTTGAGATGGAGTTCGGAGTTTTGCTCTTTTTGCCCAGGCTGGAGTGCAATGGTGTGATCTCAGCTCACCAACGTCCTCCTCCTAGGTTCAAGTGATTTTCCTGCCTCCTGAGTAGCTGAGATTACAGGCACACGCCACCACGCCTGGCTAATTTTGTATTTTTACTTTTATTTTTATTTTTGAGATGGAGTCTCGCTCTGTTGCCCAGGCTGGAATGCAGTGGCGTGATCTTGGCTCACTGCAACCTCCGCCTCCCAGGTTCAAGTGATTCTCCTTCCTCAGCCTTCTGAGTACCTGGAACTACAGGCATGCGCCACCACACCCAGCTAATTTTTTTTGTATTTTTAGTAGACACGGGGTTTCACCATATTGGTCAGCTGGTCTTAAACTCCTGACCTCATGATCCGCCTGCCTTGGCCTCCCAAGGTGCTGGGATTTCAGGTGTGAGCCACCATGCCCGGCTTAATTTTGTATTATTAGTAGAGATAGGGTTTCACCATGTTGGCCAGGCTGGTCTTAAACTCCTGACCTCAGGTGATCTGCCCGCCTCAGCCTCCCAAAGTGCTGGGATTACTGGCATGAGCCACCATGCCTGGCCTCTGACATTCTTTTTTACCATCCAAAATATTTAAAGGCCTTAGGAGGAGTATTGCCCCCTAAAATCATTTGAAGACAGATCTCAGGTCCCATTTGTTTATTTTGTTCAGGTAGTTTTTTTAAAACCTCTAGACAGCTCGAAGGCCAGAAAAAAAAAAAAAAAAAAAAGATTTGTTTTGATCTTCAAAGGCCATATGCAAAAACAAGGACTGAGTTCCCCCCAACACTTTTTCTTTACAAGACGGGGTCTCACTATGTTGCCTAGGCTGGCCTTGCACTCCTGAACTCAAGTGATCCTCCTGCCTCAGCCTCCCAAAGTGCTGGGATTACAAGCCTGAGCCATGGCATTTGTTCTGCCACTTGCTCTTTTTCACTTAACTGCATCAGCATAAGAAGATCTGCTGCTTTTTTAAAATTTTTATTTATTTATTTATTTTAAGAAAGATTGAATGACGGAGTCTTGGAAGACAAAAATATTAAAAAAAAAAAAAAAAAATTTTGTCCAGGCCCTGTGGCTCACACCTGTAATCCCAGCACACTGGGAGGCTGAGGCGGGTGGATCACTTGAGGTCAGGAGTTCAAAACCAGCCTGACCAACATGGTGAAACCACGTCTCTACTAAAATTACAAAATTAGCCATGCGTGGTGGTACACGTCTGCAATCCCTGCTACTTGGGAGGTTGAGGCAGGAGAATCACTTGAACCCAGGAGGCAGAGGTTGCAGTGAGCTGAGATCATGCCATTGCACTCCAGCCTGGGCAACAAGAGTGAAACTCCATCTCAAAAAAAAAAAAAAATTTTTTTTTAGAGACAAGGTCTTGCCCTGTCATCCAGGCTAGAGTGCAGTGGTGCAGTCATAGCTCACTGCAGCCTCAACCCCTGGGCTCAAGTGATCCTCCCACCTCCGCCTCCCAAGTAGCTGTGACTACAGTCATGCACCACTATACCCAGCTACTTATTTTATTTTTTGTAGAGGCAGCATTCTTTTTTGTTTTGTTTTTGAGATGGAGTCTTGCTTTGTTGTTCAGGCTGGAGTGCTGGAGTGCAGTGGCGCGATCTCGGCTCACTGCAACCTCCGCCTCCTAGGCTCAAGCAATTCTCCTGCCTCAGCCTCCTGAGTAGCTGGGATTACAGACGCCCACTACCACGCCTGGCTAATTTTTTGTATTTATAGTAGATACGGGGTTTCACCATGTTGGCCAGGCTAGTCTCAAACTTCTGATCTCAAGTGATCCGCCTGCCTTGGCCTCCCAAAATGCTGGGATTACAGGCGTGAGCCACCGAGCCCGGCCAAGACAGTCTTTTACTTTGTTGCCCAGGCCCGTCTTGAACTCCTTGGCCTCGTGTAATCTCCTGCATCAGCCTCCCAAAGTGCTGAAATTACAGGTGTGAGCCACCACACCTGGCCATGCTTTTTCATTTTTAAAATGGCTGCAGAATATTCTCTTGTATGAAACTGTCCTGAATGTGATATTCTTATACTTCTTGGCACACATGTTCAAGGATTTGGGTAGGATCAGTTCTTAGATGGAAACTGTGAGGTCACAAGCCATGTTCATTTTACTTTGGCACATGGGTTCAAATTATCCTCCAAAAAGGCAGTGCTAGTTAAGAGTCCCAGCAGCAGTGAATGGGAGTCCCCTTTTCCTCACACCCCTGCCTGTACTGGATATTACAGCCTTTCTAAGTTTTGCTAGACAGATGGACGAAAAACACATTGTTTTCATGTGTACATTTCCCTGAATAGTAGAAAGCTTAAGAACAGGTGCATGCTTTTAAAAAACTTGTTACATAAAAGGGCCAGGTGTGGTGGCTCACACCTGTAATCTCAGTAGGCAGGTCACATGAGGTCAGGAGTTTGAGACTAGCCTGGCCAACATGGAGAAACCCCATCTCTACTAAAAATACAAAAATTAGCCAGGCATGGTGGCACATGCCTGTAATCCCAGCTACTCGGGAGGCTGAGGCAGGAGAATCGCTTGAACCCAGGAGGTGGATGTTGCAGTGAACCGAGATTGCACCACTGCACTCCAGCCTGAGTGACACAGCGAGACTCCGTCTCAACAACAACAACAAAAAAAACTTATTACATAACAATACTTGTTCATTATAAAAAACTTTAAAAATACAAACATGTTGGCTGGGCACAGTGGCTCACACCTGTAATCCCAGCACTTTGGGAGGCCAAGATGGGCGGATCATCTGAGGTCAGGAGTTCGAGACCAGCCTGACCAACATGGTGAAACCCCATCTCTACTAAAAATACAAAATTAGCCGGGCATGGTGGCACCTGCCTGTAATCCCAGCTACTTGAGAGACTGAGGCAGGAAAATTGCTTGAACCCAGGAGGCGGAGGTTGCAGTGAGCCGAGATCACACCATTACACTCCAGCCTGGGCAACAAGAGGGAAACTCTGTCTCAAAAAAAAAAAAAAAAAAAAAAAACATACAAACATGTCTAAAGAAGAAAAAAAATCGGCCAGGCACAGTGGCTCACGCCTGTAATCCCAACACCTTGGGAGGCCAAGACAGGCAGATCACCTGAGGTCAGGAGTTCGAGACCAGCCTAGCCAACACGGTGAAACCCGGTCTCTACCAAAAATACAAAAATTAGCTGGGCATGGTGGCGTGCACCTGTAATCCCAGGTACCCTGGAGGCTGAGGCACAAGAATCATTTGATCCTGGGAGGTTGCGGTGAGCCGAGATCGCACCACTGCACTCCAGCCTGGGTGACAGAGTGAGATTCCATCTCAAAACAACAACAACAACAACAAACCCAAAAAATTAGCTGGGTGTGGTGGTGGGCGCCTGTAAATACAGGTGACCTCAGAACTTGGCCTCCCAAAGTTCTGGGATTACAGGCGTGAGCCACCACACCCAGCCATTTTTTGTATTTTTTTTTTAGAAGAGACAGGGTTTCACCACGTTGGCCAGGCTGGTCTCAAACTCCTGACCTCAGGTGATCCACCTGCCTCGGCCTCCCAAAGTGCTGAGATTACAGGCGTGAGCCACTGCACCCAGCCAGAAATCGCCCTTTTTCAATTCCATTTTATCTTCTTGCTGTTATTGGTACATACATTTGCAGATGTCTGCTTTTTGTTTCCTTTTTTTAATGAAATAGACCACATTCCATGTGACCTGCTTTTTTCTGAACATCTTTCCATCAGGATGCCTACATTCGAATCCTGGCATGATGTGACCAATCAGTTACTCCCATTAGATCTTGGTCTTCTTACCTATGGACTAGGGACAATACACCTGGCCCCACATTACCTTCGTATTGAAGTCTTTGGGAAGTAGGAAGTGCTCTACCAACAGGAGAAGTGCGATAATTACACTAATTAACAGTTATATATATTGAAGTCTGCAGTTATGGGATGGGATGACTGATCAGACCTCTCTCACCCTCTGTTCTACAGCTGGTGGGTGCTGGTCAGCTACGGAGTACTCTTGGTCACCCTGGGAGCCTTCATCTTCGGCCAGACCACAGCCAACGCCATCTTTGTGGATCTCTTGGCATAACCACTGCCTCCCAGGGAACACAAGGCCTTTGCCATTGGTCGCAGGAACCCATCTCTTAGAGCTATGGGGCCATGCTTAGCCCACGATCATTCCAACTGGTGGGATGACATCCAGACATCCTCTTCCAGGGAGTGGGGCAAACTCAGGCCCCACACCTCTGGACAGCTCAAACCCAGTTGCTTTCCTGTTCCCCAGTCCTGGCAGTGCCGTGGATGGCGGCAGGAAGTCTCACATCATAGAGGAAACTTCCTCCTCTCCCAGTTCTCAACTTCTCCATGCCTGGAATCCATGGGTGAAGAGAATCGGTAGATCTCATAAGAAAGAATCCAGTCTGACTTCCCTCTGGAGAATGACTATGGACAGAAAGCCACCATCCTCCACAGAGCACCCTGTCCTGAGTAGGGGCTGTGCTCATTACCCCAGGCCAGTGGTAGCTTCTTCAGGAGTCTGGCCACTTCCAAAGGTAGCACTGAAGTCGTGCAAATGCATAGTCAGGTAGATTCAGACCTTGTCCACACCTTCCTGGGCAACCCCCACCATGAACCTATCAGCCTCTTTCCCATAGCTAATAGACATTTCCCAGGCCTTGAGGGGCCCCACCCTGTCTCTTTCATCAAACCTGATGGTCCAGGCTGGGCATCCCTCTCCTCCTCCATCCCCAGACCTCACCAGGTCTAATGTTTACAAACGGTGCCAGCCCGGCTCTGAAGCCAAGGGCCGTCCCGTGCCACGGTGCTGTGAGTATTCCTCCGTTAGCTTTCCCCATAAGGTTGGGGGTATCTGCTTTTCTGTCTGAGACGGGCCTCTCTTTTCAGAGGCCCCAGGGTGGGTGATGGAGAAGGCTGAGAACCTTTCAGACCCTCTGTGTGGGCTAGGCTGGTCAGAATCAGGGTGTACCTCCCCGACACCTTCTTTTTCAGTGATGTTTTCTCTTCTCCCTCCCTTTCTTCTGCCTCCTCCCCCGCCAGCCCTAGCGTGACTACCCAGAGACAAAAAAAAAAAAAAAAAAAAAAAAAAAAGGCAGGACTGGGCACGGTGGCTCGCGCCTGTAATCCCAGCACTTTGGGAGGCCAAGGCGGGCAGATGACTTGAGATCAGGAGTTTGAGACCAGCCTGGCCAACATGGCGAAACCCCATCTCTACTAAAAATACAAAAAATTAGCCAGGCATGGTGGCAGGCATCTGTAATCCCAGCTACTTGGGAGGCTGAGGCAGCAGAACCGCTTAAACCCAGAGGCAGAGATTGCAGTGAGCTGAGATCGTGCCATTGCACTCCAGCTTGGGCAACAAGAGTGAAACTTCATCTCAAAAAAACAAAAACAAACAAAAAGGCAGCTAGGTTGTCACTGATGGGCAGCATTTGAGCCTGCCACACTGGCCTGGAAGTTTCCCTTCCAGTCTGGATTTTGTCTGCTCCTTCCTTCCCCCTCACCCCATCACCTCTTCACCTCCCATCCCATTTCACTGTGTAGCTCAGTCTCTCCCACGCACATAATTGGGAGCAGTGTGAGCTCTTACCAGCCTCCTGAGCAACGCATGTCCGTCAGGCCTGGCCTCAGTGGCCAGCCACATTGATGTCACACTGGAATTGTTACCCCAGACAGGGTGAAGAGATAGGCTATCTCCCCACCTCCCACCCCACTCCCCACTATATTCCCGTTTTGACCACCTCAGCCCCTCAGCTGCCCCCTCTCACTTTGGCCAATCCCAGGCACCAATCAGACTTCCTTTTCCACCTGGAGTCCCTAGCATTTCCTTGTCCCCTCTTCCCCAAAACCTCTGTACAGGGTATGAGAGGGACCCCCTGCCCAGCTGCCCACCACTCAGGGCAGTCTGATCTAAGAAGCAGAAGCCGGTTGGAGGCTGGCTGGGCTTCTGTCCAATCCCCAGATGGATAACCTGCCTTTTCTCACATCCCCTCTTGGTGCCTGATCTTCTCTGCCCCTGGGGCCAGACCCATTGTGCTGTTTTCTGTCAGTCTCTGGCACAGCACCAAGCTCTGCCAGCACCAGTCCCTGACAGGGCTAGGAGGACAATCTGGTCAGCAGGGCTGCAGTCCCCCAGTGCCATGTTTCGGGGGTCGAGGGATGTAAGTGGAGTCATTGCACAGAGACCGACCAGTCAGAAGGAGCTGGAATCTGGCCTCTTGTCCTAACCTCAGGAGCCCCCTCCCATCCTCTCCCCACCCTCCCTGTCGGGGTACTTCACTGTTTCTTTTCTACTTGTGTATACCCGGGAAAGGGAAGATGGTTAATAAAAGGGATTTGTGCTGCTGAGCTGTGTCCCCTGTGTCTGGTCCTGGGGACAGAGTCCGGGCCATTGCCAAGAGGAAGAAGGGCTGGGGTAGGAGGTGTAGATGGCATGTCACTGTCTCTGACCCCTATCTCCGGAATGGCACCGCCATGCTCCCTCTACCAAGCAGGGACCTGCAAGTGGCTCTTGCCACCCCTGCTTTCTTCCACATTCTACCTGTCCTTCTCCAATGACTTAGGAATGTATCGCAGTCTTCAATCCTGCGACCTCTGCCTTCACTCAAGCCCTCACTGTGTCTTTCCTGTGCCTTTGTGGTCTCAGACTGTCCCCCTGACTTCAGATCTTGGCAAGAGCTTCAAACTCCTGAGTATCCACCCCCATCTTTTCAGAGGCAAGTGTTGAGCAGGTCCCAGGTGTCTTGGTTATGGAGACACCAGTCACCATGCTCAGTGCTGGCAAGAAAACCAGCAAAGGCCGGGTGTGGTGGCTCACACCTGTAATCCTAGCACTTTGGGAGAACAGGGTGGGCAGATCACCTGAGGTCAGAAGTTCGAGACCAGTCTGGCCAACATGCTGAAACCCCGTCTCTACTAAAAATACAAAAATTAGCTGCACGTGGTGGCGCATGCCTGTAATCCCAGCTACTTGGGAGACTGAGACGGGATAATTGCTTGAACCCAGGAGGCGGAGGTTGCAGTGAGCTGAGATCATGCCATTGCACTCCAGCCTGGGCAACAAGAGTGTGAAACTCTGTCTCAAAAAAAAAAAGAACCAGCAAAATAGACTCCAGCACTGCTGTCAGCCTAGTTGTGGGAAGACTGATGCTAAGCAAGCAGTGACACAAATATACACTTCCAAACTGTGATAAGTGCCAAGGAAGGAAAATACAGTGTGTTAGTCTGGGGTCTGGAAAGTTGTCTGGGGAGTCGAGGAAGACTTCCTGGAGGAAGTCATGTTTGAGCTGGCCTGTGACTGATGAGTAGGAATTAGTGAAGAGAGGTGGGGAGACTTTGCCAAGCAATGGAAACTGCATGTGCAAAGGCCTTGAGCTGGGAGGAACATGACTTCGGGAACTGAAAAGTGGCCAAGGTAGCCAGATATCGTGTGTTGGGAGGGTCTTAAATGACTCCCCGTTGCCTTTAGGGTCAAGTCTAACCAGCTCATCTCTCACCATTCTTCCCCTCTCTGCTCCAGCCACACTTGAGTGAAGGTCAGGCTCCAACTCCTAGTAAAAGTGGGGGACTGACCCCGCAAGGAAGAAATACTTCAGAAGGGCTCGAAGGGTAGGTGGGCTTTAGGCTTTGGGCTTTGGGCCTGACTAGGGAGCAAATAACTGGAGGTTGAGTTTCACCTTCTCTGAACAGAAGGAAGGAAAGGATGCATCTATGCCAAAGGATACTCCAGTGCAAACAGCCAAATTCATCCATTCATACACTTCACTCAAGACATCCTCATCGCCGGGTGCGGTGGCTCACGCTTGTAATCCCAGCAATTTGGGAGGCCGAGGGGGGCAGATCACGAGGTCAGGAGATCGAGACCACGGTGAAACCCCGTCTCTACTAAAAATACAAAAAAATTAGCCGGGTGTGGTGGTGGGCACCTGTAGTCCCAGCTACTGGGAGAGGCTGAGGCAGGAGAATGGCGTGAACCCGGGAGGCGGAGCTTGCAGTGAGCTGAGATCGCGCCACTGCACTCCAGCCTGGGCGACAGAGCGAGACTCCGTCTCAAAAAAAAAAAAAGACATCCTCATCCTGGTGCCACGGGTAGATAATGAGAAATTACTTAATGGATACAATGTACATTATTTCAGTGATGGATACACTAAAATCCCAGACTTCACCACTTACGCAATATAGCCATGTAACAAAATGGTACTTGTACCCCTAAAATGTATACAATTTTTTTTTTTTTTTGAGACAGAGTTTCCCTCCTGTCACCCATGCTGGAGTGTTCTTGTTGCCCAGGTTGGAGTGCAATGGTGCGATCTCAGCTCACTGCAACCTGCACCTCCTGGGTTCAAGCGATTCTCCTACCTCAGCCTCCCAAATAGCTGGGATTACAGGCACCCACCACCATGCCCGGCTAATTTTTGTATTTTTAGTAGAGATGGGGTTTCATCATGTTGGTCAGGCTGGTCTCAAACTCCTGACTTCAGGTGATCCACTCGCCTCGGCCTCCCAAAGTGCTGGGATTACAGGTGTGAGCCACGGTGCCCAGCCTACAGATTTTTGAAAAAAGACATCCCCATCCTAATGTCCCAAATACTTGTAAGCACTTGGTTAATGTCCGTCTCTCCCATTAGATTGTAAGCTCCATGACAGCAGGCTTATGTCTTCTTTACCCACCAGGCGCCTCCACCCAGTGCCTGGCACAAGCGCTCAGTAGTTACTGAAAGAATGAATGAAGGCCGGGCGCGGTGGCTCACGGTTGTAATCCCAGCACTTTGGGAGGCCGAGGCGGGCGGATCACGAGGTCAGGAGATCGAAACCACGGTGAAACCCCGTCTCTACTAAAAATACAAAAAATTAGCCGGGCGTGGTAGTGGGCGCCTGTAGTCCCAGCTACTTGGAGAGGCTGAGACAGGAGAATGGCGTGAACCCGGGAGGCAGAGCTTGCAGTGAGCCGAGATCGCGCCACTGCACTCTAGCCTGGGCGACAGAGCAAGACTCCATCTCAAAAAAAAAAAAAAAAAAAAAAAGAATGAATGAATGAATGAATAGCAGCGTTTGTTGAGTTCTTATATTGTGATGACACTTTACTTGCACAATCATGTGGTCTTTACATTTCTATGAAGAAGCAAAAGCTAAGAGAAGTTAAATATTTTGCCCATGGTCCCACAGGTTTTATGACTGGAGGCAGACAGCGCTTTTTTTTTTTTTTTTTTTTTTTTTTTTTTTTTTTTTTTGAGACGGAGTCTCGCTCTGTCGCCCAGGCTGGAGTGCAGTGGCGCAATCTCAGCTCACTGCAAGCTCCGCCTCCCGGGTTCACGCCATTCTCCTGCCTCAGCCTCTCCGAGTAGCTGGGACTACAGGCGCCCGCCACCACGCCCGGCTAATTTTTGTGTATTTTTAGTAGAGACGGGGTTTCACCGTGGTCTCGATCTCCTGACCTCGTGATCTGCCCCCCTCGGCCTCCCAAAGTGCTGGGATTACAAGCGTGAGCCACCACCCGGCCAGACAGCGCTTTTAACTTGCATAAATAGACAAGTGAGCAGGCCAGGTGCAGTGGCTCAGGTCTGTAATTGCAGTGCTTTGGGAGGTGGATTGCATAAGGCCAGGAGTTCAAGGCCAGCCTGGGCAACATAGTAAGACCCATCTCTGCAAAAAAAAAAAAAATATATATATATATATGAAAAAAGCTGGGCACAGTGGCTCACACCTATAATCCCAGCACTTTGGGAGCCTGAGGTGGGCAAATCACTTGAGGTCAGAAGTTCAAGACCAGCCTGGCCAACATGGTGAAACCCTGTCTCTACTAAAAATACAAAAATTAGTCGGGTGTGGTGGCGGGCGCCTGTAATCCCAGCTACTCAGGAGGCTGAGGCAGGAGAATCACTTGAACCCAGGAGGCACAGGTTGCAGTGAGCCAAGATTGTGCTTCTGCACTCCAGCTTCAGCAACAGCAAGACTCAGCCTCAAAAAAAAATCAAAAACATATATAGAGAGTGCTTACCTGTAGTCCTAGCTACTCACGAGGCTGCGGTAGGAGAATCACTTGAGCCTAGGAGTTTTAAGCTTACAGTGAGCTGTGATTGTGTCACTGCACTCTAGCCTGGATGACAGAGCAAGATCCTGTCTCAAAAAAAAAAAAAAAAAAAGAAATGTACAAATTAAACTTCCTCCCAAGAGGACCCATGTTGGGGTTTCCCTGCCACCTCCTGGGAGTCAGGGTGTTTCTAAGACTTTTTTTTTTTTTTCAGTTGGAGTCTCACTCTGTCACCCAGGCTGGAGTGCAGTGGTGCGATCTTGGCTCACTGCAACCTCCGTCTCCCGGTTCAAGTGATTCTCCTGCCTCAGCCTCCTGAGTAGCTGGCACTACAGGCACATGCCACCACACCCAGCTGATTTTTATATTTTTAGTAGAGACAAGGTTTCACCATGTTGGCCAGAATGGTATCAATCTCTTGACCTCGTGATCCGCCCACCTTGGCCTCCAAAAGTGCTGGGATTACAGGCGTGAGCCACCATGCCCAGCCTGTTTCTAAGACTTTAACATGCATACGAGTGCACACAATTATCGCAAATCCCCTGGTGGCTCTCCTTGGGCTACAAATTCTGATTCACTAGGTCTGGAGTGGGGCCTGAGGTCTGCATCACTAACACTCCCAAAGATGCCAACACTCTGGTAATCCCTGGGCCACACTTTTGAGTGGCAGGTGCCTCATGGACAGCGCAGAGTCGTTGGCATCAGACAGACCTGGCTTGAATCCTGGCAATGCCTCTTAACACTGTGAGAACTCAGGGAGTTACTTCACTTCCCTGAACTTCCATTTCCTCATCTATAAAGTGGGGTGATGACGCCCACTTTGTAGATGTAGACATTACAAATGCAAGGATGATGGCATGATAATACATGTCAAGTGCCTGGCCAACAGCAGTGACTATGTCAGTCATTTTGCTGAACTAGAAGGAACAGGGAATGTATAACAGCTGTTTCTTCCTTTGGTCAGTAGAGATTACCTTTGCATAATCTCTGCTCATGAAAGTGGGAACCCTGTAGCCACAGAAGAGACTCCAGGCCTCTGAGTCACTGGAGCTCCTGGAGACTTGGCTGCTGCTTGGTACATCTGAGTGACACCCGTATACTAAGGCAAGGCCACTCTCAGTCATGGCCCAGAGCCTGATGAGGGAATCAGACCAACTGAATAATCACAGATGCTAACCGTATAGGTACATATACTAGATATAGATATTACAAACCCAGATTTGGTACTGAAATAATTTGGTAATAATGTTAGGTATGATACAATTTAAAAAATGTTGGTAGATGTAGAGGAAGGCCAGAGACTTTGCAGACAGGAAGAAGGTAGACGCCTTGTCCTCCAAACTTGTCAAGTTCCCTAGGGGAAACAGACACAAGATTCATCCGTTTGATCCTTCTCCCATTAAAAACACAATTGGGGGCCAGGTGCAGCGGCTCACGCCTGTAATCCCAGCACTTTGGGAGGCCGAGGCGGGTGGATCACGAGGTCAATAGATCGAGACCATCCTGGCCAACATGGTGAAACCCCATCTCTACTAAAAATACAAAAACTTAGCTGGGCGTGATGGCACATGCCTGTAGTCCTAGCTACTTGGGAGGCTGAGGCAGCAGAATCGCTTGAACCCAGGAGGCAGAGGTTGCAGTGAGCCAAGAAAGCCCCACTACACTCCAGCCTGGGCGATAGAGTGAGACTCCATCTCAAAAAAAAAAAAAAAAAGAAAAAAATAAAGGGCTGGGTGCGGTGGCTCACACCTTTAATCCCAGCACTTTGAGAGGCTGAGGTGGGCAGATCACTTGAGGCCAGGAGATCGAGACCAGTCTGGCCAACATGGCGAAACACTGTCTCTACTAAAAATACAAAATAAATTAGCCAGGCATGGTGGCGTGTGCCTGTAGTCCCAACTACTTGGGAGGCTGAAGCAGAAGAATTGCTTGAACCTGGAAGGCAGAGGTTGCAGTGAGTCGAGACGGCACCACTGCACTCCAGCCTGGTCGAGTGCAAGATTCCATCTCCAAAAAAAAAGAAAAAATTAGCCCAGCGTGGTGGTACATACCTGTAGTCCCAGCTACTCTGGAGACTGAGGCACAAGAATCGCTTGAACCTGGGAAGCAGAGGTTGCAGTGAGTCAAGATCGCCCCACTGCACGCCAGCCTGGGCAACAGAGCAAGACTGTGTCTAAAAAAAAAAGATGCATTAGTTAAGAGATGCTACAGATAAATCCTAAAATCCCAGTGGCTTAACACCATAAACGTTCATATCTCACTGACGTCACACAGTCCAATGCAAGTGGCCCTGCTCAGGCACATGGAAGGCAAGGGTGAGTCTTGGGGCTAGCAGGTGGGTGGTTGAAAATAATACAAATTGCTGGGCACAGTGGCTCACGCCTGTAATCCCAGCACTTTGGGATGCTGAGGCCGGCAGATCACGAGGTGAAGAGATCAAGACCATCCTGGCCAACATTGTGAAACCCCGTCTCTAACAAAAATACAAAAATTAGCTGGACGTGGTGGCACATGCCTGTAGTCCCAGCTACTCGGGAGGCTGAGGCAGAAGAATTGCTCGAAACTGGGAGGCAGAGGTTGCAGTAAGCTGAGATCGCACCGCTGCACTCCAACCTGGAGACAGAGTGAGACGCCATCTCAAAAAAAGAAAAAAAGCTGGGTGCGGTGGCTCACACTTGTGATCCCAGCACTCTGGGAGGCCAAGGCAGGTGGATCACAAGATCAGGAGATGGAGACCATCCTGGCTAACACAGTGAAACCCCATCTCTACTAAAAATACAAAAATTAGCCAGGCGTAGTGGCGGGCGCCTGTGGTCTCAGCTGCTGGGGAGGCTGAGGCAGGAGAATGGCGTAAACCAAGATCGTGCCACTGCACTCCAGCCTGGGCAACAGAGCAAGACTCCGTCTCAAAGAAAAGAAAAGAAAAGAAAATTATTCAAACAAACAACAACAACAACAACAACAAAAAATGACATCCCCATCCTAATGTCCCATATACTTGTAAGCACTTGGTGTGGGAGTCAGATATGGAGAAAAGCCCGCTGAGCAGAACGCATAAAACTTGGGCTTTGGAGACCAAAAGATCAAAGTCAGACTCCCAACTAATTCCTCCACTGGCTCCTTAGCTATGTGACCTCAAGTAAGTTATTTAACGTCCCCGGATCTTAATTTCATCAGCTGCGAAAACAGGAATAATAATATCATCTGATGTTTAGCTTTCTCATCTCTCCTGTTCTCTATTGTTGCATAATAAACCACCCCAAAACTTAGAGGCTTTAAACAAAAGTTTACTTTCGTAACAATCCTGTGGGTTGACCAGGATCAGCTGGGTGGTTCTTCTCTTCTGTGTAGTGTTAGTTAGAGCTGGAGCTGCAGCCATGTGGAGGCTTACTTGGGGCACAGTGTCCAAGATGGCGCACTCACTTGCTGGCTGCTGGCTGGGAACTCTCCTGAGCTGTTATCTGGAGCATCTGCACATGATCTCTCCATGTGGCTTCAACTTCTCATAGTGTGGTGGCTGCATTCTTGGGAGAGTCCCAACAGTGGTGTGATCTTGGCTCACTGCAACCTCTGCTTCCCTGATCCTCCCACCCCAACCCCCCGAGTAGCTGGGACTACAGGGGCATGCCACCACACCCAGCTAATTTTTTGTATTTTTTTTTGTAGGGGTCTTTTGTATTTTCTTGATGGGGTCTCGCCATATTGCCCAGGCTTATCTTGGATTCCTGAGTGCAAAGCGATCTGCCCACCTCGGTCTCCCAAAGTGCTGGGGTTACAGGTGTGAGCCACCATGCCCAGCCCAATAGTGAGCATTTCAAGAGGCCCAGAGAGAAGCATCTTCAGCTACAGGAGTCCCAGAATGCCACTTGTGTAGCATTCTCTCAGGCAAGTGAGTCACAGGGCCCAAGAAAATTCAAGTGGAGGGGAGCTAGACCCCCCTTCTTCAAGAGAGAAGTGATGAAGAACTTGTGGCCATTTTATCTAGCACATAATCTGGAAAATATACACAAATACTTGGATCAAAGGGTTTTTGCAAGAATTATATGGAATTTGTAGAAAGTACCTTGCCCGTAATGAGGGATGATTGAAGAAATAAATGAAAAAATAAATAAATAAACCATTGACTGTTGTTATTCTTTA
Source organism: Nomascus leucogenys (assembly GCF_006542625.1). NCBI lineage: Eukaryota > Metazoa > Chordata > Mammalia > Primates > Hylobatidae > Nomascus > Nomascus leucogenys. The sequence continues at coordinate 61,613,953 of NC_044382.1, forward strand.
AAAAGGTTACATTTGGCATCAAACAGTACCTTAAGTAAATCAGGATGGAATTCTTCACATAAGAGGATTCACCTCACATCACTTTAAATAGCAAGCTTCCCTAGTTCCTGGAAAAGAGGACCTGGGTCATGTGTCATTTCACTGACATCCCACTAACTACAGCTGCACCCTGAACACTCAATGAGGTCTCTTCTGAAGGCCCAATGTGGAGAAAAAGGGTCTTGGTGGGAATGTGACTAGTTCTATCTCCTGGAGGGTCAGTGGTTGGACCAGGAACCTGATTCCCAGCCACCAGCTAAAACTGAATGACATCCCTTGGGCTTTGTTTGTTGGTCAAAAATGAGAATGGGGTGGGGCACAGTGGCTCACTCCTGTAATCCTAGCACTTTGGGAGACCTAGATGGGTGGATCACTTGAGGCTGGGAGTTCGAGACCAGCCTGGGCAATATGGTGAAACCCCATTTCTACTAAAAATACAAAAATTAGCTGGGCATGGTGGCATGCATCTGTAATCCCAGCTACTCGGGAGGCCAAGGCATGAGAGTCATTTGAATCCGGGAGGCAGAGGTTGCAGTGACCTGAGATTGCACCATTGCACTCCAGCCTGGGTGACAGAGCAAGACTCCATCTCAAAAAAAAAAAAAAAAAGTTTTCAAGTCACAGCCTCATCCTCAATAAACCACATTTTATTATGGGAGACAGGGAAGGGGATTCATTTGTTTAAAATAAAATGATTAAGATGATACAAGAGGGCCGGGCACAGCGGCTCACACCTGTAATCCCAGCATTTTGGGAGGCCAAGGTAGATGAGTCACTTGAGCCCAAGAGTTCAAGACCAACCTGGGCAACATGGCGAAACCTCATCTCTACTAAAAATACAAACAATTAGCCGGGTATGGTGGCACATGCCTGTAGTCCCAGCTACTTGGGAGTCTGAGGTGGAAAGATCATCTGAGCTTGGGAAGTCAAGGCTGCAGCAGGCCAAGATTGCACCACTGCCCTCCAGCCTGGGTGACCAGAGTGAGACCCGTCTAAAAAAAAAAAAAAAAAAAAATGTGATATAAGGGCAAAGAAGGAGCATAGAATTACACTCTGTCAATAAAAAGATAAGGAGCGCCAGAGGACTCTGAACTCCTTCCTAGCTGCCTCATGAATGACCTCTGAACCAGGAGCAAGTCCTACAGTCTCCTCCTCTGAAAGCCGGGAGCTTCTCCAACCTTTCAGCATTCCCATTTTGAGATTTCATGGGCTGTTCTTTGGGTTACTGATCCTATGGCCAGCTCTTGACTTCTATCTTCCCCGGTCACCCTGGATTCCATTTAGCCAGTTCATGCACATATGTAGCCATGCATCCATTCATGTATCCATCTGTCCTTCATCCATTTATCCATATATCTTTCTTTATTCCCTGCCCCCCACCCCGCCCCAAGACGGAGTCTTGCTCTGTGCCGCAGGCTGGAGTGCAGTGGCGCAATCTCGGCTCACTCTCGTCTCACTGAAACCTCTCCCTCCCTGGTTCAAGCTATTCTCCTGTCTCAACCTCCCGAGTAGCTGGGATTAACAGGTGCACCACCACATCCGGCTAATTTTTGTATTTTTAGTAGAGACGGGGTTTCACCATGTTGACCCGGCTGGTCTCGAACTCCTGAACTCGTGATCCGCCCAACTCAGCCTCCCAAGGTGCTGGGATTACAGGCGTAAGCCACCGTGCCAGGCCTTTTTTTTTTTTTTTTTTTTTTTTTTGAGACAGAGTCTTGCTCTGTTGCCCAGGCTGGAGTGCAGTGGCACCATCTTGGCTCACTGCAACCACTGCCTCCCTGGTTCAAGGGATTCTCCTGCCTCAGCCTCCCAAGCAGCTGGGATTACAGGCATGCACCACTACACCTGACTATTTTTTGTATTTTTATTAGAGATGGGGTTTCACCATGTTAGCCAGGCTGGCTCGAACTCCTGACCTCAAGTGATCCACCCACCTCGGCCTCCCAAAGTGCTGAGATTACAGGCATGAGCCATCACGCCCGGCCTAGTCCTAGTTTTGATTCAAGAATTTTGATTATGGCCAGGCACTGTGGCTCACGCCTGTAATTTCAACACTTTGGGAGACTGGGGCGGGCGGATCACTTGAGGTCAGGAGTTGGAGACTAGCCTGGCCAACACGGTGAAACCCCGTCTTTAAGAAAAAATGTAAAAAATTATCCGGGTGTGGTGGCACATGCCTGTAATCCCAGCTATTCGGGAGACCAAGGCAGGAGGGTGGCTTGAATCTGGGAGGAGGAGGTTGCAGTGAACCGAGATTGCGCCATTGCACTCCAGCCTGGGCAACAGAGCAAGACTCCGTCTCAGAAAAAATAAATAAATAAATCTCAACCTTTTCTTTTTTTGATGGGGATAGAAATTTTATTTATCCATGAAAGCCTCAAATCTGGGAACCTGATTTAATCCAACGTTCTTTTTTTTTTTTATTTTTTTTTTTGGAGACGGAGTTTTACTCTTGTTGCCCAGACTGGAGTGCAATGACACAATCTTGGCTCACTGTAACCTCCACCTCCCAGGTTCAAGCGGTTCTCCTGCCTCAGCCTCCATAGTAGCTGGGATTACAGGCACCTGCCACCACTGCCAGCCAATTTTTGTATTATTAGTAGAGATGGGATTTCATCATGACGGCCAGGCTGGTCTCAAACTCCTGACCTCAGGTCATCCACCTGCCTTGGCTTCCAAAGTGCTGGGATTACAGGCGTGAGCCACTGCACCCGGCCCCTAATCCAACATTCTTATTAAAATGAGAAGAAAACTGAGGCCCAGTGAAGGAAGGTGGCTTATCAAGGTAACCAGCAGTTAATGGCAGCCTGGAAGCCAGGCCTCCAGCCTCCTAGTCTAATGGTTAATGTTTAGCTGGCTGAGCCTCTGTCTCCGCCTATGTCCTTGGTGCTCAATCCAGGGAATGGAAAGATATGGATATGAGGAGGAAGCCCTGAGATCCTTCTCTGTCCTTTTTCCTCAAAAGCACAGACTCAGCAGTGACCTATTTCAGAAAAAGCACAAAACAGCAGCTAGCTGCCCATGGGTAGAGTCTGCAGTATCTACTCCTCCTCTATTCCCCCAGCTCTCTGCCTGCAGGTAGGGCTGTGGTCATGGGAAAAGGACTCAAGGAGGAGCTGCCAGGATAGACTGTGGCGGGACCTACCTGGAATGGAGTCTTAGCTTAGAGGCCCTCTGCAGCCAAAGAAGCTAAGGTGAGAGGAAAACACTGCATTCTGTGAGGACCCCAGCTCCCAACATTTGTAGACAAATGATTATTTCCTTTCATCTTCCGAGCTGAGACACAACCATTCACCACAGAACAAAGGCACTCGCGGCCGGGCGCGGTGGCTCACACTTGTAATCCCAGCACTTTGGGAGGCCAAGGCGGGCGGATCACGAGGTCAGGAGATTGAGACCACGGTGAAACCCCGTCTCTACTAAAAATACAAACAAATTAGCCGGGCGTGGTGGCGGGCGCCTGTAGTCCCAGCTACTCGGAGAGGCTGAGGCAGGAGAATGGCGTGAACCCAGGAGGCGGAGCTTGCAGTGAGCCGAGATTGCGCCACTGAACTCCAGCCTGGGCGACAGAGCGAGACTCTGTCTCAAAAAAAAAAAAAGAACAAAGGCACTCGCTTTCTGTAGCTCCCATCAGGGCTCTTTGCACTGGGAACAGGGCCAAACGGGGGCAAACTTTAAAAATAGTAAAAGGGCAAGATCCCCCAAAGCAAATGCTCAGTGTGTACAAGGCACACCCTAAGAACTGAGGCAGATGCTGCACACAGCAGATGGGAAGACAGACAGCAGACCAGACAAGTGACCAAGTCTGCGGGGCTGGTGCAGTCTCCGTGAAATAAAGCACCAGCCTGGCCTGAGGGAGAGCACGGCTTTTCCCGCTGCCTCTCAGTTCCCCCAACTTCGCTGCTGGGAGGTTCTTTACAACTAACTCCAGTCTCTCTGCTGCAAACTTCTCCTCTCTAATTCAGCCTCAGGGACTGAAATCCTCCTTTTGGATGGAGCCTGGGCCCTGGCTTCCGGTGCTGGCTCCAGCACTCACCACTACCTGACCTTGGGCAGGCCCCTCTGCGCTAGTCCCACATTTGTGAGATGGTGAGATTCTGTGGTTCCTTCCAGCTCTGGCTGATTAAATTGTCCTCAGCCTTCTCTCCCCAGAGGTTGTAAATAGAAGCCGTCGTGTGCTGATGTTTTGGGAAAAAAAAATAAACTGGAAGAGAAGAAAGACTAAGAAAAAAGAAAGAAGGGAGAAAGAAAGAAGAGGAAGGTAGGGAAAGGGGAGAAGAAGAAGAAGCATTTAACAACTAAGAGTGGGACCGGGCACAGTGGCTCACGACTATAATCCCAGCACTTTGGGAGGCTGAGGTGGGCAGATCACGAGGTCAGGAGATCGAGACCATCCTGGCTAACACAGTGAAACCCCGTCTCTACTAAAAATGGAAAAAAAATTAGCCGAGCATGGTGGCAGGTGCCTGTAGTCCCAGCTACTCGGGAGGCTGAGGCAGGAGGATGGCATGAACCCGGGAGGCAGAGCTTGCAGTGAGCCGAAATCGCGCCACTGCACTCCAGCCTGGGCAACAGAGCGAGACTCTGTCTCAAAAAAAAAAAAAAACTAAGAGCGGGACCAGGCACGGTGGCTCACGACTGTAATCCCAGCACTTTGGGAGGCCAAAGCAGGTGGATCACTTGAGGTCAGGAGTTCAAGACCAGCCTGGCCAACATGGTGAAACCCCATCTCTACTAAAAATACAAAAATTAGCCAGGCATAGTGACATTGCCTGTAATTTCAGCTACTCAAGAGGCTGAGGTACAAGAATTTCTTGAGCCTGGGAGGCAGAGGTTGCAGTGAGCCGAGATCACGCCACTATGCTCCAGCCTGGGCAACAGAGCAAGACTGTCTCAAAAAAAAAAAAAAAAAATATCTGAATGTCTGGCTTCTCTGAGAAACTGGAATTTCTGGCAACTCTGGTCCTCATTCCTGCTTAGAAACCATGAGCTAGAATTGGATGGACCCCTGCCGTCAAGTTCACTACCGGTCCAACCTGGCAGCTATTCTCATGTATATACCCTACCTGCCCCCAGGGAACATCTGGGTTTTAAAGAGCTGCAATTGACCTTGAACCAAATCAGCCAATTCCAGCCCACCCCTTTGCTTCCCTGCAACCTAGCGTTCACCCTGGGGCACTGAAATGCCAGTAGCTGAGCAGAGGTTTGCATCAGAGCCAGCTGTCCAATCAGCCTCTGCTCAGAAGCTCAGGCTGACAAAGGGAATGGGACTGACCAGGAACACTAGCCAAGGGCTGTGCAGGGAGTGAGGTGAGACAGATGCAGCCTCTCAGCTTCACCACAAACTTTAGCAGTTCACAAATCCCAACATCTTCCTTACTTGTCTGGCTGCTCATGGTTAACAGAAGCCCAGGGAGAAGCTGACTCTAACTTCTCTTCAGCCACACCCAAGATATTGGTATAAGGGAAGCTGGCACCATGAGTATTAGTATAAGGGAGGCTTCTGGGTTCTGCGCTAATACAGCTGGACCTCAAATAACCAGAGCCTAATGACCATTGTACGTAACTGAATTCCTGATTTATGTGGGTTTAGTCTTCTAACCTATATATTCCTTGATGTTTAAAATAAATAATCTTAACATGTGTTAGAAATCCTTTCTTCTAGCCAGGTGTGGTGGCATGCACCTGTAGTCCTAGCTACTTAGGAGGCTGAGGCGGGAGGATCCCTTGAGCCCAGGAGTTTGAGGCCAATCTGGACAACACAGTGAGACCCATCTCTAAAAAAAGAAATAAATCCTTTCTTCTTGAACAAACCTCATGAATAAAACCAAATCTTTCTTGGCTGATTTAAGGTCTGGAAAAGAGCTTCCCTTCCTATAAAAGTTGTTTTTAAGCACCTATGATGTGTCACCCCTGTCTAGGCTCGAGAACCGAGAAGGTGCAGGCAATGGGCCAGAGTGAGTACTAACCACAGAATGTTCCTGAGAAGTTGCCTTCATAGACTAATTCTAGTTTGTGTTTGTTTTTATTTTGAGACAAAGTTTTGCTCTGTCTCCCAGGCTGGAATGCAGTGTGTGATCTCGACTCACTGCAACCTCCGCCTCCTGGGTCCAAGCAATTCTCGTGCCTCAGCCTTCTGAGTAGCTGGGATTACAGGTGCACATCACCATGTCTGGTTAATTTTTATATGTTTAGTAAAGATGGGATTTCACCATGTTGGCCAGGCTGGTCTCAAACTCCTGACCTCAAGTGATCTGAGCCTCCCAAAGTGCTGGGATTACAGGCTTGAGCCACCACGCCCAGCCTATAGACTAATTCTAGTTTGAATGCCTTGCTTCCAACCCTGACTTCCTGGCTCTAGGTCGATTAGAGCTCCTTAGGGACCTTCACTTCAGTACAAGCTCTGGCTTGTACTGAATACTAGTTTGTGTCTTGAGGATTTGTTTTTTTTTTTTTCTCCTAAGGATTGAAAGCCCATGGGGGGAAAAAAATTCAAACTAATTGTGAGCTCCAGGTAGCTGAGTTCAAATTAACTGAGGTTTAACTGAACAGGGCTTGGGCACTGGGACAGTCTTGATATTTGAAATAGAGCAGAGTTAGAATTGGATAAGTCTGAATTTGAATCCTGGTTTTACCATTTCCAGTCAGTAGGATCTTATATAACTAACCTTTCTCAAGCATTTACTATGCATGCACTTAGCATGGTGTATAACACTTCCCGTGCATTATCATTTGATCAGTGAGCTCTAAACGCATCGCATAAGAAAGCTCAGGAAAGGCACTTTACCTCTCTGAGTCCGAATTTCTACATCTACATGGTGAAAACAAAAATAAACATCGGACAGGTTTGTTGGGTGAATTAAGTGAGCTCAGTGTTGGAACATCCTCAGCATTTGGGCTGGCCCAGGGTGTGTGCACTGCAGGTGTGGCCACCAGAACATAGAACATACCACTCTATCAAATGCATCCTGCCAGGGTGCTCTGCTGGGTAATCAGGTTTTGGTTGTTGATTTTTTTTTTTTTTTTTTTTTGAGATGGAGTTTTGCTCTTGTTGCCCAGGCTGGAGTGCAATGGCGCGATCTCCGCTCACTGCAACCTCCACCTCCTGGGTTCAAGCGATTCTCCTGCCTCAGCCTCCTGAGTAGCTGAGATTACAAGCATGGGCCACCATGCCCAGCTAATTTTTTTGTATTTTTAGCAGAGACGGGGTTTCTCCATGTTGGTCAGTCTGGTCTTGAACTCGCAACCTCAGGTGATCTGCCCCCTTCAGCCTCCCAAAGTGCTGGGATTACAGGTGTGAGCCACCCGCCTGGCTTTTTTTTTTTTTTTCTTTTTTTTTGAGACGGAGTCTCACTCTGTTGCCTAGGCTGGAGTGCAGTGGCATGATCTTGGCTCACTGCAACCTCCACCTCCGGGGTTCAAGCGATTCTCCTGCCTCAGGAGAATAGCTCCTGAGTAGCTGGGATTACAGGCACACGCCACCATGCCTTTTGTATTTTTTGTAGAGATGGGGTTTCACCATGTTGGTCAGCCTGGTCTCAAACTCCTGACCTCGTGATCTGCCTGCCTCAGCCTCCCGAAGTGCTGAGATTACAAGCGTGAGCCACCGCGTCTGGCCAATTTTTTTTATTTTTATTTTTTAAGAGACAGGGGCCTGGCTATATTGCCCAGGCTGGTCTTGAACTCCTGAGCTCAAGTGATCCTCCTGCCTCAGCATCCCAAACTGCCGGGACTACAGGCAAGGCATGAGCCACCATTCCTGGACCAGGTTTTAGTTTTTTTCTTAATTTTTTACAATCTTGCCCCACTCTTTCTTCATTTTAAAGGGAATTTATGCTCCTGTTTGGCTGGGCTGGGCTCATTCTGCCACACTGAGCTGCTTGCTCTTCTAACGTCCTCCAGAGTTTCTGGCTCCGTAGTCCTGAGTCTGCCTTGCCCACAGCCTTTATAGCCTGGCACTAGGTCAATCGGAGCTCCTGTGGGACCTTCAGCATAGCTGTGGCTTGTATGAAGGAAAAAGTAGGCCAGATGACTTCATCCCTGCCAAGAAGATCCTGCCTCACCCAGTAGGGCCATTTCCCAGCCAGAATTCTCTCCCTCCTCTGTGGAACTGCAGCCAGGACCACCATCCAGCCACAGCACCGAGGCTTTAAAGAAGAGTCCCTCGGGACTGTAAAAACCTGTGAAAGTGATCGGCCGGGCGCAGTGGCTCAAGCCTGTAATCCCAGCACTTTGGGAGGCTGAGGGGGGCAGATCACAAGGTCAGGAGATCGAGACCATCCTGGCTAACACGGTGAAACCCCGTCTCTACTAAAAATACAAAAAATTAGCCGGGTATGGTGGTGGACGCCTGTAGTCCCAGCTACTTGGGAGGCTGAGGCAGGAGAATGGCGTGAACCCGGGAGATGGAGCTTGCAGTGAGCCGAGATCGCACCACTGCACTCCAGCCTGGGTGACAGAGTGAGACTTCATCACAAAAAAGAAAACAACAACAACAAAAAAAACAAAACCAGTGACAGTGAAAGAAAGTGATCCTTTGGTATTGTGTCTTAGGGTGGCCAGGCAGGGTAAATGTCATGGGTATGTGACCCATGCAGTCACTCAGGAACCTCTGTTTAGAAGGTCCCTGCTCTTGGTTTAATGCTCTTGAATTTTTTTTTTTTTTTTTGAGACAAGAGTCTTGCTCTGTCGCCCAGGCTATAGTGCACACTGACCCAATCTTGGCTCATAGCAACCCCGGCCTCCTGAGTTCAAGTGATTCTCCTGCCTCAGCCTCCCGAGTAGCTGGGATTACATGCGCCCACCACCACACCCGGTTAATTTTTGTATTTTTAGTAGAGACGAGGTTTCACCATGTTGGCCAGGCTGGCCTCGAACTCTTGACCTCAAGTGATCCGCCCGCCTCAGCCTCCCAAAGTGTTAGGATTACAGGCATGAGCCACTGAGCCCGGCCTAAATTCTTCCTAACTCTTGAACAAGGGCCCTGCACATTATGTAGCCAGTCCTGTGGCCAGGAAGCTGCCCAGCTGCCTGGAAGTGGGCCTCTTGGGAGGCGGCCCTGTGTTAGCAAGAGAACATTGGCTTCCCTTTGTTTTCTGGGGTCCTCGCTGAGGACTCATGCTGCCCCAGTTCTTGCAGCTGGTTCCTGGCCTGCCTTCAGCCCCACCAGCATATGGGTTGGGGTGGCAGCTATGGATGGAGGTGTCCGCAGGATCATTAGTGGCAAGCTTCAACTGCAGCCACAGGATTTCCTAGTCAGAAAGACCTCAGCAGTCATTGGCTGCAACCCTCCCACTACAGAAAAAGGGAACCTGAGACCCAGAGAAGGAAGAGAGTATTATGAAGTTACACAGCAAGAAGATGTTTAGGCTTAAAAAAATGGTTCTTTCTGTATAGCCTACATCCTGCTGAGGGTAGACCAGCAGTGAAAAGAAGGAGGGTTTATTTAGCACTGGGCTGGGCCTTGGAAGACTTCTCTCATCTTTTTTTTTGAGACAGAGTCTCGCTTTGTCACCCAGGCTGGATTGCAGTGGCACGATCTTGGGTCACTGCAAACTGCGCCTCCCAGGTTCAAGCGATTCTCTTGCCTCAGCCTCCCGAGTAGCTAGGATTACAAGGGCCCACAACTGCGCTCAGCTAATTTTTGTATTTTTAGTAGAGACGGGGTTTCATCATGTTGGCCAGGTTGGTCTTGAACTCCTGACCTCAAGTGATCCTCCTGCCTCAGCCTCCCAAAGTGCTGGGATTAGAGGTGTGAGGCGCTGGGCCTGGCTAAGACTCCTCTCATCTTAACTAAACCATGTGAAGTTAGGTTTAGCTCCTGTTAGGGAGGATCTCTGCTTTCTGGGAGCAGCCCTGCATGAGATTTAATCAAAGCAGCCCAGTCCAGCCAAACAGGAGCATAAGTTCCCTTTAAAATGAAGAGAGGGTGGGGCAAGATTGTAAAATATTAAGAAAAAAACTAAAGCCTGGGCCAGATATGGTGGCTTATGCCTGTAGTCCCGGCACTTTGGGATGCTGAGGCGGGAAGACCACTTGAGCTCAGGAGTTCAAGACTAGCGTGGGCTACATAGCCAAAAAAAAAAAATGCCCATGGTGAAACCCCGTCTCTACAAAAAATATAAAAATTAGCCGGGCGAGGTAGCGTGAGCCTGTAATCCCAGCTACTCAGGAGGCTGAGGCAGGAGAATTGCTTGAACCCGGGAGGAGTAGGTTGCAGTGAGCCGAGATCGTGCAGCTGCATTCCAGCCTAGGCGACAGAGCTGGGTCTTAGTTGGTATCACCTTGGCCAGTCACTCCCCATCTCTGGGTCCCAGTGTTTTCACCAATCCATTGCCTTGCGGACCTTAATTCCAGATCATATGAGTAAAATCCCATGGAAAGGAAACCATCCTGAGCATACTAAACCTGCAGTCAGTTCACACTCCTGGATGAGACAGAGGCCATACAAGTCTCATCTCCAACACCTCCCAGCTATTCCTTAACCTCTGCAGGCCTTAGTTTCCGCATCTATGAAATGGGCAACAATAAAGTTAGTGTTGTGAGGATTTACATCATGTAGGTAAAGAAGTTTAGCATAATATGTGCCCTGGAAACAAACTGATTAGTTCAAATTTGGGCTCTGACATATAGCAGCTATGTGCCCTAGAGCAAATAAACCTGTCTGAGCTTCAGTTTCCTCATCTGAGAAATAAGAATAATAAGGAGGACTTACCTCCAAGGTTACTATGAAAAGCAAGGCAAGGGCCAGGCACAGTGGCTCACGCCTGTAATCCCAACACTTTGGGAGGCTGAGGCGGGTGGATCACCTGAGGTCAGGAGTTCGAGACCAGCCTGACTAACAAGGTGAAACTCTGTCTCTACTAAAAATACAAAAATTAGCTGGGTGTGGTGCCAGGCGCCTGTAGTCTCAGCTATTTGGGAGGCTGAGACAAGAGAATTGCTTGAACCCAGGAGGTGGAGTTTGCAGTGAGCTGAGATGGCACCACTGCACTCCAGCCTGGGCGACAGAGTGAGACTTCATCTCAAAAAAAAAAAAAGAAAGAAAGAAAGAAAGAAAAGCAAGGCGAGCCACAGGCGGTGTCGCTCATGCCTGTAATCCCAGCACTTTGGGAGGCCGAGGTGGGTGCATCACCTGAGGTCAGGAGTTTGAGACCAGCCTGGCCAAAATGGTGAAACTCCGTCTCTACTAAAAATACAAAATTAGCCAGGTGTGGTGGTGCATGCCTGTAGTCCCAGCTACTCAGGAGCCTGAGGCTGGAGTTTCACTTGAGCCCAGGAGGTAAAGGCTGCAGTGAGCCATGATCCCGCCACTGCATGCCAGCCTGGGCAACAGAGCGAGGTTCTGTCTCAAAAAAAGGAAGGAGGGAAGGAGGGAAGGAAAGAAGGAAGGAAGGAAGGAAGGGAGGGAGGGAGGGAAGGAAGGAAGGGAAAGAAAGGAAAATGGGACTTGCCTAGACATCTGTTCCCTGACGACAGCACTCACCTCTGCTCCTCCCTGGCCAACATCTTAAGAGGCACCGGCAAGCGCCCCTACAGACACTGCAATCAGCCCCATGGGTGCCTTTGGTACTTGCAGCCCAAAGGGACCTGCACATCTCCCTCCTCCCGCAAATGATACCAACAAGTTGCTCCGCATGAATCTGCACTGCTGGAACCTGGTGGCCAGAGTCCTATATCTGGAGTTCCTTACCGGTGTGGGTGATTTGGATTACTCCCACTCTCTCAGCCAAAACTACCAGACTGATGAACAGAAGGTGGGTGGTTGGGACACTCAAGGTGGGAACAGGTAGAAAGAAAGGGAGGGGGCAGAGGGAATAAAAGTAAGAAAGAGAGATGAGGCCTGGCATGGGGTCTCACGCCTGTAATCTCAGCATTTTGGGAGGACGAGGCGGGTGGACCGCTCGAGGTTAGCCTGGCCAGCTTGGTGAAACCACATCTCTACTAAAAAAACAAAAAAATTAGCCAGGCATGGTGGCACGTGCCTGTAATCCCAGCTACTTGGGAGGCTGAGGCAGGAGAATAGCTTGAACCCAGGAGGTGGAGGTTGCAGTGAGCTGAGATCGTGCCACTGCACTCCAGCCTGGGCAACAGAGCAAGACTCCATCTCAAAAAAAAAAAAGTTTGGGGACAGAGAGATGAGGCAGTGGAAGGACAAGAGAGTAGGGGAGCTGGAAGAAGAAAGGAAATGCTTTATGTCTCAGACCAGAGGCTGCAAACTAGTGGCCTGTGAGCTGCATTTATTTAGCTGTATTTTTTCTTTGGCTGGTACATTGCTTAGGGAAAAGAAAACTTGAAGTTTAGTTGCCATCATTTATACAATTGAGAGATTACACTTAAAAGTTCAGATTTGTATAATAATTTTAAAAAATTCAGATTTGTGGCTTTTGTTGGAAAGTTGTCTCTGAGTTTGCATTTCCCACTAGCAATACCCCTCTGGAGCCAGGTGGCTTTAAAAGGCCACATGCGGCCGGGTGCGGTGGCTCACGCCTGTAAGCCCAGCTACTTCGGAAGCTGAGGCAGGGGAATCACTTGAACCCAGGAGGCGGAGGTTGTGGTGAGCCCAGATCATGCCATCGCACTCCAGCCTGGGCAACAAGAGTGAAATTCCGTCTCAAAAAAAAAAGCCACATGCTCTCCAGTTTATCACTGGTGCCACCATGCCCTGTTGCCTTACACCTGTGTGCTTCACCTGCCTGGTTCCTACAGGCATTAGGTTTGTGGCTCCTACGTTAGACTCAAAGAAACCCAAACCCTATTCTGGGACTGACAGATAAATGATAATAATATCTCTCTCCTGTATATTAGCCATATAGAGTAGCAGTTAAGAATCCAACAGCTGTTTCAGAAGGATCAATCTCAGGCCAGGTGCGGTGGCTCACCCCTGTAATCCCAGCACTTTGGGAGGCTGAGGCACTTGAGCCCAGGAGTTTGAGACCAGCCTGGGCAACACAGTGAGACCTCGTCTCTGCAAAAATATTTTTAAAAATGAGGTAGGAGAGTGGTTGAGCCCAGGAGGTCGAGGCTGCAATGAGCCGTGATAACACCCTTTCATTCCCACCTAGTGACAGAGTGAGACCCTATCTCAAAAAAAACAAATAAATAAAAAAGGATCAATCTCTATAGGAAAAAAAGAAAAAGAATCTGATGGCTGGGTTCAAATCCCAGTGTGCCATTTCCCAGTTATACGACCTTGGACAAGTTCCTTTAACTTCTCTGTGCCTCAGTTTCCTCATCTTTCACATAGCATGCTAATAATACTACCTACCTCATAGGGCTGTGCTGAGGATTAAAGAAGTTAATAAATAGGCTGGGCATGGTGGCTCAAGCCTTTAATCCCAGCACTTTGGGAGGCCGAGGTGGGCGGATCACCTGAGGTCAGGAGTTCGAGACCAGCGTGACCAGCATAGAGAAACCCCATCTCTACTAAAAATACAAAAAATTAGCCGGACGTGGTGGCACATGCTTGTAATCCCAGCTACTTGGGAGGCTGAGGCAGGAGAATTGCTTGAACCCAGGAGGCAGAGGTTGTGGTGAGCTGAGATGATGCCATTGCACTCCAGCCTGGGCAACAAGGGCAAAAACTCTGCCTCAAAAAAAAAAAAAAAAGATGTTAATAAATAGAAATCACTAGACTATAGAAAGCATTCCGTGTCAGCTGTCATTGTCATCCTTCCTGAAGCTGTCACAGAGATCAGACTGCGTAAGAGGAGACACTCTGTATAGCCCGGAGATCAGGGGCAGCTTACTGCAGTACTCTCAATGTGACCTTGGCCAGGTCACTTACCCTCTCTGAACCTGAGTTAACATATTTGTGAAACTGGTTTTTTTTTTTTTTAAGATGCAGTTTTTCTCTTGCCACCCAGGCTGGTGGCAGGATCGTGGCTCACTGCAACCTCCACCTCTCGGGTTCAAGAGATTCTCCTGCCTCAGCCTCCTGAGTAGCTGGCATTACAGGCATGTGCCACCATGCCTGGCTAATTTTGTATTTTTAGTAGAGAATTTCATCATATTGGCCAGGCTGGTCTCGAACTCCTGACCTCAGGTTATCCACCCGCCTCAGCCTCCCAAAGTGCTGGGATTACAGGTGTGAGCCACCTCACCTGGTCTGTGAAATTAAAGAGACTGACAAAATATCTCCGGATCTTCCTTTTTTCTTTTTCTTTCTTTTTTTTTGAGACAAAATCTCACTCTGTCACTCAGGCTGGAGTGCAGTGGTGCATTCATAGCTCACTGCAGCCTTGACTTCCTGGGCTCAAGTGATCCTCCCAACTCAACCTCCCAAGTAGCTGGGACCACAGGCGCATGCCACAAGCTTGGCTAATTTTTTCTTTTTTTCTCTCTCTTCTTCCTTTTTTTTTTTTTGAGACGGAGTCTTGCTCTGTTGCCCAGGCTGGAGTGCAGTGGTGTGATCTCTGCTCACTGCAATCTCTGCCTCCAGGGTTCAAGTGATTCTCCTGCCTCACCCTCCCGAACAGCTGGGACTACAGGCGCACCAACATGCCTGGCTAATTTTTGTATTTTTAATAGAGCCGGGGTTTCACCATGTTGGCCAGGCAGGTCTCAAACTCCTGACCTCAGGTGATCTGCCTGCCTCGGCCCCCTAAAGTGCTGGGATAACAGGCGTGAGCTGCGGCACCCGGCCAGATCTTCGTTTTCTAATCTGAAATTAAATGTGACAATCTTTTTCTTTTATAGAGATGGGGTCTCACTCTGTCACCCAGGCTAGAGTGCAGTGGTGCGATGATCATGGCTCACTGCAAACTCAAACTCCTGGTTTCAAGCAATCCTCCTGCCTCAGCCTCCTGAGTAGGTGGGACTACAGGTGAGTGCCACCACTCCTGACTATTTTTCAAATTTTTTTGTAGAGACAAGGTGTCACTATGTTGTCCAGGTTGGTTTTGAACTCCTGAGCTCAAGCAATCCTCCTGCCTTCGCCTCTCAAAGTGCTGGATTACAGGTACCAGCCACTGTACCCAGCCATGAGTACTTGACCATGTGCCAGGTATAGGCTACCAATAGGAGAAACTGGTGAAGGAGGCAGTCTCAGAGCCTGCCAGTGGACGCTAAACAAGTCGTGTCTTCCTTTCTCACTCCCCAGCCATCTTGGCAGCTGTTCTTGGTTGGGGCCATTCCGCACCTATGGCGGGAAGATGGTGGCCACAAAGAAGATGGAAAGAATCTCTGGAGTTTTTCAACTCTAGGCTCCAACTCATTACAAAAAGTGGAAGTTTGGTCAGCTGGGCGCCGTGGCTCATGCCTGTAATCCTAGCACTTTGGGAGGCCGAAGTGGGTGGATCACCTGAGGTCAGGAGTTCAAGAACATCCTGGCCAACATGGTGAAACCCTATCTTTACTAAAATACAAAAATTAGCCGGCCGTGGTGGTGGGCACCTGTAATCCCAGCTACTCTGGAGGCTGAGGCAGGATAATCACTTGAGCCCGGGAGGCAGAGGTTGCAGTGAGCCGAGATCACACCACTGCACTCCAGCCTGGGCGACAATGCCATGTTCTGTCTCAAAAAAAAAAAAAAAAACAAAACAAGTGGAAAGTTGGCCGGGCATGGCAGCTCACGCCTGTAATCCCAGCACTTTGGGAGACTGAGGCAGGTGAATCACCTGAGGTCAGGAGTTTAAGACCAGCCTGGCCAACATGGAGAAATCCCATCTCTATTGAAAATAAAAAATTGGCCAGGCATTGTGGCGCGTGCCTATAGTCCCAGCTACTTGGGAGGCTGAGGCAGGAGAATCGCCTGAACCCAGGAGGCGGAGGTTGCAGTGAGCCAAGATCATGCCACTGCACTCCAGTCTGGGTGACAGAGCAAAAACTCCATCTCAAAAAAAAAAAAAAAAAAAAAAAAAAAGCGGGGCGGGGCATGGTGGCTCACGCCTGTAATCCCAGCACTTTGGGAGGCCAAGGCGGGCGGATCACGAGGTCAGGAGATAGAGACCATCCTGGCTAACACGGTGAAACCCTGTCTCTACTAAAAATACAAAAAATTAGCCAGGCGTGGTGGCGGGCGCCTGTAATCCCAGCTACTCGGGAGGCTGAGGCAGGAGAATGGCATGAACCCAGGAGGCGGAGCTTGCAGTGAGCGGAGATCGCGCCACTGCACTCCAGCCTGGTCGACAGAGCAAGACTCCGTCTCAAAAAAAAAAAAAAAAAAAAAGTGGAGAGTTGGGCCAGGTGCGGTAGCTCATGCCTGTAATCTCAGCACTTTGGAAGGCTGAGGCAGAGGCAGAGGGCGGCTTGAGGTTAAGAGTTCAAGACCGGACCGAGCAACACGATGAGATCCAGACCCCATCTCTATTTTTAAAAAAGAAAAAAGAAACGAAGGAAGAAAAAAAAGTGAAAGAAAAGTGGAGCCAGGCGCGGTGGCTCACGCCTGTAATCCCAGCACTTTGGGAGGCTGAGGCAGGCGGATCACGAGGTCAGGAGATCAAGACCATCCTGGCTAACACGGAGAAACCCCGTCTCTACTAAAAATAAAAAAATTAGCAAAAGAGCAAAACTCCGTCTCAAAAAAAAAAAAAAAAAAAAAAAAAGATGTGTTTTTAGGGCATTATGCTCAGTTAAATAGGCCAGTCACAAAAACACAAATACTGCATGATTCCACTTATATGAGGTATCTAAAGTAATCAAAGTCAGAAACATAAAGAAGAATGGTGATTGTCAGGGACTAGGGGGAGGGGGAGATGGAAGGTGTTAAACAACAGACGTAGTTTCAGTTTCAGTTTTGCAAAATGAAAAAGTTCTAGAGATCTGTTATACAACAATATGCATATAGTTAACACTACTGTATTCTACACTTAAAAATGATTAAGATGGCAAATTTCATGTTTCTTACCATAATTTTTTTTTAAGTATTTTTTTGGGCAGGAGAGGTAATATGAGAGAGATGGCCAGAAGACCACCTACTGAACCTAGCCTGAGGACAAGGGTGAGCAGAGGGATAGTTTGAATTTCATTTGTTTTTTTTTTTTTTTTTTTTTTGGAGACAGAGTCTCGCTCAGTCGCCCAGGCTGGAGTGAAGTGGCGCGATCTCGGCTCACTGCAAGCTCTGCCTCCCAGGTTCACGCCATTCTCCTGCCTCAGCCTCCCGAGTAGCTGGGACTACAGGCGCCCGCCAGTACGCGCGGTTAATTTTTCTGTATTTTTAGTAGAGATGGGGTTTCACCGTGTTAGCCGGAATGGTCTCGATCTCCTGACCTCGTGATCCGCCCGCCTCGGCCTCCCAAAGTGCTGGGATTACAGGCGTGATCCACCGCGCCCGGCCTTTTTTTTTTTTTTTTTGAGATAGAGTTTTGCTCTGTCGCTCAGGCTGGAGTGCAGTGTCGCGATCTCTGCTCGCTGCAACCCACGCCTCCCGGGTTCAAACGATTCTCCTGCCTCAGCCTTCTAAGTAGCTGGAATTACAGGCGTGCACCACCACGCTCGGCTAATTTTTTGTATTTTAGTAGAGATGGGGTTTCACCGTGTTAGCTAGGATGGCCTCGATCTTCTGACGTCGTGATCCACCGGCCTCAGCCTCCCAAAGTGCTGGGATTACAAGCGTGAGCCACCGCGCCCAGCCTTAATTTCAAAAGGTAATAGAGCTAACCAGTCAACACTTCCTTCCCAATCCTTTGTCTTTTGGGTACAGGTGAGTATAAAATCTTACCAACTATCATAGTTAACAAACCATAGCAAAATATGTTTCTATGCTTTTTCTCTTGAGAGCAAAGGACACGGGTATCCTTTCTTAGACGGCTTGTAGGACTTAAGCCAGGAAGAAAACGTGCGTCTCCTACGTCTCTGGAAGGCGTTTCTGGAAGGTGTCCCTTCTTCAATAGGCAGAACTAAAACAGAAAGTTCCCTTGACCAAAGCGAAGCAAGCGAGGACACCTGGGTGACTACATCCCCCAGCATGCATTGCTCCTTCTGGGGCGCAGCCAGCGACCGCCGAGGACGCATTACTTCTGCGATGGGAACCGGGTAGGGGAGCGCGACTACACATCCCAGGATGCAAAGCGCCCCAACTCTAGTCACAGCCTGGCTTGCTTTCTGGCTGGCGTTCCCCGCCAAAGGGACACTAGGGGAGGGGAATGTTTCGATTGGGAATCCCCGAAGTCTATTGGACCGTGACATTTCGAAAGAGGAAGGAAAGTGGAGGAAGGCTGTTTCACTGTAACTCAAAGTAGTTCCCGCGCAGGGTGGCAAGGAGTTATGGGCCCCTTCCATAATTTATTGTTCCTCAAAGGCAATGCCAAGCCCCACTGGTCGCAGCGCTAGAGGGCAGGTGGGAAGTACGTGAAGCCCCAAATCGAAGTTATCAGCATCTCCCTATTGGCCCTCGCCTCGAGCGCAGGCGCGAGGGCTCTGACTCCGGTCCCCCGGGCCTGGTGAGCGGCAATTGGCCAAAGTCCGCGAAGTTAGGAGTCCGGATTGGTAGTTGCTAGCAGGAGCCTGGTTTCTTCCTCGACTTCTGCAAGTGATAGAGTGTGATTGGTTTAAATCCGCGGGCACCTGTCGGTGATTGGGTAGAAGCTGCAGGCGGGGCGCGGCCATTGGCTGGCGCTGGGGCCATCCCTCCTCGGGCGGGCAGCGAATGATGAAATGGGAACGGGGAGGGGAAAGGCCGCGACGTGAGCGCGCGACCTCCGGCGCCATTTTGTAGAGAAACAAGCGGAGTTAACCGAAGAGGGGGTCGAGGAGAGCCGGAGTCGGGGACCCAGGAGTTTCCTGTGTCCAGCGCTGCCGGAGCCGCCTGAGGTGAGGCGGGCTGGCGTCAGGGGCTAGGGTAGGGTGGCGGTGTCAGCTTGGGAACGCGAGTGCCGGTGGGAGGAGGAACAGGGGTGGACCTGGGGCCACTGGAAGCGTTTCCCGGAGCTCTAGGGAGTGAGAGGCAGCCGGGACGGGGAAGTGGGACGAGGCGGGAGAGGGCGGACTCCACACGGCTCTCGGAGGCTTCGCGCTCTGAAGATTAGAGGCCAGCGAGAAGGCTCCAGGAAGCGGAGGGCAGAGCGCGGGGTGAGACCCAGGGTGGTCTCTGTCGCGGGCCTCGAGGCTCAGGGGGCGGCAGTGGCGGCAGTTCGTGTCGCTGGGCCTGGCTTCGCGTGCGTTGCACCCCTCTGAGACCTCCACGAGCTCTTTTACTCTTTCTGTCTCTACTCCCGGATGGTTGCAGTGGGCATGGGCTCCTGAGGCCTAGCGCTTCTGGCGGGAGGGACAGTGTTTGAAGTTTTTGCGCGTTTCCAGTTCTCCGTGTACTCGGAGCTGCCACTCTCCCCCTCTTACGCCCCCAGCATGTTGTCAAAGCCCCCCAGGTTTCGGGTGTCCCCGGATGGGAAGGGCGGGCGGCAGCGAGCACTTCCTTATTACTTGCTACAGGTTTTGTTCCACTCGCGCGCCTGGGCGCTCACACTTTCTTTGAAGTTGGCCCCCACCTACTCGGTCCGGTGTCTGCAGTAGTGGCGGTCCTGCTCATCCAGGACAAGTGTCCCGCTAGTGAGCTGAGCACTTGTAGGCCTCAAGGCTGATGAGATCCACTGCAGGTCTTGTAGAGGTACTTAAGGCCAAACACAAATAATACTTTTTCAGTACCACCTCCTTTGCCGAATTCACCCAAGAGGGCTCACTGATACTAACTCCACGAGGAGTAAGCTTTGTAGATTAAAAAAGAATGCTTGGTATCTGTGCGTTTGAAAATGTTGTATTTAAAATAAACTTCATGACAGACTTTTCCCATGAAGTTAAAAATGTCACGTTTCTTAGGACTCTTAATAAATTAAAGTCTGTTTTCTTCCTGAAAACTGAGTAACAATGCTTAACCTACCCTGCCGATTTCTCTACAATTCGATCGCCTGTGACTACTTGGGGTTTTTTTTTTTTTTTAAGTCAGTAATTGAGTGAATATAATTATACTGTTTGAAACAATGCCGAACGTTTTCCTTATGACAGCCCCTTTGATAGGAATAGGGAATACATGGATTAAAAAAATGAGGGAAGGCAAGTAAAATATTAGGAAGAAGATCAAACAGATTAAGAACAATTTTTTTCTATAGGTACTTGGGTTTAATACTTAAGTGGTCTGTGGTCCAGGTTGGTATTCCTACCCTTTTAAAGATTGGCAGCAGAGTATTTTAGCTATTAAGAAGACATGTGGTAACAGTTTAAATAATTATGTTTTAGGATACTGCAAATTGTTACCTTGTCTAAGGAGAGTATGCCTTGATGATACATGGTTTTAGGTGGCTAGCTGTGCTTCGACTGAAATAGCAGCATGTTGATAAAACTAGTTTGGAGAGTTAGTCCCTTTTCAACAAGTGTGGGTTCCCCAAGTCTTAGTGGAAACAAGTCTAGAATCGACTGGGCGCGGTGGCTCACGCCTGTAATCCCAGCACTTAGGGAGGCCAAGGTAGGTGAATCACCAGAGGTCAGGAGTTCGAGACCAGCCTGGCCAACATGTCAAAACCGCTTCTCTACTAAAAATACAAAAATTAGCCGGGTGTGGTGGCAGGTGCGTGTAATCCCAGCTACTTGGGAGGCTGAGGCAGGAGAATTGCGTGAACCCAGGAGGCGAAGGTTGCAGTGAGCCGAGATAGAGCTACTGCACTCTAGCCTGGGGGACAGGGAGACTTCGTCTCAAAACAAACAAACAAAAAGTCTAGAATCAAGGCGCAAAGACATGTCTATTTGTAACTGAAAATGTTTCCTTTTCTTACCTAAGATTGTAATCTTAGAAGTTTTAAGGTACGGTTTTGTGGCATTATGGTGGAAAAGAATTGAAATATGCTCTTTTTGGTTCCCAGCTTACCACCCTGGGTTCATATTCTTTTTTTCTAGTTTCTGAATTTCTCCTGGGGGTTTAGATCCTAATCTCTTTAACATAGATGTTGTTAAGCTAAATAATAAGACATCCTTCTTATTTGGAGTCAAGTCATTAAAAAAAACTATGAAAACAAATGGAAATGCTTGCCATCTTTTCAAAACATGCTTTAAAGTCTGATTTCAAATTACCTTGCATGTTACTTTTTCTGAGTATGTTTTAGGATAGATTCTGATCTGGTTATAAGAAACTTTTTTTTTTTTTTTTTTTTTTTTTTTTTTTTTTTGAGATGATGTCTCTCTGTCACCAGGCTGGAGTGCAGTGGCACACGATCTCGGTTCACTGCAACCTCTGCCTCCAGGGTTCAAGCAATTCTTCTGCCTCGGCCCCCCGAGTAGCTGGGACTACAGGCGCCCGCCACCACACCCAGATAATTTTTGTATTTTAATAGAGACAGAGTATCACCATGTTGGCCAGGATGGTCTCGAACTCTTAACCTCGTGATCCACCCGCCTCACCCTCCCAAAGTGCTGAGATTACAGACGTGAGCTACCTTGCCCAGCCGAGAAGCTTTCTTTTTAACCAGTTTGAATTTATGAACTTGATTATTTCTTTCTGTGAAATAACAAACATGTCTTCAGTACCCAATACCAGAGAATGCAATTTGTCTACAATAATTCTAATTGAATGCTGTCATATTTTGGGACTAATTTTTTTGGCCCAGGCAAGTGGCTCAAGCCTGTATCCTAGCTTTTTGGGAGGATGAGGGAGGAGGATGCTTGAGACTAGGAGTTAGAGACCAGTCTGGGCAACATAGTGAGACCCTGTCTTTACAAAAAAGAAAAATTAAAAAAAATTTTTTGCAAAATACTTGTTACGAGTATTTTGTCCCACATTAACAAAAATAGTAGTCTGCCATTTTTTTTTTTTTGAGACGGAGTCTCACCCTGTCGCCCAGGCTGGAATGCAGTGGTGCGATCTCGGCTCACTGCAACCTCCGCCTCCCGGGTTCAAGCGATTCTCCTGCCCCAGCCTCCCAAGTAGCTGGGATTACAGGCGCGCACCACTACACCCAGCTAATTTTTGTATTTTTAGTAGAGATGGGGTTTCACTATGTTGGTCAGGCTGGTCTCGAACTCTTGACCTCGTGATCCTCCTGCGTCAGCCTCCCAAAGTGCTGGGATTACAGGCGTGAGTGACCGTGCCCAGCCTAGTAGTCTGCCATTTTGAAATGCTGTATTTTATGAACTTGGTATATCTTTTTTTTTTTGAGACGCAGTCTCGCTCTGTTGCCCAGGCTGGAGTGCAATGGTGGGATCTTGGCTTACTACAACCCCCGCCTCCCAGGTTCAAGGGATTCTCCTGCCTCGGCCTCCTGAGTAGCTGGATTACAGGCACCCGCCACCACGGCCAGCTAGTTTTTGTATTTTTTAGTAGAGAAGAGGTTTCAACGTGTTGGCCAGGCTGGTCTCGAACTCCTGACCTCAGGTGATCTGCCCGCCTCAGTCTCCCAAAGTGTTGGGATTACAGGCGTGAGCCATAGCACCCGGCCTGAACTTGGTATATACTTTTATAAAAGACAAGACTTTCAAGTCATATATATTAACTGAGGCATTTCTTTAATGACCCTCTGACCAAACTAAACTTCCTGCTGTGAAGTTTCAAAATGGCATCCCATCGAGTGACTCTATATATAGAAGAATCTAGCAATTCCTTTTCTGTTTGCTCACAATTTTAAAGATGAATCTTTGAAAGTTAAAAGGGGCTCAAAACCTTCTGCCCCCCAGTGTATACAATAGTTTTTTGTTGTTGTTTTTTTTCTTGAGACAGGGTTTCACTTCAATGCCTAGGCTGGAGTGCAGCGGCACAATCACTGCTTATTGCAGCCTTGATATTCTGGTCTCAGGTGAGTCTCCCACCTCAGCCCCTGAGTAGCTGGGACTACAGGAGCATGCTAACCACACGTGTCAAAAAATTTTTTTTCTTTTTTTTTTTTTTTTTTGAGAGAGTTTTGTTCTTCTCCCTCAGGCTGGAGTGCAGTGGTGTGATCTTGGCTTGCTGCAACTTCTGCCTCCTGGGTTCAAGTGATTCTCCTGCCTCAGCTTCCCAAGTAGCTGGGATTACAGGTGCTGCGCCATCATGCCTGGCTAATTTTATATATATGTTTTTTTAAAACAGGGTTTTGCTCTTGTTGCCCAGGCTGGAGTGCAATGATGCAATCTCTGCTCACTGCAACCTCCGGCTCCTGGGTTCTAGTGATTCTCCTGCCTTAGCCTCCCGAGTAGGTGGGATTACAGGCACACGCCACCATGCCCGGCTAATTTTTTGTATTTAGTAGAGACAGGGTTTCACCACGTTAGTCAGGCTGGTCTCGAACTCCTGACCTCAGGTGATCCACCTGCCTCGGCCTCCCCAAAGTGCTGGGATTACAGGCGTGAGCCACTGCCCAGGCCTGTATTTTTAGTAGAGATGGGGTTTTACCATGTTGGCCGTCTGGTCTTGAACTCCTGACCTGAAGTGATCTACCTGCTTCAGCTTCCCAAAGTTCTGGGATTACAGGTGTGAGCCACTGCGCCTGGCCTAATTTTTGTATTTTTTTGGTAGAGGTGAGGTTTCACTGTGTTTCCCAGGCTGGTCTGGAACTCCTGGGCTCAAGTGATCTGTCCACCAAGACTTCCCAGAGTGCTGTGATTACAGATGTGAGCCACCATACTGGCCTATGATACTTTTTTTTTTAAGTGTACTTTTCGCTCAAATTTGCAAGAATGTAGCAAACCAAATAAAGCATTGTTCACCGGAAAGCATAGTTTGAGAAGGCAGTAATTAGAGGTATAGACTTAATATGAAGCCATTTGTTGAGTTTTTTCGTTTGTTTGTTTGTTTGTTTTTTAAGATGGAGTCTCTCTCGCTCTGTTGCCCAGGCTGGAGAGCAGTGGTCTGATCTCGGCTCACTGCAACCTCCACCTCCCAGGTTCAAGTGATTCTCCTCCCTCAGCCTCCCGAGTAGCTGGGATTACAGGCGCATGCCACCATGGCCGGGTAATTTTTGTATTTTTAGTAGAGATCTGGTTCACTATGTTGGTCAGGCTGGTCTCGAACTCCTGACCTTGTGATCCACTCACCTCAGCCTCCCAACGTGCTGGGATTATAGGCGTAAGCTATCGCACCCAGCAATAATTTAAAGGAATGTAGTGTATATATTTAAGAAATGCATTTATATCTTTAATTCTGGAAAACACAGCATTAACCTCCAGGATACCTGTTGCTTAACTGTGTTACAGAGTACAGGGAAATTCCTGAAATGTTGAATACAATGTTCAACCATGTAGGATAATTTTTTGTTGATTCTGAGAACATAAACTTTCTTCCAGTATATTCTCATAACACCAGATGTGTGGGGTTTTCCCCTGCACATCAAGCAAGCTGTTCAGCAATGGACACCACATGGGTATCATCTAGTTCAGTATGATTCTGACACGGTGTACCTGAAGATAGCATCAGATCCCACAGGTTGAAAGCTCAAGTCCCATAGACAGCCCCCCACTTCCAATGCTAATCTCAAGTCCCAGGTGGTTTTACCTGTGTTTCTGACCAACTGACTATAAATTGAGTTCCTAATACCCCCTTCTTTTGTTCAGTTAACTTGCTAGAGTGGCTTATATAGAACTCTCGGAAATACTTAGGTTTTTTTTTTTTTTTTTTTTGAGCCAGAGTCTTGGCTCTGTCACCCAGGCTGGAGTGCAGTGGCACGATCTAGGCTCACTGCAACCTCTGTCGCTCTGGTTCAAGCGATTCTTCTGCCTCGGCCTCCCAACTAGCTGGGATTATAGGCATGTGCCACCACACCTGGCTAATTTTTTATGTTTTTGGTAGAGACGGGGTTTCATCATGTTGGCCAGGCTGGTCTCGAATTCTTGACTTCAAGTGATCGACCCACCTCAGCCTTCCAAAGTGCTGGGATTATAGACAGGTGTGAGCCACTGTACTCGGCCAACACTTAGATTTAAGAGTTTATTATAAAGGATATGGATGAGGAGGTGCATAGGAGAAGTAAGGGCCGCGGAGCTTCCATGCCCTCCCCTGGCTACACTATGCCTCAGCTATCTGGAAGCTCTCTGAACCCAGTCATTTATGGGCTTTTCTGAAGGCTTCATTACATAGGCACAATTGATTAAATCATTGGCCTTTGGTGGTCACCTTAACCTTTAGCACCTTTTCTCTCCCTGGAGTTTGGAGGAGGTGGGGCTAAAAGTCCTAACCCTCTGATCTTGCCTTGGTCTTTCAGGTGACCAGCACCCATGCAGAAACTACCTAGAAGTTGCCAAGCTATCAGTCAACTCAGCATACAAAAAGAAACTTACCATTCTAAGGATCTTAGAAGTTGTATGCCAGGAAATGGGATGAAGACGAAATGTATATCTCAATAAATATTACAGTAGTGTTGAAGTAATTATTTGAAATATAAAAGTGGGATGGAAGTATTTTCTTTTCTTTTTTTTTTTTTTGGAGGCAGAGTCTCACTGTATCCCCCAGGCTGGAGCGCGATACCGGCTCCCTGCAACCTCTGCCTCCCAGGTTCAAGTGATTCTCCTGCCTCAGCCTCCTAAGTGGCTGGGATTACAGGTGCCTGCCACCACGCTTGGCTAATTTTTGTGTTTTTAGTAGGGACTCAGTTTTGGCATGTTGGTCAGGCTGGTCTCAAACTCCTGACCTCAGGTGATCTGCCTGCCTCAGCCTCCCTAAGTGCTGGGATTGCAGGCGTGAGCCACCGTGCCAGGCCAAAAGGATTTTCAAAGACACTATCTAATGTTCTTTTTTCTTTTTCTTTTTCTTTTTTTTTTTGAGACAAGAGTTTCACTTTTGGCGCCCCGGCTGGAGTGCAATGGCGTGATCTCAGCTCACTGCAACCTCTGCCTCCAGGTTTCAAGAGATGATCCTGCCTCAGCCTCCCGAGTAGGTGGGATTATAGGTGCCCACCACCACATCTGGCTAATTTTTGTATTTTTAGTAGAGACGAGGTTTCACCATGTTCGCCAAGCTGGTCTCAAACGCCTGACCTCAGGTGATCCACCCACCTCAGCCTCCCAAAGTGTTGGGATTATAGGCGTGAGCCTATAATATTCTTAAGCTTTATATTCAGAACTCAGCAGTTTCCGAGTCAGATAATTAAGCATTAGTTCCCTTAGATTTATAGCTTCTAGGTTTTGGGTTTTATTCTTAATGGATTTTATTTTTTAGAGCAGTTTTGGGATCACAGTAAAATTGATGAGAAAGTACAGAGGTGGCCGGGCACGGTGGCTCACGCTTGTAATCCCAGCACTTTGGGAGGCCGAGGCGGGCGGATGACGAGGTCAGGAGATGGAGACCACGGTGAAACCCCGTCTCTACTAAAAATACAAAAAAAATTAGCTGGGCGTGGTGGCGGGCGCCTGTAGTCTCAGCTACTCGGAGAGGCTGAGGCAGGAGAATGGCGTGAACCCGGGAGGCGGAGCTTGCAGTGAGCCGAGATCGCGCCACTGCACTCCAGCCTGGGCGACAGAGCGAGACTCCGTCTCAAAAAAAAAAAAAAAAAAAAGAAAGTACAGAGGTTTCCCGTATTATCTCCTGTCCCAATATGTGCTTTGCCTTTCCCATTATCAACGCCTCCCCCCCCGCCGCTAGAGTGGTACATTTTTTGAGACGGAGTCTCGCTCTGTCACCCAGGCTGGAGTGCAGTGGCGCTATCTCGGCTCACTGCAAGCTCTGCTGCCCAGGTTCACGCCATTCTCCTGTCTCAGCCTCCCTAGTAACTGGGACTAGAGGCACCCACCACCAAGCCTGGCTAATTTTTTGTAGCTTTTTAGTAGAGACGGGGTTTCACTGTGTTAGCCAGGATGGTGTCGATCTCCTGACCTCGTGATCCACCTGCCTCGGCCTCCCAAAGTGCTGGGGTTACAGGCGTGAGCCACCAAGCCTGGCCTGTACGTTTCTTACAATTGATGAACCTACACTAATAGATCATCATCATCCAAAGTCTCTAGTTTACATTAGAATTCACTCTTGGTGGTGTATATCTTCTTTTTTTTTTTCTGAGACGGAGTCTCTTTCCGTCGCCCAGGCTGGAGTGCAGTGGCGCGATCTCCGCTCACTGCAAGCTCCGCCTCCCGGGTTCACGCCATTCTCCTGCCTCAGCCTCCTGAATAGCTGGGACTACAGGCATCCGGCTAATTTGTTTTTTGTATTTTTTAGTAGAGATGGGGTTTCACCGTGTTAGCCAGGATGGTCTCAATCTCCTGACCTCGTGATCCGCCCACCTTGGCCTCCCAAAGTGCTGGGATTACAGGCGTGAGCCACCATGCCCGGCCATGGTGGTGTATATTCTGTGGATTTGGACAAAATATAAGGCCTGGTTTTGCTAACAAGAATAGTTGCCAGGAGTGGTGGCTCACGCCTGTAATACTAGCACTTTGGGAGGCCGAGGCGGGTGGATCACCTGAGGTCGGGAGTTTGAGACCAGCTTGACCAACATGAAGAAACCCCGTCTCTACTAAAAATACAAAATTAGCTGGGCGTGGTGGTGCTTGCCTGTAATCCCAGCTACTTGGGAGGCTGAGGCAGGAGAATCGCTTGACCCTGGGAGGTGGAGGTTGTGGTGAGCCGAGATCGCGCCATTGCGCTCCAGCCTAGGCCACAAGAGCAAAACTGTCTCAAAAAAAAAAAAAAAAAAGAAAGAATAGTCAGCTGGGCAAGCGCAGTGGCTCACACCTGCAATCCTAACACTTTTGGGAGGCAGAGGTGTACAAATCACTTAAGCCCAGGAGTTTCAGACCACCCTGGGCAACATGGTGAAACCCCATCTCTACTAAAAACACAAAACTTGAGGTGGGAGGATCACCTGAGCCTGGGGAGGTCGAGGCTGCAGTGGGCCGTGATCATTGCACTCCAGCCTGGGTAGCAGACTCTGTCTCAAAAAAAAAAAAAAGTTATCCTTTTGTCTGTTTTCAGGCTCTTTGTCTTTTTTGAAATAACTTTCTAACTAATCTCCATTATAGTTTCTTTATCATTGGTTTTGGGTTTATTTCACAAATAATATGTGGATATTCTGATTGTAAAAGATTCTAGGACTGCAGTTAATTTTTTATATTTCTGCCAAAATGCCACTTAAATCATTGCTTTGAAAATATTCTTTCTTTGTTCAGAAGTCACTCTAATACCTTCATCTGGAGTTGTAAGTGTTGATTCCTCCTTCCCTGTGGTACTACTGTGTTGTTTTATAGTCAAAAGACTGTTAAGCAGTGGTACCCAAATATATCTTTGTCCTCTTTTTTTTTTTTTTTTTTTTTTTTAAATGAGACAGAGTCTTCACTGTGTCACCCAGGCCTGGAATGTAGTGTTGCGATCTTGGCTCACTGCAATACAACCACCTCCTTCCGGGTTCAAGTGATTCTCCTGCCTTATCCCCGCCGAGTAGCTGGGATTACAAGCGCCTGCCACACCACGCCCGGCTAATTTTTGCATTTTTAGTAGTGATGGAGTTTCATCATCTTGGCCAGGCTGGTCCTGAACCCCTGACCTCAGGCCTCCCAAAGTGTTGGGATTACAGGTGTGAGCCACCGCACCCAGCCTCTTCGTCTTTTTACATCTGGAATGTCATCTCTACCAAAACTTTATCATTCTAGTCCAAACTCAGATGTACTGTCTATAAATCCCTAATTTCCTTAAGCAAAATTGATTTTTTGCCATCCTTGGCCAGTTTCACTTACGTGCACCCTACAATGCCTTTTAAGTTTTCTGTCTCATAGTAAGGAGTCTCCCTTTCCCCAGTGCATATATACAGCTGAACTGTAATTGAATAGTGCTTCATTTATTACAGTTGGGTAAATTGATAGACTATAGCATTCTTGGAAATCGATACTCTTTGGTTTTTCTTTTTTTCGTACTGCTTGAATGAGCAAGTAACATTTCAGAGGAAAAGATCTGTCATTGGTGGTTCATTATGTAGGTCAGGATTTTAGTTTCATTTGTGCATTGGATTTTAGAATATCATGACTATCTCTAGTAATCTACAGAGTTAAACTATTTACATCTTGGCAATTCCTTGAATTAATTAGGAAGATCTTTCTTTACCCCCAACCTTTTATTTGGATAGAGTTTTCTTAGTTGTGACCAAAGCAAATAAGGTTTTTTCCCCAGCAATTTTTTGGAGGACTAGAAACAAGATTTGAATTTTTCATTTCCTCACTATGAAAATGCAAAACTCAGCTAGGCGCGGTGGCTCACACCTTAATCCCAGCACTTTGGGAGGCCGAGGCGGGCAGATCACAAGGTCAGGAGTTCGAGACCAGCCTGGGCAAGATGGTGAAACCCCATCTCTACTAAAAATACAAAAATTAGCCAAGTGTGGTGGCAGGTGGCTAGTCCCAGCTACTCGGGAGGCTGAGGCAGGAGAATTTCTTGAACCTGGGAGGCAGAGGTTGCAGTGAGCTGAGATCACGCCACTGCACTTTAGCCTGGGTGACAGAGCGAGACTCTGTCTCAAAAAAAAAAAAAAAAAAAGATGCAAAACTCTAGTGTGACCAAAAGATGCTCTTTTACAATTAATGGTCAGTGTAATAATAATAAATTTGCAGTTCTGCTGAGACTGCCTAAAGATGGAGGGACTTGAGTTTTAACAAGTTCTTTAGCATCGTAAATTGAATTTTGAGAGTTTTCTCTTGGTGTGGTTCTTTTTAAAATAAAATAGCTTCAAGAAGGCTACTCTCTTGTTATTTTGTTTTTTGAGACTGGGTCTCTGTTGCCCAGGCTGGAGTGCAGTGGCACAATCGTGGCTCACTGCAGCCTTGACCTCCTGAGTTCAAGCCATCCTCCCACCTCAGTCTCCCCAGTCAGTGGCTGGGACTACAGGTGTGCACCACTACGTTCAGCTAATTTAAAGTTTTTTTGTAGTGATGGGGGTCTCACTATGTTGCTCAGCCTGGCCTTGCACTCCCAGCCACAAAAAATCCTCCCCCCTTAGCCTCCCAAAGTGCTGGGATTACAGGCAGGAGCCACCATGCCTGGCCTGGATTAGATTGATTCTTGTAAAATACTTAAGACACATACACAAGGCTATTAAATGTTACAAGTTATTGAAGGCACTGTAGCATTGAGTGAAATAAATTGCCTGATTAATA
Source organism: Nomascus leucogenys (assembly GCF_006542625.1). Lineage (NCBI taxonomy): Eukaryota > Metazoa > Chordata > Mammalia > Primates > Hylobatidae > Nomascus > Nomascus leucogenys. Next base: position 61,643,950 of record NC_044382.1, read on the forward strand.
TGTGTATATAAAAAGCAAGCCAACTCTTTTTCATGTCAGACAGATAATGTGCCGATGTAACAAAGTTTGAGGTTGCCATATCTCATGCATGCATGTGAACACCCAATCATCATGCTTATGAACTACAAAAGGGTCAACTCTTTTTTTTTTTTTTTTTTTTTTTTTTTTTTGAGACAGGGTTTTTCTGTGTCGCCCAGGCTGGAGTGTGCGCCACCACGCCCTGCTAATTTTTTTTCTTTGAGATGGAGTCTTGCCTTGTTGCCAGCCTGGAGTGCAATGGTGCGATCTTAGCTCGCTGCAACATCTGCCTCCTGGGTTCAAGCTGATTCTCCTGCCTCAGCCTCCCAAGCAGCTGGGATTACAGGTGTGCACCACCATGTCCTGCTAATTTTTTATATCTTTAGTAGACACGGGGTTTGCCATGTTGGCCAGGCTGGTCTCAAACTCCTGACCTTGTGATCCATCCACCTCAGCCTCCCAAAGTACTGGGATTACAGGCGTGAGCTGCCGTGCCCGGCCAAACTCTTTAATTAATTTTTTTTTGTTTTAGAGAGACAGTAGTGTGACCATAGCTCAGTGCAGCCTTGAACTCCTGGGCTCAGTCAGTCTTCCCACCTCAGCCTCCTGAGTAGCTGGCTGGGATTGCAGGTGGAAGTACACAGTCCACCACAAAATAGTTACGCATAAACTTTTTCTAATAACTTGTGTTAGCCACTTTATGTAAGCTGCATACCATTTCTTACCATCTGCTGGATTTAAGTTGTGCTTGGCTTTGTGTTAATGTAGAAAGTCAATTTTTTCTTTAATTTTATAGAGGTAGGGTCTTGATCTGTCACCCAGGCTCTAGTGCAGTGGTACCGTGATAGCTCATTAAAACCACAGACTCCTGGGCTCAAGCCATCCTCCCACATCAGCCTGCCAAGTAGCTAAGACTATAGGCACATAATGCCACACCCAGCTAATTTTTATTGTTGTAGTTGTAGAGACAGGGTCTTGCTATGTTGCCCAAGCTGGTCTTGAACTCCTGGTTTTAAGTGGCCCTCCTGGCTCAGCCTTCCAAAGTCCTGAGATTACAGGCATGAGCCGCTGCACCAGCCAAAAGTTAATTTTGAGGTGTTTACATTGAGGGCCCATCCTACAGAAGGTGGATATATCAGCCATTTTCTCAACAAGGGCACTATTGGCATTTGGGCAGGGTAGTTCTTTGTTGGCGATACAGGTTGAATATTACTCATCTTAAATGCTTGAGACTAGACATGTTTCTCATTTCAGATTTTGGAAAATTCTCATACTTACCAATATGCGCCAATGTGTATTCTTTTGAGTGTCATGTTTGCGCTCAAAACGTTTTGGATTTTGGAGTCTTTCGAACTTTGGATTTTCAAATTTGGGATGCTCAGCCTGTATTGTCCCCTTGCAAGATGTGGTTTGTTATTATTATTTTTTTAATTAAAAAATTTTTTTTGAGACACTCTTGCTCTGTTGCCCAGGTTGCAGTGCAGTGGTGCAATCATGGCTCACTGTAGCCTCAACCTCTCAGGCTTAAGTGATCCTCCCAATTCAGCTTTCTAAGTAGCCAGGGCTACAGGTGCATGCCACCATGCCCTGCTTGCTTGTTTATGTATTTATTTGTTGAGATGGTCTCACTGTTCCCCAGGTAGGTCTCAAACTCCGGGTTCAAGTGATCCTCCTGCCTCAGCCTCCCAAAATGCTGGGATTACAGGCATGAGCCACTGCACCTGGCCTGCAAGATGTTCAATTTCATCCTTAATTCTTAATGAATGCCAGTAACTCTCCTGACACCTAAACATTTCAAAATGCTTTTGGAGATACTACTGCTCTTCAGTTTTTTTTTTCCAGTTGATGCCTTCTTGAGGTTCAGATTTCTCATTAGGTTTATTTTGTTTACTTTAGATTTACTTATTCTTGGTATAAATCACAAGTCACTTAAAATTATTTTAGTTTTACAATGGCACATGTAACAGAAGACTACATGGAGGAAAAGAAATACCGTATTTCACTGATTCTAAAACAAAATTTCCATACTTTAAAATCTCTAAAATTGGCATACACTGTATTATTGAAAAAAAATGCTGCCAAATAATCTAGTAGTAATATATAAAATAATCATGTTATTATCACGAATGTAAACCAACCTGAAATTATGGAAAATAGGCACTATGACGGGTAGTGAAGGCGGAAGGAATTTCCCAAACTTTGACTATATCTTGTTTCCCTTTAAAAACAAAAAAACGAAAAAACCAGCTGGATGCTGTGGCTCACACCTGTAATCCCAGCACTTTGGGAGGCTGAGGTGGGAGGATTGCTTGAGCTCAGGAGTTTGAGACCAGCCTGGGCAATATAGCAAGACCCCATCTCTACTAAAAATAAAACATAAAAACAAAGTCCTTGCAGGCTGGCCGTGGTGGCTCATGCCTGTAATCCCAGCACTTTGAGAGGCCAAGGCAGGTGGATCACCTGCGGTCAGGAGTTCAAGACCAGCCTGGCCAAGATGGTGAAACCCTGTGTCCGCTAAAAATATAAAAATTAGGCGGGCGTGGTGGCAGGTGCCTATAATCCCAGCTACTTGGGAGGCTGAGGCAGAGAATTGCTTGAACCCGGGAGGTGGAGGTTGCAGTGAGCCGAGATCATGCCACTGCACTCCAGCCTGGGCAACAAAGCGAGACTCCGTCTGAAAAAACTAACAAAAAAACAGAGTTCTTGCAATTTCTGATTTTTTATTTTTTTGGTAGAGTCAGTGTCTTGCCCTGTCATCCAGACTGGAGGATCATAGCTCACTGCAAGCTCGGACACTTGGGCTCAAACCTCCCCCTTCAGCCTCTCTAGTAGCTAGGGCTACAGGCATTTGCCACTGCACCCTGCTAATTAAAACAAACAAAAAAAGTAGAGATGGGGTTATTCTATGTTGCCTAGGCTGGTCTTGAACTCCTGGCCCCAAGCCATCCTCCCTTCTTGGCCTCCCATAATGCTGGGATTAGAGGTGGGAGCTACTGTGTCTGGCCTGCTGTTTCTTGAGTACATTGGCTTCTCTTTTCCTTCCATGTTCATGGCTTTCCTGTGACCTTATATTTCCCATCATCAAGAGTAACTTCTAAAAATGTTCATTTGATCATTTTGTCTGTTATTAGGCAAAACAGGCCTAAAACAAATCCAAGATAATGGCGGCTTAATAGAGTAAAAATGTATTCCTCAAATAATTTTCATTGAGGATCCTGTGCAATAATTCAAGAACTCTGCCTTCATCTGTCATCTTGTGACGTCATCCTCCTCTAGGTCTTGGAGGTTTATTCATCGGGCAGATAGTGAAAAACAGAGAATCATGAGTGAGGTTTTATAAGCTAGGTCTGAAAGTGCCACATACCATATTTGCTGTATACTTTGTGGGTTAGGAACTAAGTCTTACAGCCAAACCAATGCAAGAGAAACTGAGAAATGTATTCTAATTCTTTAGCCAGGAAGAGGAAACAGTTTGATGAGCATCTAGCCCATCTCTGCATCACCCTGTTTGCTAAAACAGACCCAAACCAATCAAAATAGCTTCCCAGATCATCTTTGTGATAAGATTCAAAATTCTGAAATGGATTCTCCATGTGCTAGACAGGAAATCCACAATTTGGGTCCCACTTACCTCCAGAAGATATTTCATCTCTGCTGGGCGAGAGTGTTGGGGACAGTCCCCAAGTCCACCTGCAGGTTCAGTAATTCACTAGGAGAAGAGCCCAGGGCTATGATTTTTTTTTTTTTTTTTTTTTTAAATAGCAAAGGATACAGGCCCAGTGCTGTGGCTGATGCCCGTAATCCCAGCACTTCAGGAGACCGTGGCAGGCAGATCAGTTGAGGCCAGGCGTTCCAAGACCAGCCTGGCCAACATGGTGAAACCCTGTCTCTAGTAAAAATACAAAAAGTTAGACGTAGTGGCGTGTGCCTGTGGTCCCAGCTACTCCAGAAGCTGAGGCAGGAGGATCGCTTGAGCCTGGGAGGTAGAGGCCGCAGTGAGCCCAGCTCAGGCCACTGCACTCCATCCTGGGCGACAGAGTGAGACCCCGTCTCAAAAAAATAAAATACAGTAAAAAGTGTTTTTCTATAGCAAAGTATACAAAGCAAAATCAGCAAGGGGAGATGGTGAATGGGGTGAAGCCAGGAGGAAACCAGGCTCATGCTCCCAAGTGTCCTCTCCCGGTGGAGTCACACAGGACACAATTCCTCCAGCATGGAGTTGTAGCAGCACATGTATGTGAAATGTTGCCTAGCAGGGAAGCTTTTATTAGAAACTCAGTGCCTATCGTTATTATTGGTGGGGCCTGTTCATGTAGGCACCCTCTGCCTACCACATATTAAAATTTTAGGCTCCTAGACAGAAAGCTGGTGTTCATCTAGATAGAAAGCCGGTATTCATCATAAACCACATTTGGTTTGTGCAGTTTATGCAGAGTGAGTCACTCTTAGTAGCCCTGGGGATGGTGAGAACTCTTCTGAAAGTTATCAGAGACCAGCCAAGGGCCAACTATGCAAGCCTTTCTAAGGACAGCAGGCTCAGGCCATCTGTTATCTCTTTTCTACAGTGAGTGAGGTGAATGGCTTCCATAGGTTGGGATTTTGCATAGAGAGTCTTGGAATATGCAAAGCTACTGGCGTAATATTTTTTGGTTTTGAGAGTTAATTTTCTTTTCTTTTTTTTTTTTTTGAGACAGTGTCTCGCCCTGTCGCCCAGGCTGGAGTGCAGTAGCGCAATCTCGGCTCACTGCAAGCTCCGCCCCCCGAGTTCACGCCATTCTCCTACCTCAGCCTCCTGAGTAGCTGGGACTACAGGTGCCCGCCACCAAGCCCGGCTAATTTTTTTTTGTGTTTTTAGTAGAGTTGGGGTTTCACCATGTTAGCTAGGATGGTCCCTATCTCCTGACCTCGTGATCCACCCGCCTTGGCCTCCCAAAGTGCTGGGAATACAGGCGTGAGCCACTGCGGCGGCCAATTTTCTACTTTGAAAAAAAACTTCAGTTCCTTTCTCAACTATTTTATGTAACTTTTCAAAAGAGTTATTCTTATTAGATACTTTGTATCTATAAGAACATAATCTAAATAGACCACTGTTATGTGACTGTTTTTTTCCCCTCAATAGATGATTTCTCTTATTTATGGGTCCCTTTTTTTAGTTATTACATAGTATGCCATTTTATGATTTACTTAATCAGTGCCCTTTTGATGGATATTTAGGCTTTCAGTTGATAGTTTTTAAAGAATTGGTCATTGCCTGGAGAAAAAGTAATGAATTAAAAGCTGACTTCTAAGTATTCAGTGCAGAGGTATAATGCAGATGGTTTAGGGGCCTAAAACTCTTCTGTGAGAGTGGAGATGCTTATTGATACCAGGAATTGATATTAAAACAATTATTTAGACTTGTACAAATCAATTTTGAAAGGATTTTTGCTTGTTTTAGACTTACCTCTAAGCCAGGCGTGGTGGCTCAAGCCTGTAATCCCAGCACTTTGGGATCCTGAGTTGGGCAGATCATGAGGTCAGGAGTTCAAGACCAGCCTGGCCAACATGGTGAAACCCCATCTCTACTAAAAATAAAAAAAAATTAGTCGGGCGTGTTGGCGCACACCTGTAATCCCAGCTACTTAGGATCTCGAGGCAGGAGAATCACTTGAACCTGGGAGGGGTAGGTTGCAGTGGGCCAAGATCATGCCACTGCACTCCAACCTAGGCGACAGAGCGAGTCTGAAAAACAGAAACAAACAAAAAACCTCTACTGCTCAATATCTTCAAAATTATGCTACTTACTATCTAAAAGTTAAACTACTCCTTATCTGTAAAGTTGGGATATTAATATCACCCTCGAGTTGTGAGGATTAAATAAACATGTAAAGTGCTTAGACCAATTCTACTTAGTGTTTATTATACTTGCATAAGTTATTCTATTATGTACACAGTAGTTATAACTAAGATTTTAATAAGTGAACCAACCTTTTGGAACTGCCCCATAAATCTAGAATCTTTGCCTCTTGGAGAAGTAGTTAATATTAGTAAGTGTATAATCAGCCTTCTACAGAAGTTTTGCTCTTGTCACCCAGGCTGGAGTTCAGTGGCAGGATCTCGGCTCACTGCAACCTCCACCTCCTGGGTTCAAGCTTTTCTCCTGCCTCAGCCTCCTGAGTAGCTGGGATTACAGGTGCATGCCACCATGCCTGGCCAATTTTTGTACTTTTAGTAGAGATGGGGTTTCGCCATATTGACCAGGCTGGTCTTGAACTCCTGACCTCAGGTGATCCACACACCTTGGCCTCCCAAAGTGCTGGGATTATAGGTGTGAGCCACGGCATCCGTCTGATATAGAACATTTTCGCCGGGTGCGGTGGCTCACACTTGTAATCCCAGCACTTTGGGAGGCTGAGGCGGGCGGATCACGAGGTCAGGAGATCGAGACCACGGTGAAACCCCGTCTCTACTAAAAAAAAAAAATACAAACAAATTAGCCGGGCGTGGTGGCGGGCGCCTGTAGTCCCAGCTACTCGGAGAGGCTGAGGCAGGAGAATGGCGTGAACCCGGGAGGCGGAACTTGCAGTGAGCCGAGATTGCGCCACTGCACTCCAGCGTGGGCGACAGAGCGAGACTCTGTCTCAAAAAAAAAAAAAAAGAACATTTTCATAATTGCAGAAAGAGAGTGAAAAAAAGACAAGGCTCAGATTGACCTCTTTTAGGTCAGAATGCTACTTGGGAAGTAAATAATTTTCAAGGTCAAACTTGGTTATCAGTTGGTGTAAGTATTCTGTATTTTTTTTTTTTTTAGTATTGGAAGTTGGCAGTTCAATAAACTGATAGCCTTGGGTCTTGCCTACTTTTTTTCTTAAGGTGCCTGATATTTAAATGTAGAGCAAGGTAGGTGGTAGAACGTTGCTGGCATCAGTGCTGTGGGAAACCAAACTGCCTTTAGATCGATGTCTTTGCAGCCTGGCATGTGGCACATTCTTGTAGGTCCAGCTACTTGGGAGGCTCAGGTGGGAGGATTACTTGAGTCCAGGAGTGTTTGAGGTTGGCAGCGAGGTGTGGTCACACCACTAGACTCCAGCCTGGATAACAGAGCAAGACCCCCTCTGTTAAAGGAAAAAACAAGTGAGCAAACAGATGTCTTTGGTCCAGTTGGAAGGAGTTAAGGGGAGAAAAAGGAGTAGGCGTGAGGGGCATTCCTTGTCCTCAAAGAAGATATTGCATCAAAGTACAGTATCCTTTTCTTAAATGTTTCTTTTTTTTTTTTTTTGAGACGGAGTCTCGTTCTGTCTTCCAGGCTGGAGTGCAGTGGCGTGATCTCGGCTCACTGCAAGCTCTGCCTCCCGGATTCATGCCATTCTCCTGCCTCAGCCTCCTGAGTAGCTGGGACTACAGATGCCTGCCACCACACCCAGCTAATTTTTGTATTTTTAGTAGAGATGAGGTTTCACCATGTTGGCCAGGCTGGTCTCGAACTTCTGACCTTAGGTGATCCTCCTTCCTTGGCCTCCCAAAGTGCTGGGATTATAGGCGTGAGCCACCGCGCCTGGCTTCTTAAATATTTCTAATACCTGTTAGCAAGGAAGAAGCTGACACTGCTCCTTAGGTCAGTGGTTCTCAGGAATTGACTGGGGAGTTTATTTTATTTATTTTTTTTGGAGATGGAGTCTCGCTCTGTCGCTCAGGCTGGAGTACAGTGGCGTGATTTCGGCCCGCTGTAACCTCTGCCTCCCGGGTTCAAGCAATTCCCCTGCCTCAGCCTCCCGAGTAGCTGGGACTACAGGTGCACACTGTCACGCCCAGCTAATTTTTTGTATTTTAGCAGAGACAGGGTTTCACCGTATTGCCCAGGCTGGTCTCGAACTCCTGAGCTCAGGCAGTCCACCCGCCTCGGCCTCCCAAAGTGGTAGGATTACAGGCGTGAGCCACCGCGCTCAGCCTGACTGGGGAGTTTGAAATAGACAGCCTGTACTCCTTTTCTCTAGCAGTGTTGACTCTCTTGGTCTTGGGTGGTGCTTAGGAATCAGCATTTTATTTATTTATTTATTTATTTAGAGACCAAGTCTCGCTCTGTTGCCCAGGCTGGAGCACAGTGGTGTGCTCTCGGCCCACTGCAACCTCCGCCTCCTGGGTTTAAGCGATTCTCCAGCCTCAGCCTCCCAAGTAGCTGGGGCTACAGGTGCCTGCCACCATGCCCGGCTGATTTTTTGTATTTTTTGTTTGTTTTGTTTGTTTTATGTTTTTTTGAGACGGAGTCTCACTCTGTCGCCCAGGCTGGAGTGCAGTGGTGCGATCTCGGCTCACTGCAAGCTCCACCTCCCGGGTTCACGCCATTCTCCTGCCTCAGCCTCCCGAATAGCTGGGACTACAGGCACCTGCCACCACGCCCGGGTAATTTTTTTGTGTTTTTGTAGAGACAGGGTTTCACCGTGTTAGCCAGGATGGTTTCGATCTCCTGACCTCGTGATCCGCCTGCCTCGGCCTCCCAAGGTGCTGGGATTACAGGCATGAGCCACCGCGTCCTGCCTTTTAATTTTTTGTATTTTTAGTAGAGACAATTTCACCATGTTAGTGAGGATGATCTCGATTTCCCGACCTCAAGTGATCCACCTGCCTTGGCCTCCCAAAGTGCTGGGATTACAGGCGTGAGCCACTGCGCCTGGCCTATTTATTTCTTTATTGAGGCAGAGTCTTGCTCTGTCGCCCAGGCTGGCGTGCATTGGTGCGATCTCGGCTCACTGCAACCCCCCACCTCCTGGGTTTCAGCGATTCTCTGAGTAGCTGGGATTACAGGTATCTACCACCATGCCTGGCTAGTTTTTTGTATTTTTAGTAGAGATGGGGTTTTGCCATGTTTGCAAGGCTGGTCTTGAACTCCTGGCTTCAAGTGATTCACCCACCTCGGCCTCCTGAAGTGTTGGCTAATCCCCAGGCAGGAATCAGCATTTTAAATAGCCCTCTCTCCCCTTTTCCAATTCTTGTACACAGCTGCCTTAGTTGCATAGCATTATAGTAAAGTTTGTATTTATTACATTAAGCCTCTTGGTCAATGTTTCCTTTTGTGTTTTTTATAATACCTAAAGTGAGTACATGGTGTATAGTTAGGGCTCAAATGTTTGAGTTGATAGGAATGCCAACTTTAGTAGATAATAATGTATATGTTTATTAGTAATATGTTAATGGATTATTATATATAATATATATATATCACCGTAAATGATCCCAGAAGGATATTCCTTCGTGATAAAAGAAGAAATGAGAATAGTAAAATTTTCCAATTAAAAATGTTTTCTGGCCAAATAGTTCATGGCTATAATCCGAACACTTTGGGTGGCTGAGGTAGGAGGATTACTTGAGCCCAGGAGTTCCAGACCAGTTTGGGCAACAAAGTGAGACCCGGTGTCTACAAAAAATAAAATAAGTAGCCAGGCATGGTGGCATGTGTCTGTAGTCCCAGCTACTTGGGAGGCTAAGGCGGGAGGATCACTTGAGCCTAAGAGATCAAGGCTGCATGAGCCATGATCATGCCATTGCACTCCAGCCTGGGTGACAAGCTCGAAACTGTCTCTCCCACCTCTCCAAAATTTTTATTTCTATAGGTTATTGGGGGACAGGTGGTGTGGGTTACATGAGTAAGTTTTGTTTTTTTGTTTGTATTTTTTTTTTTTTTTTGAGACGGAGTCTCCCTCTGTCACCCAGGCTGGAGTGCAGTGGCAAGATCTTGGCTCACTACAACCTCCACCTCCCAGGTTCAAGCGATTCTCCTGCCTCAGCCTCCCAAGTAGCTGGGATTATAGGTGCGTGCCACCACACCCGGCTAATTTTTCTATTTTCAGTAGAGGTGGAGTTTCACCATCTTGGTCAGGCTGGTCTCGAACTCCTGACCTCGTGATCCACCCGCCTCTGCCTCCCCAAGTGCTGGGATTACAGGCATGAGCCACCGCACCCGGCAATTAAGTTCTTTAGTGGTGATCTGTGAGAATTTGGTGAACCTATCACCTGAGCAGTATACACTGGACCCACTTTGTAGTCTTTTATTCCTCATCCCCTTCCCACACTTACCCCTGAATCCCCAAGGTCTATTGTGTCATTCTTTTTTTTTTTTTTTTTTTTTTTTTTTGAGACAGAGTCTCACTGTCGCCCAGGCTGGAGTGCAGTGGCGCGATCTCGGCTCACTGCAGGCTCCGCCCCCCGGGGTTCACACCATTCTCCTGCCTCAGCCTCCCGAGTAGCCGAGACTACAGGCGCCCGCCACCTCGCCCGGCTAATTTTTTTGTATTTTTAGTAGAGACGGGGTTTCACCGTGTTAGCCAGGATGGTCTTTATCTCCTGACCTTGTGATCCGCCCGCCTCGGCCTCCCAAAGTGCTGGGATTACAGGAGTGAGCCACCGCTCCCGGCCTATTGTGTCATTCTTACGCCTTTGCATCCTCATAGCTTAGCTCCCATTTATGAGTGAGAACATATGATGTTTGGTTTTCCATTCCTGAGTGACTTTGCTTAGAATAATAGTCTCCAGTCTCATCCAGGTCGCTGCGAATGCCATTAATTCATTCCTTTTTATGGCTGAGTACTATTCCGTTGTGTGTGTATATATACCACAGTTTGTTTATCCACTCATTGATGGGTGGGCATTTGGATTGGTTCCATGTTTTGCAATTGCGAATTGTGCTGCTGTAAACGTCTGTGCAAGTATCTTTTTTGTATAATAATTTGTTTTCCTCTGGACAGATACCCAGTAGGTGGGATTGCTAGATCAAATGATAGTTCTACTTTTAGTTCTTTTCTTTTTTTTTTTTTTTTGAGACAGAGTCTCACTACATCACCCAGGCTGGAGTGCAGTGATGCGATCTTGGCTCACTGCAGCCTCAGCCTCCCAGGCTCAACAATTCTCCTGCCCCAGCCTCCCGAGTAGCTGGTATTACAGGCACATGCCACTATGCCCGGCTAATTTTTTGTATTTTTAGTAGAGGCAGGGTTTCACCATGTTGGCCAGGGTGGTCTTGAAATCATGACCTCAAGTTATCTGCCTGCTTTGGTCTCCCATAGTACTGGGATTACATTGTGAGCCACCGTGCCTGGCCTGGTTTCACTGTGTTTTGTAGTACAAATTGGACATTCAGGTTTGTTTGTGTTTTAGTTTATTTTTCTTAAAATTTTCTTTCTTTTTTTTTTTTTTTTTAATTGAGACAAGAGTCTAGCTCTGTCACCCTGGCTGGAGTGAAATGGCATAATCTCGGCTCACTGCAACCTCCACGGCCTGAGTTCAAGCCATTCTCATGCCTTATCCTCCTGAGTAGCTGGGACTACAGGTGCTAGCTACCACATCTGGCTAATTTTTTCTGTATTTTTTAGTAAAGACAGGGTTTCACTATGTTGGCCAGCCTGGTCTTGAACTCCTGGCCTCAGGTGATCTGCCCACCTCACCCTCCCAAAGTGCTGGGATTACAGGCGTGAGTCACCGCGCCTGGCCTTTTCTTAAAATTTTCAATCATGCAATATATTTACATGGCTCAGAAATCAAAACCAAAAATAAAAGATGTAATCAGTGAATTTTTGTTCTGTCTTCTATCTCTTCTCCTTTTTTCTCACTCATTTAGATAGCCCTTTTCTCTCTCTTCTCTTCTCTTCTTTTTTCTTTTCTTTTCTTTCTTGATGGAGTTTTGCTCTTGTTGCCCAGGCTGGAGTACAATGGCATGATCTCCGCTCACTGCAACCCTCCGCCTCCTGGATTCAAGCGATTTTCCTGCCTCAGCCTCCTAAGTAGCTGGGATTACAAGCATGTGCCACCACGTCCAGCTAATTTTGTATTTTTAGTAGTGATGGGGTTTCTCCATGTTGGCTAGGCTGGTCTCGAACTTCTGACCTCAGGTGAATGCCTGCCTTGGCCTCCTGAAGTGCTGAGATTCAAGCTGTGGCCACCTTGCCCAGCCTAGATAGCCATTTTCATTGGCTTGTAGTTTATTGTGAGTATTTTCACAAAAAAGCAACTATATATATGTGTGCATATATACAAACAAAAGGTAGTATATATATAAGTGCTTAAACAAAAGACAGATGACTATATACACTGTCTAGGATGTTTATTCACCAATCACCTAGTCCTGGCCAGCCATCTTTCATGCTCTGACAAATACTGCTACGGTAAATAATACTATCCATAGGTTATACTTTTGGAGGTGTGTAGATTTCTGGACTTTTAGTGGGATTTTAAGTGAAAGCTCCTATGTAACTACTATTAATCGAGACCTTATTTGGGATCATGCTATTCAAGAGTTCTGCAGCTTTTCACTTAGTGACTTAGTGTCATGAGTATACTTTTGTTGACATTTAACAAACTATGTACCACAGCTGCTCTTGGTTCTGTTTAGATTGAATATTCAATAGACAATTAGTAGTATTGTATAGTGTTCTCTAGTGAAAATGTGAATGCCATTTTATAATCCTTTTCCCCCCCAGCTGTGCAGTAGGTAGTGGTTTATGTATGGCAAAACTATATTTTAATTGGACATTAAGCATATTGGGTGGGTGTCCTATTGCATGTATGAAGATCATCTTTTTTTTTCTTTTTTTTGAGACGGTGTCTTGCTCTGTTGCCCAGGCTAGAGTGCAATGGTTTGATCTCAGCTCACTGCAACCTCTGCCTCCCATGTTCAAGTGATTCTCCCTGCCTCAGCCTCCCTAGTAGCTGGGATTACAGGTGCTCACCACCACGCCTGGCTAGTTTTTGTATATTTAGTAGAGACAGGGTTTTGCCATGTTGGCCAGGCTGACCTTGAACTCCTGACCTCAGGTGATCCTCCTGTCTTGGCCTCCCAAAGTGCTAGGATTACAGGCGTGAGCCGGTGCGCCTGGCCTGAAGATAATCTTTACACTCATTTATCTTTGGGTAATTTATAGTATTTTAGTATTAGGAAAAGTACTGAGAATGGCCTTGTACAATCTTTGTTCCCCTCAGTTACTGTTTTACTTATTTTTTGTTTTTTAAGGGATGGGGTCTCACTGTATTGCCCAGGCTGGCCTCAAACTCCTGGGCTCAGGCGATCTTTTTGCCTGAGCTTCTTGAGTAGCAGGGACTACCAGTGCGTGCCACCTCACCCAGCTATTATTTTACTTTTTATTTCTTATATTTTAATTATAGAGACACTGTCTCACCATGTTGCTCAGTTTGGTCTTGAACTCTTGAATTCAAGTGATCCTCCTGCCTTGGCCTCTCAAAGTGCTAGGATTACAGGTGTGAACCACCATGCTCGGCTACTTTATATTATAACTATATTGTTGGTAAATTTTTTTGATATCATTGTTCAGGTAACAGTTGACTTGTAGTATATTATTGTCAAATGTCAGTGACCTTTCATTTGCACTGTACATCGTTTAATTGAGAAGCGCTGTGAGAAGACTAAGGAAACAAGGTAATTTGGCTGGGTACGGTGGCTCATGCCTGTAATCCTAGCACTGTGGGAGGCCTAGGCAGAGGGATCGCTGAGCCCCAGAGTTTGAGACCAGCCTGGGAAACATGGCAAAACCCCATCTCTACAAAAAATACAAAAATTAGCCATGTGGTGGTGGGCGCTTGTAGTCCTAGCTACTTAGGAAGCTGAGGTAGGAGGATCACCTGAGCCAGGGAGGCTGTGGTAAGCTGTGATTGTGCCACTGCCTTCCAGCCTGGGTGACAGAGACCCTGTCTCAAAAGGAAAATAAAGAGGTAATTTATTGCTTGGAAAGGATTTAGCATTTTTATTGTATGATTGTTTCTTTTTCCTTAGAATTATAGTTGTTTCCCATGTTGAAATATCAGTGGCATGATAATGACAAGTCCTCTGGAGTTTTGGAGGGATGTATATATGTGTTTTTATTTTATTTTATTTTGAGACAGAGTCTTGCTCTGTCGCCTAGGCTGGAGTGCAGTGGTGGTGTGATCTCAGCTCACTTCAGCCTCTGACTCCTGGGTTCAAGCGATTCTCCTGCCTCAGCCTCCTGAGTAGCTGGGATTACAGGTGTGTACCACCACACCCGGCCAATTTTTGTATTTTTAGTAGAGGTAGGGTTTCACCATGTTGGCCAGGCTGGTCTCGAACTCCTGACCTCAGGTGATCCACCCGCCTCAGCCTCCCAAAGTGCTGGGATTACAGGTGGGAGCCACCACACTCAGCAATATGTGTTTTGAATAATGAAGATTGGGAGATTTGTTGAAATGGTAGCCATTTTTGGTGTGGTTTTGTTTTGTTTTTTAGACAGAGTTTTGCTCTTGTTGCCCAGGCTGGAGTGCAATGGCACGATCTTGGCCCACTGCAACCTCCGCCTCCCGGGTTCAAGTGATTCTTCTGCCTCAGCCTCCCAAGTAGCTGGGATTACAGGCAGGCAACACCACGCCTGGCTAATTTTGTATTTTTTTTTTTTTTTTTTAGTAGAGATGGGGTTTCTCCATGTTGGTCAGGCTGGTCTCCAACTCCCGACCTCAGGTGATCCACCCGCCTTGGCCTCCCAAAGTGCTGGGATTACAGGCGTGAGCCACCGTGCCCAGGCTTTTGGAGTGTTTTTTTAAGGCTTTGGCCTGGATACGAAGTTAATCATTAAAACTGTCTGAGTCCCTGGCATATAAAAGAGCAAATAGTAGACAATGCGTATACAAATAGAATGATCCAGTGCTACAAATCCCTTATAGTGAATGAATATCTTGGAATCTCAACTTTAATGATCTTAAAATAATTAACTCTCTAAATACATATTTTTGTGATGAACTTGTTGGAAAGTGACTATAGCTTTGTGTTACAGTATTTAAAAATGGCCTATAAATAATGACATTGTGACCCAAACTCTGTATACACATTATAGTGCTAGAGGTTTATTGGAAGGCTAAATCACTTATTGTCTATTCTCATGTAATTGTTGTAGATGACTAGCAGTATTTCAGTGGATTTTCGTGTTTCTTTGGTAGAGTGAAAATACAGATTACAAAATCCTAAGCTTCAATTTATATCTTATTCATCGAACAAATATTTAGTGAATTCTTATTATGGGGCATGAAGTATGTATAATAAATTGGTGCAGAGTAAACAATTACTTGTTTGTTATGTAACTTACATCCTAATATGAGGAGACAAGAAAAATATAAGTATGATACGTGTTAGTTGATATGATGTGGAAAAATGCATGGGGCAGGGGTGTGGGGATTACAATTTTGCATAGGATAGTCAGAGTGTCTTCACTGAGAAGGTGATGTTTGAGTAAAGACTTAAAGAGAGGTAGTTAGC
This sequence comes from Nomascus leucogenys, assembly GCF_006542625.1. NCBI lineage: Eukaryota > Metazoa > Chordata > Mammalia > Primates > Hylobatidae > Nomascus > Nomascus leucogenys. The sequence goes on from NC_044382.1 coordinate 61,659,209, forward strand.
CATATTGCCGTCCACAAGAAGGGCATTCCAGACTGAGCTGTCAATTTGGTGCAGAGGCATTAAGGTGAGAGTGTACCTGAGAAGCAACAAGGAGGCCACTGTGGCCAGAGAGAACTGAGTAGGGGAAGAAGAGTATAAGAGGAAGCCGGAAGAGTACCAGTGGTTAGGTCCCTTAACCTAACCATTGTTTGTTCATTGGACATTTTAAAGACTTTGGCTTCTTTCCACTCTTTGAGTCAGTGGAGGGTTTTGAGGATGGGGTGACATATCTGAGTTTTAGACACACACACACACACACACACACACACACACACACACACACACACATTTAAATTGTAGAGATAGAGTCTAGGTATGTTATCCCATGCTAGAATGCAAGTGGTGTGATCATAGCTAACTGCAGTGTTGAACTCCTGCGTTCAAGCAGTCCTCCTGCCTCAGCATCACAAGTAGCTGGGACTGTAAGTGTGAGCCACCATGCCTGGGTTTTGAGTTTTTTATGATTGAAAATTATTGTTCTCTGGACATTATGTTGAGAATAGACTATAGGAAGCAAGTGTAGCAGGGAGATCAAGTTAGAGGGCTAGCATAGTAATCCAGGTGAGAGATATGATGGTCCTTATCATAGCTTGGATATTGTGAGAAATGGTTGGATTCTGGTTATATTTTATAGGCAGAGCCAAAATAATTTCCTGTCAGATTGGCTATAGGTTTTGGCTGTAGGTATTGGCTCCAAGATTTTGGCCTGAGTAAGTTTAAGGATAAAATTAGCATCAACTGAGATGGGGAGTGCTTTGCAGGGTGTGACATCATTAAGTGGGGAGAAGACAAGGAGCTTTTTTTTGAATATGATATATTTGAGATGTGAAGTAGAGATTATATTATACAAATTTGGACACTGAGAGAGGTTTGGGCTGAAGATAGAACTTTTGAGAGAGTTATTGGTATAGATGGTTTTTTCTTTTTTTAAAAAAATTTTTTTTATTTATTATTTTATTTTATTTTTTGAGACAGAGTCTCACTCTGTTGCCCAGGCTGGAGTGAGGTGGCACGATCTCAGCTCACTACAACCTCCACCTCCTGGGTTTAAGTGATTCTCCTGCCCCAACCTCCTGGGTAGCTGGGATTACAGATGTGCACCATCACACCTGGCTAATTTATAGATTTTTTTTTAAGACAGAGTCTTGTTCTGTTGCCCAGGCCGGAGTGCAGTGGCGTGATCTTGGCTCACTGCAACCTCTGCCTCCCAGGTTTAGGCAATTCTTCTGTCTCGGCCTCCTGAGTAGCTGGGATTATAGGTGTGTACCACCATGCCCGGCCTATAGATGGTTTTTTAAGCCATGAGACTGAAGTAGGCCAGATGCGGTGGCTCATGCCTATAATCCCAACACTTTGGGAGGCCGAGGCGGGCGGATCACCTGAGGTCGGGAGTTCGAGACCAGCCTGACCATCATGGAGAAACCCTGTCTCTACTAGAAAAAATACAAAATTAGCCAGTCGTGGTGGCACATGCCAGTAATCCCAGCTACCTGGGAGGCTGAGGCAGGCGAATCACGTGAATCTGGGAGGTGGAGGTTGCAGTGAGCCAAGATTGTGCCATTTCACTGGAGCCTGGGAAACGAGCGAAACTCTGTCTCAAAAAAAAAAAAAAAAAAAAAGACTGAAGTAGATTACTAAGAAAGTGAATCTAGAGAAGAAAAGTTCAAGGACTCCAATACTGTGAAGCCAAAAGTCATCAGAGTAGACTAGAGAGACCAGTGAAATGCCATATTAGGAATAAAATAAGTATATCCATCATCTTTTTATTATTTACTTAAAAATATTTTACTTTTTTTTTTTTTTTTTTAAATAGACAGGGTCTCACCACATTGCCCAGGCTGGTCTCAAACTCCTGGGTTCAAGCGATCCTCCTGCCTCAGCCTCCCAAAGTGCTGGGATTACAGGTGTTGGCCATCGTGCACAGGCTTTTTTTTTTTTTTTTTTTTTTTTTAAGGTGGGTATAGAACAGTAACATGTAGAACCTTTGATTTGTCGAGATAAAACTATGTATCCTTTATGCATTAAGAAACTGTTAACTTTGCTTTGTCTTGATAAAACTATGTAACCTTTATATATATATATATATATATATATTTTTTTTTTTTTTTTTTTTTTTTTTTTTTTTTGAGACGGAGTCTCGCTCTGTCACCCAGGCTGGAGTGCAGTGGTGCGATCTCGGCTCGCTGCAAGCTCCGCCTCCTGGGTTCATGCCATTCTCCTGCCTCAGCCTCTCTGAGTAGCTGGGACTACAGGCGCCCGCCACTACGCCCGGCTAGTTTTTTTGTATTTTTAGTAGAGACAGGGTTTCACCGTGGTCTCGATCTCCTGACCTCGTGATCCGCCCGCCTCGGCCTCCCAAAGTGCTGGGATTACAAGTGTGAGCCACCACGCCCGGCCGTAACCTTTATATATTAAGAAACTGTTAGAGATAAAGGTTTTAAATGGCCTTTTAAAGGGGTTTTAATCTTCCTTAGTTTCTTGCATCTTACATGGTGAGTTTTGATTGTAATGAAATTACAAGTGGACTTCAGAACATGAAGCTGTGGATAAGCTCAGCTCCTTTCCTTCAGAGATTTTTGTGTTTCAGTGGTTCTTGGTGAATTCCTTAAAAAATGGGTGTTGTGGCTGGACGCAGTGGCTCACGCCTATAATCCCAGCACTTTGGGAGGCTGAGGCAGGCAGATCACGAGGTCGGAGTTAAGAGACCAGCCTGGCCATCATGGCGAAACCCTGTCTCTACTAAAAATACAAAAACTAGCCGGGATGCGGACTCCATGGCTCATGCTTGTAATCCTAGCATTTTGGAAGGCCGAAGCAGGTGGATCGCCTGAGATCAGGAGTTCAAGACCAGCCTGGCCAACATGGCGAAACCCCTTCTTTACTAAAAATACAACAGATTAGCTGGGCATGGTGGCTGTTGCCTGTAATTCCAGCTACTTGGGAGGCTGAGACAGGAGGATCAGTTGAACCCAGGTGGCTGAGGTTGCAGTGAGCTGAGACCGTGCCATTAAACTCCAGCCTCGGCAATAAGAGCAAAACTGTCTCAAAAACAACAACAACAACAGAGATGGGATCTCACTATGTTGCTCAGGCTTTTCTCAGACTCCTGGCCTCAAGCAATCCTCCCATCTCCCACCTCAGCCTCCCAAAGTGTTGGGATTACAACACTTTGGCATGAGCCACTGCACAGCCACATTTGTCTTTTTTATACGGAATAGTTTTCAGCAGGTGGTTGGAGTTAAACTGATAATCATCCTGTCATTTTAGCTGTACTGCTGCTTTGGGCTTCCCTGTCTGAATTCTCCCAGGGAACGGTTTCAACAATGCAGGAAGCAATTTGGCTTCTGAAGTCCTTACTTGTACAGCCATTCAAATACCTAAAACATACATCCCAAGGTATAAGACCAAACTACCTGATTCTGAAGCAGTAACATAAAGAATAAAGTGAATACATAGGGTCTTATAAATAGGTTGCAGAGACCATGGAAAGAGAGTCTGAAAATGAGAGGTGAATGTTCCCTTCCACAAACCTTAATTTTAAGTAAGTTTCCACTTGCTGCTTCCAAAGGGTGTAGTAGAAATTATTTTGAAATAGGTAAAATAGAAATCTCAAGTGTTACAAGTTGTCTTACTAAATGAAACTCTTTGGTTGAGTATTTTCTTTTTTTGAGACGGAGTACCGCTTTCTCACTCAGGCTGGAGTGCAGTGGCATGATCTTGGCTCACCGCAACCTCCACCTCCCTGGTTCAAGCAATTCCCCTGGTTCAAGCAATTCCCCTGCCTCAGCCTCCCGAGTAGTTAGGATTATAGGCGCTCGCCACCATGCCTGGCCAACTTTTTTTGTATTCTTAGTAGAGACAGGGTTTCGCCATGTTGGCCAGACTGGTCATGAACTCCTGATCTCAGACAATCCACCCGTCTTGGCCTCCCAAAGTGCTGGGATTACAGGCATATTTTTTTTTTCCCCAAGATGGAGTCTTGCTCTGTTGCCCAGAGCTGGAGTGCAATGGTGCGATCTCAGCTGACTGCACCCTCTGCCTCCTAGGTTCAAGCAGTCCTCCTGCCTCAGCCTCCTGGGTAGCTGGGATTACAGGCGTGCGCCACCATGCCTGGCTAATTTTTGTATTTTCAGTAGAGACGGGTTTCACCATGTTGGCCGGGCTGGTCTTGAACTCCTGCCCTTGTGATCTGCTTGCCTCGGCCTCACAAAGTGCTGGGGTTACAGTCGTGAGCCATCATGCCCAGCCACGTATTTTCTTTTTATACTTGCCCTGCCTAATTGAGAAACTTGGCATCTCTTATCAACAGTGGTTGAGCTACCTTACTATCTTTTTAAAGTCCTTAGTAACATTTTAGGTACTAACACAGAGATGATGGTAGTTTAACCCGATTCTCTTCTAATTATTAATCTGCAACTAGTTGTGATCAGTTAGTTGTAAACACCACTGCACTTGGACCAGCCTCCTTTTTCCTTTAATTTAAAAATCTGGATTTGTGTGTGTGTTGTTTTTTTTTTTTACAGGTGCCATGTATCAGGACAGAGTAAGACCCCTGGTAAAGAAGAACTGAAGACATTATACAGATACCAGATACAGCCTAATTACAAAGAAAGCATTAACCTGCCTCTGAGGTGACTAAAGGGGAATAATGGTGATTTTGCGCCGGGCTCGGCCGCCTGCTTCCGCCCCAACCAGCAATGAATCTTGACTCGCTCTCGCTGGCCTTGTCTCAAATCAGCTACCTGGTGGACAATTTAACCAAGAAAAATTACCGAGCCAGCCAGCAGGAAATACAGCATGTAAGTAAACTAGCCAGAAAACAAGTGCCATTAAAGGAATGAGTAGACAGTGGAAAGAAAACCACACACTTATGTGGACATGTTGCATGAAAGGTAACTAACTTTTGCACCTTATTTCAAGTGATGTCTGTCATCATCATCTGTAAAAGAGCTCTTAGCCCAATCTTTTTTTTTTTTTTTTGAGAGTCTTACTCTGTCGCCCAGGCTGTAGTGCAGTGGCATGATCTCGGCTCACTGCATCCTCTGCCTCCCGGTTTCAAGCAGTTCACCTGCCTCAGCCTCCCGAGTAGGTGAGATTACAGGCATGTGCTACCATGCCTGGCTGTATTTTTAGTAGAGACGGGGTTTCACCATGTTGGTCAGCCTGCTCTCGAACTCCCAACCTCAAGTGATCTGCCTTGGCCTTGAAAAGTTCTGGGATTACAGGCGTGAGCCACCACGCCCAGCCCAGTCTTTTTTTAAAAAAGATTTTTCACAGCTTTTTATTTTCCATGGAAATTATAAAATAGGTCTGACCTGGCTTTGGGCTGGTGCTCAGGGCCCTGAGAAACCTGCTAGCTAGGATTTTCCTTTCTTTACTTGTGTGTTTTTTTTTTGTTGTTTGTTTGTTTTTTTTTTGAGATAGAGTTGCCCAGGCTAGTGTGCAGTGGTGCAATTTTGTCTTACCACAACCTCCGCCTTCTGGAGGAGCCTGAGCTCTATCGCTCAGGCTGGAGTGCAGTGATGCGATCTTGGCCCACTGCAACCTCTTTCTCCTGGGTTCAAGCGATTCTCATGCCTCAGCCTCCCAAGTAGCTGGGACTACAGGCGCCCACCACCACGCCCAGCTAATTTTTTTTTTTGAGACGGAGTCTTGCTCAGCCGCCCAGGCTGGAGTGCAGTAGCACAATCTCAGCTCACTGCAACCACCGTCTGCCAGGTTCAAGCGATTCTCCTGTCTTAACCTTCTGAGTAGCTGGGATTATAGGCACACACCATCATGCTGGGCTACTTTTTGTATTTTAGTAGAGATGAGGTTTTACCATGTTGGCCAGGCTGGTCTTGAACTCCTTACCTCAGGTGATCTGCCTGCCTCGGCCTCCCAAAGTGCTAGGATTACAGGTGTGAGCCACCGTGCCCGGCAAATTTTTTTATTTTTAGTAGAGATGGGGTTTCACTATGTTGGCCAGGCTGGTCTTGAACTCCTGACCTCAGGTGATCTGGCCGCCTTGGCCTCCCAAGGTGCTGGGATTATAGGCGTGAGCTCTCGCGCCTAGCTCCCAGGCTTTTCTTAAACAGGGTTGGGGATGGCTCCCCAACCAACTTCATGTCTGGGTTTTTCATGATAGTGAAGTCGGAAGCCAGCAGTGCAGCTGCCACCTACTTCTGTCCAGCCAGACCCTTGCCCTTGCTGGTCACGGTCCTGGGGCTGGACTGCTTCACATGGGTTGTCCTTTGGCCTTGGAGTATCCTTTATCAGAGCCTTGGGCCCCTGGACTCCTTCACTCAGTACTTGGTGGGCCACCATCACACCATCCTGTGCAGTGGGTATTGGCTTGCCTGGCTGAGTCATGTGGGAGAGTCCTTGTATGGTTCCTACAGACTTTCCTCTTTGGATAGCATCTCTCCATGTTGATTGCTTGCAGATCAAAGTGCCAAACACAAACCTAAAGATAGCTGTAAGTTTTCTTTACACTTTTACATTCATTCTCAACCTTTTTTGTGTGTTGGGGAGGGTGGTGCAGTGTTTATTCAGTGATCTTCCTACTTTCTTTTTTTTTTTTTTTTTTTTTTTGAGACAGAGTTTCACACTGTCGCTCAGGCTGGCGTACAGTGGCACGTTCTCAGCTCACTGCAACCTCCTTTTCCTGGGTTCAAGCAATCTTCCTATCTCAGCCTCCCAAGTAGCTGGGATTACAGGCTTCCACCACCACGCCCAGCTAATTTTTTGTATTTTTAGTAGAGACGGAGTTTCACCACATTGGCCACGCTGGTTTTGAACTCCTGACCTCAGGCCATGTGCCTGCCGCGGCTTCCCAAAGTGCTGTGATTACAGGCGTGAGCCATCACACCCGGCCGATCTTTCTACTTTGTAGAAATTGTCCTTCAAAGCTATTTAAGCTAGTTAGTCCTTTTTTTTCTTTTTCTTTTTAAATGCCCTGGTTGAGCTTGAATAGACCAGTTGTTAAAAAAGAAATAGATTTCAGCTGTTCAGTCCTATTTGGCAAGAGGACTTCCAGCTACCTTCTTATGGTCCTTGACTATCAGGACCCTTGTGTCCTCTGGGGTAAGCCACATATTAAATTGACTTTTTTTTTTTTGAGATGGAGTCTCACTTTGTCACCCAGGCTAGAGTGCAGTGGCGTGATCTTGGCTCACTGCAAGCTCCGCCTCCCAGGTTCACGCCATTCTCCTGCCTCAGCCTCCCAAGTAGCTGGGACTACAGTCGCCTGCCACCACACCTGGCTAATTTTTTTGTATTTTTAGTAGAGATGGGGTTTCACCGTGTTAGCCAGGATGGTCTCGATCTCCTGACCTCGTGATCCGCCCGCCTTGGCCTCCCAAAGTGCTGGGATTACAGGCGTGAGCCACTGCGCCCAGCCGTAAATTGACTTTTTAGTATGTATACCGTTGCCCCCACCTTCTGATGAAAACACCTTGCCCTCACCACCACTGTTTACCTGTCTTTTCCCAATTTTTTTTTCTACCTTCCTGGAACAAGATAAAGTGACACTTCCATGGTACATCAATTCCACACACTTCTGTTAGGTACCCGTGAGGCAGAATTTTGTCCTTTCAAACTTAAATTTCTCATGCTACAGAGAAAGATAAGATGAGCAAGTGTCCGGAACAGGGCAGGCTGAGTAGTAACACAGGCATGGAGCATATGCTGAGAACCTAGAGGGAAGGACTGCAGAGTGCCTTCCCAGATGCTGCAGCCAGAAGTGGTCTTTCCCTCCATTTGGCCCCTGACACCATGCTCTGTAGTGTGCAGGGGTCTGATGGCACTGCTAGATTGCTCCTTCAGCTCAGGGCCACATCTTAGACAGCTTTACTTTTCCCTTCAGCACTTGTCCCACTGCCTTGCACACAGGTGCTCTGTCAGTGTTTATTGAACAAAGGAGGGAAACTGATTTCAATTTCACTTGTTCAGTATCATTCCAGTTTTTATGTGAAAATTGCACAACCCATTTGGGGTACCTTCATCCCAAAAGAAAAGCACAAGACTGCCTTTGATACCTTTCTGTGGATTCCCTGGTGAAAAACGTTTGTCTTTTTCACAATTTTCTATTCTCCGAAACTTTCTTCAAAAGTATCTTTCCAGCTCTGACTTAAACACAAAAGCATTCCTGTTTTAGAAATTCTGGCCCATGGGTTATCTGGCTAGTTACTGCCTCTCCCGTTCACTTGGTTATACTTTATTACTGGTGATGGGTTAGAGAGGCAGGATCACTGACTCTGTCACCTCTAGGAGTCATTAGGGCCCCTTCCCTGGAGGATAGCCTGCTTATTCTCTGGGGACTAGTCCTCATTTCCCTTCCATGATACAGTGGGGCAGGTTATTTTTATTAAGCAAACATTTATGAGAACCCCCTCCCCAAAATAAAGTCCCCAACTAAACACAACCCTGAATGGTTGTGGACTATGAATTGTTTCTAGTGAAGATAAATTCATGCAAATATATCTTAATCTTTCTCTCTATCTGTCTTGTGATTAAGGGGTTGCTTTTTGGTAAGGAATTTCTTTGTTTTGTTTTTTAGATGGAGTTTTCTTTTTTTTTTTTTTTGAGATGGAAAAATATTTTTGATCACAGAGTTAGGCATTATGGAAATTCAAGCCAGATTTTTAAAAACCTGGTCATCTCCAAAGAGAAATAGTGACAGTAATAGTGGTGCGGGGAACAATATGGTAGATTATTGAATGAAATGGATTAACTTGAATAAAATGCTGTGACTTGTCTCTCTAAAATTATAAAATATGATCTGACTTGGTCTGGTTCCTCTTTTTTTCTTTTTTGGTTCCTTTATTTTTCACATTAAAAAAATTTGAAATATCCACAGGTTGTAAAATTCACTTTTTTATTTTTTTGACAGAGCCTCGCTCTGTCACCCAGGCTAGAGTGCAGTGGTGCAATCTCGGCTCACTGTAACCTCCGCCTCCCGGGTTCAAGCAATTCTCCGCCTCAACCTCCCAAGTAGCTGAGATTACAGGTGCCTGCCACCATGCCCGGGTAATTTTTTTGTATTTTTAGTAGAGATGGTTTCACCATCTTGGCCAGGCTGGTCTTGAACTCCTTCCCTCCTGATCCACCTGCCTCAGCCTCCCAAAGTGCTGGGATTACAGGCGTGAGCCACTGTGCCTAGCCTTTTTTTCTTTTTCTCTTTTTTTTTTTAATGAGACAGTATTTGTCTGTTTCCCAGGCCGGAGTGCAGTGGCATAATCTCAGCTGACTGCAATCCCCGCCTCCTGGGTTCAAGTGATTTCCATGCCTCTCCCTCCCCAGTAGCTGGGATTACAGGCATGCACCACCACATCTGGCTTATTTTTGTTTTTAATAGAGGTGGGGTTTCACCATGTAGGCCAGGTTGGTCTCAAACTTCTGGCCTCATGTGATCTACCCGCCTCAGCCTCCCAAAATTCTGGGATTACAGCCCCCATGCCTGGCCAGATTCACCTTTTTAAAATATGTAATTTGGTAGTTTTTCAGATTCACAAAGTTGTGCAACCATAACCACTATCTAATTTCAGAACATTTTCATTACCTCCAGAAGAAATACCTGGGTTCATTTGCGGTCACTTTCCTGTTCCTTCTCTGTCTAGCCCTTAGTGACCACTATTTCTGCCTTGGTGCATTTGCGTATTTAATGGAATCATACTGTATGTGGCCTTCTGTGTCTGCCTTTCTTTTTTTGTTTTGAGATGGAGTTTTGCTCTTGTTGCCCAGGCTGGAGTGCAATGGCGTGATCTCCACTCACTGCAACCTCTGTCTCCCGGGTTCAAGCGATTCTCCTGCCTTAGCCTCCCGAGTAGCTAGGATTACAGGCCTGCACCACCACGCCCAGCTAATTTTGTATTTTTAGTAGAGACAGGGTTTCTCCATATTGGTCAGGCTGGTCTTGAACTCCTGACCTCAGGTGATCTGCACACCTCGGCCTCCCAAAGTGCTGGGATTACAGGCGTGAGCCACCATGCCCGGCCTTGCCTTTTTTCATTTAATATAATGTTTTCAAGTAAGATTCATCTGTATTGTAGCATGTATCAGTACTTCATTCCTTTTTATGGCTAAATAATATTCCACTATATAGATATTTCATATTTTGTGTATCTATATCATGAGTTGATAGATATTTAGTTTTGTTTCTGCTTTCATTGGCTACTGTGAATATGGTTGCTATCAACATTTGTTTAATTTAACTTTTCCTCATTTATTTTTTGAGACAGAGTCTCACTCTGTTGCCTAGGTTGGAATGCAGTGGCAAGATCATAATCTCCTCAAACTCCTGGGCTAAAGCAGTTCTTCTGCCTCAGCCTCCTGAGTAGTTAGGACTACAGGCATGTGTTACCATGCCGGGCTGTTTTTTTTTTTTTTTTTTTTTCCCTTGAGACGGAGTTTTGCTCTTGTTGCCCAGGTTGGAGTAAGTACAATGGCATGATCTCCGCCCACTGCAACCTCCACCTCCCGGATTCAAGCAATTCTCCTGCCTCAGCCTCCCAAGTAGCTGGGATTACAGGCATGTGCCACTATGCCGAGCTAATACTGTATTTTTAGTAGAGATGAGGTTTCTCCATGCTGATCAGGCTGGTCTCGAACTCCCGACCTCAGGTGATCCACCTGCCTTGGCCTCCCAAAGTGCTGGGATTACAGGTGTGAGCCACTGCGCCCGGCCAATTTTTGTATTTTTAGTAGGGCCTGGGTTTCACCATGTTGGCCAGGCTGGTCTTGAAATCCTAACCTCAAGAGATCCGACCTCCTCAGCCTCTCAAAGTGTTGGGATTACAGGCATCAGCCACCGCGCCTGGCTGAAATGCATATTCTTAACCTGTGTTTTGTTTTTGCTCTTTGTTTTACAGTTTCTTAAAATAGGTTCCATGCTGATTCTTTGTGTTTTTACTTTTGAATTGACCCAATTATTCACATCAGCAATCTTGGGCATGCTTGAGGGTGAGGAGTATGTTGGGGGTAGTCTCCCCTTTCTGTTTTCAGGTTTGGTAATGGTTGCCACCTCCTCTTCTGCATTCTGCTTTTCCAGCACACTCCTTTGGCTAGATGGTTAATCACAGATATTTAAATGATATCTTGATCTTGATTCTTCCCTCAGCTCTATACTCTTGACCATTCTACAATTTCTGTGGGCTGATGTGGGTCTCTAAATGGACAACTTTTTTCTTTCATGGCTCATTGATGTTGCAGATTCATCACTTGAACAGAGGATATTTGTATGTTTTGGGGCATTTATCGGTCCTAAACATTTTAATTTCTGAATTTATCAGTTTCAAAGAGAAATCTGAATTTGGCCCATTTTTAGAGGTGGTAAGAAGGACCTCTCTGGACTACTTTGTTTGTTTTAGGGAGATGGAGTCTTGGTGTGTTGACCAGCCTGGAATGCAGTGGCTGTTCACAGACGCATTCATGGCACACTGCAACCTCCAGCTCCTGGCCTCAAGTGATCATCCTGCCTCACCCTCCCCAGTAGTTAGGACTATAGCTGTGCTCCACCACACCCAGCTTGTTTGTATAATACTTTCTAATTTAACAATTGCTTTTACAGCCACTCAGTATTTTTGATACCATGTTAATAGGGAAGATTTTTTTTTTTTAAGTCAGTGTTGCAGTATTTAAAGACAAACATTTTATGGCTGTGAATGGAATGTTTCTTCTATGCTGCCATGCTGTCTGCTCCTCACCAAGAGCAACTGTTTCTTCTAAAACTATTTTACAAACAAAATCTTGGGTTACAAAGATGTTAAAGTCAGATTATATTTATCTTCTAAAATTAAGCCCTACACGTTTTTGCTTAAAATAGAAACTATTCTACCAGTTGGGAAGGGGAGACGAGTAAAATAATTAAAAAATTGTATTAAAGTTAAACAGCTTACAATCTGGTTGCAAAATCTCAGGCTATATGAAAAATTAAGTATATCAAAGGCTTTTGGCAGTATTTCTATAATGTTTCGATTTATGGCTGTAGTAAAACATTGTGATCTAGGAGCCACATATTAAGAGGGACATTAGCAAATAAGTCTATGATGTCAGAGATTTAGAAAATTATATGGAATGGTTGAAAAAAAAAAATCATATGGAATGGTAGGCACTATTTGACCTAAAGAAGGCATATGAGGGAGAATTAGGACTTAGAGTGTATCAAACCTATGTGCCACACAAATAATGGAGTATCCCATAGTTAACTTTTTTTTTTTTTTTTTGAGACGGAGTTTTGCTCTTGTCGCCCAGGCTGGAGTGCAATGGTGCGATCTTGGCTTACTACCAACCTCCGCCTCCTGGGTTCAAGCGATTCTCCACCTCAGCCTCCTGAGTAGCTGGGATTACAGGAGCACGCTGCCACGTCCGGCTAATTTCTGTATTTTTAGTAGAGATGGGGTTTCACCATGTTGGTCAGGCTGGTCTCGAACTCCCGACCTCAGGTGATCCGCCCACTTCAGCCCCACAAACTGCTGGGATTACAGGCATGAGCCACTGAGCCCGGCGCATAGTTAAATTTGAAAACATATTCTGCCTCTTAAAAATATTCATTCCAGGTTTTTATTGTATAATCTGCATGGGAAAAAAATTAAGCAAGAGTTACGGAAACAAATGTAAGGATAACGGGATTTTAGTAAATCTTTGCTGATCCTAGTGAAACAAAAACTTGGAAATTTTTTTATTCTTTGGCCATTGACAGTGAGATGAAATGTGCCTTCTATTTTTTAGGTTGATAACACAGTCTCAGACAAGTCAGTGTATTCATTAACCATGATCTGGCCCCCTGATTCCCTCTGACCTTTTTTCTGATCTTCAGAGTTCTTTTCTGTCTCTGTGCTTTTGCACTCTAGGTTTTTCCTTCTCCCTGGATTGTTCTTTCTTCACCTGTATCTATGGTTGTCTCAACTCACAGGTCCCACCTTAGAAGGCTTCTCTGAGGTAACCCCCTGCATCAATATTAGCAAGCTCTGTTTTATTTTCTTTTTGTAGCAGATAATGTTGTCAGAAATTCTTTGCCTGTACTTCTCCCATAAAAATTGACTTTGTGAGAATTTGGAACCTATTAGTCTCCTCTGCTGCTGTGTTTACACCTAGACTGGTACGTAGCATATACTCAGCAAATGTAGGTTGAACCAGATTATTGTATTTTTTCAAGGGTGAGAGATCTGGTTAATTGGATCATAACTAATTCTGTTCTTTTTTGTTTTATTTTTTATTGCGACAAGGTGCTGCTTTGTCCCCCCAAGGTGGGAGTGCAGTGGTACCATCATAACTCACTGTAACCTTGAACTCCTGGGCTCATGTGATCCTCCTGCCTCAGCCTCCCAAGGTGTTTAGATTACAGATGTAAGCCACTGCACCCAGACTCTATTCTATTTTTTTTTTTTTTTTTTTTTTTTTGGAGACAAGAGTCTCACTCCCTCATCCAGGCTGGAGTGCAGTGGTGCAATCTCTGCTCACTGCAACCTCCACCTCCCGGGTTCAAGCGATTCTCGTACATCAGCCTCTCAAGTAGCTGGAGATTATAGGTGTATATCACCGTGCCTAGCTATATTTTTTGGTAGAGGTGGTCTGGTGGTCTTTCTTTTTTTTTTTTGTATTTTTGGTAGAGATGGGGTTTCACTGTGTTAGCCAGGATGGTCTCGATCTGCTGACCTCGTGATCCGCCCTCCTTGGCCTCCCAAAGTGCTGGGATTACAGGCGTGAGTCACTGCGCCCGGCCGAGATGGTCTTTCTTAACTTCCACATTTTCTGAATAAGGAGAAGGGAAACTGAAATAAGCTAAGAACTTAGCCAGCTTTCATGTAATTATCATGATACAGTGGGAAGATCATAGGCTTTGAAGTTGGACTGTAAATCCAGATTCTTCAGCTCATAGTCTTGGATTTTAGGCTCAAGGAGTCTGTTTTAACTATGTCAACCCCTTATCTGTGGGGATAGACGGTGGTAAATTTTAGCAGTTTTTGAAGATTAAGCCAGGAAAGCTCAGTGCAATACCTAGCCCAATGTGTAGGTAGTATGTGGCTCTTAGCAAACGTGATTACTCTGCACATATACTGTGCTCAAGTATTTTCTGGACTAGATGTGCAGAAGTGAACACAGCTACACAAAATTTCAATAAACAAATTAGCAGGTAGTGGTAAATGCTATGGAGAAAAAGTAAAGCAGAATAAGGAGTGATGCTGGGGCAGGTCATATTTCTATTTTAGGAATGGTAATAAGACCTCACTGATAAGGTGGCTTTAGAGTAGAAACCTAAATGAAGTGAAAGAACAAACCATGTATAGCTATCTGGAGTTTTTCATTTAGAAAGAATAACAAATAGGAACAAACATGGGTAAATTTGAGGAAGAGCAAGAAACTAATTGAGCTCAAGGGCAGCGTCTAAATCACTGAAGTCGGATCTTGTGGCAGCTTCATTTAAGGCTGTGCCATGTAGCGTTACAGCTGTGTTAGCAGAGAGAATTTGAGTTACGTAAAATTGTTGCCTTAAAAAAAAATCTTTCTGTTACACGTTTGATCAATGCTATGTGGTGGTTTTGGTGTAGATGTTGAGCAAAGTACAGAGTTGCACGGTAAAATTACTGTAGTTTTTCTTCTCTTCTTCCTGCCAGTGACTGACTGTAGGAAACATTTTTTTTTTTCTTTTTTTGAGACAACGTTTCACTCTCGTTGGCCAGGCTGGACCACAATGGCAAGATCTTGGCTCACTGCAACCTCTGCTTCCCAGGTTCAAGTGATTTCCTGCCTCAGCCTTGCGAGTAGCTGGGGTTACAGGCACCCATCACCATGCTTGGCTAATTTTTGTATATTTAGTAGAGACAGGATTTCACCATGTTGACCAGGCTGGTCTTGAACTCCTGACCTCAGGTGATCCATCCGCCTCAGCCTCCCAAAGTGCTGGGATTACAGGCATGAGCCACCGCGCCTGGCCCAGGAAACATTTTTATAATATTGAATTACAGCTGGAAGCAGTGGTGTATGCCTGCGATCCCAGCTACTCAGAGGTGAGAAGACGCTGTGAGTCCAGGAGTTCGAGATCAGCCTGGGCAATACGGACCCTCTCTAAAAAAAATTGAGTTATAAATTATGGGCACTTCCATCAATAATTCCTTTAACTTTAATTCAAAAATGAGTAATTAATGTAAATTGGAATTTTGCCTTGTAGGTTGATTTTTGAAACCTTACTTTTTTTTTTTAATCTTCTCTTAAACATGTTATTTTTGGTCATTTTAGATTGTGAATCGGCACGGTCCTGAGGCAGACAGGCATTTATTACGCTGCCTATTTTCGCATGTGGATTTCAGTGGCGATGGTAAAAGCAGTGGCAAAGATTTCCATCAGGTATTTGGGGCTTACAAAGTTCATGTCCACTTAGCTGTAATTGTTAAATGAATTTTGGGCATAGTGTATGTAGCATGACACATACAAAATAGCATCCAGAAGTAATTGTAGCTGGATGGTGAAAAGGTGTTAGATTTTTCCTTTTTTTTTCTGTGCGTCCCTTCTGCTTGGCTGTAGACTGTAACAGCTACCTAGTTCAGGTTTAGAGAGGTAGGGATCAGACCTGCCTGAAGGAAGCAGGAATGTGGGGGTTGGGTTCCCTGCCTGAAAAGTTAGTAAGGCAGAAGAGATCTCATGTCCTGGATTGAATCTCTAGCTTTATTCCCCATCTGGCAAGAGTTTGTCATAATACTGTTTCTTAACAGTAATCTTATCAATGAGCTCTTATTTTCTGGAAGTTTTGCTGCTAATAGACTTTGAGTAGTGTAATGAGTTTTTTTTAAAAAACTCTGTTTTTATAACTTTCTTTACATCTTTTTTTATTTCCTGGTGTCTTTTAACTTGGGTGTTTTTGAGACGGAGTCTCTCTCTCGTCACCCAGGCTGGAGTGTGGTGGCTCACTGCAACCTCTGCCTCCTGGGTTCAAGCGATTCTCCTGCCTCAGCCTCCCAAGTAGCTGAGATTATAGGTGCCTGGCACCACGCCTGGCTAATTTTTGTATTTTTAGTAGAGAGAGGGTTTTACCATGTTGGCCAGGCAGGTCTTGAACTCCTGGCCTCAGGTGATCCACCTGCCTTGGCCTCTCAAAGTGCTGGGATTACAGATGTCAACCACAGCACCTGGCGAGATTTTTAAAGAGCTGATTTTGATAATATATAACAGTATAGAGTGTTAGATCACATTTTAATGTTCTGAGTACCTCAGCTTCTGTTTGTTCTTAGGTGACGATTAGTGCTAATGAAAATCATTTTTTATTTTTAAAGACTCAGTTTCTGATTCAGGAGTGTGCGTTGCTGATTACAAAGCCAAATTTTATCTCGACGCTGTCCTATGCCATTGATAATCCATTGCACTATCAGAAGGTTGGTATTACTATTATCTTTACCAAGAGTGTGATCTCTTCTTAGGCTTTCTAAAAAGGCCCTAAGCCTTGATCTCATAATGTGATGTCTTAATAGAAAAATTTCAGGTTGTTATTTTGGGGTGTCTTTTGTAGTTTGTAACAAAATCAAGGCAGTTCATTTAATAGTAAATAGAATCTTACTAAAACCAGATCATGTGAACGCTTAAGTTTGTCATTTCACAGTTTTAGGACATAGTGTAATGTTTCTAGCAACACTACAGAATTAAGCAACTCCTATGTAGTGCCATCCTTGGGCAAACAGATAGGTTGTTAAAAACTTCTTGAAAAAGCAAGTTCTTATTTTAAACTAAAATTTGGTTTGTTTCAGAGTTTAAAGCCTGCTCCCCACTTATTTGCCCAGCTGAGTAAAGTGCTCAAGTTAAGCAAAGTACAAGAGGTGAGTGATTTATGAAAAGAGATGTAGACAAAATTAGAATTAAAAACAGCCATTTGACTCTTTGGTTAATCTAACCCTTCTTGTTTCAGGTAATTTTTGGCCTTGCCCTGTTGAATTCTTCCAGCTCAGATCTTAGAGGTTTCGGTGAGTTACTTTTCCAAAAATATCACGAAGTGAGACTTTAAAATACATGGGTTTTTAATCATGAGGCTCTGTGATTTAGACTTAGAGAATAAGATAATCTGAAATTAATTTCTCTTTATCTGTGGTGAAAAACATGTAATATAAATGTTACCCTCATAACCATTTTAAGTGTACAGTTCCATAGTGATGATTGTATTCAGGTTGTGTAACATCTCTCTAGAACTTTATCTTGCCAAACAGAAATATGCCCATCAACAACTGTTTTCCCCTCCCCACAGCCAGTCCCTGGCCATTGGTTTCTTTATACCTGTCAGCTAGAGAAAGCATTAGAGAGATGGGTGAACTGGTGAATGAGAAGGGTGATTATCTGCATTTTGATGGTATGTGACTTTTTAACCCATTGTGGTGCAAAAATAACTTGTGGTTTTTGGTTTACCTGACTTCTAGCTGCCCAGTTTATCAAACAGAAGCTTCCAGATCTTCTGCGTTCTTACATTGACGCAGACGTCAGTGGAAATCAAGAAGGTGGCTTCCAAGATATAGCAATAGAGGTCCTACACCTCCTCCTCTCCCATCTCCTCTTTGGGCAGAAGGGAGCCTTTGGAGTTGGACAAGAACAGATAGACGCTTTTCTTAAGACGCTGCGCAGAGGTAAGGTAGTCTTTGTAGCCTACGGTGGATGGTTTTCTTGGATGACCACAGACACATCACAAAAGCATTTTTTTCCCCTCCCCTCCCCTCCCCTCCCCTTCCCTCTGCCTCTTTCTCTTTTTAAAAAAGAGACAACATCAGCTGGGCACAGTGGCTCAGGCCAATAATCCCAGCCCTTTGGGAAGATTAGGCGAGCATGACACCATACCTAGCCTTACATGCTGTTTTTAGCTTAAAAAATCGGTCACTTTTGATGTGCTCACTTCACCTCCTTGGATATTGGCATTGTAAAGTTAAGAGAAATCCTAGTTACTTTGTTGCCTCTGAGCTTTCATGTTTGAGAAAGATAAGAATTCTTTTTAAAACAAATCTGATAGTGGATTAACATTCATTCTCATGGTTATTTTTATTTACTTACTAATGTTTATATAGTTTAATTTTAATGTACATTAACATTCTCACTAATGGGAAACTTTCCACTTGCCAGTGAAATAAACAGACTGATATTCTAATTGTTTGTTTTTGATGCTTTCTTTGTATGGGAAGTGATAGCCCTATTGTGCAAATTTAAAGTAATATTTAGGGTATGAATTGGTCAGTAGATGGAATCCCAATGTCAAATGTTAAAGGTATACTGATGAGCATTTTTTGTGATATAAAAGTATTCAAATTTTGGAATTGATGTTGAAGTCATAACTTGGTCTAGTAGGCTGGAAAAAATGAAATAAGCTTGGCTTTGAATATGAACTTGTGAGAGAATTGGGTTTGAGGGGATTTTGGATAGAGCAAAAGAGGATTGTTTGTTTTTAATTAGTATAGCAGTTGTAACCTTTTTCCTCCCTCAGATTTTCCCCAAGAACGCTGTCCCGTGGTGCTCGCACCACTTTTATACCCTGAAAAACGGGACATTCTAATGGACAGGATCCTGCCTGATTCCGGAGGGGTAGCTAAAACCATGATGGAGAGCTCGTTGGCTGATTTCATGCAAGAAGTAGGCTATGGCTTTTGTGCAAGGTTGGTAGTAAAATGTGTTAAGCTTCTGATTATTCTTGTGCCAAACATGATGTAATTCTTTAAAAAAAGTCTCTAAAATTCCTTAAAGTTAATCATCTTTTCCTCTCAAGAGGCATGCTTCTAAATTTTAATCTTCCACGAACTAGTGTGTGTGACAGCTGTAAACATCCTGGGTGTTAAATGTTTATCTCCTTCCCCTCACCAGTTTCTCAAAATTAGGAGCCAGAGGTTTCTAGGCTAGTTGCCATGATAGGCATATTTTGGCTTTTGGAAGGAAGAGAGAGCACTGAAGCAAGTTAGTGTTCATGGAACTTATATTGCTTTACACTTAATGTGACTAATTTTCTCCTCTCTGACCCCCACCTCTCTAATTTCTTCATTCTGCCTTCATCTGTGGCTTCCTTCCTTTTCTGCCTCTTGCGTATTTTTCTCACTTGCTTAGGGCACCAAAGGATATTGTTTCACACTGTTAGTAGCACTTAAGACTGTGATATACTGGATTATTAATATTTTTCTAAAAGCAAATTATTAAGGGCATTAATGTGCTTTGCTTTGACTTAAAAATCCTTATGCTTTAAAAACTCTCAGACAAACCACATTCTCACTTAGGTTTGAAATAGTGCATTTGTGAGTGTTGTACTTGTGCCTGGCATATAACTTTTGTTAATCACATAGTGAAAAGTTAGGATGCAGGCTGGGCACGGTGGCTTATACCTGTAATCCCAGCACTTTGGGGAGGCCGAGGTGGGCGGATCACCTGATGTCAGGAGTTCAAGACCAGCCTGACCAACATGGCGAAGACCCCCGTCTATACTAAAAATACAAAAATTAGCTGGGCGTGGTGGCACACGCCTGTAATCCCAGCTACTCAGGAGGCTGAGGCAGGAGAATCGCTTGAACCCAGGAGGTGGAGATTGCAGTGAGCCAAGATCGTGCCACTGCACTCCAGCCTGGGCAGCAGAGCGAGAGTTCGTCTCAACAACAACAACAACAAGTTAGGATGGATTTTCAAGGCTTTGTCCATATCAGAATAATAAAACTCTCTTTGGATGTTAAAATCTTAAAGAAGATTGAAGATAATTTTGTTATTGTGAAAGAGAGCATTACTCATGAGTCTTATTTTCTTCCACTGAATTTTTTTTTTTTTTTTTTTTTGAGACGGAGTCTTGCTCTGTTACCCGGGCTGGAGTGCAGTGGCACAATCTTAGCTCACTGCAACCTCCACCTCCTGGGTTCAAGCGATTCTCAAGTAATTTTCCTGCCTCAGCCTCCCGAGCAGCTGGGACTACAGGTGAGCGCCACCATGCCTAGATAATTTTTTGTATTTTTAGTAGAGATGGGGTTTCACTGTGTTAGCCAGGATAGTCTTCATCTCCTGACCTCGTGATCCACCCGCCTCAGCCTTCCAAAGTGCTGGGATTACAGGCGTGAGCCACCACACCCGGCTCTTACACTGATTTTTAAAAATTGCCTTTTGAAAAAATTTTCAGGCTGGGCATTGTGGCTGACGCCTGTAATCCCAGCACTTTGGGAGGCCGAGACGGGTGGCTCTCTTGAGGCCAGGAGTTTGAGATCAGCCTGGCCAATGTGGTGAAACCCCGTTTCCACTAAAAATACAAAAATTAGCCAGGCGTGGTGGTGCATGCTTGTAATCCCAGCTATTTGGGAGGCTGAGGCAGGAAGATGATTTGAACCTGCGAAGTGGAGGTTGCAGTGAGCCAAGATCGTGCCATTGTACTCCAGTACTCTTGTACTCCACAAGAAGTGGGGCCCAAGCGGAAATGCTTGCCCGCCTCCTGCTGTGTGGATGGTTTCTAACAGTCCACAGACAGATAACAGTCCATGGCCGGGGGTTCGGGAGCCCACTGCATTATATCATTCTTAGGCCTTTGCATCCTCGTAGCTTATCTCCCATCTAACAAGTGAGAGCATACTATATTTGGTTTTCCATTCCTGAGTTACTTAGAATAAGGACTTTTGCCATTTTCTTACTGAAGTAGATGGTTTTTACATTCCTAGCTGTATAAATGTAACAAGAAATAACACTTACTGCTCTGCCTGTTTTATTTAGTAAAACTAAGGATTTCAAACAAGGTTCATTTAATGCCAGAATTTCTCAATCTTGGTGTTGAGGCTGGTAGCATTTTTCTGAAGTTACATTTCTGTTTCAGTGTTGAAGAATGTCGCAATATAATTGTGCAGTTTGGTGTTCGGGAGGTCACAGCTGCCCAGGTTGCAAGGGTTTTGGGAATGATGGCTCGAACTCATTCAGGATTAACAGATGGCATTCCATTACAGGTGTGTTGAATTCAGCTATTTTACCAAGTGAGTTAATGTCCTGTCCTCTTTATTTTTTTTATTGAATTACAGTATGATTGATTGTTCTATCGACCAGAAGTGAACACATGGAGTAGTTGGGTTTGTTTAATTCAAGTTTTACTTCTACAGAGTATTTCTGCTCCGGGCAGTGGGATCTGGAGTGATGGGAAAGATAAAAGTGATGGAGCACAGGCACACACGTGGAATGTAGAAGTCTTGATTGATGTTCTTAAAGAACTGGTGAGTATATGTGATGATGGTTTTTGATTTGTGGTATTTGGATGATATAGTCCAAAGAAAGCAAATTTTTAAGAATTTTCCACCTTCGTTAACTCAAAAAGTAATAAAGTATCCAAGTTAATTGTGTACCGGAGGCAGTACATAATCAAATTTAAATTTTTTCATTAGGGTTGTTACCTTGTAATTTGGGGTGCTACTGCTAAGTTACTCTTGTTTATGGTGGATAAGAACAATGAAAATCATATTTATCTTGCCACTTCTACTTCAGTTTAAACTGAATAAAAAATAAAGTACCTCTACTAAAATATTGAAGGGCTTAAATAAGACATAAAGGAATTGAACTCTATTTATTTTTCCTTTTGCTATGTTGCCCATATTGGACTTTTAACTCCTGGGCTCTAGTTAATGATCCTCCCACCTTTGGGAGCAAAGCGTTGGGATTATAAGCATGAGTCATTGTACCTGGCCTAGAATGGAACTTTTGTTTTTGTTTTTGTTTTTTTTAGATGGAGTCTCACTCTGTTGGCCAGGCTGAAGTGCAGTGGCACGATCACGGCTCACTGCACTCTCTGCCTCCTGGGTTCAAGCAGTTCTCCTGCCTCAGCCTCCCAAGTAGCTGGGTCTACAGGCATGTGCCACCATGTCTGGCTAATTTTTTTTTTTTTGTATTTTTAGTAGAGACAGAGTTTCATCATGTTGGCCAGGCTGGTCTCAAACTCCTGACCTCAGGCAATCCGCCCTCCTTCCAAAGTGCTGTGATTACAGGCGTAAGCCACTGCGCCTGGCCCTAGAATCGAACTTTTAGATATTAAAAGGTAGTGTGATAAGCCAGGTGTGGTGGCTCACTCCTGTAATCCCAGCACTTTGGGAGGCCGAGGCAGTGGGTCACATGAGGCCAGGAGTTTGATACCATCCTGGCTAGCGTGGCAAAAACCTGTCTCTACTAAAATTTAAAAAAATTACCTGGGCATGTTGGTGTACTTCTGGAATCCCAGCTACTTGGGAGGCTGAGGCATGAGAATCTCTTGAACCCAAGAAGCAGAGGTTGAAGTGAGCCGAGAGATCATGCCACTGCGCTCCAGCCTGAGCGACAGAGTGAGACTGTGTCTGAAAAAAAAAGAATGGGTTTCTTAAAATTCACATTAAAAATTTTGTAAGTAGAACATCTAAATTGAATTTCAGATTTAATTTGGCCTTTTGGATAATGTATCAAAATATACACACATTCATTACATTTTAAACTACTTTGGTCTTTTTTAGAATCCGAGTTTGAATTTCAAGGAAGTAACTTATGAACTGGACCATCCTGGATTTCAAATTCGTGACAGTAAAGGACTTCATAATGTGGTTTATGGCATTCAGAGGGGTTTGGGTATGGAAGTGTTCCCAGTAGACCTCATATATAGACCTTGGAAACATGCTGAAGGCCAGGTGAGTGAGTGGTATTTAGTTATAGATGGGGGAATAAAACATGACTTATTCTTTATGTAGTGCCTTCTACCCATTGATTGAAATATTCTTGTAAAGTAGAATTTGTTATACATAGCACAGGAAAGCAAGGACTGTCCATAAGTATTGAAGGAATATTATCATAGTTTTAGTACTAGTCAGACTCCTTTAAGGTGTAACTGTCAAGGTGTTTTCCCAATAGTTTAATGATGTTCATTTCCAAGGCAACGTTAAGTTTCCTTAATTGGCTCAGAAATGTCTTTTTACAGTTGTTATGATTGATAATCCAGACAGGGTTTCATTATGCACCTTTCATGTGTCTGAATTATGTGTGGTTTTCAAAGGGCAAATGATTAAGATTTTAAACAGGAAATTGCCATGCTAATAACCTTAAGATTGACAATAGCCTAATGAAAACATTTCAGATTTTTATGGCATTCACAATCATTTATGGTGGTAAGCATTTTCTTTCATTGCAGCTCTCCTTCATTCAACATTCCCTTATAAATCCAGAGATCTTCTGTTTTGCTGACTATCCCTGTCATACTGTTGCCACTGATATTCTGAAAGCACCACCAGAGGATGACAATCGAGAAATTGCCACATGGTAAACACTTTGATTCATCTTTCATTTAAAAGATTACTTCTTCTTTTGTGAAATATAAAGTTAATACTAAGCCAAGTACATAGTTAACAGGTTTAAATGAAGCAGTAGTTTTAGTGACCCTACTTAAGTATTTATAGAGGGGGTTGGTAGATAAATTCTTTTTCAGTCTCTATCGTTAGTTATATCTTGTAAGGTCTGTCCTTAGGTGTTCTTTTAAAAGCATCAAATCTGAAAGTATCAAATGTTGGAAAGAGATTTGTACTTCCCCCTTTCTCCCTTAGTATTGAGATTTCTCCTCTGTAGAGCTTATACCTTTTTTTTTTTTTTGATTTGTAAGTTGCTCAAGGTGGCCAACCTGTCAAATCTAATAGTTTTCTTATTTATATTTTTGGGATGGAGTCTCGCTCTGTTGCCCAGGCTGGAGTGCAGTGGCACAATCTCAGCTCACTGCAACCTCTGCCCCCCCAGTTTAAGTGATTCTCCTGCCTCAGCCTCCCGAGTAGCTAGGATTACAGGTGCTCACCATTGCCCTGGGCTAAGTTTTGTATTTTTAGTAGAGATGGGGTTTTACCATGTTGGCCAGGCTGGTCTTAAACTCCTGACCTCAGGTGATCCATTTGCCTTGGTCTCTCAAAGTGCTGGGATTGCAGGCGTGAGCTACTGCACCTGGCCAAATCTAATACTTTTCAGCTAAAGTATCTAGTTTCTCTGAGTTCCATTTTCAAACTTTCGAGGTAGAGTCTTAGTCCGGCCCAGTGTCTATGTCAGGTTTCTCTTGGAGCTCTGTCCCGTCATTCCTCTCTGTGAATGTGTGAAGAAAGAATGGTAACAAGTACTTTCATTATTTTTGAAGTACACAGGGCTACAGGGAGAGAGCGCGGCTTGAATTGTTCCCCAAAGGGATCTAGTTCATAATGTATCTTCAATTTTTTTCTATCTATAGCCTCCCAGAACACGTTTCTGTTATTGATCAAATAATTATCTTTACTTTTTTTGGTGGTGGTGTGTCCTTTTCTTAGGTGGTAGCCAACATTAGATTTGTAAGCTTGCTTATTTTTTTCCTTATGAGTCTGATGTATATAGTAGTGTTTCTTCTTCATTTTATTTGAACAGATAAAGAAGGGCTCTTTCCATTTTTATGAAGCTTAAATACCATTATCACATTAACAAATAACAGTTCCTTAATATAGCTAGTTATTTACATTTAAGTTCCCCAGTTGGCTCAAAAATGTCTTTTAAAAATTTCTATGATTGAGAATTCCAGACACAGTCCATAGTTTCTTTTATTCTGTAAATCTGTCTTCGTTCTCTCTTTTAAATTTATTTTTTGCCATTGATTTGATAGAGAAATACAGCATTTGTTCTCTAGTCTACCCCATGTTATTTTCTTACCTGTTTTCTCATGGTGTTTACTTCATTCTCTATCCCTATGTTTTCCATGGGCTGAGGATAGAGTTAGATCTTCAGGCTCAGTTGAAGCCAACCAGATTCAACCTCTTGGGGCAAAAATAATTCTTAAGAGAGTGCTGTGGACTTCAAACTTCTAATATTAAAACATGACACCAACTTGGTTTTGTGCTTACAAGCTGGTATCACTTATTTTGAAAATTAATCTGTATACTTGGATTTTCATTGATAAAGCATGTTTCTTCTTTTCTTGTTAGGAAGAGCTTGGATTTGATTGAATCTCTGCTGAGGCTTGCAGAGGTTGGGCAGTATGAGCAAGTCAAACAGCTCTTCAGCTTCCCTATCAAACACTGTCCAGACATGCTGGTATTGGCCTTACTACAAATTAACACCTCTTGGCATACCTTGCGCCATGAACTTATCTCCACTCTGATGCCAATTTTCCTTGGAAACCATCCTAACTCAGCAATTATTTTGCACTATGCATGGCATGGGCAGGTAAGATGTGACCGTGTGCTTACCATTCTTTCATCTGAATAATTGACCTTCTTTGGAGTGTTGAGGAAGCTCAACCAGAGAAATCTTTTTTTACATCTCTGAATTGCTATGACTTTAGAAGTCATACTGTCATAAAACTTGTTTTATCTTTTAGAATCATGTGAGCAATAAAATACAAGATCCCAAAAGCAAGGAGGCAAAATAATATTTAATAATTTTATTTTCTTTCCTTTTTTTTTTGTTTTTTTTTGAGATGGTGTCTTGCTCTGTCGCCCAGGCTGGAGTGCAGTGGTGCAGTCTGTCTCACTGCAACCTCCATCTCCTGGGTTCAAGTGATTCTCCTGCCTCAGGCGTGCATCACCATGCCCGGCTAATTTTTGTATTTTTAGTAGAAGTGGGATTTCACCATGTTGGCCAGGATAGTCTCAAACTCCTGACCTCAAATGATCCACCTACCTCGGCCTCCCAAAGTTCTGGGATTACAGGTGTGAGCCACCACACCTGGCCAATATTTAATAATTTCAATATTAAGAAAGGTCTGTATTGCTAGGGCATCACTTTCCTTTTTATACGAAGGGGCTTAAACATCTATCATGGAGGCAGAAGGTACTGATACCATATTTTCACAGGAAATGAGAGATCACAGATCAATTTAATTAGCACTCTTTTCTAATTTATCTAAATCCAACATTTACATTTTATTTCAGTTTGTGCTGAAATGCCTTTCAAGCCCCTGTGCTTTTCACCTCTTATTTTTTAGAATGTATTTGGCAAGTAAGTATTCTTTTGTCCACTGATTTTTTTTCCTTCCCCTACTTTTTTTTTTTGAGAGAGGATCTTGCCCTGTCACCTAGGGTGGAGTGCTGTGGTGCAAACATGTCTCACTGCAGCCTTAACCTCCCAGGCTCAGTCACTCATTCTGCCTCAGCCATCCTAAGTAGATGGGACCACAGGCACATGCCACCATACCCAGTTAATTTTTTGAATTTTTGTAGAGACAGAGTCTTGCCCTGTTTCCCAAGCTAATATCCTACATTATATGATACATGCAGGAAAAAAAATTTCTTCTCCTTTACCCCGAGTGCCCTTTTTAGCTACTTTTTATCCTTTACCCATTCTTGAAGTAGTTTATATTATATACAAGTGCTTTTTACAAATTAGTGAAATAAGGCTCTTTATTATAAGTGAAAAATGTTAGGCTTAGTTCTAGGTCATTCAGTTAGTTTCTCCTCCTTTCCTAGAGACTCAATTAACATTGTAGACTTAACAGTTTATAAAATGCATGATAAACATTTAACCAAGCATTTGCAGTCCAGATGGTCTTCATTCCTTTCTCACCATAGCTGTGAGGTAGAAAGGGCTGGTAAACGAGCTGCATCTCCTCTCTTGTGATTGAATACTTGTTCTAGCAGACCGTCTGCCACTCTAGGACAATTAACTGGGATATTACTTGGATATAGCAATAGTAATGGTCTTGCTGTTGCTTCTATGATAAATACTCACTGAGTTCCAGATATTTGCATCATTCATGGTTGTTTCTGAAAACCAGGCTACCTGTCAAGAAAAAAAATAAATGGAATAAAAAAAAATGAAAGATTCTTGTTTGTGGAAATAAGATTTAGAATGTTTGTACAGGCGCCACTCCCAGAAGTAGTGATACATCCAACACTATACTGTGCAACATGAGAAATAGTTACCTTAAATTGTTTTGTTTTTATTTATATGCCAGTAATTTGCATTTAAAGTAATTATATAAACTTGATGTAACCTCATGTTCACATAATCTAGTTCACATTTAGCTTCTGAAAATGATAGGCAGACTTAAAATAGGACAAATAAGTTTGTTGAATGACTATATGACCCAAGTTTAGGAACAGGCTTTATTTGGAATATGTGGAGGTAACTTGGCTTTCCCATAAAGAATGTCATGGTAATTGCATAGTTTGAGGCCTGAACTTAATGTCAGCACAGGTATACCTGATTTTTATACAAGTTCTAGTAAAATTAACTGGGCATTTGTAATAATATCTATCACAGTGTTTAGCAGTATTGCTATTTAATCTTTCTTCCCCTTTTTAGGGACAGTCTCCCTCAATTCGCCAGCTTATCATGCATGCAATGGCAGAATGGTACATGAGAGGGGAGCAGTATGATCAGGCCAAATTGTCTCGAATACTTGATGTGGCCCAGGACTTGAAGGTGAGTTCAGAGGGACAGACTGACACCAGTTTATTTACTAATGAGAAAAAAAGGCCGGGCACGGTGGCTCACGCCTGTAATCCCAGCACTTTGGGAGGCTGAGGCGGGCGGATCCACAAGGTCTCGAGACCAGCCTGACCAAAACATGGTGAAACACCATCTCTACTAAAAATAGAAAAATTAGCCGGACACGGTGGTGCGTGCCTGTAATCCCAGCTACTCGGGAGGCTGAGGCAGGAGAATCGCTTGAACCTGGGAGGCAGAGGTTGTGGTGAGCCAAGATTGCGCCACTGCACTCCAGCCGGGGCAACAGAGCAAGACTCCATCTCAAAAAGATAAAAAGTAAATGCTTATGTAACAAAGATGCTCTAGGAATAATTCACAAGTGAATTTTGCTCCTGGAATGAGATGAGATTTAGAGGTTTCTTGAAAAGGATAGGAAGGAGAGTGGCTTTAGGTATATAAAAGTGTTTTTATTTTTGATTGGTCTTCCATATATTGTAAAGCTGTTTTATAGTAAAAAGTTAGCTTTTCTCATAAGTTATGTTAGATACAGTTTTTGGGGAAACTAGGCATGTTTCTTC
The DNA here is from genome assembly GCF_006542625.1 of Nomascus leucogenys. Classification (NCBI taxonomy): domain Eukaryota; kingdom Metazoa; phylum Chordata; class Mammalia; order Primates; family Hylobatidae; genus Nomascus; species Nomascus leucogenys. The sequence goes on from NC_044382.1 coordinate 61,687,144, forward strand.
CCTTAAGCAGCTCTGTGAGAATCAACAGGATCTTTTGACGAATTACTCTATATCTTTTTTTTTTTTTTGGAGACGGAATCTTACTCTGTTGCCCAGGCTGGAGTGTAGTGGCGCCTCTTGGCTCACTGCAATCTCTGCCTCCTGGGTTCAAGTGATTCTCCTGCCTCAGCCTCCCAAGTAGCTGGGACTACAGGCGCCTGCCACTGTACCTGGCTAATTTTTTTATTTTTAGTAGAGACAGGATTTCACCATGTTGGCCAGGCTGGTCTTGAACCTCTGACCTTAGGTGATCCACCCACCTTGGCCTCCCAAAGTGCTGGGATTACAGTCATGAGCCACCACGTACAGCCTAGACTCTATATTATTAATCACTAGGTGCATTAATGTACTGGTGATGCAGTTGTGCTTAAGCCTGTGTTTAGATTTTGAAAAATGGGTAGGGATAATTATTCGTGCTTTGAGTCTTGTTCTGCTCTAGGTTTAGTTATTTTAAAAAGCACGGTAAAGTTTGTTTTGAAGGTAGTGTCATGTATTCACCTTTAAAATGTGATCATTATTTTAGAAAATAATGACTAATGTTACCCCTGAATTGTGCTAAGCTGTTTAAATTGTGACCAAGGAAGTATTAGCAGTGTGTTTTATTTGCACTTGTTTGTGGAAAGCGAGAAACAGTATGTGGGACAGAGATAGTTACTTAATTGCTCCACTTGCATTATCTAATATGCTTTGTCCTTTAGGCCTTGTCAATGCTGCTAAATGGTACTCCATTTGCCTTTGTTATTGACCTTGCTGCACTTGCTTCACGTCGTGAATACCTCAAACTTGATAAATGGCTCACAGATAAAATTCGAGAGCATGGGGTAAGCAGGATTTGTTCACTTATTTTTGCTCTTAAATTTTGGTGGCTAAAATGGCTAAAGTATAACTTTTAAAATTTGTGCAGCAGTAATAAACTAAAGAAAAATTTAAAAGAAACAACTTTTTAAAAAGTCAATGAAGATGTTATTTATTTTAGATTTTAGTTACAGTGCTTAGTAGTTACCTTTAATTCAAAAACATTTAAGATCAATTTTTAAATACACTGAGAGACTTTTCTGTTCTTCAGGAGCCTTTTATCCAGGCGTGTATGACTTTTTTAAAGAGACGGTGTCCTTCTATTTTGGGTGGACTTGCCCCAGAAAAAGACCAGCCCAAAAGTGCTCAACTTCCTCCAGAAACTTTGGCAACAATGTTGGCCTGTCTGCAAGCTTGTGCAGGGTAAGAAGTACATACATGAATATGACTCTTTGAATTGGATTATATGAATAATTGTAGATTTGCGGAAGAAGAGGTTTAGTGAAAGTGACAGCAGTTTAAAATGGTCCAATGGTTTTTAAGTCCAAAGTCCTATACTATTTATGATACATACTAGATCCATTTGAGTTAAGGTTTTGTATCTGGTGTGAGATAGAGGTCCAAATTCATCTTTTGCATGTGAATATCCAGTTGTTCCAGCAGCATTTGTTGAGACCACTACTTTGCCTTTTCAATTATCTCAAAAAAAGCAATTGTCTGTAGTGCATGGGTTAGTTTGTGGTCTCTCTAAGTGGCAAGGTCTTGCTGTCGACTAGGCTGGAGTACAGTGGTGCAATCATAGCTCACTGCAACCTCAAACTCCTGTATTAAGTTATCCTCCCACCTCAACATCCCAAGTACCTGGGACCACAGGCATGTGCCACCCACTCTCAGCTGGTTAAATTTTCTTCTTCTTCTTCTTTTTTTTTTTTTGTAGAGATGAGGTCTCAGTATGTTGCCCGAGCTGATCTCAAACTCCTGGGCTCAAGTGATCCTCCCGCCTCAGCCTCCCAAAGTGCTGGGATTACAGGTGTGAGTCACCACACCCGGGCTATTGTTGGTTTCTTAATTCTGTTGATCTGTGTCTCTTAGGCCAGTTCCACAGTCTTGATCACAATAGGTTTTCAGTAAGTTTTAAAACTGGGGATTATGAATTTCCCAGCTTTGTTCTTTTTTAAAATTGTTGGCAGCTCTTCTGGGTTCCTTGAATTTTCCTAAAAAGTTTAAGATCAGCTAGTCAAGGCTGGGTGCGGTGGCTCATGCCTGTAATCCCAGCACTTTGGGAGGCCGAGGCAGGCGAATCATGAGGTCAGGAGATCAACACCATCCTGACTAACACGGTGAAACCCCGTCTCTACTAAAAATACAAAAAAATTAGCCAGGCCTGGTGGCAGGCGCCTGTAGTCCCAGCTACTCAGGAGGCTGAGGCAGGAGAATAGCGTGAGTCCAGGAGGCAGAGCTTGTAGTGAGCCGAGATCTCACCACTGCACTCCAGCCTGGGCAACAGAGCGAGACTCCATCTCAAAAAAAAAGATCAGCTAGTCAATTTTTGCAAAAAAAAAATTGCAAAACAGCCTACTGGGAATGTTGAGAGGATTATGTTGAATTTTTAGCTCATTTGGGGGAGTACTGCCTTCTTAATAACGTTGTCTTTTTAATCCATGAATCTGGGATGTTTTTCTACTTATTTAGGTTTTTAATTTTTTTCTTTTTCTTTTTCTCTTTTTTTTTTTTGAGTTGGAATTTCACTCTTGTCGCCAGGCTGGAGCACATTGGCGTGATCTCGGCTCACTGCAACCTCTGCCTCCCGGGTTCAAGTGATTCTTCTGCCTCAGCCTGCTGAGTAGCTCGGATTACAAGTGTGCACCACCACGCCCCACTAATTTTTGTATTTTTAGTTGAGATGGGGTTTTGCCATGTTGGCCAGGCTGGTCTCAAACTCCTGACCTCAGGTGATCTGCCACCTCAGCCTCCCAAAGTGCTGGGATTACATGTGTGAGCCACCACGCCCAGCCTCTTTAATTTTTTTTCAATGATATTTTTTCATTATCAGTGTACATCTTGCACTGATTTTGTTAAATTTATTAAGTATTTTATTTATTTAACTTAATTTTTTTTTTTTTTTTGAGACAGAGTTTTGCTCTATTGCCCAGGCTGGAGTGCAGTGGTGCGATCTTGGCTCACTACACCTCTGCCTCGCAGGCTCAAGTGATTCTCCTGCCTCAGCCTCCCAAGTAGCTTGGACTATAGAGACATGCCACTGCTCCCAACTAATTTTTGTATGTTTAGTAGAGGTGGAGTTTCACCACGTTGGGCAGGCTGGTCTTGAACTCCTGACCTCAAGTGATCTGCCCGCCTTGGCCTCCCAAAGTGCTGGGATTACAGGCATGAGCCAGCACGCCTGGCGTTAACTTAATTTTTGTGTGTGTGTATGTCACCCAGGCTGGAGTACAGTGGCATGATCATGGCTCACTGCAGCCTCCACCTCCCCCCTCAAACTCTGGAGTAGCTGGCATTACAGGTATGCACCACCATGCCCAGCTAATTTTTTATTTTTTGTAGAGACAGGATTTCACTGTATTGCCCAGGCTAGTGTTGAACTCCTGGGCTCAAGACATCCTACCACTTTGGCCTCCAAAAGTGCTGCGACTGATTACAGGCATGAGCTACTGCACCTGGCCTATCTTTGTAGATCTATCTGTTACTGAAAGTGGAGTATAGAAGTATTCAATTTTTTCTTTTTTTGAGATGGAGTTTTGCTCTTGTTGCCCAGGCTAGAGTGCAATGGCATGATCTCGGCTCACCGTAACCTCCGCCTCCTGGGTTCAAGCGATTCTCCTGCCTCAGCCTCCCAAGTAGCTGGGATTACAGGCATGCGCCACCATGCCCAGCTAATTTTGTATATTTAGTAGAGAAGGGGTTTTTCCATGTTGGTCAGGCAGGTCTCGAACTCCTGACCTCAGGTGATCTGCTCGCCTTGGTGTCCCAAAGTGCTGAGATTACAGGTGTGAGCCACCATGCCCAGCTCAATTTTTGTTATTTTTAATTTTTTATTTTTTTGAGACAGAGTCTGCCTCTGTCCCCCGGGCTGGAGGGCAGTGGTATGATCTTGGTTCACAGCAACCTCCACCTCCTAGGTTTAAGCGATTCTTGTGCCTCAGCCCCCTGAGTAGCTGGGATTACAGGTGCTCACCACCACACCCAGATTATTTTTAAATTTTTAGTAGAGATGGGATTTCACCATGTTGGCCTGGCTGGTCTCAAACTCCTGACCTCAAGTGATCTACTCGCCTTAGCCTCCTAAAGTGGTGGGATTACAGGCGTGAGCCACTGTGCCTGGCCTCCTATTATTTTTTTAACTGTCTTTTTCTCTCTTCAGTTTTGTCAGTTTTTCCTTCATGTGTTTGGGGCTTTGTTTTTAAGTACATGTGTTTTTATAATTATTCCATACTTCTTTATTTTATTACTGTTTTTGAGATGCAGTCTTGTGTCTCACTGTGTCACCCAGGCTGGAGTGTGGTGGCACTGTCTTGTCTCACTGCAACTTCCTCCTCCCACGTTTCGTTGAATCTCCTGCCTCAGCCTCTGGAGTAGCTGGGACTACAGGCGTGCGCCACCATTTCCAGCTAATTTTTTTTTGTACTTATAGTACAGATGGGGTTTCACCATGTTTCCCAGGCTGGCCTTGAACTCCTGACCTCAGGTGATCTACCCACCTTGTCCTCCCAAAGTGCTGGGATTACAGTCATGAGCCACCGTGCCCGGCCTTAATGGTTACATATTTCTGATGGATTGACCCTTATTGTAAAATGTCTTTGTCTCTATTAACAGTTTTTTTCTTAAACGTTTGTTTTGTTTGATACTAGTATAACCATTATAGTTCTCTTGTGGTGGTTTGCTTGGTATATCTTTTTTTTTTTTTTTTTTTTTTTTCTCAAGCTGTATGTGTCTTAATTTGAAGTAGGTCTCTTTTAGAGAAGGTATGGTTGGAGTGTGTTTGTGAATTTGTGTTTGTGTTTACTACATTCTGCCTATCTTGCATTTAATGTATTTATTGATAATATAGGGCTCTTTTGCTGTTAATCTTTCTATCTCTTTTCACTTTTGTTCCTCTGTTCTTCCATTACTGTCTGTCTTCCTGTTAAATAGATAATTTGTAGTGTACCATCTTAACTCCTATGTTTCTTTGACTTTATTTTTTGTTTTGTTTCTTAGTGGTTGCCTTGGGTATTAAAACTAACATTTTAACTTATTCCAATCTTTTAGTTTCGGTAGGATCCAAAAATTTCGTTTAGTATGGCTTTGTCCCCTTCCCCTTGATTTTTGCCATTATTGTCATGCAAATTATACCTTTTTACATGATGTGATTACCAAAAGGTTTATAATTCTTGCTTCATGCAGTTATTTTTTTGAGACAGGGTTTCATTCTGTTGCCCATGCAGGACACGATCACAGCTCAGTGCAGCCTCAACCCTCCAGACTCAAAGCAATCCTCCCAGGTAGCTGGGACCACAAACATGTGCCACCACACCTGATAAATTTTTTTATTTTTTGTAAAGTTGAGGTCTCAGTATGTTGCCCAGTCTGGTCTCGAACCTCTGGGCTCAAACTGATCTCCCGTTTTAGCTTCCCAAAGTGTTGGGATTACAGAAATGAGCCACTGCACCCAGCCCAGTTGTTCTTTAATTAGGAGATTTATACTGTCCTTCGTATTTACCTGTGTATCTTTGCCAGTAGTTTTTCATATGCATTCAGGTCAGTGTTCAGTGTCTTTTCATTTCAGCCAGGATTCTTGAATTTTTCTTGTTTCAGCAGGACTGCTAGCAATGAATTACCTCTTTTTGTTATCTAGGGAATATCCTAATTCCTCCTGTATCTTTGGGGATAGCTTTGCCAGATGAAGGATTCCTGGTTGGCATTCCTTTTCTTTGAACATTTTGAATATGCTCCCCCACTGCTTTCTGTCCTCCATGGTTTCTGATGAGACATCAGCTGTTAATTTATTGAGTATTGTATGTGATGAGTTGCTTCTATCTTGCTGCTGGTAAGATACTCTCCTTGTCTTTTTTCTTTCATCAGCTTGCTTATGTTGTTCTAGGTATGAATCTCTTTGAGTTTATTCTACTTAGAATTTATTGAATTTCTTGGATGTCTAGATTAATGTTTTTAATAAAATTTATGGGGTTTTCAGTCATTATTTCTACAAATCTTTCCGTACCTTTTTCTTCTCCCCTTGTACTCCCATTATGTTTGTGGTGGCACACTCAGTAGTGCTCCACATGTCCTTGAGTTCTCAGCCCTTCCCCTCCCCCCCCCTTTTTTTTTTTCATTTTCTCAGGCTGGATAATTTTAATTGATCTATCTTCAAATGAACTCTTTTGTCTGCTTGAATGTGTGGTGGGACACATGGTTAGTGAAACTTTATTACAGTTACTGTACTTTTGTACTTTTTCTGTTTGGTACGTTATAGAGTGTAGTGTCTGACGGGAAAAAACGAATTTCGGTTTTTTTTTTTTTGCTAATTTCTATGGACATGCTTTTTGAGATAGTATTCCTATGCTTTCCTTCAGTTCTTTTGATATATTTTCCTTTAAATGTGTTCTGTAGTGGCTGGGTGTCATGGCTTCAGCCTGTAATCCCAGCAGCACTTTGGGAGGCCAAGGTGGGTGGATCACTTGAGATCAGGAGTTTGAGACCAGCCTGGCCAACATGGCAAAACTCCGTATCCACTAAAAATGCAAAAATTAGCCGGGCATAGTGACGGGCGACTATAGTCCCAGCTACTTGGGAGGCTGAGGCAGGAGAATTGCTTGAACCCAGGAGATGGAGGGTGCAGTGAGCAAGTTTGTGCCACTGCACTCCAACCTGGGCAACAGAGTAAGACTCTGTCTCAAAAAGAAAAGAAAAGAAATGTGTTCTCTGAACCTATTTAAAGTAACTGATTTGAATTCCTTGTCTAGTAAGTCCAACAGCTGTGCTTCCTTAAGGATCATTTCTGATAGCTTTCCATCCCTTTGCATGGGGCACCCTTTTGTTTTTTTACAAGTCTTGTAATTTTTTTGTTGAAAACAGACAACTTTAAAAAAATGGCATTTCCTGAAATCGGATCTTCCTTCTTCAGCAGAGCGCATTGTTCGTTATTGCCCTTTTTTTGTTTAGTGACTTTCCTGAACTAATTCTGTTCTTTATAATAGTTGGCTACTGAAGTTCCTGCTTGGTTAGCCTTGTTGTCAGCTAAGATTGACAGAGATTTTCTTAAACCTAATCTTGGGAATCAATTTAGCACTAAGCCAGGCAATTCACAGCCACCTTAGTCTTTACTTCCAAAGTTGTGTTTTTTTTTTCTCTCTCTCTCTTTTTTTTTTTTTTTTCTTTTTTTTTAATTGAGACGGACTCTCGCTCTGTTGCCCAGGATGGAGTGCAGTGGCACGATCTCGGCTCACTACAACCTCCACCTCCCGGGTTCAAGCGATTCTCCTGCCTCAGCTGAGTAGCTGGGATTACAGGAGCACGCCACCACGCCTGGCTAATTTTTGTGTTTTTAGTAGAGACGGGGTTTCACCATGTTGGCCAGGATGGTCTCGATCTCTTGACCTTGTGACCTGCCTGCCTTGGCCTCCCAAAGTGCTGGGATTACAGGTTTCAGCCACCGCACCCGGCCCAAAGTTTTTCTTTACAGATTTTTTTTTTTTTTTCGAGACGGAGTTTCGCTCTTGTTGCCCGGCCTGGAGTGCGGTGGCGCAATCTCGGCTCACTGCAACCTCTGCCTCCTGGGTTCAAGTGATTCTTCTGCCTCAGCCTTCCGAGTAGCTAGGATTACAGGCATGCCCCATTACGCCCAGATAATTTTGTTTTTTTTTTTTTAGTAGAGACAGGGTTTCTCATGTTGGGCAGGCTGGTCTCGAACTCCCGACCTCAGGTGATTCGCCCGCCTCCCAAAGTACTGAGATTACAGGTGTGAGCCACCGTGCCCGGTCGTCTTTACAGATTTTTGGTTAGCCTGTAGTTTGCTCCAACTGTAATAATCTTCCACCTCAGATAGGCAGTAAGTTTAAAACAATTACTTTCAAATGTTTTTTCCAAACACCTCATGCAGAAAAGGTTTTTTTTTTGGGTGAGTTTTCAGGTCAAATAAATCCAACCTTGTCATTGTGTTCTCACACAGACTCCCTATACAGATGAAATAATGACAATTCACTGAGAAGGAGGCTTTGAAGATGTTTTAACCCTGTTTTGACTCACCTCTCAGGCTTCTGGTTTTCACTGTGATTGAGGGCTGTCAGCTTCTAAGCTCGCTGTGGAGCTGGAGATGGGAATAATAGGGCAAATTAATATGCTAGAAAGCTTGATAGTCTCTTGAATAAAAATCTCCCACTTGTTATAAGCCTTTGGTTAACTTCCAAAGTTCTGAAAAAGTTGATTCAGACACTTTTCTAGTTGCTTTTATGAAGGAGAGGAAGTCAGCCCATACCCTGTCGTTTTGCTTTATGAGAATGTATTTTTTTTTTTTTTTTTTTTTTTTTTTTGAGACGATGTCTTGCTTCAAATTTCCTGGGATTACAGGCACATGCCACCATGCATGTCTATTTTTAAAATTTTTTTATTTTTAATTTTTTGTGGAAATGGGGCTTCATCGTGTTGCCCAGGATGGTCTCAAACTCCTGAGCTGAGGCACTCCTCCTGCCTTGGCTTCCCAAAGTGCTGGGATTACAGGTATGAGCCACCGCGCCCGGCCAGCATTATTTCTTTTTGTTGTTGTTTGAATAATCTCGCTCTATTACCCAGACTAGAGTGTAGTGATGTGATCATGGCTCACTCGTGGGCTCAAGCAATCCTCTTTGCATCCTAAAGCGGATGGGGTTATAGGCATAAGCCACCTATGCTCAGCCTTTTTTTTCTTTCTTCTTTTCCCATGAGGTCTTACTGTGTTGTTGTACAGCCTGAAGTACAGTGTGTGTTCACAGGCACAATCATAGCTCAATGCAACCTTGAACTCCTGGCTTAGTCTTCCTGCCTGAGCCTTGTGAGTAGGTGGTCCTATAGACGCATGCCACCATGCTTGGCCTGATGGTCTTTTTGGCTGTCATAATTAGAGAGAAACGTGCCTCTAATACCTAGTAGTGTAGAAACCAATGATACTAGGCTGGGCGCGGTGGCTCACAGCTGTAATCCCAGCACTTTGGGAGGCCGAGGGTGGGTCACGTGAGGTTGGGAGCTCAAGACCAGCCTGATCAACATGGAGAAACCCCATCTGTACTAAAAATACAAAAATTAGCCGGGCGTGGTGGCGCATGCCTGTAATCCCAGCTACTCGGGAGGCTGAGGCAGGAGAATCGCTTGAACCTGGGAGGCACAGGTTGGGGTGAGCCAAGATCTTGCCATTGCACTCCTGCCTGGGCAACAAGAGTGAAACTCCATCTCAAAAATAAAAAAAAGAAACCAATGATACTGGCTAAACATTCCGCAGTGCACAAGACTGCCTTGTACAACAAATAGTTATCCATTCCAAAGCACTCTGCTCTATAAGCTCTAAATGTTCTACAGTTTCAAGTTTTAAAGTGTAGCCTTTTACATTTACACATTTTAATCCATCTGCAGTGGAATATTCTGGAAAGTTAATTGCCTGTTAAAATTGCACAAAATGTTTTTATTGTAAGAAGGCAGTTTACCTAACTTCTGGGTTTCAATTAATTTCTTTAGTTGATCTATTAGCAGCACATGTTGAAAAATTTAATAAGATAATGTATCCAAAGTATTTTGAGTCCATACTGATGATGATAAATGCCAGAGAAGGAAAGTTATTTCAACTAATAAATATAGAAGAATTATGATGGAGTTGTAATCTTTAATGTGTGTTAATAGTAATGGATATATGTTTGAAGAGCAGGATAATTATGTAGTTTGAAAATCTCTCTCCACAAATTACATTGTAATTACAAAGGGGGAAAACAACTTCAGTGGAGAAACCTGTCAGATACCATGTTAGTCTGTTGATCAAAGTGATCAACATCTGAAACCCACATCATGTGTTTCATAAAATGCACTGAGAAGAATACAAGGTAATTTATGCTGTAAGGTTATAATACCTAATTTGAATTTAGAATATCAGACAAACTCAGATCAAGGGACATTCTACAAAACAACTGACTTGTACTTTCTTCCTTTTTTTTTGAGGCAGGGTCTTGCTCTCTTGCCCAGGCTGGAATGCAGTGGTGCGAACTCGGCTCACTGCAACCCCTGCCTCCTGGGTTCAAGAAATTCCCTCAGCCTCCTGGGTAGCTGGGACTACAGGTGCACACCACCACACCTGGCTAATTTTTTGTATTTTTGGTAGAGGTGGGGTTTTGCCATTTTGGCCAGGCTGCTCTTGAACTCCTGACCTCAAGTGATCTGCCCACCTCTGCCTCCCAAAGTGCTGGGATGACAGGTATGAGCCATTGCACTTGGCCCTGACTTATACTTAAAAGAATAAAGTCAAGAAGAACACGTAAAGGCTAAGAAAATCTTTCAGATGAAATGACCTGAAGAGAGGTGACAACATAATGCAATGGGAAAAATAGCTTTGAAGGGCATTGTGGGAATAGTTGGTATAATGTGAACATGGCCTATTTATTTTATCATTGTTAAGCTTCTGATGTTTGATTTTACGTGGCTATGTAGGAAAATGTTTTTGTTCATAGAAAATACATAGTGAAGGCTGAGCATGGTGGCTCACACTTGTAACTCCAGCACTTTAGGAGGCTGGGGTGGGCAAATTGCTTGAGCTTAGGAGTTTGAGACCAGCCTGGGCAACATCGCGAAATCCCGTCTTTGAAAAAAACATTTAAAAATTAGCTGGGTATGGTCTGTATGCGTGGAGTCCCAGCAACCAGGGAGGCTGAGGTTGGAGGATCATCTGAACTCAGGAGGCAGAGGCAGAGGCAGAGCCGTAATTGCACCACTGTATTCCTGCCTGGGCGACAGTGAGACCCTGTCTCAAAAAAAAGAAGAAAACATGTAGTGAAGCATTTAGGGATAAATTCATGGTATATCCAAACCAGTGCTGCAGGGCAAAAAGTATAGAAATAATGGTTAGGTTAATAGGGCAAATGTATACCATTGGCGTGAGAAGCATTTGTGGGAGTTAATTGTAATATTCTTGCCACTTCTTTTATTTGTTTTTTATTTATTTATTTTTTTGAGACTGAGTTTTTCTCTTGTTACCCAGGCTGGGGTGCAATGGCACGATCTTGGCTCACTGCAACATCTGCCTCCCAGGTTCAAGTGATTCTCCTGCCTCAGCCTCCCGAGTAGTTGGGATTACAGGTGCGCGCCACCACGCCCAGCTAATTAATTTTTTGCATTTTTAGTAGAGATGGGGTTTCATCATGTTGGCCAGGCTGGTCTTGAACTCCTGACCACAGGTGATCCTCCATACCCGGCCAGTTCTTGCCACTTGTAAGTTTGAAACTGTGTCAGAAATAAGAATTTATCCCTAAATAGTAAAGTTGAATATTTTAATTTACCATATTTTATTCTAAAGTGCCCATTTTATTTTTCTTCCTACTTTAACATTTCTGAAATGATGTGTCTCATTGGTGATGTGTCTTATATTACAATTGGTGGAATTACTTTTTGTTTTTGCATAGGACATAAAATATTAGTGTAGCTTACACAGTTGAAGGCATTTTGGATTCAATGCAGTGTAATGTAATTACCATCTACTGCTTGGTACCCTGTTTTTCTAACCCATGGCACTGGTCTTTTTGGAACAGTTTCTTTTTAATTTAGTGGTTTGTTTGTTTGCTTTTATTTTTGTGATTGGTAAAATATAGGTGTGGTTTTAAAGTCAAAACTCTAAAGCAAGATACGTTTGGAGAAATCTTCTTTGAACTCTGATACCTCTACCTTGTTCTCCTTTTCTCCTGTAGTTAGCCACTGTCATTCATATTTTTGGGTTATCTTATATTAAAAACAAATACATACTTATTCATATATTTATCCTTATCCTTCACTTTAGAAGAGATAATATGCAACTCGCTTCTTGATCTTATATCCTAGAGTTCACGCCATACAATTAGAGAGCTTCCTTATTTCTTTTACTTGCTGCATAATACTCCATTGAACGACTATTCTGTACTGCAGTCAACCAGTCTTCTACTGGTGGAAATTTGCATTGTTTTTGCTCTTTGTATCACATATAGTGTTGCAGTGAGCAGTGTTTTGCATCCATCATTTTTACCAATGTATAATTGGACTACTAGAAGTGGATGTGTCAGGATAATAGGTAAATTCATGTGCGATTGTGTTAGGTATCACAAAATTTTCCTCCATAGGGATTTTTCTGTTTTGTAAAACCAGCAGTGTTATTGCATCTATTTCCCCACAGCCTTGCTAATATAGTATGTGCCTGTTGTTATGGTGAGATATGGGACAACATGGAGATACGGTATCTCTATGAAGTTCTAATTGTTGTGGAGTATTTGGAATGCAGATACATTTGTAAATGAAGCTTCAGAGGACCTCTTGTTTCCTTAAATTTGAAATACCTTTAATTATTTTGAGCATTTTTGTGGAAACTAATGTTCTACTTGTTTCTAAAGTAAATAAGTAGACCAATACCTTTAGGAGTATAAGGCTCCCTTTTCTTTTTTGTGGTCTGCATCGCGTAACAATAGGAATGCGTTTCTGAGATATGTGTCATTAGGCAATTTTGTCTTTGTGTGAGCATTATAGAATATACTGTAACAAACCTAGATGGTGTAATGTACTGTATACAGTTTGCCTATGTGGTACGGCCTATTCCTCCTAAGCTACCAACCTATACAGTGATGTTACTATACTGAATATACTGAAGGCAATTGTAACGCAATGGTATTTATATATTTAAACAGAAAAGGTACAGTAAAATACGATATTATAATATGTGGGACAACCATTGTTTATGTGGTCCCATATACCATTTTGTTGACTGAAATGTCATTATATGATATGGGACTGTATTTTTCTTCCTGGCTTCAGTGGCCATAAACCAAATCATTTATTTCATTTGTTTTCTATGTTCAGACTATTGTTATTTTGCTATTGGTACAAGTAAAAATTTTCATAGATTTTCCTCTATTGATTTAATGTAATATAGGCTTATTCGGTACTGTTAGCACCCTAGTCTTATTTTTTTTCCCCCAAATGTGAAACAACTTTCTTTTCTGAGTGATCACTTTTACTTCTTAATGCCAGTAGTAACATTCTGAATTTAAGTGGGAAGATTTAAGACCAAGTTCATGTACAGCACTACTGCTTTTTTTTGTTGTTTAAGACAGAGTCTCGCACTGTCACCCAGGCTGGAGTGCAGTGGCGCAATCTCAGGTCATTGCAACCTCTGCCTCCCGGGTTCAAGCGATTCTCTTGCCTAGCCTCCCGAGCAGCTGGGATTACAGGCACCCGCCAACACACCCAGCTAATTTTTTGTATTTTTAGTGAGATGGGATTTCACTGTGTTGGCCAGGCTGGTCTCAAACTCCTGACCTTGTGATCCACTCGCCTCTGTCTCCCTAAGTGCTGGGATTACAGGTGTGAGCCACTGTGCCTGGCTCCCCCCGCTTTTAAAAAAAAAAAAAAAAAAAAAAATTTTTTTTTAGAGACAGGGTCTTGTTCCTTCTCTAAGACTGGAGTGCACTGATGTGATCATAGCTCACTACAGCCTTGAAATCCTGGGCTCAAGCACGCCTCCCGCCTCAGCCTCCCAAGTAGTTAGGACTACAGGCATGTGCCACCACACCTGGCTAAATTTTAAAATTTTTTGTAGAGATGAAGTCTTGCTGTGTTCACAGGCTGGTCTCGAAACTCCTTCCTCAAGCGATCCTCCCACCACTGCCTCCCTCCCAAAGTGCTGGGATTACAGGTGTAAGCCACTTCCACCTCCCAGCTACCATGTAGAGCCTCTTTTTTTTTTTGATACAGAGTCTCACATTCTGTTGCCCAGGCTGGAGTACAGTAGTGCAATCTCGGCTCCCAGGTTCAAGTAATTCTCCTGCCTCAGTCTCCTGAGTAGCTGGGATTAGAGGTGCCCGCCACATGCCCGGCTAATTTTTGTATTTTTAGTAGAGATGGGGTTTCACCATGTTGGCCAGGCTGGTCTCGAGCTTCTGACCTCAGCTTCTGACTTCAGGTGATCTGCCTGCCTCAGCCTCCCAAAGTGCTAGGATTATAGGTGTGAGCCACCGCACCCGGCCCAAGTAGAGCTTCTGAATACAAAGGACCCCATAGTTGTATGAGGCAATACAGATTGAGTATCCCTTCTTTGAAATGCTTGGGGTCAGAAATATTTTGGGTTTTGGTTTAAAAAAATTTTTTTAAACCATTTGCATTATACTTACTTGCTTAATATACACCTCAAATTCCAAAATCCAAACTCCAAAATGCTACAATGAGCATTTCCTTTAAACATTGGCATTCAAAAAGTTTTAGATTTTGTAGCGTTTGGGATTCAGATTTTCAGATTTGGGATGCTCAACCTGTAATAGCAACCTAAGATAGGAAAATTGGTTTAATTAATTGTCAAGTAAACATTTACCCTACTTGACATTTGTTTTAGAGGTCAGTCACTGCTTCTTGTGCTTGTTAAAGGTAATTACTATGCATGGTGTTTTTGTCTATAAGTACATGTATTATCTTAGACTGTGATATACTAGTATAAAAATTGCATGCCTGTTTGCTTTGATATGTCTGGGTTTGGGCATAATTTTTGACAAAGTGGTTGAAGCTATGGAATGTTTCTTGGAGAATTTTAAAATATTTTGGTTGTACTGTATACTAGTTCGTTTCAGAGGTGCAAATTAGTTTCAAGAGAAAGCCAGTACTCAGAAAATTCTAGTGATGAGTGACAGATGCAGAGGGATGGGATGTGGCAGAAATTTAGCTACATGTTCCAGCAAGTTTTCTTTCCTCTTTCCCTTTACTTCTCATCTCTTACCCAAGCTGAAGTGCTGTGGTGCGATTATAGCTCATTGCAGCCTCGAACTACTGGGCTCTATCAATCCTCCCACCTCAGCCTCCCAAGTAGCTAGGATTACAGGCACATGCCATGACAGCCAGCTAACTTTTTTTCCTTTTTTTTTTTTTGGGAGACGGAGTCTTACTCTGTCACCCAGACTGAAGTGCAGTGGCGCGATCTTGGCTCACTGCAACCTCTGCCTCCCAGGTTCAGGTGATTCTCCTGCCTCAGCCTCCCGAGTAGCTGGGACTACAGGCATGCGCCACCATGCCTGGCTAATTTTTGTGTTTTTAGTAGAGACGGGGTTTCACCATGTTAGCCAGGCTGGTCTCAAACTCCTGACCTCAGGCAATCCACCAGCCTTGGCCTCCCAAAGTGCTGGGATTACAGGCATGAGCCACTACGCCCAGCCTCGACTTTTTAATACTTATTTAATATTTGTAGACATGGGGTCTTGCTATCTTGCCCAGGTTGGCCTCAAACTCCTGGCTCAAGCGATCCTTCCGCCTCAGCCTTTCAAAGCAATGAGACTACAGGTATGAGCCACCGTGCCCAGCCTCAACAAAGTTTCTTTATTAGAAAATCGGATTGGTGCTCAGGAGGCTGAGGCAGAAGAATCGCTTGAACCAGGCGGGCAGAGGTTGCAGTGAACTGATACCGTGCCACTGCACTCCAGTCTGGGTGACAGAGTGAGACTCCATCTTAAAAAAAAAAAAAAAAAAAAAAAAAAAAATCACATTGATTGGTTTACTTACATGTGCTAGGGAATAGGAACTGATATTTTTTACCTTTTCCCCTGTATTTTAGGAGTGTTTCTCAGGAGCTATCGGAAACTATCCTCACCATGGTAGCCAATTGCAGTAATGTTATGAATAAGGCCAGACAACCACCACCTGGAGTTATGCCAAAAGGACGTCCTCCTAGTGCTAGCAGCTTAGATGCCATTTCTCCTGTTCAGGTGAACAAGTGCTACATTTGATACATCTTCATTTGCCATAGATTTGGAATAGAATATGCTTCTATGTCATTAATAAATTGTCTGAATTTATTACATTTTAGATAACTGCATGTCTAGCATCCACTTATTTTAAAGGAGATACGTAAATAGGCTTCGTAGTTAAGAATAGATTTTATCATAAAATAGAACGTGACTCTAAGAGGAAATATACAGACTATTTAGGTAAATGAAGAGGGTTTCTTTTTAAAATATGAATTACATAGACTCTTGAGACATAAGCACTGCCTTTGAACCTGATGTGTCTTGTTTGTAGCTTCACGGGCCAAGCAACAGTGCTAGAGCATAACGACTTGTTATAACTGGGGCTCTTCAGCTCTCAACTGAACTGCTCTTTTAAAAACAAGGTACATTTAAGTTACTCCCTGACATCAACCACCCCCTTCTCTCTGGGAGCAACATATTGCGCTTCTATTTTCAGATGCATTGAATGGCAGATTGGGTTTTAAGGAAGAAAGAGGCTAAAAGTTAGTGATTCAGTGGCTACTTCCCTATAAAAGGCATTTGCTTGTCATTTTCTATAGCCATGAAGGTATGAAATAGTGCCACAAACTTAAGCCTGGAAGTGCAGTTATTAGATATTTTAAAAATACATATTTTGGTGAATAGGATACCTTGTTTTTGTTTTCAAAATTGGAGCTGATCTTCCCCCACCTCAAAAATCCCCAAATTTTGACTAAATTTATTTTGACTGGGAGATTCGTTTCTAATTTCTAATACTTTTATTTGTGTTGAAACTTACTTAAATTTAGCTTGAGATTGTTTTAAAGTGGCTTATTGGAATTTGTGAGGATTTATTAATATAATAACTGTCCCATGTCACTACTAAATGTTTAGGGCAGTTCATCTTAAGTGTTGTTCATTAGATTTTATAGCCCTTTTTATGGCTCTGTTATAGGTTGAGCATCCTTAATCTGTAAATCCAAAATGCTCCAAAATCAAACTTTTGGAGTACTGACATGACACACCACAAGTAGAAAATTCCATACCTGATCTGATGTTACGTGTTGAGTCAAAACATAGTCATAATTTTGTTTCATGCACAAAATTCTTAAAAGAAATTGTATAAAATTATGTTCTGGTTATGTGTATATAGGTATATGTGAAACAAGTGAATTTCATGTTTTGACATGGGTCCCATCCCCATGATGGGATTGTTATGATATCTGGTTATGTATAGACAAATATTCCAAAATCCAAAATTGAAAACTTTTCTGGTCCCAAGTATTTTCAATAAGGGATACTCAACCTGTACTTTGTCAAAGGCAGACTCTTTAAACCTATTCCATATGTGACACAGTAAGAAAAGTGACTGACACGCTTGACTTGATAACTGGGATTTAAGTATCATCGTGATTGAGTGGTTGTAATAGTTTGCTTTTTAAGAGTACGAAGAGCTGTTGTTAAAGATTGCTTTACATGTGTCTGCCTTTCCTCGAAGTATGTTTAATACATTTTTATAATGTTTTTCTTTAGATTGACCCTCTTGCTGGAATGACATCTCTTAGTATAGGTGGTTCAGCTGCCCCTCACACCCAGAGTATGCAGGGTTTTCCTCCAAATTTGGGTTCTGCATTCAGTACCCCTCAGTCACCAGCAAAAGCATTTCCACCCCTTTCAACCCCCAATCAGACCACTGCATTCAGTGGTATTGGAGGACTTTCATCACAGCTTCCAGGTAAGGGGGAGGCAAATGAGAGCATGGATTATACATAAGTTTGCCTTAGTTATGCCTTAGTGTTTGGTAAGGGGTTTGGAGTCACTGTGATAAGGAAAGCTGCTTAAATGAAATTGTGAAAGCTGCTTCAGTATCCAAAGTTGGGAAAGAAAAACAGATTATATTCAATTCAGTCTAATTGGAGGAAAGAATTAGGATATTTGTAGTTGTAAAGTTAGTTGAATTATTTAGTAAGGATTTTTTATTGACATGATAGTATAAGTGGTAACATGTATGTTCATCACATTCTAAAGGGCTTAGATCAAGAACTCAAAGCTTTATGAATTCAGGTTGGTATAATAAAGGTAGAAACTATTGTATATATCAGGTTCAGGCATATGTTCTGCCTGCCTTATTGCATTTCACCAACCTTGAAAATGATAGGACATCCCAAAAACATTTTAAGGTTTTTATTTTTTGTTGTTTTTGTTTTTTTTGGGTAGCGGGGGACGGGGTTTTGCTCTTGTTGCCCAGGCTGGAGTGCAGTGGTGCGATCTTGGCTCACTGCAACCTCCACCTCCCAGGTTCAAGTGATTCTCCTGCCTCAGCCTCCCGAGTACCTGGGATTACAGGCCCCCGCCACCATGCCTTGCTAATTTTTTGTATTTTTAGCAGAGACAGGGTTTCACCATGTTGGCCAGGCTGGTCTCGAATTCCTGACCTCAGGTGATCCACCCACCTTGGCCCCCCAAAGTGCTGGGATTACAGGCATGAGCCACCACGCCTGGCCACATTTTCAGTTTTTTTCCCAGATATTGTGGCATGTAACTTTACGTTGAAATAAAAGCTATATTTTTTTGTTGTTGTTGTGGTTGTTTGTACCTACATCTTCTTAGCCCCTTGTACCTTTTATGTTGACACTGTAAGTTTGGGCACTAAAACCTAAGGACTTCCATGTTGTCATTGACTCTAATCTAGTTAGCGTTGCTACTCTATGCTTCTAGCTTTGATGATTAATTCATTTATATAAACGTTACTGAACTTACTAAGGCCTTCCTAGCAAAGCTCTAATTATTGTAAGATTCCATTTGTCAGAGTTGAGAGGAATAAAGAAGTTTTGAGACTCATGGTAACTTTAGAAGATAGTATCATGAAATTATCTGATTTGAATCATTGAGAAAAGCCAGCCAACTCCTTATTTTAACTACCTTGGGTATAGGAGTATGTGCTTTGAGAATGTATACATTAATTTTTTGCACATTATCAAGAATATAAATAATTCCAGATGCTAAAGAAATTTAGGGATTATCCGTTACTGCCTAGTTTATAGGCTCTGTAAAATTGTATAGATAAGGGAATTAACAAAGACTCTGACTTTTAAAATAAGAGTTACTAGGACTTTATTTTAGAAGTCAGTCTTATTAATATATCTGAGATGTGAATAAAATCAAGAATATGAATAATGATAGGATTTGTGGCTGCCTTCGTTCTCTCTAGTAGGTGGTCTTGGCACAGGCAGCCTGACTGGTATAGGAACTGGTGCTCTTGGACTCCCTGCAGTGAATAACGACCCTTTTGTACAGAGGAAACTGGGCACCTCTGGACTGAATCAGCCTACATTCCAGCAGAGTAAGATGAAACCTTGTAAGTGGTAGTGTTGTCTGTGATTGTGAAGTGTGACTGATAAAAATGTTTAGTTGTATGTCTCATTTGTGTTAGTAGGGCCATGTGTTGATGTGCCTCCTAGACCAATGGGAATAAATTCACAAATTTGAATTATTAAAATAAAAGAGGTATCACTCCTTCCCAGAACAAAGTCATGGTTAATAAGAGGCTGCATCCTGAGGATGTTTATCCAAAAAGTAAGAAGTAGGTATGATAAAGAGAAATTAATATGTGGTAGATACACGAATGTAACTCTTGTATTTAACCTAAACATGTGTTGAGTTTTTTTTAAAGCAAGTCAGGAGTGACAAGGACAATTTCAGATTTCTGTTTCCAATGTTTCACCTCCTTAGTAATTTTTTATGCTAACCAAACTCATAGAAGTCATCTTTATAAATCCATAGGTAAAATTGACTGAAGTCCTTGTCATTGGGACTGCATAGTCATGACACGAGGTTGAAAGTATTCCAGCTGACTTGATAACATTAGTGTGAAAGGCTTGTCTGAATGTTATGTTTTGTAGCATGCTTTGTGTTTACATCAGTCTTTCATGCACATGCATGATAATTCTTATATGTTAAATGTGATTTTTATTATGAAGTGATAAAGATTTGTTAACCTAATGAGGTTGTATTAAGGGTAAGTGCGTTATGAGTTTGAACCAAGTTAACTTTTGTGTTAATAAGTCCCGATGAAGATAATACTAATGTAGAATTATGGAAGGCACTTTGTTAAGGATCTTTTATGTCTACCCTAGCACACATTAATACTGAAACTTGACCGCTTAATACCTTTTCTGGTTTTTTTATATTTCCTTTAAAGTTAGAGCTATAATAGTCTCTGGCTGGCTGTGTTTTATGGGGAAGTGGAGGAAGGGCTTAAATGCCCACTGATTCCTTTTTTGTTTCCAACAGCGGACTTGTCTCAGGTGTGGCCAGAGGCAAACCAGCACTTTAGTAAAGAGATAGATGATGAAGCAAACAGCTATTTCCAGCGAATATATAATCATCCACCACATCCAACCATGTCTGTTGATGAGGTGAGTGTCTAGGATGATCTAATTATTTATTGTTTAGGCCAGTCTTGAATAAATGTCCTTTTCAGTGTTTTTAGAAATGCAACTCAAAGTGCTCTGATATAGCGGTTTGTGTTTTGAAACCTTAATATTTGTCTCAAGCTCTTTTGGTGAATGTTCTACTTAATAGTCTTTTGTTAAGCATATTTGAGAAAGGCTCTTAGTAATTGTTTCCTTTATGTGTGTGTTGTTTTTGTCTTGCTTTTCCAGGTATTAGAAATGCTGCAGAGATTTAAAGACTCTACTATAAAGAGGGAACGAGAAGTATTTAACTGTATGCTAAGGAACTTGTTTGAAGAATATCGTTTTTTTCCCCAGTATCCTGATAAAGAGTTACATATAACAGCCTGCCTGTTTGGTGGTATAATTGAGAAAGGACTGGTCACTTACATGGCACTAGGTCTGGCTCTACGATATGTTCTTGAAGCCTTACGCAAGCCTTTTGGATCCAAAATGTATTATTTCGGGATTGCTGCACTAGATAGATTTAAAAACAGGTAAGTGGATAGGTTTCCTATGAAGGATCTCTTCCCTGACCCCGCAGACAGGGTCTTAACTCTCACCCAGGCTGGAGTGCAGTGGCGCGATCTCGGCTCACCGCAGCCTTGACCTCGCGGGCTCAAGTGATTATCCCACTTCAGCCTCCTGAGTAGCTGGGACCACAGGTGCATACCACCATTCCCAGCCTTTTGTAATTTTTGTACAGACAGCGTTTCACCATGTTACTCATTCTGGTCTCAAACTCCCGCCTCGGCCTCTGAAAGTGCTGGGATTATAGATGTGAGCCACTGTGCCTGGCCTGAAGCTTTTTTTTTTTTTTTTTTTTTTTTTTGAGATGGAGTCTTGCTCTGTCCCCCAGGCTGGAGTGCAGTGGCGCAATCTGGGTCCACTGCAACTTCCACCTCCTGAGTTCAAGCGATTCTCCTGCCTCAGCGTCCTGAGTAGCTGGGATTACAGACGCGTGCCACTGCACCCAGCTAATTTTTGTATTTTTAGTAGAGACAGGGTTCTACCATGTTGGCCAGGCTGGTCTTGAACTCCTGACCTCGGGTGATCCACCCGCCTCGGCCTCCCAGAGTGCTGGGATTATAGGTGTGAGCCACTAGGCCCAGCCAAAGCTTCTCTTTTTTAATATAAGTGGTAGGAAAACTAAAATGAGAACAGAGGTTTTTTGGTTGGTTATTTATGAGGTATACTTCATACAGTAGAAGTCTTCCCTTTTAGGTGTATAGTTCTTTGAATTTTGACAAATTTATACAGTTGTGTAACTACCACCACAATCAAGATACAGAATATTTTGGAACTCCTGGCCTCAAGTGATCTTCCTGCCTCCCAAAGTGATGGGATTATAGGCATAAACTACCATGCCCGGCTGATGCAGAATATTTTCATTATCTCCCAAGAGGTTTCCTTGTTTCCCTTTGTAGTTAGTCCCCTTCCCTGACTCCCAATCTCTTGATAATCTGTAAAGTGTTTCTAGAATGCCATTTACACGGAGTCATACAAATATGTAGTTTTTTGAGACTTATGTTACTACATGTTTCAGTAGTTTTTTTTTAATAGCTGTGTAGTATTCTACTATATGAGTTGACTACAAATTATTTTTCCATTCGTATGTTGGTGAAAATTTGAATTGTTTCCAGATAAGTGGCTCATTTTAATCTATTTTTAAGTAAAATATAACCTTTAAAAATCAAAGGTAGTGTATTTTCTGATGTAAATTCAGTGAAAAGCATAAGTATTTTCTCCTTCTATTTTTGTTTTCTTCCCTTTGACATTTTCTTCAAATAAGTTATTCATAGGTAAGATGGGGAAAATGACATAGATTAGCATTTGGACAAAAACATTTTGTTAGTGCTGCTTCTGTTCTGACATGAAATGATGGTAGAATGATTTTGTTGGCAGATTGAAGGACTATCCCCAGTATTGTCAGCATTTGGCTTCTATCAGTCACTTTATGCAATTTCCACATCATTTACAGGAGGTAAGTGCCCTCTGTCCCTAAAACCCAAATAGCTATGTAGTATTTGGAGGGTTTAATATTTTGGCTTTTTTTTGTAGACTTGATAGTAATGGCATTAAGATTTCTTAATAATTGGCATGATATAGGTATACATATCTTTTGTTGAGGTTGCTCATTTTTGTGGCCTTACAAGAGAACATGAAAAAATAATCATTCTTGGATTATCTTTTCTAAGCAGCAGGCTTACTTCAAAAAATTTTTACTCATTCTTTTAACCTGATAATGCAATTGAAGAATAAACAGTTTTACTAAGAGAATCTTTATCTTAGATAAAGTACAGACACCCTGCCTGATGCTAAAAGGGAATTGGAGTGGGAATCTTATGTTTAAAACTCTGAAATTTTTGAGTTAATATGAGCCAAAACTGTTACACATGACTTAGATCATGTTTATTAAAAATACAGGCTTCTTACCACCTTTGAAGTGTGGTTTTTGTTTTTTTTTTTTTGGGAGATGAAATCTTGCTCTGTTGCTCAGGCTAGAGTGAGGCAATCTTGGCTCACTGCAACATCTTCCTCCCGGGTTCAAGCGATTCTCCCACCTCAGCTTCCTGAGTAGCTGCGATTACAGGCACCTGCCATCATGCCTGGCTAATTTTTGTATTTTTGTAGAGACGAGGTTTCAACATGTTGGCCAGGCTGGTCTTGAACTCCTGACCTCAGGCGATCCACCCACTTCTGCCCTGCAAAGTGCTGGGATTACAGGTGTGAGCCACTGTGCCTGCCTGAGATGCTTATTTAAAAGGAGTCAGTCCCTGGGAAAATATACCTAGGGAATATACATTTTAAAAACCATTTTGTATGATTGTTGTTATTACTGAAATTTGAGAAGCATTGTTTCAGTGACTGATTTGAGGTTAATTGGTAAGCATTATATATACCTTTGTCTTGGTTTTGGTCAACATCAGTTTATACAGAACAGGAAAGTTGGTTAATTGACTTTATTTTTAACATGCAGTATAGGCAACTTTATAAGATCTCATTTTAAGGAATCAGGAAGATCAGAATTTGAACCTACTTGATATTCTGTATTTTAATTTAGTTCAGTGCTCTCTACCTCATCCTTCTAGGTTTATTAGGAGGGCAGGGTTATTGTAATGACTTAATCTCTGGGAATGTGGAGTATATTCATTCAGGTGAGTGGATTGAGACAAATTAAGAGACAGGAATATGGAGCTTGAAAGACTTGGAGAAAGAGTGAGATGGCAGGGGAGTGATCACTCAAAACTAGTCCCTAGCACCCACTGTAGCAAGATAGCCAGAGAGAGAGAGAGAGAGATCATCACTTTCTGTACTTTATCAGCATAAAGGGCTATACTTTCTTCTGAGACTCTCTTTCCTACTTTAGAAATATCCCTCTAAAAATAAAGCTGTTGTATACATAATTGGTAGGTTTAGTTCTGCTAGGTAAGGACTGTTGAAATAGCTTCAGGATCCTTATCTCATCACTCTAAATTGTGTGGGGATGGGCTATGTAAAATGAGTTTTTTTTTGTAATAACAGCTTTATTGAGATAATAACTCGTACTACCATGGTTTTTGTTTTGTTTTTTAAGGCCTTTGGTTTCTCATTGCTGCCTAATTAGAAAAGAGATGAGTTTACTGTATGAATTATTAAGACTTTTAAAGTTTGCTTTTTTTAAGGAGTTTAAAGGCATTTATATGCAGATATCTGGGGCTGCTGCTTTAGAAGTTGTTTTGCCGTAGTTTTCTCATAAATACTAAGATTTTATCACTGAAGGAGTTCATGGAATCTACTTAATGTATTAGTGCCAGGGTATGGGGCAAAGAGTATGGGAGCTAGATGAACCAAAAGAGCACTCAGACATGTTTTTTACCCTCTCAGAAAAGAGGGACATATAATCCATACTTAGCAATTAAGGTTAACTCTTTTTGCTCTCCCTATCCTTTTAGTATATTGAGTATGGACAGCAGTCTAGAGATCCTCCTGTGAAAATGCAAGGCTCTATCACAACCCCTGGAAGTATTGCACTGGCTCAGGCCCAGGCTCAGGCCCAGGTTCCAGCAAAAGCTCCTCTTGCCGGTCAAGTTAGCACTATGGTAACCACCTCAACAACCACCACTGTTGCTAAAACGGTTACAGTCACCAGGCCAACTGGAGTCAGCTTTAAGAAAGATGTGCCAGTAAGTAGATCTATCTTTTTTCTCTTCCAGGATTTATGATTATATTGTAATATATCAGTGGTGAACATGTATTAGAATTTTATCATAACACATGCCTACTAAAAAAGATATAAAAGACCAACATTTCTTCCTTTGTATCTCCCATCCTTATATTTCCCAGAGGCAAACATATTAATAGTTCACTATTCTTGCCCACATTTCTAATACACAGTCATACCATGTGTATTTTTTAACACTAAATCTGTATACATTATTGGATTTTTTTCAGGGAAGCATTTCAACTTATTTGCCTTATGTACTTTATTTTTTTTTTTAGCCTTCTATTAATACTACAAATATAGATACGTTGCTTGTGGCCACAGATCAAACTGAGAGAATTGTGGAACCCCCAGAAAATATCCAGGAGAAAATTGCTTTTATTTTCAATAATCTCTCACAGTCAAATATGACACAAAAGGTGAGCATGCTGTCATAGTTTATAAATGCCTTCTTTTTTCCTTAATGGACTAAAGGATATGTAGTTGACCCTTTTACATCCTCACTTTAAAGGTAGAGGTAATAAACTCAAAGGGAATATGTATATTTAACTAGTGGTTTTGGTAGACATTAAATAGTACCAGTTTTTAAGGTTTTGCTTTGCAGCGAGTTATAGGCTTTTTGAAATAAGCTTAATGGTCTCATGGTGATAGAAAGTTTCATTTGTGCTAGTCATTAGTCATAACTCATTTTCTCCCAGACTATTCAGAGTACTTATTACAACCTAATAACTGAGGCAGACTTTGTGAAAAGCATAAAGAAAGCATAAAGAATGAATGCTACTGGCCCCTCAGATTACATGGTAAGACAGTATAATTGACCCTTGAGCAACATGGGGGTTAGAGTTGCCAATCCTGTATGTAGCCAAATCCTGTTATAACTTTTTACTCCCCTAGAACTTAACTATTAACAGCCTACTGTTTTTGTCTGCCATGCAGAAGCCTTACTGTGATAAAACAAATAGTTGATTAACACCTATCTTATATGCATATAATACTGTATTCTTAGAATAAAATAAACTAGGAAAACTGTGAAGGAAAATTATAAGGAAATTTACTATCTGGTAAGTGGAAATGGATCATCATACAGGTCTTTATATTTAATAGGCTGAGGAGGAGAAGAGGAGGTCTTGGTGTCTTCAAGGTAGTGAGGTATTAATAGAAGAAAATCTACATTTAATTTTACTCTGTGTAGTTCAAATCCTTGTTCAAGGGTCAACTGTACTTGGAAACGCCAGAGTTAGCTAAGGATTCCAGTAGATGGAAATTTAGGAAAACATAGTTCTGGAATTTTCCCCATTCTTGGTTACACCGTAGGTCTGTTAATGGCAGCTTGTAGATTAGTAATTTATGTGGAGTTGGGGGACTACATGTTTTATAATTTTAAAGCTGAAAATAACCATAGATGTTTCAGTCCCAATCACTTATGGGTTGGGTTGAGTTGTCATTGACTATGGAATTGAACATACTTTTCTTCATAGCCATCTATCTGGTGTGAAGGAAAGTCATTCTTTAGCATCTAGTTAGTTTTGCAAGGAGCCGTGTGCTGTATAGTATGGTTCATAGAAACCAGATGTTATTTTATCATAGTGTAATTCTGTGCTTCCCATGTCATATTGACCGGCTAGGTTGAAGAGCTAAAGGAAACGGTCAAAGAAGAATTTATGCCTTGGGTTTCACAGTATCTGGTTATGAAGAGAGTCAGTATTGAGCCAAACTTTCATAGCCTGTATTCAAACTTTCTTGATACGCTGAAGAATCCTGAATTTAACAAGATGGTTCTGAATGAGACCTACAGAAACATTAAAGTAAGAGTTGGTTCTTATATTTTCTTTAATTATTGCTTTGAATTTGGAAGTATTTGATTATATAGGTAGGATTTTTGCTATTTTTCCATATATATTGTCGATATTAGGTACCTCTGGAAATTGCTGTAGATTTTGTTTCTTATATGGAACTAAATTTTATGCAGAACTTAAATTTATAGGCATACCCTGTGCCTTTTCTTTGAAAGTAACCACTATTATGAATTGTTTTTGTCATGCCATGCATGATTTTAGAACTTTACCATTGTTATACATAAACAGCATAGTATTGGTTAGCATATTCTGTATGGTGTCACCCTCTGTACATCCTTTTCATTTTTTTTCACTTGCTTTTTATTCTCCCCTGGATATTATTCATGATAATGATAATGCTCTTTGCTGCAGCCCCCCCACGCCCCCCTTTTTTTTTAAATTTTTTTGAGACGTGGTCTCACTCTGTTGCCTAGGCTGGAGTGCAGTGGCGCGATCTCGGCCCACTGCAGCCTCCACCTCCCAGGTTCAAGCAATTCTCTTACTTCAGCCTCCCTAGTAGCTGGGATTATAGGTGTACCGCCATGCCCAGCTAATTTTTGTATTTTTAGTAGAGATGGGGTTTCATCATATTGGCCAGGCTGGTCCCGAACTCCTGACCGCAGGTGATCCACCCTCCTCGGCCTCCCAAAGTTCTGGGATTACAGGCATGAGCCACTGTGCCCAGCCAGTCCTCTTTTTAAAAAACAGAAAAATATAGTCGTGTAGAAAACCATTGTATGGATTTGTATTGCTGCTGGGCATTTGTGTTGTTAATCACTTAAACTATTATAAACAATACTGTCCTGAATGTTTTCATTTGTATCTTGTGGTATTCAAGTGCCAGATATCTTTAGACTCTAAATCTGTTTGTGGAATAGCTGTTGTCTAGGAGTCTGTGCAGTTTAAGGTCAAATTCTACTGAGCTGAGGCTTATTCAACAAAATTCAAGTATTTTAATTTCTAAACCATCATTTATTTATTAGGAGGAAAAACTTCTAGAACCAGCATACAGCTGTGGTCATTCTTTGCTCAATAACTTGGGTCGTTGGCTTAGGAACCAGCACTATATTTAAACCTGTGGATGGGAATATTCCCCATTCTTGGTTACGCTGTAGTGCAAAAGAATTCCTGGCTCTCTGTTGCACAGCTGACTTGTGCCATTCTGCTGTTGCTGTATAGAGTTAAGGAACATGGCTCTATTTCGTTTTTATTATCTGATAGCAAGGGTGGTTGGGATACATAAAAGTTTCCACATACTCCGTAGCAAAGTTTCAAGACCTTGTTTTTTAAACAGAAGTTTAAATATAGCCCTAAATCAAGAGGTACCACAGAGTAGATGGGTGTATACATGTGTGCATACCTGCAGCCAAAACACTCTCCGATGTTAGTTCTGTCCCCCTTAGAAAAACAGTAACTAGAGAATCAATTAAATGGTTTGGGTTTTTTAGAAATTTGAAAAGAAGTATATAAACGTTATTATACTGTATCTCAGAAAGTTATCTTAGTTGGCTGCAGAGATTTGTTAATGACCTGGATATACTGAAGATTGCAATAGGAGGCTAATTTGATTATATTACTTTGTATGCTTGTTGCCTTTAAGGACTTAAGCATGGCTGTCATCCTCATTTAAATTAATTTAGCACTTCAAAATAGCTTTGTAGTTAGGTCTCTGCTTTAAACCTAGCTAAGGTTTTCAGAGTTGAAAATACTTTTCTAGGGGAGGATAGCTGGCACATAACTTTGTGTTCTTTTTGAATTTTGTACAATGTGTTTGTACCTGTTTTGAAAAAGTGTAAAGACTTCTTAAAGATAAAAATAGCACTGTTGAATCATGAACACAGCAAAATGATACTGATAATGATAAACAGAGTAATTCTACTTTGGGGCCTGTTCTTAGAAATGATGACTTGTCTTTAGGATAGGATAATGGAATTCTCAAATACTTAGTTGAGTTTTCTTTCATAAGCTCATTCTCATATCTTTCTTAATCTTACACTATTTCAGGTGCTCCTGACCTCTGATAAAGCTGCGGCCAATTTCTCAGATCGTTCTTTGCTGAAGAACTTGGGACATTGGCTAGGAATGATCACATTAGCTAAAAACAAACCCATCTTACACACTGTGAGTTTCACCTAATCGTGTACAAATTGAGAATCTTCAGCACATTATGATTACAAGTATTGGCTGTTTGGAGCTATTTAATGATTATTGGGGTTTTGTAAGATTTTGGCCCACGTTTTGAGTTGTTAACCCCTTATTGTAAGGCAAGGACTAGACATGTTGATTCCTGTTTTGGGGATAAGTTTGGCAAAATACTTTTCTTTGGTTATGTTATACCATTTTGGGGGGTATATTCCCAGCTTTTGAAAGTATTTTTCTTATTCTAGGACTTGGATGTGAAATCATTGCTGCTAGAGGCTTACGTTAAAGGACAACAAGAATTGCTCTATGTAGTGCCGTTTGTTGCCAAAGTCTTAGAATCTAGCATTCGTAGTGTGGTGAGTAGATTTTAATATTTTATTTATAGCTAATTTCTAAACATTGCTTTGTTTTAGCATGAGGTCAAGAGATTATATTCTTAGTTCTTGTGAGGTAAAGCTAGTTAAGTCTGTTTTCCTTTATGGCACTTGTATTTCCAATTTGAGAGGCTGGGTGAAATAGGAAAGATTGTAATGGTTGGCTTTGGTTTTTGGTTTTTTGTTTTGTTTTGTTTTTGAAATGTGATAAAGGTGAGAAGGCTAGTGGTTTTGTTATGGCTACACAGGTATAAGTGTTTAACTATGTTTAACTATTTTTGGTTATTTTTTAATCCTTGTTTTTTGTTGTTTATTTGTTTGACTCCCCCCACTCTCTTATGTTATATTGAATTGTTTTAAATTATCCAAATTAAAGGGCACCTTTTGGGCCAGCTTAACATAATAGCTTTTCTTTAGGTTTTTAGGCCACCAAACCCTTGGACAATGGCAATTATGAATGTATTAGCTGAGCTACATCAGGAGCATGACTTAAAGGTAATTTACTGCTTCTTGTCCTCTGGAACATTCTTTGCCTTCACGTTATTAAAACTTACAGTGAAGGCAGGGTATTTTGGGGAAGTACTATAATAACTGAAAGTAGAGTATATTGTGAATAAAACTAAAGTTTTCTTTTAAAAATTCTAATCCAACTCTGGAACTGTGCAGTTAAACTTGAAGTTTGAAATTGAGGTTCTCTGCAAGAACCTTGCATTAGACATCAATGAGCTAAAACCTGGAAACCTCCTAAAGGATAAAGATCGCCTGAAGAATTTAGATGAGCAACTCTCTGCTCCAAAGAAAGATGTCAAGCAGCCAGAAGAACTCCCTCCCATCACAACCACAAGTAAGTGTGCTAATTAGTCAAAGAAGGCTTCTGTTAGCCAGGATATTATCTTAAATGGTACATGTCCACGTATATAGCAAACTATAATTTCCCACATAATGTAGTGGTGAAACTTTGTATACGTTTTGGTGAGCCTTCTAATTATCAAGCAAAAGTAATGACTAGGCCTTGTGTTACCATCTTAGATTCCATCCTGGCAGTTCATGCCTATTATTAACTAAATGTGATTTAATCAGTTGTCTCTCATATCCCAGCTAGGCCAGGTTATCTCCTTTGTTGTGTGAAGTCCCAGAAATAACTGCATACTATGATGGCCTGTTAACCCCTCAAGTCTGGGTATGGCCAGACCTGCTAGATCTGCCAAGGAAATGGACTGTTTTTATCTACATGAAGAAGTAGTTGTGGTTAGAATAAATTGAGCTTTTCTTTCTTTCTCAGTCCTCAGCAGCTGAGAATCCCCAGATAAACCTAGGAACAGGCTAGGTTAAAAACATACATCTGTAATATAGACTAAGTTTGTAGGACTTGGGCCTGACAATGTGGCATAGCTGCTCAGTTGATTTCTGTGCTGTAGGGCACTGCCACTGACATAGTTTAACATACTTCGTGTATATCTCTGTTATAATAACAGAATTTCCCTTTCAGGGTGGGAAAAATAGGACTTGCTACATCCTTCCTTCCTCTCCCAATTTAATTAGTTTAATTAGGTAATGACCACTTAATAATATTAAGCTAATTTTATAATAAAGTCAACAAATGTACTTTTTAAATCTTTTTATTACTTGACATTTAGCAACTTCTACCACACCAGCTACCAACACCACTTGTACAGCCACGGTTCCACCACAGCCACAGTACAGCTACCATGACATCAATGTCTATTCCCTTGCGGGCTTGGCACCACACATTACTCTAAATCCAACAGTAAGTAAACACTGCTCCATGTTCCCAGCTTCTAGTTTGTGATAAGGTAAACTTTGTTTGGTCACCTTTTCTTCATCTCTTTGCCCTTCCCTCTGGATTCCTAGGTTGTAGAGTTTGTCAGAGAGGATGGAGATCTAGAACTGCTGTGTAGTTCAGTTGGGATTTTTCTTCTTCCCTTAAGAAATAGAGTGACTAGATGTTAGTTATATTGGTTCCTCATATCCAAACCCATGATACTAAAATTTAGCTGGCAATAAAATCACAATCTCCAGGAATTCCTTACACAGAGTAAAAGATGCTTAATGTATACCATAGCTTTGTATTTTCTTTATCTTGTCACTTTAGCCTTTTGCAGTAAGCCATTTCTTCCAGCCGAAGGCTGGAAATGAGCTGATTGTGCGTGTGTATACAGTTTCTAGGCTAAGATCTTGAAGTACTACGACTTAGCACTTTGAGTTATGTTGTTGTGGCCTGGTTCCAGAAGGAGGTCTGATATAATATGGTCATGTAAGATGACCTCTGATCAATCCTTTTTCCTTTACTTAGTATTTGCTTTGTACATTCAAGGGGACATTTTATTGTTATCTTTAGTCTTTTATTCTACTTAACAGAATATATAGTACAGAATCAGGTGAGTGGAGTTTTCGTTGTCCTTACTTTTTAGAAACTGAAAATGTTCACAAATACAGGAGTAACATTAATACATTGAACTTTTTATTAAAAGGAATTGAAAGGGTATCAGAGAAATCATTTTATCTTTGTCCCCCCATCCCCACTCCTATAGACATGGTACTTAGTTTTAGAGGGGCGGAGTGAGAGGCAGTGGGACACCTAGATCCAGAAATTGTGATTCATCTTTAGAATACTCACAGTGTTCTGAACACTATTATATGCTAGTTTAATTTTTTTTTTTTTTTAATTCAACAAGTTAAAGGGACCAAGTAAGTTTTGGGGCATAATTTACACCTGCAATAAAAGATTAGAAACAGCCTTTCAAGTGAAGCCAAACACTTCAGTGGGCACTGTAAAATGCTCACTATTCTGATGAATTAATTTTAATATTAATAGTTTTTGTAAGAAGTCTTTTTTCTATAAACTTGATTCTTTTTACATTTTCCCAAGCTAGTGGAGAAGTTGCTTTCTTTTAAGAGCACTTGAGCCACAAATTTTAAATAAGCCAGCAGTGTGTCTTTAAGTAGTTAATGCATATTATAACTAACAGCTTGTCCGGTAAACTTGGATTTTTAAAAAAGACATCTATTATTGTGTATCACAGGGTATACTGAATACTTTTCCCTGTATGGAGCCCAGTTTCTGTTACCTGAATTTTCCATTGGTTAACTTTAAGTAGAAACTGGTAGTTTTTGGTTAATCTTGATTTACAAAATCATGAATGTGATTGCCAGTAGGAATTAGATTGTCTTATTTAAACAAGGTGTTGACTTTGTCCTCCCCAACCCCCCAGATTCCCTTGTTTCAGGCCCATCCACAGTTGAAGCAGTGTGTGCGTCAGGCAATTGAACGGGCTGTCCAGGAGCTGGTCCATCCTGTGGTGGATCGATCAATTAAGATTGCCATGACTACTTGTGAGCAAATAGTCAGGAAGGATTTTGCCCTGGATTCGGAGGAATCTCGAATGCGAATAGCAGCTCATCACATGATGCGTAACTTGACAGCTGGAATGGCTATGATTACATGCAGGGAACCTTTGCTCATGAGCATATCTACCAACCTAAAAAACAGTTTTGCCTCAGCCCTTCGTGTAAGTTGGCTATTTCCTTGGTATAGGTACAAAACGTATTACTGCTTGTCTGTAATAATTTTTTTCTTTGCCTATATACGGCATAGGGCATTACCACTTCTTAATAATCACCATATTTTTTGATGTCTTCCATCATTTTAGATTGTAATTCTGTGAGGCAAAGCATCATGTCTGTGTTTTTTTTTTTTTTTTTTCCTGTTATATCCTCAACACAATGTTTGACAGATAGTAGATACCCAAATATATTTGTTGGTTTAAATAAGTTAAGATTTAAAAAGGAAATGGGATATCTAACAATCTCATTTCTGTTAACCAGGAAGGATGAAAGCTGTTTGAGAAGGCTGATACAAAATGACTTAAAGTGATGTTGCATGTGCACACACTTTTCAAATAATGCACTTACTATTTTTGAGTCTCAGATATCATGGTTAATAATTCAGGTATCATGATTAATAACTTGTTTACTGCTTTAATGATTTTTTTTGGTTGTTTTTTTGCCTTTTTTTTTTTAATGTTTGTTTCATGAGACAGGGTGTCACTCTGTAGCTTAGGTTAGAGTGCAGTGGTGCAGTCTTGGCTCACTGCATCCTCTGCCTCTGAGGTTCAACTGATTCTCATGCTTCAGCCTCCCAAGTAGCTGGGATTACAGGCATGTGCTACCACGCCCCACTAATTTATGTATTTTTTTAGTAGAGAATTGGCTTCACCATGTTGGCTAGGCTGGTCTCAAACTCCTGGCCTCAAGTGATCTACCTGCCTCGGCCTCCCAAAGTGCTGGGATTACAGGTGTGAGCCACCACGTCTGGCCTGCTTTACTGATTTTAAGGCATGTTCACAAACTGATAAGGTGTCTAGGATATTTTTGTCTTACAAGTGAGGAAGCTGTTAAGACTGTTTCAAGATCACAGCTTACTCATAAGTAGAGTCAGAACTTAAAATGCATTTGCCAAATGCACTGCATTTTCTACTATCCTGTCTGTCCACATCAACTTTCAAGTCTTTTTCCTTCTATTCCCCCCCACCGCCCCCCCCACCTCCATTAATAGACTGCTTCCCCACAACAAAGGGAAATGATGGATCAGGCAGCTGCTCAATTAGCTCAGGACAATTGTGAGTTGGCTTGCTGTTTTATTCAGAAGACTGCAGTAGAAAAAGCAGGCCCTGAGATGGACAAGAGATTAGCAACTGTAAGTGTTTAGAATTTGCCTTTTAAGATTTTCTTTTTTAATTTAGGGAAGTGCCTTATAACAAGAACCTCAGTGACTTTTTTTGTTTGCAGGAATTTGAGCTGAGAAAACATGCTAGGCAAGAAGGACGCAGATACTGTGATCCTGTTGTTTTAACATATCAAGCCGAACGGATGCCAGAGCAAATCAGGCTGAAAGTGAGAATTGGGGCTCTGTCTCTCAAGTCCTGTCTTTGTTTTATTTTGAATGTTGTTGTTGATTGAACTCCTTACTGGAATTAGGACAGCAGGGTTAAATGTTGTTTATGAGAAAACATCTTAACTTGATAGCATTTCACTTAATGGCTGCCTGTGGAGCAGGTATGGAAATAGCTCTAAATTCCCTTGCTCCTCCAAAGTTGTTGAAGTGTTACTAAAGAGTTGATGTGCCTGCTAGCTTTCATGTTTCCCAACTTGGGCTTCTCACATTAATGGTTGCTTATTGTTCCCAATGAGACAGTGAGAAATCTGATAATATTTACCAGCTTCAAGGGAGAATTGCACTGGCATCGTCCCATGTGAGGCATTTTCCAAGAGAAACTCTCAGTTAATTTATAAATGAGGTGACTCTTAGCAGGATTCAGGGAAATGAGAAGCCCTCTTCTGAACTGCATTTGTGTGTACATGCATGCTTAATCATGCTGTTGTATGTTGTAATGACTCTTGTGTTCCTGAGCTTACCCACCTGCAGACTTTCCACTTTCAAAACAGTTTATTTTGATGATTGAGTGAATTCTGTCAAAATAGGTTTTCTTCTTTCAAGGTTGGTGGTGTGGACCCAAAGCAGTTGGCTGTTTATGAAGAGTTTGCACGCAATGTTCCTGGCTTCTTGCCTACAAATGACTTAAGTCAGCCCACAGGATTTTTAGCCCAGCCCATGAAGGTAAATGTGTTTTAGATTAAATTGAGTGTTTGCCAATTAATTTAAATGTTTTTGACATTTAATATATGTTTTTGACTTGCTTCCTGGGAGAATAATTTACAGGGAGAAAAACACCTATAGTTTTTGAGTTGTAGATATTCTTTGTGTCAATTAAGTATGACATACAGGGGATTAAAGAAAAATTGACGTGGCTGTGGGTGATTTAACTTTAATGTTCAGCCTAATTGGAATTTGCATGGTAACATAACTTCTGGTTTTTTATTTTTATTTTTAAATTTTATTATTTATTTTTTTGAGACAGGGTCTTTCTCTGTCACCCAGGCTGGAGTGCAATGGCATGATCTCAGCTCATTGCAACCTCCACCTCCCAGGCTCAAGCGATCCTCCCACCTCAGCCTCCTGAGGAGCTAGGACTACAGGCGTGTGCCACCATGCTCAGCTGATTTTTGTATTTTTTATAAAGATGGGGTTTTGCCATGTTGCCCAGACTAGACTCAAACTCCTGACCTCAAGTGATCGCCTACCTTGGCCTCCCAAAGTGCTGGGATTACAGGCCTGAGCCATTGTGCCCAGCCTTCCCATTTTTTAAATAAAAGAATTTTCTAAAATTTTCAAAAGTGTTTACAGAAAACTTGGAAATATAGGGAAAAACATTTTCCCCCGAACCAGTTGATAGTAAGTTGCTGACCTGATACCCCCATCACTCCTGAATCCTTTGGTTTGTATTTCTTAAAAAACCTTTTTCCTGTGTGACCACGGTACAACCATTAAGGTCAGAAATGAATACTAATACCTTACTCCATCTAATTCATAGACCTCATTCAAGTTTCACCAAGTATCCCAATATAGTAAAAGAACTGTTTTAGAATCACACATTTCTTCAGTTGTCATATTTTTAAAGTCTCCCTCAGTTCTAGCTGGTGTAGGTAACTCAGTTTTTCCTCATCTTTCATGACCATAACACTTCTGAAGATCATAGGCTGTTCTCTAAATGGCTTGATTTGTTTGTCCAGTGTATTCTCATGACTAGATTCAGGTAATGTGTTTTTAAAAATAGGAATAGCTCAGAAGTAATGCTGTGTTCTTATTCTATCCTATCAGGCTTTCACAGTTGGACTGAGTATTATATTTTTCATGGTTTGAAACACTTACTTTCTTGGGATATAGAGGGCTTAGTAGATGGTACAAGTGGTGCTGCCCTCAGTCTGTCCCATTGTTACTAATGCTCTCTTCTATCACTTGATTATGCTGCTGTCTGCCAGGTTTTCCTCTCTCAAATGAAACACCTCTTCCCTTATGCCTGCCTTGTACTGCGCCACTTGATGGTATTAATTCTGAATAGCTCAGGAACAAGGAAGAGGCCTTCCATGTTTGAATGTAAAAATAAAGGGAGTAAACATACTAATAGACCTCTATTTGATACATGTGTCAATAAAAAACCTTAACATTCTTTTGTCTCTTGTTGGTTGTTTCCTTCTCTAAAACAGCAAGCTTGGGCAACAGATGATGTAGCTCAGATTTATGATAAGTGTATTACAGAACTGGAGCAGCATCTACATGCCATCCCACCAACGTTGGCCATGAACCCTCAAGCTCAGGCTCTTCGAAGTCTCTTGGAGGTTGTAGTTTTATCTCGAAACTCTCGGGATGCCATAGCTGCTCTTGGATTGCTCCAAAAGGTTGGTTCTTAAGCTATTACTTTTAGAAAATGCTAGGTGTGTAAACATTTATTGACCTGCACCACCATCTACATATTTATGCAGTTACGCTTAAGATTTCATAATATAAATCAAGTTCTATAAGTAGGTGATTTTTTTTTCCAACGTAGAATGTAGTCATGGCAGTTTTGAATGGTAAACTTGGAAATCTTTATTTTTTTCTTAAAGATATTCTGGAAATGTGATTTGAAGAAACTTTAAAAGATAGCCCTTTAGAGGGGGGTGTGTGTGTGTGTGGTGTGTGTGTGTGTGTGTGTGTGTGTATAAGAGACAGGGTCTCTCTCTGTCAGGCTTGAGTGCAGTGATGTGATCATGGGCTCAAGTGAGCCTCCCACATCACCCTCTCAAGTAGCTGGGATTACAGGTGCGCACTGCCAGGCCAAGCTAATTTTTAATTTTTTTGTAGAGACAGGTCTTGCTTTGTTGCCCAGGTTGTTCTCAATCTCCTGGGCTCAAGTGGCCCTCCCTCCTGAGCCTCCCAAAGCGTTGGGATTATAGGACATGAGCCACTGAGCCCAGCTGCCCTTTAGATTTTGAGGGACAAGTTGATCCAATAATTTGGATCAGGGTAGGTAGGGAGCCCTGGGTTTTAACTATAGCAGAGTCTTTTATGACAATGAAGAGCACAGAATGAACTTAAATCAGATAGAATTTAGAGTGTATGTGATAGGCAACTGAAAGGGATGTTTGGAGAGTGGAAAGGACAGGGAGGCTTTGGAAGGTATTTGGTACTTGGCATTGAGATTTGGTTTCTGGCTGTGATAGTTGGGCCAAGCACTGTATTTTTCATGGTTTTGAACACTTTCTTTCTCCCATAGGCTGTAGAGGGCTTACTAGATGCCACAAGTGGTGCTGATGCTGACCTTCTGCTGCGCTACAGGGAATGCCACCTCTTGGTCCTAAAAGCTCTGCAGGATGGCCGGGCATATGGGTCTCCATGGTGCAACAAACAGATCACAAGGTCAGTAGCCATCTTCGAAAAGTAGTGAGTATTGGACTGCGATTGCCTTTTGACATAGATAGTACTGTTTATGTCCAGGGGTTTCCCTTTTTTCTAGTAGGTAGGTCGGACACTTGGACTTCCTACTTCTGAGGAGTGAGAATTGTTAAGTAGTTGTTTTCCATCTGGTCTCTACCTTCTCCCCATGTTGGATATAGAAAACTAGTACCTTGTTTTGGGGAATATATTGTAGGTCATTGTTTTAAAAGGTTTCAGTGATTTCTCAGAAGTGGTATTCATGTATACATATTTTAATGTCTTAAACGGAATCCTCTGTATCCTAGGATTTGAAAGGAGAGCCTGGGCTATCTGTTCTATTTCATTACTGGCTGTTTTTAAATTTGGACACTGATTTGCAGTTGAATCTCAAGGCATTCT
Source organism: Nomascus leucogenys (assembly GCF_006542625.1). Lineage (NCBI taxonomy): Eukaryota > Metazoa > Chordata > Mammalia > Primates > Hylobatidae > Nomascus > Nomascus leucogenys. The sequence goes on from NC_044382.1 coordinate 61,724,651, forward strand.
TAATTTGGAGCAAATTTCCATTGAGTAAAATGGGCACTTTATACAGTATGGTTAAGCCTATACGAGTAAAGATATTCAACTTTTTCTAGGTGCCTAATTGAATGTCGGGATGAATATAAATATAATGTGGAGGCTGTGGAGCTGCTAATTCGCAATCATTTGGTTAATATGCAGCAGTATGATCTTCACCTAGCGCAGGTATGGAAGGAATTTACTTGCATGGACAAAAGGACTCAGGGAAGTATGTTTGCTCGTAAGTGTTTTCCCTCTTACATTGTGTTTTCTGTGTTGCCAGTCAATGGAGAATGGCTTAAACTACATGGCTGTGGCATTTGCTATGCAGTTGGTAAAAATCCTGCTGGTGGATGAAAGGAGTGTTGCTCACGTTACTGAGGCAGATCTGTTCCACACCATTGAAACCCTCATGAGGATTAATGCTCATTCCAGAGGCAATGCTCCAGAAGGGTGAGGACGAAATGCTTTGAGATCCCTGTGCGTTTAGTAGTCTCCTAATATCTTTAGGAATGAATATGCAGACTTACTAACATCATTTGTTATAACTGCTTTACCAACCACATATGGGTGGGTAGCTTTGGTAAGAGCTAATATTGTCACTTGAATTATGAAAGCTTAATTGACTGCCAAGTCTTCTTGGCACAGAGCAGTACATACGGTACCAGACTTAGTGTCAGAGTCCTGTGTTTAAGCCCTGGTCATGCCACTTAAAAGCTTTCTGATTTTAGGCAAATTGACTTACCCTCCTTAAACCTAATCTTTATAGAAAATGGAAATAATTTCTCAAAGAACTATTGGAAATCAAGAGAAGTAACGTAAAGAAACCATGGTACATAGTAAGCAAGCAGTGAATATTTGTTGACTCTGAACATCAGCTTCATTTAAATGAACACGTTTTTTGGGCAAGAAGTAGCTTAACTGAGGGCAGTTGTTTGCATGTTGTGTGCTCATGAGCAAGCGGATAAGAGACTAAGTATAGTTTTGTTTCAGTGTGGAAGTGGTAAAGCGAAGTGGTTTACTCTTGTGGTTGCTGTTAAATAAGTAAACTATACATCCATATGTCTGTAAAATCACAACTACGAGGAGACTGATTTTCACCCTGAATTTATTGTACTAGATTGCCCCAGCTGATGGAAGTAGTGCGATCCAACTATGAAGCTATGATTGATCGTGCTCATGGAGGCCCAAACTTTATGATGCATTCTGGGATCTCTCAAGCCTCAGAGTATGATGACCCTCCAGGCCTGAGGGAGAAGGCAGAGTATCTTCTGAGGGAATGGGTGAATCTCTACCATTCAGCAGCAGCTGGCCGTGACAGTACCAAAGCTTTCTCTGCGTTTGTTGGACAGGTAGAGCTTTTGGAAAGAAAGGTGCTTTTTATTCAACATAAGTAGGGTGTGATGCCTCCAATAGTAAAGCTCAGTATTACGTACATGTGGTCAGTCAGTTACCTCCATACTCATGCAAACCCAAACTGTCATCATTATATGGTTAAATTACAGCCTGTTTTCTCATGGTTGATCACTAAGCAATAAAGGCAACATTCCCTCCCACTGTTGGTTCTCTATATTCCATTTCAGTTGTCACAGCTACAAACTGCAATGGGTCAGATAATGAATAATGAAACTACCACATGTATTTTTACTAGCACTGATGGGACCGTGGACTAATAAATATGTAAAATTCTCACAGTAGCCCACATTAAAAAAAAAATGACAAAAATGCTTATTTAAATGGTAGAGTGTTTTATTGTATTTTCTAATTTAAATATCTACCTAAACATAGTGACATGTTCCTTTGGAAAATACTTTCCAGTATTTTCATTAGATTTGATGCAAGTTGGACTTTGACTTAAAAGTGTTAGGAACAAAGCTCCTAACTGAAAATCAAGTTTGGCAGGAATGTTTGTGAATAGGATGAACAGGAAAAATGTGGGAACCAAGCCATAGTACCATTTAGCATTGTTTTTGATTATCACTGGTTGCTTTCGGCGACTGTGAGGGAATCAGACACAATAAGTCCATGTGTCCTAATTATAATATAACTTGGCAAGAGTGGTACTTTTCCTGAATTGACCTTGGAATTTCCTTTATTAGAACTGTTGTAATTTTTTTTCAGGGTGAGTTGTCTGCTTATTTCTGTAGATCGACCATTATATTTCTTCAAACTGAACTCAAAACTTTTAGGTATATTGCTAAAGAAAGATTACAAATTAGGTCTCTGTCTTCAAATTAATGACAATTGAATGTGGAAGAGCTGACTTCAATTCTAGAAGTTATTTGAAATTAGGTTTACTTTTCGGCCAGGCACTGTGGCTCACGTCTGTAATCCCAGCATTTTGGGAGGCCGAGGCAGGCGGATCACGAGGCCTGGAGTTGGAGACCATCCTGGCTAACACAGTGAAACCCTGTCTCTACTAAAAATACAAAGAAATTAGCCGGGTATGGTGGCGGGTGCCTGTAGTCCCAGCTACTCGGGAGGCTGAGGCAGGAGAATGGCATGAACCCGGGAGGTGGAGCTTACAGTGAGCTGAGATGGCGCCACTGCACTCCAGCCTGGGCAACAGAGCGAGACTCCGTCTCCAAAAAAAAAGAAAAAAATTAGGTTTGCTTTTCAAAATGAATGTTACTCAGTAAATCATACTGAGTATATTTCTCCCCTAAAAGAACCCAGGGAATTACAAAGCATACCCTACTGAAAAGCCATTACTGCATGTTAATAGTCTGATTTATAATTTGAATGGAAGAAATTGGAATCCATTGGTCTTTCTGATCATTGCTGTTTCATGGGTATGGATGTGGCACCTGTCTCAGCCCTTCCTGCTGGCTTATTTGCTCTCATTTCATCTTTCTCTTGAAAAAGATAGTGTATTATACTTTTCTGTGCTGTTTTGTATCCTTTTAAAAATTCTTTCCTTCTTGTGCTCCTCCTTGACCATAGTACTCTGTCCTAATATTCCTCACTCTCTGTTAGTTTTACAGATACCAGTGTAGACAAAAAGTCCCTTTGCCATGCTGGCATTCTGTCCCAACAGGGTACAGTATTATCGTAGTCTAACCAGTTCATTTGTCTTTACTGCTTATCAGGGATAGTTAAGTTGTTTCAAAAATTTCAAGATAACCTTGAAGTTTTTTTTTCTGAACTTGATTTCTTTGTTTAGTAAGTAGTGACCTGTTCTTCCTCTGTAGCCTTAATGCGTATTTCACTGTTGTCTTTTTTTGTTTGTTTGTTTTAAAAGGTTGAGGGGAACTAGCCAAATAACATTCCCACTGTGCTTCACTTCTAGTTCATATGTCATATAGTTTCTAATTTTTCCTTTCTTTTAAATAAACTTGTGTTTCCCACATTATTTTAACTTAACATAACATTTTATTACATTAAAATACCTAGATCCGATCTGTATTTCCATTTGGTACTTACCTATTTTACAAATTACTGATTTTTCTGGGGGTAGCTTGTTGGAGTTTTAAAATCTTTGTTATTGGCCAATTCAGTTTGAGGAAATTATCTTCAGATCCTTCAGAGTAAATTACCTTAAATTCTGTGAGAAAGTAAAATATATGCAATTTAGTCTTCTCCTTCGAGTCCACAATGTCTTAGCATGACTTATAGTTACTAACAGTTTGTTTTATTTGCATGGTTAATTTTCCACATTATTTGGTGGGGACCTACTGTTCAAAATTGCCATGATAATCTGTTCAGTTTCCATCTTCCCTGTTCTACATTAAACTTAAAACTGGAGGAATTCTGTCATGGCACCTTAATGGGAAAATAATTCTGATAATACATTTATTACAATGTAAGAATTAGAAATATGACAGTAGGAACAAATGAGAATATCTCTTAAGCCTGAAAATTAAAGGTATATGACGTTTATTTGTGTGTGTTATCTCATTTGTCTTTATTTTTTGTTCCCGTGGTAGATGCACCAGCAAGGAATACTGAAAACCGATGATCTCATAACAAGGTTCTTTCGTCTGTGTACTGAAATGTGTGTTGAAATCAGTTACCGTGCACAGGCAGAGCAGCAGCACAATCCTGCTGCTAATCCCACCATGATCCGAGCCAAGTGCTATCACAACCTGGATGCCTTTGTTCGACTCATTGCACTGCTCGTGAAACACTCAGGGGAGGCCACCAACACTGTCACAAAGATTAATCTGCTGAACAAGGTCTGAAATCCTTTCTTGCCTTAGTCTTGGTCTACATCAGTGGGGTGTTTTATTTATTTATTTATTTATTTATTTTTATATTTTTTTTTTTTGAGAGAGTCTCACTCTGTCACCCAGGCTGGAGTGTCTCCGAAGTAGCTGGGAATACAGGCATGAGCCACGATGCCTGAAGCTTTTCTGTTTTTAGTAGAGTCTTACCATGTTGCCCAAGCTGGTCTCAAACTTCTGGCCTCGAGTGATCCACCTGCCTTGGCTTCCCATAGTGCTGGGATTACAGGCATGAACCACCGTGCCCGGCCACATCAGTGGTTTCTTTGAGACAGAGACTCGCTCTGTCGCCCAGGCTGGAGTGCAGTGGTGCAACCTCGGCTCACTGCAAACTCCGCCTCCTAGGTTCACACCATTCTACCTCAGCCTCGTGAGTAGCTGAGACTACAGGCACTCGCTACCATGCCTGGCTAATTTTTTTGTATTTTTTGTTTTTTGTTTTATGTTGTTTTGAGACGGAGTCTCACTCTGTCACCCAGGCTGGAGTGCAGTGGCAGGACCTCGGCTCACTGCAAGCTCTGCCTCCCGGATTCACGCCATTCTCCTGCCTCAGCCTCCCGAGTAGCTGGGACTACAGGCACCCACCACTGTGCCTGGCTAATGTTTTGTATTTTTAGTAGAGACAGGGTTTCACCGTGTTAGCCAGGATGGTCTCGATCTCCCGACCTCATGATCCGCCCGCCTCAGCCCCCCAAAGTGCTGGGATTATAGGCGTGAGCCACCGAGCCCGGCCACATCAGTGGTTCTTAACCCTATTGGGTCCCTCAAGTGACCCGCCTGCCTCGACTTCCGAAAGTGCTGGGATTACAGGCATGAGCCATCATGCCTGGCCACATAAGTGGTTCTTAACCCTATTGAGGCCAACCCTTCCCCGAAACATTTTGTTAATGCCTCTTTTCTGTCCTGAAATTAAATTTGTAAATAATATGTAAACATACCCGCTCAGTCTTAGAAACAGAATATAGTGCCTTAACCGAAATACAAGAAAGAGACCATAATGTATTTCAGTATGTTAATGCTTGGTAGTATGAATTTGCCCCATACACAGAATCCCTGTGAGTGGGTGGCTAGAAGTGCCCCCTGCTGATAGATTGGCAACTCAAGTACATGAGTGATATTAGTCGTTGGCTTGATTTACACAGTGGAGTTCCTAGAAATTTGAATATTAAAACAGTGCAAAAATACGTGTAAAAATGGACTTTGATTTTGGATTTGGGAAATTAGAGATGTGTTCTTCAAGCCCCTCACTGTTCAGTGGGCAAGTCAAGTGGAATGGGATCTCTGCAGCCTAACAGCTTTCCTGGCCCCTGCCTACTAAATGCCAAGACAGGCGTAAGTCATTCCCACATGTCAGCTTCATGTCAGACCAGACAAATTAGATTGTTATATTGTGTTAACATGGTGAAATGTGAGGGGTTATGCTGATTTCTAGAGCTGAAGAAAAACCATTGGGCATTTGTGGAGAATATTCAGGTGTGGTCCAAGGATGTTGAAATTCAAAGAAACACAAAACACTAAAGGTGGAGTCAGACCAATTTATGGCCCTATCGGCTGCCAGCATGTAATTTTGTATTCAAATTGTATATATGCTTTCCTTTAGTGTTGGGTTTAAGAATGCAAAGTTTAAAAAGCATGACATCAAAGTGGTGAGTGGATTATCTGAATGATTTACAAGCTCTGATTTGTGTTTTATGTAGGTCCTTGGTATAGTAGTGGGAGTTCTCCTTCAGGATCATGATGTTCGTCAGAGTGAATTTCAGCAGCTTCCCTACCATCGAATTTTTATCATGCTTCTCTTGGAACTCAATGCACCTGAACATGTGTTGGAAACCATTAATTTCCAGACACTTACAGCTTTCTGGTGAGTATTGTGTTTGTGATTTTGTGTTAAGGTTTGCTGGATTAATGTAGTAAAATTTTGGGAGTAGAACTCTTGAGCATTTTGAGCCTACATTCATGTGCTGTTCACTGTATTTAAGTTGGACTGTGCTTCTGACTGAGGTTTTTCTTCTTTCAGCAATACATTCCACATCTTGAGGCCTACCAAAGCTCCTGGCTTTGTATATGCCTGGCTTGAACTGATTTCCCATCGGATATTTATTGCAAGAATGCTGGCACATACGCCACAGCAGAAGGTGTGGCTGCAGTTTATCTCCTGTAGATGAAGACTATAACTACCTGGGCTTATTTATTAGCATTGCCTATATATTTCTGTTAGTCATTTAGTAGTAATTGTACTTCTTCCAAACTTAGTTGGGAATGCTATTTAGTGTTCACTCAAGTCAAGTGCTTGACTGCCTCTGCCTGAGAGCCATTCCTCAGTGATTAGGTGTTGCTGCTTCAACTCAGTTGTGGGCCACCTGTGTCAGTCTCTCAAGTTTTTTTTATTGTTTTTTCCTTTCTTTTAAAATGTTTTGCTTCTTTATACACAGGAATGATTTATTTTACATATTTGTCAGTTAAGGGTTTTTTTGGGGGTAGGGGTGTTGTTTTTAAAGCTGAAATCTATGTGTGCCCTCAAACATCTGAATAAATCTCTGGGTAACAGGGCTCTGGAGCTTGTTGGTTTTACAGACTCACTTTAAATGCGGAAGGCTCTCAAACTAAGGTTGAGGACTACTGGGCTATGTTATTTTGAAGGATTATGATCAAGTTCTATTTAAGAGTTCTTTATCTAATTGGTAATACAACACAGTTAACATGATAAGTTTTTTTCCTCCCATCTTGGAATTAAATTGGCAAATGAGTACTGCAGAAAGTACCATTCTTTGGCCCCTCAGATCAGAAGAAATGTGACTGCTATGTAATGGAGTGAACTTGACAAAGAAGGTGAAATAGCTCTTAAATGAAGTTTTGTTTGGCGGAGAAGGGCATTCTAGGAGGAAGGAACGCAACATATTAAATACAATTATCCAAGAATTGATTGAACATAATTGGTATAGTTGGGGGAGGGTGAGCAGGCTGATATTGGCTGAAAGTAGAGAATTCATGTCATGGACTCAACAAGGTTATTTGCGAAGAGTTGAGGAGTTGGAAGAGAGAAAGGAAATGGCTGAGACTTAATAAGGAATTAAGAAAACACATTTCTAGTTGTAAGTTTCTGCAGTTGAGTGTTTTGTGTTCTATCAGAAGTTTACTCCTCTCCCTTTTTAAATTTTGCTACAGGTACACAGGGACCATTATGTCTTGAAATCTCTGGAGCCAGTTTTTTTTCAAATATTATTTCCCACTATCTCCATAATAACTTGATCCTTTTTAATCTTTTTAATGCCAATATTTTTTCTTTTTTTTTTTTTTTTTTTTTTTTGAGACGGAGTTTTGCTCTTGTCCAGGCTGGAGTGCAGTTCCGCGACCTCGGCTCACTGCAACCCCTGCCTCCCGGGTTGAAGCAATTCTCGTGCTTCAGCCTCTGGAGTAGCTGGGATTACAGGTGCCCACCACCTCGCCTGGCTAATTTTTTTGTATTTTTAGTTGAGACAGGATTTCAACATGTTGGCCAGGCTGGTCTTGAACTCCTGACTTGAAGTGATCCACCGGTCTTGGCCTCCCAGAGTGCTGGGATTACAGGCGTCAACCACTGTGCCTGGCCTTTAATGCCAGTCTTTAGTAGAGGTACTTAACATTAGTATTCTCTACTTATATTAGCATGAAGAAGATAAGTCAGTGTAGCTGCTTAGGCGACTTGTAGTGGTTGAAAAACAGCTGAGTATAATTATGACTCATGTACCTTTCTTTCAGGGGTGGCCTATGTATGCACAGCTACTGATTGATTTATTCAAATATTTAGCGCCTTTCCTTAGAAATGTGGAACTCACCAAACCTATGCAAATCCTCTACAAGGTAATTAACTTGGACTTATTATAAATTAAAATAACTGAGATCTTAAGAAAATACACTTTAGGAATCTGAGGCCTTATTTTGTTAAGCCTTTGAGGCATGACATACATTCAGAAAAGTGTAAAAAATCAAGTGTACTTGCATAACCAGCACCCAAATTGTACAGTGTTTGTGTATGTTCAGCTGTAGAAGATACTACAGTTTTACAAAGCGTTTGTACCAGTTTACACTTTTAAACAGCACAGAGGAGTTACTGCTTTTCCCATATCTACATCTTGCCATACCTAGTATTATCTGTTTTTCATTTTAGCCATTTTGGCAGTTGTACTGTGAGATCTCATTGTGGATTTAATTTTGTTGGTGATTTATCTTTTTTTTTTTTTTTTTTGAGACAGTGTCTCACTCTGAAAGCCAGGCTGTAGTGCAGTGGCGTGCTCAGCTTACTGCAACCTCCGCCTCCCAGGTTCAAGTGATTCTTGTGCCTCAGTCTCCCTAGTAGCAGAGACTACAGGCATGTGCCACCACGCCTGGCTAATTTTTTGTATTTTTAGTAGACATGGGGGATCTCATCACATTGGCTACGCTCGTCTCAAACTCCTGACCTTAAGTGATCAGTCCGCCTCAGCCTCCCGAAGTGCTGGGATTACAGGCGTGAGCCACTGCACCCAGCCTTCTTGATGATTTCTTAATGAGGTTTTCATGTGTAGATCAGCCATGGATATCACATTTTTGTGATGCTCCTCTTCCAGTCTTTTGGCTGTTGTTTGTATTTTTATTTATTAAATAATTCTCTATATGTTTTAAATACAAGCCCTTTGTTACTATATATTCAAACATCTCCCACTCTCACAGCTTGCCCTTTTACTCCCTTAAAGGAAGGGGGAGGTGTCTTTTGAGGATCAGAAACTTTAAGATTTATGGTAGTCAAAATTGCAGATTTTTAAACTTTTATTAAAAGTTGCTTTTTGTGACTTGTGTAGGAAATCTTTGCATGTCTCAGTGTGCTAAGGTGTTCTATTTTCCACCTATCTGAATTGTCAGATTTATGAGCATAAAATCGTTTAATGTTCTGAAACTATTTTTTATGACTACAGGATCTGTAATGTCATTCCTGACATTAATAATTTTTGTTTTCTCTGTCAGCCTTGTTTAGGGTTTATCAATTTATTTTTTCTAATAACTAACTTGGGCCTTGATTTTCTCCCTTTTCAGTACTTTAAAAAATTTATTATATGCTTTTACTCTACTTTCTTTGGTTTTCATTCGTTCTTTTTTTCTTTTTTTTTTTTTTTTTTTTTTTTTTAGCTTCTGGAGATAGATGTTTACATCATTTTATCTTTATTTTTTGTCCAGTCTCCTCTTCTAGCATATTCATTTCAGCCTGTAAACTCTTGATGCCTAGTTTTTCATGATACCTAAATGGAAATATTTGATAAATCATCTGTGATAATGTTAATTAAAGCCTAAAACTTTTTAAGAAATGTTACTAAAGTATACTTTATTCTTTTGGGGGGGGGGTGGGGGGCTTAAGTTATAATAGGAAAACGTTACTCCATTTTCCTTAGTGTGGAAATATTTTTCTTGTTTTTTAAAAATAGGGCACTTTAAGAGTGCTGCTGGTTCTTTTGCATGATTTCCCAGAGTTCCTTTGTGATTACCATTATGGGTTCTGTGATGTGATCCCACCTAATTGTATCCAGTTAAGAAATTTGATCCTGAGTGCCTTTCCAAGAAACATGAGGCTCCCCGACCCATTCACTCCTAATCTAAAGGTAAGGTTCCAACTAGTTAAAGGAAAACTTATGTCTTAATATTTCAGTCCTTTCTCTGATAAGTAGACTGTTCAACACTTCCCTACCCAACATAACACGCACACTGTTAGTTAAGGGTACTCTTTAAAGGAAATAATAATGTTATTAAGCCTGATATAGGATATGATATTGTTGCTATTGCTGTTGCTGGTGAATATGGGTTCACAGCATTTTTCTAGTTGCTAGTTTTCATATTAATTTTGATATTAAATTTAGCTCTATTTACAGAACCACAGCTTAGGTGTTGGGGCAATCATTTGCTGGGTGTGCCCCATCATGGCAAAGAATTGCAGAACAAACAGACCTTTGTAATCTTTTTCTTTTTTTGAGGCAGAGTCTTACTCTGTGACCCAGGCTGGAGTGCAGTGGTGCAGTCTCAGCTTACTGCAACCTCCCCTTCGCTGGTTCAAGCTATTATCCCGCCTCAGCCTCCCAAGTAGTTGGGATTACAGGCACGTTCCACCACGCCTGGCTAACTTTTTGTATGTGTTTAGTAGAGATGGGGTTTCGCCATGTTGGCCAGGTTGGTTTTGAGCTCCTCACCTCAAGTAATCTGCCTGCCTCGGCCTCCCAAAGTGCTGGGATTACAGGTGTGAGCCACCACGCCCTGCCGTAGTCTCCGTATTTCACAGTTTTGTGTGTCTGTGCGCTTGTGCAGTTGTTCCTTGGTCCCTTGCTATTCTTGGAGGATTGGTTCTAGGACCCACTGGGACACTGAATTTTAAATATGCTTAAGTCCTGTATGTAAAGTGGCATATAACCTTTGCATATCCCCTTAAATGACATCTGTATTGCTTATGATACCTAATGTAGTGTAATGCTATTATGGAAATAACTATTTTAAACTATACTAATAACTTTAAAATTTGTGTTTTTTATTGTTGTATTATTATTATTAATTTGTATTTATTTATTTATTTATTTTCGAGACAGAGTCTCACTCTGTCACCCAGGCTGGAGTGCAGTGGTGCAATCTTGGCTCACTGCAACTTCTGCCTCCTGGGGTCCAGTGATTCTCCTGCCTCACCTCCCAAGTAGCTGGTACTACAGGTGCCCACCACCATGCCTGGCTAATTTTTTTTTGTATTTTTACAAAAAACGGGGTTTCACTAGTTGGCCAGGCTGGTCTCAAACTCCTGACCTCACGATCTGCCTGCCTTGGCCTCCCAAAGTGCTGGGATTACAGGCCTGAGCCACTGCACCTGGCCTTTATTGTTGTTTTATTTTTTATTGACTCCATCATCTACCTATACTTTCACCCCCCATATTTTCGATTTGAGGTTAATTAGATATGGAACCTAAGGGTATGGAGAACCCACTGTATTTTTTTAAGTTGTTGGAATAAAGGAGAGAGAGGACCACTTAAAATCTCACCACCCTGACATGGCTACTGTAGTTTAAGAGATGGGGGTCTTATTGTGTTGCCCAGGCTGAAGGGCAGCGACTATTCACAGGTGTGAACATAGTGCACTTCAGCCTCAGGCTCCTGTGCTCAAGCCGTCCTCCTGCCTTAGCCTCCAGAGTAGCTGCGACTAGAGGTGCACACCACTAGAAGTGCCCAGCTATAGTTTAAATGTAGTCTCTACTGTTTCTGACACATGCATTTTTTTTTTTTTTTTTTTTTTTTTTTTGAGACGGAGTTTCGTTCTTGTTGCCCAGTCTGGAGTGCAATGGCGCGATCTCTGGCTCACTGCAACCTCCGCCTCCTGGGTTCAAGCGATTCTCCTGCCTCAGCCTCCTGAGCAGCTGGGATTACAGGTACCACACCCAGCTAATTTTGTATTTTTAGTAGAGATGGGGTTTCTCCATGTTGGTCAGAGTGGTCTTGAACTCCCAACCTCAGGTGATCCGCCTGCCTTGGCCTCCCAAAGTGCTGGGTTTACAGGTGTGAGCCATTGCGCCCGGCTTCATTTTTTTTTTTTTTTTTTTTTTTTAAAGGAGTAAGTGTGATGTCTGGTCTTGCTGGGGCTTCTTTTCAAAGACTCTTGGTGAGTGAGGAATCTTATTCTGGATTATTATTTTGAAATCCAAGTCCAGGAAAAATCAGTTAGTTGTGCAAATTAGACCTTTGCCCAAAAGGTGTCTTGCCTCTGGGAAGGAAATACATTACAGAGTGAGAAATTTTTATCATTTTTTACCAAGATTCTTCTAAAGAAACAAAGACTGATTAAAATAATAAAATGTGGCAGCTGTGCTCTTCAAGGCATTTATAGTGTATATAGTTTTAGAAAAACAGTCCCACTACTTTTTAGCATAGATGTAATTTACTAATAAAAATGACTGTGCTTGTGATTCTTGATTTTATCTGTGGCAGGTGGACATGTTGAGTGAAATTAACATTGCTCCCCGGATTCTCACCAATTTCACTGGAGTAATGCCACCTCAGTTCAAAAAGGATTTGGATTCCTATCTTAAAACTCGATCACCAGTCACTTTTCTGTCTGATCTGCGCAGCAACCTACAGGTTAATTGGTTTGGCTTAAAACTCAGCTATGTCTTCCATATAAAGCACTTTCTATGTATGGTCCTGTGTGTGGTCCATTTGGGAGTTAGTCTTTTATTGTCATTTCCATCAATTGGGTGAGGTTGAGTAACCGGATTTACGTATTTTATTAGTTCATTTCATCAGTGATATTTTGCTACAGCTTTGGACAAGACGGCCCTATAAGAGTAGACTACAGACAGTCATTAGCTGTTGGTACTCCTAGGATTTTTCTAAATACCTGGATGCTGATTTACATTTCTCTATAGGATATTTTGGAAAGTTATATATTTACAATCTGTATATGCCATGCAACTACAACTTTCTCTCCAAATCTTTAATTGGCACGGTGCATATTTTGATTTTATAAACTTTACTTTAGAGCTGTGCCTTGAGCTTTGGCTTCCTGAGGGAAATCACATTTCTCTTATTGATACAACCACCTTTGGAGCATCTGTGTATTTGGTAAATAACCTCACGAATTCAAGCAAGTGAATCACAATAAATGTTTGGCCTTTCCATGAAGGTGTAAGAAGGGTTTAGAAATACTGGTGCTAGAATTGGTCCTCTGCAGGAGTAAGCATAAGGAGTTCTGTTTTGCTCATTTTAAGGTATCCAATGAACCTGGGAATCGCTACAACCTCCAGCTCATCAATGCACTGGTGCTCTATGTCGGGACTCAGGCCATTGCGCACATCCACAACAAGGGCAGCACACCTTCAATGAGCACCATCACTCACTCAGCACACATGGATATCTTCCAGAATTTGGCTGTGGACTTGGACACTGAGGGTGAGTGAAGCCTGCCAGTTTTCAGAGTAGAGTTCTCTGTGCTTTTTGCTACAATCTGATCACAAAAATAAAAATGCTTCAAGCCACAATAGTGAAGGAATGTTCTGTCAGTGTATTTATTCACAGGTCTAGCCAATTATTTTATCTTTAATTGGACATTATCTGCTCAGTGCAGAAAATCCAAAAAACCATAAAGGAAAGAATTAACCAGAATCGTGCAGTATCAGTTTTGGTGTATGTGACAGAAGTTTTTTAGTGTGAAAATAAACTTAAAGTCCCTTTAAACATAGCGTCGTTACATTGTTTTGTTAGGCTGCCTTATATAAAAGCATTTTTATTGGTGCCTGTTTGGCAGGCATCTTGTTAAATGTTCGTATATAAAGATTAATGAATAGGACTCTACTGTTCTGCAGAAAGCTCACAGTATAACTCCTGTTGCAGGCTGCAGCTTTTCTGCTTGAGCTACATTTCTTTTGGTCCTCTATATTTATCTTATATAATAGAGACCTCAGTTAGGTGCCAACTAGTTGTATAGTCCTGTCCAGTTTTGCATACATATATTTTAGGGGGACACTACTCTTTAACTTGGCTATTGATTCTTGAGAGATGAATTAATGTTGCATATATGCTGCATGCCTATATGTGGGATGGATTTAAGACAGCTTAAATTCAAGATATAACAAAATTGAATACCATCACGTCCAAGAGCTCGGCAATAAAAGGACGGCAGCCTTTAGAGAAACGTGTCACTGTGTCAGACTCACAAACACGAGTAATGTCAAGCAGAGGCAAACAACCAAACCCAGTTAAGATAATACTTACTCCAATGTAGTTTAGACTAATCAAAATGTGGACTGGGTACTCTTAGGGTGTCAAGACCTTTTTAGGAGGGCTGTGAGGTCAAAACCTTTTTTTTTTTGCGATAGAGTCTTGCTCTCTCACCCAGGCTGGAAGGCAGTGGCGCAATATCGGCTCACCATAACTTCTGCCTCAGGGGTTCAAGCGATTCTCCCGCCTCAGCCTCCCGAGGAGCTGGGATTACAGGCACACGCCACCATGCCCAGCTAAATTTTTTGTATTTTTAGTAGAGATGGGGTTTCACCATGTTGGCTACGCTAGTCTTGAACCCCTGACCTCAAGTGATCCACTTGCCTCAGCCTCCCAAAGTGCTGGGATTACAGGCGTGAGCCACCATGCCTGGCCCAAAACTGTTTTCATCATAAAACATTTACATTTTTGGGTCTATTCTGTCATGAGTGTACAGTTGAATTTCTCAGAGGTTACATGAAATATACTGTAACAAGTTGAACACAGAAGCAGAAATGAGAATCCAGCTGTCTTTCATTAAGCAAGACTTAGAGATCTGCAAAATGTAGAAAGACTTAGTGATGAGTGCAACCAGAAAATAGTTAATGTTTCTTGTATTAGCATATAGTGGGTCTGTTTTTAAAAATGAATAAATATTTTTAAAATCTAATTTCTAATGTGGAAAACACTGAAATAAAACCCACAGAAATGAGAACTCTTTGGGGTCCTGAGAACCACTGCTTTAAACTAGAGATTAATTTGAAAGCCTCTGTCAGAAACCCAAACCCTAGCCAGTTAGAACTGTCTTCCCATGTTGGCCTTTCAGACTAAGTCCTAAGTCAAGATTTCTTAATTTCTAGGTCGCTATCTCTTTTTGAATGCAATTGCAAATCAGCTCCGGTACCCAAATAGCCACACTCACTACTTCAGTTGCACCATGCTGTACCTTTTTGCAGAGGCCAATACGGAAGCCATCCAAGAACAGATAACAAGGTAAGAGAGCAGCTTATTTTATTTTATTTTTGAGACGGAGTCTCGCTCTGTCGCCCAGGCTGGAGTGCAGTGGTGTGATCTCGGCTCACTGCAAGCTCCACCTCCCGGGTTCCCGCCATTCTCCTGCCTCAGCCTCCCGAGTAGCTGGGACTACAGGCGCCCGCCACCATGCCTAGCTAATTTTTTTGTATTTTTTTTTAGTAGAGATGGGGTTTCACCGTGTTAGCCAGGATGGTCTCCATCTCCTGACCTCGTGATCCACCCGCCTCGGCCTCCCAAAGTGCTGGGATTACAGGCGTGAGCCACTGCGCCCAGCCGAGAACAGCTTATTTTTTAAATGCTTCGAAAGTGTCTCCTTCCTTTCATCTTTTTTTTTTTTCCTTTTCTCTGTGCTTTCAGTGTTCAGTGAAAATCCGTTTGGTTGGTTTTGTTTGTTTTTTTGAGACGGGAGTGTTGCTCTGTCACTCAGTCTGGAGTACAGTGGCGCCATCTTGGCTCACTGCAACCTCCGCCTCCCAGGTTCAAGCAATTCTCGTGCCTTAGCCTCTCAAGTAGCTGGGATTACAGATGCCTGCCACCACGCCCAGCTAATTTTTGTATTTTAGTAGAGACGGGGTTTCACCATGTTGGCCAGGCTGGTCTTGAACTCCTGACCTCAAGTGATCCACCCGCCTCAGCCTCCCAAAGTGCTGGAATTACAGGCGTGAGCCACCGCACCCGGCCTTCAGTGAAAATCTTTTACATGTCCAATAATGTGTTAAATGTGGGATACAATTGTGAGCAAAATGGATGGTTCCTGCCCTCTTAATACTCATTCTGATGGACATGTATCACAAGTAGGGAATTATGAATCGCAATCATGGCTTAAATGAAAAGTAGTTTACACCACAAGGCACATTTTGATTAAAGGTCAGGAGTTTCTCTGAGGTGGTGTGATAACCGGTCCTAAATCATGCAGGCCTATGAAGACTATGTTAAGGAACTTGGACTTTTCCTCATTACCTCTGGGTTGAAAGCAGTAGCAATAACAGGATCATACTTGCATTTTCCTAACAATAGTTAGGAATCTGTTGCCAGATTGCCTAGACTACATATAGCATTAGGGAGATTGTGATATACACACTTCAAAAATTGGGCCAGACTCTTAAAACTTGCTCATTTGCCTAATAGTACCTATGGTGCTAAATATGGTATTCCTTTGTGTACTAAAATTAATTTTATTGGATGCTTAGATGATGATGTTCCATTTTGTTTATATAAAGCTGCAGTAAGTCTCCTTGGACTTGTAATCTTTGTTATGCTTCATGTACAGTTGGTACGTGAAAGGATATAAAGTTAAGGCAATATGCAATACTTACTGGCATTCAGAAAAATTTTTACTCAATTTACATGTGAACTAGCAATGTTAGCTTTTTTTTTTTTTTTTTGGAGACAGAGTCTCGCTTTGCCGCCCAGGCTGGAGTGCAGTGGCTCAATGTCGGCTCACTACAACCTCTGCCTCCTGGGTTCAAGCAATTCTCTGCCCCAGCCTCCCGAGTAGCTGGGATTACAGGCACCCGCCACCACGTCCGGCTAATTTTTTGTATTTTTAGTAGAGACAGGGTTTCACCATCTTGGCCAGGCTGGTCTTGAACTCCTGACCTCGTGATCCACCCATCTTGGCCTCCCAGAGTGCTGGGATTACAGGCGTGAGCCACCGTGCCCAGCCTGCAGTGTTAGAATTCTTATTTTCCATTTCCTTACTTTTCATTGAGAGTGAGCTTGCTTATTTACTTGTTTATTTGAGACAGGGTCTCACTCTGTTGCCCAGGCTGGAGTGCAGTGGCATGATCTCGGCTCACCGCAACCTCCACCTACCGGGTTCAAACGACTCTCCTGCCTCAGTGTCCAACTGCTGGGATTACAGGCATGTGGCCGTGTCTAATTTTTATATTTGTAGCAGAGACGGGGTTTCACCATGTTGGCCAGGCTGGTCTCGAACTCCTGACCTCAGGTGATCCACCTGCCTCGGCCTCCCAAAGTGCTGGATTACAGGCATGAGCCACTGTGCCCGGCCTGGGAGCTCATTCTGGAAATTACTACTTTTTGTACTAACTTTGTGTGTCATGTACTCTCTGGGCTTTATGTGACTTCCTCTTCACCATCACCCCTTATCCTGAACAGCTGTGAGGTAGATACCATTATCCGCACTTTACATTAATACTTAGTCTTCTAGGGCTAAGAGCAGGGTTCAAACCCAGGTATTCCAACCCGTGCTGTTTGGAGTATATTAATCCACCTGTCTATTATTAAAGGTGAAAACTTTTGCATGTGGTTCAATAATCAGGGAGAAGTTAAAAAAAAGGTAATGGAAGAATAATCATGAATTTGTATGCTTCTCTGCATTAACTAGCTTTTTCTCCCTTTTTCCAGAGTTCTCTTGGAACGGTTGATTGTAAATAGGCCACATCCTTGGGGTCTTCTTATTACCTTCATTGAGCTGATTAAAAACCCAGCATTTAAGTTCTGGAACCATGAATTTGTACACTGTGCCCCAGAAATCGAAAAGTGAGTTCAAAGTAATTTTTAATTGTCTAGGAATGAGACTGGAGACTGAAAACCGTTTGTCTCTAGGTTGGGTCAGCTGAATGAGATGCAAGGTATTGTTAGGCCTCCTCTTTAATCACAGATTTGTAACTGTCTTCATCCTTCAGGTTATTCCAGTCGGTCGCACAGTGCTGCATGGGACAGAAGCAGGCCCAGCAAGTAATGGAAGGGACAGGTGCCAGTTAGACGAAACTGCATCTCTGTTGTACGTGTGTCAGTCTAGAGGTCTCACTGCACCGAGTTCATAAACTGACTGAAGAATCCTTTCAGCTCTTCCTGACTTTCCCAGCCCTTTGGTTTGCGGGTATCTGCCCCAACTACTGTTGGGATCAGCCTCCTGTCTTATGTGGGCACGTTCCAAAGTTTAAATGCATTTTTTTGACTCTTGGCCAAAATTTAGAAGATGCTGTGAATATCATTTTGAACTTGTGTAAATACATGAAAGAGAAAACCTTTGTCTGGAACTTCTTGGCTTTGTGCAAGCTGTGTCCAAGGCAAGTACATAAACTGGTACCTTGTAATAAAGAGGCAGCTGATGCCATGCACTTGTCTGAGGGCATAGCTCCATGTCTTCTGACATTCCTGGTGTCCCAAAGAATGGCAAAAAGCCAGTTTGAATATTGTGTAACTTATTTTTTTAATGTGGACAGGGGACCTTGAAAATCACTGTTATTAAAAATGTGGATGTGCTAGAATTGGATATGTCCAGGAACATGGGAAGGGCTCACTATTGGAATCCCATGAGTTTCTGTTTTGTCTCTACCCAAACGTATTCCAAAGCTGACTGCATTTGCACCATCTTATTTCTTTTGGGGATTATACACCTCAGCCGCGTGAGATGGGGGTCAGCTCTTTATATAAAGGGAAACCAGACCAGGCCTAAAGCCCACCCCCTACCCTAACCCCCACAATCCTCTCCTGAAACTTAAAAACAGTGGGAATATAGGAAAGGGAACCAAATCTCATTAATTGTTCTCCCCCATTACCCCACTGAATGGCCATACAGGCTAAGCTGAATAATGACAAAGTTGAAAGGACCAATACAGCCCCTTTTATAAGGATTTTGAATGTTTTGCAAATGTATTGGTCCCTGTGTTGTATTTTGTAGCCTTTTCCCGGGCTTCAGCTCCCCTACTTCTTGTATGTGTATGCATACTGTAGCTAACCATTA
The DNA here is from genome assembly GCF_006542625.1 of Nomascus leucogenys. NCBI lineage: Eukaryota > Metazoa > Chordata > Mammalia > Primates > Hylobatidae > Nomascus > Nomascus leucogenys. The sequence goes on from NC_044382.1 coordinate 61,743,365, forward strand.
AAGTCATGACACACACGAGTCCACTGTGCCTTTCTCAGTAGCAGCAGCCAGTGCTGGTGGTGAGGAGGAAAAGTGGACAATCCGGCCTTGCAGACCTTGGGGCCATGGGGAACCACCAACCTCTTGCTGAATGATGATTGATTGATAGGTCATTCCCACTACTAAGCTGGCATGTTTAAGGAAATTGTATTTTTCTTCCTATTTCAACACTGGAAAATTGCTGGAGCAGGTTTATCTGGTTAAGCTGAGTTTAAAATGCCCAGTTTTAATATCCTTTACCCCCAGGTTTTTTTTTTTTTTTATAAAGAAAATGAGTAGATATGTATTTTAAAACTTAACCCACTTAAAATTTGCCTTACCTATCATGACTGTCAAGTTTTACGGCCAGAGAGCACAAAACAGTTCAAAATTAAATAACTGAAGTCCTCCTTGAGTGATGTGTTAGGGTTTATTCCCTGAGGGGAGGTTTGTGCCATCTAGATTGAACTTCGGGTAACTGATCGAGTGCCAGTTAGACAGCTTATTAAATCCAGTCTTTTAAATAAAGGGTAAGTGACTTCCTGAAACTAGACTTGGATTTAAACCAGGGTCTACCTCCAAAGTCTATTATTAAATGGTGAAACACAAGACCTATTACTACCATATTTCCACTGGCTTTGGTTAAAACTGGGAACAAAATAGCTGTAACATGCTTTAAGTAACAATTAGCAGTGATTCCCAAGTCTGTTGTTCTCAATCCTAAAACATCACCCTTACCTCAGTTAATCCTAGCACACCACCTTTGCTACTTTTCCTCTTGGTGTTTAATAAGAAAAAGATCCCCAATTTTCCTCTTTTTCAAACATCAATGAGTATTAGCTTAGAATAAAGTTCTTACTGCTGTTCCTTCAGGGAACAGGGAAACTGCTAACTTGTCAGTTCCAACAACTGATGTAAGATCATCTTCTGACCATAGCGAACCTGTAAGGCTTGCTGTTCCCTCCAGCTGAGTTTGGCATAGACTTCCTTATTACTGAGTAAACCTTCGTCAGTTTTTAAGTCTGTGGCATAGGTCTGCAAAGTCAGTAGAACACTGCTTCGAAGCAGCTGTCTCCACGATGGTTTGAGCTTGGGAATATTTGTGATCATCAGGCTGCCCTCTTCCCTTTTATCATCTCCCCCTCCATCCTGGTCTTTAAGCTCTCTGAACTCCTCAGCAGGCATGCACAGTACCTAGAAGCAACCAGAGCTCTTTAATTAGGATATACTACTTTTGTACTTCTGAAATGATTCAGGAGACTAAACCCATCTTAGCATTTATTAAAAATCCCACATTTCCTCTCTCCTAGCTATTTTGCTTTAAATATTTAGATTATCAGCATTAAGTGGCCATTTTCAGCCCTTTACCTTTAGTGTGGTGGTCAGCTCCTCTTCAGTCAGCACCTCCTCCCTCCCTATCACAAAGGCTCCCTCTTCCCCTACCATCTCCAGTTTGCATAGGAAATCCCAGCGCTCATCCACTAGGAGCCTTTCAGCTTCAGTTTTTGTTCCTGTAGATGAAATAGCAATGTGAAAGTCTCAGTACACCCAAGGGTTCATTTCTTTAGTCTACCACCCAGTCTACAAAGTCAACTGCTATTTAGCAAAGCTATTTAACCTGAGGCGTGGGTATAGACACACCATCAGTGTCAAATTATTGAGTTGATACACTCACCCTGTAATGCTGCCTCACGAACTGTCACCATCTGAATGTCAGCTGTGTCATCTGTGTTGTCAGGATATGGTTCAACAAAACCGTACATATGAATCAGTTGCCAGTTAGCCATTTGCCCATAAGTGTTGAAAATCTCATGGCCTTTAGGAATGGGCTGAGTGGCTACCATCCGAAGACAATTCTGAGGTGAAAAGGAGAAGCTGGGGCCATGCCTTTCACGGGCCAGCCCCATGAAGATTATTTCCACTTAAGAAGAGCCTTCAGCAGGTGTAGTTCAGCCATGGGACTGATGCTGTTAACTACCAAAGTTCTACCTTTAGTTCCTGTTAGACCCTAAACTGTGAAACAAAAAAGGGTTAGGCTAACTTTAAAAGGCCAGCTTCATGTTTTAACTGGGTGGATTTCTGCACAGTCCTCTTCAGCACTTAAAAAGTTGCTAGCTTTAAAAATGAAATTTTCGGCTGGGCGTGGTGGTTCACACCTGTAATCCCAGCACTTTGGGAGGCCAAAGTGGGTGGATCACCTGAGATCAGGAGTTCAAGACCAGCCTGGCCAACATGGCAAAACCCCGTCCCTACTAAAAAATACAAAAATTAGCCGGGCATGGTGGCAGGGGCCTGTAATTCCAGCTACTCGGGAGGCTGAGGCAGGGAGAATTGCTTGAACCCAGGAGGCGGAAGTTGCAGTGAACCGAGATCACACCACTGCACTCCAGCCTGGGCGACACAGCGAGACGACTCCTCGGGGCGGGGGGGGATATGAAACTTTCGCAGATCAAAGTGGGACAGGAAAATGGAGGCAAGGATTAAGAAATAACCATACTTACTAATTTCTGATCCTATAAATGTGTCATCTTTTCAGGCTACTTTCTATATAGAATAGAGCTGGTATAAACACAGCTTTATACCAGTTCTAGGATCGTCTTAGACCTCTGGCCTGTGAATGTCCTCATCCCTCCAAAACACGGAGGCTATCACTGTTCCAGGCTGCTATCCGCAGAGCCACACACAGTCTGGGCTCACTGATGTGATCAGCCAGAAGGGAATGAAACATGGCTATGCAGACCACCCAAACTCTAGCACTAAATAAATGATGGTAGAATAGTTTATCAGAGGATTAACCACAACTTACTTTGAGGACTTTAAAATGTTTCGCATTCAAACAATTCTACAGTAATATGCATACTAAAAGGACATACAGGAAGAGCTGATGTCACTCATTTTGTAGCACTAGTAAGAGAATGGAGCCTAAGACACAATGGCTTGAATTATGCTCAATCAGTGCACCAATAAGAACTCCACTCACCGCAGAGTATTCTAGATTGGCATTGTGATTGGCTAAGTGGTTCAGTATGTCTGCAGCAGGCACCATCACCGGGGAGTTGGGCTCCTTTTCATCCTCTTCTTCCTCTAGTGGTTCCTGAAAGCTGCCATTGACAGAACCTGGCTAAGGCCCTGTCTTGGGTGAGGGACTGGGGATGGATTTCACTGTTTTCCCCAAGAAAAGGGTTCCGTCCTCAGAGGCCCCACCCACTGACCTGTAGGCCATCACAAGGGCCACGAGCTGGTGGTAGAGTTCTAGGGAGCGAACCCTGAGGCTGAAGAGATCGGGGTGGGCTTCCATGAAGGGCAGCACGATGGACTGGTACTCGCTGCGGATGTTGGCCAAATCCTTCTCCACGGCCTCGGGTACGCCTGTGCCCTGCAGCAGGCACCGGCGCTCCTCCTCTGGCCTGCAGGGACACCCACAGCCAGGTTCCCTTCATTCCTTCACACACTTTACTGGGTAGGACTGGTGCAGGGGCGGGAGGCGGGGAAACTGTTCTTGCAGCAGGCTACGGTGCAGGCGCTCCCCAACCCCTCCCAAGGCTCTCACCAGAACATCGGGTGCTCCAAGCGGCCCAGCTCGGGCCAGAGCGCAAAGTAGGGCCTCCAGCGTGAGGCCGGGGCCTGCAGCTCGTGGAGCAGCGCCAGCAGCAGTGGCACCCAGCCCGACTGGCTCTGCAGCGCGCCTCGCTCTGAGGGAGACACAGGTGTGAGCGCTCCGGCGCGGCCTCGCGGGCCCGCCCCGCCCCGCCCCAGCGCCCTAGCCCGCCGCCCGTGCCTACCACGCTCCAGCAGGCCGCCGATGGAGCAGGTGTGCTGCGACAGGAGTGCGGCCCGCGGCACCACTAACAGCAGTTCTCCGGCCTGTACGCTCTCCCGGGCCACCATGCCGTAGCCAGCCCCCGTGCCCTGCCGGCTGACCGCCACCTGAGCAGGAGGAGGGCTGGTCAGGGCAGCCCGCGCCCCGCCGCGGGTCCTCCGCCCGCCGGCTCGCTCGCTCGCTCACCTTGGGACTCAACTCCAGCCCCACCCGCCGGCACCAGCTCAGGAAGCCGGCCACAGGATCCGGGTCGCCGCCGTCGACGGGCCCCGCCACCTGAGATAAGTGCGCGCAGTGACCAGGCCGGGTCGCCAGAGAACCCGGTGGGAACTGCGAGACCGCGGCGCGCGCGCAGAACGGGCTTTGGGTGGAGGAGGGGACGAGCGGATAGGGGCACGGGACCCGCGAGAGGGAGCGGAGGGGGCGCAGGCGGACGGTCCTGCGGGCGGAGGAGGGGTGAGACGCGCAGAAGGCTGGACCCCGCGCCCGCCACTCACCCGTGGGCGCTTCGCCTGGGTCGCCATGGTCTAAGAGCGCTCTTCCCCGCGGGCAGGCGCGCCGCGCGGTCACTTCCGGCGTCTCTGGCCCCGCCCCGGCGCCGGAACCACGTGGTGCCTGTTTTGGCGTCCACCCTGCAGACTGGCCGGGGTTACCGCGGGCTGTAATAGTTCCTCCTGAAAACATTTTGAGTCCAGGATCTCCAATTGCACTCACGCGGTCTGAGTGCAGAAGGAGAGTCCCGTGCCGCTTGGCGCCTGGTTCTGAGCCAGGTACAACCCTGGCCTTTGGTCTGTCCCCGAGGGCTGAGGCTTCTTGCGGTCTGGGTGCAAGAACAAAATACGGTTTCTGGATCGGAAGCCGAGGGTCTGGCGGCCGGCCGGTGGTGAGTGAGCGACGCAACTGGGCGGCGAGCGACCTCCTGATCTCGACCCCTTGTTACCGATGGCCATGGAACCGTTTTACTGGTGGTATTCGTTCAGAGCAGTTTTCGAGTGTGTTTCGGAGTGGCGTGGCCTAGAGGGCTCCTGGATCTAGAATAGATCCTCTCTGCCCTTATTTGCCAGTACATCCTCGTTTTTAATCTACTGCATCGCACGTGGTGGGTTTTATTAGCTGGCATAGTAGGGACTCAATATCTACCTATTGGGTAAATACATGACTAAAACAAATGGTGGTTAAACCTGGGGAAGTAGCATGCTGTTAAATTTAAGAAAATGAGGCTGTGAATACAGAGGTTACAGGAATGGGTTTTGAAGCCAAGCAACGCCGGAGCTCAACACTCAGTTTGTTTTTTTTTCCTTTTTTGGCGCGTGGGGGAGACGGAGTCTCGCTCTGTCGCCCAGGCTGGAGTGCAGTGGTGCGATCTCGGCTCACTGCAACCTCCACCTCCCGGGTTCAAGCAATTCCCCTGCCTCAGCCTCCCAGGTAGCTGGGACTACAGGCGTACGCTGCCACGCCCAGCTAATTTTTTGTATTTATTTTTGGTAGAGTCGGGGTTTCACCGCGTTGCCCAGGCTGGTCTCGCACTCCTGAGCTCAGGCAATCCGCCCGCCTCGGCCTCCCAAAGTACTAGGATTACAGGCGTGAGCCACCGCGCCCGGCCTGGTCTGTTATTCAGGCAAATCCTTTTTCCTGAACCTTAGTCTCCTCACCTGCGAAACTAAGATGATACCTGCCCTGTAGAATTAATGTAAGGATTGGTATGTTGACTAAAGAAAAAATATTAAGCTTTTAAATAATTAAAATTAGTTTAATTTAGAAGCCTTATTGAAGACTATAGACTGAGGCCTGTAGCCCAGGAGTAATCTTGTGAGGCTGCTCTAACACGGTATTTTAGTTTAGGTTATACATAGGTGAAGATTTAGTATGTGTAAAATCATATCAAAGTTTAGGGATAAGTATATCTGGTTATAGACTGCAGAAGTATAATCATTAACCCTGTCAGACATGATCGTATGTTTAGGAGAAGGCAAATAGTAGGTCATTTATCTTTGAAGGAATGTAGTGACTCAGGCAAGAGATTTGGAGGGCAGGGGTGTTTTGTCTTCAAGGCATTTTTTTCTGGAGAGCTGTATTTTGTTTTTTTTTAGTTTTATTTTGAGACAGAGTCTTGCTCTGTCACCCAGGCTGGAGTGCAGTGGCACGATCTCCACTCACTACCACCTCCACCTCCCGGGTTCAAGCGATTCTCCCCTTCAGCCTCCCGAGTAGCTGGTATTACAGGCACGTGCCACCACGCTCAGCTAATTTTTGTATTTTTAGTAGAGATGGGGTTTCACCATGTTGCCCAGGCTGGTCTCGAACTGCTGGCCTCAAGTGATCTGCCCGCCTCAGCCTCCCAAAGTGCTGAGATTACAGGCTTGAGCCACCGTGCCTGGCTGAGGAGAGCTGTATTTTGTCACAGAGTCAGGAGAGAAATGAGCACATAAGCAGAAATGAGCACATAAGGCTTTTAATGTTTGTCACATTCTCCTCTCACTGGTAAAATAATGTGATGTGTACTGGCAATAGAAGGATGGGTGGAGACCATACTCTCCTAGCACCCTCAACCCAAAACCCACGCAGCACCAGCAGCCCCTGCCCAAACATTCTGTCTCTCCAAAAGCCTCCCACAATGGGCATGGCATCACCACACTGGAATTCTTCTTAGGTTCTTTATTAGTTTTTCAGCACGGTTAACTCTTTCTATGTTGACTAGAGTTTTGTTTTACATTTTGTCATCTCATGACAGCAGCCACCAGAATACACAAAATTAGGCTCTTTACTTTGTGCGGAGAAGAAAATAATAAACATTAGAAGTTCACCTTGACCAAAGAGACAACCTCCGGAGGACCACCACACATGGGAGGACCCGATGTACAGACACACACACACACACACACACACACACACACATATATATAATGTATAGATATTTATAGATATATCTGGAAACACAGCAAAAAACAAAATTCCAAGATTTGCAATGCTATCTACAGTAAGAGGGATGAATTCTACCAGCTTTCAAACAGTCACATTCAGTATTCAGAAGAAGCACATCAGGGGGTAGAACTGGGCAGAAACTAACACGCCACCAGGCTAGTCATGGCTTAAGATTATAGAAGGGGGGTGATGTGTGTAGAGGAAATATGCATATAGGTGTCCTCTCAGCCTTAGAACACCCGCCACAACCCCTCCCCCCTCCACAGCCCTTCATGTTTTCATTGCTCTCTCCCCTCTGTTTTGGGGCTTGTGACCATTGATTTAGGGTCCGAGACAAATGGCTCTGGTTTCTGGGCCGTAAGATGCTATGGGGTAAGTGAGTGGATGGAAAGCATACAACGCAGTCCTGGGCTTCAGGGGACAGCAGGAGGCTGGGGTGTAGGGGAAGCCTTTCTCCTCTACCTGACCCTTGTTCATGTCCAGAACCTTCAGCCTCCAGTAAGCCCCAGCCCAGGTGGCTATGGGGTGTGGGACTGTGGAAGCCTCACTGCCTTGGGCCAGTTGACTAAATAAACTCTCTCTTCCTTAGTGATGCTTCCGCGACACACTGGCACAGCCTGGCTAGAGCTCTGCCTGAAACACCACACTGCTACTGATGGCGTTGCCCTCTGGGGAAGCTGGGGGCAAAAAAGGGGTCTCCAGGAACTCAGCTACCCCTGCCTCTGGCCACTTGCGGGTTCCCGAAGGCAGTCACCACGAAGTTCTCAGGGGCACACACACCACACATGGGCTCTCTCCTCCTTCTCCCTCACCCCCAGTCAGGTCACTGTGGGGACAGAGGACCAGGCAACTTCTGCCTCGGGGAGGCGTTGGCTCAGAAATGGGACAGGGCCAGGAGGTGGCAGAGTGTGGGCTGGAAGGGACAGTCTGTGGGGTTCCTGCCCTCACGGTTCTCCATGTTCTGTCTTGGGCAGAGAAACCCCTTGACGCCCCTGCCTGCCTGGCCCTACAGCACCAGCTGGGCCCAGAGAGCACCAGGAAAGTGGCTGCCTGGTCCGAGCGCCCCCCTGTGGCTGTTGTCTAGATAATTGTCACAGGTGCTATGAGACAGAAACAGGTGTGCTTGGTGGAAGGTGGGGGAAGGGGTCTTCCAGGGCTCCCACGCCAGTGCCTGAGCTGGCCCCGCACCCCTGTGGGCCCAGCACCCACCCTCTCGAAGCCTCTCTCATTTCCAAACATGCCTGCCCAAGGGCTCACCCAGGAATGGCCTGGATCCTTAGTGAATCTCCCTCCCTATGGCCCTGCCCTCCTGTGCCTGGGCTGCAGGGAGTGGGATGAGAGGGGTCAAGTCGGCCAAGTTACCACGGAGAGTGAGATGGGATGAGGAGGAGTGAGCCCCTCAAAACACCTGGAGACTGTTCTGCTGTAGCATCTAAGATCCCCTCATTTTTTTCAAACAGAACCCCATTTCCTCCCCTTTGCCCTCACAAAAATAAACTAAAGGGAACATGAGCCGGCGCAAGGATGGCGGTGGGGCCTCAACGTGGGCGTCGTCAGTGGGATCGAGGGCTTCAACAGGACACCTCCATGGTGTGGTTGACCTGGCCCAGCCCCTCGCTGCTCTCCGAGTGGGTGCAGGCCTGTGGGCGGCTGCCATCCACCGAGCTGGCACTGGTGAGGGACGCAGTGCGGGAGCGCGCCAGGCGGGTCATGCTGGCCGAGGGCACTGTGGACAGAGACAGGATGGGCCTGAGGACTGGCGGGCAGGGCCAGGCGCCTCTGGTGGGAAAAGTAGGCTGCAAGCAAAGCGGCTAGCGACCCGTTCCTCGAACGCACAAAGGGCTCCTCCTGAGCCAGGAGGCTGGCGACAGCTGTCGGGCCGGGGGCATGCAGGGCCGGTGACAGTGAGTGGGCCTAGGGGACTGCGGCCAGCAGGGCCCTCTCAGCAGCTGACCAGGCAGCCCTGAGCTGGTGCAGGGAGGTGTGCTGGGTTTCCAGCTGTGCCTCCCTCAAGAGGATGCCGGTGGAGAAGTAGGACTGCTTCTGTAAAGGAGGACACGGAGCGGTGGTCGCATACTGCCCTCAATTCAGACTGTGCCCTAATTCAGAGTTTCACAAGCAAGACTTGCGGGCAGCAAACTCTACCCTCCTGAACACTCCTGGCCACCTCTGTGGCTCAGGCAGGGCCAGGCCTGGGCTCTACCTCTAAGGAGGGTCTGTTTCCTATCCCCAGAGCTCTGGAAGCCACGCAGCTCATGACAACCTAGAAGCAAGACTGCTCTGCAACCCAGCCAACCTAGAGGCCACGTCTGCAGAAAAGCAAGAATCTGTGGGGTTTCTGAGTTGAACAGGACACAAGAAGGTTCCAAACCACAGCAAGATGCAGCCTGGCTGCAGCACTGCGCAGAGGAAGGAGCGGGGGAGGAGGAGGCTGGGCGTCCATGCATCAGGGGAAGGGCTGTGGGGCTACCTGCTCCTCCACTCAGCCTTCGGTCCTTCAAGTACGCAACTAAGAGAGAAGACAGAGCCGGAGAGGGGGCGGGGGTGGGGGAGACACAACACAGTGAAGAGCGTGGTCCGCCGAGGCAAGGGCATTGAGATGAGCCAGAGAGATGGGACAAAGGACAGGCACAGAGAGGCTGGGGGCAGGGCCAGAGGCTCTGGAAGCCCACTCCTGCCTGCCCACCCAGCAGTGGCCCCCAGAAGGATCTCTGGCCCAAGGAAGCCCTGACAGGTGGGGTGCTTATCCCCTCACCATTCTGCTGGCCCTCAGTCTCCTGCATACAGAATGGGGGAGGCCTGCCCCCTCTGTGCCCCTCCCAGCTTGGGGCTGCCTGGTGGAGTTTCTCCCTAGGACCCTGAGAACGCGTCTCAGCGCCTGACAACGTTCTTCCGTTCACCTCGCAAATGCTTGCTGTGCCCTGATCCCAGACTCTGTGCTCCTGCGGAGCCTCCCTGTGGGCACCAGGGCTCTGCCCTGCTCCAGAGAGCATTCTATTCCTGGGTGTCCTCCCCAGCCTTCCAACAGGCAGCCCTCCTGTTTGCCCTGGAGATACCAGCTCCAGAGGCTGAAGTCTGGAGGGGAACAAAAAACAAACTGAGAAGAGGAAGTTTGCCTCCTGGCAGTGGGGAGCTGGAGGAACAGGTATGTCTTGGAGGGAAGGGGGAAGTCAAGGAGACACACAAGGGGTGTGGTGTGTGTGTGTGTGTGTGTCTGTGTGTGTGTACCTGGTTCCACCCCAGACCCAGATTTTCAGATCTGCCAACCCAGGTTCAGCTGCTTTCAGCTCTCTGAATGCCAGGCGGCCCCAATTGCCTTCCCTGGCCCCAGACTCCAAGCCCACTCCTATGATGCCCCTGGGTGCAGCCACGAGTTGTTTCAAAAGGCCTTCTCAGGTACCGTAGGCCCAGCTCTGACCCCAAGCCCTGGGGCGGGTGAGGGGAGTGTGCCTTACCCCCAGACAGGCTTCCCTGGCAGGACGCGGCCCCTGGCCCTGGACCCCCAGCACAGAGGGAAGAGTCCCTTCCCCCAGTAGGCCCAGCACTGCCATCAGAACAGTGCACCAAGTCCTCCCTAAGGGCAAAGGGGAGCTGGGCACAGCCTGGGATGCCCAACTTACAACTCAGGTAGCATCTGTGGGGCCCAGCATCCGGGGCCCACAAAACTCCTATGCTTATGGGCTCCCCAGTACCACCTGACACCAGGTGCCAGCCCTGCAAACAGGACCCCCCCCCACCCCAGCACTGCCTGCCCACCAGTCTCTAGGTGGTGTGGGGTGGGGTGGAAATGTACTCACTGTAGCCCATGCCTTGCAGGAAGTATTTGAAGGCTTCGGTCAGCTTCCCTGGCTGCAGAGGGCAGGACAAGCACATGCTTTCATTGGCTGCCTAGGATTAGCAGGGAGGGTAGAGGCTTCCCCCTCCCCATAGATGTAAGGGCAGGAGGGCCAAAAGTCTCACCTGTGTGACCTGGGGCAGCCCTCCAGAGTCTGCCATCTGCAAGGGAGAGTGGGGTGATCTGAGCAGGGCCCTCACTCCAGGACAAGCTCCCACCTGGCTGGGACCCCAGGAAAACCCCTCCCTGAGGTTGGGCCCATGCTAGGGAAGCTGGCCCAGGGCTGGGGAAGAAAGCCTCACCTTCAGGAAGGTCGTGGTGGTCGGGTCCAGTTTGGAGTTGCACTCCACCTGGGGACAAGGAGCCAGCTTCAGCAACAGCCCCTGCCCTTCCCCACCCCCATTGCTAAGGCAGGTGCGATGCCCCAAGCTCGGGGAGGAGAGGGGGTGCAGGGAGGCAGAGGGAGGCCTAGCACCTGTGATGGGCTGCTCTTCCCAGGCTTTCTTCTCCTAGGGCTCCCCCACGTTCTTGGAGACCAGTTTAACAGCCCCACTAAAGGGCCTGGGACCCTTGGAGCCCACTCACAACTGCTAGGAGTGGGAGTCAGGCAAGGGCTGGGCTGCCGTGGTGGGACTGGCCTGGGAAAGCCCCGGTGCCCTCGGCAGTGAGGTGAGGGGTGCCAGGGTCTGAGAGAGACTGGGTGGAGGGGGCTGGCACAGCCCACCACGCCACTCTTCCAGGACCTCCCGATGGGCATGGGAAAGCCTGGTATTTTCAGGGCGCATGGGGCTGCTCTGGGCATTTCTGGACCCTGCAGCTTCCCAGCAGCTCTGTGCTTATGGGGCATCCCAGCCCCAGGCCACCTGCTCCCAGAGTTCCAGCAGGAGAGGTGACACATGGCCCCCAAACATAACAGCTGCAGGTGACTGGGAAAGGGAGACTGTGCTGCTGTATGTGTTAATGATTTATAATGACTTGATCACATTTTAGAAAAAAGATCGTAGGCCCTGGGCCTGAGGTGGGTAGGGACCAAGTTGGGGCTGTGCTGCTGGGAAGGGAAGAGGCGACCTTCTGATGGCCCAGCCCTGGCCCCAGCTCTCCCCACTTCCAGGCCTCCCCGGCCAGAAGGATGGGGGCTATGCCAGATGTGAGGCTTGGCAAGACTGTGGGAAAGTGGACAAGAAGCCCACCGTCCACTGCTGGCCCTGGAGGCTCCCCTGGGCTGGATCAAGAATTGCTCCGGCTGGGCAGGAGCCAGTGAGCCCCTCACCCCTACCTCCCACCCCCAGTGAGCCCACAGCCCCTCACTCACCACCCCGTCCTCAGCGGGTGCATTATCCCCAACCACCAGCATCACAGGGCAGCTGCAGATACAGAGGAAAAGGGCTGTCTGGCTGGGTCATGGGGGCAAAGGCCAGGGCAGGCCAGAGGGCCAGGGGCCACTCACCGGAGTGTCTTGGCATTGGGCACCGTTCCAGGCCGGTTAATGTCCAGGTCTCTGCGGCTGTGGGGCAGAGGCAGAGGTGGGCACCCCAGGACAGGATGAGGGGCATCCCAAGCCCAACACTGCCAACTGGTAAAGCAGGGAGGCGTGGACCTACTCTGCATAAATGAACTGGAGGCTCCCTATGCACGGCTTTTTGGACTCCCTAGCACATACCAGGTGGGCTCTCAGATTTTGCTGTCTATCCCCCTCAGAGCCATGCGCACTGCCACCTGTGCTGTGGGAGTTTCTGCTACTGGCCTGTCTCCTGGACCATATGGGATGGCAGGCCCTGGGTCTGTCTATTCTCTATTGTTTTCCTAGCACCATGGACACAGCAGGTGCTTAATATTTGCAGCAGAATGAGGAGGGCAGGTGAGTGAGGGGGCCTGGCCACCTTCCTGCAGGGCAGGGCAGCCCCTAAAGGGGGCTCCAAGGAGCATAGCTTGCAAACCACAGGCTTATCTGACCTCTTCCTCATTTTGCAGACGTCAACATCAAGGCTGGGTTACTGGAGTCAGGGATGTCACTAACACCCCCAACACTCCCACACAGGAAGCCCCCACGGGAGGAGGAAAAGTGGAAGAGCCCAAGGCCCGGAGTCTGAAACCCTGTTCCCCTCTGCCCCTCACAAGGTGTGACCTTGTGCAGGAAATGACCTCCTTTGAGGCCCAATATCGTGCCCATCTACAAACCAGGGCAAGGGTGTTGCCTGCCTGCCTCCCTCGGGGCAGTGTGCAAGGGACCCCACTGGGGTGTGCTGGGTCCCAGGGCTGCTGATCCCACCCGCACCTGTTGTACATGTTCCAGAAGAGCTGCAGGTTGGCCTGGTTCACCACATTCCCAATCTGCTGCCGGTAGCTCTGCACCAACTCTGTGTTGTTCACCAGCTCCTCCTAGGCCCACGGGGATGGATGGGGGTGTGCAGAGGGGCAGATAGAGGGACGCAGGCTTAGAGGGGGCCGGCAGATGTCACTGCCAGAGTGGCCCTTGCCCCACTCAGCAGGCAGGGGAGACGGTGTGGGCAGGTAGGAGGTGGGGCCTTGGGAGGGGATGTCTGTCTTTCAGATGCCTCAGCATCTGGAGTGAGCCAGGTCAGATGCCAAATACACCCGTCTGCCTCCTACCGAGCCAGCCGGGAGAGGCAAATCCCAGATCGCCCCAGATCTGCAGAACTCCCTGCCCCCTTACCTGGCTGAAGAGGTGGGAGAGCACCGTGTCGGGTAAAGTGCTAGTTAGGCCGGAGAGCTGCAGGGAGCAGGGCGCCAGCGTGAGTGCCGCCCCTCACCCCACCCTAGGTACACCCACCCCACCTCCGGTCACCACACACACCTTGGTGGCAGCCCAGTCTATCCAGCCTTTGCCATTGGGGTCAATGTTCACCAGCACCAGCCCCTCCACCAGGTCGGGGAAGATGAGCTGCAGTAAGAGGGGAAACAGGGCTGGGCGGGGCCAGGATGGGTGCAGACGGCAGAAACGCTCTGTAAAGTCTTCAAGGTGCTGCTGATGAGCCACCCGGCTACAGCCGGGTCCGTGCATGCACACCCATGTCCAGATGCCCCTGCCTGTCCTCCTCTCACCCAACCCTTCACAGTTCTTGGATTTATTTAGAATCTCTATCATTGTTTCCACCCCTTCATACACACACACACACACACCACACACATGCTCTTTCAACAGAATCAGCTCTTAATATATTTTAGAAGATGGGGCTATTGTAAAATTGAGAAACATCTTAAAATCTTAAGCATGTTGTTTTTTTGCTTTTATAGAAAATGAAGCCCTGGCCAGACGCCGTGGCTCACGCCTGTAATCCCAGCACTTTGGGAGGCCAAGGCGGGCCGATCACCTGAGGTCAGGCATATAAGACCAGCCTAGCCAACATGGTGAAACCCTGTCTCTACTAAAAATACAAAAATTAGCCAAGCGTAGTGGCATGCACCTGTAGTCCCAGCTACTCAGGAGCCTGAGGCAGGAGAATTGCTTGAAACAGGGAGGCGGAGGTTGCAGTGAGCCGGAGGTTGCAGTGAGCCGAGATCATGCCACTGCACTCCAGCCTGGATGACAGGGCAAGACTCCATCTCAAAAAAAAAAAAAAAAAAAAAAAAAAAAAAATGAAGCCTTCATGATACAAATTAAGAAAAAATCAACCTTTTCAAAGTCTGTTTTGTCTTAGGCATTGCAAAAGAGGTATTTTCAACTGTTAGACCGTGTTTAAAGAAAAACAGCGTAGGAACATCAAGCTTGTCTAGGGTGGCAGGGAATGGCCTCCAGTTAACAAAATGATTAAGTGCTGACATTGCAACTGGAGTTGAAAATTCTTGGTCATTTCTTTTGAAGTAGTAAATGTCTTCGATCATGAAAAATTAGTTTTTTGCTTGTTTTTAGAGATGAAAAGCTTGTGAATTCCTACCCAACAATGATTTTTTTTTTTTTTTTTTTTTGAGACAGAGTCTTGCTCTGTCGCCCAGGCTGGAGTGCAGTGGCGCTATCTCAGCTCACTGCAAGCTCTGCCTCACGGGTTCACGCCATTCTCCTGCCTCAGCCTCCCAAGTAGCTGGGACTACAGGCGCCCGCCACCACGCCTGGCTAATTTTTTGTATTTTTAGTAGAGACGGGGTTTCACCGTGTTAGCCAGGATGGTCTCGATCTCCTGACCTCGTGATCTGCCCATCTTGGCCTCCCAAAGTGCTGGGATTACAGGTGTGAGCCACCGACAATGATGTTTTTGAAATGTGCCTTCTTTAAACCTTCCCAAACATAATACAATTTTTTGCTAAAAAAAGTTATTCATGTTGAAATACCATGGCAATTAGTGAAGGACGATCCTTATTTAGTGGCTAGAGCAGTTAGTTGTATAGTTTGTTGCTACTAGAAATTCTGGCTTTGGATAATAGTTTAAGCAAGTTATAGTCTGTAGTCTCAAGAAAACTATACGGAGAAAGGAACCTCTTTTTTAAAAACGTTAATTTCCCTGGAGGAAAAAAGAGGTTTTCTACATAAAGAGGAGGTGGGAGGAGGAGAAGCAAGAACAGGGACAGTTCCTCAAGGCTGAAGGGTTCCCCTCGGTCCCCACCACTGGGAGATCCCTGGTTTGCCTTGGTGTTTGGGGTAATGGGGGCATGGGGAGACTCACTGCAAACTTGGCCAGCACATAGGCTCCAGCGCCCACTCCGATGCCAATCACATACTTGAACCTGGTGCAGAGCAGGCTGGTCACTCTAGGGCTAGGGGTGCCATTTCCCATACATGTCATCCAGAGCAGGCCCTGCCCACAGCCTGAAGCCCTCAGCTAGAGCCAGGTGGCTCTGCAGTTGGGGTAGGCACCTCTGGTCCCTAGCACAGGGGCAGGGGCTGTGTGGGGACTCACCCGAAATGCTGCACCACGCTGGGGAGCATGGCAGCCAGCTGCTCCATGGAGGGGAACTGGTACCTGCAGGCAGAGCAGGAGGTCAGGGCCCAGGTATGGCCTAGGGTGCAGAGCTGGAGACAGGCGGAGGGGGCTCGGGGTACCTACCCCTGAGGAAACTGCGACGCCCCCACCTGTTGTCCAGGGGCATCCACGTGACACACCACAAAGTGCTTGGTGATCTCCTGCATGTCCTCGAAGTTGAAGAAGGTGTTGAAGCATAGTTTGTCTGCAAAGACACACCTCCACTATGGCTGAGCAGAGGGGCCGGGGGACTGGAAGGAAGGCCAGGCCCCCAGAGGGCAAGTAAGGCAGAAGTGTCAGCCTCGGGTCCATTGGGGAAATGGAGGCCCGGAGGGTGAACACAACAGAGCTAAGTGTGAGTGGGGTTGACAGGGCCCTGTGGGGAGGGTGGGGGGCCTCACTGCTCTGGCTGATTGGAGGCAGAGGAGGGCTGACTGAGGCTGGGCTGCACTTACGGTTGAGGCCCACATCATGGTAGGTGAGGATGGCTGGGCGGTTCCCCTTGGGGGAGCCCCGGATCACTACGTGCAGAAGGCCGTAGGGTGTCTCGATGTCATGTTCCTGAAGGGGAGAGACCGTGCTGGACACTCTGGGCAGCCTCTGCTCTTGGCTCCTCTGGGGAATGAGGTGACGCAGCCTGGTGCTGTTAGGCCTGTGGTAGAGCCCCTACTTGGGGCATCCTGTTCTCATCGCCCCAAGAAGCCCCAGAGAGGACTGAATGGATGGAACACCCCTTCTCGGCTGTTCAGTACAGCGACAACGTGAACTGATCTGCATGGGGAAGGTCTGGTCCTCTCTGCAAACCAGCCAGCGGTTTGTGCTGCCACTGTCCTCGGCCCTTGAGGGTCAAGGGAGGCTGTTTTTCTCCATCTTGCAGCAGCCCCTCCTGGACAGCTCTGCCTCCCCAGCCCAAGTCCCTCTCACACTCAGAACTCTCAGGCACTTCCTGCTGCTGCAGGGGAACTGCCTCAGTGGTCCTGCCTGGAATCCTCAGAAAACACCCCGTGCCAGCCAAGCCTAGCCCCGACCCCCGCACTGCCCCTGGCTCCCACTCTAAGGCTCTTGTGCATGTGGTTCTTTCCACCTTGAACGCCCTTCTGTGTGAGCCCAGCATCCCCAAGGGTTCCCTTCAGGCAGGCCCGGGTCAGACCCCCATCCCCATCCCCTCTAGAGGCCTTCTGCAGAGCCTGCTCTGGGATCCTTTTGAGTTCACACCTTTGGTTTTGCTGCTCAAGGTCATTACTTCCTCAGGAAGACCTGGTTCTACCCCTTACTTGTGACTCTGAGCATGTCACGTTACTTCCCTGCTGTGCCTCAGCCTCTCCATCCAGAACCACCTCACAGGGACTTTGCGAGAACTAGACAAGCTAATGTTTATGGAGCATTTAGAACTTGGAGAAAGCCCCGGAAAGGGGGCTATTATGCTAGGGCATCCCTGAGCCTTGGGGGAATGCCCTCCTCGCTGGTCCCTTTGCAAACTGGGTATTCTTAGCCCCTCGGATGGGCAAACTTCAAGAGGGGCCGTCTGAGCTGAATAAACCGATCCTTTCTGCATCATCGTGAGCCCTGGGAACCACGTGAGTGGCCCAGTGAATTGGAGGTAGGGCTGGGGTCAAGGACATGCAAGAAACATCAAGTGACTGAGCACCTACTGTGTGCCAGGCTTCCTGCATGTTACCCAAGAGACAGGAACCCTAGTCCCTGTTTTGCAGGTGAGGACATTTTGGTTTAGAAAGAACCTGAGTTCCTGCCTCCAAATGGGAAAGGAGATTTAGACAGCAGAAGACAGCTGCTCAGGGGCCAGCATTAGTGGGTCTGGTCTCAGAGGACCACTGTCCAGGCCTGTGTTTCCAGTGTGGAGTGACAAACTGGCACCAACCTGGTGGCCAAAGGCTCTACCCTGGAGAACACTGTTTGACTTGCAGGCCCTGTTTATTTCCCTGTTGTCCTCCAGGAGGGCCCAGGTAATGAGCCTTAGGGTGAGCCATGCAGCTGATTGCACCACCTAGGGGATGAGGAGGCCACACCAGGGCTGAGAGGGGACAGACCACACAGCCCCTCCCATCCCAGGCCTATCCTTTCTTGGGGCCCATCAAATCCAGGAACGCTTCCCAGTCACTGACCACTGACCCACACATTTCTCATTTACTTCCCACATAGACCCAAGCCATAGAGGAGGAAATTGAGGCTGGGAAAGGGGAATGACTTGCCCAAGGTCAATCCCAGAGTAGGGAGGGCGGGCCCTGCCAGGTGCCAGTCTCGGGCCAGGGCGGTACACTGAAGGCTGCATGTTCACAGATCAGCTTCCACCCGAGGGAGCTCCTGACCAGGCAGCCCCTTCACAGCCACATGTGAGTTCTCTCATCTCTGGAGGGTGGGGCTGCAAAAGAGCTGCAATGCGCCTCCTGCTGCATAAAGGACAGTTATCCTCCTGGGGTCAGACGTCAAGAGCCCAGGGCGGTATCTTCCAAACCGAGACCCGCAGCGTGAGGGGTGTCTGCTCTCTGCTGCTGAGCAGGCCCCGACTGTCTTCTCCCAGCCCTGGTGTGGCCGCCCTTGTCCCCATCCCCCTGAGGTGACGTGATCAGGCTCTACTAGGGCTGATCATCCCATCTCCCAGGATGGGAAGGGCTGGGGCTGGGCCTGGGCGTCACCTGGCTGCCTGTCCTACGAAGCCCAGTGACCTTCGCTGAACCCTGCTGCCAACCTCCCTAACGCCTTCTCTGACCCTCTGCGGAGAGCTCAGGACTCAGTTCAGCCTGATCGAAGCCAAACATCCCCGTCCCTTGGAGTGCTGCGGAAGGGCAGCCACACAAGGGCCACAGCGCGGTGCACTCTGAGGACCCCAACCCTCAGGGCCGAGCACTCCCATTGGCTCTGGGTGACGTCAGAGCCGGCCCAGCCTCCAGGTGGGCGCAGGCGGGAAGCACTGCGGCAGCAGGGGAGGGGGCTGTGGCGGCTCCTCTCGGTCGGTCCGTCTCCCCTCGCCTGTGACCTTGAGCACTGCGGGGGGCGGGGGGGGGGCGCTTTGAGCCGGGCTTTGCGCCGGTGTGGGAGTTGGTGGTGGTGGTGCTGTGGTTCGGCCTGTCAGCCGCATTAATTCAGGGGACAGGGTCTGCATGGGCGGGCAGGTGCTGATGTCGTCGCCTCCGTGCGTGCGGGGTGACCTATGGTCTGCGGAACCGGCAGGGAAGGCGTGTGGGACCCGGGGGTAGGGGTGAGTCTGCCCCTGCCTCTCCCTCCTGAGGAAGAATGGGGCCAGGGTACCTGATGCCCCGGCGAGAGGAGGTGCCCTGGGCTCCACCTGGGGTCCCCTAGCCCTGCCAGCTTCACGGCTCCAGCGTTGCCTTCCCCCACCTACAAAATAAGGCAGGCAGGCAACCCCTCCTCGTTCCTCCCCAGCAGGGACCCCTGCCTGAAGGCTGTCATTCCTGTGTGGCCTAGACCTCCTCGCCTCTGCCCGGCTGGCGCAGCAGAGCCCTGGGAACTGTGAGGCAGCTCCTAAGGAAGAGGCTGCCTGTCCTTCCCATCAAACTGGCGCAGCCATCCAAACAAGCTAGACGGCCGCCCACTGGGACGGCGGCCCCTGCACGCACAGACCCCGCACGCACACTGGGCACAGTCTCCGGGGCTCACCAAGGACACCCCCGCCCCCTGGCCTGATGGCTCCAGGCAGCACCAAGGCAGACACCATCCAAGAGCACATCAGAGGGACGTGCAGGTACTGGCGCCCGGGTCCACACGGACAATGCAGCCAAGTCAGACAGTGCCTTCCACGTTCCATTTCCTGCAGATATGTCACCCACCCTCTAACCACACGCTCCCCCCAGCCTCTGCTATGGGCTCTGACTAGCAGCTGCCCCCAGCCATTCCTGCAAACAGGATCACCAGTGAGCCTGGAGCCCTCTGGCCGTGTCTCAGTGAGCCCAGGGTGAGGCTACTGAAGGCAGGGCTGCCACCAGATGTGGGCTGAGGGGGGCACTTCCTCCCTGCGGTGGGTCATAAGGATGCACCATCCTCCCGGCCCACCTCGCTGCCCGCAGCGCCCTCACTCACCCCATCCCAGCACTCCGGCATCTTGCCGAGGGAGGGAACCCGCCTCTACCAGGAAGGACAAACAAAGGCCTGAGTCACTCGGGTCCAGAGGGCGGGGGCAGCTCGAGTGGGAGATGATCGGCTCTGTGATGAGGCACAGCTCCTGGGCCATTTATACAGGGATCCTGGCCCAGCCTAGCTAGCCCCTCCTCCCCGCAGGGTTTCTGAGCAGCCACTCGCCTACCCGGAGCCCCGGCTCCCAGATTGGCTGTTGGGAGACAAGCCTGGCTCCAATTGGCTTCTGAAGTCCTCCTTGCCCCAGCCCTGTCACTGCTCCTCCCACCCCAGCCACACATCATCCTTGATGGTCCCCAGCTCCTGCATCCGCCCCCAGCACACAGGCACACGCCAACAGCTGCAGCTCACACGGGATCCTCCGAATACAAGAGCCGAGACCACACAGAGACCACACGTACAGACTCACCCATGTCAGGTACACACAGGGTCGTCACGGATACGCACAGCTCACTAATGCAGGGCAGGGCAGGGTGCATGGGCACTGCCCAGACAGCTAGAGCCCTTGACCCACACCTTGGGGATTATGGAGGGCCTGAGAGGGCCCCAAGCCCAGCATCTTGGGGACCAGACCCGCACACCCAGCCTCCCCATCAGGAATGTTCCATCGCTTAACTTTGAGGAGGCCTGGGGAGCTGCTGCTTTCTGGGGCAACTTGGGTTATCACCCTGCTTCAAGGGGCTGCTCCTTCTCCACCCACCAGGGATGAAAATCCCACCTTGCCCACACAGATGCAGGGGGCTTCCCCACATGGTGAAAGTGGAGTTTGGGGGCCAGGGGTATGGTCAGGCGCACACCAGCTCTGCCCTCCCCACACTCACCCTGCTGCCAGGGGCTCCAGGCCACCAGGGAGAGGAAGCAGGGCTAGGAGGCAGCTTGCTGACATTGACATGCCCACCTCCTGTAGACCCACCCGGCCCTCGTTCCCAGAGGCAACCAGTTTGGGGCTTGGCTCTCGGGTCTCTGGGGAGCAGAACACTAGGTCCATTTCAGGCTCCATACCCTGTTCTCCTGGGCAGCAAGGATCTGGGCGGCGAGCTCGCCCGAGGCCTGCAGGTGGAGTGAGCAGAGGAGAAGAAAGGCCAAGAAGTGCACGAGAGGAGAGGAAATAGGCCAGAGAGGGAAGCAGAGGAGGGGGCCCAAGGCTGGGAGAGCAGGAGCCACAGAGAGAAGGGGGCTGCTGCGTGCCTGTGCTCCCAAATATAATCCATGAGGATTATATGTATTATCCTTGCAACTGCCTGTGCAGTAGGCACTGCTGTTTCTCCCATTTACATACGGAGGCTCAGAGAGGTTGACTGACTTGCCCAAGGTCACACAGCAAAGAAGTGGCAGACCTATGAGTGGCATCAGGGTTTGGCTGGCAAGACCTGACCCTGCCTTGTCTGGCCACGATAACTGCACAACCGCCAGAAAAGGGACCAACAGTTTGGAGAGGCACACAGACTGCCCCATTTCTCTCCTGCCAGGGCCTGGGCAGGGGTGGGGTGAGGGCACAGAGCCTGAGATAGCCCTAGTGTCCTGCTCCCGAGATACCCGAGAGCCAAGCCCCAAACTGGTTGCCTCCAGGGACAAGGGCCGGGTGGGTCTACAGGAGGTGGGCATGTCAACGTCAGTAGCTGCCTCCTATCCGGCTTCCTCTCCCTGTCTTGCTGAAGAAAGAACACACCACTCACCCCAGCCTGTGCTGATGGCCCTGCATGCTGACCGGCTGCCCTTGGAGAAAGTGGTCATCTCCTCATCTCTGGGTACCTGCTGACCCACAGCCCTCCCATGTCCCCCAAGGTCCCACCCAATCCTATGCCCACTCCAACCTCTGACCCCTGAGTGGCCTCTCCCCACCTTTGGACCCAGGTGACAAGCTGACCTATGACACTGCCCACTCCAAGCCACAGCCTCCATGACTGCTCAGCTCACTGTCTGCAAACCCACAGACCTGGGTTTACAAGTCCTTCCTGGCCCCCTACCAGCCGGGTGACCTTGGGCAAAATTTTTTTTTTTAACCTCTCTGTGTCTCAGGCTTCTAATTGTAAAGCAGGTACTGTGTGCCTTTCTCACCAAGCCGCTGTGAGAATCAGAAAAAACTGCACAAATCACTCTAGATCTGACCCCACCCCTGCCCAGGCCCTGGCAGGGGAGAAATGAGGCAGTCTGTGTGCCTCTCCAAATTGTTGGCCCTTTTTCTGGCGGTTGTGCAGTTATAGTGGCCAGACAAGGCAGGCTCAGGTCTTGTCAGCCAAACCCTGGTGCCACTCATAGCTCTGCCACTTCTTTGCTGTGTGACCTTGGGGAAGTCAGTCAACCTCTCTGAGCCTCCGTATGTAAATGGGAGAAACAGCAGTGCCTACTGCACAGGCAGTTGCAAGGATAATACATATAATCCTCATGGACCTAAGAGAAGGGATGAGGAAACTGAGAGATGGAGAGGTTAGGTAATTCCTCACTTGGCTAGTAAGCAGCAGCAGCTACTAGTACCCCAGCACTATGGGTGGGCCTGAGGTCTCAGAATGAAAAGTGGCAAACACTATGTTCAAATGTCCTCCATGTGCCAGGCTTTCTTCGAATACTTTACCCATTATCTCTCTTTATCCCTCTTTTTTTTTTTTCTGCTTCTTTTTTTGGAGACATGGTCTTGCTCTGTTGCCCAGGCTGGAGTGCAATGGTGCAATCTCTGCTCACTGCAACCTCCGCCTCCCGGGTTCAAGCCATTCTCCTGCCTCAGCCTCCCAAGTAGCTGGGACTACAAGCGCCTGCCACCACGCCTGGCTAATTATTGTATTTTTAGTAGAGACAGGGTTTCACCATATTGGCAAGGCTGGCCTCAAACTCCTGACCTCAAGTGATCCACCTGCCTCAACCTTCCAAAGTACTGAGATTACAGGTATGAGTCACCGCGCCCAGCCTTTATCCTCTTTTTGGAAAATATTTTTTAAGTATGGAAGGCTTCATGAATATGTGGGTCATTCTTGTACAGGGGTCACGCTCATCTTCTCTGTATCATTCCAATTTTGGTATATGTGCTGCTGGGGCGAGCACTCATTTTCTTTCTTAATACCCTCTTTACAAATGAGGCAAATAAGGCACAGCGGGGGGTTGGTAACCTGCCTAACGTCACACAGCTAGTGGGCACAGAGCCAGGAACCACACCCAGGCAGTTTGGTGCTAACTCCACACTCTGGTGGCCACTTGTCACCATCAGCCGAGTGTCCATATGAGGGGCCCGTGGGCACCATCGCCTTAGAAACATTCAGGAAGTCCGTGCTGCCTGTCTCCGTGAAAATGAGGTAGCAGACAAGTGGAGCGACTTGGGCTGGAGGTCACATGCTTGGAAGTGGTGGGGCCAGAACCTAGGTCTGTCTAGCTCATGTTAGTCCCTCTGCTACACTACCTCCCCCACTGGCTGCCCCCACGGAGGCAGGGGATAGTGACAACGCCTGCCATGGTGAGCAGGAGATAAAATCCCTGCCAGGCCTTGGCCCAGATAATAACCATCCATTCTTGTGGCTGCTTTTCTAAAACAAAAAACGAAAAAAATGCTGCCTCCATGTGGTGTGACAGGAGCGGATAGGAAGGTGCCTTTTAATGCAACCTGTCTTTTACCAAGCAGAGGATCCTGAGAACAGGGGTCCCACACACACTGGGCCCTGCAACTCCGGGGCTGCGGCTCGGTGGGCAGAGGCAGCTTCGCAGCAGCAGTTGGACACCCAGAGGTGTGGCAGGGTCTCCTCCACGACTCCAGGATTCCCCTCTGCCTGTCCCCCACACCGTGGGCCTGTGTGCTGGGGCTGGCATCAGCACTGTTGGCGTCGGCCTCCCACACTGTGGGACCAGTGTGTTGAGGCACCGGCTGGCTGCTCTGGGATTTTACTTGGCCAATCCCTTCCTCCAGGGCCCATTTGCCTGCATAGCTCATCCTCATTTGCAGCATGGAGGACAAAGAAAATCCCCTGGTGAGCCTGCCCTAATCTCCGGCTGTCCCTTCCTGCCAGCCTGGGCCGGCTCCCAACCACTTCCCTCCCATCCCACCTCCTGGGCTCCCATTCACTCCCCACTGCCGGAACCCTAGCCTCTCCTCCCAGCTCCAGAGCCCTTTGTGCTTGGAGATGGCACTCCCGGGGGATCTGAGCACATGTACATTGGCTGCCCTGAAGTCTCCCCTCTTGTCCTTGAAGTGGCGCGTGACCAAGGGACCAGCACACAGGCCCAGATTCTCACACTGATCCTCGCGTTGCTCCCACTGGGGGAGGAGCCAATGGGCAGCCCCACCTCCGTGTCACCCCTGCATCCAGACCACTTGGCTGGTGCTGTCACGGGGCCTGGAGGCTGACCCAAAACCAGGTCAGGTCCAGGCAAGGACAGAGACTCGGGGGCTGGTTCCACCTTACCAGGAGGAAGGGTCTGAATTGGTTCAGCACATCAGGATGGCCAGTGGGGCCCCAGAACCCAGCAGGGCTATTGGTTCAGCATGTTGGGGTGGCCAGTGGGGCCCCGGAACCCAGCAGGGTTCCCTTGTGTCTGCTGTCAGGCATTTTCCCAGACCCGGAAATCAATGGTCACTGCGGGACTCAGAGGGGAGAAATGACTGGCCGAGTGAGCAACATCATCACCCAGAGGAATAAAAACAAAGGGTGCTTTCAGTTTTCACGGAGAACCTGGCATCAACTAAGGAGGACAGGGTTGTCCTGGCAACAGCTGTCATGGAAACAGGAGCTATTTTAGAGTCAACCTGCCTTTCATTGGAGGAAAATGCTGATTCAGATGACAACATCCCTCACTCTCTTTTCCATCCTCACTCCCCCTAGAGACCCCGTCTCTTCCCTGCTGCTCACAGAAGCAGGGCCAGTTCATCTTCCACCCCAGCATCTCTCTGTTAGGCAGGGGGCAGGCAGGGCCGCTATAAGCTCCGGGGGTGGTCCTGGCAACTGCTACAGGCTAGGGGCACACAGAAGGGCTATGACCCTCCTCTGGGACCTGGCGAGGTGGGGGGAGGGGCTGCCAGCTGTCAGTCCCACATCTTGGGGGTCTGAGCCTTGACCTACCTTCCAGTCTGTGTCTGCAGCCAAGAGGAAGGCATCGGAGCTCTCCTAGGGGAAGGCAAACAGAGGGGGTGGCAAGTTAGGCCCTGGCTGGTCTGGGGAGCCCATGGGGCCTTAGCAGACTCAATTTCTGTCCCCTCGTCTGTCTGTTCTCTTTTCTTTTTTTTTTTTTTTTAGAGACAGGGTCTCACTCTATCACCCAGGCTGGAGTGCAGTGGTGCAATCACAGCTCACTGTATCCTCCAGCTCCTGGGTTCAAATGATCCTCCTGTCTTGGCCTCCTAAAGCTCTGGGATTACAGGCATGAAACACTGCACCCAGCCCACCAGTCTGTCTCAATGTTAAAAAAAGTGACCAAGGGCTCACCGAAGTGCCAGGCATTGGCTACCAAGTACTTGGTGGAGGAGCCTGTGAGTGTCCTCATTAAGGAGGTGTGGATTCCATCTTACAGGCCACGAGGGTGAGGCTCAGAGAGGCTGAGTCACAGGGCTAGAAACTGCTGGAATCTCCTGCTGCAAATCCTTGCTGTTGGTCACTTTTCCCTTCTGCTCCCATAGATGTTTTTCATGGTCTGAGCGTCAGGGCACAAGCGTGGAAGAAAGGGAGGGAAGGGGAGAGGTGGGCGTGACTAACATGCCCACTTGTAGGGATGGGGAAGCTGAGGCCCATGCAGTGAGGAGGAAAGAGGGGCCTTTTGCAATCCACACAAAGGTACGGTGGCAGCTGCTCCCACCTCTCCAGACCTGGTCGCTTTGTGCCTCAGATCACTGGAGCTTACTTCACAGTGAACCGTTTGAGTCTGGCTAGTGCCTGTTCTGCCCACCGGACCGCGGGCGCCACGAGGGCGGGACCACGTCTGGCTGTGCTCTCAGTATGAAGCTGGCACGGAAGGGGCTCCCCAGACACAAACAGATCTGGATGAACAATCAGGCTTCACCAATGAGGGGAGAGAGGCTCAAAATGCACCACAGGTTACGAGGCTGCACAGATGGCCGGGGAGGAGCGGGGGCTAGAACCCCGTGTCTGAGTTGCCAGGCTCTCCCTGAGGCCGAGGGGCCCACAGACACTCTGCGGGGGCCTGGCTCTGGCTGTGCGACTCACCCACTCTGGGTCCCCGTCTCCCAGTCTGTATGACAAGGCAGCTGGCCAGCTCAGACTCGGGCCACTTTCGGGCCTGGCGAGGGAAACTAATCAGGGACCAGCACACGTCCAGGTAAAGGAGAACTCACAGGTCCTGCCTTGCCTTCCCCTGCGTCTGCCTAGAAACCTCTCTGCCCCGCTCTGCAAGGCTGTGAACTCCTGGGCAGGTCACTCAGCCTCCGAGCCTCAGTGTTGTGAGGATTAGAGGAGAAGCTCAGTGTTGCCCATCGTTCTGCCCTTTGTATCCCAGCACTGGACTGTGCCTGCTACAGATCCTCCTAAGGAATAAATACATGGATTGGCCAGGCACAGTGGCTCATGCCTGTAATCCCAGCACTTTGGGAAGCTGAGGTGGGCAGATCACCTGAGGCCAGGAGTTCAAGACCAGTCTGGCCAACATGTCAAAACCGCGTCTCTACTAAAAGTACAAAAATTAGCTGGGTGTGGTGGCATGTGCCTGTAGTCCCAGCTGCTCAGGAGGCTGAGGCAGGAGAATCACTTGAACCTGGGAGGCAGAGGTTACAGTGAGCCGAGACTGCACTACTGCACTCCAGCTTGGGTGATAGAGTGAGACTCTGTCTCAAAAACAAACAAACAGAAAAAAACAAACCACGGATGACTGAGACAGTCACATGAGAAATAGGGTGCCACAGGAGGATGAGGGAAGCAGTCAGCTAGGAAAGTACAAGGAGGAAAATGACCCCAAATCACAGGAGTGGGAGGGAAAAGAATGAAACCAGTATTTCCATCATTTTTCCCAAAATAAGGAAGAGTTCAGCCACCTGCATTCCAGCAGGCCAGGTGGTGGAGAAAAATCAAAGGGCACTGGGGGTTCCCATGCCCAAAGGGGAAAGCCAGGCTTTGGGCTGCCTGCGACTGTCACATAGAGAATGGCCGCACCCACTCAGGCTTCTTCTGCAGATTTGTTCCAGGCCTGTGGGGGCTCTGCAGGGAGGAGGGGAGGAGAGGAGGGAAGGGATGGGGCTGGAGGGGGAGGCCAAGGGCCCGGGGCTGATGATGAATCTCTCACTCAAAGACCTTGCACAAAGGGGCTGAGGAGAAGGAAGGGGAGGTGTCTATACTCAGGACCTTAAGAGGGCAATTATCTCAGAGGACAGAGGAGACAGTTTTGTTACAAGCAAAAGCTAACGAAAAAGAAGGCCGGGCGTAGTCACTCACACCTGTAATTCCAGCACTTTGGAAGGCCGAGGCAGGAGGATCACTTGAGCCCAGGAGGTCCAGGCTGCAGTGAGCTAAGATTGTGGCACTACACTCAGACTGGGTGACAGGGTGAGACTCTGTCTGTCTATCCTCTCTCTCTGTCACACACACACACACACACACACACACACACACACACACGGTGGAGCAGATAATGGCAGGGGGTGCTGTATGCTCTCTGGGTCTGGGGGCCCCAGGAGATGAAGGGTGTGGGAGGGGAAGGACTCAAAAGCCAAGAAAATGCAGGAAGAACAGAAGCCCATGCAGAGGCCCTGAAGTCCCATGGGAACAGGGTGAGAGCACAAGGAGGAGAACAGGTGGCAGCGCAGGCCCAGCTGAAGGAGGCAGAGGAGTGGTGTGTGGGAGGCAGGATGGGGACACAGGTGCAGAGGGACCCACAGACAAGCCAAGCACTGGAGTCTCCAAAGGCAAAAGCCAGGCTCCAGCAGTGGGCGGGCAGGCTGTGAGTAAATGTGTGGAAATCCTCACTTCCCACTGGACTGAAAGAATTTGCACCTGGCAAACTGCAGAACATTTAAAAAGTGAACAGGGTGCCAGGTGAAGTGGCTCACGATTGTAATCCCAGCTACTTGGGAGGCTGAGGTGGGAGAAATGCCTGAGGCCAGGAGTTTGAGACCAGCCTGGGCAACATAGCAAGATCCCGTCTCTACAAAATAGAAAAATGAGCCAGGCATGGTGGTGCATGCCTGTAGTGCCAGCTACTCAGGAGGCTGAAGTAGGAGATCGCTTGAGCCCTCTCTAGCCTCCTTGAAGAAGGAGGAGGCTGTTATGGTCACACCCCTGTACTCAAGCCTGGGTGCCAGAGCCAGACTTATCTCTAAACAAAAAATAAATAAAAAGTGAAAAGGATGGGGCCGGGCACAGTGGATCACGCCTGTAATCCCAGCACTTTGGGAGGCTGAGGCGAGTGAATCACCTGAGGTCAGGAGTTTGAGGCCAGCCTGACCAACATGGAGAAACTCCATCTCTACTAAAAATACAAAATTAGCCAGGTGTGGTGGCACATGCCTGTAATCCCAGCTACTTGGGAGGCTGAGGCAGGAGAATCACTTGAATCCAGGAGGTGGAGGTTGCGGTAAGCCAAGATCATGCCATTGCACTCCAGCCTGGGCAACAAAAGCAAAACTCTGTCTCAAAAAAATAAAATTAAAAAAAAGTTAAAAGGATGGATGTTTTCAGCACTGCAGCTGGAAAAGGAGAATCTGTCTGTGAAAGCCATAGCCTGAGAGAGCCAGACTAGCTTTTAAAGGCAGAGAGAGGGGGTAAGACTGCATGGGCTGTGTCGGGTGTGGGGTGGGGCTTTATTTATTTATTTATTTATTTTTTTGAAACAGAGTCTCACTCTGTCTCCCATGCTGGAGTGCACTGGCAAGATCTGGGCTCACTGCAACCTCCGCCTCCCAGGTTGAAGCGATTCTCCTGCCTCAGCCTCCCGAGTAGCTGGGATTATAGGAGCTCACCACCACATCTGGCTAATTTTGTATTTTTAGTAGAGACAGGGTTTCACCATGTTGGTCAGGCTGGTCTCCAACTCCTGACCTCCAGTGATCCACCCGCCTCAGCCTCCCAAAGTGCTGGGATTATAGGTGTGAGCCACCATGCCCGGCCAGCTTTTTGTTTTGTTTTTGAGACACAGCCTCGCTCTGTCGCCCAGGCTGGAGTGTAGTGGTGTAATCTCGGCTCACTGCAACCTCCACCTCCCAGGTTCAAGTGATTCTCCTGCCTCAGCCTCCGAATAGCTGGGATTACAGGCGTGTGCCACCAGGTCCAGCTAATTTTTGTAATTTTAGTAGAGATGGGGTTTCGCCATGTTGGCCAGGCTGGTCTTGAACTCTGGATCTCAGGTGACCCGCCCACCTTGGGCTCCCAAAGTGCTGGGATTACAGGCGTGAGCCAACATGTCTGGCAGGAATGGGGCTTTTGAGGTGCCTTTGGAAAAAGCAGATGTGCCCAGGCCCACAGCATGGGGCCTGTGCTGACTCATGAAAGAGAGAAGAAGCCTCCACAGGATCTGAAAAGGAGACTCTCATGCAGAGGTGAGGATGTTATAGTGGCAAACTCTGGTCCTGGTGATGGGTAGATAGAGAGAGACACCACCTGCAGTAGGGCCAGGATGCCCAGAGGGCATGAGCAGGCAGGAGTGTGCCCAGTGAGTCAGGGAGGGAGGGGCGGTGAGGGCTGGGCCAGGCTAGGCAGAGAAGGGTTCCCAGCTGAGGTGGGCAGTGGAAGAGACAGGCATGGAAGTTACCAGGCCAAGATGCCCTCAGCTCTCCCCATTGTACTGGGGGGACTTACTGGGCCACAGAGGCACACCCCATACCAGCAGGCAGCATTTCTGTGTGGCTGTCCCGCAACCCACACACTTCAGCACTTGTGATGGGATGCAGGGGTCCCCGAGGGCCACCATCTGCCTTATCAAAACCTCACAGGAGAACTCTGCTTTCATGCCTCAAAAGACAGGCTGGTAGGCAGGTACAGAGGCTCAGGCCTGTAATCCCAGCACTTAGGAAGGCTGAGGTGGGAGGATCACTTACCAGGATCACTTATCAAGACCAGTCTGGGCAACAGAGCAAGACTGATCTCTACAAAATGGAAAAATTAGCCAGTTGTGGTGGCACATGCCTAAGATCCTCACTACTCGGGAGGCTGAGGCAGGAGGATCACTTGAGCCCAGGTAGTTGAGGCTGCAGTGGGCTATGATGGCACTACTGCACTCCAGCCTGGGTGACAGAGTGAGACCCTGTTTCAGAAGAAAAGAAAAAAAAAGAAAGAAAGAAGGAAAAGACAGAAAGAAAGACACAGGCAGGAGTGGGGAGTAGGGAGGGACTTTTTAGAAAGTTCTGAAAAACTTCTTCCTTCTGAGCTGTATCACCATCTGTGGCTTCCACCCAGCCCATGTTTTTTACTGAGAGCTGTGTGTGCTGTGTGAGGCACTGGGGAGACCTGGAGGTGCAAAACAGAACAGATCTCTGTCCTGGGAACCTGTGGGGCGGGGCAGACACCAACCAGGCTAAGTGACACGGCCAGGGCCAGAGCGTGTTGGGGTTTCAATATTAGACCCAGGGGTTAGAGAGGGACTCTCTGAGGAGGGAGCATTTGAGCAGAGGCCTGAATAAAACAAGGAGTGGAGCTAGCCCCACAAATTTCTGGGCTAGTGTATCCCAAGCAGATACACTAGGAATATGATGGGCATGTTCAAGGAGGCTAGGGAGAAGTAAGCTGGGAACAGGCTTGGGAGACAGGTGGGGGAGCTGGTGCAGATTGCATCCTGGGTCCCATGTCTGACTGAGATGGCTCGTTAAGCTGAGAAGTGACGTGGCTTATTTTTAATTTATTTATGTTTTGAGACAGAGTCTTGCTCTGTTGCCCAGGCTGGAGTGCAGCGGTGCAGTCTTGGGGTTGAACCTCCCGGGTTCAAGTGATTCTGCCTCCTGAGTAGCTGGGATTACAGGCGCCCACCACCACGCCTGGCTAATTTTTGTATTTTTAGTAGAGACAGGGTTTCACTATGTTGACCAGGCTGGTCTCGAACTCCTGACCTCAGGTGATCTCCCCACCTCAGCCTCCCAAAGTGCTGGGATTATAGTGATTATGGTGAGCCACCATGCCCAACTCATGGCTTATTTTAAAAGGGTACAGAGCAAAGGCAGAAGCAAAAAGACCAGCAAGGAGGCTCTGCAAGCATCCTGGGGCAACAGCTGATGGAGGCTTAGACCAGGGAGCAAGTAAACTTAGAATAAAGGGCTTGAAAAATGTACAGTCACCAGCCCACCCCGACGGCTGCCCTCAGATAAGCCAGGTCTTATCAGTTAACTCAAGGTTCTGTCTGGAAGATAACATTATACTCTTCTTGGGGGCAGGACTGCAACCTCATGTGGTTGGATCCCTGGATCCCTGGCTGGCTGCACAGTTCCAATCCTGGCTGCTCAGTAGCTCCTGGGCTCCCCTCCTTGTGATGGGAGGCTGGGGAGGGAGGGCAGGGCAGAGGACAGCACCCTGAAGATTTGAGGGGCTGGGCTCCTGGCCTCCCCATCTGTAAAAGGAAGGGGTCAGGGCAGCGTAACTTGCAGGGACCCCAGCCCTGATGCCTCAGAATCCAACAAGCAGGGAACCCACACTTTTTGCAAAGTGGTTTGTGTCACAGTCACCAGTATGACGGCACTGGGAGGGAGGGAAAGGGAAGGTGGACAGGGTGTTGTCACAACAAAAAAGGGTGGCATGAAAGTCACTCTGGCCTCTAATGCTTTGTCCCCTGACGGAGGGGTCTTTGGGACAAAATCATAACCTGTGATGCCTGTGTCCCACTGCCCCGGGTGGCACTGTTGGTTAGACCTGCCCAGGTGCCGCAGAGGCTTGGGAGGCAGATAAGAAAAAGAGCGCACAGACGGGGGGGCAGCGTGCCCTGCTGAAGCCAGCACTTGGGGCTCCTGGGCTGTCCAGAAACGGGTTGACACGGCCTCAATCCCCACTAGCAGTGTGATCTTGGCCAACTGGGTTCACCTCTCTGTGCCTCGGTTTTCTCGTCATTAAAGCGGAGATAACTCTCCTGTAGCGCCTTTAGCCTCAAAGACGGCTGAAGCCACCGTGAGGCTGGCTGGGTCTGGGTGGCACTCAGGCCTCCCGGAACTCCCCTCACAGGCAGGGACAGGGCTTCTGGGGGTGGCTGGCCCTGGGGAGGGTCGGCTGCAGGGAAGGCGCGCGGTCTCCCTCTTGGCCACGAGGTGGCGCGCTCGGCCCTAAGACCTCAAAGGCGCGACTCCAACTCACCAGCTCGGTGGCGTCCTGGCCCCGGAGCAGCGGCTTCTCCTCAGGGAATCGCAGCTCCTGCAGCCCGGCCATGGTCACGTCGTGGAGCAGGAGGCCTAGGGAGGGAGGGCGAGGTTGAGGCCTGCTGCGGGGGGGACGCCCGGGCGGAGGACAGTGCAAGCCGGGGCTGGGGCGGGAGCGCGGAGACCAGATGCACTGGCCCCCTGGCCCCCAAGCGCAGCCCACTCAGGCACTCAGGGCCTCCAGGCCTCCGTCTGCAAGACCCGTCTGTCTGGCTTGGGGGGATACCATTATAGTATTTGTTTTTTCGTTGTTTTTTTTTTTACACGGAGTCTCGCTGTCACCCAGGCTGGAGTGCAGTGGCGCAATCTTGGCTCACTGCAACCTTCGCCTCCTGGGTTCAAGCGATTCTCCTTCCTCAGCCTCCCAAGTAGCTGGGATTACAGGTGCGCACCACCACCTTACTAATTTTTGTGTTTTTTAGTAGACAGGGGGTTTCACCATGTTGGTCAGCCTGGTCTCGAACTCCTGACCCCAAGTGATCCACCCGTCTTGGTCTCCCAAAGTGTTGAGATTTCAGGTGTGAGTCACCACGCCCAGCCTATTATTTGCTCTTAAAAATTAAAATGTTTCCAAATAAAAGAGAAAAGCAACGTCATGATTCCTAAAACAATTACAAGCAAAATTCTGCCTTTATTGAGAAGCAGAAGGGCACGTGCAGGGAGGCCAAACACAGGGTCAGATGCAGACAGAAGTCCCCTGCCGAGGGCCTCTGGTGTCTGAAGGGGACAGTGGGGTTCTGAAGGATAGAGAGACTGGAGAGGAACAGAGCTGAGAGCTCCCTACAGGGCTCCCAGGACAAGACTGTGTGAAGATGGGCCAGGGAGGGGTGGGAGTAGAGGCCCTGGTGGTGTGGCAGGCCGAGTGATGTTGAAAGAGGGGGTGGAGGTCTCAGTTCAGGCCACCAGCAGGGAGGGGTGATAGACAGGGGCTGCTCAGCTGCCAGAGGGTGGGCCCGGGGCCCTAATTGCTGGGAAACCCCAGGGGTTTCTGAACCTCAGAGGAAGAATGGGTCATACGTGCAGGCGTGTGTGTGTGTGTGTGTGTGTGTGTGTGTGGTGTGTGTGTGTGTGTGTAGGAGCCAGTGGTGGGGGAAGGAAGACAGAGGATCCCAGGACCCCACAATTCCTCTAGGAACAGCACCACCATCCCTCAATTTCAGGATGGCAGAGGTCAGAATGCACCAAGAGAAAAACTAGCCAAGGACATAATCTAGAAATTCATAAAAGCATTTAAATTGGCCAGTACATACATGGAAAAATATTCAAGCTCACCAGAAGTCAAAGAAATTTAAATTAAGATACTTTTTATTTTTTGGCCAGGCACAGTGGCTCATGCCTATAATCCCAGCATTTTGGGAGGCTGAGGCTGGAGGAGTGCATGAGCCCAGAGGTTCAGGACCAACCTGGACAACATAGCAAGACCCCATCTCTACGAAAAAAATAAAGTAGCTGGGTGTGGTGGTGAGAGCCTGTGGTCCCAGCTACTCAGGAGGCTGAGGTGGGAGGATCACTTGAGACCAGGAGTTTAAGGCTACAGGGAGCTATGATTGCACCACTGCACTCCAGCCTGAGTGACAGAGCAAGACCCTGTCTCGAATGAATGAATGAACGAATGAATGAATGGATAGCTCTTTCTTTTTTTGCTAATGGCACTGGCAAAGTTTACACCGCTAGCAAAGGTGCACTGAAACAGGCACCTTCTTATATGGCTTGTGAGTATATAAATGGATATATCTTTCTGGAGGGCAGTTTTACAAATGAATTAAAACTATTTAAAAGGTTCATACTCTCAGACGAAGCAATCCTCTCCCATGGAGAAATTGCCTAAGGAAACCAGAGATGGCAACAAATAATTTATCTATAAGAATTCTTACCACAGTGCCATTTATAATACAGAAAAAAACTGGAAAAAATGTCCATCAATAGGGTACAAGATAAACTGTGTGTCAATAATAAAAGATTATTTAATACAATGGGAAAATTCCTGTTACAATAAATAGAAAAGCAGGCCTGGGTCCCTGCGCACGTGCCATGCTGGAGTCCCGGCTCCCAGTGGTTTCCGAGGAAACCAGCTAACACAATGCAGATGGGCTGTATTTTTAGAAAGGCATCCTTGAGGCTCTCCCGCTCCCATTTCCATCCTTTCTGATGTGTGCACACTCACCCATCCATCCAGGCTGTGGGGGCTGGGAGAGCCGAAAGAAGGGTCCCCTCCTTGGAAAACTCTTATGCATCAGGATATTTTAGCCACCTGGCTTCCTGAACATCCATCTCAATTAAACCCCTTAGTAGCCCTGGGGTGTCCCTGTGGCCCCCCTCCCCCAGCCTGTTATGAAACCACCCTGGATACCATCCTCCCCAAGGACCATGCTATTAAAAGGGCTGAGAGTGGGCAGTGCAGGGACAGATGGCCTGTGATGGAGGTGGTGGCGGGGAAGGGGGCAGAGAGAGACCTCATCATCCAGAGAACTGGGAATGTCTCAGCCCATGAAAAACAGACAGTCCAGGGCTTGGCTGGAGTTGTGGGGCTCCAGGACAAAGAGGCCAGAGCAGACATTTCCACAGCAGGGTGGCAGAGAAGTTTCTTCTAAAGAAAGTTATGGGCCGGGCATGGTGGCTCATGCCTGTAATCCCAGCACTTTGGGAGGCTGAGGCGGGCGGATCACGAGATCAGGAGATCGAGACCATCCTGGCTAACATGGTGAAACCCCCGTCTCTACTAAAAATACAAAAAAATTAGCCGGGCCTGGTGGCGGGCGCCTGTAGTCCCAGCTACTCGGGAGGCTGAGGCAGGAGAATGGCGTGAACCCGGGAGGCGGAGCTTGCAGTGAGCCGAGATCACGCCACTGCACTCCAGCCTGGCGACAAAGCGAGACTCTGTCAAAAAAAAGAAAAAAAAAGTTATGACTTTTTTAAGAAGCTATGTGATAAGTTATAAGAAAATGAGAGTCCTACTAATGAAGCCTGGCTAAGGTCTCCAAGGAGTTAAGCAGCACAGAGGTGGGCGGACGCCAGGGTCTATGAAATGGCCAGCAATGGCTCTTTCCACTCCGTCGCGCTTTTCCCCTTCTTGATCTTATTCCCTAAAGGGACAGGAGCCACCCTGCCCAGCTCCCGGTGCAAAGACAAGAGCTCTCCCAGGAGATGTGTGTGCAGGGACCTGGGCCTGGGCAGACAGAAGCTGTAAACACCAAATGGGCCTGGATAAATCCCAATGCTTCTACTTCTCAGGGGTAAGGCCTGGAGCCACTGAAACCAGGCCAGCATTTCTCCTCTATCATTCAATGCCTTGTTTATTTTGAGCAAATCACTCAAAGCCTCACTTATTTGCAATATGACAGCATGTTGCCCACCTCAGAGAAGTCTGAGGTACAACAGAAACAATAAATATATAAATTTTTTTTTTTAGACGG
Organism: Nomascus leucogenys; assembly: GCF_006542625.1. Classification (NCBI taxonomy): domain Eukaryota; kingdom Metazoa; phylum Chordata; class Mammalia; order Primates; family Hylobatidae; genus Nomascus; species Nomascus leucogenys. The sequence goes on from NC_044382.1 coordinate 61,778,646, forward strand.
ATTCTTACTCTGTCGCCCAGGCTGGAGTGCAGTGGCGTGATCTCAGCTCACTGCAGCCTCTGCTTCCTGGGTTCAAGTGATTGTCCTGCTTCATCCTCCCAAGTAGTTGGGATTACAGACACCTGCCACCATGCCTGGCTAATTTTTTTGTACTTTTAGTAGAAATGAGGTTTTACCATGTTGGCCAGGTTGGTCTTGAACTCTTGACCTCAGGTGATCCACCTGCCTCAGCCTCCCAAAGTGTAAAAATGACCTTTTTTGTTTGTTCAGAGACAGGGTCTTGGTCAAAACAAACCCTGGCTCTGCTCTAAGCAAACTCCAGGCTGGAGTGCAGTGGCACAATCATGGCTCATAGCAGCCTCGAACTCCTGGGCTCAAGTGATCCTCCCATCTCAGCCTCCCAAGTAGCTGGGACCACAGGTGTGTGCCACCAGAGCCCCACTATTTTTTTCCCCATTTTTTGTAGAGATGGGGTCTCACTATGTTGGCCAGGCTGGTCTCAAACTCCTGGGCTCAAGCAATCCTCCTACCTCAGCCTCCCAAAGCACTGGGATTACTGGCGTGAGCCACCATGCCCAGCCTAAAATGCCTTTTAAATGAAAGATTTTTGTACATATCTGAATGGAACAAAAATCACATAGGTGATCAGGGTGTTCCTTGCCTTTCTCTGCTGATCTAAGATAACTTTGGAGTTTTGTTTTTTGCTTTTTTCCTCTTGTTTCTGTTAGAGGACAGATTCATAGCTGCATGCAGAGGGGCTAAGCTGATGTATATAGGGGAGGGATGGTACAGGGAATGAGGGAGAGGAAACAGCCCCTTTGGTTGGGGGACAGAGACACGTAAGAGACCCCTCAAGGGCAAGAGAGCGCCGGGGAGTGTGGAGATGGGCTCCTGCGCTGTGTTAGTGGGGTGGATTCCTTAAGAGGAATTGCATTTCAGTTTAATTACTTCTGGTTGCTGATTTGTGTTTTTTCTCCTTTTCTCCTTCTTTTTTTTTTAAAGGCAAACAGGAGCACTCGACTCCCACCATGCAGCTGGCAGGCCCCTCCTGCTATGCTTCTGTAACTGTGATTCCATGCTGAGACCCCAGCCAGCTGAACCCTCTGATTTATTAGAGTTAAAAATAGAAGCAATGACTGTGGTCATTCCTGAAACTATCCCATAAATGCTTAAATTGATCAGCAGTAGTTATACATCCTACAGAAAAAAAGCAATTGCTGAATCGGGAGAACAAGTTCAGCAGTGGTAGGAGATTGGTGGGGGTGTTTGAAAATACACTGGGGGGCTGGGCGCAGTGGCTCACACCTGTAATCCCAGCACTTTGGGAGGCCAAGGCAGGTGGATCACTTGAAGCCAGGAGTTCGAGACCAGCCTGGCCAACATGGCGAAACCCTGTCTCTACTAAAAATTCAAAAATTAGCTGGGCTCACGTGATGGCGGGTGCCTGTAATCCAACTACTTGGGAGGCTGAAGCAGGAGAATTACTTGAGCCCGGGAGGTGGAGGTTGCAGTGAGCTGCACTCCACTGGGTGACATAGCAAGACTGTCAAAATAAAGAAAGAGAGAAAGAAAGAGAGAGAGAAAGAGGGAAGGAAGGAAGGAAGGAAGGAAAGAAGGAAGGAAAGAAAAAGAAGAGGAGAAAAAAATGAAAATACATTGGCAAATTTGGGTGGTCTCAGTGACTGGGGATCCTACATTCAGTGCCCAGGGACCACGGGTGAGAAGGGTCATGCAATGTGGGGACAGTGCTACACATGAAGGATCACTCCCCACTCCACCCCCCATAGCTGCACAGTGAGAAACGCCAGAACTGAAAGAGAAGAGAGCAAGACATAAATGGAGTGAAGTTAGAGGGCTCAGGAGAAGCCAGACAGAGGAAACAGGCCTGTGGGACAGGAAGAGACCAAACAAGAAAAGAGGTCGAACTGTGGAATGGCTGGTGTTTCTTCAACCACAGGGGTGAAGGGGACCCACAGGTCAGGGTCAAGGTCCGGTCCACGCTGCCTTGAGTATGCCACACCACACTCCTGAGTTATAAGGTCCCATTATTATGGGACACATATTATTTGCCACAGGCAAACGAAATGAGCCATACCCAGGCCTGGCCAGCTCCACCCTGGGGGAGGGGTCCGTACCATGGAAAAGGAATGATGTGGCCGAGTGGGAGCATGTGACTCATTTCCAGGCCTGTGCACCCAGGCGCCGTGGGCCTGGTGTATCCCTACTGCTTGGATCAGAGTTGGTGCTCAGTGATACACGGGCCACCACCCTACCCGACGCTACCCCAGTGCCTGGTTGGAAAAGAAGCCCCAGAAATCTGGGACCCCGGAAATTGAGGAATCACCTTCCAACTGCACTATATAGGGAGTCTGGAACTGTCCAGGGAGCCAGACCCTCTTATTAATCTCCCTGTCCTTATCCTGATCTCCTAGGCCTGGGACAGCACTGAGGGTGGGGCAGGGATGGGGGCTCAATCTTCCCTCAGGATTCCCAGTTCACAGATGAGAAGTAAGAGGCACAGGAAGGAGCGACTGACTGGTGCAAGTCCTCCTGTGGCCAACCCAGGAGGGGCACCCAGAGTACATGCTCCCACCCGCCTACATGCATTCCGCCTCCCTGGCTGGGTGGCAGGACGGGAGGATGCAGGGGACATTACTTTCTCCAGTCCAGGCTCCATTTCCCTCTCTAGGTATGGCTCCTTGATTTATGCCAAACTTGAACTTGACCAGTTCTGCTTTTTCCTTGGGTTGAGCCTATGAATCCCTATGCCCCCACCAACCACACCACCACCCTGCATGCGCGCGGACACCCCCAGCACATTCCCAGTCTTAGGCAGCCATATTTGGATTCTGGCACTCCTGGCTTAAGACCCGGGCTGACTCAGTAGGCGCATCCTCCCCATGGGAAGCACATGCCTTTCTTCATGCTGTTCCCTCTGCCTGGAGTGCCTTTCCCCATCATATCCCTACAATGGGAGCAATATGAAAAACAATCCTTAATATTAATGAACGCTATATTCCAGGCATTTTACATGTATAAGCTCACTTAGTCCTCCTATCTCCTCATGGAGATAGGTACTATTATTGTCCTCATTTTGTAGCTGAGGAAGTGAGGTATACAGAGGTGACATAACCAGCCCAAGGTATTACGACTGGTAAGTGATGGAACCTGGATTTGAACCCATGATGTCCGGGTCTGGAGCTCATATGCTCATATGTGGACTCTATCATCTTTTTTTTTTTTTTAAGACAGAGTCTCACTCTGCTGCCCAGGCTGGAATGCAGCGGCACGATCTCGACTCATTGCAACCTCTGCCTTCTGAGTTCAAGTAATTCTCGTGCCTCAGCCTCCCAACATAGCTGGGATTACAGACTTCTGCCACCACGCCCAGCTAATTTTTGTACTTTTAGTAGTGATGGGGTTTCGCCATGTTGGCCAGGCTGGGACTCTGTCATCTTGCTAACCCACTGATGCATGGATGAGTGGTTTAATCTCCCTACTGTCATCTCCCAGAGGCCAGCGACCTGATCTTGTTCATTTGTCCAACCCCATCAGAGTCCAAACACACAAAGGCTTAATAACTGGTAAAATGGATGGAGGACAGGCCAGAAATCTCCATGGCTGACCTGCCCACAGAAGCCATAGGAAAGCACAGGATAAACATTTCTGTTGCTCAAATGCCATTGTTCCAATGTCAGTTATAGGCATAAAGCAGTATTCAAATGCACACCACCAAGGTGGTGAGGCCACTCTGGTACAAGGCTGTTTGACGGGGCTGGCTGTCAAGAGGCTTCCAGGGCAGTGAGTTTGGCCACAAAACTTGGAAGGGGCAGGGCTGGGCGCGGTGGCTCACACCTGTAATCCCAGCACTTTGGGAGGCCAAGGCACGCAGATCACTTGAGGTCAGGAGTTCGAGACCAGCCTGGCCAACATGGCGAAACCCTGTTTCTACTAAAAATTCAAAAATTAGCCGGGTGTGGTGGCAGGCACCTGTAATCCCAGCTACTTGGAAGGCTGAGGCAGGAGAATCGCTCGAACCTGGGAGGCGGAGGTTGCAGTGAGCCGAGATCGTGCCACTGTACTCCAACCTGGGTGACAAGGCTGGAGTACAAAGCAAGACTCCGTCTCAAAAACAAACAAACAAACAAAAACTTGGAGGGACAGATGCAGCCTCAGCACATTCCCCACCTCCTGCAGGTTGGTCTGGGCTCTCTCCTTCCTCTCAAATCCTACCTGTGTCTGCAGTCTCCCCACGGCGTTTGCCAAAATCCACTAAAGGGGATAGACTTAGTAGCACTCCCATTCTAGGGCTCAATAAGGAGAAAGAAAATACTATGCACTCAATGGAAAAGTGGCCTAAGGTCTGGGATAGGAATTCAGAGAAGAAACGACATGGGAAAAGCATGTGCCCTGCCTCACTGGCCGTCAGAGAAATGCACGTGAAACAATGAGCAACATGACCTGCTCAGACCATTGCTTCTCAGACACTCCTAGGGGACAAGGACTACATCTGTTTTGTTCGCTCCGATGTTCCCTGTGTCTATGACAGTGCTGGGCACAGGGCAGACACTCAACATTTCTGTTCAATGATGTAAGTAAATGAACGAATGAATCATTCTTCATACAGACCACAAGTTACTAAAAGACTGATAATATGAAAGGTTGGTGAGGTTCTGGGAAAATGGGCACACACTCATGCTGCTGGCTGGATGGCAGTGGGTTCAACTTTATTTGGAGAACAACTTGGTAGCCTCTTAAATGCAAATATCTGTCAGTTCTGCAATTCTGTGTCTAGGTATTTATCCTAAAGAAAAACATCCATGTGTGCACTAAGAGGCAGTACACAAGAGTGCTCACTGCACAGCCGAGTGGAGGAGTACAATCTGAAAACCACCTCAGTGAGCACCAGGAGGATGGTGAAATAAATCATGGAACATCTACACCCTGGAATACCATGCAGTCATTAAATAAACAAGGCAGCTCCACTCAAACAGAGCGGGAAAGCATTGTAAAATATGCAATTAAGAAAAAAAGGCATGTCACCAAATAATGTGTAAAAATAATTCCATTTATGGCCGGGCACAGTGGCTTACACCTGTAATCCCAGCACTTTGGGAGGCCGAGGCAGGAGAGTTGCTTGAACCTGGGAAGCGAAGGTTGCAGTGAGCCGAGATCGTGCCATTGCACTCCAGCCTGGGCAACACAGCGAGATTCTGTCTCAAAATAATAATAATAATCTCATTTATGTAAATATTATATGCATTGAACAGGTACATATACTGGCAACTTCCAAAAAAAAAATCCTCAAATGATTCAGGGTAAACTGTAACAATGCTTCTCCCTGAGGAAGGATATGGGTTTAGAAGGGTATAACAGGGAGATTCTTTTTTTAATCCTATACACCAGATTTTATCAAATCTAAGATGTCACTGATTACAAGTGACACAAATTTTTATGTATCAATAAGAAAAAAACCACTGCCAGTTAAATTAAGACATAATACTTTCCTCCCTTTTAACTTATTTTGAAAAAAATTTAGGCTTACAAAAAAATGACAAAAAAACCCAAAAAACACAACAAAAAAAGCACAGAAACACAGAAATTTCCCACATACCCTTCACTCAGCTCCCCCCAATGTTATCGTGCTACAGAACCATAATACAATTAGAGAAACCAGGAAATTAAACACTGATACACACTGTTAAGTAATATACAGAACGTACATATATTTTACCAGCTTTCCCAATAATGCCTTTTTTGGGTCTAGGACCCAACCCAGGATGCCACATCGTATTTAGTTGGTATGTCCTCCTTGGCCTCCTCCAAATGGGACAGTTTATCAGCCCATCTTTTATAACCTTGACACTTTTTTTTTTAGACAGAGTCTCGTGCTGTTGCCCAGGCTGGAGTGCAATGGCGTGATCTCGGCTCACTGCAACCTCCGCCTCCAATGTTCAAGTGATTCTCCTGCCTCAGCCTCCCGAGTAGCTGGGATTACAGGTGCCCGCCACCATGCCTGGCTAATTTTTGAATTTTTAGTAGAAACAGGGTTTCACCGTGTTGGCCAGGCTGGTCTCAAACTCCTGACCTCGTGATCTATCCACCTTGGCCTCTCAAAGTGCTGGGATTACAGGCGTGAGCCACTGCACCCAGCCGACCTTGACACTTTTGAAGAGTACTGGCCAGTTAGTCAGTAGAATGTCCTTGCTTTGGGTTTGTCTGTTGTTTTCTCATGATTAGACTGAGGTTATACATTTTTGGCAAGAATATGACAGAATGAGGTGCCCTTCTCAGTCTGTATTAGCAGGCACATGATGTCAATCTGCCTTATTACAGAGGACGTTAACCTTGATCCCTTGATAAGGAGCTCTCTGCCAGGTTTCTCCACTGAAATGTTACTATTTTTCCCTTTGTAAGCAGTGTGGGAAGATACTTTGACACTACGTAAACATCCTATGTCTCATCATACTTCCCCACCCCCTCCACCCCCCTTACCCCTGCTAATTTTAACAACTATTGATTCTTGCCTACAGCAATTATTACTTTGGTGGTTGCCTAATGATAATTTTCTTTTTTTTTTCCTGCTGAGGAAAAGGAAGAAGATAATTTTCTATTTCCATAATCTCTTCTACACTTACTGGAATTATCCTGTAAGAAAGAGTTGTCCTTTCTCCTCCTTTATTCAATTACTTATTTATATCAATATGGACTCATGGATACTTATTTTACCCCATGGGTTAAAAGCCATTGCAATCATTATTTGTTTCATTGTTCAAACTGGGCCAGGCTTGGGCATTGAGAGTTCCCTTAAGGTGGCTCTTGTGTGCTTTCAACATGTACCAATTATTTTTTGAGTTTCAAATATTCTAGCCTCATTACATGTTCTAAACTCATTTTGTACTTTCTCTGCCTCAACCATGAAATCAACCATTTCTCCAAGGAGCCCTAGTTCCCCTTATCGGAGAATGATGTTTAGAAACCAAGATCTGGACACCAGGTGTGCTCACTGCTACTGGGGTGTCATTGGTCTAGGCCCTCTTAGCAGGCAGAGCTATGAAATGTATGCAAGATACTAACACACACACAATTTACTTCTAAATCTCCTCTCTCTCTCTCTCTCTCTCTATATATATATATATATATATGGAATCTGGAATTTATACTGATACCTTTAACTCTAATTCAACACCACAAAGTGCATTCTAGCTTCCCCCCTTTGATCGCAACTAGTTTTCTCCAGTGGTGAGAAACCTGGCTCTCCTCCATAATATTTTTGCTTATTTGTTCATTCCTGGGATACATACAAAGTAGTGTCAGAACTGCTACCCCTATGATGAGTTCCTGTCATTCAGGGGTTTTTTTGTACTTACTGAAAGAACTCTTTTAGAATATATTAGATCCAGATTTTAAAAAAGCATCTATCACTCTTGTAAATTTTTAAAAAGGAAAATATAATTGAAATAAATTGTTTAAGGTATTCCTTTTCACATTTTGAGTCCAATGTCTCTTAATCTCTCTATCTTGGAGTTTTTGATGCTGTGCTATTCCACACAGCCTGGGCTTCTCCAGCATCAAGGATGCTCTACTACTGTCTCGGGATTTCTTTCTGAGCTGCTGACATCCACTCGCAAATTCTGATGTTCACGTGATGGCAGTAACAGCATGATGCCCCCCTTACCAACAGACTGTATGAGGCATCCCAATCTTAGAGATGTTAAAGTATGATTAAAAAGGTGCATCTTAGAAAGGACATAACATAGCTGTTTCGTAAAGTAAGAAGGTGATGTACAGCACCAACGGGTAAATTCTGTTTCTCTACACAACATGGCTCCAGGTGTTAAGCACAGACATTACAATAGACACAACAGGCCTCTAATTTTAAGACCAAGGGCAAGGCCAGATGGAATTAGAATTCCAATAACACATTCCATTTGGGCAGCTTCTATAAGGAACCAGTGAAAGAGTCCTACTGCAGCAGAGACTGCTAATTGTCCCCCCATATCTGTTCTCCCCTTCTTCCTTAATAATAATCCCCATATTTTAGATGAGTAGGTGGACGATGGGAATAAAGTTTATGATGACATGATGTTCTGCCAGTGAGAGGTAAATGGAAGCATGTAACTTTCAGGCAGTTCTTAAAAAGGGAGACACGGCTGGGCACGGTGGCTCACGCCTGTAATCCCAGCACTTTGGGAGGCTGAGGCAGGTGGATCACTTGAGGTCAGGAGTTCAAGACCAGCCTGGCCAACATGGCGAAACCCTGTCTCTGTTAAAAATACAAAAATTAGCCAGGCGTGGTGGCCAGCACCTGTAACCCCAGCTATTCAGGAGGCTGAGGCAGGAGAATCACTTGATCAGGAGGCAGAAGTTGCAGTGTGCCGAGATCGTGCCACTGTACTCCAGCCTGGACAACACAGTGAGACACTGCCTAAAAAAAAAAGGGGAGACATGCCATTCTTTGACTCTTCCTCCTGCCTCCTGGCTGGAATACAGATGTGATGGCAGGAACTTGAACAGCCATTTAAGGCTCAAAGGCAGGATTCTAAAGGTGGCAAAATAGTGATATAGAATAAAGAGTCAAGGTAACTGAGAATCATGAAGCCATGATTTGGGAATCCTCTATTTTGAGATCCTGGTTATGAGAGAGAAAAAAACACTTTTATCTTGCTTATTATTACCATGGGTTTTCTGTTACACACAGTTGAAGCTAATCTGAACTTGGGATATTTTTCTAGGAGACCCACCCTATCGTGCTAAAGGAAGTCAAGGAAAAAGGAAAGGGTGGGGCTTTCCCAGAGAAAAACAGGGAAATGATAGAGCGAACCTGCAACTTCCTCTCTCCAGCAGGCAGCATAATCCATGATGCCATTCTCTCCCGGCAGTTTAAACCAGCGAGCCAGCCCCTCCTAACCCACACCTCACAAGCTCATAATAATTGTATTGACATGGGTAACCATGACCTACATTAAAAGGTTAAAAGCAATTGGCACTTTTTGTCACAAATTCTCACATTTCTTTGACACGAGTGCCTCACTCAATTCAGCTGTGTTATCTTTGCCTAAGCTGGCAAATTTCCCAGATACACGTATCCTGGATCTCTGTGCAAGATTCAAACAGTTAAACTGAGGCAATGAAACTTCTCTGGCACAGGAGTCTGCAATACAGTCTCCAGTAAAGAGAGAGCCCGAGGGGCATCTTTCTTACTGGGCATTTTTGTCACAGAAAGCCCCGTACTTCTCTGAAATGCCTTATTTTTAGCATTTGAGGAATGACATTCATCTGGCAGAGAGGGACTCTGTTCCAAGCAACTCCTAGAGCTTTCCTGCCTCAAATGCAATGTCTGCAGAAGGGGCTACCTGCATTGGTCCCCACCTGACACCAAGGTCCTTTCTCCTAACAGCACCCGGGTTTCCTTTTGGGAAAACTCCCTTCCCCATTCTCAGTACGTGTGGTTTGGGCCCGAATGTCCGTACCCCAGGAATGGCCCAGGCCTAAGTCATTTATTCATTCACCAGATACTGATTTGGCACCTACTGTGTTCTAGGACTGGAGATAAAATACTGACCATTACAGACAAACATATCTACCTTTGGGAGCTCTCTGGGTGCTGAGGGGGGAGGCTAAAAATCAACAAACCTAAGTAAATTCACAGTGTGTCAGACGACCTAAGCAATGCAGGAAGCAGCTTCACAGGAGGGGAGAGAGAGGGATGTGAAACAGGGTGGTAAGAGTGAGAAGCCACCTGCTGAGAAGGGGATGCGAGCAAGACTTGAAGGAGATCCAGGAGCGAGCCTTGGGATGTCCCGGAAGGGCACTCAGGGCAGGGGGAACAGCAAGCACAAAGGCCAGGAGGAGGCAGGTGCCTGCATGTTTGAGCAAATGAAAGGAAGCCGGTCAGGCAAGCAAATGAAAGGAAGCTGGCTCACACCTGTAATCCCAGCACTTTGGGAGGCTGAGGCAGGCACATGGCTTGAGGCCAGGAGTTTGAGACCAGCCTGGCCAACATGGTGAAACCCCGTCTCTACTAAAAATACAAAAGTTAGCCAGGTGTGTGGCGTGTGGTGCACACCTGTAATCCCAGCTACTTGGGAGGCTGAGGCAGGAGAATCACTTGAACCTGGGAGGCAGAGGTTGCAGTGAGCTGAGATTGCGCCGCTGGACTCCAGCCTGGGTAATAGAGAGAGAATCTCTCTCAAAAAAAAAAAAAAAGGAAAGAAAAGAAAAGTAAAAAGCCAGGGTGGCTGGAGCAGAGTGAGCTAGGAGGGGAGGAGATGAGGACAGGGTGGTAAGCGTTGGGGTGCTGGTCCCATTCAGCCCTGAAGGTTATTAGGGAAACTGGCTTTTACTGAGTATAAACATGCACTGGATGGTTTTGAGCGGGGGGCTGATGTGATACAATTTTCATCATGAAGGATCCCTCCTCTGCAATGTGCAGAATAGACCTGGGGGTTAGGGTGGAAATGGGGAGACCAGTTATTGAGGTGCTGCTGGCTTGCCACACAGCGGTAGTGCAGGAGGTGGCCGAAGTCCTCAGCTTCTGGGTATGTTCTGAAGGTAAAGCTAGGGGGACTCGCGGATCCATCAGACATGGGCAGGATAGGAAGAGAGAAGTTAGGGTGACTTCGTGGAGCCATGGAGGGATAGGGCTATCATTTATGATTTAGGGAAGAAGAGGTTTGGGGGAAAGATGAGGGGTGTGGTTTTAGACCTGAGCCAGGTGGAGCTCCCCATGTGCAGGTGGATGTAAGAGTTTGTGCTTCAGGTTGGCCCGGTGGCTCAGGCCTGTAATCCCAGCACTTTGGGAGGCCAAGGTGGGAGGATTACTTGAGCCCAGGAGTTCAAGACCAGCCTGGGCAACATAGTGAGACCCTGTCTCCACAAAAATTTAAAAGTCAGCTGGGTGTGGTGATGTATGCCTGCGGTCTCAGCTACTTAGGCGTGGGGGCTGAGCTGTGAGGATCGCTTGAGCCCAGGAGGTCGAGGCTGCAGTGAGCTGTGATCAGGCAACTGTACTCCAGCCTGGGTAACAAAGTAAGACCCTGTCTTTCTAATGAAAGAAATGAAGAGAAGAGAAAGGGAGGAAGGAGCAGGAGGAACGGAGGGGAGGGGAGGGAAGGATAATACATAATACAGTTTTTAGAAAACAATTTGTACTTCAGAACCTTGGGAGGAGTCACTTCAAAGATATCACCATAGACTAGATGAGGTCATCTAGGGAGTGAATGAGGACAGGGAAGAAGATGTCCCAGCACTGAGCCCCAGAAGAAGACAATGAGGAGAAAGCAGCAAAACCAATGAGAAGCCACTGAAGTAGGAGACGGCGGGGTTGGGTGGCCTGGAAACCAAGTGGACCGAGCCCTGGGCCCGGTCTCGAAGGCCTTTACTGGAATCCTTGGAGAGGGGAAGCTCTTCCCCAGCAATGGGGTTTTCAGGAGGATGGTCTGTGAGCCAGCAACCACACTGCCCTTGCAAGGAAGGGCCTGACTTAGAGCTCAACCAATCCAGAGAACCAAACTAATAGGAATGAGGGAGAGAGAGACACAGCCCGATGGCCCTGTGTCCACTGTGCTGGCCGGGGACACCCCATCTTCCTCTTTTTGTATCAGTCTAAGTTCGGTTTCTGTCACTTGCGCCCAAGAGACCTAACGTAACTTCTAAGTTATTCTCTCCTGCGTGGTCCCGGGGGGCCGGGTGAAGCCAGCCTCCCACCTCTCCCTTTGGCAATCACACACAGGCAGCCGGGCCCCAGTGCAGGGTCAGAGGGCCCTACGTGCTTGACGGCAGGCCTTTCCCACCACACTCGAATTGCAACACCATGCTCCACTCCAGGGTAATTAAGCCTTTCCCAACCCAGGCACTTTCAGAGATGGACCCTAAGCTGTGATGGGGAAAAGCACCCCCAGGCCATCCTGGTCATGCTCCTGGGTGCTCACCTTGGGTTGTGGGTTGCAGGGGATCTGTGGGTCATCCCTGACAACTGCTCCTCTGCTCCGTCCGCGTGGGCCAAGCACAGAGTGAATACTCTGCAGCTGGTAAGGGCTTTGGGAGCAGCGGGCTGAGCGCATTTCCTTTATGGATGAGGCAAAGGCTGGTGCGAGAGCTCTTCCAAAAACTTGAAGGGGAGCCCGCTGGCTTCCCTCTCCCTATCCCAGAGCCCAGGCCCTAACAGCACATTTATCCTCCAGAACACCAAGTTGCCAATATTGTTAAAAGCCATTTCTGGCACCCCTAGAGCTGTCAGGAAACAATTTGGGGTGCACAGAGTATGATCCTAGGGACTGCAAACCCTGGATTTGGTTATGGGACTCTTCCACTCTCTGCTCTCTCTGACACACACACACACACTCACACACTCTGGGAAGAAGACATCCTAGAAATATTCTCTCTGTCCCCTCCAAAGAGGCTGGGGTCCCACCTTCCCCATCTCACTGCCTAGGATGGGACCTATCAGCAGGCACACAGCACCTGCCCGACCACCCCCGCCAACAGGTGAACTGAAGCAGCATCTAGGTCCCCAGGGGTATTTGTTATGGGGCTTAAGACACCTGATCACTGGCTGTCAGATACATTCCACCTGTGGTTTGCAAGCTAAAGCACTGAGGATTAAGAGGTGGGGAGGGGGTGGTGTATGATGAGAGCTTTCCTGGCTCTGTGAGGAGACCAGGTTTACACTAGGCTGGGTGGAAGTGCTCATCCCACTTAGGTCTGTGTGATGCTCTTCAGTTTACATAACAGTGTCATGGTGTTCTCCCAGCTGATCCCGCGACCACCCTGGGGGCAAAGCCAGGCTCAGGTCAAGGTCACACAGCCAGAGCGATCAGAATGAGGCTTGCAGACTCCAACCCACGGTGCTGTTCTCAGTGCAGGCCAAGGCATGAGTCTGATCTGCACACACCCCTACTGGTTTCCTGTAGCTGCTATAATAAATCACCACAAAATTGGTGGCTTAAAGCAGCACACATTCATGCCGAGATCGTGCCACGCTGCCCTCCAGCCTGGACAACAGAGTAAGACGCCGTCTCCAGAAAAAAAAAAAAAAAAAAAGCAACACACATTCATTCTCTTATAGTTCTGGAGGTCAGAAGTCCAAAATTAATTTCTCTGGGCTGAAATTAACATGTTGGTAAGCTGTCTCCCTCCGGGGGTTCTGGGGAGAATCTGTTCCCCTGCCTTTTCCAGCTTCCAGAGCTGCATTCCTTGGCTGGTAGCCCCTTCCTCCACCTTCCAAGTCCAACAGCAGAGCTTCTTGCTGAAGCAATCATACTGCCTGTTCTTCTGTTTTTGAATATCCCCTGCTTCCCCTCTTTTTTTTTTTTTTGAGATGGTGTCTTGCTCTGTTGCTCAGGCTGGAGTGCAGTGGCACCATTTTGGCTCACTGCAACCTCTGCCTCCCAGGTTCAAGCGATCCTCCTGCCTCAGCCCCCTTAGTAGCTGGGATTACAGGCACACACCACTATGCCTGGCTAATTTTTGTATTTTTAGCAGAGATAGGGTTTTGCCATGTTGGCCAGGCCAGTCTTGAACTCCTGACCTCAGGTGATCCACCTGCCTCAGCCTCCCAAAGTGCTGGGATTACAGGTGTGAGCCACCGCACCCAGCCCTGCTTCCCTCTTATAAAGACACATGTGGTTGCACTTACAGCCCACCTGGATAATTCTGGAAAACAGCTCCAACTCAAGATCCTCAATCATGACTGCAAAATCTCTTTTGCCACATCAGGTAACATTTACATGTTCTAGCGATTAGGATATCTTTGGGGGCTATTATTCAGCCCAACACACCCTCCTTCCAAGGTTCCCATGGCTCCACCTTTGCCTCTATTTTTCACTTTGCTGGTTCCTCCTCCTTAGACTTTAAGGAAAGCCAACTTCGCATCCACCTTGAACCACTCCTCCTCCTGACCTTTTCCTCTCTGTCCACTGGACTCCAGCTCATCTTCAGAATTCCCACAGGATTGGTTTTTGTCACCATCTAGTGCTTTGCATTAATTTTTAGTTTTTTTAAAAAATTAGCCTTCAGAGGAGAATTTTTTCGTTTTTAAAAACAGGATTTGAATTTCTTGTAACACACATTCACTGAGAAAAATGAGAAAAACAGAAGACCAAAAAGAAGAAAGTAAAAACCACATGCAATGCTGTTAATAGAAGAAGCCACTGTTAATGTGTTGTGTATACCCTTTTATTTATTTTCCAGTGCTCATCTAGACACTGAAAGAGAATGTTTCTAACACAAACCAACAAAAAATATGTTTTGAAACATCTGTTGGACTCTGGAGTCAAGACATTCTGGTTTAAATTCCAGCCAGCCACTCACCATCTGTGTGCTCTTTGGTAAGTTACTGAACCTATCTGTGCCTCAGTTTACCTATTTGTAAAAAAGAAGAAATGATAGCACATACCTCCTAGGGCTGTTATGATGATGAGTTAACATATAGCATGTGGTTAAGACTGTGCCTGGCACACAGCAAATGCCATATACGTGTGAGCTGTCATCACCATTAGTATTACACTATTTAAGGGGACATCTGTTCAGTTGGATAAATAACCTTTGGCAGTATAATTTGTAGCTACCTGGGGTTCTCTGGTATGAATGCACTGCTGCTCTACTGTTAGGCATTTAGGTTGTTTCCAGTTTTTTGTTTGTTTGTTTTGCTTTTTTGCTTCTATAAACAATGAAGGGATAACTATCCTTGAACAAACACCTTTGCACACAACTTTATTTGTTCCTAAAAATTCAACTGCTGAGTCAGAGATCACACATATTTTTAAGCTGTTGATACATCATTGCCAACTTGCCCTTTATAATCCTCTACCCAGTGGAACAGCATGCCCCTCTCCCCACACCCACCCTTCCTGGGCATACCCAATGACCCTCACGTCTCCCCTCTCCTCCAAGGGACCATGCTTCCTTACTAAACCATGTATGTGCCCCCACATCAACATCACAGCACCCCAGTGAAGCAGAGAAGCAGAAGAACTGGAAATGAGGATTCAGGGTCCTGCTTTCAGCCTCCCAGGGCAAACCTATGCCTCAGTTTCCCCCATATGTAAAATGTGGGTCAACACATCTGCCAACAAACACTAAAATCATCTATAAAATTGACTGCGGCTAGATATTCCATGTATTCAAATGAAACCAAAATTCTAAACAACTGGTAAAACTTTTGTTTCTTAATCACACATCAAGTATATTTTTAAAAATTTCCAAGATCCACTACTGAGGCTCCCCAGGGACCATTTCAGAGCCCAAATCTGCCATTTTAGAGCTCTGACTCTGAACTGTTTTGGAAACATATTGCTCGAGTGCCAATGCGCAGAAACAATTGCCTTCCTACTTGTAAAAAGACCAGTGTCCCACTTTCACATATCACACTAAAAAATAAAAAAATCATCCGGCTACCGAAGGCACCAGGAATCTGCCCTCTGAGAATTGTAATGAGCTCATGTGCAGGTGTGACGGTGTCCTGGGCTCCCTCACAAGCATCATCTTGGCTCCCCACAATATATATATTTTTGAGACTCGCTCTGTTGCCCAGGCTGGAGGGCAGTGGTGCAATCTCAGCTCACTGCAACCTCCAAATCTCAGGTTCAAGCAATTCTCCTGCCTCAGCCTCCCCAGTAGCTGGGACTACAGGCACACACCACCAAGCCTGGTTCATTTTTGTGTTTTTGGTAGACATGGGGTTTCGCCATACCAGGCTGGTCTAGAACTCCTGACCTTGGGTGATCCACCCATCTGGGCCTCCCAAAGTGCTGGGATTACAGGCATGAGACAACTGCTCTGGCCTTACACTGTTAATGAGGGCTATTATTCCCATTTTACTGATAAGACTGAGGCTGAAAGAAGGTAAGAATTTGCCCAGGAGCTGAGAAGCAGAGAGGAGACCCCAAAATTCACATCCTCTGATTCCAAAACCCCGGCCTTCCTTGTCCCTATTGCAGCAAGACCCCACTGAGGGGCCTGGAAATGGCCTCAACAAGCATTCATAATTTATGAAGCCTTCAGAAGGACTCCAACAGCCTCCTCTTCTCTCCAGAACAAAAAGACATGCTGGATTTGGGCATGACAACCCATGGGGTCTCCTTCTAGTCCCGTATGTGAGGGGGCGCCTGGCCTTCCCCACGATGTCAGAGCTGTGGGTGTCTGGCTGGAAGGGCCCCACCCCCTGAGGCCATGCCTGACTCACAGGAACCTGAGACCTAAGTAGGGTCCCCCAGAGACACATCTCAGAGAGGCCTGGACTGTTGTGAGAACCCAACGAAGGAACTGGAACACCCTGCGGGGAGGGAATCTGGAAACTGGAGCACAGTGGGAGGAGAAGGAGCCCCCAGCACAGTGATGGAGTGCACTGGGGAGGTGGCCTGAGGATGCCAGCTCCACGACTGTCATCTACTGTCCGCCTGCCAGAAGCTGCACTCGACGTCTTGCACACACTCACACCTAATCTCCAAAGACCCCGGCCAGGTAGGCACCACAACGATCCCATTTTACAGATGAGGAAAATGAAGTGTGGAACGGCCATTAGACTGTCCCAAAGCCAGGCAGTTAAAATGCCATGCCATATGGGACAACTCCCAGCTCAGGGCTCGGTTCTGAATCCAGTGCTGCCTCTTCTGAGAAATAGGAACGTGAGGAAGTCACTGACTTCACTGGCAAGACAGGCAAGATAATAAAATAGGAGAATGTGAAAAGTATACAGAACTAAATCAGTATGAGTTTTTTTTTTGTTGTTTTTTTTTTTTGCGACGGAGTCTTCCTCTGTTGTGTAGGCTGGACTGCAGTGGTGTGATCTTGGCTCACTGCAACCTCCCTCTCCCAGGTCCAAGTGATTCTCCTGCCTCAGCCTCCGAAGTAGCTGGGACTACAGGCGTGTGCCACCACACCCAGCTGATTTTGTATTTTTAGTAGAGATGGGGGTTTCACCATGTTGGCCAGGCTGGTCTTGAACTCCTGACCTCGGTGATCTGCCCGCCTTGGCCTCCCAAAGTGCTGGAATTACAGGTGTGAGCCACTGTGCCCAGCCTTCAATATGAGTTTTTAAAATTCAGTAAAACAATTTCCTAAGGCTGATGTTGGGGCAGGGAGTTAGAGGCCTCTACAGAATTATTCTAGAGACATAGATGCCAAGCGGGTTGTGTGAGCCTAGCCTCAGTCAGCAACCCTTGAGCACTTGCTGTGTGCCACCACAATAAAGTGGCCACCTCCCAGACTGTGACCTGCTTGTTATCCAATGGGGGAGATGGGTCAAATCTCACAGACGCAGGAGAGGAGGGATAAAGGAGGGTGGGGGCAGATCCAAATGCTCTAGGTGCCAACCAGCCAGGATAGGTGGGGCCCAAGAGGTGCCCACCAGGGTCTAAGTCCCAACCACGTGTGTCACCTACACTATCTCAGCAAGCCTCACACCATCTCTTAGAGACAGGGGCCAACAGTTCCATCTTTAAGATGAGAGAGCTGAAGTCTGAGAGGTTAAGCAACCTGTCTGAAGTCACACAGCTGGCTACTGATGGGGTTGGAGTTAGAATCCCAATCTGTGAGAAAAGGAAGAGGACAGAGAGGGAAGGCTATGAAGACCACAAAATAGCAACAGAGGGGATGGGTTGTCTCCCAGGGCCAGGTTGCAGGTGCAATGGGAGCCTGTGACTGATGACAGTAACTGAGAGGGGCCTCATCCACCCTGGCCAGGGACTTAGAAAGTCCACCAGAATCTGGTGAACCCATCTGGTGGGGGAAGAGGGATCCTGACTCCTCTATCCAGGAGATGAGGGAACAGTGCATGGGGTCTCCAAAGCCTAGACCCCTGCTTGAGCCCCCCCACACATGTCTCCTGTGAGCATTTCTCATCTAGGCCCTTTGGGGGCAGGAAGAGGGGGAGAAGAGAGGAACCAGGAGATCTGTTCACCATGCAGGGATCTAAAAACCCATGGTGGGGGCTGGGCGCGGTGGCTCACGCCTGTAATCCCAGCACTTTAGGAGGCAGCGGCAGGTGGATCACTTGAGGTCAGAAGTTCGAGACCAGCCTGGCCAACATGGTGAAACCATCTCTACTAAGAATACAAAAATTAGCCATGCATGGTGGCACGTGCCTATAATCCCAGCTACTCGAGAAGCTGAGGCACGAGAATCCCTTGATCCTCGGAGACGGAGGCTGCAGGGAGCCGAGACTGTACCACTGCACTCCAGCCTGGGCGACACAGTGGGACTCCCTCTCAAAACAAAACAAACAAAAAACCCATGGAACCATAAGCCTTCCCTCCAGGGGGTTAACAAGTTCAGTGGCCTGCGCGGTTCCCTTCCAAGTTGGGTGAGCTGGGCCTGCCTCAAGTGAGCTCCACAAAGAAAAAGTTAGCAAGGGATTGGAGGGGGTGCCAGCCCCGTGGCTAACTGGGCTCAGCGCTGGAACTTCTGAGCACCCAGCCAGTTTCCAGTGTCCCAGGGACAGCTTCCACCTTTCCTTCTCTACAAGTCTGCCACGAGCTATTGCTGATTTATTTATTTATTTTTTTTGTAAAGATGGGGTCTCGCTATGTTACCCAGGCTAGTCTTGAACTCCTGGCCTTAATTGATCCTCTGGCCTCAGCCTCACAAAGTGCTGGGATTACAGGCATGAGCCACTGCGCCTGGCCTGCTACTGCCGATTTAATAAAACCTCACCCAACGTACCCCGCCCCCACCTTCTAGCCCCCTCCCCGCAACACACATGCACATTCCAGGCCATTCAGCCTCCATACCTCTCCCCGATCAAGCCTCTCTCATACCCCAGAGCATGGGCCATTCCCTTGATCCTGAACCCATAATGCCACCTCCTTCTTCATTAACAAATTGTTTTTCGAGGTCTTCAAACGCTGCCCCCGACTCGGATTCCACCCTGTTTCCTAAGTGCACCCACAGATGGCTGCCTCTTCCAGCCTTGTAACACGGCTCCGGGGCTCTGCTCCCTCATCAGACATTAAGGTCCTCGAAGGCAGTGATCAGCCCCCTTCCCCAGGTGTCGGAGGACATTTACTGCAATCTGTGCTCCTCTGACATACACGTACACGGATGGAGCACCTATAAGTCCCAGGCCTGGAGGAAGCCGGGCTGCTTTCCTTTACTCCTGTCTGGGTCTCTCCACACCGGGGAGAACACAGAAGTCACTCTTCGAATCCTCCCCCGTCCCTGCTCCCTTTCCCACCTCCTCTTCCTGACCGTTCGCTCTTGCTCTCCAGCCACTGCCCCCTAGATGTGAGTTTCCAGCTGGGCAACTGATCACTTCTCCAGAGAGGCCCCAAGGCTGAGGGTCCCCAGTCAGTAGGGTCCAATCTGGCTTCCCACTTCCCAGGCCACTTGGCCTCCACTCCCAGCAAGAAACTTCTCCCCCCAGAGAAAGACGACTCAGATTGTCATGGGGCAGAAATAAGAGGTCCATGGCTCGGGTCCTGCCAGAAGCCCACGGGTCCTTTCTTAGGGGACAAGCGACACTGATTGGAGGGCAGGAGCCCTGAGCTAGCTTTCAGGGTCCTGATTCGCGCTCCACTGGTCAGAGACCCCATGGGGCCACCCCCTGACCGGTGCTCCCGCAGCCCGGACGCCGGCGCCAGGGACTCGCCACAACCTCAAGTCCTCTCCCGGGGCTGGGCTCCGCACACAAACAGGTAGCACAAAACTAGGAATTAGTTGGGGTCCGCACCCCTTCCTACTCGGACCCGAGCCGCCCCAGTCCCCGGCCGCGGCGCCCGGAGTCTGCTCCAACTCGGAAAGTGGCGGCCGGCTGCGGGGCAGGCGGGCGGTACCTGTGAGCAGCTCCAGCCGGTGTCCCAGCACCTTCATCTCGGCGCCCGGCGCGGCCCGGCTCTGGGTGGCGGCGTCGGGGCAGCGCGCTTGGCCGAGCCGGGGAGAGGAGCGCCGGAGACCCGGAGCGGAGCGGCAGGAGAGCGCCGAGCGAAGCGGGAGGAGCAGCTCACAGCCAGGAGCGCTCTCCCGCCCCCAACGCCGCGCTCCCCCCTCCAAAACGGTTTAAAAAAATCCACCAATTGCATGGCCGCGCACCCCCAAAAGGCACCCGCCGCCACCTGGTCCGGGTGAACTCCAGGAGGCGGAGGGAGGGCGCGGGGTGGGTGCGGTGACACCGCGGGAGGTGGCCCCCCGTGCCCGCCGCCCGAACAAAGAGACCCCTCCGCCTCCGGGCGTCGCGGTGGGTGGGGGGGCGCGGACGGCGGCTGGGGGTCCCCAGCGCGGCCGGGAAGGCAAGGAAGGAGAGCGGGAGCCGCGGGGAGGAGGGGACGCCGCCCCGCGGAGGCCAAATGTGGCGGGAGCGAGTCGGTGCGGGGCTCTCGGGGCTGGGGTCGTGCGCGGGGCTGGGGTCGTGCGCGCGGCTGGGCTGGGTTGGGCGGGGACGCGCGCAGCAGCCGCGGCGGCGAGAGAAGCTGGCCCTGGGCGCAGGGGCGATTGCGCCGCCGACTCACCGCGGAGATGCGGGCGAGACAGACACGCAGGCGGAGAGCAGGGCCTTGGCGCCGCCGACGCGCGGGTGCAGGTGCGGGCAGCCGGGAGCCCCTCCGCGTGCCCGCAGCTGCAGGGGCGGAGGCCGGGCTGGGGGCGGTGCGCCCCGGGGGGCGTGCCCGCGTGGGTTTGGCGGGTGTGGGCGCTCGGCCCGCGGGGCGGTGCCGGGTCTGGGGCTGGTCCCGGACGGACCGCGGTCCCTCGCGCGTGGCTTCCGCCTCCTGTGCGGCTGGGACGCCCGGTGGGCAGGCGGGAGGGCGAGCGGGGACCGCGACTCGGAGCCTGGGGGACACCCCTGTCGATCCGCGCCCCCGCCCACTTCTCACCCGCTCCGCCACGCGGACTGTGCTGGGTGCTCTGCGAGGCCCTGCCCGCCCCTCCAGGCCCCCTGTGGCCGCGCCCCGTCGGGTTCCCGGGGGAGGGGACGGCGCTGCCCTAGTCTTTGTTTAGGTTCCCAAGGGGAACAGAGCTGCAGAGACATCCCCACCCCACCGCCCCCGCGCCTGCTGCTTCGCGCTACCCGCCGTCGCCGCCTGGGAACCGAGGGAGAAAAGCCCTTAGGGTCGGGAAGAACCAGGGGCTCAGGGGACCTTGGGGCGTCGTCCCCCTCCCCCCGTTTTCGGAGCCCGAGGGTGTCCTTGGGGAACTTGTGCAGGAGTGGGAAGGGACATCCCCTAGCAAAGGTGTCCTGGGCCCTCAGGGTCCCACCCTGAAGGTGGGGAGGTCTCTGCTCCCCTCAATTCACCTCCATTATCTGAGCGGGAAAGGGAACTTGGGGACCCGTGTCTTCCTCAGGCTTATCCTGCTCGGGGCCCCGGGGCACTCCTCCCTCCTGCCACTCCCCTCACCACCCCTCCTTTGGTCCCAGATGAAGTCCCACTCCAGGGAGTATGGAAATCTGATAGCCTGAAAAATTTTATTTGGACAAGACAGCTCAAGACAGGGCTCCTGGAGAACCGGGTTCTATTCAGGCTCGGCCGGTGACCTTGGGCGGGGCTCTGCTCCTCCCTGGGTTCCAGTCTTTTCCATGCAGGACTGTGTTGGACCAGGTCATCTTGGAGGTCCAGGATGGCGGTGGGGTTGGGGGTGCAGAGGGGCCTGCAGGCTTCCGGGCCCTTCCGCAGACCTCTGGGCTGGTTTGCGGAGAGGCCCTGGCTTTCCTTTCCCCCAGCTCCGGGGGGCTGTGGCCGTGAATTAACCCATCCACCAGCTGAGGAAGGTGGTAAGATTTTGGTGGCCCCAGATGGGGCATATGTTCCCGCTTGGGTTACAGCTTTGTCCTTGGGTTACCCCTACAGCTTGGGGTGCAGTGTATAAATCACAGGAGGCAGCAATTTGGGTTCCTTGCTTTGCGGAAATCCCTGCCTCTCAGTTTCCTCCTTTGCAAAGGTGTGGAGGGAGGTCGGTGATGACAGAAGTGAACCTCTATTTCTGACACCTCCACCAGGCTTAGCTCTATATATAGCAGCCAGGAGCCAGTCCTTAGGAGCACAGGCTGGTCCTACAGCTTCCTGGCTGTGGAATGTTTGGCAAGCTGCTTACCCTCCCTGAGCCTTCATGTCATACTCTGTGAAATTGGGATGATGCTCACCTCAGAATTCCTGTAAAGATTAAATAACAGAATATAAAGAAAATGCTTAATATAGTGCCAGACACATGACTTAAGTTTAAGTGTTCAATAAATGGTCATTATTATTATTCATGATGAAATTGTTATCATCGCATGAGAGATTCTTTCAGGCTTACCTGAGTCCTACCCTTTTCAGTCATTTCAGACCTTGTCATTGGACAAAATTAATTGTTGATGTTCTAGTGACATAATTCGCAGGGCCTAGGCTGTTCTGCAGGCTGCCTAACAGGAGCTTTGACACTATGACACGCCTGTCTGAGACGTGGTGTCTGCAGTGGCCTTGAACTCATGCAGACTATCCATGTAGTTCAGATAGTTCATGAACTCCTGTGAGCATTCCAGTGAGTCAGGCTGTGGATTTGAAATCCTAGAAGTGGAGACAATAGGGCCGGGCGTGGTGGCTCATGCCTGTAATCCCATCACTTTTGGGGGCCGAGGTGGGCAGATTACCTGAGGTCAGGAGTTCAAGACCAGCCTGGCCAACATGGTGAAACCCCATCTCTCCTAAAAATACAAAAATTAGCTGGGCGTGGCGCACATACCTGTAATCCTAGCTACTCAGGAGGCTGAGGCAGGAGAATCACTTGAACCCAGGAGGCGGAGGTTGCAGTGAGCCCTGATCGCACCACTGCACTCCAGCCTGGGTGACAGAGTCTAAAAAATAAGTAAATAAATAAATAAAAGTGGAGACAATAGATGATGAAGAAACGTTAATTGTGAGAGTCCCCAGGGCTATTGCATCAAGCAAAGGTGCTTAGGGAAAAGGCAGGTTGAGGAGGCCCTGACCCTTCTGGAAACATCAGTCATGCCAGGCAGAGGAGTCACTGCTGAGTCAGCAGAAGGGTAAGCTCTGGGTCCCTGTGCTGCTGGGCTCTCTTCATCTTCAGCACCCTGGGGAGGGGGCGTGATGTTTGGGAGCAGGTTGGATTAACAGCGGAAAGCAGAACAGTGCAGAGAGCCAAGCTGTTGCCTGGGACAGGAGGCCTCTAAGAAAGTGTTCCCCCAGCCTTGCTCCTAATTACTTGAAACATGCTTCCTAAGTCACTGCCTTGTAAAATGGGCAGAAGATCACTGGCCTGCACTCAGGTTGGAGATGAGATAACCTTTCTGAAGATCTCAAATGAGCCTTCACTTCTCATCTGTAAACTCGGGCTGATATATCTAGTCAGGGTGTTTAATTGCAAGAAATAGAGACCTACTCTGGCTAATTGAAGCAGAAAACG
This sequence comes from Nomascus leucogenys, assembly GCF_006542625.1. Classification (NCBI taxonomy): domain Eukaryota; kingdom Metazoa; phylum Chordata; class Mammalia; order Primates; family Hylobatidae; genus Nomascus; species Nomascus leucogenys. The sequence continues at coordinate 61,801,980 of NC_044382.1, forward strand.
GCTTTGTTAAAAGGAGGATAGGCTGGGCATGGTGGCTGACGCCTATAATCCCAACACTTTGGGGAGCTGAGGCGGGCAGATCACTTGAGGTCAGGAGTTCAAGACCAGCCTGGCCAACATAGTGAAACCTCACCAAAAATACAAAAATTAGCCGGGTGTGGTGGCACACGCCTATAATCCCAGCTGCTTGGGAGGCTGAGGCTGGAGAACTGATTGAACCCAGGAGACAGAGGTTGCAGTGAGTCGAGATCCTGCCACTGCACTCCAGCCTGGGCAGAAGAGTGAGACTCCGTCTCAAAAAAAAAAAAAAAGAAAAAAAAAGGAGGGTGGGCATCTCTTGGAATATCAGGTGCCAGGCCTGACACTGCCGTGTTGGCCTGATGTTAAAACCACCGCTGCCATCCCCCGGCACAGAAGCTGCAGCCAGTATGCCACCCCTGGACGTGGTCACTGGGCACTGCCATCAGGACCTCAGCTGCTGCTTCCCCAGTCCTCATCACAGTGGATTCTGTGTGGTCTTGGCTTCCTCGTGCCACTAGTTTCTAATTAACAACCAAGAACAGAACATGCCCAGGTGCAGTGGCTCACACCTGTAATCCCAGCCCTTTGGGAGGCTGAGGCAGGAAGATTGCTTGAGCCCAGGAGTTCAAGACCATCCTGGGCAACATGGCAAAACCCCGTCTCTACAAAAAACACAAAAAGTAACAAGTCATGGTGATACACGCCTGTAGTCCCAGCTACTCAGGAGGTTGAGGCAGGAGACTCGCATGAACCTGGGAGACGGAGGTTGCAGTGAGATGAGATTGTACCACTGCACTTCAGCCTGGGTGACAGAACGAGACTCTCTCAATAAATAAATAAATAAATAAATAAATAAATAAATAAAAAGAATGGGATGTCTGATTGGAGGAGCCCAGGTCATATACTTTGGCAAAGCTGTAAGCAAAGCTGGGGAAAGATGTTTTCAGTTTCTCTAGTGGGAGGTGGGCTCTGCCTTATAGAAAGGATGTGTTAGCTGCTGGGGGCCAAGAGTGACCAGTGACCACTTCAGATAACAATAATCTTGTGAAACTGTTGTGAGATGATGCACATGGACATTTGACTTGGAGCCTGGCATGGAGGGAACGCAGGGATCTCAGCGATCCCTTGTCGCTGAGATTCTTACCACACTGTAAATGTAAAGCAGTGGTACTCCTCCATTCTTTAAATTTTTGATTTTTCAGCAGGTGAAAGACAAAAGGACCTTGAAAACAGTATGGCTTGCTGCCCTTCCACAGACAGAGGCAGCTCCAGTCCTGCTGCCAGGAGGACAGGTGACTGGGTTTTTCCATTGTGGTGATGAATTGGGCTGAGTCACCATCCTCTCGTGACCATGACTGGGAGCAAGTAAAAAGAACCAGCTGATGGAGTCAGAGGTGCAGATGATGAACCTGGGGCCATTGAATCTTCTTCCCTTAGCAGGGGTGGGGGAGATAGGAACTGTCTCCCCCTCCCCAGGAACACTCCAAACTTCAGAATCTTGAGCCACACTCAGAGAGAGAAGAGAGGCTCCTTTCTTTCCTTTCATAGTATTGATTGAGTGTCTTTTTGGTGCCGTGGGGTTCAATGGAGAACAGAGCTGATCAGGACATTGACCTTGCTTTTAAGGTTCGTGCTCTGATGGAAACCAGCTCAGAGTCCCATAATCTCAGTACCAGACAGACTCTACTAAGATGAGTAATTGATGTTACCATAGAGTGCATTGGAGGCCTGGGGAACTCAGCAAGGGCTTCCTGGAGGAAGAGGCATCTGAGCCCCCAAGTGGTGGAAGATCAGCAGATGGAGATGGGAGGAGGGCGAAAGGGAGAGAACATCCATCCATCCATCTGTCCATCCATCCATCCATCATTCCATCCATCCATCCATCCATCCATCCATCCATCCATCCATCCATCCATCGATCCTACACTGGATCAGCCAGTCCCTGTGCTGAGCTCAGGGAGACACAGAGCTAAGCACATTGCAGCCCTGCCCCTCAACAGGGGCTCCTGAGTTGAGGTGGAGAGGCCTGGGTATGCATGAGCAGATGGTGAGGAAGCTGGAATGAGGAAGCTGGTAGGGAAGAGTGCCCGGCCTCAGCCTGGCTCTGGAATTTCACTAGTTACCAGATTATCTGCTCCCTGCTCCTGGGCCACCGTGGACGACTCACTGGTTTTATTGCAATACCCTTTCTCCCATGATATGTAAAGGCCCTCCGCCCTGCAGGGCCTGCCCTTTGCTATCCTGGTAACTCTGGACACCCCACTGTCTCTTCTGTTCCTGAGGACAGTAGAACCCCCTCCAGTACCATTTGCAAATGTCCCTCCACCTCCCCTGGAAACTTTAGCAGGCTCATGGAAACCCAGTTGGTGCTGAGTCAAGGCAAGAGGTGGAACTGATAATATTTTTTACAAATTATAATAGTTATATATATTTAATGCATAAACCTTACGCAGGGGGAAAATAAAAATCACTAATAATTCCACTGCCTAACAATAGGCAGTGTTAACATTTTGGGGGTATGATCTTCAGTGCTTTATACACACACACACACACACACACACACATATATACAGTGGCCCTCTGTGTCCGTGGGTTCCACATCTCCATGGATACAACCAACCACAAATCAAAAATATTAAAAAAAATAAAATAACTATAAAGTAATGCAAATAAAAAACAATACAGCATAACTATTTACACAGCATTTACATTGTATTAGTTTTTTTTTTTTTTTTTAGATGGAGTTTTGCTCTTGTTGCCCAGGATGGAGTGCAATGGCATGATCTTGGTTCACTACAACCTCCACCTCATTTCAAAGCCTGGGGCTTTGTTTTGATTTTGTTTTGATCTTGTATTATGGTGTGCGTGTGGTTTTATTGTTTGTTTGTTTGTTTTTGAGATGGAGTCTCCCTCTGTTGCCCACGCTGGAGTGCAGTGGCTTGATTTCGGCTCACTACATCCTCCACCTCCCAGGTTCAAGTGATTCTCCTGCCTCAGCCTCTGGGGTAGCCAGGACTACAGATGTGTACCACCACATCCAGCTAATTTTTGTATTTTTAGTAGATACGCGGTTTCACCATGTTGGCCAGGCTGGTCATGAACTCCTGACCTTAAGCAGTCCACCCACCTTGGCCTCCCAAAGTGCTGGGATTACAGGCGTGAGCCACTGCGCCCAGCCCGATCTTTGTTATGGTTATGTAAGATGTTATCATTGGGGGAAATTGAGTGAAGGATACACTGGACCTCTCTGTACTACTTTTTTTTGCAACTTCCTGTACATCTACAATCATTTCAAAATAAAACAACAACAACAACAAAAATTGAGGCAGGCCTGGGAATGAACTATTTGACCTCAGTTTCAGAAGCTTCTGTTTTAAACTCTACACTTTGTCACATGGACCAGAGCTAAGGTTTCCTTGTCTCAGTTTCCCCTGAAGGGTGGGACTTGGTCTAGGGAAAAGCACCCCTCGTGGAGAGTGGCGGGTGAGCCTCCAGGCTGTCCTCCATCATAGTGCTCCTGCAGCCCAGGTGTGTGCTTGAGGGGCTGACCTACCCTGCGGGAGGGGAGAACCTGAAGGGGAAAAAGGGCAGGCACGGTTTCCCTTGTGGGCTCCAGGGAGTTTCTAGGACAGCTAGGAATCTGGCAGAAAGCAGGCAAAAAGATGAGATTTGCTCTTTGGAGCTGGGCAAAGCCTTCTCTTTCCTTAGGAAAAGCCGTATGTCCAGAGAAACCTCTGTCCTGAAGAGCTAGAGAGGGGCCCCCATTTGGCAGGCTCATCCTTCTTGGGTTGTCATTGGCCCAGCCTCATCTTGGGCCTGAGCTAAAGCCACCCACAGAGCTGGGCATGGGCCACTCCCCAGACCTGGGGCAGACTCAGCTCTATGGCTCACCATCCAGGGGCACTCTCCGTTCTCAGGGGCTGCAGTTTCCCCAGTATCCTGAGCACCATGACAACAGGGTTGGGTTGAATCAGAGGTTTCAATCAAGTTTCCAAATAACAGAAACTGGGGAGCCAACTTAGAATGCTGGCTTGAGAGTCCCCAAGATCACCCTCAGGCTTCGTGATTTGCTAGGACTCACAGAACTCAGAAAAGCCATTGTATTCGTGTTTATCATTTATTGTGGTGTAAGGATACAGATCAAAATCAGTAAACAGAAAAGGTACAAAAACAAAGTCCCAGGGATATCAGGTGCATGCTTACAGGTGTCCCTTCCTAGTGGATTCACCTGGGAACAAACTAATTCTTCCAGCAACAATGTATGACAACATATGCAAGGTGTTACCAACCAGGGAAGCTCACCCAAGCCTTAGCATCCAGGGTTTTTATTGAGTCAATCATGTAAGTATGCATCACTCATGTGACCAACCTTAGCCACCAGTCTCCAGGCCCCCAGAGATCAAACTGATACAGTGGTGTCAGACAGACAAAAACAGGCATTCATCACAAGTTACATTGTTAGCATAAACTCTGGTCAAACTGATACAGTGTGGCACGAGGCCCCAGACATACAAAAACATTGTTATCAAACAATTTGAGCAATACCAGCCTGCTGAGCTAACTCTTTACTGTTCAGATGCTAATCATTTATTTTACCTAATACACACACAAATCATCTGTTATCACCATGATTTCATAAAAGAAAGATTTAATGCCAAGAAGGTAGTTTGGATTTTATGACAGTGTGGGTGGAGGTCTGTGCTCTCCAAGAGAAAACAGTTGGCTTGATGTCGCTATGAAAATGAAGGGACCAGAAGCCAAAAGTGTACACCGTGAATCCGACATGGGCTTTTTTTCTTGTTTGTCTGCACAGCTTTGTCTCCAGTCAAGGAAGGGATGAGCTGAGAGGCTCAGCCCTCCCTCCGCTCCTGTGCTGGTTCTGAGTCAGATGTCCCTACTCTTGGGCAGGACCAGGCCCTGCTGGGGATGGGAGGGCACGGTGTGGAATCCTCCTCCCTTAAGCATCTAAGCCTGTTTGTCCTTTCTTTTCTTGGAACTCGTTACTGTTACAACTTATTCTGGCAAAGAAGGGAGTCTGTTCTTTTTTAGCAAGTGCTCTGGCCTCTGCCCTGCCCCTTGCCCCAGGCTCTGGTCCCTACTAGGCTGACTCTATGACTCTAGGATAGAACAGCTATTCTTTTTTTTTTTCTTTTTCTTCTTTTTGAGACAGGGTCTCATTCCATTGCTCAGGCTGGAGTGCAGTGGTGTGATCATAGTCAATCGATCTTCCCACCTCAGCCTCCTGAGTTGCTGGGACTACAGGTGCATGTCACCACACCTGGCTAGTTTTTGTATTTTTTGTGGAGATAGGGTTTCCCTATGTTGCTCAGGCTGGTCTCAAACTCTTGAACTCAAGCGATTCTCCTGCCTCAGCCTCCCAAAGTGCTGGGATTACAGGCATGAGCCTCTGCGCCTGGCCAGAACAGCTATTCTTCTAAGGTCCCAACCCATCCTGCTTTCCTCACCTATATCCTCCATGCATAGAGCTGAGCATTAAAGGCCTAGGCTGCTGGTCTGTGCAGGCTTCATGGCTTGGAGACAGACAGCCCTGGGTTCCACCATCCACTACCTGGGTGACCTTGAGCAAGTAACCTAACCTTGCAGATCTCTTTGTTTCTCAAGTGTGTCTAATGATAAAGCTTTGAGGAATTAGTGAGTGGGTAACAGCCCAGGGCCTGGTGCCCAGTTTGAATCCATTGATTGGTAGCTGTGAGGACGATGAATCACGTAGTTTGAGGTACAAAACGTGGGGGCAAAGAGAATCCTTGTGATGAGTGCAGTAGGTGCTGTGACACATCCAGCTGCCTTGGAACTGGGTGCTGAGAAGTCAGGGGGATCCTGGGGCTTCAAGACTTCTGGGGAGGGAGCACAACTCATGCACATGACAAGAAGAGAGCTAGTGGGGCTTTGGGGTCGTGAGGACTGAGGGGCTTGTTCACCGTGGGGTCTTTACATGTGCATTCTGTCCGGAGACCTCTTCCTTCCATTTTCTACACCTCCTCTGGCTAATCCCATTTATCTCTGGAGTGTCCATTTAGACCTCAACTAACCCCTTCATTCCCTGACTCGCCTCCTCTGGGCCCCCTTTGAGCCCCATGCTCAGTTGTAATAATAATCTGCCATTTATTGTGCCAGGGATAACGCAGAGGGCATTATCTACAGATGTTATCTCCTTTGACTCACTCAATATTTAGAGAGCTAGCTGTAGCTTTATTTTTCTGATTTTACAGATGAAGAAACAGATACACAGAAGTGAAGCAAGTGGCTCAACCACCCTTCGTCACTCCATACAGTGGTTGTCTTTGTGCAATTTCATCTGTGCCCTGAACGATGAGCTTCCTGAGGGCACGGAAGCTTGATCACTGTTTAGCCCCAGATACTTAGTATGGGCTCAGTAGATGGGAGCCCTCCACCAGTCCTTGCTGAATGAATGAATGAGTAGATGAATGTTTGTAAAGTGGCAATGCAAGCTGGGAATACCATGGACCATGGACAATAAATATTAATACCTGTGGTGGGCAGAATAACCCCCACCCCCCCAAATGTTAATTCCTGGAAACTATGAATATGTTATGTTACTTGGCAGAGGGAAAGGAAGGTTACAGATGGAATGAAAGTTGCTAATCAGCTGACTTTAAAATAGGGACATGATCCTGGATTATCTAGGTGGGGCCAAAGTAATCATGGGGGTCGTAAAAGTGGAAGAGGGAGGCAGGAGGGAACAAAATAAATGGCAGTGTGAAAAGGATGTGGCTTGACAATATTGCTGGACTAGAAGCCAAGGAAAGCATGCAGCCTCTAGAAGCTGCAAAAGGGATGGAAGGGGATTTTCCCCTACAGCTGCCAAAAGAAGGGCAGCCCTGCCAACATCTTGATTTCAGCCCAGAGAGACCCATTTCAGACTGAGGACCTCCAGAACTGTAAGCAAATATATTTGTGTTGTTTTAAGCCACAAATGTGATTTTTTTTTTTTTTTGATGGAGTTTTGCTACGTTGCCCAGGCTGGAGTGCAATGGGGCAATCTTGGCTCACTGCAACCTCCGCCTCCTGGGATCAAGCAATTCTCCTGCCTCAGCCTCCCAAGTAGCTGGGATTGCAGGCATGCACCACCATGCCCCGCTAATTTTTTTTTGTATTTAGTAGAGATGGGGTTTCACCATGTTAGTCAGGCTGGTCTCGAACTCCTGACCTCAGGTGATCCACCCGCCTCCGTCTCCCAATGTGCTGGGACTACAGGCATGAGCCACCACACCTGGTCCACAAATGTGATTTTTGACAGCTTCCATTAAAAAAATGAATATAATGCCCTATCCATGATGCCAAGAATCACATCTGACCCTTATTGGTCACTTATCATATAATGGTTGAATTGCACTGGAGTATTGCTATAAGCACCCACTTACTATCAGGAAAGATGCATAACAAAAAAGCGCTTTTAAAAAAAATTTGTATATTGAGGTCTAATGGGAGGTCTCAAGGTGGGTCAGAATTTGGTTCTGAGACAGAACCATTGGCTCAGCAGGTTGGGCTGGATGGATCACAGAGAGTGACACCAGGGGCCTTCTAGGGAAGGGAGTCACAGGCTGGTGAGTGAGCAGTGATGCTGGACAGGTAGATGTCAGCATCCTGGGACCACCTATGGCCTCAGGCCTGGGGTCCCTGCATAATCATTAGGGCCACCATGCATTGAGTCTAGACCCTCTGCCAGACAGGATCCTAAGCCCCCCACAACATCAGCCCAACAGCCCATTCTGTAGGCAACACGATGTTTCCTGCCTGCCAGAGGAAAGAACAGCCAGCCCTCATGTACTCCTCCACCGTGCCGGACACTGTTCCAAGAGTGGCACATCCTTAGCCCATTCAGTCCTCGTAACAGCCCCATGTGATGGCTCCCATCATTGTCCCCAGTTTACAGATTAGGAAACTGAGGCCTAGAAAGGAAGTCACTTGCCCACTCGCATAGCCAGTAATTGGGTCTGAACAAAGGCACTGTGGGCCCAGGGTCTCTGTTCTTTTTCTTTTTCTTTTTTTGAGGCAGGATCTCCTACTGTCACCCAGGCTGGAGTGCAGTGGTGTAATCATGGTTCATTGCAGCCTCAATCTCCTGGGCTCAAGGGATCCTCCCACCTCAGCCTCCAAGAGTACTGAGATTACAGGCCTGAGCCACCACACTCAGCTGTGGGTCTCTTAACTACTATGCTTTACTGCCTCTCTAGATGGAATAATAATTATATCATAATTATATATCTGTTAATGTAATAGTATAAACATTTAATAATTATAGTACCAAAGTATGCCATTTTAGCACATTGGTTATTTTGAACTGAAGTCAACTAAGAAGCAGATACAAGGAAAACTCTCTGGCCTCCCCCTATTTGCCTAAAAGCAGGATATAAATTTGTAAAAGTAGCTCTTCTTCACTCTCTGCCAGGAAGAACAGAAGTTAATCAACATAGATAACTTTGGACCCTTAGCCCAGAGAGGGCACCAGAGGAATCTACAAAACAAACCTGACTCACCCACCCTATCTTCCTTTAGTTTCTCCATATATTTACCCTCCCACAGCTTGCCTCCCTAGAAGCTCTAAGTCTTTTCACTTTGTCTTGTCACTTCTCTAATAATTTATTGTTCTTTTGTCAAGATGCTGTATAAGCCCAAGTTCTAGCCACTCCTTTCAGTTACTCATCCCTGAGTATTCCCATGTGTATGCATGATGCACATGTTAATAAACTTCTGCTTGTTTTTTTTTCTTGTTAATCTGTCTTTTGTCAGCCTTGTTTACAGGACCCCAGCCAGAAAATCTAGGAGGACGGAAGGAAAAGGGATCTTTTTTTCCTCCCCTACAATACCATCTCCCATTTGGATCAGGCCTTTCTGTTGATGACACATTCTCCTGTTTTCTCTTGTCATCCTCACAGTGGTCGGTTATGATGATGAGTGCCCTTGGCTCACATTTTGCGAAACGGAGCCCAGAGAGGGAGACACCCACCCATCCACCATCTGAGATGAGGGTGGGATTCCTTCTGGGGTCTCCTGCCTCCAAGTCCAGAGTCGCCCACTCCCACTGGCTGCCCCCGTCTTGTCCTGGTGCATTATTTATGGGCCATTACCCACCTCCTGCAGGCGTCCAGATGCTGCCTGCCAGAGCTGTGACCTGAGTGTCCCCTGGAGAAGATCAATGGCAGCCCCCCAACCCCCTGCCAGCCCCACTCTCTGCTCTCCTCTCCAGCTGCTCCCTCTTTGGGTCTCTGCAGGCTCCTGGTGTGTGGCACAGCCTGTCCCCTGTCCCATCCGCCAGAACCACCTTGTGAGCAGGTTCCTCTTTGCCAAGCCAGCTGACATATTCAGCAGGCTCCTGACTTGCTGAGCAAAGCAAGGGTAGTGGTGAATTCCAAGCTTGCCATGCCCTCACCCTGACATGTGCAGGGGTGGCATAGAGGGTGTGGATGGTGTGTGTGCATGTGCATGTATGTGTGTCTTGAGAGGAGGGTGTGTGTGTGTGTGTGTGTGTGTGTGTGTGTGTTGTATGTGGGAGGGGGGGTTTAAGCACTCATGGTTGAACCCATTTGCATTGCCTCTTCTGAGTCTCGTAACTGAAAGTGTAACCAGCAAGGGCCATTTTCTTCCTCCCTGTCACCCGGGGGGTGGGAAGAGGTGCTTAGATCTAGAGTTAAGGTTGGGAACAGGGCCCCTGGGGACCCTGGCATCTCACAGCTTTGGAGCTGTGTGACGTTGAGCAAATTGCTGAATCTCTCTGAACATTATTTTCCTTCTCTTTATGTCATTGAATCATGATGAAGATTAAATGAGAGTGCATAGAACACAGTCAGCACAGAGCCTGAGGGACAGCAAACACTGAAAATGAGCTTTTGACGATGCATGTGTTTGGATCACAACCTCGTGGAAGAAAGAACACTAGGAGGAGAGGAGAAGCCCAGGGTTCCACAGGCAGAATTTGTTGGGCTTTAGGCAGGAGTTGGGTCATCTTCACCTCAGTTTCCATGTCTATAAAATGGGCAATAGCTGAATTGAGCAGTTGCTTAAAACCATGGCTAACATTATGGAATTCTAGAAAATAAAAGTGAAAACCCCAGGTCATCGCCGAAGTTTCCCCTTCTTGAATTGAACTCTTCCCTCCCATTTCCTCAGATTTGAAGGCATTTGGCAAGTGTTAGCACATAAAGCCGAAGGACAGCCATCTTGGTTTCTTCTCCCTACTTTAAAGCCCCTGGTTGAAAGTCTCAGAATCATCTGGAGACCTTGTGACTCACAAAGCCCCTGAGTCCTGACCCTGGGACCCTTGTTGGTTGGGGACAAGGGCACCAAAGCACCTGTATGCTTAATAAGTTTCCCGAGTGATTCCAAAGCAGATGGCCACTGTGAGAAATTAGAGACCAAGTGCTCTATTGGGGATTGTCCAGATACCCCTGGGAAGAGTCCTAGACTTCCAGAGTCCTGTCTCCAGGCTCCTTCTCCTCTATCCTAAGACCCTGAGAATTAAGGGAACGAGCTTTCCCAGACCTCACCATCTCTCTCTTCCTCTTATTGGGCATCGTTGATCTCTGTATTTTGATCAATTTCCAATCACCATAACTCTTCTTGGATCCAGGTCAATTGACGTTGGTTCTGCAGATGCCTCACCCTGGAGGCATAGGTGAGTGAAGCTGGATCTACATCAAAGTCTTCCCCAGACTCGGGAGCACAACTTGAAAAGTCTGCTGTTCGCGTGATGAGACAACTTAGGTAACAGTGTGATTGGTGTCCAGGAAGCCACAAGCCCCAAGTGCCAGCATTTTGTCATTGCATCCTGTGCCTGGTTGGGCTAGTGGGAGCCTGGTAAATGGGAGGCAGAGGAGGAGAATAGTCTTGCAGCAATAGCTAACTGGTTTACCAGGAGCACCCCCCACCCACACACCACTGCCTTTTATTTTTTCTTAAGAGATTCTGGAGGCCGGCTTCGTCTGCTTTAAATCTCATTGTGTGATTTCTTTCCTATAGTGAATCAGCAAGAGTCTAAGGTCTCAAGTGATTTCAGTGACCTTCACCACATTCAATGCCCTCTTAATCCAGAATCAACTGTGCCCCTTGTGAACACACACCTGCCCTTCTTCCGTCTCATTCTTCATAGGAACAGGCACAATCATCATCAACAAGCCTCGAAGGCTCACCATGGACTGCAAATCCATCTGAAAGGTTCTAGATAGTTGTCACTACAATCCCATCAAGTAGGAATTTACATTATCCCCATTTTACAGATGAGAAAACCAAGGCTTGAGGAAGTTAAGACTTAACTTGCTGACAGTCTTACAGCTGGTCAGTGGTGGAGCAAAGACTCGAGCCTGGATCTCTAAGCCCATACCTTTAACCACTCTGCCGAAGAGCCTTTTCATATTGGTAGAAATGCCTGGTTTCATAGGATAGCCCCTCACCCAAGCCCTCTTCTGTACACCCCTTCCCCTTCTAGCTATCAGTCCTGCAGCCGTTCCCATTTGCAATGAATGTACTCCATCCCTACTGCCTGGAGTTAATTATTTCAAAAAGACATTTGGAAACTCAGCCCTGCTGAGTCTAATGTGTTCCCTTTTGCTAATTCAATAATCCCGTTTTTCAAATATGAGTGTGTTTTTTAAACTTGTCTTTGGACTGATTACTCAGCAGATATTATCTGATCATTGTTTTCTTCTTTGAACTCATGCTCACACAAACCCGATGGATTTCAGAGCGGAGACCTGTGATTTATGACTGGGGTGTCTATTCACCAAGGGCAAGGCCTTGGCTCTGTGTATGCTGAGGCTCAGCAATCAGCCGGGACATAAGAGGGCCAGTCTGAAACTGTGAAAAATGTAACCTACCAGATCATGGCAGAAAGAAGCAGCTTGAGCTCCTACTGGTGCATTTGGTTCACCAAATGCTAAGAGTGGTTATATCCAGGTGGTGGATTTTAAGGGAATTTTTAGTTTCTTCTTTATACTTATCTGTTTTATTTTCCACTGTAGTTTCCAAAGTGTGTATAATTTTAATAATAAAATAAGAATACATGTATTGTGATTAAGGCAGGCGCAATAGCTCATGCCTGTAATCCCAGCACTTTGGGAGGCCAAGGCAGGCAGATCACTTGATGTCACAAGTTTGACACCAGCCTGGCCAAAATGGTGAAACCCCATCTCTACTAAAAATACAAAAAAAATAGCCTGGCATTGTGGTGGGCGCCTGTAATTCAAGCTACTCAGGAGGCTGAGGCAGGAGAACCACTTGAACCCGGCAGGCGGAGGTTACAGTGAGCCCAGATCGTGCCACTGCACTTCAACCTGGGTGATAGAGCAAGACTTCATCTCAAAAAACAACAACAACAAAACCACAAAAAACAAACCAACATTTATTGTGATTAAAAATAAAGTTAATTCAATAAGATAAATATGATCCTTTAGGCAAAGCCTCAGATGAGTCTGGCTTTTATGAATTTGTTAAAGCCATTCCCAGAAGCAGACCCCTCTGAAAATGAGCAGAACTCGATGCAAAAAGAGAAAACAAGACCAAGGCTATTAATTATGTTCACATATTTCTAAAAATAGAATGAAACTTGAGTTTTTAAAATGTAAGCTTTATCATTTGTTAAATCTTAGACATCACTTTTGTTTACCCTCGGACATGACTTACATAAATTTGCAAGTGGACTGTAGCGTGGATCTGTTTGTGTGTTTTTCATTCAACAAACATGGATTGAGCTTCGCCCTATTCAAGTCAGTATTCTAGGCTTAAAGGATTCGAGAAGGAATGAGGATGGAGCCTCAGGATTGAACACCTCCTAGTCTAGGGGGAGACAGTTATGCAAACAGTTACACAATTTGACAAGTGCTCTAGGAGTGCAATGGGGAAGACCAAAAGAGGCAATCTTTGCTCTGCCTGAAGAAGTCAAGGAAGGCTTCACAGAGGAGGTGACTCACACTTAGAATAGGAGTTTTCCAGGTAGAGAAAATGGGGAAGACATTCTGGGCAAAGGGAAGAAGATACGAAAAATTACCTGGGGATGATGGTGATAGGAAAAGCTTGTGTCCATGAAATAGCAAGTTGCCGGTTGTGACTACAATTTAGAGTATACGGCATGCATTTGTAGACGTTGGTTGGATGGTTAGGACATTGAATGATGGACTAAGAGGTTAACTTGAAGATAGGGAACTATTAAAAGGTTTTAAGCAGGGAAATGGCATGATTAGATTTGCCTTCTAGAATGGCTGCTCAATGGATACATCAATGAAGGTCCACCTGGGAGACAGAAATCACATCACTTATTTGGACAGAGGGAATTTAATGTAAAGAATTATGAACTAGGTCGACCTGTCTGTCTGTCTGTCTGTCTGTCTGTCTGTCTGTCTGTCTATCTATCTATCTATCTATCTATCTATCTATCTATCTATCTATCTAATCTGTCCATCCCCCTATCTGTCACATGTCATTCATTAAAGCTCACTATTTTTTCAGTTTTTTCTTTTTTTACTTTTATAAATTTAAGGGTACAATTGCAATTTTGTTACACATATATTTTGTACAGTGGTGACAGCTTGGCTTTCAGTGTATTTATCACTCGAATAACGTACCAGTTATTGTACCCATTTTTTTCTTTTAATATGAACTTTACAAATAAATGCAAAAATCTTAAATATACATTTGCTAAGTTTTGACAGATGCATACACCTGTGTAACTAAAATTTCTATTGAAATATGAGACATTACCATCACCTGAAAAAGATCCTTCATGCCCATTCACAGGCAATCCCTGCTTTCACGGAGACAACAACCACTATTCTAGTTTTTTCCACCATAAATTAGTTTAGTTGAGGTTTCTCAACCTCAGCACTATTGACATTGTGGCCCAAATAATTGCTGGTTGTTGGGAATTGTCCTGTATGTTATTTAGCCTATCCTAGAACGTCATACAAATGGAATATACTTTTTTGTTTGGCTTTTTTCACTTAATGTAATGTTGATGAGTCTTCCATGTTGTTTTGTATATCGCTGCCTGTTCTTTTTTTTTTTTTTTTTGAGACGGAGTCTCACTCTGTCACCCAGGCTGGAGTGCAGTGGCGTGAACTCGGCTCACTGCAAGCTCCACCTCCTGGGTTCACGCCATTCTCCTGCCTCAGCCTCCCAAATAGCTGGGACTACAGGTGCCCGCCACCACACCTGGCTATTTTTGTGTGTGTGTGTTTTTAGTAGAGACGGGGTTTCACCATGTTAGCCAGGATGGTCTCTATCTCCTGACCTCATGATCCGCCCACCTCAGCCTCCCAAAGTGCTGGGATTACAGGCATGAGCCACTGTGCCCGGCCTGGTCCTTTTTTATTGCTGAGTGGTATTCCATTGTATGGCTAGATCACAGTTTGTTTATCCATACTCTTGTTAATGAACACCTGGGCAATTTCCAGTTTTTTGTTATTGTGAATAAAGCTGCTATGAACATTCATGTACAATTTTCTTTGGTGAGCATATGTTTTAATTGTTATTAACTAATTAGCTAAGAGGAATTTCTGGGTCATAAGGTATAATTAGTTTAGTTTAGTTTTGTTTTGAGACAGGGTCTCACTCTGTCACCCAGGCTGGGGTGATCCTGGCTCACTGCAGCATCGACCTCCCAGTCTGAAGCAATCCTCCCACCTCAGCCTCTCAAGTAACTGGAACTACAGGTGTGCACCACCACTTCTGGCTAATTTTCATATATTTTTCTAGAGACAGGGTCTCCCTATGTTGCCCAGACTGGTCTCAAATTCCTGGGCTCAAGTAATCCTCCTGCCTCAGCCTCCCAAAGTGTTGGGATTATAGGCATGAGCCACCATGCCCAACCTGTAATTAGTTTTATAAAATACCACCACAACTTTCTCCCAAGTGATTGAACCATTTTCCATTCCCATAAACGAGTTCTGAGATTTCCAGTAGCTCCACCTCCTTGCTAACATTTTGTCTTGCTTTTTTTTTTTTTTTTTTTTTTTTGAGATGGAGTCTCCCTCCATTGCCCAGGCTGGAGCACAGTGGCGTAAACTCAGCTCACTGCAACCTCCACCTCCTGGGTTCAAGCGATTCTCCTGCCTTAGCCCCCTGATTAGCTGGGACTACAGGCATGCGCCACCACACCTGGATAGTTTTTTCATATTTTTAGTAGAGACGGGGTTTCACCATTTTGGCCAGGCTGGTCTCAAACTCCTGACCTCGTGGTCCCCCCGCCTCAGCCTCCCAAAGTGTTGGGATTACAGGCATGAGACAACGCACCTGGCCTGTCAGTCTTTTTAATTTAGCTTTTCTGGTGAAAGTAACATAGTTTTTTTATTATGGTTTAAATGTGCCTTTCCCCGATGAGTAATGATGTTGAACTCTTGTTTCTATTTGCCATTCATAGATCTTCTTTTGTGAGTCCTTTGTTCAAATATTTTCCTCATTTTTTACTGGATTGCTTGAGACAGGGTCTCACTCTGTCATCTAGGCTGGAGTGCAGTGGCATGAACTCGGCTCACTGCAGCCTCAGCCTCCTGGGATCAAGCAATTTTCCCACCTCAGCCTCCCAAGTAGCTGGGACTACAGGCACACACCCCCACACCCGGCCAAATTTTGTATTTTTTGGCAGAAACAGGGTTTCACTATGTTGGCCAGGCTGGTCTTGAACTCCTGGGCTCAAGTGATCTGCCTGCCTTGGCCTTCCAAAGTGCTGGAATTACAGGCGTGAGCCACTGTGCTGAATAAAGAGCCTTTAAAGTTTTTAAAGCCTTTTACATTTTATGATTAATCCTTTGATCCATATATTCCACTTTTTTTTTCTAGACAGAGTCTCTCTCTATTGCTGGAGTGCAATGGCTCAATCATGGCTCAGTGCAACCTCAACCTCCTAAGTTCAAACAATCCTCCCATCTCAGCTTCCTGAGTAGCTGAGACTACAGGTATGTGCCACCATACCAACTAATTTTTTAATTTTTTGTAGAGATATGGTCTCACTATATTGCCCAGGCGGGTCTTAAACTCCTGGTCTCAAATGATCCTCCCACTTCAGCCTCCCAAAGTGTTGGGATGACAGGCGTGAACCACAGTGCCTGGCCCATATATTCCACTTTCTATGTCCCTCTTGGTTCGAGCCAGATCCAAGAGCACAGGGACTTCTGGGTCAGGCATTTAGGTGGTGTCTTAGCCAATTTTCTGTTGCTATAACTAAATACCACAGACTGAGTAATTTATAAAGAATAGAGGTTTATTTAGCTCATGGTTCTGGAGGTTGGGAAATCTAAGGGCGTGACGGCAGCTTCGGGTGAGGGCTTTGGTACTGCATCATAACATGGCAGAAAAGTGAAGGGCAAGAGAGCATGTGTGAAAGAACCTGCAAGAGCTAGCCAGGCTCATTTTACAACAATCCACTCTTGGGAGAATTAACTCACTCCTGCAATAAGGGCATTAATCTATTCATGATTCATGTGGACTCCACCCTCATGACCCAATCCCCTCCTAAAGGCCCCACTTCTTAATATTATTACATTGGCAATTAAGTTTTCAACACATGAACTTTTAGGGGATGCATCCAAACCACAGCAGGCGGCATCCATCCCCCCCCCCTCCCTGCTGAGCCTCAGAGCTACACAGGTGGCTGTGTCAGGATGTCCTCATTCTGGAGAGACATGAGCATTCACCTGAGTCATCAAGCTGCAATTATGTGTCCACTCTGAAGGGACAGAGAATTTGTCTGCTCACCATTGACCACCAAACCCCCTCTCTGGCTTCCAGGTCTGGTAAAAAACTAGCTTTTGTCCTAGTCCTTATTAGACTTTGAGAAAGTCTCAGCCCTTATCTGAGCTCCCTGATCTGTAAAAGGAGAGATCTCTGACATGAGGCAGCTCAGCCTAGTGATTAATCATGAGGCTGTGGGTTCAGACATCCTGCCTGGTTCAAATCCTGCTCTGTCTCTGCACCCAGTGCAAATTCATCCATCTTTGTGCTTTGGTTTCCCCATCAACGAAGTGGGATTAACAACAGGGCCAACTTCGGAGATAAGACTCGTATAGCTCTGGCTCACAGCACTCAACAGTTTCTAGCTGGTTCTCTTGCCTGCAGCACGTCCTTGAATGAACACAACAGCCCTGGGTGGTCAGAACTATCATTGGCCTCATTGTACAAGTGAGAAAATCCAAGGCTGAGAACATTAGGGACTTATCCAAAGTCCTAAGACTGAAAAGTGGCAAAGCTGGGATTGAACTTCAAAGGTTGTGAAGCTCTTGGGGAAAAGAAATCATTGAAAAAGCTGTGCTGTATTATCCCACACCCTCTTCTCACTCCCTAGAATACCATAGCCAAGAAGAATATTTAAGGTTTAATTTCACAGGCAAAAGAAACAAGCCCAGAATCAGAGTAGCCACTGTCTCCCACCGCAAGATGAGGGATGCTCTGGGGATGAGAAGGACCCTGGGGGAGCCAGACAGGCTGGGTGGGGACAAACCAAGGCAGAGGCTGCCAGCTGGTGGCCCCAAGTCTGTTGCAATCCAGGGATGCATTTATTTATTTATACGACTTAAAAAATTTTTTTTTACTATTAATATATTAATCTGCTTTACTCAAAGTTTTTTTTTAAAATAATCGCAAACATTAAAAAATCAAGATTTCTCTCTCTCTCACGTACATCACATGCACATGCACGCACACAATCTAGATCTCTGGCTTCTCATGAAAGCTCAGAAGATTTGGCAACACTGGGTAGCCACTGGCTGGAGCTCACAGCAGCTGGCTTTATGAGGCATGAACACCTGGGTCCCCACAGTCCCCACCCCTTGCTGTCCTTTATACCTGGCTCACTGATATCATCCACCTGATCCTGGAAGGCACTGGGTTTCAGACCTCTGACTGTCAGGTTTCAATGCTGCCATTCTCAGCTGGGGGCTTTCTCAGACAGGGTTCTTATCCTGGTGGCCACGGGTAAAAAGTGAGGGAGCCTGTGAATTTGGATGGGTGTACTAATCACATGTTTCTGATGTTTTGACATCTGAGACTTTCCTGGCCCTGGGGAGACTCCCCCTTGCAGGGCCAGCCAATTCCTAGTGATAGGAAATGACTTTCCTAACCTCCAGAGCCCGAACACCACAGCCACCTGCTGCACTGGGCTTTTACACGCTGGGCCACTCTTCTCCTGCCCTAATCACCTCCAGACAACTAGAGACGGCCCCTATGCCCTAGTACCCCCGAAATTATTCAAACTGGCAAATTCTAAGCCTGTCTCACCCATTCCTTCCTGCAAAAACCACAATAAAGGCCCTGGCCCAGTTTTCCTCCCATTTGCTTTGCTTCCTGACCAACCCCATGTTGTCCTGTGTGGCGTAGTGTGCCTCCTCCTCTGGGATCTGTGAGTAGCAAGCTATCATTTCAACAGCAGTCAGCTCCTGATCTGTTGGCGTCACCATAGCTAAATGATAATAAAACCTACGTTTAAAGCAATGGACAGAAAAGTGTCCATCTTTCTTTTCACTAACCTCTAACTGCAACTATTTCCTTCAATTATCACTGTAGCGACAAACCACAGTAGTGTTAACAGTGTCAGCTGTAAGAATTAAAGAAAGAGGAAAGAAACATGAAAGGTAGCTTGGCAGTTAAGACAAGTTTATTTTAGAGAAAACAAACCTGAGAGGGGCGTTTGGTCAAGTTAGTTTAGAGGCACACTTTTTTTACAGACTAAGAGTTTTTAGGATTCAGGGTGGGAGAGTTTATTACAGGCTTGGACTGCTTTTGTGTTTTTTTGTTGTGCTTATTCGGGAGAGAGAGTTGTGTATCTGTTCCCATACATCTTTCTGCAGCTGCAGGCATACCCCCCCCCC
This sequence comes from Nomascus leucogenys, assembly GCF_006542625.1. Lineage (NCBI taxonomy): Eukaryota > Metazoa > Chordata > Mammalia > Primates > Hylobatidae > Nomascus > Nomascus leucogenys. The sequence continues at coordinate 61,820,831 of NC_044382.1, forward strand.
CCACCCCCAGTCTGCTTTTAGCTTCCCTATTTTAGTGCACCTGAAGAGAAAGAAATGTACTTATTAAGGCCCACTGTTTTACTGGGGCCCATTGTATGAGGATGAAGTTTAGCATTTACCCAAGAGACTTTCCCCCTCCCTCCCTCTGTGCCTCAGTTGTTTTATCTGTGTTTTACTGTTTGGTCTTTCTGGCTGCTTGTAGTTAGAAGGGAAGTGATTTCCTTAAAATGCATAAGGCTAAGAAGGAAGCTGGAGCTTAAAGTGGCGGTGTTTGTCCGAGACGATGGTGCTCCTGCTCTGTCATCAGTGTCTTTGCTCCATTAGAAACCATAAATCAGCCTGGCGCGGTGGATCATGTCTGTAATTCCAGCAATTTGGGAGGCTGAGATGGGAGGATTGCTTGAGCCCAGGAGTTCAAGACCAGCCTGGGAAACATAGGGAGACCCCGTCTTTACAAAAAATACAAAATTAGTTGGGTGTGGTGGTGCATGCCTATAATGCCAGCCACTTAGGGAGGCTGAGGTGGGAGGATCATTTGAGCCCAGGAGGTCAAAGCTGCAGTAAGCCATGATTGTGCCACTGCACTCCAGCCTGAGTGACAGAGCAAGACCCTGTCTCAAAATTAAAATAAATAAATAAATAAATAAATAAATAAATAAATAAATAAATAAATAAAAAATAGGCTGGATATGGTGGCTCATGCTGGTAATCCCAGCACTTTGGGAGACCAAGGCAGGCAGATCACCTGAGGTCAGGAGCTCAAGACCAGCTTGGCCAACATGGCCAAACTCCGTCTCTACTAAAAAATACAAAAATTAGCCAGGCATGGTGGTGCGTGCCTGTAATCCCACCTACTTGGGAGGCTGAGACAGGAGGCAGAACCCAGGAGGCAGAAGTTGCAGTGAGCTGAGATCACACCACTGCACTCTAGCCTGGGTAACAGAGCAAGACTCTGTCAAAAAAAAAAAAAAAAGAAAAAAAAGAAAAAGAAAAGAAGAAGAAGAGGAAGAAGAAGAAGAAAGAAGAAAGAAGATGTCAGTAGATGTAGAGGAAGACCAGAGATTACAGCCAGGAAGAAGGCAGACACCCTGTCCTCCAAACATATCAAGTTTCCTAGAGGAAATAGGCACAAAATTCATGCATTTGATCATTCATCTATTAAAAAAAAATTGGGCTGGGCACGGTGGCTCATGCCTGTAATCTCGGCACTTTGGGAGGCCAACATGGGCAGATCATTTGAGGTCAGGAGTTCGAGACCATCCTGGCCAACATGTTGAAACCCCGTCACTACTAAAAATACAAAAATTAGCCCTCATGGCGGTGTGGGCCTGTAGTCCTAGCTACTCAGGAGGCTAAGGCAGGAGAATGGCTCAAATCCAGGAGGTGGAGGTTGCAGTGAGCCAAGATTCCACCACTGTACTCTAGCCTAGACAACAGAGCAAGTCTCTCTCTCTCTCTCTATATATATATACCTATATCTGTCTCTCTCTATATATACATATATGTATATATACATATGTATATATATACATATATATGCGTGTATATATAGATATATATAGTTAGTGACAGTGAAGTAGCATGGAAACGTGGCAAAAATCTGAATGACAACCTTGGGGTACACTCTGCCAAATGGCATCCCAAGGTCTTGAGAAACTCCTGGATCATAGCCATCTCTATGCTGCTCCTCTGAGAGGTCTACTCGTTCCTTCGTTTGTTCTTTTGTATGTATGAGAGCACCAGTCTATTGAGCACCTCTGGGTGCCAAGTTCTGTTATTTGACTAAGAACAGATCTAGCTCCTTCCTGCCACTCCCCATCTGGACACGAAATTCCTTCCATCACTCTGCCAACCTTCTCTTCTTTCTTTGCCCCTATCTTGATCTAAGAATCCCATTCCTGGGTGGGTTTGGTGTGTTAATGCTGGGTAAGTGAGACTGCCTGGACCTATGGCCATACCAGACAGCTGCTGGGGTGGGGGTGGGGGCAATCGAAGATCTCTAACCTCAAAGGTCCCTCAGGGGGTGCATGGGGGCATCTCCCCTTGGGGTTCCCAAGGATCAATCTGCCAGCTTGTGCAGCGTCCTCAAAAAGGAAGGGGAAAAGGTCATGCTCTATCTGGTATCCACAAAGCCACTTAAATGAGCTCTTTTGTCTGCACTGGATAAGCTCCAACAGTAATCACAAATCTGCCCCTTATCAACAAATCCCTCACCTACCACAAGTAACCAAGTGCGACCTAGAGATGCTGTTGTCTTTTGTTCACACCCTATTTTTTTTAGAAATCGGTACTTGGTTTGTGTATGAACATGTATTATAACTGTTGTATGTGATAAAAATTTAAACTGGCTTATACAGAAAATAATTTGTTTTGTTTTTTTAAAAAGGTCATTTACAGCCAGACGCAGTGGCTCACGCCTGTAATCCCAGCACTTTGGGAGGCCGAGGGGGGTGGATCACGAGGTCAGGAGATCGAGACTATCCTGGCTAACACGGTGAAACCCCATCTCTGCTAAAAAAATATAAAAAAAATTAGCCGGGCATGGTGGCAGGTGCCTTTAGTCCCAGCTACTCAGGAGGCTGAGGCAGGAAAATGGTGTGAACCCGGGAGGCAGAGCTTGCAGTGAGCCGAGATTGCTGCCACTGCACTCCAGCCTGGGTGACAGAGTGAGACTCTGTCTCACAAAAAAAAAAAAGGTCATTTACTCAGTGAACTGAGAGGCCTGGGGATGCATGTTTCAGGCACCGCTGACCCAGAGAAGCCTTGGTTTCTCATCTCTGGCTCTTGCTTCTGTTGTGTTCGCTTCAGTTTCAGGCTCCATTTTGTGGCCAGATGGAGACAGGCATTCTAGTTCCTACCTCCTCTCTGGTTTCAGGTCCAGCGAATTCGCTCGTGTCAGGAATGTGACCAGTGTTCTGAATTGGTCACATGCCTGTACCCACCATGTCTGGAAGCATTGGAGTTATTGATTGGCTTGGGGTGAGAGGCATCATGGGCTCCTCCCCTGGAACTGATCAGCTTCTCTGGGAACATGTGAACCAATGGGATGGATCCCCAGAGGACAACAGGGGTATGGTTCCCAGAGGGGTAGAAAATGGATGCGGGCAGAAATAACATCAGATACTCTTGGCCTCGAGCAGATGCTAAGTGGAGGGGCTGGGCTGCACCTGGGGTTGTGGACCACTAAGCCCCCGTGGTCTGTGGCCTGTCTATATCCCAGAGCCCCTGCAGGGCCTGGTAAACAGCAGGCCCTTCATTCATTCATACCTGCTGCATGAGTTTCCTGTTGCTGTGCTCTGCACACCTGCTTCTTGGGAGACCCTGCTTTTCTAGCTCATCCTTCTGGAGGGTCACCTGTTCCCTGGCCTCTCCCCCTCCAGAAATGAGGTCTCATTTCTGTGGGTGAATCTCTCTCTGTCTCCCTTCATCTTTTGCAGCAAACCTCAGTCTGAAGTGAAACATCAGGAAATAATTCAGCCTTTTGTTTCATGGACACATACACAGAGCCTGTAGGTTCTGGACACATTCCTTAGATGAGTGGTAGTGGTGGGCAAGGCCGCAGGCATCTGTGTCATATCTTTGGGGCCTGGAGGCCAAGCAGCAGATTCCATTGGATGCTTCCCCTAGATCAGGGTACATGGGAACAAACCTGGGTTCAAGATCCCCCATCAGCTCAGGGCTGTGCACAGGGAGTATGGTAACACTTGGCAGATGAGGTGGAGGAACTGGGAGCAGATGGGCCCTGGAGGGTCAGTCACTCCTTGGGCAAGTGCAGACAGGGGTGGTTGCAGCTCCCTGATTGGTGCCTGACCGAACCTAATGATGGACATGAACCAGAGGCTTCAGAAGTGCATGCCATCACTGCTCCTGCAGCTACGCTGCCCTAGCTCAGGCTGCCATAATGAAATACCATAGACTGGGTGGCTTAACCCAAGAAGAATTTCTCACAATTATGGAGGATGGGGTGTCCAAGATCAAGGTGCTGGCAAGGTAGGTTTCATCCTGAAGCCTCTTCTTTTGGCTTGCACGTGGCTGCCATCTCGTTGTGTGCTCACATCACCTCTTCTTTTTTTGCTTTTTTATCTTTTTGAGACAGAGTCTCACTCTGTCACCTAGGCTGGAGTGCAATGGCATGGTCACAACTTGCTGCGGCCTTGACCTCCTGAGCTCAAGTGATCCTCCCACCCCAGTTTCCCAAATAGCTGGGACTACAGGTATGCACCACAATGCCCAGCTAATTTTGTAAAAAATTTTTGTAGAGACAAGTTCTCATTATGTTGCCCATGCTGGTCTTGAACTCCTGGGCACAAGCGATCGTCCTGCCTCAGCCTCCTAAAGTGCTGGGATTACAGGCATGAGCCACTGCACCTGGCCAACATGACCTCTTCTTTGTGCATGGGAGAGAGTGAGTGTGTGTGTGTGTGTGTGTGTGTGTGTGTGTGTGTGTGTGTGTGTTTGTGAGAGAGAGAGAGAGAGAGCGAGCACGTGCATGCAAGCTCTTTGGTGTCTCTTCTTATAAGGGCACTAATCCCATCATGAGGGCCCCACCCTCATACACTCACCTAGCTATAATCACCTTCCAAAGGCCCCATCTCCAAATCCCATCACACTGGGGGTTAGGGCTTCCGTATATGAATTTCAGGGGAACATAATCCAGTGCATAGAAGATGCTAAGTCTCTTCTGTCTGTCATTCAGTCTGACCTGCCTGGCACTCTGTGCTGTTTTACAGATGGGGAAGCTAAAGCAAGAAGGGCAGAGTGACTGGCCCAGGTCTCAGAGCCTGGGAGTAGTGGAGGCAGGATTGGAATCCAGGGTCACCTGGCTCCAAAGTGCATTCATTTAATCATTGAGCTCTGCAGTTTTCCAAGGGCCAGAAATCTGAACAGACAGTGGGCTTCTGAAAGCCAAACGAGGATGCAACAGATTACAGAAAACCACCACTCACAGGACATTACTAATTAGGTCAGCTGATTTGTTTGAGACAGAAAAACATGGGGCAGTTATTTCAAAGAAAAATAAAGCCACGAAGCAAAATGCTTATATGCTCTCCTCTGTTACTGATGGGGCAGGAGGTCCTCCCTTGCTATCATTGCATTTCTGATGCCTCTCACTGGTACAGGACATACTTAGCGCTTGGTCAATATGGAAAAAAGGAGGGATGAATGGAAGAGGGAGGGAATCAGGAGGATCTTGTACCACGTGCTCCTGGGCCAGAGCCAACTTTTCTTTTCTTTTTTCTGAGATGGAGACTTGCTCTGTTGTCTAGGCTGAAATGGAGTGACGTGATCATAGCTCACTGCAGCTCCAACTCCTGGGAGCAAACTATCCCCCTGCCTCAGTCTCCTGATCAGCTGGGACTACAGGCATGTGCCACCACGCTGGCTAAGTTTTTAATTTTTTGTAGAGGTGAGGTCTCACTATGTTGCTCAGGCTGGTCTGGAACTCCTGGCCTCAAGCAATCCTCCTGCCTCGGCATCCTAAAATGCTGAGATTCCAAGTGTGAGCCATCATGCCTGGACCATAGCCTAATTTTCTTAAACTCTAATTCAGGCTTAAGGTCCAAAGAATTTTGTTTCACACTATTTTTCCTTACTTCCCCCACCCCGCCACGCTCAACTTAGAAAAATTGCAAACACAGAAAACTATAAAAAGCAAAAAACACCCACAGACCATAGCTGTCAAAATCTGTGGTTGTTTTTCCTTCCAGTCTTTTTTAAATGCCTCAATTCATTATTTTTGTCTATAATTTTAACATAGGTAGACGCATATATGCTCCATGTTTGAAGATACAATTGCTGCCAAGAGCATCTTGCCTTTCGTTAGTACACCTTGCAAACTGCCAAAGGCAGCGTTTCATCACCTTCAGAAAACACTTGCTGGACCACTTCTCTGCTGGGGGCAGCAGGGGCAAAGAGCAGAGCCCAGGCCCAGGCTGGGGTGATCAGCTGGAATCCTAGTATGAGAGGGGATCTTGGTGTTCTTTGGGTTCAAATCCTCATTTTACAGGTGAGGACACTGTGGCCTGGAGATTTGAAGAGCCGGGTTCTGGCTGCTCACCAGCCCCCTGGTGGCTCTCCTAGCTGGGTTTTATGTGCACAGTGCCATCTGCCCAGACTTGACTGTTCTCCATTTGCCTCTCTCCACCTACGATCTTCCCTTCAGCTTGCTCCGAACCCTGGATGGCTGACCTGGGGGTGCCCTATGGCCTGGGCTTCCTTACCCTGGTTGGCTTCAGCCAATGGGAACACTGGTGGGAGACTGGAGGGAGGAGGAGAGACATAAGGGTCATTCCCCTAATGCTTTTCCTTCCAGGCCTTCGTTCCTTTTCTGAAAGTGTCTTTGCCTGTTGGGGGTGCAATAATCATCATAGACTGAGTGGCTTATACACAACAGAAATGTGTTGCTCACAGTCCTGGAGACTGGGAAGTCCAAGATCAAAGCGCCAGCAGATTCAGTGTCTAGTGAGGGCCTACTTTCTGATTCATGGATGGTGCCTCCTAGCTGTGTCCTATGAACTCCCTTGGGCCTCATTTACAAGGAGCACTAATCCCATTCCTGAGGGCCCCACCCTTACGTCTCACCCCTCAAAGGCCCACTTCCTAGTACCATCACATTGGGGACTAGGTTTTGCTATGATTTGAAAGTGTCCTCTCCAAAATCCAGGGGTTGAAACTCTTTATTTTAGAGACAAGGTCTCAGTCTGTTGCCCAGGCTGGAGTGCAGTGGCATGAACATGGCTCACTATAGCCTCAACCTCCTGGGCTCAAGCAATCCTCCCAACTCAGTCTCTGGAGTAGCCAAGATGACAGGCATGACACCATGCCTAATTTTTTAATTTTTATTTTGTAGGGATGGGGTCTTGCTATGTCACCCAGGCTGGTCTTGAACTTCTGGCCTCAAGCTATCCTCCTGCCTCACCCTCCTCAAGTGTTGGGATTACAGGCCTAAGCCACTGTGTCTGGCCCAAGTGTTGAAACTTAATGGCCATGTGATGGTATTAAGAGGTGGGGCCTTTAAGAGGTGATGAGGCAGCAGGGTGTGGTGGCTCATGTCTGTAATCCCAGCACTTCGGGAGGCTGAGGCAGGTGGATCACCTGAGGTCGGGAGTTTGAAACCAGCTTGACCAACACAGAGAAACCCCGTCTCTACTAAAAATACAAAATTAGCAAGGCATGGTGGTGTGTGCCTGTAACCCCAGCTACTCCAGAGGCTAAGGCAGGAGAATCGCTTGAACCTGGGAGGCAGAGGTTGCGGTGAGCCGAGATTGCACCATTGCACTCCAGCCTGGGCAACAAGAGTGAAACTCCATCTCAAAATAAATAAATAAATAAATAAAAAATAAAAAGAGGTGACGAGGCTATGAAGGCTTCTCCCTCATTAATTAAAAGGCCCTCATAAAAGAGGCTTCACGCAGTGCAGCATTCAGCTGGCTCATGCTTCAACTTTCTGCCATTTGTGGACACAACATTCCTCCCCTCTGGACAACGCAGCCCTCACGAGACAATTGAATCCATGGCACCTTGATCTTGAATTTTCTAGTCTCCAGAAATGGAGAAAAGTTTCTATTCCTTATAAATCACTCAGACTCAGGTATTTTGTGATAGCAGCACAAATCCACTAAGACACGTTTCAACATTTGTTATTTATTTTTGAGACAGAGTCTCGCTGTGTCGCCAAGGCTGGAGTACAGTGGCATGATCTCAACTCACTGCAACCTCCGCCTCCTGGGTTCAAGTGATTCTCCCGCCTCAGCCTCTCCAAGTAGCTGGGATTACAGGCGCCCATCACCACGCCCAGCTTATTTTTGTATTTTTAGTGGAGACGGGGTTTCACCTTGTTGGCCTGGCCGGTCTCGAACTCCTGACCTCAGGTGATCCACCTGCCTCGGCCTCCCAAAGTGCTGGGATTACAGGTGTGAGCCACCAGGCCCAGCCTAGGTTTCAACATTTTAATTTTGTCAGGGTAGGGGGAACAAACATTCAGCCCATAGCAGAAGGTCTCAGCTCCTATGCGGTGGCCATCTCCTGCAGGCCTTGCTGGATTCTGGCAGTGACTCCTTCTCCTTGCCCTTCCAGAGCTGCGACAGCTAACAGTTTCCTGATGGTACCAGAGCTGGGGCGCATCACCATACCTTGAGGGCTTCCTGAACTGTGCCCACACCTCCATATACAGCCTTTCATACAGAAATCCCCCCTAATCACACCTCTGAGTGGGCCATCTCTGGGTGTACCTAACACTCCGTGCTAAGCACCCATCCTAGTGGTTGCCTGTGTTGTTATCTTATTTTCTTCGCGGCAGTGATCACTGTTGGAAATGAACTTGTGTGCTTACTTTTTCCGTGCCTGTCTCTCCACTGGCCTGTGTGCTCCATGAGGTCAGGGGCCTTGTCTGTTATGTTCAGTCCTGAATCTCCTGCAACAAACACTGACCTCATAGGAGGAGCTCAATCCGTAGTAATTGGATGACTGAGCAAATAAATGGCAAAGTCAAAACTTGAACCCAGGTTTTCTGACTCCTAATTCAGTGCTCTTTCACCTTCTTACATTCTAGAAGAAAATGAATAGAAGATTCTAGGGTCTTCTGCCCTATCCTGAAGTTTATATGCTAGTCAATGTAATTATTATACAATAACAAGAATACTGATACGATAACTACCATTTACCAGATGCTTATCTAGTTCCAGGTGCTGAGCGAAGCCCCCTGCCTCTATCACCTCCTAGGGACCCTCATGACCACATGGGAGCAGGGACTGTTGTGATCCTGCTGACAGATGAGAGATGGAGCCTGAGGATTAGAGACTTGTTTGCTCGTTCTGGCCAGGCAGGTTGCAGAGCCGAGGGCATGGAAAGCCACAAGAGGGGAAGGAGCCCCAGGAAGGAGAGCAGGGCCTGGTACACACAATCTGCCTCCCAACTGCCATGCTCTGGGTGAGTGAGCATGAAGGGTCTGCCCTCAGCACAGCAGGGAATCACTGGGATGGAGTAGGGGAGCCCTGTGGGTTGCTGTAGCCCTTTCTTGGCCCCCCTCATAAAGTGCCAGGAGTCCAGGCTCTGGATGCCCTTTCTCCCTCTCTCCCAAGTTGCGCTGCTTGAGCCCCAGACCCTGGGTATGTCTCCCTAAGAAATGTGTGAATTCCAGTCCACACACCTGCTCTCTTGCCACCACTCTGTGCTGGTCAGCGGATGGGGTCTGGTCAGGGAGAATGGGTGTTGGCCAGGGGGGTGGGTGCTGGTCAAGGGGACAGGTGCTGATAAGGAGGAATGGATGCAGGTCAAGGGGGATAGGTGCTAATCAGGGGGATGGGTGCTGGTAGGGGGAAAGGTGGTGGTCTGGAGGGATGGGTGCTGTTTGGGGGGATGGGTGCTGATCAAGGAATGGGTCCTCGTCTGGAGGGTGGGTGCTAATTGGGGGGAATGGGTGCTGGTCAGGGGGATGGGTCCTGGTCAGGAGGGATGGGTGCTGATCAGGGGGTTGGCTGCTGGTCAGGTGATGGCTGCTGGCCAGGGGAATGGGTGCTGATTCATGGATGGGTGCTGGAATGAACTGAAAGCAGCAGTGAGGGTGAGCTGCATGCCAGCCCCAGTCTTGCCTGCCTGGCTCACTTGCCTGAGGTCATGAGAACAATATCATGGAAGACTCAGGACCTGAGCCGGGGCTGATTGTGGAGCCCTGACCTTTAGTCACCCTCACTTCAGAATAGACGGCCTGGGCTTCTGGGCAGCACAATAATTATGGGAACTGCCACTTATTTGTAATCTCACACTGACAGCCTGCTGGGAGGGAACCCACTCAGACTCACCTCCTCCCTTGTGACCATCGCAGCCCGGGGAGTCCTGGGAGTGGGGGTGTGGGTAGGGGTGGGGGATGAGGGTGTTCTCTGTTCTTAGGCCAAATGGAGAAAGGCAGGAAGCCAGAGCACATTAGGCTGGCTTTCCTTGTGGGCAGTGCCTCTGGCCAGCCCTTGCAGACTCTCCCCAGGGGCATTGTGAATGCCTTTCCTGGGCTGCAGAGACACCCGATGGTTCCCCCACAGCACATTCCAAGGGTGTTGTAGGCACTTATGGCATTGAGAGCTCTGGCCAGTTCAAGACCCTGGAGCATTTGACTCCCAAATTTGAGCTAGATTATTCTGACTCCAGGCCACAAGGCACTAAGGAAGCAGGAAGCAGTAAGGCATCCAGGTCTGGGTTCTAAATCCTAGCTGTAGAGACAAAAGTAACTCCATGTTGGATGCATCCATAGGTTTGCTTCTGATTAGCTTACTCCCGTGAATGCCTCCTTGTTTCTACTTTATTTCCTGTCCCTAGTGTAAGAACACGTCAACCTTGATGTTATCGCACAAATTGTGGGCTGTGACGCATGCAGCATTCTTGCCTGTTCTGGAGGGCTGCCTGTAATTTTCTTGCTGGGACACACGTACCCTTTCTCTATGGTATACAAGCCTGAGGTCTTGGGAGTAACAGTGGGAGATCTACCTGTATTATGGCCACCCAAGACCACGCTTCTGTGAGTTCCCCCAATAAATCACCCAATACTGACAAACTGGATTTGTCTGCTTCCTTTGTTTCTTGGCTTCTTTGGCATTTGGGGATCGCTCTGCGCATGTGGCTCTGTGATAGTTAATACTGAGTGTCAATTTGATTGGATTGAAGGATGCAAAGTATTGATCCTGGGTGTGTCTGTGGGGGTGTTGCCAAAGGAGATTAACATTTGAGTCAGTGGGCTGGGAAAGGCAGACCCACTCTTAATCTGGGTGGGCACAATCTAATCAGCTGCCAGTGAGGCTAGAATATAAAGCAGGCAAAAAAAAAAAAAAAAAAGAAAAAGAAAAAAGTGAAAAGACTAGACTATCCTAGCCTCCCAGCCTGCATCTTTCTCTCATGCTGGATGCTTCCTGCCCTCAAGTATCAGAGTCCAGATTCTTCAGTTTTGGGACTTGGACTGAATCTCCTTGCTCCTCAGCTTGCAGACAGCCTATTGTGGGACCTTGTGATCATGTGAGTTAATTCTTAATAAACACACATATATATATGTTTATATATATATATCCTATTAGTTCTGTCCCTCTAGAGAAGTCTAATATAGGCTCTTTCACGGAACACCAGCTCTGCACATATTGGCTGTGGCAGATCTTTAGCCAGTCACTTGGCCTGCCTGGCCCTTGATTTTCTCATCTGTAAAATGGGGATAATAATAACACCAATGTCTCCAGGTGGTTGTGAAGATTATATAGGACAATGCAAGTGGGACCCTATGGAGGTTTTGAGACCCATGTGGTCCAGTCTTGGGGTAGAGTCTAAAAGAACAACAGCCCATTGGAATTCCAGTGAGTGCTCATGTCTCCTGAAGAACGTGATGGGGGTCTAGGTATATATGCCCCAGCCACTCTGGCCTTGTCACCATCCTCTGGAACACCATGCAACTCCCATAAGATGCTCATCCTCCTCTACAGAAAATCTCCCCTTCTTCCATGCATGTCTGCTTCACCCCTGCCACCTTGCCAGGCCTCTGCCCTGCAGCTAGGGGCCCAATTCCAGAAGGCAGCACTCACAGCATGTTCAATGGGTGAGTCTGCACAGCAGTCCTGTTGCCATCTGCCATGAGGTGTACTGCCTTTGACCTTGCTTTCTCGGGACAGTTCTTTCCCTTTCTGTCTCTCAGAACTTGTCTGGCAGTGGCAACATGCTTTAGGGAGGGCGTGGAAGCAAACAGTAGGCAATGCCAGAGCCCTCTCTAGCGGGCCCGGGACAGCTGGGAACATTCCCACCTTCATACCTGTGCTTCTGTTACACAGGGGATGCACTCAGCACAGGTGCAAGCTCTCAGGTGGCATTTTTAGAACTGCCTAACGTAAAAGTTCTGCTGCAATTTTCTGTCTAGGCTAAGAGTGGGCTTGAGAAATGCATCCAGTCAAAGATGAAAGAACTTGGAAGGAAGCAGTCTGGGCTGCCTTCCCTGCCCCTGTGGAATGGATTAGCCTGAGTGGCCACAAACAGGGCAGGCTGGGTCTTGATGTTTTCCAGGTGACAGATTAGGGTACATCTGCAAACGTTGACTGAACTAAGTCGGAGGAAGGATCAAGACAAGCAGCCCAGTGGCAACGTTTTGAAACCAGAAAGCACCCAGGCAGCAAGGCCCTGGACATGGTGCAGCCTTATTCTCCAAGACTGACAGCCACAAGCCTGGGAGCTGCCTGTGGGGCCAGTCAGTAAGGGGCACCATGACATATTGGAAATGCCATGAGAAGGAGGCGACCATATGAATTAATCAGAGCTCTTCTCAGGGAAAGCCGTGCGTGGGGTAGGGAGGGGTGCTTTGGTGAGCCTCTTGGAGCGAGGGAGGAAAGAAGGCAAGGATGTGAGTAAGTAGTCATGACAATTGCTTGCTGGACCCTACGGCAGGTGGCTGAAGAACGCCAGGGCTTCTGTTTTGCTGAGTTAGGGGCTCAGGACAGTTGAGGAGAGGCTGGACCTTGTACCAGCCCCTCCTTCTGCAAGCTCTGACTCAGGGACAGCCTCTCCTCTTACATGCACATTAAACATCTGGCCCAGTGATACTAGTTTCAGGGTTGCCTGTCGAGGTACTCTGGAGTATCACCAGGCTCTGGCTAAAGGAACCAGTGTCTCTGGGCCTTTGTCACCAGCTTCATTCTGTCTCCTGGTGGAAGGTGCTTGTTATGGGTTGAATTGCATCTTTAAAATATATGTTGAAGTCCTGGTGTGGTGGCTCATGCCTGTAATCCCAGCAGTTTGGGAGGCTGAGGTGGGTGGATCGCCTGAGGTCAGGAGTTCGAGACCAGCCTGGCCAACATGGTGAAACCCTTTCTCTACTAAAAATACAAAAATTAGGCAGGCACAATGGCGCATGCCTGTAGCCCCAGCTACTCGGGAGGCTGAGGCTGGAGAATCGCTTGAACCCGGGAGGTGGAGGTTGCAGTGAGCTGAGATCGCACCACTGCACTCCAGCCTGGGTGACAGAATAAGAATCCATCTCAATAAATAAATAAATAATAAAAAATATACGTTGAAGTCCTCACCCCCATACCAGTAAATGTGACTTTATTTTGGGAATAGGAATTTTACAGATGTCATCAATTTAAGAAGAGATCATTAGGGTGGGCTGTAATCCAATATGACTGGTATCTATAAAAGGGAAAATTTGGCCACAGAGACAGACATGCACAGAACGAAGACAGCAGTGACACACAGCAGAAGACTGCGTGTGACGATGGAGGCAGAGATCAGACTGACGCAGCTGCGGCCAAGGAAACCACCAGAAATTAGGAAGAAGCAAGGAAGATTCTCCCCTAGAGCCTTCAGAGGGAGCGTGGCCCCGCTGACACCTTGATTTTGGATTTCTAGCCCCCAGAACTGTGAGAATAAATCTCTGTTGTTTTAAGCCACCTAGTTTGTGGTGTTTTGTTATGACAGCCACAGGAAAGGAATCCAGTGCTTCTGACACAAGAGTGGGGGAGCTTTGTCCAGAAGCGTTCCTGTCTGGTAACACACCTGCCATTGGCCAGAGTAAAGCCTGTGCACAAAGCCTGTCCGTGAGGAGGTTCTACAATGCACAGCCTGGTGAATTCTGGAGCCTATGACCCAGCCTTGGTTCCTGTCTGTAAAAGGAGGAGCCGGGATGGAATTAGCCCTCTCCAAATTCTAACTTGTTTCAGTTTTGTAAGACCTCTTATTCCTAGTCAGAACATAAAGACCCAAGGGACTGTCAACCGTTGAGAGCTTGCTTACCCTATACTGGACGGGGTCCTAGGAGACTGGTGGAGGCATCTGTCCCATGGGGATGCAGCCTGTGGGCTCCCAGGACACCTCCTCTGCCTGCACTGGAGGAAGCTGGCAGCATCCAAGTGATATTTTGGTGCCTTGGCTGCTCTGGAACAAAGGACAAAATAAAATTCCCAACATTAAACCAGTCCCTGCTGAGCTGGACTGTCCTATGGAGCTTTCCTGTATAAATATCACTTCTGATCAAGGTGCAGTGGCTTACACCTGTAATCCCAGCACTTTGGGAGGCCGAGGCAGGCAGATCGTTTGAGGTCAGGAATTTGAGACCAGCGTGGACAATATGGTGAAACCCTGTTTCAACAACAACAACAACAACAAAAATTAGCTGTGTGTGGTAGTGTGTGCCTATAGTCCCAGCTACTTGAAAGGCTAAGGTGGGAGGATCACTTGAGCCCAGGAGGCTGAAGCTGCAGTGAGCCAAGATCATGCCACTGCATTCCAGCCTGGGCGACAGACTGAGACCCTGTTTCAAAAAAATAATAAAAAATAAAAAAATAAATATCACCTCTTAAGCGTTAAAATCCCTGAGGTTGAGCCATTTCTGATATGGAGGCTTTTACCCTCTCTATTATTTATGATGTTGTTTCTATTCACTTTCTTTTTCCCTATGAGATTTAAGGGCCAAATCCACCTGCTCTTTCCATTCTCCAAAAACTCATGGAAATGAAATGGCAACAAAGAACTACTCAGTAATTTGACACTGGAGATTCTTATCTCTCCCCATTTTACTTAGACAATGTGAAATTTAGGAGGGATAAAAGTAAAGTCCTGCCCTAATGTCAAAAACAAACCAATGGCACGAGAACAGGACAGCAGAGGCGTGACTGAAGACTGAAGTGCTTAGGTCATTTCTAGCTGAATGAGCACAGCTTAATGTGCAGTTCCCAAGGATGCTGATCAAACCCAGCAGAATGCTTACTATGCATGGGGCAGCAACGTGTGGACAGGCAGGTCGTTCTGGGATTGACATTTTGAGAAGGTCATAGAAATATTAGACAGCAGCTGGAGGGCAGTGATCAGGATGGAAACGGTTGTATGTATGGGTGATGGTGCATGAATTTAGAAAATGAATTTAGTCTTTGAGCCAGTGCTTTTGTCTGAAGCTTTACGTCTCTCCCAGCTCTTGTGACAAATTCGTACCACCAAAGCGATGGTATTAGGAAGTGGGGTGCTTTGGGAGGTGATGAGGCAGAGCCCTCATGAAGGAGGCCACAGAGAGCTAACTAACTGCTTCCACCATGGGAGGACACAGCGAGAAAGTGCCATCTGTGAACTAGGAAACAGGCCCTCACCAGACAAGGAATTATTGGCATCTTGATCTTGGACTTCCCAGCCTCCAGAACTGTCAAATATAAATTTCTGCTCTTTATAAGCCACCCAGGGTATGGTGTTTTTTATAGCAGCCCGAACGGACTAAGATGCCAGCGATTTCATTTCTAGGTCTCTGGCTGAGTTTGCATCTTATTGTGGCTATAACAAATCACAATAACGAACTGGGCAGCCTAAGGAACACAAATTCATAACCGCACAGTTCTGGAGGACAGAAGTCCAATGGGTTGGCAAGGCCGCGATCCTGGAGGCTACAGGGAAGACTTCATTTCCTCGGCTTTTCCAGCTTCTAGAGGCCTCCTTTGGCTTGTAGTCCCTTCAACAATGGCGTCACTCTGGCCTCTGCTTCTGTCACTGCATCTCCTTCTTCCCCTCTGCTTCTGCATCACATGGCCTGCTCTGTGACTCTCTTGCCTCTCTCTTACAAGGACCCTTATGATTATAATGGGCTTACCACACAATCCAGGATCACCTCCTCCCACCTACTGCAAGAGCCTTAATTTAATCACTTCTGCAAGTCTCTTGTCATGCAAGGTAACAAATTCACAGGTTCTGAGCATTAGCATGTGGGCATCTTTGGAAGGCCATTATTCTGTCCTCTACACTTGCCTACAGAATACACAAGTGTGCAAGGATGTAGGAACAATGATCTCAAATAATGAAAACACAGAGACAGCCTAACATCTGACAACAGGGTTCTGGTTGGATAATGATGCAGCCATTCTATGGAATATCACACAGCCATAAAAAGATGGAGGTAGGTGACATGGAAGGATGTCTGCGATGTATTATTTATTTATTTATTTATTTTGAGACAGGGTCTTACTCTGTTGCCCAGGCTGGAGTGTAGCGGCGCGATCTTGGCTCATTGCAACCTCTCCCTCCTGGGTTCAAGTGATTCTCCCACCTTAGCCTCCTGGGCAGCTGGGATTACAGACTCATGCCACCAAACCCGGCTAATTTTTGTATTTTTTGAAAGAGACGGGGTTTCACCATGTTGGCCAGGCTGATCTCGAACTCCTGACCTCAAGTGATCCACCTGCCTCAGCCTCCCAAAGTGCTGGGATTACAGGCTTGAGCCACTGTGTCCAGCCCATGATGTATTTTTGAATAAGAGATAATTTTCAGAAATTCATAATTTGTTCAAGAAATACTTTCAATGCCTACTATGTGCCAGGAGCTGAGAACACAGCAGTAAGTTAAACAGGAAGAATTCATATTCACTTTCTAAAAACTGTATACAGAAATATGTGTATGCATGGGGGGAAAAAAGTCTTACCTGGAAAGTAAACGGTAAGTTGTTAATAGTGATTCTCAGGAGAGGAAGAGTGGGGCATGGAGATAGTGAGGATTTGCCAGGCTTACTTTGATATTTTCATATGGTTTTATCTTTTCAACAAGCACTTGTTATTTCTGCTAAAAATGAAAATGAACTAAGGTACAGTTATCAAGACAAATTATTATGCGAACTCTAACTTCTTGATGATAAAGCTGTACCAATCTGCAAAAGAGAAAGAAGGAAGGAAAGAAGAAGAGAGGGAAGGAAGGAGAGAGAATGGAAACAAAGAAAAGGGGAAAGGAAAGGAGGAGAAAAAGAACAAGCTGGTAAGTGTTAACTTCGAGAAGGGAAGGCTTGAGGGGCACTTTGCCAAGGCTCTTGAGGTTCAAAGTATCCCTCCCTCCCCTGCAGGAACTGGCAGCTCCTCCAGATATATTTCTTTCTATCCTCTCTTTGGGCACCTGGGCCTGTGCCTGTGCACAGTAGGTTATCAGTGACATATTGTCGACAAGCGAAGCAACAAATGGAAATGCTGGTTAATAGTGGAGAAGCCACTTCATCAAGTCAGGGCGCATCTTTGACCCCCTAAGCCATCAGGCACATTCACCAGCCTCAATTTTTTTCTGTTTTTTTTTTTTCTGTTTTTTTTTTTGAGAAAGGGTCTCGTTCTGTTACCCAGGCTGGACAGCAGTGGTGCCATCATAGCTCACTGCAGCCTCATCCTTCCAGGCTCAAGCGATCCTCCCACCTCAGCATCCCTAGTAGCTGGGACCACAACCCCAGCCTTAATACTATACCAAGTCTGGTTCTGTTGCCCAGGCTGGAGTGCAGTGGTGTGGTTTGGCTCACTGAAACCTCCAGCTCTCAGATTCAAGCAATTCTCCGTCTCAGCCTCCCAAGTAGCTGGGATTACAGGCACCTGCCACCACACCTGGCTAAATTTTATATTTTTAGTAGAAACGGGGTTTTGCCGTGTTAGCCAGACTGGTCTCCAATTCCTGACCTCAAGTGACCCACCCTCCTCAGCCTCCCAAAGTGCTAGAATTACAGGTGTGAGCCACCTTGTCCAACCCTCCCCTCATTTATAACCATTTCAGGTCAAACTCTGGTCCTTCCCAAACCCCTGGAACTTCCTAGTTTCTTCAAGGCACAGATTCTGCTGTTTGGGGAAGTGGGTGGAAATTCTAGCTCACTTATTTCAGCCGCAGTGGTCCCCAAGATGAATCTGTGGTTCGCTGCTTCCTCACCCTGAACTGTAATCTCTGAGCTGGACTTTCTGCCCTCTGCATGTGTCTCCGAGACTGAGGCTTTGTGGTGGGACGTGTGGGGGGAAGAGGAGGGATGAGGCCTTAGGCATGGGGACCCCCTATCCTGGGCACTGTGATCTCAGCCCTACATTCCCCTGATAGACACTGCCTCAGGTTGCACGCGTGGCAGATGGTTTTTCTGAGAACACCACCCAGTAACAAACAAAACCGGCTGTGTCTTTTCATTTTACTCTTCGTTCTTAGTGTTTTAGGAAAAAAAGTATCTGGACTTGAGAACTATTAGCATGTTTTACTGAGAAAACAAGGAACCTCTGATTTTCTTGGGAAACAATGAGAGTTGTCACTTCCTTTTGGTGTTCTTAAGCACAAGTTGAAACAAGGAAAACACAATTTCGATTAGTTCTCGTCGTCTCTTTGAATGCCTACTTCACCCTTCCTAGAGCTACAGTGGTATGAAATTAACACTGCTCCCTCCCAGCACTTTGGGAGGCCGAAGCTGGTGGATCATTTGAGGTCAGGAGTTCGAGACCAGCCTGGCCAACATGGCGAAACCCCGTCTTTACCCAAAGTACAAAAATTAGCCATGTGTAGTGGTGCATGCCTTTAAGTCCCAGCTACTTGGGAGGCTGAGGCACCAGAAATTCTTGAACCTGGAAGTTGGAGGTTACAGTGAGCCGAGATCATGCCAGTGCACTCCAGCCTGGGCAACACAGCAACACTCTGTCTCAAACAAACAAAAAAAAATGTAGCTCGATTCAACCTGCCAGGTCCTCCATGACATGTCCCCACTCCTTCACTGCTCTATCCTCTTCTCCTCCCATCCTCCCCCCTCAACTCAGGCAAGTTCCTGCCTCAGGACCTTTGCACATGCTATTCCCTCTGCCTGGAACACTCTCCCCTCAGGCGTCTGCATGTTTCCCTCCCTCCTGCAAGTCTTTGTGCTCCAATGTCACCTTCTCAGGGAAGCCCCCCTGACCACCCTCTGTAGAACTGCAGCCCCCACCCTGTCTCAGCCCTCCTAAACCCAGCCCTGCTTTATTTTCCTCCGTAGCACTTGTCACCTCCTAATAGATCACTTAGTCAGTTTGACTGTCTACTCCCTTTCTAATGGAAACTCCAGGAGGGCAAGGATTTTTGTGCATTTTCTTTACCATTGTTAACCAGTCTTAGAACCATCATCGAATCTGAGTCTTTAGAGATGAGTTTTGCATCATGTGTCCAAAATCTTATAAACATGGCCAGGCACAGTGGCTCACTCCTATAATCCCAGAACTTTGGGAGGCCGAGGCGGGTGGATCTTCTGAGGTCACGGGTTCGAGACCAGCCTGGCCAATATGGCAAAACCCCGTTTCTACTAAATACGAAAAAAACAAAAACAAAAACAAAAAAACAGTGGGGCATGGTGGCGCATGCCTGTAATCCCAGCTACTCAGGAGGCTGAGGCAGGAGAATCACTTGAACCCGGCTGGCAGAGGTTGCAGTGAGCCGAGATTGTGCCATTGCACTCCAGCCTGGGCAACAGAGTGAGACTGTCTCAAACAAACAAAAAAAACCAAAAACCAAATCTTATAACCATGCTCATGATTCCACCCAGCTATTCTACATCTAGGAATTTATCCCTTGGAAGTAATCACAGATGTGCACAAAGATATGGTTAGAAATGTCACAAGGGCAAAACACTGGAAATGATGAGAGCTGGCATTTAATTATCACTTACTGTGTATAGACCTTGTTGCAAACATTTTATGTGCATGAACTTATTTAAACTTCACAGCAACCCTAGAACCTGCTGATTAGTGTCATATTTTACAAGTGAAGGAACAGGCGGAGGGTTTGAAGAGTATGTAGTAAAGCCAGGATTCAAAGTTGTGTGTCTTGTGTCTGAATCAAGAGCCCATACTTTTTTTTTTTTTGGAGAGAGAGAGTCTTGCTCTGTTGTCCAGGCTGGAGTGCAGGGGTGCAATCCCAGCTCACTGCAACTTCTGCCTCCGGGTTCAAGCAATTTTCCTGCCTCAGCCTCCTGAGTAGCTGGGATTACAGGTGCCTGCCACCACGCCCGGCTAATTTTTGTGTTTTTAGTACAGACGAGGTTTCACCATGTTGGCCAGGCTGGTCTCGAACTCCTGGCCTCATGTGATGCACCCGCCTCAGCTTTATCAGATTCTCAAAGACCTCCAGGAACCAGGGTTGTAGAATAATTTTCCTACATAAACAAAGTTAGGAATTGTCAATACTGCTTTTAGCATAGTCTTTAAAAAATTGTTTTTTTACCTTCCTTCCTTCCACATAAGCTTCCCTTTTCTTGTCTCTAAACCATGTTAAGAATCTGGAATGTCACCATAGATGTATCTTTAGGCCAGGTGCAGTGGCCCTTGCCTGTAATCCCAGCTTTTTGGGAGGCTGAGGTGGGAGGATTGCTTGAGGCCAAGAGTTCAAGACCAACCTGGTCAACCTAGTGAGAGCCCATCTTTACAAAACAAAACAAAAATAAAAACAAAATCCAAGACTCTTTAATGACTTGGAAAGAGCTTTGTTATATATAGTTAACTGCAAAAGGCAGCTTACTAAAGAGAGTCTACGTTCTGACCACATTTTCATTAAAAATGTATCTCTACCTATATGCATGGTAAAATGACTCAAATTGACTATGTATGTTAATAACGCCACTTCTAGGTAATGAAATTCTGGGTGTTTTAAAACTTATTTTCTGGTCTTGTTTGTATTCATTACATGTTTATGGGAATCTTACTTTTGTCATTAAACCTACTTTTTGTTTTTAGAAAAAGGCAGACTTTGGGCAGACAATTTGGTAGTCTCTATCAGAATTTTAAGAGATGGGGGTCTTGCTGTGTTGCCCAGACTGGTCTCGAACTCTAGCAGTCCTCCATCTCGGCCTCCCAAAGTGCTGGCATTATAGGCATGAGCCACCATGCCCGGCCCCCTATCAGAATTTTAAATGTACTTACTCTATGCTCCATCAATTCCACCTTTCCAGAAGTCTGTACTACAGAAATCCTTGCACATATGGCTGCATATAAGTCCTGTGACATTCACTGTGACGTTGTGAAAATTTATAAACAGCCCAAATCCTTCAGAGAAGTTGAGTGGTTAAATAGAATACGATATTTCCCTACTCTGAAAACCTCTGTGGTTGTTAAACAAGAATAAGGTAGATAGATCTCTGAGATATTGTTAGGTAAAAAAGGGAGGGCACAGAACAGAATGTATAATAGGATCCAACCTACATAAAGGACTATATGTGAGCATGAAGGCGTTGAAAGGGGCTGGAGGGAAGCCATCTGTTTGTTGATGTTGTTACCTCCCAGAGCTGGGTGTGGGTGTGGGAGGTGATGGTGGAGGGGACTTGATGTTTTGTTCTGCTTACTTGAATCTTTCAGAAGTCTGTACATGCATGACCATGTATTATATATGTCATCAATTTAACACGGTAAAAATATGAAAGTTTTAAAATAAAAGCCCCTAAACTCTAAAATGTTTTCCCCTTACTGAACTGCTCAAGGACTCCATTTGCAAACTGATAGAAAGTCTTAGGAAACGGCCATGGGTTTTGGTTACTGTCTAGATAGAAACAGGCTCCATCACTGGGCCGGGCGCAGTGGCTCACATCTGTAATCTCAGCACTTTGACAGGCCGAGGTAGGAGGATCATTTGAGGCCGGGAGTTTGAGATCAGCCTGGGCAACATAGCAAGACACTGTTTCTATTTGAAAAACAAACAGGCCAGGATTGTGGCTGACACCTGTAATCCCAGCACTTTGGGAGGCTGAGGCAGGCAGATCACTTGAGGTCAGGAGTTTGAGAGCAGCCTGGCCAACATGGTGAAACCCCATCTCTACTAAAAGTACAAAAATTAGCCAGGCATGGTGGTGCATGCCTGTAACCCCAGCTACTCAGGGGGCTGAGGCAGGAGACTTGCTTGAACCTGGGAGGCAGAGGTTGCAGTGAGCTGAGATTGCGCCACTGCACTCCAGCCTGGGTGACAAAGAGTCCGTTTCAAAACAACAACAACAACAACAACAACAAAACTGTAAAAAACAAACAGGCTGTGTCTCCAGCAAAGGACAAATGATTATGTAAACAGTGATGCAGCCATAAGGGGCACTTTTTTTTTTTTGAGACAGGGTCTTGCTCTGTTGCCCAGGTTGGAGTGCAGTGGCGCCATCACGGCTCACTGCAGCCTCAACTACCCAGGCTCAAGCAATTCTCCTACCTCAGCCTTTCTGAATAGTTGGGACCACAGGTGCTGCCACCACACCTGGCTAATTTTTAAATTATTTGTAGAGATGTGGTCTCACTATGTTGCCCAGGCTTGTCTCAAACTCCTGGCCTCAAGTGATCCTCCCGCCCCAGCCTCTCAAAGTGCTGGGATTACTGGCATGAGCTGCTGTGCCTGGCCTGGGGCACAATCTCATGTCCTAAGCAAGAACACTAGTTGTGAATATCTTGGAGCGATGTGGAAAGTAAGGGACAAAAGTCAAGTGGGAAATTGTGCAAGTGCTGCTGGGCTTACAGCCAGGCAGGATGACGCGTGCCCCGGATAGAGGTAGGAGGGCTGCAGCGCACAGCCAGGTGGGACTATGGCATCTTAGTCCAAAGCTGTTTCTCCCAGGGCTTTCTCATCCCAGCTCTGAAGCTACAAGCCTGCAAGTCATCTGGAATCCTGTCGTCACCACATCCTCTTGGCTCCCTTCACTTCTTGACATCCCCACAGTTCTCCCTCTGGCCCCAGGCACCTTCATCTCTCACCTCCTTTATCACAGCAGCCTCCCAAGGGGTGTCCTGGTTTCCCAAGGCCATCTGTATTAGTCTGTTCTCACACCGCTATAAGGACATACCTGAGACTAGGTAATTTATAAAGGAAAGTGGTTTAATTGACTCACAGTTCAACATGGCTGGGGAGGCCTCAGGAAACTTATGATCATGGCAGAAGGAGAAGCAAACACATCTTCTTCTCACGGCAGCAGGAAAGAGAAGTGCCAAGCAAAAGGGGGAAAGCCCCTTATAAAACTATCAGATCTGTGAGAACTCACTATCACGAGAACAGCACGGGGAAAACCGCCCCCATGATTAAATTACCTCCCACGGGGCCCCTCCCATGACACGTGGGGATTATGGGAACTACAATTCAAGATGAGACTTGGGTGGAGACACAGCCAAACCATATCACCATCCTTCTCCATCCTGGAACGCCCACACTGTTCCCTACTTAAAGATTTGACGTCCTGGCTCCCTTGCCTGGATGCTCCAGGCCTCCGTATGTCCGGTGGCTCCACAGACTACCCAGACGGCCCTTCTTACAGTGCGGCCACCCCTCTTGCCCCAATTATTTACCATCTCAGCCTGCTTGTCTTCTTCATGATTCTATCCCTGTCTGAAATCCTCACTGTTACTTGTTTATTCCCGATCTCCCCCACTAGCCAGCATTACTCGAGGGCTTACCACGTGCAGGACACTGCTGTAAGCATTTTACATAGAACCCATTTAGTGCGCCTCAAAATCCTTCCAGGTGAGTATAATCATGGTTCCCGCTTTACAGATGAGGAAAGTGGGGCACCGAGCTAAGCACCGTACTCCCACGTCACGTGGCTCCAAAATGGCAAAGCTGGGGTTTGAACTTGGGGGCTCCCAGCCCAGAGCCTGGACCCCTAATTACTAAATGATCCTACCTGAAACTACTGATGCACTAAAAACTGACTTTTTTTGAGATAGCGTCTTGCTCTGTTGCCCAGGCTGGAGTGCAGTGGCGCAATCTTGGCTCACTGCAACCTCCGCCTCCCGGGTTCAAGCCATTCTCGTGCCTCAGCCTCCTGAGTAGTTGGGATTATAGGTGTGAGCCACCATGCCCACCTGATTTTTGTATTTTTAGTAGAGAGAGGATTATGCCATGTTGGCCAGGCTGGTCTTGAACTCCTGACCTCAGGTGATCCACCCTCCTCCAACTCCCAAAGGGCTGGGATTATAGGCGTGAGCCACCACACCTGGCCAAAAAATGGACATCTTACTTACTTTTTGAAGATTCAAATTGTCTTGAGGAGCAGCCAGTGTCCTGCTCACTCCAGTGCTGGGGAGCAGGACCCCGGGCACCCCCACCCCTACCAAGCTTTTATTGCCTTTAGTGATTTGGGGCATGTGTCTTGACCTGTTTTTCCCTGGACCTAGGATAAACCAGGCTGTTGTTGACAGAGTTCTGGTTTTTGTTGAAGCTCTCAAAATATCGAATCCATAAGCTTGTTTTCCTTGTTTAATTCTCACCAGGGTCTCATGGCATGGAGACCCTCCTGGCTAGCACTGATGGCATTGAAACTGTGGCAGTGCCTCTGGTTGCAAAAAATAGGGGATCAACGCCTATTTGGGTTCTATTTTTATTAAAACCCCATTAGCTTGTTTCTATCGGAGCAATTAAAGTGTCGAGGCCTGATGCTCTGCAGGGGCTGTGGAGGAGGCGCTTTCTTGAGAGCAACTGTTCTCAGGCGGAGAACTTTCTTTTCAAAAGGACCCCTGGGGGCTGAAGTCTCAGGCTTATTCTCAGCCCCAGGTGAGTTTTCTTAGCGGATAATTTGGTAACATCCTCTGCAGCTGGGCTTGAGTTAATGAGGTTGAAGATCACCTAATTTTCCCCCTTCCTTTTTTTTCTTTGCCTGATTTTGTAACTCACAGTCTAAAGGCTTCTAACCTGCTCCAGCAAATGTTAATTCTGTTCACACTTTGCCAAGTGTGAAATTTCACCCAGCACAGCTGTGCAGATGCTTTTCTGTTTCTACCCTGGCACCTTAAAATCAGCTAAACCCAGTCGAGCTGGGCCCTGTCCTCGTTCCACGCCGGGGTGGGCACAACCTGCCGGCTAGGGTGTGTCCCCACAACACGACTCTGTGCATCTTAACACGGCAGCACACTCTGGAACTTGACAGCTTGCAATTCGGAGGCCATGAATTGAGTGCGTGTTAGGCTCGGTGCTCTGTGCTCTGGAGGACTCAGTAGGTCTGGGGTGGGCGCTGGAATCTGTAGTTCTAGCAAATTCACAGGTGATGCTGATGCAGCTGGCCTGGGGACCACACCTTTGAGAACCACTGTGGTGGGGTTTATTTTTTTTTTTGAGACGGAGTCTTGGTCTGTCACCCAGGCTGGAGTGCAGCGGCATGATCTGGGCTCACTGCAACCTCAACCTCCCGGGTTTAAGCGAGTCTCTTGCCTCAGCCTCCCGAGTAGCTGGGACTACAGGCCATGCCACCATGCCTGGCTATTTTTTGTATTTTTAGTGGAAATGGGGTCTTGCCATGTTGGCAAGGCTGGTCTCGAACTCCTGACCTCAAGTGATCCATCTTGGCCTCCCAAAGTGCTGGGATTACAAGCATGAGTCACTGCAGCCAGTTCCTGTTATGGACTTTTGCTTAAATGTTACCTTCCCCAGAGGCCCTCCAGTCACACACAGCCTGACTTGGAAGGTGGCCCTGCCAAAGGCTCTCAAGGCAATATGTATGGCCCATCCTGGGCTCACACTTGTGATGATCTAATAATGTCCTCCCACTCCCTGACCGTCAGCTCTACCCCTATGGCCAGCTCTATCATATTTACCCCTCAAAGGATCTGCTCTCTGCCTCCTCCCCACTCCCTCACCTCCTGTCACTCTCGTCCACACCTCTGCCACCCAGGCCTGCTTTGTTCCTTAAAGCAGGCCAACCAAGCCACACAGTTCTCACCTTTTCCTGCCCCAGGACCTCCTCTCACTGCTTGGAATGATGACCTCCTCTGGGCTCTTCACCCAGCCAGCTCTGCATCTTTCCTCAGAGAGCCCCTTTTTGGACTCACTAAAGAAGGTCCCCGAAAGCCGAGCAAAGTGGCTCACACCTGTAATCCCAATGCTTTGGGAGGCTGAGGTGGGATGGTTGCTTGAAGCCAGGAGTTCTAGACCAGCCTGGGCAACATAGTGAGACCCCCATATCTATAAAAATTAAGAATAAGAAAAATTAGCCAGATGTGGTGGTGCACACCTGTAGTACTAGCTACTTGGGAGGCTGAGGCATGGAGATCGCTTGAGCCCAGGAGTTCAAAGCTACAGTGAGCTAGGGTTGTGCCACTACACTCAAGCCTGAGTGACAGAGTGAGACTCTGTCTTTATACACGCCCTTTAATTCACCTCACAGATCTTATTGCAATCCTGTTTATAGTCCGTCTTGCCCTTTACAGTGTAAACTCCACAGGGCAGTGAGGGATGACCATTCCACTCCCGACTTCAGACCCTCACTGGAGGGGCGAATGAATGAGTGAATGAGTGGGATTAATTGCTGCTGTCAATGAAATTCACAGCAGAAGAAGCCAGAAAACAGCCAAGCCTGCCCTGCAGGGGACTGGTTGAACTGTATAGCCTCTGCTTTCTCGGATTCTCCCTTCCTCTGGACCAACCATGAGCCACCCATCACTTGTTTTGAGCAAGGCAGTTGGGGGTGAGGCAGACAGAAGGAGGCAAGGGAGTTTTTGCAACAGCCAGAGCTGCAGATTAGACACATGTAATCAATCCGGAGAGCCACGCGGTGTTCTGCCAACTGAGATACACAGATTAAACAGACCAAGGGCCCCTGAGGCAAAATGCCATGCAAAATAACTTTTCAAAAATAGCAGCTTGCAATCTCGGGAATGAGCACGGGTTGTCAATGACATGAGCAGTCTTTTGAAACAGAAGGAGGAGTCCTGTTTTTACTGCAGATAATGGTGATATGACATAGGCATAGGTTGGGCCAAAATTTTTCCAAAGGAGACACTTAGAAGGGATAGCGAGTCCTACAGAAACGGTGTTGGGAGGACCAGGACTGAAGCGAGAGATGCCTGATAGCGCAGTGGGAAGAGGCTGCCCTGGCCTGCTCTGTTGCTTATTGCACAGTGGAGCAGAGCAGGGAAGAGGCGGATCTCAGGATCAGCCTGACCTGGGTTCCAGCCCTGGGCCCAGCACTGGTTGCTGTGTGACCTTCGGCACACACTTAACCTCACTGAGTCTATTTCTTTCTCTGTAAAATGGGGATAACAATAATTTATCTCTTAGGGTTTTTATGGAAATTAAATAATACATATAAAATTAGCTGGGCATTGTGGCAGGCACCTGTAATCCCAGCTACTCAGGAGGCTGAGGCAGGAGAATGGCTAGAACCTGGAAGGTGTAAATTGCAGTGAGCTGAGATGGCGCCACTGCACTCCAGCCTGGGTGACAGAGTGAGACTCTGTCTCCAAAAAAAAAAAAAAGAACACCTGTAAATCAGTAAGAAGATAAACAATCCAGTAGAACAATGAGCAAAACATGTAAACAGGCATTTCACAAAAGAGGAAGCATAAATGGCCAATGAATATATTTTAAAACCAGGGCCTGTTGTGGGGTGGGGGGAGGGGGGAGGGAAAGCATTAGGAGATTCACCTAATGTAAATGACGAGTTAATGGGTGCAGCACACCAACATGGCACATGTATACATATGTAACAAACCTGCACGTTGTGCATATGTACCCTAGAACTTAGAGTATAATAAAAAATAATAAAAATACAAAAAAAATTTAGCCAGGTGTGGTGTTGCATGCCTGTAATCCCAGTAATTCAGGAGGCTGAGGCAGGAGGATCACTTGAGGCAAGGAGTTCAAGAGCAGCCTGGGAAATACAGCAAGATCCTGTCTCTAAATAAGTAAAAGAAGTCAGGTGTGGTGGCATGCACCTATAGTCCCAGCTAGTCGGGAGGCTGAGGTGGGAGGACTGCTTGAGCCTCGGAGTTCAAGGCTGCAATGAGCTATGATCCCACAACTGCACTCCAGCCTGGGTGACACAGGGAGACCTTGTCTCTAAGGAAAAATAAAAAAAGATACTACAAAGAAAATTAAAAGACAAGCTACAGAATGGGAGAATTTTGCAATACAGATAACTGACAAAGGATTAGTATAAAGAACACCTATACTGGCCAGGCGCAGTGGTTCATGCCTGTAACCCCAGCACTTTGGGAGGCCGAGGTGGGTGGATCACCTGAGGTCAGGAGTTTGTGACCAGCCTGGCCAACATGGTGAAACGCTGTCTCTACTAAAAATACAAAAATTAGCTGGGCGTTGTGGCAGGCACCTGTAATTCCAGCTACTCAGGAGGCTGAGGCAGGAGAATTGCTAGAACCCAGAAGGCATAGGTTGCAGTGAGCTGAGATGGTGCCACTGCACTCCAGCCTGGGTGACAGAGCGAGACTCTGTCTCCAAAAAAAAAAAAAAAAACCACCTATAAATCAGTAAAAAGATAAACAATCCAGTAGAACAATGGGCAAAACATGTAAACAGGCATTTCACAAAAGAGGAAGCATAAATGGCCAATGAATACATTTTAAAATGTGCAACTCATTAGTACTCAGAAAAATGCAAATCAGAATCACATTTATATATACAAATTTATATATATAAATTCTTTTGTGATAGAGTCTCATTCTGTCACCCAGGCTGCAGTGCACTGTAGCCCTAAGCCTCTATACTCAAGCAGTTCCCCTGCCTCAGCTTCCCATGTAGCTGGGACCACAGGTGCATCCCACCATGCTTGGCTTTTTTTTGTTTTTAAGTAAAGATGGGGGTCTTGCTATATATCCTAGGCTGGTCTCAAGCAATCCTCCCACTTTGGCTTCTCAAAGTAGTGAGATTATAGGTGTGAGCCACTGTGCTCGGCCATAGTGAGATATTTTTTAATACCCATTAAATTGGCAAAAAAAAGAATTCTAATAATGGAAACTCTTATACACTGTTGATGGGTGAATAAAGTCATGTGATTTGGCGGTAGCTTGTGAAGTAGAGCACTGGCAGACCCTATAAGCCAGCACTTTCACTTGGGTGTTCATCCCAGAGAAATGTGTGCTGTGTAAGAATCTGCACAGTGACAATGTTTGTAATAGAAAAAAAGCTTGGAAATGGACCAAATGTCTGCTGATAACAGAACACTTATAGAAGTTGTGGCATGTTCCCACAATAGAATAATATACAGCAGTAAAAATGAGCTGCGATGACATGATTGAGTGAATTAAAATTGAGTGAAAGCAGCAAGATGCAGCTGACTGCATGCAACAGGAACTTAGTTTCCAAAGTTTGAAAACAAACCAGGCCTGGCGCGGTGGCTCACGCCTGTAATCCCAGCACTTTGGGAGGTCAAGGCGGGTGGATCACCTGAGGTCAGGAGTTTGAGACCAGCCAACACGGTGAAACCCTGTCTCTCCTAAAAATACAAAAATTAGCCAGGCATGGTGACACATGCCTGTAATCCCAGCTACTTGGGAGGCTGAGGCAGGAGAATTGCTTGAATTCAGGAGGCAGAGGTTGCAGCGAGCAAAGATTGCACCACTGCACTCCAGCCTGGGCAACAAGAGTGAAAATCTGTCTCAAAAACAAACAAACCAACCAAAAAACAAAAAATCAGGCCAGGTGCGGTGGCTCACGCCTGTAATCCCAGCACTTTGGGAGGCCGAGGCAGGTGGATCATCTGAGGTCAGGAGTTTGAGACCAGCCTGGCCAACATGGCGAAACCCCATCTCTACTAAAAATACAAAAATTAGCTGGGCGTGGTGGTGTGCACCTGTAATCCCAGCTACTTGGGAGGCTGAGGCAGGAAAATCACTTGAGCCCAGGAGGCAGAGCTTGCAGTGAGCCAAGATCATGCCACTGTACTCCAGTCTGTGTGACAGAGCAAGACTCCGTTTCAAAACAAAACAAAACAAAACAAAACACCACCAAAATAATATATTCACTAGATATAAAAACTAAGGAAGTAATAAATATAAAATCCAGGATAGTGATTACTCTGGAGGTAGAGGGTGGCAGAGAAACTATGCAGGAGGCAATGATCATGTTCTCAACTTAAATTAGTGGAAGTTAGTGGGTGTTCGTTGTATGACACTTCATAACATACAGATATGTTACATATATTTTTCGGCATGTATCAAATATAAAATAAAAAGTATATATATATGTGTGTGTGTATATATATGTGTGTGTATATATGTGTGTGTGTGTATATATGTGTGCGTGTGTGTGTGTCTGTGTGCGTGTATATATATATATTTTAAGACCTAGTCTCACTCTGTCACCCAGGCTGGAGTACAATGGTGCAGTCTCGGCTCACTGCAACCTCTGCCAGCCGGATTCAAGCAATTCTCACGCCTCAGCCTCCCAAGTAGCTGGGACTACAGATGCACCCCACCACACTCAGCTAATTTTTGTATTTTTTAGTAGAGATGGGGTTTCACCATGTTGGCCAGGCTAGTCTCGAACTCCTGACCTCGGGTAATCCATCTGCCTTGGCCTCCCAAAGTGCTGGGGTTACAGGCATGAGCCACTGTGCCTGGCCAAAAAGTATACATATTTTTAACAGCCCTGGAATAGTTCATCCTTCTGGGCCCCTTTGACTTTAGGCTATGATTTCTGAGCCGCTGTGTAGCAGCTCCCAGTTTAGGGAGGTTTGATAACATCTCCACAGCCTCCACCAAGTGGCTACCCTTGTATCAGTTTATTTGATTTTGCAGCAAATGACTGTCAGGGGCTTGAAGATGTAACCTCTTTCCTGTGAGGTTTACTCTGAGACTTGAGTCCCTGAGGGACCTTGCCACATCATGTGGATGACATGAGGAGGTGGGTATGCATGAGCTGTAATTAAGCAAAGCAATAGTTTCATCTCCATTTAACTCAGCTGAACACTTTGTTCCTTCCACAGATACGTATACGATAACCCGTGACACACTGTTCTTCTATTTTTTTTTTTCTATTTGAAGTGGCAGAAGAACCCTTTAAAATCACAAAGGCTCTTTAATTTTTTTTTTTTTTCGATTAGCCAGGCATGGTGGCACATGCCTGTAATCCCAGTGACTCCTGGAGGTTGAGGCAGGAGGATCCTTTGAGGTCAGGAGTTCAAGACCAGCCTGGGTAATATAGCAAGACCCTGTCTCTAAATAAATAAAATAAGCCAGGCGTGGTGGCATGCACCTGTAGTCCCAACTAGTCGGGAGGTTGAGGTGGGAGGATTGCTCTGTCTATGAAAATTAGAGTCTTTGAAAATGGGGTGAGGTTTTAGCTTTTATTGATTTCTTTTGAAAAAATGCCTTAAACATTGGGGAACTGGATTTTCAATCCTGGCCATACACACACATGATGTGTTATATGGCTTCCCCCTCCCTAAAAATCTTTAAAATGATCTAGGAATTCAGGCGGTAGGATCCTCTGAAATGTTGGTCAAGGTCTGAGCTGGCTCAAAACCTGGGAAAAGACTTCTTGGACTGCTGAACTATTTAAAAAGAAGCATGCCAGCATGGTGGTTCATGCCTGTGGTCCCAGCTACTCAGGAGGCTGAGGCGGGAGAATCACTTGAACCTGGGAGGCAGAGGTTGCAGTGAGCCAAGATCGCGCCATTGCACTCCAGCCTGGGCAACAGAGCGAGACTTTGTCTCAAAAAAAAAAAAAAAAAGTAAATAAATCAAAATAAATAAATAAATAAATAAATAAAAAGAAGCACATTACTTCATGTTTACCTAGCATCTCAGATAAAGAAATCAGAGTGAACATGAAATGCTAAATTAGAAAACAAGTGTCCTTTGAAATAGTCTTTAAAATGTTCTGCTCCTGAACCAAAGAGATAGCTGAGTGCCAAGTCCCCTCGGTCCTATTAAGATAAGGCCACTCTCTGGGAACAACCATCGTCATCTCTCTCCTCCACGACTGGCAATGCTGGCTTTTAATACTGGTGTCTGCCTCCAGTCTAACAAGCCCCAAACCAAATCCCAAGCACACTTTCCCTTCTTCTTCTTCTTCTTCTTTTTTCTTTTCTTTTTTTTTTTTTTTTTTTTTTTTGAGACGAACTCTTCCTCACTCTGTGGCCCAGGCTGGAGTGCAGTGGTGTGATCTCTGTTCACTGCAACCTCTGCCTTTTGGGATCAAACAATTCTCGTGACCCAGACTCCCAAGTAGCTGGAACTACAGGCACACGCCACCACGCCTGGCTAATTTTTGTATTTTTGGTGGACACAGGGTTTCACCATGTTGGCTAGGTTGGTCTCAAACTCCTGACATCAAGTGATCTGCCCACTTCAGCCTCCCAAAGTGCTGGGATTACAGGTGTGAGTCACTGCGCCTGGCTACTTTCCCTTCAATGAATGACACTTTCTTGTATGTACCTCATTTGCTGCACTTGAATCTATACTCCTTAGCTACCTGTTTGCTTTCCTGTGTCCAAAGAAAAGAAAATGCCCTCAAGGAAGAATTTTTGTTCTACAAAAGGAGACATACAAGTCATGTGAGAATCAAATAAACTTTTTTTTTTTAAACCTGGAAATAAACTTCTCTCTCAAGGGTGATACAGGAGCAGAAAGCGTTGTAAAGGCTTGAAACTCTGGGTTCTTTCTTCTTTTTTTCTTTCTCTCTTCCTTCCTTCCTCCCTTCCTCCCCCTTCCTTCCTTCCTTCCTTTCTTCCTCTCTTCCTTCCTTCCTCCCTTCCTCCTCCTTCCTTCCTTCCTTCCTCCCTTCCTCCTCCTTCCTTCCTTCCTTTTTCTTCTTTCCCTCCCTCCCTCCTTCCTTCCCTTCTCTTTCTTTCTTTCTTCTTTCTCTCTTTCTTTCTCTCTCTTTCTTCCTTCCTTCCTTCCTTCTCTTTTTTCTTTCTTCTTTCTTTTTTCTTTCTTCTTTCCTTTTCTTTCTTTCTCTTTCTTTTCTTTTCTTTTTTTTTTGAGACAGGGTCTTACTCCCTTCACTCAGGCTGGAGTTCAGTGGCGCTATCACTGCTCACTGTAGCCTCAACTTCCCCGGGCTCAAGCAGTCCTCCAATCTTAGCCTCCTGAGTAGCTGGGACCACAGGCATGAGCCACCACGCTCAGCTAATTTTTTATTTTTTGTAGAGGCGAGGTCTTACCATGTTGGCCAGGCTGGTCTCAAACACCCAGGCTCAAGCTATTCTCCTGCTGCAGCCTCCCAAAGTGCTGGGATTATAGGCAGGAGCCACCTCGCTCAGCTGATTTTTTCTTTGTCCTGAGCCACAGGTGGGAGATGTTTGCAGGATGAGCTGATTCCATGTGCTCCATTATGAATTCTGAAACACTGGCAGTTCCCAGGAACTATTTTCAGAGCTATGCTGACATTTAATCATGTTGGTGTAGAAAGCCATGCTTGTTTTAAACTCATTTAGACACAGAGAAAATTAGCTAGAGAGTGCCAGAAGAGAAAGGGGAAGAAAATCAAGTTATTGCTATCAAAGAGAAAGAATGCTAAAAGTTCTAAGTAAAATCAGAGGCCTTTTCCTGTCAGTTGCAAGTACTAGGGGAAAAGTAAAAATTTCAATGAAAGGCAAATATTCGACCAGGCACAGTGCCTCACGCCTGTAATCCCAGCATTTTGGGAGGCCGAGGCGGGTGGATCACCTTTAGGTCAGGAGTTCAAGACCAGCCTGGCCAAGATGGCGAAACCCGGTCTCTACTAACAATGTTAAAATTAGCCAGGCGTGGTGGCAGACACCTGTAATCCCAGCTACTAAGGAGTCTGAGGCAGGAGAATCGCTTGAACCCGGGAGGCAGAGGTTGCAGTGAGCTGAGATGGTGCCATTGCACTCCAGCCTAGGCAACAGAGCAAGACTCCATCTCAAAAAAATAAATAAAAATGAAAAATTAAATTAAATTAAATTAAAAAGAAAGAAAAGCAAATATTCTTTTTCTTCTTGATGAGCTTACCAGTAGTTTCATCCTATGCAAGCTCCAGCTGGCCCCAGTGCGCCTGCCTCAATGCAGTGAAACCTTTCCAATAAGCTGAACTATTGAATTAATGTAGCGAAGAGTCTGATGCAGTTTTGCTTTAAAATGTGATTGCCCTCTAAGTGCAATGTGGGACTTTGGATTGGATTCTGAAACAGGAAAAGGACATTTATGGAAAATCTGGTGAAATCTGCATAAAGCCCGTGGTTTAGTTAAAAGTGTTGTAGCAATGTTAACTTCTTAGTGGTGATAAATGTACCATGATTATGTAAGACGTTAGGGCAAGTTGGGTGAAGGATATATGGGAACTCTCTGTCTTACCTTTATGACTGCTCTATAAATCTAAAATTATTTTTAAAATAAAAAGTTTGGTTGGGTACAGTGGCTCATACCTGTAATTCCAGCACTTTGGGAGGCCAAGATGGACGGATCACTTGAGTTCAGGAGTTTGAGACCCACCTGGGCAACATAGCAAGACCCTGTTTCTACAAAAAATAAAAAAAATTAGCTGGTGTGGTGCTGCATGCCTGTAATTCCAGTTACTCCAGAGGCTGAGGTGGGAGAATCGCTTGAGCCTGGGAGTTTGAGGTCAAAGTGAGCTGAGATCACACCACTGCACTCCAGCCTGGGTGACAGAGCGAGACCCTGTCTCGAGAAAAAAAAAAAAAAGTTTAATGAAATGATGCTTACTTTGTTGATTTGAATTGATCTTGAAAAAGCAGATACAGAAAGGAGACCTCTGTTTCTGGGTGTGTCCTCGTTTGCAGCTTTCCCTAGACCTCAAGGCTGGCAACAGGACAGCGTAGCCCAGGAGGAGAATGCTGCTATGCTAAAGTAAGGTTGCTTGGCAAGCAAGTTGTGTCTGGCTGCACTGTCTCCTTTGATTAACTAGGCAGAAAAGCAGAAGCCTAGAAAAACAAAATGAGCTCAAACAAAAGCAGGCTGGGCCTGTCACCTATATTAGTCATTTGCTCTCAGGAAAAGAGTGACTCTACATTTTTCCAGACTTGTCCTTGATTCACTGTACATTTTATTTGTTACCATTAAGGATGAGAAATTTTCTCCTCCTCATTCAAAAGGATAATATCAAGAGTTAGCAAAACACACACACACACACACACACACACACACACACACACACACACACAGACACAGATTTAGCAACAGAATTCCAGCTTTCAGATACCTTTCCTTAGGTTTAGAACATTTACTTAATTGTCTTTCAAACAAACGTTTCTATGTGTACTCAATACTAAAAATTTATCGGCCGGGCATGGCGGCTCATGCCTGTAATCCGAGCACTCTGGGATGACAAGGCAGGTGGACTGATTGAGCTCAGGAGTTTGAGACCAGACTGGACAATATATTGAGACCTCGTCTCTACAAAAAATACAAAAATTAGCCAGGCATGGTGGCACATGCCTGTAATCCCAGCTACTTGCGGGGCTGAGGTGGGAGGATTGTTTAAGCCTGGGAGGTCAAGGCTGCAGTGAGCTGTGATTGGGCCACTGCACTCCAGCTTGGGTGACAAAGTGAGACCTTGTCTCAAAAATAAAATAAAATGACCTAAAAATCTGCCTTCACTAGATAAGGAATGTTGAAATTATATTTCTTAGACTAGTTCTTACAGTTGGCCTGGTGCAGTGGCTCATGCCTGTAATCCCAGCACTTTGGGAGGCCAAGGCGGGTGGATTACGAGGTCAGGAGATCGAGACCATCCTGGCCAATGTGGTGAAACCTCGTCTCTATTAAAAATACAAAAATTAGCTGGACGTGGTGGCACGCACCTGTAATCCCAGCTACTTGGGAGGCTGAGGCAGAAGAACTGCTTGAACCCAGGAGGCAGAGGTTGCAGTGAGCTGAGATCACACCACTGCACTCCAGCCTTGGTGACAGAGCAAGATCTGTCTAAAAAAAAAAAAAAAAAAAAATTCTTACAGTTAAGCATCTACCTTACATTTTATAGATTTTCCTCCTGAACACAAAAATATCTGTGTGAGAAATATATATATGGCCTCTGCAGTTATTTTCTTTTGCCAAGGTCAGTTTAAAACATTACATTTTCACGTAGACACAATTGTTTCAAGCATAAAGATCAAAAGCTCTCTTGGGGCCAGGCGCGGTGGCTCACGCCTGTAATCCCAGCACTTTGGGAGGCCGAGGCAGGCGGATCACGAGGTCATGAGATCGAGACCATCCTGGCTAACACGGTGAAACCCCGTCTCTACTAAAAATACAAAAAATTAGCTAGGGCGCGGTGGCGGGCGACTGTAGTCCCAGCTACTCGGGAGGCTGAGGCGGGAGAATGGCGTGAACCCGGGAGGCAGAGCTTGCAGTGAGCCGAGATCGTGCCACTGCACTCCAGACTGGGCGACAGAGCGGGACTCTGTCTCAAAAAAAAAAAAAAAGCTCTCTTGGGGTTTCTTGAAGGATCGGGGCAGGGGGAGGGACAGAACAGACAGACACAGAGTGGAACTGACTGCTGTTTGAACTTGAGTCACTCAGTGCTTCTGCGTGCCAGTTTCACTAGTTCAGATACAGTATTCCAGAAACCTCGGGTTCAGAGGTGCTGAGAGATCAGTGAGAAGCTCTGTTAAGATGCTCAGAATTCTTAGGGAGAAGGTGGACTTTTTATTTAAAATAAGAAACAAATTATTTCTGCCATGCAAGCAATAAAGAAATTCAACATCAGATTAGCAGGGTAAAGATGACTTTTTTTATTTGTTTTTGAGACAGTCTTGCTCTGTCACCAAGGCTGGAGTGCAGTGGTGTGATCTCAGCTCACTGCAACCTCTGTCCCCTGGGTTCAAGTGATTCTCCTACCTCAGCCTCTCGAGTAGCTGGGATTACAGGCGCCCACCACCATGCCTGGTTAATTTTTGTGTTTTCAGTAGAGACAGGTTTCACTGTGTTGGCCAGGCTGGTCTCAAACTTCTGACCTCAAGTTATCCACCTGCCTCGACCTCCCAAAGTGCTGGGATTACAGGCATGAGCCACCGCACCCGGCCCAAAGATGAGTTTTGAACAAAGTGTGCTGGGATAACTGGGTAGCCTTTTTCTCTGAGATGGGAGGGTCTTGAGCAGAGATTCAACAAGATTGGATATACTTTTTAACAAGAGCACTCTGGCTGCTATGGTGAGAAGAGTCTGAAGATGGAGTGGAGGGTGAATGCAGGGAGGCAGTTAGGGGGTGACCCCAAACTCCAGGAAAGAAATGGTAGGGGCCTGGCCCAAGTGACAGCACCACAGGTGATGGGGAGGTGGCCGGATGCTGCAAATGATTTGACGGTAGACCCAAAAGATATGGAGAGTAAGAGGAGGAAGGTCAGGGGAGACATAGAGTTTTTGTTCGGAGCAATAGGGAAGGATGGAGTTGCAAAAAATGGAGATGGGAAACATCAGAGGAGGAGCAGGCCACGGGGAAGTAGAAACATCAAGCAGGGGATTGGATACAAGTCTGGAGTTGGAGGGAGCGATCTGAGCTGGAGATAGGAATTTGGGAGCCATCAGCGTGGAGATGGAGAGGCATGGACAGCCCAGAGCCACCCAAATCCAGAGGTCACGAACAGCAGGAGGAATCAACAGAAACAGAGCCTTGCCCCACTGCTCCTGGCAGCCCACATTGTCCCTGGGAAAAATCTATATATACTGAGGTCTTCTGTCTATAAGTCCACAGTCATGTGGGAACAGAGTGCTTCAGGGGAAAGGGCACATCTTTACTCCTTGGAGTTTGACAGCAATTTGGTATTTGAGTCCATTTGTTGTTTTTTGAAAAAATAACCTCTTGAAGGGACCAAATCAAAATCTAAATGACTAACTGGAGGGCTGCTGGGGAGAGGGGTAGTCCGACAGGCTTGAAGGCAGATCTATAATTGAAAATGGGTTCAAAAGCTACATGTAATATAATCTGTTCAAAATGCAAAACAGGGGCTAAATTTTGGACATGAATACCTACATATTCCTGACACATGGCCCCTGAGGAATTTCTGTTTTTGGGGAAGTAGGAAAAAAACGGCAGCAGACTTAGAGTTGACTTTAAATATAAAGCTATGTGTGAAAAGAATGATGCCAAAAGTTAAATAATATGCTTTTCTCGCTCTATGAATGGTTTCTGGGGCCCTGGCTATATATAAATGCTGCGGTAGTAATGGAAATCTCATCTTCCTAGGACACAGCACCCTCCTACAGAGAATGTACCTCCTATTTATGTGTACCACACAAGCAAAAGAGCAGCTGCTAAAACGTGGATTTATTTGTGCATTACTGTCAAATATGATCAAAGACACAATTCTGATAGCTTTGATGATTATCTGTAGTACTAGTGACAGAAAGAGCACTTGTACAGAACATACTCATGTATAAAGCCAATCATTTATTTAGCACTAAAATCAAATTATAAAAACATCAATTCCATCTTAAAACAGGCATTTTAAAAGCATTTCTGTGGTTCTAAGTTTGCATCAAGACAGTCTAAGTTTGCATCTGCACAATCTGGATACCCAAATCCCTCTATAATTTCCAAAGACAAAGACAATTTTTGCTAGTTGTGGGGTGTCAGGGGGAAGCAGTGATGCCCTGCAAACAGTCTAATGGGCCCAGGGAACACTGTTTCTTTCTCAACCTGAGGTTGTGTCCTTGATCTCCAGGAAAAGAGATTAGTGCTTGCTTAACCACGTTCCTAAAATGGTCAGGGATCTTCTATGCAATAATGTTGCAAAATTTACTGAAGAGGAAAAAAAAGCACAACGGAGGCTTCTTGCCCATTTACACTCACAATGTTAGATTTCGAAAACAGGGCCCTTCGTAGTCAGCAACCAAGTCCTGACTTCCGGATGTAATGCAGGCTGGTTAACACCCCTTAATAACTACTTTGCAATTCCAAATGACTCCCCGACAGCTTTTCTAGACAGAGAGTGGAATAAGTGTGCGGGTGCTCTTAGGCTCTCGGAGGCAAAAACAAGCTCAGTTTAACCATTTCCCTTCCGGGTTGACTGCTGAGTTATGCAGATTCCAGTTCATTAAGCCCTGAATATAGAGTATGAGGCCAATATCTTTTCTTTAGTAAAAGCCATGCCATTCATCTGCCTTTCCCTTTTCCTCCTTTATCTGGGCGACTGTTTTTGGAAACTGGGGTAACTCCCTGCAGGCAGGCAGCAGGAGATATCTCCAAGTCAGGCCGGCATGGTTCGGTGCTATCCTCTGTACAACCATGAGGAAGATGAGGCAAATAAGATCAAGAGAGCATTTTGTGAACAGGCGATGACCCAGTTTGTACCTATGCTTTGTGGCTAGTGAAACTGTACATCTGAAGCCGTCCAAACTCCCAGACACAAAGAATCCCAGTTGCAACTCTACTGTGATATATTATATGGCAGTGATTCTTATTTAGGAAGGACTTTGATTTCTCCTTGGCCGTGGGTTTTTGGGTTAAAGGGCCTGGGCTGTGGGTCAGCAGGGTGGGACGGTCCTGGAAGACTCACAGAGCCAGGGACACCCACATCCTCCAGCATGTCCAGTTCCCTATAATTCTCTATGGCCACAGGAAATAAGCCACGAAATGGGACAGGATTCCGGTTCTGTACAAGGTCAACCAGCTCCTATTAAGGACACACGGAGGGATATGTCTACAAGGAGCCATTCTGTGTTCTTCCAGCCTTCAGTCTTCCATATCAGTGAATTTTCTCTTCTTGTAATTCTGAACGAGGTTGGAAGCTGTGATCTGAGAAGCCTGCCCCTTCTCCCAACACTGAAAGTCATTCAGTCCTTTCTGCCCTGTTTGAAATAAGCCCCTCTCCATCTCGTCTAGCCTGGCTACCAGGGCTGAAGTGTCTTCGTTGTAAGCGTTCTGTGAGGAGTCCATGATGCGGCGAAAACGTCCAATAAAAGTCTGGAAAACAAGGGAGTAAGAGAAGTCAGTATGACCCCACAAAGTCATATCCATTTTTATCTCAGAACATTTAAATGGCATGAAAAGAAAGAATGATGTGTAGGACTCAGAAGGAGGTCTGAATTCTCTCTAGCACCCAAGTAAGTTATTGCACATTGCCAAGCCTCAATTTCCTCGTCTGTGAAGTGGATTGTTATGAAAATCCAGTAAGTTGTTAAGAAAACCAATGAATACATGTAATGCGCCTAGCAAATGGCTAGCACACAGCAAACTCCTTGAGAAGCATCACCTATTATTGTCATTAGTAGCAAATGCTTCTGTCCCAAGAGGCAGAAATGATGGTTTCTTCTAACAGTAACAGATTAAAAAATAATTATGAAAAATTAAAATAAGGTTATACCATAAAGGTTGGGAACAGATGTATAACATTGTTTTGTCCTGGAAAAGTAATAACGATATGAGTTATTGTTTATTACATGGCATTACATAGTTTTACCACAACTCTATAATTTTGGCACAATTATCACCTCCATCAATTCTTACAGGTGAATTGATATCTAGAGAGGTCAAGTAGCTTGACCAAGTCATATTGCTAGTTCATGGCAGGGCCAAGCCCTAACCCCAGAACAAAGGAAGGAAACAAATAACCCAGTAACTCTCGTATTTCCAACAGGAACCCTCAGGCCAGGCCTGGGACTGTGTATCTAAGTGCCTGTCACCTGTAATGCACCATCGCCCTTTTTTTCTCTTTTTTCTTTTTAATAGAGATGGGATCTCACTATATTGCCCAGGTTGAGTCTTGAACTCCTGGGCTCAGCGATCCTCCCACCTTGGCCTCCCAAAGTGCTGGGATTACAGGTGTGAGCCACCATCCCCGGCCATCATCACCCTTTTCTCATTTCCTAGAGTTCCTGCTGGCCTCAACTTGTAGCAAGCAAATATGAGGGGTGGCAGACAAGTCATATTAAAAAAAAGTGTGTGTGTGTGTGTGTGTGTGTGTGTGTGTATAAAATATAATGGGCAGACAGTGTAGGCTGACCTGGAATAATAAACTAAATTTACAAGTCATACACTGTCCTGGATAAAAGCAGTATCTCTGGCTGGCTCTTGAGACAAGTGCAGCACCACAGGTTTTCACACCCATTACTTGCCTGCAGCAGAGACTGGGAAATGTCTGCATTCTCGGGACTGTCAAAATGCAGGAGTTGGGAGCCAAACCCGTAGAAATGGGGCCCCATTTTGTGGAGGTCCACCACATTGGCATCTGCACTGAACACGGTCCTCCAACCCTCTTGGTAGATCTTGGGGAGTTCCACAGAAAGGATCCGTCGCTTGTTGTCAAAAAGTCCTTTTGCCAGCCACAAGGGTAGTTCAAGCTTGGAACCCTGCAGCATGCACGAATGTAGATTTTAAAAACAGGCAAATAACATAGTAAATGTGTGTGATGAAAAGGAAATACACATCGCCTGCGCAATACTGCCTTTTCTCTTTGGGGGAGTGGCTGTCAAGCACAGAAGACCTGGTCGTGACTTGAAGCCATTAATGAAGTGAGTGGGCTGAAGTTTTATGTGATGATGGAATGGAGACAGAAAATGGATTTATACAACAAAAACAAGGTGGAGAACAAAAATGTAGGATAAGGGAGAGTTTTCTAACTAACACATATAAAAATTGTCCAATTGTAGACACTTCAGAGCTATAGTAAACATTTCCTTTTTCTTTGAATATTCAATATTTATTCTAAATATCCACTTGCCGAGTGCCTGCTGTGTACTAAGCACCCTATTGGATGCTAAAGGTCAGAAAGAAAAATAAGATCAACCTGAGCTTGGGTGGCAGCCCCTTTCCATCCCACTTCACAGCTTCAGAGATGACAGCACACATGTCTCTAGTTTTTAAAGCCTCAATAGAATTAGAAAACAAGATGAGGTGGTCATGACAGACCAGAAATTAAGAGTCATAAATCTCCAAAAAATCAAAGGCAAACAACTGGATTGAATGAAGCAGTAACAGCCGAAACTCTCACAAGGGAGAACTGTTGCAAAAAGATGGGAGCAGTTTTGTGGGTGTGGAAGCAGAGCTTTTGGCAAACTGCACAGGACTAGACAGACCAATATTGAGTTCAAGGCTGCCAACACCACCAGGACATGAGGGCCTAAGATCTGAGAAAGAAGGGACGGAAGTAAGCCCACTATTTGACACCGAATAGCAGAGAAATTAGGCGCCAACTTTAAGATAAATTTAAAAATCAAATGGAAATTCCAGAACTGAAAAATATAATAATTGAACCTAAGAAGTCAATAGATTAAATCAAATTTAACATGTTTACTGGATTGGATTTGGATGAAGAGAGGACTGTGAATGAGAAAAGGTCAATAGAAAATATTCAGACTAAAGTATCTAGAGAAAAAACAGAGAAGAGCCTAAGAGATGTATGAAATAAGGTGTAAAAGAAAGAAAAAGTTCAACATGCATGTAATTTGATGGGGAGGAGGGATAGATTGAGGCAAAATAAATGTCTGAAGAAATAGCTATACATTATCCAAAATTTAAAAAAGGTATCAAACCACAGATTCAAGGAACATTATGAATAACAAGTATTAATAGGATAAATACTAATAAAATCACAACTAGGCATTTATTACCTGAATTGCGAGACCAAAGACAGAGAAAATCTTAAAAACAGCTGTAGATGGGAGTGAGGAACACACTGCCTTTAAAGAAGGAACATGAAGAGTTAAACCCAACTTTTTGGCCAGGGCCGGTGGCTCACGCCTGTAATCCCAATGAAAGGTGAAGCCGGCTGGGCTTCTGGGTCGGGTAGGGACTTGGAGAACTTTTCTGTCTAGCTAAAGGATTGTAAATGCACCAATCAGCACTCTGTATCTAGCTAAAGGTTTGTAAACACACCAATCAGCACTCTGTAAAAACAGACCAAGCAGCACTCTGTAAAACGGACCAATCATCACTCTGTAAAGTGGACCAATCGGCAAGATGTGGGTGGGGCCAAATAAGGGAATAAAGCAGGCCACCGAGCCACCTGCAGCAACCTGCTTGGGTCCCCTTCCATGCTGTGGAAGCTATGTTCTTTAGCTCTTCACAATAAATCTTGCTGTTCACTCTTTGGGTCCGCACTACCTTCATGAGCTGTAACACTCACTGCAAAGGTCTGCAGCTTCACTCCTGAAGCCAGCGAGACCATGAACCCACCAAAAGGAAGAAACTCCGGACACATCTGAACATCTAAAGGAACAAACTGCAGACACACCACCTTTAAGAATTGTAACACGCACCACAAGGGTCTGCGGCTTCATTGTCTCAGCGAGACCAGTGAGACCAAGAACCCACCTGAAGGAACCAATTCCAGACACATCAATACTTTGGGAGGCCAAGGCAGGCAAATCACCTGGGCTCAGGGGTTCGAGACGGGCCTGACCAACATGGGGAAACCCCGTTTCTACTAAAA
This sequence comes from Nomascus leucogenys, assembly GCF_006542625.1. NCBI lineage: Eukaryota > Metazoa > Chordata > Mammalia > Primates > Hylobatidae > Nomascus > Nomascus leucogenys. The sequence goes on from NC_044382.1 coordinate 61,863,591, forward strand.
ATACAAAAATTAGCCAGGCATAGTGGTGGGCGCCTGTAATCCTAGCTACTTAGGAGGCTGAGGCAGGAGACTCGCTTGAACCCAGGAGGCAGAGGTTACAGTGAGCTGAGATCACACCATTGTACCCTAGCCTGGGCGACAGAGCAAGACTCTGTCTCAAAAAAAAAAAAAAAAAAAAGCCAACTTCTTAACAGAAATTGTGGAAGCCGCAAAACAATGGAAATGGAATTTCTTTTTTAATGTGCTAAAAGAACATAACTGCGAGTGTAAAATCTGATACCCAGTGAAAATATCCTTTAAAAGTAAAAGTGAAATAAAGGCATTTCCATAGAGACAGTATGCAGGAAAGAGTTAACACAGTAGGCCTGAGACTGCTATCTTAGCAAGGCATGCTTGCAAGATTGGCCCTTGGTTGGCATTTGGGAACTTGGATTTCAGGAGGATTCTCACCCGTCCTAGAACTGATGAGAGTGTGCCTGAACTGTCTGTGAAAACAATGTGATTCATGTTGAACATCTGCTTTCCCTCTGGAAGTCTGAATTTTGGTCTGTGCTAGATAGAAAGTGCCACATGAACAGCCTCCAATAAAACCCTGGAGACTGGGTCTTTAACAAGTTTCCCTGGTAGACAGTATTTCAAACATTTTATCAGAATTCAAATTACTGGAGAATTTAAGTGCATCCTGTGTGACTCCACTAGGAGAGGACTCTTGGAAGCTTGTGCTTGGTCTCCTCCAGACTTGACTCCATGCAACCTTTCCCTCTGCTGATTTTGCTTTATATCCCTTTGATGTAATAAATCTTAACCATGAGTGTGACTATATGCTGAGCCCTTTGAGTCCTCTTAGTGAATCATCAAATCTGGGTTGGTCTTGGGCATCTGTGACACAGACAGAAACTGAGACTTATCACCAGAAGATTCAGAATAAGGGAATTCTGAAGAGAGAATGCAAACGATTCCAGAAAGAACTATGGAAATGCAAAAAGGAAAAACGAGTCATGAAAATAATATATAAGTGGGTATATAATAATAATGTTTTACAGGGGTTTTCAATGAGTCAAACTAGAATACATCACAGTAACACAAGAGAAAAAATGGGTTTAAGTGTTCTAAGATTCTAGTCATTTCTGTGAAGTGGTGAAAGTAGTAACTTATATAACATTCTTTTTAGTCAGAAATGATTGTGTAATATATTTAAGGTAGCCACTAAAAGAAGAATATATAACTAAACTAATAAAAAGGTAAATGAATAATAAAATAAATTTGATTAATGCAAAACAAGTCAAGAAAGGATAGAAAAAGAAAGCTAAAACAGATGGGACATAAGAAAACAGTAAGAAGGTAAAAACGAACACAAATATGTCAATAATTAAATGTAAATGGATTAAATATAACAATTAAAAATCAGCACACTGAACACACAAAAAAACCCAACTATATGCTGCATAAAAGAGACATACCTTAAATATGAAGACACACAAAAATTAAAAATAGGATAAAAAAAGTCATGTAAACACGAATCAAAAGACAGAAGCATTATTAGAGATAAAGAGAGACGTGGCAATAATAAAAGGGTCATTATATCTACCAGAAAATTATTAATATTTGTCTAAATTAACAGAAGTAAAAGGATAAATAGACTAATCCATAATCATAATGACAGACTTTAACATTTTTTTAATCAATTTTTTTTTTTCAGAGAGGGGGTCTTGTTCTGTCACCCAGGCTGGAGTGCAGTGGTCTTCTAGGCTCAAGTAATCCTCTTGCCTCAGTCTCCTGAGTAGGTGGGATTATAGGCATGTGCCACCACACTCAGCTAATTTTTCAATTTTTCCTAGAGACAGGGTCTTGCTATGTTGCTTAGGCTGATCTCAAACTCCTGGCCTCAAGTGATCCTCTCACCTCCACCTCCCGAAGTGCTAGGGTTACAGGCAGGAGCCACAATGCCTGGTCCACATGTTTTTCAGGATAAAAAAAAAAAGTAGAAAAAAAAAATCGCAAGGATAGAGAGTATCTCAACAAAACAATTAACAAATGAGCTAATTTACACATACAGATTATTTATTGCACACTATGACTTCCCATAGACAACTTTTCAAGTCCACACAGAATGGTTAAATTGGTCTTATGCTTTGCCATAGAGCAAGTCTCAGCAACTTTCAAGACTGAAATCATGCAGACTATGTTTTCTGGCCACGGTGGAATTAAGCTAGAAATAAAAAATGGTAAATGACCAAATCTCAAAATGTTTGAAATTAAGCACTAGTCTTCTAAATACCTACAGCTCAAAAAAGAAATCACAATAAAAATTAAACAGTATTTTAAAATTTTTATTTATTTTTTGAGACAATATCTTGCTCTGTCACCTAGGCTGGAGTGCAGTGGTGTGATCACGGCTCACTGCAGTACTGACGCTCCAAGGCTTAAGCGATCCTCTTGCCTCAGCCTCCTAAGTAGCTGCGACCACAGGTGTGTGCTACCATGCTTGGCTTTTTAAAAAAATTTTTTGTAGAGATGAGGACTCACTATGTTGCCCAGGCTGGTCTCGAACTCCTGGGCTCAAGTGATTCTCCTGTCTCCACCTCCCAGTGTTGGGTCTACAGGTGTGAGCCACCATGCCTGGCCTAAAAAGTATTTTTAGTTCATTGATAATGAAAATATAACACATCAAAACTTATGAAATGCAATTAAAGTTGTACTTAAAAGAAATGAATAGCTATGAATGTATAAAAGAAGATTGAAAAATTAATGACCTAGGTTTCCATCTCAAAATGTGTGTCTGTGTGTGTGTGTGGTGGGGGAATTAAGCCCAAATAAAGTAGAAGGAAAGAACTAATTAAGAAATTAATGACCTAAAAAACAAAGGTACAAAAGAGAAAACTAACAGAGTCCTAAGTTAGTTCTTTTAAAAGAATAAAAAAATTGATAGACTCCTGGCAAGGGTAATCAAGAAAGGGAGAACACAATTTATTGATATTAAAAATAAAAATAAGGATACCACTGTAATCCTACTGACATTAAAAAGATAGTAAAGGAAATTCTGAACATTGTACTGATACCATTGAAAATTTAGACAAAAAAAAAATACAAAAATTAGCTGGGCATGGTGGCATGTGCCTGCAATCCCAGCCACATAGGTGGCTGAGGTGGGAGGATCACTGGAGCCTGGGAGGTCAAGGCTGCAGTGAGCCATATCACACCACTGCACTCCAGCCTGGGCAACAGAGCAAGACCCTGTCTCAAAAAAAAAAAAAAAATAGATAAAATGATCAAAGTTTTAGTTAAAAACCAAATATACCAAAACTAACACAAGAAGAAATCAAGCCCTGAATAATCCTATAAATGAAATTAAATGTCATACAAACCTTCCTACACAAATCTCCCATGCAGAAGGATTCTAAAGATTTAATATAGACACTCTGCACTCAAAGAAGTGGAACGTTGACTGCCTTCTCCTTCAGTGTGACAGTGATAATGACTTCCATCCAAAGAGTACAGTACGAAAAGGTGGAGAAACCTAATGAACATTACCTCTGCCAAGGTTCAAATGAACAGTAAAAAGTCCTGTTGATAGTAGGCACCCTTAATATGTGATGAAAGTGGCACTTTACCTCTGTGGTCTTCCTCCCTAAAGCTGATAACCAAGTCTAATGCTGAGAAAAAAAGAATAAAAAACAAAAACAAAGAAGGCTGAGCAAGGTGGCTCACGCCTGTAATCCCAGCACTTTGGGAGGCTGAGGTGGGTGGATCACTTGAAGTCAGGAGTTCCAGACCAGCCTGGCCAACCAACGAGGTGAAACCTCATCTCTACTAAAAATACAAAATTAGCTGGGTGTGGTGGTGGGTGCCTGTAATCTCAGCTACTTGGAAGGCTGAGGCAGGAGAATCGCTTGAACCCAGGAGGTGGAGGAGGCTGCAGTGAGCTGAGATTATGCCACTGCACTCTGGCCTGGATGACAGGGCAACTCCGTGTCAAAAAAACAAAAAAACTAAAACCAAAAACAAAACTACCCCCAAACCAAAGATTTCCAATTGAGGAACATTTTACAAAATACCTGACCACCACTCCACAAAACCGTCGAGGTCATTAGAACAAGGAGGTCTGATTAATTGTCACAACCAAGAGAAGGCTAAGGAAACATGTCTACTAAATGCAATATGGTATCCTAGGTGGAATCCTGGAATAGAAAAAGGACATTAACTAAAAACTAAGGAAATATGAATTAAGTATGGGCAGCATAGCGCCATGTTTACCAGTGTGTATGGGAACGAAATCCTCATCTGCTAGGATGAAAATCAACAGATAATGTCTATATTAAAAAAAAACAACCCAACAAGGTAAGTTGAAGAATATTATTTAGAAATATGAAGATGAATCTTGAAGACACCACTAAAAAAGGTACATGAGCCCTGTGGACTTGGAGGGGCAAGTGGGAAAAGGAAGGCAGGGCCTGCTATTTTTTCTTATAAATCTTTTGGTACTACTTGACTTTTTTTTTTTTTGAGATGGCGTCTCGCTCTGCCGCCAGGCTGGAGTGCAGTGGCACAGTCTCGGCTCACTGCAACCTCTGCCTCCTGGGTTCAAGAAATTCTCCTGCCTCAGCCTCCGGAGCAGCTGAGATTACAGGCGCCTGCCACCACACCCAGCTTTCTAGTAGAGATGGGGTTTCACCGTGTTGGCCAGGATGGTCTAGATCTCTTGACCTCGTGATCCGCCCGCCTCAGCCTCCCAAAGTGCTGGGATTACAGGCGTGAGCCACCACGCCCGGCCTATTTGACTTTTAAAACGTTGGTTATGTATTACTTTGATAAAAATTAACTTGAAACAAACAGACCAAACAAAAAACATCGTTCTAAACAAAACTTAGGTGAAACAGGATATCCAAATTAATCATTACAAGCCATGTTCCTGGGACAATTTTATATTTGAAGCCATACGGCCTTGGGTTCCGAATCCCAGCTCACCACTAACTGAAGCCCTGGCCAAGTGACCCAACCTTTCTGGTTGTTGAAGGATTAAAGGGAAAAGCTTACTCCCCACACCGGACCATGCTGGCACTAAGTAAGCCCTCAGTAGGGCTTACTGATCCTGTCATCATTATGTAGGAATGAATTTAGCAACCTGGGGTTCCTACTTATCATATGCTCTTACAGAACCCAAAGCTGTTTTAAGGCAAACATGATCAGAACTCTAATTCTTAAGTATTCAGCTGGAGCCAATCTTTAAGCATTCAACACACGTTGCAGGGGGTAGGGGGAAGACACTAATTTGGACAGTCTCAAAAAAGAAATCAATGTTGGAGGCTGCCTGGCGACCTAGGATAAATGTAGTTTCACCACAGATGGCGAACAAGTCTGGAGACCACCCCGAGCGCGAGGGGACCCCCGCGGAGTTTCCAAGAAGAAGTCGTTAGCGCCTTCGGCCCTGGCTCATCGAAAACTACAAATCCCAAAGGGCAGCGCGCCCCGACGCGGCGTCCCAGGGCCGCGGGGCCCGCCGGGAGCTGCAGTCTTTCCAGGCGGGACCCCGCACCCAAAGGCTCACCTGTGGGACCGCGTTGTCAGTCTCGGCGCCTGCGCTCCGCTCCAGGAAGAAAGCGCCAAGGCGAGGCATGGCGGTCTCCGTGCGCACCGGCAGCTTCTCGTGGGACATCAGGATGTCGTCCAGAGAAAGAAAGTTCTCCTCAGGCCCCAGCGCACCCGACTCCACTCGGAAATAAGCCTCCGACATGGCGGCCACTTGAGCTTCTCCGCTTCCACTCGCGTGATTCGGAAGAGCCTCAGGGAGTTAGGGGTGTACAAGACGGGGAGGCGGAGACTGAGCAGGATGGTTGGGGTCAGGAAAGTGGATTGAAACTTGTTTCCCGCGCCCGGTGACGCATCAGACAGGAGCAGTCGATTCGGGCGGTACCGCCCAGGCAGAAGCAATCGATCAAGTCTGCAGATTTCGAGCAGCTGGACACGGCTGGGGAGCGGTAGGTGGGGGTGCCGGAAGTTCTCTTCCCTCCGCTTGTTGCACAGTGTGGGAACGTTACGAAGAAGCTGGAACGCTCGTTGAAGCTCCTGGACCCATTTGTACTGGACTGTGTTCATGTGATCCTTAAATATTTATATGAAATTAAAAACACTTCGCAACACTTTAGGGGTTTAAAATAAAGGCATCTTGTGCCCTTCACTCCAGGCCTAAGTCCAACCCTTTCCTACAGTTTTTTTTTTTTCACTATGCAACTCCGTTAATTTTGGTATTTGAAAGAAATGTTAAACAAACAAAAACTTCCAGCACTATCCCCAGCGAGTTATTATGGTCTAGTTGATGAACTAGCGTGTTGTATTTTGTTAGTATTTTGGTGGGTGTTGGACGGGGTGGGTAGAGGGGTGGAGCACTAGACTGCACATGGCTTGCGAAGGTTGTGAGTATACTTCAGGGTGTCCTAGCTCATCATCAACTGACAATCTCCTTTTGTGGCTCTGAATTTAAATCCCTAAAAATGGAAATCCAATTGGTCCGGTTTATCGATTGGTCCAGGCAGGCCACAATGGTCATAGGTCGCCAGCCACCCTATAGATGGGGGTACCTGTGTTGGGTGCGATCACTATCCAGTGACCAGGGGAAGGACCATGGTCGCATAGTACCAGGTTTAGTGGCTCTCCTCAGCCAGGGCTATGGGTGGCCGCAGATTGTTGAGAGATGCACTACAGAACTTACTTCGTCTAGAGCATTTCTGGGGCTACTGGAGCCGGGAGTAAAGGGTGTGTGGGAAGGGAGGTGTGTATTAACCATGGATTTAAGTTTCTGTTTTCCGTATTTTATGATGGTTTGACATCTTGGGGCCTTGGGGACCTGGGGAGGAATTGCCCCTCCAGAGTTAGCTAATTCCTAGAGATAGCAAACAACTTGCTTGTGAACACCACTTTCATATACAAACCAACCAACCCAAGCCTATATCCCCACACCATCTTTATCCATCTCACACACCAATATTTTCCCTGCCCCAAGTCACAGTAATAAATCACCCCATGGCCAAGTACCAGACAACTAAAATTCACCCCTATATCCCAGAGCTTGCCAACGTTATTCAAACTATTCAATCCTAAGCTTGCTCAGACTTCCCTTCCCTGCCTCGCCCATTCCTTCCCTGCCTCGCCCATTCCTTCCCACGGCAATAAAGGCTCTGGGCTTTCTCCTCGCTCCCTCTACCTCCTCATTGACCCTAATACTTTCTCGTGTGGCCGTAGGCACAGCCCCTTCTCTTGAGAACTATAATAAAACTTTCAAAGGCACTGGCCACTAATTCATTGATTGTCATCACCCAGTCACCTTTATAAATGAAATTCTGAGGATAATGAAAACAAGGTGCAGTGGCGTGGAAAGGCATGGCAAACTGTGTAAAGTCTTGGTACCATTCTAAGGAGTTAGGCCATTCCATAGAAAATGGGAGGAAAATGTAAGGTTTGGGGGCAAATAATAACATAAATCTGAGCTTCAGGAAGAGAATTCCAGTAGTAGATAAAGAAGAGAGAGATTAGATGCTTGGAAGCTGTTCAGTGGGCAGTATTTGGCAACCAATTCAATATAGGAAGTGAAGTATAGAGAGTAGTCAAAAGATTCAAATTTTGAACATGGCTGAACAGGTGGATGGACATGTCATGAATAGATACACAGAACACAGGAATAGGAGCAGTTGGAGGGAAGGGATGAGTTCAGTTTGGGACACATGGTGTCCAGGAGCTACTAGACAGGAAGGTCTGCAGCCCAGTGGAGAAAGCAGCCTAGAAGCTTTAGAGAGGAGGCACACTGAGAGGCAGTTATATGAAGGTTTTTTCCTTTTTCATATTTTAAATGTTCAGTTTGTGATACAGTCCAATATAAAAATAAACACAATCTGCAGTGATAATTTAGAATTTCTCTGATGACATGTATATATGGTACTGGATGTAGTCTGAGATAGAAATATAATTTGGCTAATTGAAGGCAATGTTATTTACTGCCAAGGAGAGTAAGCTATTTTTTATGCTGATATAATTAAGATAGATGCATACTGATTTATTGATGCCAAAGAAAGGCATTATTTTTGTACAAAGACCAGAATACTGGCTCCAAACTCAAATACCACTATTATTTTAATAATAAAGTAACAGGCCAATGTTTAACATAAAATCAGATTGCCTTGTTTGTCTTATTTAATGTCTTGGCTCATCATGAAACTATCATTGTGTATATATTGTTACTCTATTTAAACTGTCCTCTTCTTGAACTAATAAACAAGTGAATAAATCAGAAAAAAGTTTAAATTAGCGAATGTTTGAGTTTATGATGCTGAACTGCATCAATTCATTTAACAAAAGTGGCATGTGGTTTTCAAGCATAGATATGTGTTAATAGCTTAAATCCTAAGAGCCAGGAGTATTTCTGTTCTCTGAGAAAGCTGTGTTCCTTGGCACCCAGCCAACCAATCAATATACCAGTATTATGATGAACAGAATTACATTATACTGATAATATTCAGAGTATATTTGGTATATTTACAATATACAAAATTTAGTATTCTGAAAAGTGTCTGCTGGATCCTTCAAAACAGAGTATTTTTTTCATTGTAATCCTTTCAAGATTTCAGAATCATAGAACTGCAGTGTTTTAGAACTTAGAACAAGTGTTTTGGTGAACAGGGCAGGGGCTTCTTTGGCTTTTATGACTTGCCCTCAAAAGTCATAGCCTCCAAAGAACACACAGGCTTTAGATGAGCAAAACCTCAAGCAGCTTTACATCTGTTCTTTTGAATACCAGTGCTTTCTAAATTTCTTTCATTGAGTGGGGAGGTTGTGGTGCAAGTGACAGAAATGCAAATCTGGGAGTGGGGACAAAAAGAAGAAATATGAAAAACTGAACACATGGTTCATTTAAAGAAAAAGAAAGAAAAAAGAAATGTATTGGGCGCCATCTTTCCAGTTGCCCACTCAGGCCAAAGTTTGGGGGTTTTCCTTGATCTGCTTCCCTAACCCTTACACTTTGTAATGGCCCATCAGCTAAATGGCCCATCAGCAAATGTTGACTTAACATTCATATTTCTAGAATCTGACCATTTCTCATCATTCTGGTTTAAGCCACCATCATCTCTTGCTTGGATTTTTGCATTAGCTCTCTAGTCTCCTCGCTTCTGCCCATGACCTCCCTATTGTTCCTTAAGCACCCCAGACACACTTGGTCCTCAGTGCTTTGCATTGTCTGTTCCACTACCTGAATTGTGTTTCTCTTGGATTTCCACATGGCTTGTCCCTTTCAGGTCTTTACTTAAAAGTCACTGTCTCGATGAGGTCTTCCCTGGCCACCCTATCTAAAATTTTAACTGTTTAACAACAATTTTAACAACTCACATACTTGATATCCCCTGCTATGGTTTGACTGTATCCCCCAAAATTCATGCGTTGGAAACTTAATCCCCAATATAACAATGTTGGGATGTGAGTCCTAATGGGAGGTGTTTAGATCGTGAGGGCTCTACCTTCAAGAATGGATTAATGCCATTTTAAAAAGGGATTGGGGGAGTGGGTTCTCTCTCTACACATGCCATGTGAGGACACAGAATTTGTGCCCCTATTGGCCCTTCTGATTTCCACCATGTGAGGACAGCAAGAAGGCCCTCATCAGACGCTGGTGCCTTGATCTTGGACTTCCCAGCCTCCAGAATTATAAGAGAATAAATTTCTGTTCTTTAGAAATTACCCAGTCTCAGCTATTCTGTTACAGCAGCACAGAATGGACTAAGACACCCCCTTTTCCCTTCAGCACTGATCAGTCTCTAACTATATATTTTACTTATCTTGTTTATTTTACTTTATTATTTTTCTTTTGAGAAGGAGTTTCGCTCTTGTTGCCCAGGCTGGAGTGCAATGGCACAATCTCTGCTCACTGCTACCTCCACCTCCCGGGTTCAAGCGATTCTCCTGCCTCAGCCTTCCGAGTAGCTGGGATTACAGGCATCAGCCACCATGCCCCGCTAACTTTTGTATTTTTAGTAGAGACGGTGTTTCACCATGTTGGCCAGGCTGGTCTTGAACTCCTGACCTCAAGTGATCTGCCCGCCTCGGCCTCCCAAAGTGCGGCATTACAGGCGTGAGCCACCTTGCCCGGCCTTTTATCTTGTTTATTGTCTGTCATCCCTACTAGAATATTAGCTCCATGAGGGTGGGGATATTTTTAGTCTCTTTTTCACTGCTATATCCCCACTGCCTAGTATGTATTAGGCACTTTGTAAATATTTATTGAGTGATCTAGTGTCTCTTTATTTAGAGCAGTGATATTAAATTTCCTTTAAAACATTAAGTAAAAGTTTTAAGTAAATAATAGTACAGATGATATGTAAATACTATAGTGGTTACAAAATGTAGCAGTAAAACACTGAAAATACTAAGTTAAAGTAGTTAAAAAATAATTTGCCAGGCGCGGTGGCCCTTTGGGAGGCTGAGGCGGGTGGATCACAAGGTCAGGAGTTCAAGATCAGCCTGGCCAGCCTGGTGAAACCCCGTCTCTACTAAAAATAAAAAAAATTAGCCAAGCATGGTGGTGCACACCTGTAGTCCCAGCTACTTGGGAGGCTGAGGCAGGAGAATTGCTTGAACCCGGCAGGCAGAGGTTGCAGTGAGCTGAGGTCACATCACTGCACTCCAGCCTGGGCCACAGAGGGAGACTCTGTCACAAAAAATAGTTTGCCAAGGTACATGTTAGTCACAATATAATTCTGTAGATCCATGAGCTTAAGTCATTAATATCATGATGAAAGTTCATTGATTGGGCTCCAGTAATGTAGATTTTGTTGAGTTTTGGTAGAACTGTACTGAATTTTACCTTTATATCAACTATAAAAAAGGAATGCTTAAGCAAATAAAATTTTAAATGGCTTAGTTCCCTACCTATGAAGCATTTCCAGCAGCCGTTTCTACTCAATTGCTGTGTTACTTCAGGAAGCCAACAGGCCTGAGTAGGGTCCAATTTTTACCACTTTAATTGGCTTTGTAACCTTGGGTGAGTTACCTCTCAGAAGCTTCTGTATCTGTAAAATGGAGATAATGATAGTAGCTTACAGAGTTGTGGTGTGGGTGGGACAAATAAGCTAATACACAGTTGGCCCTTGAACAATGAGAAGGTCAGGGCACTGACCCCTACACAGTCAAAAATCTACATATAACATTTTAAATTAAAAAAAATATTTTTAAAATGTTTATAGAGGTGGGATCTTGCTATGTTGCCCAGGCTGGTCTCAAATGCCTGGCCTCAAGCAGTCCTCCTACCTCAGCCTCCCAAAGTGCTGGGATTATAGGTGTGAGCCACTGCACCTGGCTTACATATAACTTTTGACTTCCCAAAAACTTAGCTACTACTAGCTTGCTGTTGACCAGAAGCCTTATTGATAACAGTTGATTAACAGATATTTTGCAGCTCTATGTATTATATACAGAAGCCTTATTGAACAGTTGATTAACAGATATTTTTGCATGTTATATGTATTATATACTGTATTCTTACAATAAAGTAAGCCAAATAAAAGAAAATGTTAAGAAAACTATAAGGAAGAGAAAATACATTTACTATTCATTGAGTGGAAGTGAGTCATGATAAAGGCCTTCATCCTTGTTGTCTTCATGTTGTGTAGACTGAGAAAGAGGAGGAAGAGGAAAGATTGGTCTTGCTATCTCAGGGGTAGTCAAGGTGGAAGAAGTGGAGGACCTGCAAGGGGAGGCAGGAGAGTCAGACAAACATGGTATAATTTTTTTTTTTTTGAGACGGAATCTCGCTCTGTTGCCCAGGCTGGAGTGCAGTGGCATGATCTTGGCTCACTGCAAGCTCCGCCTCCCGGGTTCACGCCATTCTCCTGCCTCAGCCTCCCGAGTAGCTGGCACTACAGGCGCCCGCCACCACGCCCAGCTAATTTTTTGTATTTTTAGTAGAGATGGGTTTCACCATGATCTCAATCTCCTGACCTCATGATCCGCCACCTTGGCCTCCCAAAGTGCTAGGATTACAGGCGTGAGCCACCGCGTCCGGCCTAACCTTTGTATTTTTAGTAGAGATGGGGTTTCACCATGTTGGTAAGGCTGGTCTCAAATTCCTGACCTCGTGATCCGCCTGCCTTGGCCTTCCAAAGTGCTGGGATTACAGGCGTGAGCCATCGTGCCCGGCCCATGGTATAACTTTTATTGAAAAAAGCCTCACGTATGAGTAGGGACTCATGCAGTTCAAATCAACCAGTGTTATTCAAGGGTCAACTGTATACAAAGCACTGAGCTCAGGGCCCAGCCCACAATAAGAGCTCAATAAATGTCCTTCGTATCATCATTATTCATATGTTTGTTTAGAGCTGCATCCTCAGCACCTCAGAGAATACCTGGCACATAGCAAGCACTCAATGAACATTTGTTAAATAGCTGTCATTATTGATGATCATCCTTGGTCTAGGCTTGGCTACTTCTTGTCTCCCCTTCAGTTCCAGTTACCAAATATACTTGAAGGTGATAAAGTATTGTTCTCCAACTTTTTCCTGCAAAAAATTAGGTAGAATTTATCTCCTGTGAGATCAAATTATTACAGTTTTTTGTATTTTGAAATTACAGTACCATGTTCAAAATCTTACTATGTAAGATTAATAGATCTAAATCATTGGAGTTCATTTTTACATAATTTAAATGTTCTTTTAGTTGAGCTATTTCTTGAGCACTGCTCCAAAACGCCTTCCATGAGATCAAAATAAATTGATGGGCATGATGCGACCTTGTGTGTGGGTAGCACCAATTTTAGATTCTTCCCACAGTCTTCAGCAGCACTAACAGGAATTGTTAACCCATCTTACATATTGAGAGATATTGTATGTGTGTGTATGTGCGTGTGTGTGTGTGTGTCCCTCTTAACTTGCAAAGAAGTAGCGATTGCATCATTATAAGAGAGGTACCTGTTAATTCAACTTCATCAGGCAGGGCTGGTTTCTCTGAGGCCTCTCTCCTTGCATGCAGATGGCTGTCGTCTCACTGTGTGCTCACGTGGCTGTTGCTCTGTGTGCATGCATCCTTGGAGTCTTTCTCTTCTTCTAAAACACTAGTCATATTGGATTGGAGCTCCACCCTTATGATCTCATTTAACCTTAATTACCATTTTAAAGGACTCTGTCTCCAAATTTAGTCACATCAGTGGTTAGGGCTTCAAACTGTAAGTGTTGAGGGGACACAAAACACAGTCCATAACAATGTGGTCTCTATCTTCATGTTCTGAAACTTTTTTAAAGTTTATTTTTGAATTTTTAATTGGCAAATAATAATGATATACATACATACATACATACATATATATATATATACATATACATATATATGTATGGTGCAATGTGATCACTTGATACATGTGATATTTCTTCATCATTGCCCTGAGACATAGTTTTTCAAGAGCAAAGGTTGGCTAGAGACGTCTGACTGAACACAAGCACACACACTACCTCCCTACTTCCTGCCTCAAATCTCCTTACACAACACATTCTGTCTCTCAGTGGGCATTTGATATGTATATATGAAACCCACAAAAACAGGAACACAATCAACAGGGCCACAGAAGACCAGAAGGATACAGGAATTCCTGCAGGATAGAAAGCAGACGGATCTGATTGACAGCAAACCTGGGGCAAAGACAAACACAGCTTAACCAAAGTAGGCAAATGACTACCAAGGAAGTAAGAGCAGTTTAGGGATATTCCCAGCTTAGTCAGCAGATACCTGGAGCAGGAGCAGGTGCTGGCACAAGAGATGGAAGAGCTGTATTCACAAGAGCCGGATCAGGACTTGCTTCCACAGTACAAACTAAAATGGGAAGGATAACACAATGATTAGCATGGCCCCTGTACTAGAATGACATGAATTTGTGAGGCATTTGCATTTTTCATAGTACCACCCCACAAATCCCATGCAAATCACAAAGATCACAAAGGTGAAAATGTACATTTTTACAGTGGAGAGATCTGGGGTCACCACTCTATGCAAACGATGAAACCTAACCTGTTAATAACAGGACGATCTGACATGATGTACCTATAGATATCACGCAGTGTGTATACTGAATCACCTATGAAGTATTTGTGCCTAAATATTTAACCTGAATCCAATTAAGCATCACAAACTGATTTTACATGGAATATGAAGGTAAGGGAGGGGGATCTGATAAGAAGTTCAATATCACCAAGAGGAAACAAGCAGACAAAGTCAGAATGTAGAGTATTTTACAAGGGCAATGCTAGTAAAATATTATCTCAGGGAATCCATAACTGTAAGACCCTTGTTATTGACCTCAGAAAGATTTAGGATGGTGCTTTGCACTCTCTTAGTTACCTAAAGAGCTAAGAATCTAAAGGGCATGCCTCCTAGCACCTCTCAGCTAGACAGCAATACTTCGAGGACTCCTGAGGGTGTAGTTGTACAGCAGCTTCACAGGGAGCCCAAGAAGGGCAGATCTCAAAGAGCCCAGTCTGATGTCACAATGGGATAAGACTTCGGAGGAGTCTTGGAAAGGGGTGCATGTTTTGCCTGTGACAGAAAGGCAAATTATCTGTGGCCAGAGGGCAGACCATGGCAGTTTTAAAAACAGGCCGGATATGGTGGCTCATGCCTAATAATCCTAGCACTTTGTGAGGCAGAGGTGGGAGGATCGCTTGAGCCCTGGAGTTCGAGACCAGCCTGGGCAACATGGTGAGATCCTGCCTCTACAAAAAATCCAAAAATTAGCCAGACATGTTGGTGTGTGTGCCTGTAGTCCCAGCTACTTGGGAGGCTGAGGTGGGAGGATCGCCTGACCCCAGAAGTTTGAGGCTGCAGTGAGCTGTGATTGTGCCACTGTGTTCCAGCCTGCGTGACAGAAAAACAACAACAAAAAACCCAAAAATCAAAAACATAGCTGCAAATTCTCCGAATCTGGGTGGGCTTTGTCACAGAGCATAATGGGAGCGACAACAGAGCCTGATGGAAGTGACACTGTGTGACTCCTGATGCTGGGTCATAAAAGGTAATGCAGCTCCTGTCCTCTTCCCCAAAACACTCGTCCTCAGAGCCAGGAGTCAGGATGTAAGGAAACTGACCACTCTGAGGCCATGCTAGCCAGGGAGGCTACATGGACATGCTCTGGTGGGCAGTCCCAGCTGATCACAGCCTTCCTGCCCTCCCAACCAAGGTCTCAGACATCAGTGTGCAGAAGCCATCTTGGAGCCTCCAGATCAGTCCATATGACAAGTGGATACCACCAAGTGACCCTGTCAATATCATGTGAAAAAGAAGAATTGCTTGACTGGGCTCTGCCTGAATTCAGGATCGACAAAATTGTAAAATATAATAAAATAATCGTTTTAGGCCAATAAGGTTTTGAAGTGTTTTTTTTCTTAAATCTTTATATAGACTTCTAGAACAGAATTTGGCTCTCTAAAAAGTCGATGTCATGGGTGGGGGATGGGGAAAATGGGGGGGGTATCTGTTTAAAGTGCTATAACAATCAAATGCAAGGATTTGGCCTTGATTGGCTTCTGGTTCAAAAAAGTAGATTACAGGTACTTTGGGGAAAACTGAGGAGACTTGCACACAGACCATTACATAGTATTTTTAGGAAATTACTGTGAATTATGTATTAGCCTGTTTTTGCACTGCTATAAATAACTTCCCTGAGACTGGATAATTTATAAAGGAAAGAGGTTTAATTGACTCACAGTTCTGCGTGGCTGGGGAGGCCTCAGGAAACTTATACAATCATGACAGAGGGAGAAGCAGTCACCTTCTTAACAAGGCAGCAGGAGGGAGAAGAGAGAAGGAAAAAACTGTCACTTTTCACACTATCAGATCTTGTGAGAACTCACTCGCTATCTTGAGAGCAGCATGGGGAAAAACTGCCCCCATGATCTAATCACCTCCGTTCCTTGACACATGGGGATTACAATTCAAGATGAGATTTGGGTGGGGACATAGAGCCAAACCATATCAATTGTGTTAGATATGATCATGGTTTTAGGGTCGTGTAGAAAAATGTCTATTTGTAGGAGATACTGGTGTATAGGTCAAGTATCATTATGATTGCAACTTACTTTACAATGGATTAGCAAAACAATTATACACACACACACACATACATGAAGCAAATACAGCAAAACGCTAACAACTGTTTGAATCTAGGTACTAAGTATACACATGTTCATTATGCCAGCCTTTCAACTTTTCTGTGGGTGAAGATTTTCATAATAAAAAGCTGAAAAAAAAAGATCAGAGAAAATTAACTCATAAAAATGTTTCCAACTTCAGTAGTCATGAAGACAATGTAAATTAAGACCCAAATTCAATACCACCCACCAGAATGGCTAAAATGAAAAGGACAGAAAAGCGTTGGCAAGGCTGTGAATCAAGTGGAACCTCCTCACAGAAGTGTAAAATGGTCCAACCACTGTGGAAAACTGTTGGCTGTGGCTACTAAAGCCAACATATGTAAACATATTGCATCATTATTATAGAGGTACTTGTTCATCCAAGTTTTGTTTTTCTGTGTTTTCAATCCCACAGAATTACCCTTTCCTACCATTCCTATATTTTCAGATTTGTCTGATAACTTGGTAAGTAATTTATTCCCTGGTCTGATAGCGGGTTTCTCTCAGTCTAAATGAATGGGGTGGTGAACAGATTCATTAGTTTGAGGAGAAAATGGGGGAAACAGCTTTTATTTACTCATCAAGATGTTTAGGTGCCTATTAAATGCATTGGGGCTGCAAACCTGTACATAAAGATGAGTATGATGTGTTCTGGACTGTTAGGGAGGTCAGTCAGAACCCAGGGGAGAACATGGTAACATGAGGTGATAAAAGCAACAATAGGCGGGTGTAGTGGCTCGTGCCTGTAATCCCAGAACTTTGGGAGGCTGAGGCAGAAGGATCACTTGAGCCCAGGAGTTTGGGACCAACCTGGGCAACATAGCAAGATTCCATCTATAAAAATAATTTTTTAAAAAATTATCTGAGTGTGGTAATGCATGCCTGTAGTAGCAGCTGCTCAGGAAGTTGAGGTGGGAGGACTACTTGAACCCAGGAGGTTGAGGCTGCCATGAGCTGTGAACTTGCCACACCACTCCACTTCAGCTTGGGCAACAGAGCAAGACTTAAAAAAAAAGCAATGATAGAGCCATGTCCAAAATGTATGGAGATTCAGAAGGCATGGTGAATTCTCAACTGCATATAAGAGGGGTTTATAATGTTTCAGAGGAAGGGTCATCAGAATAGGGCCTTAGAGTATGAGTAGGACTTTCCAGGCCCAAGGATCAACATCAAGCAAAGATGTGGGATTGTGCAAGTTCAGGACAAAGCATCTCTCCTTTCAAACCAGCCCCTGTTTTTGCTTTGCATTTCCTGGTTAATGGCTCCACCATCTACCCAATGACCTGTGTCTTTATGAGACTGATATGCTGCCTACTGTGCTAAAGCAGCAACTAACCTGTATCTTTATATGGCAAGTAACATAAAAATCCAATTCGAACTGGCTTAAAGAATAAGGGAGTTTCTAGGCTTTATAACAGGAGAGTCAAGGACTTCATGGTTGGTTGATCCAATAGCCCAAGGATACCACTGGGGATCTATCCTTGCTTTGGTCTGCTTAAGGTCAGCTCCAGTCTATGGCTCATTTTCCTGAGGCCTTGGGTCACAAGATGGTTGCCAATTAAGTGAGGTCTATCCACCTCCCTGTTCTTGTCAAGTGGGAAAGGGCACTTCAGTCCCAGTATTCCAATCAAGAGTTCTGGCATTCACTGATTGGCAGATTTAGAGCACATTGTCACTCCTGAACCAAAAACTACAGTGACAGCCATGGAATGTGCTAATTAGTGTAAGTCAGTCCAGGCCCACCTCTAAAGCTAAGGCAGAGTCCAGTTTCTCCAAAGCACATGGGCTGTACAACAAGAGAGGTTGGGAGATTGTGTTGAGTGACAATCTGGAAGCTCTTAGGAAGAAGGAAGCTGGGTGGAAAACAAATAAATGTTCATTGCAGTTACTACTTGCAATGAACAAATAAATGTTCATTTCAATTACTAGCTGCAATTCAGGAGCCTGGGAAGAATTTGGTATTTCTTACTCTCTTACCTCCCCACATCCAACCAGTCAACAAATTCTGCTGATTCTACCTTCTTGTTGTTATATTATCTGCCCAACTGTCTTTGTTCAATCCGTCATCATTTCTCACCCATATGCTTAAAATGCCTCCTAATTGGTGTCCCTGCCTCTACTGTCTCCTCGTTCCAGAGTTCCTTTGGACAACTCTGATAGTGATCTTCCTAGTCCCAAGTTCTGATCCTGTTACTCCCCTGCTTATGACCCAAATGGCTTCCCACTAGTTACAGAATAAATCCTGAATTCCTGGCTAAGTCACTTCCTGGGGGTCACATCTTTCATGTTATGTGTATTAGTCTGCTAGAGTCATAACAACGTATCACAGACTGAGTGGCTTAATAACAGACATTAGTTTTCCCACAGTTCTGGAGGCTGGAAGTCCAATATCAAGGTGTCCACAGGGTTTGTTTCTGGTGAGTCCTCTCACCTTGGCTTGCAGATGGCCACCTTCTCACTCTGTCCTCACATAGCCTTTCCTCTGTGCATGCTCATCCATGGAGTCTCTTTCTCTTCTTTTAAGACACCAGTCATGTTGGATTAGGGCTCCACCCTTATGATGTCATTTACCCTTAATTACCTTTTCAAGGATGCTATCTCCAAATATAGTCATTGGGAATTAGGGCTTCAAACTATGAATTTAGGGAGAGCATAATACAATCCATAACAACCTGGTTTCTATCTTCATCGTCTGATATTTATTTATTTATTTTTATTTTTATTTTTTGAGACGGAGTCTCGCTGTCGCCCAGGCTGGAGTGCAGTGGCGCAATCTCGGCTCACTGCAAGCTCTGCCTCCCGGGTTCACACCATTCTTCTGCCTCAGCCTCTCCGAGTAGCTGGGACTACAGGCACCCACCACCACGCCCGGCTAATTTTTTTTGTATTTTTAGTAGAGACGGGGTTTCACCGTGGTCTCGATCTCCTGACCTCGTGATCCACCTGCCTCGGCCTCCCAAAGTGCTGGGATTACAAGCGTGAGCCACCACGCCTGGCCATGATATTTATTTTTTATTTAATTTAAATTAAATTTTTTTTTTTGAGATGGAGTCTCACTCCATCACCAAGGCTGGAGTGCAGTGGTGCAATCTCTGCTCACTGCAACTTCCAGCTCCCAGGTTCAAGCGATTCTCCTGCCTCAGCCTCCCAAGTAGCTGGGACTACAGGTGCATGTCACCATGCCCAGCTAATTTTTTTTTGTATTTTTAGTAGAGACAGGGTTTCACCATGTTGGCCGGGCTGGTCTTGAACTCCTGACCTCAAATGATCCTCCCGCTTCGGCCTCCCAAAGTGCTGGGATTACAGGCATGAGCCACCATACCTGGCCCTTTTTAAAATTTTTAATTGACAAATAATAATGGTATATATTTATGGGATACAATGTAATGATTTGATACATGTGACACTTCCTCGTTTCTGCCCTGGGATATAGTTTCTCAAAAGCAAAGGTTGGCCAGAGATGTCTGACTGAACACAAGCACATACACTACCTCCCTACTTCCTGCCTCAAATCTCCTTACACAACACATTCTGTCTCTCTGTGAGTATTTCCTATGTATACATGAAACCCACAAAAACAGATGAACAAAATAAAGAGGGCCACCAGAAGACCAGAAGGATACAGGAATTTCTGGAGGATAGAGAGCAGGTGAGATCTGATTGACAGCAAATCTGGAGCAAAGATGAACACGGCTTAACCAAAGGTAGGCAAAATGACCACTAAGGAAGTGAGAGCAGTGCAGGGATATTTTAAGCCTAAGTCAGCAGACATCTGGAGCAGGAGCAGGTGCTGGCACAAGAGATAGAAGAGCTGTATTTGAAGCTGTCCTCACGGGGTTAACAAGAGTTCTGGACAGAAATATAGTTATAATTAAGCATTAGTCAGGCTGCAATTTGACTCACTTCCTTGTAGCCAAAATTCATGTAGCACTAGATATTGACCATTTGTATCCCCATTGTTTCTATAGATGAAGTTTCTGATGTTAGAATCATAAGGGTTTTGTTTAAGAATGGCTTAAACAGATCCTTAATTCTAGTGGAGTAGCTGATGCCAGCCAGTTCAAAGATTCCACAGAGGAACCAAATCAATGTACAGATACAGTTTCTTTATCTCCCTGCCCCATGACGTCACCCTGGACTCGCTGACCAATCAACCATGTCCACACTTGGCCCATTCCAAAACCCTTAACATCCCTAGCCCCAGACTCCTTAGGGAGACAGATTTGGGATTTTCTCCTGTCTTATTATTTGGCGGCCCTATGATTAAACCTCTTTCTCTGCTGCAACCCGATGTCTTAGCATATTGACTTGCCATGTGCCTGAAGCAAAGAACCGATTACAGTTACAAATTCATGAGAGCCAGGGCAGGACATGCTTCCATAGTACAGACTAAAATTGGAAGGATGCCAAGATAATTAGCATGGTCTCTGCACAAGGATGACATGAATTTTTGAAGCATTTCATATTTTTCCTGGTATTACCCCACAAATTCCATGAAAATCACAAGGAAGAAAACGTACATTTTTACAATGGAGAGGCCTGGGGGCCACCACCATATGCAAGTGATGGACTGTAACATATTAATAGTAGGACAACCTGACATGATATACCTATAGATATCAGGCAGTATAATGTATTCAAAATCACCTACGAAGTATTCTTGCCAAAATATTCAACCTTAATCAAATCAAGTCTCTAGACCCAATTTTGTAGGAAATATGGAGGTGAGGGAAGGGGATTTGAAAAAAGTTAAATGACTCCAAGAGGAAACAAGCAGGCAAAATCAGAATAGGGAACATTCTACAAGAGTAATACTAAGAAAATAGTCTCAGGAAATCCAGTGCGTAACCGTAAGACCCTTGTTAATGGCCTCAGAAAGACTTAAAATGTTGCTTTTTGTGTGTCCTCTTAGTTATATCCAAAATTCCTGAAGAATCCAAAGGGCATGCCTCTTAGCCCATGTCAGCTAGACAATAATACTTCTAAGACTTCTACAGCAGCCTCACGGGGAGCCCACGATAAAGAAAGGCGGATCTCAAACAGTCTGAGCCTGGTGTCCTAATGGAATGAGAGTCTGGAGGAATCTTGGAAAAAGGTGTGTGTTTTGCATGTGAGAAAAAGGCAAATTATTTGTGACTGAAGAACAGATCATTGCAGCTTTAAAAATGTAGCTGCAAATGCTTTGCATCTGGGTGGGCTTTGTGACTGCTTCAAACAACAGAGCCTGATGGAAGTGACGCTGTGTGACTCCTGATACTGGGTCATAAAAGGTAATGCAGCTCCTGTCCTCTTCCCCAAAACACTCGTCCTCAGAGCCAGGAGACAGGATGTAAGGAAACTGACCACTCTGAGGCCATGCTAGCCAGAGAGGCTACATGGACATGCTCTGGTGGACAGTCCCAGCTGATCACAGCCTTCCTGCCATCCCAACCAAGGTCTTGGACATGAGTGTGCAGAAGTCATCTTGGAGCCTCCAGACCAGTCCATATGACAAGTGGATACCACCAAGTGACCCTGTCAGTGTCATGTGAAAAAGAAGAATCACTTGACTGGGCCCTGCCTGATTATGATCGACAAAATTGTAAAATATAATAAAATAATTGTTTTAAGCCACTAAGGTTTTGGGGTTTTAAAAAATTTTATATAGATAACTGGAACAGAATTTGGCTCTCCAAAAAATCAATGTCATGGGTGGGAGGTTGGGAAAATGAGGGATCTGTTTAAAGTGCTATAACAATCAAATGCAAGGATTTGGCCTTGATTAGCTTCTGGTTCAAAAAAGTAGATTACGGGTACTTTGGAGACAACTGGGGAGACTTGCACACAGACTGTTACATAGTATTTTTAGGAAGTTATTGTTAATTGTGTTATATATGATCATGGTTTTATGGTTATGTAGAAAAATATCTATTTCTAGGAGATACTGGTGTAATTATGAGTCAAGTGTAATTATGATTGCAACTTCCTTTACAATGGATCAGCAAAACAATTATATATATGTATGTATATATACACACACACACACACACACACATAAGAAGCAAATATAGCAAAAGGCTAACAATTGTTTAAATCTAGGTACTAAGTATATGCATTTTCATTATGCCAGACTTTCAACTTTTCTGTTTTAAGATTTTCATAATAAAAAGCTGAGAAAAAAAGAGCACAGAAAATTTAACTCATAAAAATGCCTCCAACTTCATTAGTCATGAAGAAAATTTAAATTAAAACCAAAATGCAATACCACCCACAAGAATGGCTAAAATGAAAAGGACAGAAAAGCGTTGGCAAGGCTGTGAATCAAGTGGAACCTCCTCACAGAAGTGTAAAATGGTCCAATCACTGTAGAAAACTGTTGGCCCTATCTTCTAAAGCCAACATGTAGCTACCCTATGACCCAACAACTCCCATTCCAAAAGAAGTCCATACATATGTTCATCAAAATATATGAGTAAGTACTACTAACAATAGCCTCAAGCTGAAAACTACCCAAATGTACATCAACAGGAAAAGGAATAGATAAATGTTTGTTCATAAAATGGAATGCTATACATCAACAAGCATGAAGAAACCACAACCACACAGAACAAGGTGGATTAATCTCACAAACATGCTACATGAAAGAAGTCAGATATGAAACGGTGTGATTCCATTGATAATATTTTAATAAAGTAGAGATAATATTTTAATCAAATAATATTTAATAAATCTACAGTAATAGATGTTAAGGCAATGATTACCCTTGGAGGTGCAGTGACTGGAAGGGGATGCAAGGCCCCTAGTTGTTCTGTTTCTTGATCTTGGTGCTGGTTATAAGGATGTGTTAACTTTGAGCAACTTTCCAGTATATGCTGCATTTTAATACAAAGTTAAGAAAAATAAAAGAAAAAGATCTTCTCCCACATATGCTGACTCAGAAGCTGTCCTTACCTTCCCCACCCCCACCATCAGGATAAAGCCTTGAGTAGAGCTCTCTGAAATGGGACTTCTGAAACTGGCACCAAAGAAGGAGGGAGGTATTTCAGGTAAGTTACAATGACCCTGAGAGCTCTTCTTACTCAGAAGGCAAACATATTATCCTTTCCTAATTTAGTAGTCTGTCATTAGGAGACCCAATATTTACTTTTGAACTACAAAATAGATAAATGATAGATGGACTGATATAGACAGATATTCAATTACAACTTCCAATTATAACTATTAATAGATACCTAAGAATTATCAACAGTTTGGGAAACACAACACACACACAAAAGCATCAAACTCAACAAATAGAAAAATGAGTATCCAAAAAACAGAATTCATAAAGCAATCAAAAGACTTTAAAATAATTATAATTAATATTATCAGAGAGAAGAAACCGCTAATAAATAAACCACTCTGTTTTTGGAAAATAAAAATATTAAAAATATTATCACCACCATAAAATAAACCCTCCACAATTTAATAGGTAGGGTACATAGCAGAATAGACTCAGCTGAAAATGAGCTAAAAGATCAAGTTGAGAGATTTTCCAACCTCCTGAATAGCTGGCATTACAAGTGTGTATCACCATGTCTGGCTAATTTTTGTATTTTTGGTAGAGATGGGTTTTCATCATGTTGGCCAGGTTGGTCTTGAACTCCTGGCCTCAAGTGATCTGCCTGGCTTTGCCTTCCAAAGCGCTGGGATTACAGGCATGAGCCACCGCACCTGGCCATTCCCCCTAAGTCTTGATGAAATCTTTTGAGACTGGGGACCGTGTCTTTTTTCATCTTTGATTCTCCAGTTTGTGGCAGGGTGCTTAGCCCATAGTAGTTGTTCGATAGGTGTTGAATGAGTCATCTAGAGCAGTCAAATTCAGAGATAGAATGTGTAATGATGGTGGCTAGGGGATGGGAGGTGGAGGGAAGAATGGGGAATTATTTTTTAAGGAGTACAGAGTTTCAGCTTGGGAAGATTAAAAAGTCCTGGAGATGGATGTTCGTGATAGTTGTACAACAATGTGAATGTACTTAATGCCACTGAACTCTACTCTTAAAATGGTTAAAATGGTAAATTTTATGTTATGCATCTTTTTTACCACCATTACATTTTTTTAAAATGTTGAATAAATGATGGTGTGACAGGCAGAATAATAGTTCTCCCCAAAGATGTCCAAGTCATAGTTCCTGGAACCTGGGGATCTATTATGTTACCCATCAAAGGATAATTAAGGTTACAGATGGAATTAAAGTTGCTAATCAGTTGAGTTTGAGATGAAGAGATTATGCTGGGTCATTTGTGTCAGCCCAATGGACTCACATTGATTCTTCTAAGTGAAAGAGGGAGGCAAGAGCAGAAGTCAGGGGTTTGGAGATGCAACATTGCTGGCTTTGAAGATAGAGGAAGGGCCATGACCCAAGGAATGTAGGTGGCCTTTAGAAGGTGGAAACAGCAATGAAATGGATTATCCAGAATAACGCAGCTCTGCTGACACTGTGATTTTAGCCCAGTGACACCCATCTCAGACTTTTGCCCCCTAGAACTGTAAGATAATAAATTTATATAGTTGCAAACCACTAAGTGTGTGATAATTTGTTATTGCAATAATAGGAAATGAACACAAATGGCAATGACATGATTAGAAAAAGTTTTTATGTATAAGAACATTCAGTTTTTATTATTATGAACTACTTCAGGCACACCAAAAAGGCATATTTATCTGAATGCCTATATATCCAGGTCTGCACAACACACGAAGAGTAAGCAACTAAAATGCAAACCTGACTATTTTCTCCTTAAAACCATCAATGGTCCCTGCAGCCTGCAGGAGAGAGCCTAAATCTTTGCTTCTAACTGGGCTCCTGCCTGCAGCTTTGGCCTAATCCTCTGCCTGCCCCTCTGGAAATGCTGAATTTCTGGCATTCTCACTCAAGTTCATTCATGCAGTTCCCTCTGCCTGGAGTGCCTTCACTCCTCAACTCAGATGTTCTGTCCTCCTCAAAGCATTCTCTAACCTCCAGCTTCAACTAAATTCCTCTTCTCTCTATACTGTAGATACAGCATCTGCTCTAGATGGTTATCCTAGTACTTACTGCAATACAATGAAGTTATTTCAACTCTGTTGCTACACTGTAAGCTCCTTGAAGACAGGAGCAGCACTAGCATTTGGGGACTGTTTGCTAAAATGTCTCAACTGAAGCATCCCCTAGATACTTAAAAAAAATGTGAAATGAAGCAACATGTTTGACCATGAAGGAAATCATTCCTTAGTCTGATTTGGATAACTGTCTGTGGCCCAAATTTGGAATTGTATGTTCCTAGGTCCATTCATTTGGCTCCTATGTATATCCAGGGATCTCCTAGGCTGGTGAGAGATCATCAGACTCTGCTAGGAGGCAACCTCTAGTGCCCTAATAGAGAAGGGTGAAGCCGGGAATGGTGGCTCACACCTGTAATCCAAGCACTTTGGGAGGCCGAGTTGGGTGGGTTACTTGAGGTCAGGAGGTCGAGTCCAGCCTAGCCAACATGTCGAAACCTCATCTCTACTAAAAATACCAAAATTAGCCAGGCACGGGGGCACATGTTGCTCCATGGGCTCTAGGTCTGGATACTACATGACTCATTTGATAGCAGCAAGAATTTCCACATATACCACTGGGACTTGTGCAGGTATTGTCGAACATTTAAAACAGGTAATTTTTTTTGCAAGTTATTCACTCGTAACAAAGGTCCATCTTCCCAAGCCAACTTTCTTCCATTTTCAGCACAACAACGAGGCAAGTCAGAGTCCCAAGCGCAGACTCGAATAAACAGTAAAACAGGACAAATACACACACTCATTCTGCCGTTTCTTAGGAAAAATAAAGAGGCAACCCAGGATGTACTCTTTGGTACAAATTTTCAACAGAGAAGTTAGAAAGGTTTAGTGAATCCTGCTATTTCTCTCCTAACCTTAAGGAATATAATTAATATGTTTTCATTTCCAATGACTCTATTGTGTGTGTAGCAACTGGAACTGCCCCTGCTGTGTATTTGATTCCACCGAAGATGGGGTGGGTTGGATTTTAAATGATGTGTGAGCACTTCTGTTCTTTCTGTGCTCTGGTTTATGTGTTATTCATGACTCGCATTACAGACATGGCTGATACACAGATGTAAATGTTATTAAATCTTTTGTATTTTAGAGGCTTGTGAAAGGCTTCTTTGTTTTCAATTAATTCTCTTCACCACCAAAAATAACCAGTAATACATGACAATGTCTTGGGAATTTTTTCACTGTATTTTCTGATGAAGAGATTTCCCCCTCTACTGCTATCTTTTCATCAAAATAAAAATGTAGAATGAAAAAAAAAAAGAAACGTGAAATGAGTCCAATTTTGTTTTAAAAACACAGCCTGAAGAATTTGGTTGAATAAAAAATAGTAATATTATCTAACTTTGATACATAAAAAGATAATATAGTACTTTTCTATTTTTACAAAGCCACTTTTTAGTTCTATAAATTTGGTTTCATTTTAAGCAAAGTTTAAACTTATCTCAAAATTTAGCAACTATAACCAGAATATATTCTTTTTTCACCTTTCAGGCTAGCAATGATATTTAAAGTTTGAGAAGACAATATATTGGATAGGATTATAAATTGAGTCAAACTCTTTGGATCGCAATTCAGCACTGTCAAAATGTTAAGTGAATATACTCTTTGATGCAACAATTCTATTTCTAGAATTTTTTTCTGTAACACCCTGCACATGTGTGAAAAGATATGTATAAGGATATTCATTGAAGCATTGTTCCTAATAGCAAAAGATTGAAATCAACTAAAGGCCTATCAGTAGGACACTAGCAAAATAAATTTTGGTGATTTGACTATGGAACACTACAAAGTCATTAAAAACATAAGGTTGATCTAAGTTGCTGATCTGATATGATCCCCAAGTAATATATTAAGTGAGAAAAACCACTGTGATAAGTAAGAAAAAGAAATATAAAGCATACAGTTTGAGAAGAAATAAAACTGTTCCTATTTGTAGAAGAAATAGTGACAACATCAAATGCTGGTGAGGATGCAAAGGAACTGGATTGCTGATGGGAACATAAAATGGTATAATCACTCTGGAAAACAGATTGGTAATCTCTTATAAAATTAAATATGCAATTACCATATGACCTAGAAATTGTACTCTTGGGCATTAATCCCAGAGAAATGAGAACTTATGTTCATGCAAAAACTTGTATATGAATGCTCCTGGAAACTTTATTCATAATAATCCAAATCTGGAAACAACCTAGATGTCCTTCAACAGGATGATGTCTAAACAAACTGTAGTACATTCATATCATGGAATACTATTCATCAATAAAAAGGAATAAGCTATTGCATGACTAATAGTTGTGCATTTATTATGCAACAACTTGGATGAATCTCCAGGAAATTGTGTTGGGAGAAAAAAAAGCCAATACCAAAAGATAATACACTGCATATTTTAATTTATATAACATTTCTGAAAAGACAAAATTTCGGAAATGGAGAATAGATTGGTGATTTCCAGGGGGTTCAGGATGGGGGAAGGGACAGGGAAAAGCTGGGTATGGTTATAAAAGGGAAACATGAGAGATCCCTATTGGGATGGAACTGTTCTGAACTTTGACTGTGGTGGTGGATCCCAAACCTACACATGTGATAAAATTGTATAAAGATAAGTACATATATAAAGGAGTACCAGTAAAAGTGGGGAAATCTGAATAAGGTCAATGGATTATATCAATGTCAATATCCTGGTTGTGATATTGTACAACAGTTTTGCAAGATGTTACCATTGGGGGAAACTGGATAAAGAGTACCCAAGTCTCCCTATATTACAGTGAGTCCCTGAGTTACAATGGTTTGATACTATTTTTCCAACTTTACCATGCTGTGAGAGTGATACCTATTTAGTAGAAACCCTACTTCAAATTTTGAATCTTGATCCTTTCTCAGCCTAGTGATATGCAGTATGATACTCTCTTTTGATGCTGGGCAAGGGGGAGTGAGCCACAGCTCCCAGTCAGCTGTGCCACCATGAGGGTAACCAACTAATATTCTACAGGGTCTTGTCTTGCCAGATGATTTTGCCCAAATGTAGGCTAATGTAACTGCTCTAAGCATGTTTAAGGTAGGCTAGGCTAAGCCATGATGTTTACTAGGTTAGGTGTATTAAATGCATTTCTGACTTATTATATTTTCAACTTATGATGGGTCTACTGCAATGTAACCCCATCATAAGTCTAGCAGTGTCTGTATTTCTTTTTTTTTTTTTTTTTTTTTTGAGATGGAGTCTCGTGCTGTCGCCCAGGCTGGAGTGCAGTGGCACAATCTCAGCTCACTGCAAGCTCCGCTTCCCAGGTTCACGCCATTCTCCTGCTTCAGCCTCCCAAGTAGCTGGGACTACAGGCACCCACCACCATGCCTGGCTAATTTTTTGTATTTTTAGTAAAGATGGGGTTTCACCGTGTTATCCAGGAAGGTCTTGATCTCCTGACCTCATGATCCGCCCGCCTCGGCCTCCCAAAGTGCTGGGATTACAGGCGTGAGCCACCGCACCCGGCCAAGTGTCTGTATTTCTTATATTTGCAATATGAACCAACAAATAACTTTAAAAGTTTAATTTAAAAAATCAAGGTACAGAACAATGTGTGTAGCATACTACCACTTCTGTAGAAACGGGGGCTATATATTTATTACTGTGCTTGTATTAGCATAGAATATTTCTAGAAATCTATTAATAAAAATGGTAACAGTGGTTTCCTCTAGGAAGGAGAACTAAGAACCTGAGGGTAAAGGAAGGAGGGAGACTTACTTTCCACTGTATATTATTTTTGCATGGTTTAACATCTAAAATCTGTGCCTGTATTGTTTTTACATTTAAAACTCAAAGAAACTGTAAGGCAAATGTGAAATTTAAATATTTTTTTTGTAGTGAATGCAAAGATGAGAGCTTACAAATCATCAGTTTATGTACCACAATGATCCTATGCCCCTTTCAGTGGGGAACATCAGGGTTTTTACTGGTGGGAGAGGGAACAGAACTCAGGCTAGTGCCAGCAATATGCACCCACCTCAGAAGGCCACCTGAATCTCCTGATTAATAAGTTTAGGGTGGGAAGGGGTGTCACTGTACCCCATGAGGTGACAAAGCACGGCTCCCCAACATTCTGCTGCTGGATGTATAGATGGCTCTGTGACTCCACTATAAATCACCATGATTGAGCCCCAGGGGAGCGTTTATATTCTGAAATATCATTACACATTATTTAAATTTTTAAATTATTAATTTCTGAAATATCATTACACATAATTTAAATTTTTAACTCATTAATCAGTACCAGCCACGTAGGTGTTCTTATGCATTAATGTGTTGAGCTGGAGGGTGTGCTGTAGGTAAAGCAGACTCACGCTTCAGCAGGAATCAGGATTGCCCCCTGACAATTCTGATCCCTTAAAGTGAAGCTACTTATAGTGTCTGATCCTGAGAAACAGGCCCAGTTGCCTGTTTACTTTATTTATGACCATCAATATCACATCACTATCACTGAGTTCTTTCAATTTCCTTACAGCTTATCCTGTTCACCTAATATTTGTTGGTGAAAACTCTTTTTAGGAGATAAAGGTTTTTATTTAATGAAAATAAAAAAATTAACTAGAGAGTCCATAAAAATACACTTTAAAAAATCCTGCATCCCACACTATCTCTATAAACACAAGACAATATAGTGCAGTTAAATTTAAAATGTGAGATCTAAAGTACAGAAAGTATGGTTTGATTCCATGCTAAACAGATTAAGCATATATTTTAGAAAAAAGACACTTTTTCCCTCCACCCATCTCCAGTGCCATGAAAGATCTAAAATATTTCAGACCTGAAAGATGCTCAAATCTGTCAGCACTAGCAGTTGGGAAAGCAATGCAAATAGAACATTACACCTCCCCAAAACCTACTGTTCTCATTCTTACCACACAACAAACCTCATTACAGACCATGAAAAACAGACGCCTTGTCAATTGTACTGATGCTAATACAAAAAAAAAATGTGTTTAATGCCAGAAACTGAGCATTCTGTTTTCTTGTAAGCAATGCAGTGTGAAAAAAATATATAGAAAAGTGGTACATTTGGCAGCTAGCGCATTTAAGAAATAGTGCACAAAAAACAGGAGGACTGGGCACGGTGGCTCATGCCTATAATCCCAGCACTTTGGGAGGGGGAGACGGGTGAATAACTTGAGCCCAGGAGTTCGAGACCAGCCTGGGCAACATGGTGAAACCCCATCTCTATTTAAAAAAAAAAATTAGCTGGGGTGTGGCACACACCTGTAGTACAAAGAACTCGGGAGGCTAAGATGGAAGGATTGCTTGAGCCTGGGAAGTTGAGGCTGCAGTGAGCTGTGATCACGCCACTGCACTCCAGCCTTGGTGACAGAGTGAGACCTTGTCTCAAAAAACAAAAAACAAAAAAACAGGAGGGAAGAAACAGATCTATGATTTACTGAAAAATGCATGATTTTTATAAGGTCTCTTGTGAATGGAAAACCCTCTCAGTTTTGTAGGAGTTAGATCATTGATGCACTTTGGTATGTAAGAATAAGGCCAGGCTTAGGCAAAACCGAATCCCCTGGACTGTGAGGATGTGTGTGTGTGAGAGGGTATTATGTTCACTGTCCCATTTGGATAATGAATTCTGTCACTGAGAATTGGCTGCTCCATTAAGGATCTCTGATAACTGCCTCTCTTTAGCCTACTTAGTTCTCAGAGGTTGTGTGGGAAGTCACCTTTCCTGGGACACCCAAATCATGCCCTGTGCAGGTGGAGTTTCCCTGGTGATGATGCCCTTGGCTGCTTGTGCTGGTGTCCTGTTTTGGGGATGCTAGTTGGGTCTATGTCTGGGATGATCCCAGTTTGCCCAGGACTGAGAAGTTTCTTGGGACACAAGACTTTTAGTGTTAAAATTGAGCCAGTCTCACCCACAACAGCCTAAAAGGCAGAACTAACTCAAGAGTCCATTGATGAATAAATGAGCAAACAAAATGTGGAATATTATTCAGCTTGCAAAAGGAAAGAAATTCTGACACATGCTACAACATAGAGGAACCCCGAGGACATTATGCTACATGAAATAAGCCAGGCACAAAAGGACAAATGCTATATGATTCCACCTATAGGAGGTACTTAGAGTAGTCAGATTCATCGAGACAGAGAGGAGATGGTTGCCAGGGGCTGGGGAGAGGGGAAATGGGGAATTAGTGTATAATGTGTGCAGTTTTAGTTTGGAAAGATGAAAAGTTCTAGAGATTAATGGTGGTGATGTTTGCACAATGACACCACAGACTAGCATGCTTGAAAGCCATTAGAATGGTAAATGTTATGACATATACATTTCACTACTATTAAAATTTAAACCTAGTCCCAGGCAAACTGGGACAGTTGGCCACTCATGTCTTACACCTGCCTGCCTTTTCTCCTCCATCCCTCCAACAGATAGATATAACTCGGGACGCTGCTTACTCAGTGTGGTCTCATCCGTGGCAGATTTCATGGTCTCAGCTCCTGTTATACGAAAGGACAGGTTCTGAAGCATGGGATTCCACTTTCCCTCTAGCCCTGGATACAGCTGATTGGATGGGCAAACCCCTGTTCCAAGCAGAGCACAACTCATGGGTTTCACTTGAAAGGATGAACTGAACCAATCAGAGTCCTCCCTTGAATACTGGTTGACACAAAGTACAGTTGCAGCTGGCATGGACACTGGAGTGGAGAAACAGAAACAGGCTAGTGTGGTGGCTCACACCTGTAATCCCAGCACTTTGGGAGGCCGAGGGGGGCAGATCATCTGAGGTCAGGAGTTTTAGACCAGCCTGGCCAACATGGCAAAACCCTGTCTCTACTAAAAATGCAAAAATTAGCCAGGCGTGGTGGTGGGTGCCTGTAATCCAGCTACTTAGGAGGCTGAGGCAGGAGAATCACTTGAGCCCAGGAGGAGGTTGCAGTGAGCTGAGATTGCAGGACTGCACTCCAGCCTGGGTGACAGGGTGAGACCCCATCTCCAAAAAAAAAGATACAGTGGCTCAGGAAATATCCCTGTCATATGTTTAGCAAAGCATAGAAAAGACTCTGGTGGTAACATGTAGTGTATATGTACGTGTAGATATAGAATATATATATATATATGCATATATAAAATATCAATACTATTTGAAGCTTTGCTATATGATTTTTTTTCCCCAACAGAAGATCCATATACCTTGTTACCACTCTGCCTATCTCATTTTCTGTCAGTTTTCACCCATATCCTCTCCTCTCCAAGCTCAGCCACAGTTATTATTGCCTTTAGCCCATTGTGCCTAGGGTTCCCTTCCTAGCAGGGTCTCCCTGTTGGTCCCAGTGAATTGAATTTCATCTCATGCTCACTGAGCCTCTACTAGATGTCATATACTGTGCCAAGCGCTGCATATGCATGACCTCATTTTCATCTGCATAACAACTCTCTGTGGTGGGTACTGTTATTTTCCTCATTTTACAAATCAGGAATTTACCTGCTATGATTTGAAAGTGTCCTACAAAGTTCATGTCTTGGAAGCTTAATCCTCAATGCAACAGTGTTAAGAGGTAGAAACTTTAAGAAGAGATTAGGTCATGAAGGCTCTGCCCTCATCTATGGATTAACCCAGGAGAGTGGGTTTGTTATAAAAGCAAGTTCAGTCCTCTTCCTGTGTGCCTGGGTGCTCTTTTGCCCTTCCACCTTCTGCCACAGGATGACACAGCAAGAAGGCCCTCACCGGATACCAGCACCTTGATCTTGGACTTCCCAGCCTCCAGAACTGTGAGAAAATAAATTTCTGTTCTTTATAAATTACCCAGTCTGTGGTTACTCTGTTACAGCAGCACAAAATAGACTAAGATATTACCCAAGATCTCACAGCTCATAAGTGGTTGACCCTGAATTCAAAACACAAGTCTCTTGAAGTTCATTACTTGTGCTCTTCATCACTACATCACACTGGCATCTGCTTAGAAGAATTAATCACTTGAACCAGTAAAAAAAGTTCTATGGAATTAAATTAATACATTTTTCTTACAGAGGCTGTGATATGAAGAAAGATATGCTGTAAGTTTTCTTATCTACTGACTGGATTTATAATCTCAAGGCATTTTGTAATCAAATACAAGTTCCCAAAATTTCCTCAAAGAGAAATGTAACTTATAGAGTTCTGAGCTGTTCTGCCAGCCATATACCACAATGCAATCTTTCTAATCACTGTGTGAAAATGCTTAAGCACTGCTTAGTAATATATTGTACCACATGGCTTTGTGTCAGCATTTCTGAGTCATGGCTGCATACCTATAACAGTCAAGTGACATATGCTCTAATGGGGTCTGACTCACTTAAATAAATCCATTAACTTGACAAGTTTGATTTTATAAAGCTGAAGAGGACTCTCTGAGCTCTGGGTTTTTTTCGTCTCTATATAAAACTATGGTATGAGTTAAAAAATATCCCTATGATGCTGTGTGGCCTTAACCGTTGCTTAACTCCTCTCCTTTTTCAACTTGAATTAAATTTCTCAAACATGTAGTGTGCCCTTGCTGTGTCCACCTCTTGCTCCACACTCACTTCTCCATCCCCTGAGCCTGTACTCTGGCTTCTGCTCCCTCCATGTCACTGAACTTACCCACGACCTCCTACACCCTTTTCAGATATTACTTGACTTGGTTTCTCTGCAGAATTTGATGCTATTTGGCTCTCTATTCTTCCTGATATTTTGTCTTCTCTTGCATTCCACTATGGCATTCGACCTTGGTACTTCTCTTACCTTTTGCTAGTTTTTGGTCTCTTGCTGGTCACATTGTTTCTCCTCTTTTGATGAGGATATAGTATCCTTACTCCCCTTTCTCTTTCTAGTCTACACACATCCCTAGATGATCTCATCAGCTGTCATGGCTTCCAATATGATCTACATGGTGGCGACTCCCAGGTTGATGCCTCCTGAATTCACACCAACCTTCCAATCACCCCTATATGGATGGCCAGGGCCACTTAAACTCTACCAAGTCCCAGAAGTGAATTTATTACCTTATTTATTCTTGTGTCCATGAATGGTGCCATCTCCCTATTACCCAAAATAAAACCTAAAAGTCCCTTTAGATGTTTTCTAGTTTGTCCTTCACATCCAACCAGTCACCATGTCTTGTTGCTTTTAATTCCTAAACATCTGGGGACTCCATAATCTCCTTTCTGAGTATTGACCATGTTTCACCTGAAATATTGAGCTATCTCCATAAAGAGTCTCTTAATTGAACTCACCATCTGTCTCATTTCCATGAACCTATCCTCCACCCTTCTGCCTTGGGGATCTTTCTAATGTAACCTGAATAAATCTTAGGGTGCCCAGTGCCCATCTGAGCTTGATGTGGCATTCAAAGAACTATACCCCAATAACCAAAGGTAATTTAAAATACTTTCAATTTTCACTTATATATCTGGAAAAACATCAAAGGATGTCCTATTCTTAGTCCTAGACACCGCCTCCCTAAATCCTTTTTCCCAGTTATGCATTAATTTAAAGAACAAGGTAAATTTATATACACTGGCCTGAAAAGCTAAAGTGACTGGTATACTCTTAAGTAAAAAACACAAGTTGGCCAGGCGTGGTGGCTCATGCCTGTAATCCCAGCACTTTGGGAGGCTGAGGTGGGTGGATCACAAGGTCAGGAGTTTGAGACCAGCCTGGCCAATATGGTGAAACCCCATCTCTACTAAAAATACAAAAAAAACTAGCCAGCTGTGGTGGCGTGCACCTATAGTCCCAGCTACTCAGGAGGCTGAGGCAGGAGAATTGCTTGAACCCAGGTGGCAGAGGTTGCAGTGAGCTGAGATTGCACCACTGCACTCCAGCACGGGCAATAGAGGGAGATGCCATCTCAAAAAAAAAAAAAAAAAAAAACCAACAACAACAACACAAGTTGAAGACAAAGATGTATATCAAAATTCCATTTTTGTTTTCCAAAAAGTGCATGTGGGCTGAGCATGGTGGCTCATGCCTGTAATCCCAGCACTTTGGGAGGCTGAGGCAGGCAGATCACTTGAGGTCAGGAGTTGCAAGACCAGCCTGGCCAATATGGTGAAACTCTGTCTCTACCAAAAACATCAAAATTAGCCAGGTGTGGTGGTGTGCGCCTGTATACCAGCTACTCGGGAGGCTGAGGCAGAAGAATCGCTTGAACCTGGGAGGCGGAGTTTGCAGTGAGCCAAGATTGTGCCACTGCACTCCAGCCTGGGCAACACAATAACACTCCGTCTCAAGAAAAAAAAAAAAAAGTGTATGTGGAATCCACCCCACCTGCTCACCACTGGGTGCCTGTGCACATTGTCCATTGGATGCCCCCAGTGCCCCTGTGCATCACTGGGGAGACCTAAAGACAGCATGCCCCTCCTGCCACCAGCACCCATGCAGGGATTGACCCCTGCCACCTGCCACCGCTGATGTGCAGCATCCAGGGTCCTGAGGAGAAGCCCACTCCACCTGTTGCTGCTGGTGTGCATTGTCTGAGGCCTGGGGATAGATCTGCTCCACTCACCACTACTGGCATATGCACACACCATCAGGGGACCTGAAGACAGGTATGTTCCACCTGCCACTGGCATCCACACATGTTGTCTGGGAGCTTGTGCATCGACCCACCCTGCCCACTCCACTGGTATCTGTGCATGCCATGTAGGGGCCTGAGGACAGGCCCACCCTTAGCCACCACCACAACAACTGGCACCTGAGAACTGGCCTGCTGGCTGTTTCTATTCCCAGCAAAGCCTCACCACAGCCTCTGTTAACAACCATGGTCTAAGCCACTGAAGAACTCACAGATACCACTGATGCTGATTGTAGTTTACAAAATCACATGGCAACTATACCACTGTGTCCACCCAGAATCACAGCCAAAGCACTCTACCCAACCAACACTATAGTTAAATCTATAGGAAAAAGTCTTCCTATGACAGCCAATTCATAAAATTGGATTACACCAGATGCATAGACATCAACATAAGGACATAAGAAACACGAAAAGGCAAGAAAACATGACCACTGCAAAGGAAAGCAGTAACTCTCCAGTAGTGGATCCCTCAAAAAAGGAAGTTTATGAAGTACCTGAAAAAGAATTCAAGATAATGATATTAAAGAAACTCAGTGAGATATGAGAGAACATAGATAAACAATGCAAAGAAATCAGAAAACCAATTTATGATCTGAATTAGAAATTCAAAAAAGAGATAGATATAATTAAAAAAAGAGACAACAGAAATGCTGGGCTGAGGAATTTATTGGATAATATAAAAAATACAATTGAAAAACTTCAACAATAGACAAGATCAAACATAAGAATTTCTGATTTCAAAGACAGGCCTTTTGAAATAACCCAACCAGACAAAAAGAACTAAATAAACAGGATAGAATAAAAAACAACGAAAAAAGCCTACGTGATATATGGCACACCATAATGTGACCAAATATTTAATTTTTAGGAATTCCACAAGAAGAAAAGATAGGCAAAGTCATAGAAAGCCTATTTAACTAAATAAAAGCTGAAAACTTCCCAAGTCTTGCAAGACAGATAGACATCTAGATATAGGAAGCTTGAAGATCACCAAATAGATTCAACCCAAAAAGGGTTTCTCCAAGACATATTATTGTCAAACTGTCAAAAGTCAAAGACAGAACGAGATTTCAAAAAACAGCAATATAAAAGCATTACATCACATATAAAGGAAATTCCTATCACACTAACAGTTGATTTCTCAGCAGAAACCTTACAGGCCAGGAGAGACTGGGATGATATATTCAAAGTGTTAAGAGAGGCAGAGATGGAGCAAGATGGTAAAATAGAAGGCTCCACTGATTGTCTTTCCTGCAAGGACATCAATTTAACAACTACCTATATACAAGAAACAAAAAAAAAACCTTCATAAGAACCAAAATCAGATGAGTGCTCATGGTACTTGATTTTAACTTTGTATCACTGAACAGGGCACTGAAGAGGTAGAAAAAAACAGTCTTAAATCTCTGACACCACCTCTTCTTAACCCCTGGTAGTAGCAGCGATGTGGCGTGGTCAGTGTTACTATGTGCTGGGGGAGGGACAGCACAGCAATTGTAAGGCACTAAACTCAGTGCTGTCCTGTTATGGCAGAAAGGAAAGCCAGACCAAACTCAGCTGATGCCCACCCAGGGAGGGAGCATTTAAGCCAGCCGTAGCCAGAAGGGAATAGCTGAACCCAGTGGTCAGAACTTGAGTTCCTACAAACCTCACCACTGTGGGCTAAAGTACTCAAGAGCTCTAAATAAAGTTGAAAGGCAGTCTAGGCCACAAGAACTGCAACTTTTAGGTGAGTCCTAGTGCTAAACTTGGCCCACAGCCAGTAGACTGGGTGCAGGAGGGGGGCACATAACCTACTGACACACCAGCTGGGGCGGCTAAGGGGGTGCTGGCACCACCTTTCCCCTAGCCCCAGGCTACACAGCTCTCCAAAAGAGATCCTCCCTTCTGCCTGAGGAGAGGAGAGGGAAGAGCGGGCGGGGGCGGGGAGGAGGGATTTTGTCTTGCATCTATCTTGGATACCAGCTCAGCCATGAGAGGATAGGGCACCAGAGTTGTGAGGCCCCAATTCCAGGGCCTAGCTTCCAGATGATATTTCTAGATATACCCAGGGCCAAAAGGGAACCCACTGCCTTGAAGGGAAGGACCCAGTCATGGCAGCATTCATCACCTGCTAACTGAAGAGCCCTTGGGCCTTGAGTAACCACCGTGATACCCACATACTATGTCAAGGGCCTTGGGTAAGACTTTGAGACTTGCTGGCTTCAAGTGAGACTCAGCACATTCTCATGGTGGCTATGGGGCAATACTTCCGCTTGAGAAAAGCAGAGGAAAAAGTAAAGGGGACTTTGCCTTGCACTTTAGGTACCAGCTC
The DNA here is from genome assembly GCF_006542625.1 of Nomascus leucogenys. Lineage (NCBI taxonomy): Eukaryota > Metazoa > Chordata > Mammalia > Primates > Hylobatidae > Nomascus > Nomascus leucogenys. The sequence goes on from NC_044382.1 coordinate 61,901,696, forward strand.
AGCCACACTGGGGTGGAGCACTAAGCAGTTTCTTGGAGTCCCTGATTCCAGGACTTGGCTCTTGGATGACATTTCTGGACCTTTACTGGGCCAGAGAGAAGCCCACTGCCCTGAAGGGTGAGTCCCAGCCCAGGCAGCATTCACCGCAAGCTGACTGAAGAGTGCTTGGGCCTTAAGGGAACATCAGCGGTAGTCTGGCAGTACTCCCCCATGGGCCTGTAGTAGTTGTGGCCATGGGATGAGGCTTCTCTACTTTTGGAAAGGGGAGGGAAGAGTGGGAAGGACTATGTCTTGTAGTTTGAGTGCCAGCTCAGCTGCAGTGCAGTAGAACACCAGGTAGACTTCTAAGGTTTTTGACTCTAGTCCCTGGTTCCTGGACAGCACCTCTCGATCCACCTGGAGCCTGGGGGAACTCATTGCCCTGAAGGGAGGATCATAGGACTGGCTTTGCCACCTGCTGATTTTAGAGCCCCAGAGCCTTGAGCGAACATAAACAGTAGCCAGGGAGTATTTCCTTGGGCAAGACCCAGTGCTATGCTGGCTTTAGGGCTGACCCAGCACAGTCACAGTGATGTTGATCATGGAGGTGCTTGTGTCACTCCACCTCCAGCTCCAGGTGGCTAAGAAGAGAGAGAGAGTGACTCTGTTTGGGAGAAAGTAAGGGAAGAGAATAAGAATCTCTGTTTGGTAATCCAGAGGATTCTCCTAGATCTTGTCCAAGACCATCAAGGCAGTGCCTCTACAAATCTGCAAGAACCACAGTGTTACTGGGCTTTGGGTGCCCCCTAAAGCAGATCCAGCTTAGATCACAACATCCAAGTCCTTTTGAACATATGGAAAGCCCTATCAAGAAGGATGGGTATGAACAAGCCCAAACTGTGAAGACTATAATAAATACCTAACTCTTCAATGCTCAGACACAGACACACATCTACAACTATCAAGATGATCCAGGAAAATATGACCTCACCAAATGAACTAAATAAGCCACCAGAGACCAATTCTGGAGAAAGAGAGAAATGTGACCTTTGCAACAGAGAAATGAAAATAGCTATTTTGAGGAAACTCAATGAAATTAAAGATAACACAGAGAAGAAACTCAGAATTCTATCAGATAAATTTACCAAAGAGATTGAAATAATTAAAAAGAATTAAGCAGAAATTATTGAGCTGAACAATGCAATTGGCATACTGAAGAATTCATCAGACTCTTTCAATAGCAGAATTGACCAAGCAGAAGGAAGAATTATTGAGCTTGAAGATAGGTTATTTGAAAATACAGTCAGAGGAGACAAAGATAAAAGAATAAAAAACAGTGAAGCACACCTACAGAATCTAGAATATAGCCTCAAAAGGGTAAATCTAAGAGTGATTGGCCTTAAAAAGGAGGTTGAGAATGAGATGGCATAGAAAGTTTATTCAAAGGAATAATAACAGAGAACTTCCCAAACCTACAGAAAGCTATCAAAGTGCTAAAAGAAAACAACAACACATCTGTCAACCAAGATTACTGTGGCAAGCAAAGCTGTTTTTCCCAGCTAAGCAAACGTTGAGGGAATTTATTATCACTAGACCAGTCCTACAAGAAATGTTTAAGGGAGTCCTACATCTGGAAGTGAAGGACAATATCTACCACCATAAAAACACATGAACATGTAAAACTCACAGGTAGAGAAGATATACAAATTAGAAAGAGGAAAGAGTCAAATGTTACCACTAAAGAAAATGACAAAGTCACAATGATAAACAATAACAGAGGAAGAAAGAAACAAAGGATATACAAAACAACCAGAAAACAATTAACAAAATGAGAGGCATAAGTTCTCATCTATCAGTAATAACCTTGAATATAAATGGGTTAAATACCCCACTTAAAAGATATAGACTGCTGAATGGATTAAAAAAAAGAATACTGCTTACAAGAAACTCACTTCACCCATATAGACACATATAGATTGAAAGTGACTTCACCCATATAGACACATATAGACTGAAAGTGAAATGATGGAAAAAGATGTTCCTCAAAGACAGAAACCAAAAGCAAGTAAGAGTATCTATACTTACCTCAGATAAAACAGACTTTAAGTCAATAACTGCAAAAAGAGCCAAACCAATTAGACAGGAGAAAGAAATAAAGGGCATCCAAATTGGTAAAGAGGAAGTCAAACTGTCACTGTTCACTGATAAAATGATCATATACCTAGAAAATCCTAAAGGCTCATCCAAAAAGCTTCTAGATCTGATAAACGAATTCAGTGAAGTTTCAGGGTACAAAATCAATGTACACAAATCAGTAGCACTGGTATCCACCAACAATGACCAAGCTGAGAATCAAATCAAGAACTCAACCCCTTTTACAATAGCTGCAAAAAATTTAAATACTTAGGAATATACCTAACCAAGGAGGTGAAAAATCTATACAAGGAAAACAATAAAACACTGCTGAAAGAAATCATAAACAACACAAACAAATGGAAACACATCCCATGCTCATGGATGAGTAGAATCAATATTGTGAAAATGACCCTACTGCCAAAAGCAACCTACAAATTCAATACAATTCCCATCAAAATACCATCATCATTCTTTACAGAACTGGAAAAAAAAATCCTAAAATTCATATGGAACCAAAAAAGAGCCTGCATAGATAAAGCAAGACTAAGCAAAAAGAACAAATCTGGAGGCATCCCATTACCCAGCTTCAAACTATACTACAAGGCTATAGTCACCAAAACAGCATGTATAAAAATAGGCATGTAGACCAATGGAATATAATAGAGAACCCAGAAATAAAGCCAAATACTTACAGCCAACTGATCTTTGACAAAGCAAACAAAAACATAAAGTGGGGAAAGGACACCCTATTCAACAAATGGTGCTGGGCTAATTGGCAAGCCACATGTAGAAGAATGAAGCTGAATCCTCATCTCTTACCTCATACAAAAATCCACTCAAGATGGATCAAAGACTTAAATCTTAGACCTGAAATCATAAAAATTCTAGAAGATAACATTGGAGAAATTCTTCTAGACATTGGCTTAGGCAAAGAGTTCATGACCAAGAAACGAAAAGCAAATGCAACAAAACAAAGATAAATAGATGGAACCTAATTAAACTAAAAAGCTCCTGCACAGCAAAAGAAATAGTTCAAGTGATTTCTGGCTAATTTTTGTGTTTTTTAGTAGAGATGGGGTTTCACCATGTTGGCCAGGCTGGTTTCGAACTCCTGACCTCAAGTGATCCACCCGCCTCAGCTTCCCAAAGTGCTGGGATTACAGGTGTGAGCCACAGCGCCTGGCCTCAACAAACTTTTACAAATAAAAATCTTGTCGTGTATCTACTCAGACCACACTTGGAATAAGACTAGAAATCAATACCAAGAGGAACTCTGGAAACTGCACAAATACATGGAAATTAAACAACTGCTCCTGAATGACCACTGGGTCAATGAAGAAATTAAGAAGAAAAAAATTGAAATAAATGAAAATGGAAACACAACATACCTATGGTATACAGAAAAACAGTGCTAAGAGGGAAGTTTATAGTAATAAATGCCTACATCAACAAAAGTAGAAACATTTCAAATAAGCAATCTAAGGATGCACCTCAAGGAAGTGGAAAAACAAAAACAAACCAAATCCAAAATTAGAAGAAGGAAAGAAATAATGAAGAACAGAGCAGAACTGAACAATATCAAGACAATATCAGGCAATACAATATCAAGCAATACAATCGACCAATGAAATGTAAAGCTGGTTTTTTGAAGGGATAAACAAAACGGATAAACTGCTAGCTAGACTAACTAAGAAAAATAAGAGAGAAGACCCAAAGAAACAAAATCAGGAATGAAAAAGGAGACATTGCAACGGATTACCACAGAAATAAGAAAGATCATTAGAGACTATTATGAACAACTATGTGCTAACAAATTGGAAAAGCAAATTGTTTTGGGAGGAAGTGGATAAATTCCTGGACACATACAACTTACCAAGATTGAATAAGGAAGAAGTAGAAAACCTGAACAGACCAATAATGAGAAATGAAATCGAATCAATAATGAAAAGTCTCCTAAACAAAGCAAAGCACAGGACAAGATTGCTGAATACTATCAAACTTATAGAGAAATAATACTAATACTTTTCAAACAATTTTTAAAAATTGAATGGGAGGAAATTATTCTTGACTCATTCTATGAGGCCAGCATTACCCTGATACCAAAACCAGATAGGGACACAACAAAATAAGAAAACTACAAGCCACTATCTCTGATGAATATAGATACAAAAATCCTCAACAAACTGCTAGCAAACTGAGTCCAACAGCACATCAAAAAGATAGTATAGTGATCAAGTCATATTTATTCCAGGGTTGCAAGAATGGTTTAACATGTGCCAATCAATAAATATGATATATCATGTCAACAGAACGAAGGACAAAAACCATATGATCATCTCACTAGATGCAGAGAACACATTTGATAAAATTCAACATCCCCTCATGATGAAAACTCTTAACAAATTAGGCATAAAAGAAACATACTTCAACATAATAAAGGCCACATATGATAAACCCATACCTAACATCCTACTGAAAGGAGAAAAACTGACAGCCTTCTCTATGAACTGGAACAAGACAAGGATGCCCAGTTCCACCATATTATTCAACATGGCACTGGAAGTCCTTGCCAGAGCAATCAGGCAAGAGAAAGGAATGAAGTGCATCCATTTGGAAAAAAGGAAGTCAAAATGTCCTTCTTTGCAGAAAGTACTCTTATATATAGAAAAACCCATCAAAAAACTCAGAATTGATAAACAAATTTAGTATAGTTGCAGGATACAAAATCAACTTATAACAATCAGTAGCATTTCTGGCTGGGCATGGTGGCTCACGCCTGTACTCCCAGCACTTTGGGATGCCAAGGCGGGTGGGTCACCTGAGGTCAGGAGTTCAAGACCAGCCTGGCCAACATGATGAAACTCTGTCTCTACAAAAATACAAAAATTAGCCAGGCATGATGGTGGGTGCCTATAATCCCAGCTACTCAGGAGGCTGAGGCAGAAGAATTGCTTGAACCCAGGAGGTGGAGGTTGCAGTGAGCCAAGATTGTGCCATTGCACTCCAGACTGGGCAATAGAGTGAGATTCTGTCTCAAAAAAAAAAATCAGCAGCATTTCTAAACACCAATAATGAACTAGCTGAAAAAGAAATTGAGAAGCAATCCCCCATCTACAATAGCTACAAAAAAGTAAATAAAATACCTAGGAAAAAATTTAACCAAGGAGGTGAAAGACCCCTACAATGACAACTACAAAACACTGATGAAAGAAATTGAAGAGAACACAAACAAATGGAAAGACATCATGTGCCCATGAATAAGAAGAATTTATATTATTAAAATAACTATACTACACAAAGCAATCTATAGATTCAATGCAATCCCTATAAAATACCAATAACATTCTTCACAGATATAGAAAGAAAATTGGAAATTTTTCTGGAACCACAAAAGAACTTGACCTTGAATATTCAAAGCAATCCTGAGTAAAAAGAACGAAGCTGGAGGCATCACACTATCTGACTTCAAAATATAGCACAAAGCTATAGTAAACAAAACAGCCTAATATTGGAATAAAAGCAGACACATACACCAAAGGAACAGAATAGATACCCAGAAATAAACCCACCTATTTACAGACAACTGATTTTCAACAAAGGTGTCAAGAACATACACTGGGGAAAGCACAGTCTCTTTAATAAATGGGAAATGATGGGAAAACTGATATGATATCTATATGTACAAGAATGAAACTAGATCCCTGTCTCTCACTAGATATAAAAATCAACTAAGAAGGGATTAAAAACTTAAACATAAGACTCAAAACTATAAAACTACAAGAAGAAAACATAGAGAAAATGCGTTAGAACATTGGTCTAGAGCCTAGACAAAAGTTTTATGGCAAAGACTTCAAAAGCACAGGCAACAAAACCAAAAATAGACAAATAGGACTATATTAAACTAAAAAGCTTCTGCACAGCAAAGAAAACAATCAACAGAGTGAAGAGACAACCTGTAGAATGGGAGAAAATGTTTGCAAAATATTCATCCAACAAGGAACTAATATACAGAATATAGAAGGAACTCAAACAATCAACAACAAAAACAAAAACAAAACAAAATAATCCCATTAAAAATTGGACAAAGACATTTCGAATAGACATTTCTCAAAAGAAGACATATGAATGGCCAACACATCTATGCAAAAATGCTCAACATCACTAATAATCAGAGAAATGCAAATCAAAACCACGATGAGATAACAGCTCACCCCAGTTAGAATGGCTATTATCAAGGAGACGAAAAATAGCAAATGCTGGTGAGAATGCAGAGAAAAGGGAACTCTTATACACTGTTCGTAGGAATGTAAATTGTACAGCCATTACAGAAGACACTATGAAAACTTCTTAAGAAACAAAAAATTGAACTACCATAAAATCCAGCAATCCTACTACTGGGCATTTACCCAAAGGAAAGGAAATCAGTATATCAAAGGGATAGCTGCACCCTCATGTTTATTGCAGCACTATTCACAATAGCCAAGATATGGAATCAACCTCAGAGTTCATCAGTGGATGAATGGATAGACAAAATGTGATACACACAGGCACACAGACACACACACACACACACACACACACACACACACACACACACACACTGGAATACTGTTCAGCCATTTGCAGCAGCATGGATGAAACTGGAGGTTGTTACACTAAGTGAAATAAGCCAGGCACAGAAAGACAGATATTGCATGTTCTCACTCATATGTGGGTGCTAAAAAAGTTCATCTCATGGAGGTAGAGAGTAGAATGATGGTTATTGTTGTGGGAAGTCAGGGACCCCAAACGGAGGGACTGGCTGAAGCCATGGCAGAAGAACGTAAATTGTGAAGATTTCATGAACATTTATTAGTTCCCCAAATTAATACTTTTATAATTTCTTATGCCTGTCTTTACTGCAATCTCTGAGCATAAACTGTGAAGATTTCATGGACATTTATCACTTCCCTAATCAATACTCTTGTCATTTCCTATGTCTGTCTTTACTTTAATCTCTTAATCCCGTCATCTTCATAAGCTGAGGATGTATGTCGCCTCAGGACCCTGTGATGATTGCGTTAACTGCACAGATTGTTTAAACAATATGAAATCTGGGCACCTTGAGAAAAGAACAGGATAACAGCGGTGTTCAGGGAACAAGGGATTTAACCACTAGGTCTGGCTGCCTGAGAGCCGCACGGAACAGAGCCATATTTCTCTTCTTTCAAAAGCAAATAGGAGAAATATCACTGAATTCTTTTCCTCAGCAAGGAACAGCCCTGAGAAAGAGAATGAGTTCCTAGAGGGTAGGTCTCTGAAATGGCCACTCTGGGAATGTCTGTCTTTTACGGTTGCAGATAGGGGATGAAATAAGCCCCGGTCTCCGATAGCACTCCCAGGCCTATTAGGACAAGGAAATTCATAACCCTAGCTACTCAGAAGGCTAAGACAGGAGAATTGCTTGAACATGGGGGCGGAGGTTGCGGTAAACTGAGACCGTGCCACAGTATTCCAGCCTGGACAACAGGTGCGAAACTGCATCTCAAAAATAAATAAAATAAAATAAAATAAAACAAAATAAAATAAAAAAGATAAGAGGAAACACACACTGAATGCCTACTGTACAGGTGGGCATTGAGCTAGGTCAAGATGGTACCTGTCACAATCTTGGTGCTCCTCTCCTCGAAAACAGCTCTGCCCTAGTCCTGTGCAGAGGGATCAGTCACTTTCCACACCATGAAACTCCACTCCTGGACCACTGATGCCCCAACCAGGTAGGAGAGCCGACTCCAGATCACCCCACCCCTGGAGGATCAGCAGGCTGTGAAAGGCCCCACTGAAAATGTTCCACCCAATCAGGGTTGATGGTGATTAGCCAGGCATATCAGATTCTCTGCAGAGAATTTTAACTCAAAAATACAAGGGGAGACAGGGTTAGTGGCAAAAGCAGAAGCCAGAAAGATGCATGGCAGGAGCCCATCAGGCACAGATTGCTATGAATAAACAGAAGCAATGAGGTAGAGAAAGGTGCAGAGTGGAGAAGGAGGTTGGATGGGAAAGGGGTGGGGACTGACCCAAACAAGGGCAGCGGGAGGGAAGAGGGAGGCAAAATATTCTGCTCTCAGAGTCGGGCTGCACTCTTACTACTACATGGGTCTCCATTAGGCCCAGCTGTGGCCGTTTCTGTGCAGTCTGGTAGGCAGACCTGGCTGGGTGTATCTGATCTTTCTGCTGCAGATGCCTTCATGATAAACCCCTAATAAATCACCTGATAAGCCTTCATGATAAGCTTCATAAGGCTTCATGATAAGCCTTTATGTTAAGCTTCATAAGGCTTCATGATAAGCCTTCACATTAAACTCCAATAAATCGTCTTCGGTCCTCCAAATCCTGCCTAATACAGGGGCTCTACTTTGCCACCTGGGTTAAAATTTTCTCAGGCACTTGGAGGTGCCCAGGAGTGAAATGGCCTGCAAGATGGTGGAGCTGGGCTGTGAACTGTTTCCAAAGCTTGTGGTGGTGTGGTTCTGTTCATGGTATCCTAATGTCTAATGCCTTAATTGACAAGGCAATGAATAAAGCTAACTGAGTCAACCGCAGCCTCTTCCCAAGTTATGCAATGCAGGCTCTTATTCAATACAGTCTTAGTTTTTATAAATCATGTTTCCCTTTGCAGAAGACTGCAACTCTTCGGTAATCTTTAGGATGGTACCAGATGGTATCCCAACCCCTGTGTGTATGTAGCCAGCTCAGTTCAACTTGGTGTCAGTGATATAGGAGGCAAGGAGGACAGAAAACAACTAGATTATGTTTATGGTGGTTGGTATTGTATGATTAAGTCATTGTTTTGTCTGCCCTGAACCTCATTCTCCCTCCTCTTTCTTGAAAATTAATGGTTTATTTATAATTGATGCATAATTGTATATATTTATGGGGTATCATTTGATGTTTCTGTGCATGTATACATTTGCACAATGATCAAATCAGGCTAATTGCCATATCCATCACTTTCAACATTTATCATTTCTTTGCGATGACAACATTCAAAATATTATCTTTTAGCTATCTTGAAATATACACTACATTGTTTTTTGCTGTAGTCACCATACTGTGTAATAGAACAACAGAACTTATTCTTCCCGTCTAACTGTAATTTTGTACCCATTGACCAACCTCTTCTGGTACCCCTCCTTCTCTCTACTCTCTCCAGCCTCTGGCAAGCACTATTCTACTCTCTACTTCTATTAAATCAACTATTTAAGATTCCACATATGAGTGAGATCATGCAGTGTCTGTCTTTTTGTGCCTGGCTTATTTCAGTTAACATAATGTCCTCCAGGTTAATTTATATTGTTGCAAATGACAGGATTTCCTTCTGTTTTGTGGCTGAACAGTATTCCATTGTGTATATCTAGCACATTTATTTTATCCATTCATCTCTTGATGTACACCCAGGTTGATTCCATATCATGGTCATTGTGAATAGTTCTGCAATAAACATGGGGGTGCAGATGTCTCTTCATTGCACTGATTTCCTTTCCTTTGGATAAATTCCCAATAACGGGATTGCTGGATCATATGGTAGTTCTATTTTTAATTTTTTGAGGAACTTCCATACTTTTTTCCATAACGGCCATACTAATCTACATTACACCAACAGTGTATAAGCATTCCCTTTTCTCTGCATCCTCGCCAGCATTTGCTATTTTTTGTCTTTTTTATAACAGCCATTTAACTGGGATGAAGTGATATTTCATCATGGTTTTGATTTGCACTTCTCTGATGATTAGGGATGTTGAGCATTTTTTCATATACCTGTTGGCCATTTATATGTCTTCTTTGGAGAAATCTCTATTCAGGTCTTTTGTCCATTTTAAAAATCACATTATTTGGGGATTTTTGCTTTGAGTTCCTTATATATTCTGGATATGAACCCCTTGTCAGATGTATAGTTTGCAAGTACTTTCTCCCAATCTGTAGGTTGTCTCTTCATTTTATGGTTTTCTTTGCTGTGCAGAAGCTTTTTAGTTTGAGGTAATCTCATTCGTCTGTTTTTGGTGCCTGTGCTTTTGAGGTTTTATTTTTTTAAAAAGCCTCACCCAGTTCAATATCATGAAGAAGTTCTTCTAGTAGTTTCTTCTAGTAGTTCCTGGTCTTACATTTAACACTCTAGTCCATTTAGAACTGATTTTTGCATGAAACATCCTTCTCTGTCCACACCAGCAATGTGGTTTGAATGGGAGCTGGCAATTGCAGACTCCAGACTCCTGGCTAGAGTTAAATTGGATCGGGAATGGGTATCTGCTCTTTATTCTCTCCTACATCCTGGGAAAATAATGATAGCCCCATCCTATTCACCTTTCATTAGTCCAGGCATGGACCAGTCGAAGGCCAGGACAATCAGAGCACTTCTCTGGGTTTGTCAACTTGGAGCTAATGAGGATGTTCAAACGTGTGGAGAATGTTCACTCCCTCCACTCCCTTTACTCCACTCCTTCCACCAAAAAAAAAAAAGTGGAAAAATCAATTTGTAACATAAAATTAATACCTTAATCCTTTTAGATGTATAATTCAGTAGTGCTAAGTTCTGATTGTTTCACGTTGCTGTATAAACAATCTCCAGAACTCTTTTCAGCTTGCAAAATGGAAACTCTGTACCCATTAAACATCTTCCCATTTCCCCTTCCCCTCAGTCCCTAGTAACCACCATTCTACTTTTTGTCTCTATGAATTTGACTATTCTATGTACCTCATATGAGTGCAATCATACAAAATCCATAGTTTCGTAGTTCTCATTTACACTAAAAGAATGATTTTAAGAAAAGAAACTCTACTGAACTGAAATTGCTTACAGTTTATAAATTATCTGAATATATTATAGTCTGATTATTTAACTGCTGTAGGATGATCAGTCCTATTTTACTTTTTGGAATTTCCCAAATGAGTCATGGTAGACAGCCTCTTCATTAATCTTCATAATGACTGTACCAGATGGTATCCTGAGTCCTGTGTGGATGTAACCAGCTCAGTTTCAACTTGATTACAGTTCTGCTTCAGTGGCTGAATCTGTACACTAGCTGTCCTTCAGTGAGGACAATTTGCCCCCAGGGGACACCTGGTAATGTTTGGAGACATTTTTGGCCATCATAACTGGGGGACGGTGCTGCTGAACATCCTGCTGTACACTCAGCCATCCTCTTCAGCAAGGAATTACCCAGCGAAAACATCCACAGTGTCACAGTTAAGAAATCCTGATCTACACAGTAGTGATGTTTCTCTGCTTCACACTGACCATGATTTTCCAATCAAGGAATCATAGGGAACATAATGGAACTGAAAAGCATCTGCTTGTCCCGAAAACAGACCTAGGGAGGTTCTAACTGCTTCAGTCTACAACCAACAAAGAGATTTCTGAACGGTCCTTTTCCCTGTTTAGTGATTCCAAGACTTCACCTTAGGTGAAAGTTTTATAACCTTTTCATACATCTTACTTTAAATTTGTGGTATTTTGTGATAGAAATCACAAATTGTACCAGTATTCTGGTTTTTTTGGAGAGAACTTTTTGGTTAGAATTCCTTCTTTTAGTTATTACACAAGATTCAAACTCTCCCCTCTCAAGCTGTCTGGAAGATGAATATAGTCCACAAATGTATTTCTTTGCAGCAAATATCTCCATATTAGTACCACCATGTAGCAATTAATCCAAAATATATAGTGCCCAGATAATTCTCTCTACTTGGTAGCCAACGTCTTGCAATAGAAATCTTCAAAATTCCAAGTACTAGTATTTCCCTGATTTCCCAGAAAAGGAAGTGAAACTAGGCATGTTAGATGTTATTTAACAGTCTAATTTAGAAGTAATCAAGAGAAGTCCCGGAATCTAATAAGCTAGTTAGCAACTAAATGAATCCCTGAGTTTAAATTAGATACCTAGTGATGTAGTTAACTTCTCTCTGTTGTTAAACAAAAATCCTAGGAGGCCACTGTTTTTATTTTTTATTTTTATTTATTTATTTGTTTATTTTTATTATTATACTTTAGGTTTTAGGGTACATGTGCACAATGTGCAGGTTTGTTACATATGTATCCATGTGCCATGTTGATTTCCTGCACCCATTAACTCGTCATTTAGCATTAGGTATAAGCTCCTACACTATGATCCCAACAGACCGGAACAAACCAAAATGGAATCACTTATGCTAAATGCCAATAATTAAACTGAAACATTAAGGAAGCAGGGAGATTCCAAACAGACCAGTTTCTCCTGAAAACATGGGATTCCAGTCTATCTGAGTTAGCACAGTAAGAAGGTTTCCTCCGCTTCAACCCTTCCAAAAAAGTAGCCAGAAGTGACCTGATGTTAACCAATCAGTCCTTTTTTTCTTTTCTTGAGACAGGGTCTCCTTCTGTCACCAAGGCTGAAATGCAATGGTGTGATCACGGTTCACTCCACCTCCCAGGCTCAAGTGATCCTCCCACCTCAGCCTTCTGAGTAGCTGGGACCACAGGCAGGTGCCATCACGCCCAGCTAATTTTTAAATTTTTCGTTAGAGACAGAGTCTCCTTATGTTGCCCAGGCTGGTTTCGAACTCCTGGGCTCCAGCCATCCTCCCTCCTTGTTCTCCCAAAGTGCTCGGATTACAGCATGAGCTACCATGCCCAGCCTCAGAGTGTTTTTATGATGTTTTGTTTCCTTGGTCTCCCTGTGACTCAGGGCAAGTCCGGCTACCCACTCTTAGGAGAGGACACTAAAGGCCTGAGTGTCCTGTCTGAGGTCCTCAGTCACTCCAGGACAGAGGCCCAAACAGAAGCCAGATCTTGGGCTGTTGAAGTTGCCCTTTGTTCATCCTGAGGGCACGACTGCTGTGTTTACAGATTATCACATAGGAATTTTTAAAAAGTATAATTGGCTAAGTTTCTTCTTCAGATGCGTAAAAGAATCTGCCACCCAGGTGCCTGAAGGTATGGCACCTGGGCAACTAAAGGGCTATGGGTAATCAATTTATTCCCAGAGTTAGGGTTGGAAAAGCTCAAAGAGTACGATGAAAATGTAAGTAGTGTGTGGCTAGACTTCTAGACTGTCTGTGAAATCAGCAAAATCTCAGAAAAGTATAGAAAACACAAAAGACTTTAAAGAGGTGCATCCTCTCTGCCCTTGGTTTTCATCTGAGCTGTCATTCAACGGCAGCCCTCTGTAGAGAAACAACCCCGGACTCAGTAAGCAGCAAGGTTTAGGGAAGCACACAGCTCCTGAATGATCAACCTGGCGGTCTCTTGCCTTGTATTCTTTTAGGAGTTAAAAATCTTTCTGAAAGGTGCTTGGTGAATTGTGCCTTTGTGATTTGTTTGGTGGTGCTCTGAAAATTCCTTGTCTCCGTTCCTAATTTTAGAGCCGGCAGCTGTCACTGCTTTGTTCTAACAAGTCAGTAATTTTCCATTCCTGTTGCTTCCTTGGATTTCCTTTCTATATCTAATCACTCACTCTGCAGGGGCTTCTAACTTGGTCTTCTCACTTAAAAATTTTTATTATTAGTTAATTTTTAAATTTATAATTGGACCTTGTCATTTTTGTTTTTACCCCAAAGAAGGACGTGCAGGATGTGCATGTCACATATTCTGTCATTTGGTGTTTTGTTATTTCTGTAAGTTAGTAATTACTTTTATTTTATTTTTGTATTTTTAGTAGAGACAGGGTTGATGTGGATCGTGGGAGCATGGTGGTTCATTATACTACTCTGTCTACCTTTGGGTATGCTGGAAGTTTTCCATTATAAAAAGCTTTGAAGATTTTTACATCAAGATTATTTCTAATAATCTTCCTTTAATTAAGATAAATTCATTGTACAAATATTGCCATCTATAGGTGGAAAATATATTTGTTTTGATTTGGATAGGCTGCAACATCAAAAAAAGGAAAAAAATTATTGTAATCTTGATCTCTAACCTGACTCTGAAATATTATTAATGCTACTACTCTTTTCTCAAAACTCACCATTAATATGAATCGCTAGGTATAACGCCCATAAATTTCTTTATAATCTCTGTTCTATATATCAGTAAAATTCATGTTTGAAAAAGGTCAAATTACATTTTAGTGTAAAGGCTCAGGACTTTTTAAAAAATGACTTGTGATTTTTGAAGGTTTGAAAACTCCAAATCAGAATATAATTTAAAAATGTAGTTTTGACCCTTTACATATTTTTGATGACTTGAGAATGTATCTGTATTTTAAGTCTCATATTCGTGTGAACTTGACATTTTCACACAGGTCCACAGAACAGAAAGTTGCTGCTTTCAAATTTGGGGAAAATATAAGAGAAACTTCTTTAAATCATATGCAGTAGACAAAGATACCTTATGAATACCAGAAACAAGTGACAAAAATAAATACCCTAGGGGTTAAGCAGAATGTTCTGGATATCGAACTTGAAGCTTATGAGCATTCTTTGTTTGTTTTTTTGTTTTTTTTTTTTTTAGATGGAGTCTCACTCTGTCACCCAGGCTGGAGTGCAGTGGCGTGATCTCGGCTCACTGCAACCTCCACCTCCGGGTTCAAGGGATTCTCGTGCCTCAGTCTCCTAAGTAGCTGGGACTACAGGTGCACGCCACCACACCTGGCTAATTTTTGTATTTGGAGTAGAGATGGGGTTTCACCACGTTGGCCAGGCTGGTATTGAAATCCTGACCTCAAGTGATGCGCCCACCTCGGCCTCCCAAAGTGCTGGGATTACCCGGCCTAAAGCATGTGATCATTCTGATACCAAGATAAGCACAGAGTTGCCATCAGAGCATATTTCAGGCCTCCCTTCCTGTCCTGTGGTTACAGTTGCATGTTCACTCAATCCTCCATTGTATTTTGAAGAATAAATTGTACTCTACATAGTTGTTGTGCCTTTCAGATACAATTTATAATACAGTTAGGCCTATTAAAATTCCAAGAGTAACAACCTTTTCCAAGATGACCTTGCCCAACATTTTTTTGTTATTAATTGTGTCTGTAGGACCACATCCTCCCCCTTCTGCTCTGAGAAGGTATTCTGAGAAGGACAGAGTTGCACTCAGTAATGAAAACATGTTACACGGATCCTGTAAGCCAAATTTGTTGACCAGGAGAGTTGGGACACATACTTTCACATTTTCTGGAACAACTTGTACTTTCTGGAAAAACCTATATTACTGGCTGGCCCAGGCTCTCTTATTAGAATTTCTAATATTTTAGGGTGACAGCTCATTTTAAGGGACCACATCACACTGTCAGACTGTCAGGGTCTTCTTGGATGTGATATTAACAGCACAGGCAACAAAGAAGAAACAGGTAAATTGGGCTAAAACAAAAATTTAAAACTTTTGTGCATCAAAGGATGCTATCAACAGAGTGAAAAAGGAAATTAATGAAATGGGAGAAAATGTCTGCAAATCATATATCTTAAAAGACACTAATATCCAGAACATTTTTTAAAAACCACTATAACTCAACAACAAAAAAACCAAGTAACCAGATTTAAAAATGGACAAAGGACTTGAATCAATATTTCTCTAAGGAAGACATAGAGACATACCCACTTAGCACATAAAAAGATGCTTGGTGTCATTAACCATTAGTGGAATGCAAATCAAAACCACAATGAGATACCATCTCACACCCATTAGGAGGTCTATTATAGAAAGAAAAGAAAACAGACAAACAAGCAAAAACCCAACACAGAATATAAGTGTTGATGAGGATGTGGAGAAATTGGAAGCCTTGTGGGCTGCTGGTGGGAGTGTGAAATGATGCAGCTGTTATGGAAAACAAGATGGCGGTTCCTCAAAAAATTAAACATAGATTTACCATATGACCCAGCAATTCCACTTCCAGGTATATACCCAAAAGAGCTGAAACAGATTGGGACTGGAACAGATATTTGTAAACCAATGTTCACAGCTGTAGTAATCACAAATAGCGGAAAGGTAGAAGCGACCCTAGTTGAATGAATGGATAAACCGAATGTAGTTTATAAGCACAACGGAACATTATTCAGCCTTAAAATAGAAGGAAATTCCGACACATACTACATCGTGGATAAACCTTCAGGATGTTATGCTAAGTGAAATAAGCCAATCACAAAAAGGCAAATAGTGTATGATTCCACTAATATAAGGTACCTAGAGTAGTCAAATTCACAGAGACAAAAAGTAGGATGGTGGCTGCCAGGGGGGCTGGGGAGAGGGGGAATGAGGAGTTGGTGTTTAATAAATGCAGAATTTCAGTTTTGCAAGATTAAAAAGTTCTGGAGATGGATGGTGGTGATGACTGCACAATTCTGCGAATGTACTTAATGCTACTGAACTATACACTTAAGATGGTTAAAATGGTAAATTTCATGTCATGTAAATTTTACAACTAAAAATAAAATAAATTTTAAAATGTAAAATAACCTTGAATAAAATTTGCAAATAAAAAAAAACTGGTTGTTGAAAAAGGACTGATTTTTGAGAGAGACAAGTTCTAAAATAAATGTTACTTAATTTATTTTAGAAGTTAGTACTTATCATGTTAATTCTTATCAATTTTGAGATAATGCTTTTTAACAGCATCCTCAGAATTTCTCTATGTGCCTAGCAGTGTACCAGATACTTCTGTGGATGGAGTAGGTACATGAAAGATTAGCTTAGCCTTCCAGGAGAGACAATCTTGGTGGGAAAATAAGATGTATATAAAAAAAGTGAGTAACCAGAAAAGACTGCATGACACTAAGCTTCATATGAGTGTGAGAGATAATAAGTTTAAGAGAGAAGAGAAGGCTAGGGCCAATGGCTTACGCCTATAATCCCAGCACTTTGGGAGGCCGAGGCAGGCAGATCACTGGAGGCCAGGAGTTCCTGACCAGCCTGGCCATCATGGCGAAACCCCGTCTTTACTAAAAACACAAAAATTAGCCAGGTGTGAGGGTGGGTGCCTGTAATCCCATCTACTCTGGAGGTTGAGGCATGAGAATCGCTTGAACTCGGGAGGTGGAGGTTGCAGTGAGCTGAGATCACAACACTGCACTCCAGTCTGGGCGTCAGAGTGAGACTATCTCAAAAAAAAAAAAGAAAGAAAAGAAAGAAAAAGGCCGGGCGCAGTGGCTCACGCCTGTAATCCCAGCACTTTGGGAGGCAGAGGCGGGCAGATCACGAGGTCAGGAGATCGAGACCATCCTGGCTAACACAGTGAAACCCCTTCTCTACTAAAAATACAAAAAATTAGCCAGACGTGGTGGTGGGCGCCTGTAGTCCCAGCTACTCGGGAGGCTGAGGCAGGAGAATGGCGTGAACCCAGGAGGCAGAGCTTGCAGTGAGCCGAGATTGCGCCACTGCACTCCAGCCTGGGTGACAGAGCGAGACTCCATCTCAAAAAAAAAAAAAAAAAAAAAAAAAAAAAAAAAGAAAAGAAAGAAAAAGAAAAAAAGTTCCACGGGGACGGGGGGTGGGGGGGAATGAAGGGAGAGTGCTGTCTAGAGGTGAAAAGGACCTAAAATTGAGAAGTATGACAAATCTTGACATTGCTGTGAATTTATATAATGTAGTGCAGAAAGTAACAAATACCATAAGAAAGCCGAGAAGTAATAAAGACAGCTAAACACTGGCACCTGAGTGGCCACGCAAATCAATGGGACAGACTAGAGGGCTCACAAAAACCCAAAAGATGATTTGTTTTTTGATAACATGGCGTTTCAAATCAGTAGGGAAAAGGTAGATTATTTAATAAGTGGGTTGGGAAATTTTTATGTTGAATTCCAATGTACTCTTCACACCCAAATATGTTCCAAATGGAGCAAAAATTTCAATACTGTAAAACCATTAAAAGTACTTGAAAAAATGTTAGAAAAAAAGAGTGTTTTTAAAATCTTGAAGTCAGGAATATTTTTCCAAGCTAGATTGAAAATCAAGGAGCCTTAAAGAAAAAGACTGATAAATTTTACTATATAAAGGTTAAAACATATGCACAGGAAAAACTTATATCACAGATTTATGGTATAAACTATATATTTTTATATATATTTAGAGACAGGGTCTCACTCTCACCCAGGCTGGTAGTCATACTCACTGCAGTGAGTGCATACTAATGCACTCGGCTAATTTTTAAAAATTTTTCATTTTTATTTTAGAGACAGGGTCTCAAACTCCTGAGATTACAAGGATGAGCCCCTTTACTTGGCCTTAATTAAACATTTTTTTTTAGGCTGGGCACAGTGGCTCACGCCTGTAATCCCGGCACTTTGGGGGGCCAGGGTGGGCAGATTGCCTGAGTCCAGAAGTTTGAGAATAGCTTGGGCAACATGGCAAAACCCCATCTCTATGAAAAATAAGAAAAGTTAGCTGGGTATGGTGGTGCAAGCCTGTAGCCCCAGCTATTCAGGAGGCTGAGGTGGGAGGATCGCTTGAGTCCAGGAGGTGGAGGTTGCAGTGATCCATGATTGCACCACTGCACCCCAGCCTGGGTGATAGAGTGAGACCCTGTCTCAAAAATTAAATAAATAAATAAAATTTTTTAATGGCATGATCTATTTTAAAGAGTTTATTTAATACATAACCGGTTCCTGTTGATTAATAAGTTCAACAAATCAGTAGAAAAATGGACACAGTGCAAGAATAAGCAGCCCCAGAAAAAGAAGCAAAAATGGCTTATGATGTCTGACTGAAAAAAAAAAGGCTTATAAACTCTTACTGAAAGAAAAAAATAGCATTAATTTTTTTACGTATCAGAATGGCAAAGATAGAGATGTCAATGATACATGCGTGAGGGGGACAGACACTCATATATTGACTGAAGAAATCAGTGGATTTGGGCTCTGGGCTGGGAAAGGTAGTTTTAATACAATTTTTTTGTTTTTGTTTTTGAGACGAAGTCTGTCTCTGTTGCCCAGGCTGGAGTGCAGTGGTGCAATCTTGGCTCACCGCAAGCTCCGCTTCTCGGGTTCATGCCATTCTCCTGCCTCAGCCTCCTGAGTAGCTGGGACTACAGGTGCCCGCCACCACGCCTGGCTAATTTTTTGTATTTTTAGTAGAGATGGGGTTTCACCATGTTAGCCAGGATGGTCTCGATCTCCTGACCTCGTGATCCACCTGCCTTGGCCTCCCAAAGTGCTGGGATTACAGGCGTGAGCCACCGCACCCAGCCTTTAATACCATTTTTAATATGAGAGAGAGGAAGAAAGATTTTGAATGAGAGAAGTTCCAGCGCTGTGTGGAAGGAAGACAGTCACCTTACTTGGGTTAATCGAGGGAGATCTTGTAGGGATGTCGTGGGGGAAACATTTAACTGGGCCTGGAAAAATGGGGAGGTTTTGAGAAGAAGAGAGGAAGCGCCTTCTGAGTTTGAAACAATGTCTAATTTAAATTCTACATTTTCTTTTTCTTTTCATTCTTTTTTTTTTTTTTTGTCTGAGACAGAGTCTTGCTCTGTCACCCACGGTGGAGTGCAGTGGTACGATCTTGGCTTACTGCAACCTCTATCCCCCAGGTTCAAGTGATTCTCCTGCCTCAACCTCTCAGGTAGCTGAGATGACAGGCACATGCCACCACATTCAACTAATTTTTGTATTTTTAGTAGAGACAAGGTTTCACCATGTTGGCCAGGCCAACATGGTGAAACTCCTGACCTCAGGTGATCCGCCTGCCTTGGCCTCCTAAAGTGCTGGGATTACAGGCGTGAGCCACTGTGCCCGGCCTAAATTCTACATTTTCAAAAACTGAATCAAGCTGGGAGGTTGAAAAGCTCTTTTATTAAACAGAGGAGGGCCATGAAAACAATAGAATATTCTAAAATCTCAACATTCTTTTGGCTTTCAGATCACAGGAACTAAGTTCTGTGAGCAGCGAAAAAAAGAACTCTCTGGGGACTTGGTCATAAGAAGTTCCAAGGCAATTTCCGATGTGCATGGTCCCTCCAGTCTTGATCCCTTGGGATGCAATGGGAAAAACTCCTAACTAAATACCAGATCAGCTGCCTCTAGCCACAGCTGTGCTACCAAAGGTGGCACAGGCGACTCACCAAGCCCCACTTCTGCAAACTGAGGGAACTGGACCATCCGAGCTCTGTCCTTTCCAGTACCAAAATTATCCATTGTGGCCTTGACCACTTGTTGTCAGGGCTAGAGCAGAAACAGTGACAGTGGTTTTCCCGGCAGCAACAATATGGAGCGCAATCCAGGTTTGAGGAAAGGGAAGGAAAGGAGAGAAGGAGCCCTCTGCAGGCTATTATTCGTTTTTATTTTTTGAGACAGAGTCCCCAGGCTGGAGTGCAGTGGTGCAATCTCTGCTCACTGCAACCTCTGCCTCCCAGGTTCAAGCGATTCTTGTGCCTCAGCCTCCCAAGTATCTGGGATTACAGGTGTATGCCACCAGGCCTAGCTAATTTTTGTATTTTTAGCGGAGAGGGGGTTTCGCCATGTTGGCCAGGCTGGTCTCGAACTCTTGACCTCAAGTGATCCTCCCACTTCGGCCTCCCAAAGTGCTAGGATTACAGGCATGAGACACCGAGCCCAGCCCACAGACTATTATTCTTTCTTTTTTTTCTTTTTCTTTTTCTTTTTTTTTTTTGAGATGGAGTTTCACTCTTGTGGCCCTGGCTGGAGTGCAATGGCACGATCTTGGCTCACTGCAACATCCACCGCCTCCCGGGTTCAAGCGATTCTCCTGCCTCAGTCTCCCAAGTAGCTGGGATTACAGGCACCTGCCACCACATCTGGCTAAGGTTTTTTTTTTTTTTTTTTTTTTTGTATTTTTAGTTGAGAGGGGGTTTCATCATGTTGGCCAGGCTGGTCTCAAACTCCTGACCTCAGGTGATATGCCCACCTCAGCCTCCCAAAGTGCTGGGATTACAGACATGAGCCACCGCGCCAGCCTGCAGAATATTATTCTAAGTGAAGTAACTCAGGAATGGAAAATTAAATATCATATGTTCTCTTTCATAAGTGGGAGCTAAGCTATGAGGATGCAAAGGCATAAGAATGATACAATGGACTTTGGGGACTCTGGGTAGTGGGGGAAGGGTGGGAAGGAGGTGAGGGATAAAAGACTACAAATTAGGTTCAGTGTTTACTGCTCGGGTGGTGGGTGTGCCAAAATCTCACAAATCACTACTAAAGAACTTACTCACATAACCAAATACCACCTGTTCCCCAAAAACATATGAAAATAATTTTTTTCTTTCCACAGTGGGGAGCGACCCCACCCTGCTCATTAGGGAAGGACAGAATTCTCCCCCGGGAGAAAAGTCTGTATGAGACAAGCAGATGCCCATTGTCTGTTCACATGGAAATCCTTCTCCATCCAGGCATTTCCTCTGGCTCAAAACTGTTCTGGAACTTCGAGGACATTGTGCAATCACATTGCCAGGTGTGCTCCTGAAAACTCATCTGTGCTATAAGTAGTCAGGCCTATTTTCATCTTCCCAAACAAAAGAGTTTAGGGTGGTGTGTCGGTCATCTTTCAAAAATAGTTGTGGGCTGGGCACCGTGGCTCATGCCTATAATCCCAGCACTTTGGGAGGCCGAGGTGGGAGGATTGCTTGAGCCCAGGAGTTTGAGACCCCACCTCTACAAAAAATAAAAATAAAAGTAGCCGGGTGTGGTGGCACACACCTGTAGTCCTCACTCCTTGGGAGGCTGAGGTGGGAGGACTGCTCGAGGTAGAAGTTCAAGGCTGCAGTGAGTCAAGATTGCACCGCTGCACTCCAGCCCAGGCAACAAAGCATGACACTGTCTCTTAAAAAATTATTAAATAATTATGATTACAGTTTTCCGCTCTGAAGCTTGGATTTCTTGAACTTCCATTTAGAATTCAAGCTTACCAACACAAATTTTTGAGAACATCTTCAAATGGATTAACAAGGCTTAAACGCCATCTATGTCAAGAGTTTTATCTTTGTCAACTTGATTTATTTTTCGAGTCAGGAGACTTGGAGTTTAAATTCCAGCTGCCTCTCTGTGCCACCTGACACCTCTGGGCCTCTGTAACATAGCAGTTTTAGAGGGTTGGTTGGTTTACTTTTTTTTTTTTTTTTGAGACTGGGTCTCACTCTGTCTCCCAGGCTGGAGTGCAATAGCATAATCTTGGCTCACTGCAACCTCCGCCTCCCGGGTTCAAGTGATTCTCCTGCCTCAGTCTCTCAAGTAACTAGGACTACAGGTATGCACCACCACGCCTGGCTAATTTTTTTTTTTTTTTTAGTAGAAACAGGGTACCATGTTGGCCAGGCTGGTCTAGAGCTCCTTGCCTCAGGTGATCCACCTGCCTTGGCCTCCCAAAGTGCTAGGATTACAGGTGTGAGCCACTGCACCCGGCCTGGTTGGTTTGCTTTTAAAGCAACAGAGACTTTCCACTGCATGAAATCTTACCTTTGAGCTCCAAGACAAAACCGGTGCTAAGGCTGGAAAGGGCCTTGTTTAGTCTCCTGGGTTCACTCAGGTCTGTAAGAGGCTGCAAGGGAAGCCAGAGAGTGGCTAGAAGCCCAGGTTTCAGAGATGAGGAAATAACGCTCCAAACACGGTCACCCAGCGAGGGTGGCACCTCCTGCACGGCCCATCGGCTGCGACAGTTCATTTCACAGAAAGGATGAGTTTGCCACTTTGCCTCATTGGAAATGCGGCCGATGAAAAAGCCACCTGATATCAATGAAGAAAAGGCACCGAAACAAAACAGCTAACATGTTAATTAAAGTTTTAACATTTGCAACAAGTTGACAAAAACAAGCAGTTTTTTCTTTCTTTCTTTTCTACAGCAGTTACTCCTATAAACAGTGATCAGAAACCAGGGAAAGCGCTTTGGCTTTTGAGCACGTTTCTCTTGCTGTTTGCAAATAGTTTCTCCGCCAAGGAATCGTCAGCATAGAAACCTTTCACCTTAATTTTCTTGAGTGCCACGTTCAGGCGGCTTGAGGAAGCGTCAATATAGAATGTGGCGAGCAAGATCGCCCCCTGCCTGCAGAAATGATCATCGCACGGAAGCACCAGTATGGCATTTGGTTGACGGGGCTGCTTGGGGGAGGACGGAAATATTTAACTTTTCTTGGGCAATGCATGGGTGACAACGTTTATGTGGTCACCACAGGAAACTAATGAGAGCTTCACATTCGCCCAGTTGAGAAAAAAAATGTTCCATGTCTGCTGCAACTGTCCTGGAATTCTCTGTACCTCTGGAGTGAGGTGTGTTGTTCAATGAATGATACTTTAAATAATAATATTTTTATTATAATAAAATTTAAAATATTAAATTAAATATCAATGTTTAATAAGATAAATATTCTATCATATCATTACAAGTAATATTTTAAATAATATATAAAACGTTTTAAATAATATATTTTTAAGCTCATCATCTTGTGAAATAGAAGCTCTAAAAAGACATTTTATTGGAGATCGAGAGCATCCTGGCTAACACGGTGAAACCCCGTCTCTACTAAAAATACAAAAAAATTAGCCCGGCGTGGTGGCGGGCGTCTGTAGTCCCAGCTACTCGGGAGACTGAAGTAGGAGAATGGCGTGAACCTGGGAGAAGGAGCTTGCGGTGAGCCGAGATAGCACCACTGCACTCCAGCCTGGGCAACAGAGTAAGACTCCGTCTCAAAAAAAAAAAAAAAAAAAAAAGACATTTTATTGATTTATGGTTTATTAAATTCTTTTTTTTTTTTTTTGTGAGATGGAGTGTCACTCTGTCACCCAGGCTGCAGTGCAGTGGTGCAATGTCGGCTCACTGCAACCTCCCCTCCTGGATTCAAGCGATTCGCTGACTTAGCCTCCTGAGTAGCTGGGACTACAGGCGCACGCCACCACGCCAGGCTAATTTTCGTATTTTTAGTACAGATGGAGTTTCGCCATGTTGGCAAGGCTGGTCTCCAACTCCTGACCTCAAGTGATCTGCCTGCCTCCGCCTCCCAGAGTGCTGGGATTACAGGCGTGAGCCAACACACCTGGTCTATGGCTTATTCAATTTTAAAGAGCAATCCAACACATAACTTCTTTTACAAAACATGTTGCTTTGAGGGCCACTGGAGTAGTTAGCCCCCTCATATGGGAATAAGATGTCGATAGAGGCCAGTTTTTACCCAGCACTGCTTCTACCCAGGGCCAGACTAGGTGTTGTGAACACAAGTATGTTCACTGCGTCCCTCACCTCGGAGACGGCCAACCTAGTAGTTAGCTTACAGCATGTTCTTTCTATTTTTAAAACATTCTCAGTGACTATCTCTTACATCCTTACCATTCTGAGCGATTGCGGCATTTATGCAGATCGGTAGGTCATTATTTTCCAACAGATGTTTTTTCTTTTTCTTTTGTTTTTGTTTTTGAGACAGGGTCTTGTTCTGTTGCCCAAGCTGGAGTGCAGTGGTGCTATCTCAGCTCACTGCAACCGCCGCCTCCCAGGTTCAAGCGATTCTCTGACTTAGCGTCCCAAGTAGCTGGGACTTCAGGTGCGCACCACCATGCTGGGCTAATTTTTGTATTTTTAGTAGAGATGGGGTCTTGCCATGTTGGCCAGGCTGGTCTCAAACACCTAACCTCAAGTGATCTGCCCGCCTCAGCTTCCCAAAGGCCAACAGATGTTTTTTCAAGATATTCGTAATTGAGAACGCACACTTTGAAGTCAGACATATCTGGATTTGCATCCCAGCTCCCCTGCTTACCAGCTGTGTGGCCTTGGGCACGTCATTTAACCTCTTTAGGCCTCAGCTGCCTCATCTTTAACATTCTACCCACATGGTTGTTGTGAGAATTAAATGGGTGAATATGTGTTAACACATTCAGTTCCAAGTTTGGCCCATAGGAGAAATAAATATTGGTATAAGTATTTCAATATTTAGATTAAGTGTATTTTTTTTTTTTTTTTTTGAGACACAGTCTTGCTCTGTGATCCAGGCTGGAGTGCAGTGGTGCAGTCTCAGCTCACTGCAGCCTCGAACTCCTGGGCTCAAGTGATCCTCCCACCTCAGTCTCCTGAGTAACTGGGACCACAGGCACACACCATCATGCCTGGCCTTTCTTTCTTTCTTTTTTTTTTTTTAAGATGGAGTCTCTGTCACCCAGGCTGGAGTGCAGTGGCGCGATCTTAGTGCACCGCAACCTTTGGCTCACTGCAACCTCTGCCTCCCAGGTTCAAGTGATTCTCCTGCCTCGACCTCCCGAGTAGCTGGGACTACAGGCATGCACCATCGCACCTGGCTAATTTTTCGTATTTTTAGTGGAAATGGGGTTTCACTATGTTGGCCAGGCTGGTCTCGAACTCCTGGCCTCAAGTGATCTGTCTGCCTCAGCCTCCAAAGTGCTGGGATTACAGGCGTGAGCCACCATGCCTGGCCTACGCCTGGCTATTTTAAAAATTTCTTTTGTAGAGATGGGGTTCTCACTATTTTGCCCAGGCTGGTCTTGAACTCCTGAGCTCATGTGATCCTTCTGCCTTGGCCTCCCAAAGTGCTGGGACTACAGACATGAGCCACCATGCCTGCCCGGATTAAATATATTAAACTGGCTTTGTTCCCTGACTTGTAGAATGGGACTTGGTTGTCACAAGAGTATTTCCAGAAGTTTTGCCTTTTATTGTGCAAGCTTTTTATAGCCACTTTGACCTTTCCTACTCAGGCAAACAAGTCTGCTTCGTCCCAGTTTTCTAGTTCTCAAGTAAGGGAAGTGGCTACCTCACTCCTGGAGAGGTCACACCAGGTAAGTTTGTACACTCATAGAGGCCCCTTGATGTCCTTGAATTTGACACTGGTGCCAGAGTCTATACCATTTTGGCTTATCTAAATAACCAGTGCTCCGTGGGCTCTAATTTTTCTGAGGCTGAGAAGGGCTATTTGAAAATTGTTGGCATAGTTCTGTTTCTGGAGGTTAAGGGATCACTTTTTTTTTTTTTTTTTTTTTGGTGAGATGGAGTCTTTTCTGTGTCACCCAGGCTGGAGTGCAGCGGCATGATCTTGGCTCACTGCAACCTCCACCTCCCAGGTTCAAGCAATTCTCCTTCCTCGGCCTCCTGGGTGGCATGTGCCATAACGCCTGGCTAATTTTTGTATTTTTAGTAGAGACAGGGTTTTGTCATGTTGGCCAGGCTGGTCTCAAACTCCTGACCTCAGTGATCTGCCCACCTTGGCCTCCCAAAGTGTTGGGGTTACAGGCGTAAGCCACCATGCCCAGCCAAGGGATCACTTTCGAAGCAGCTTCTTTTGCTTGGGGAAAATCTACAGGATAGGCCCGTTAGTCACACAAATATAAAAGGTTCTTGGTGACAACTGTGTGGTGGCTCATAACCAGAATACCAATACTTTAGACCAAGATATCCTGTTGAGCCACAAGAATGGTGGAGGCATCTTTAGCCCGACTGTGTCCTTACAGGGTTAGAGGGCGCTGGGCCTTAAAGATCCATTCAGGCTGCCCTGTCTCTAAACAGGGTGATTTGTCCTTGGGGGATTTGGGTGTCCAAGTCTGGCCCACAGATCAGGAGCAGAGGCTGACCCAAGCAGGAAGAATGGGGGAGTGGAACCAGGCAGGGGGTCCAGGGGCCCTGAGCTGGGAGTGAGGGACCTCTCTCTGGAGGGAAAGGGGGCTATTCTTGGCCTTCACAAAGGGGACATTGACCAAGGCACTCCTATGGCTGATAGTTAGGCTGACCTGTCAATCAGGGAAGAGAGAGATTCAAGGAGAGAGAGACCTCTGAGTCCACTAAATCAGACTCTCCAGAGCCATGACCTGGAACCTAATTTCTCAAACCAGAGCCACAGGGTGGGGACATTGCTTGGACTGAGTGCTTCACAGCCTTGGCTGCATTTTAGAATCATTAGGGGAGCTTTAAAAAACACAGATGCAGCCAGGTGCCGTGGTTCACACCTGTAATCCCAGCACTTTGGGAGGCCGAGGCAGGCGGATCACTTGAGGTCAGGAGTTCTAGACCAGTCTGCACAACATGGCGAGATACCTGTCTCTACAAAAACTACAAAAATTAGCCGGGCATGGTGGTGTGTGCCTGCAGCCTCAGCTACTCAGGAGGCTAAGGCAGGAGAATCGCTGGCACCGGGGAGGTGGAGGTTGCAATGAGTAGAGATCGCACCACTGCACTCCAGCCTGGGTAACAGAGCGAGACTCTGTCTCAAAAAACAAACAAATAAAACCAAGAAAACTACAGATGCCCAGTATATACCTCAAATGATAATGGAAAACAGATACCAAACAAACATGTGTACACTCGCGTTCATAGTAGCACTACTCACAATAGCCACAAAAGGCGGAAATAACCCCAATGTCTATCAACGAATGAATGAATAAAAAATTGTGGTGCACCCAATACTATTCAGCTGTAAAAAGGAACGAAGGCTGACTCATGCCGCAACATGGTGGAACCGTGGAGCATTAAGCCAAGGGAAAGAAGTGATGGAAAAGGTCACAGTTTGTGTGATTCCTTTTCTATGAAATATCCAGAATAGTTAAATCCATAAAGAGAGGACCGGGAGCGGTGGCTCACGCCTGTAATCCTAGCACTTTGGGAGGCCAAGGTGGGTGCATCACGAGGTCAGGAGATCAAGACCATCCTGGCTAACATGGTGAAACCCCATCTCTACTAAAAATACAAAAAATTAGCCAGGCATGGTGTTGGATGCCTGTAGTCCCAGATACTCCGGAGGCTGAGGCAGGAGAATGGCGTGAACCCAGGAGGCGGAGCCTGCAGTGAGCCGAGATTGTGCCACTGCACTCCAGCCTGGGAGAGAGAGCGAGACTCTGCCTCAAAAATAAATAAATAAATAAATTAATTAAATAAATCCATAACGAGAGAAAGCAGATTTGTGGTCACCAGGGACTGGGGGAAGGAGGAATGGGCAGTGGCTGTTTAATGGGTACACAGGGTCTTATTTTGGGCGTGATAAAAATGTTCTGAAACCGAGTAGAGGGGGTGGTTGGACGACAATGTGAATGTGCTAAATGCCACTGCATTGTTCACTTTAAAATGGTTAATTTTATACTATGTGAATTTCACTTCAATTTTAAAATTTTATGCTATATGAATTTCACTTCAATTTTAAAAAATCATATTTTAAAAGCATATGAATGCCCAAGCCCCACTGTAGCCCCCATGAAACCTGAGTCTCTGGGGATGGAGCTAGACACGAAGGAATCTCCCAGGTGCAGCCAGGCTGAGAGCCACACTCACAGGGGATTTGTTGCAGATGGGCTCACACCTGCTCCTTTTTTGGGTCTTATTCAGGTGTCCTCTCCCTAGAAAGTTGTTTTCAAGGGAGCCCCCTGCTCCACCGCCTCCCCACTCAGTGGGGTGACACACCCCTTCCCCCCACACTTCATCACACCCAGAACAGGCTTCTTCCTGAGCACCCTGAACTCAATTGCCACCATCTGTTACCCCTCACCCTCATCCCTGATCACAAGCTTTCTTAGGGCAGGTACCATCCTTCCTTCTATTTCAGTTTCTCCATGACTTGGCACAGAGGGAAGCCTATGAAATGTTGAGTGAATGACTGACTGAGTGAAGGAATAAATAACAGTGATAAATGACTTTGCGAGTGAATTGGTGAATGAATAAGTGAATGAATGAATGAGTGATTGAATGGAAGCGAGGTTCACAAGTCCCTTGTAGCATTTCTTTCATCCATGTAGCTTTCCCAGAGCTTTCAAAACAACTTCTGAAAGGTTCTTTTGGGAGCCGGACTTTGATTTCTCTTACATGTTTATTTCTGCAAAATTGAGTAGTTTTACAGCTGGCAGATAGAAGGTGTTCCCAATTTCTTTTCTTTCTTTTTTTTTTTTTTTTTTGAAATGGAGTTTCACTCTTGTTGCCCAGGCTGGAGTTCAATGGCACGATCTCAGCTCACCACAACCTCCATGTCCCAGGTTCAAGCGATTCTCCTGCCTCAGCCTCCCGAGGATTACAGGCATGTGCCACGACACCCGGCTAATTTTGTATTTTTAGTAGAGATGGGGTTTCTCCATGTTGGTCAGGCTGGTCTTGAACTCCCGACCTCCGGTGATCTGCCTGCCTCAGCCTCCCAAATTACTGGGATTACAGGCGTGAGCCACCGCCTCTGGCCAGGTGTTCCCAATTTCTTAATTGTCAAGCATCTCTTGCCATGACATCCAGCCTCTGCACACTGGACTCACCTGGGGGGCTTTAAAGCCATACTGATGCCTGGGTCTCACACCCAATGTCTGAGTCAATTGGTCTGGGGTAGTCAGAATGGCAATTATTAAAAAGTCAAGAAACAACAGATGCTGGCAAAGCTGCAGAGAAATAGGAACACTTTTACACTGTTGGTGGGAATGTAAATTAATTCAACCACTGTGGACGGCAGTGTGGCTATTCCTCAAGGATCTAGAACCAGAAACATTTGACCCAGCAATCCCATTACCGAGTATATACCCAAAGGAATATAAATCATTATATTATAAAGATACATGCACATGTATGTTTGTTGCAGCCCTATTCACAATAGCAAAGACTTGGAACCAACCCAAATGCCCATCAATGATAGACTGGATAAAGAAAATGTGGTACATATACACCATGGAATACTATGTAGCCATAAAAAGCAATGAGATCATGTTCTTTGCAGGGACATAGATAAAGTTGGAAGCCATCATCCTCAGCAAACTAACACAGGAACAGAAAACCAAACACCTCTATGTTCTCACTCATAAGTGGTAGATGAACAATGAAAATACATGGACACAGGGAGGGGAACAACACCCACTGGGGCCTGTCGATGGGGCAGGGGGAGGGAGAGCATCAGGACTAATAGCTAATGCATGCTGGACTTTATACCTACATAATGGGTTGATAGGTGCAGCAAACCACCGTGGCACATGTTTACCTATGTAGCAAACCTGCATGTTCTGCACATGTATCCCGGAACCTAAAATAAAATAAAATTTTTTTTAAAAAATTGGTCTTGGGTGTGACCAGGGCATGGAAGATTCTAAAAGCCCTTAGATGATTCTAATGTGCCTCCAAGATCACAAACCACTGCATTAATGCTTGGTTGCAGTTTTCTTAAACAGTTTTTTTAAAAAAATAGAGACTGGGTCTTGCTCTGTCACTCAGGCTAGAGTGCAGTGGCACAATCATGTTCACTGCAGCCTTGATCTCCTGGGCTCAAGCAATCCTCCCACCTCAGCCTCCAGAGTAGCTGAGACTACAGGTGTGTGCCACTACGCCTGGCTACTTTTATTTTTAAAGTCGCAAGCCATTCAGAAGCTGACTCTAATGTTCCCTTATGTGGAAACAGAAGGATATTCAGCACAACCATGGTAGATGCTTGATTTTGCTCTAGAATTCGATGCCATTTCTTTGAGTCTTTTATATTTGAGACCTGAAAGCTGGTAGCTTGTTGGGATTATAGGCACGAGTCACACAGCCTGACCCCACTTGCTCTTGCACAATAGTTTAAGGCTGCCAAAGCGAGAAATTTTTAGGAGCTTGATAAAGCTGGAGGCTTATCTTTCTTTCCTAGTCTGTAAATAAACAGAGCAAGGTGAAGCTAGCATCATAATGTGACATGCCAAGGTTTTTTTTTTTTTTTTGAGATGGAGTCTCGCTCTGTCGCCCAGGCTGGAGTGCAGTGGCGCAATCTCGGCTCACTGCAAGCTCCGCCTCCCGGGTTCACACCATTCTCCTGCCTCAGCCTCTCCGAGTTGGGACTACAGGCGCCTGCCACCACGCCCAGCTAATTTTTTGTATTTTTAGTAGAGACGGGGTTTCACCGTGGTCTCGATCTCCTGACCTTGGGATCCGCCCGCCTCGGCCTCCCAAAGTGCTGGGATTACAAGCGTGAGCCACCGCGCCCGGCCCATGCCAAGCTTTTCATAGTCACTTAGATAACAATCTATTAAAATTTTATATTTATAGCTAAAACATCTTTTTTAGCTCCATGCGTTTGATTTGTTAAAATTATTATACCTTGCTTTTTTTTTTTTTTTTTTGAGACGGAGTCTTGCTCTGTCGCCCAGGCTGGAGTGCAGTGGCGCGATCTCTGCTCATGCAAGCTCCGCCTCCCGGGTTCACGCCATTCTCCTGCCTCAGCCTCTCCGAGTAGCTGGGACTACAGGCGCCCGCCACCACGCCCAGCTAATTTTTTTTTTTGTATTTTTAGTAGAGACGGGGTTTCACCATGGTCTCCATCTCCTGACCTCGTGATCCGCCCGCCTCGGCCTCCCAAAGTGCTGGGATTACAAGCGTGAGCCACTGTGGCCGGCCTATACCTTGCTTTTAAAGAAACAAAATGCCTATCCTCCATGTTTTGGTTAAATAAGCTTAAATAGTTGTTGTTATGGGTGATATTTTGTTGGCAATGTTTGTCGTTTCTCTTAGTACAATGTGATGAAAAGTAACCATTTCAATATTCATGACTAATTCTTAAATTAGATATGGTTCTATCTAATGACTTCACAAATACTAGCTTTCCTTAGTTTGGATTTTAAAAATTATTATGGTAAAAAAACACATTACATAAAATCGACCATAACATAAAATCGACCACTTTATTATAGATTTTTTTGTTTATTAAAAAAATTCTTTTTTGAGACAGAGTCTCACTCAGCCTGGAGTGCAGTGGAGCGGTCTCGGTTCACTGCAGCTTCAACCTCCTGGACTCAAGCAATCCTCTCACCTCAGCCTCCCAAGTAGCTGGGACCACCATGCCTGGCTATGTATGTATGTATGTATGTATGTATGTATTTATTTATTTATTTATATTTTTTGTAGAGACAGGGTTTCACCATGTTGCCCAGACTGGTTAACCATTTTAAAGTGTATGACTTAGACATGTTAAATACATTCGAAATGTTTTGCAACCATCACCACTATCTAGCTCAGAACTTTTTCATCATTCCTGTACCCCATTAAGCAGTCATTCTCCATTCTCTTTCCACAGGATTCCATTTATATAAAATTTCCAGAATAGGCAAATCCACAGATGCAGAAAGCAGATTAGTGGTTGCCGGCGGGGTAGGGATGGGGAGAAATGGGGAGAAATAGGGAATGGCTGTTAATGGGGATGGGATCTTATCTTTTCTTTTCTTTCCTTTTTTTCTTTTTTTTTTTTGAGACAGAGTCTCGTGCTGTCACCCAGGCTAGAGTGCAGTGGCGCCATCTCGGCTGACTGCAACCTCCACCTCCTGGACTCAAGCAATCCTCCCACCTCAGCCTCCCAAGTAGCCAGGACTACAGATGTGCATCAGCATGTCCAGCTAATTTTTGTATTTTTTAGCAGAGACGGGATTTCATCATATCGGCCAGGCTGGTCTCAAACTCCTTGCCTCCGGTGATCCTCCCATTTCAGCCTCCCAAAGTGCTGGGATTAAAGGCATGCACCACCACCTGGCCAAGGGATGGAGTTTTTTCAGTGATAATAAAAATGTTCTGGCCAGGCACGGTGGCTCACGCCTGTAATCCCAGCACTTTGGGAAGCCGAGGTGGGAGGATCACCTGAGGTCAGGAGTTTGAGACCAGCCTGACCAATATCGAGAAACCCTGTCTCTACCAAAAATACAAAATTAGCCAGGCATGGTGGTGCATGCCTGTAATCCCAGCTACTTGGGAGGCTGAGGCAGGAGAATCACTTGAACCCGGGGGGCGGAGGTTGTGGTGAGCTGAGATCGCGCCACTGCACTCCAGCCCGAGCAACAAGAGTGAAACTCCGTCTCAAAAAAAAAATAAATAAATAAAACAAAAATGTTCTAAAACTGGTTGTAGTGATGGATGCACCAACCTGTGAATATGGTTAAAAAAAACACTCATTTTTGCACCTTAAGGGGTAAATTGTATGGTGGGATGTGAATTATATCTCAGTATATCTGCTTTTTAACAAAACCAACAAAACACCTTATGTCTAACTTGTTGAGCTCCAAATAAGCCTTGGAGTTGTCATATTTATTGTTTTGCTAAAGTGTTTGACTCTGGGGAGTTTAACAAAATGGGCACCTCACCTCAGGCAGCTCTCAAAGGGAAAACAAAGTTCCTCATCCCTACTTCTTGGGCAGACTTAATTGACTGCTATATTTTATTTTTCTTACTCCCAGAGTAGAAAAGAGTAGGCCTTTTCCTCTGAGTATAGCTCTAGTGTTATCCATGAGTTTTTATATGGAATGTATTTATTAGCATTATTTCCCAAATACCTTATAAATGTATTTTTGTTCTAGAGTAGTTCGATAGAAAGGCTTGACATTCTCAAACGTCTTTCTGCATCTACTTTTTATTTTATTTTGTTTGTTGCCAACTACAAAAGACATCCAGTGCATCTACTTTTAACTTATTTCTTGCATTCTTGCATAATGATCAGGAATATGACTGTACAATTTCCAATTTGTTATATACAATGGGCTTTCCTTTTTATTTTATCTCATTGTGTCAAGAATACTTAACATGAGAGCTACCCTCTTAATAGATTTTAAAGTGTACAATACAATACTGTTATTTATAGCTACATTGTTATAGAGCAGATCTCTAGAACTTTTTCCTCTTGAATAACTGAAATTTTATATCCACTGACTAGCAACTCCCCATTCCCTCCTCCCTCCAGCCTCTGGCAACCACCATTTTATTCTTTCTTTCTGTGAGTTTGACATCATATAAGTAGAATCATGTATTTGTCCTTCTATGATTCGCTTATTTCTCTTGGCATCCTGTTCTCCAGTTTCATCCATGTTGTCACATGACAGGATTTCTTTATTTTAAAGGCAGAATAATATTCCATTGTGTGTCTTATTTATTTAGAGACAGGATCTTGCTCTGTCACCCAGGCTGGAGTGCAGTGGCATGATCTTGGCACACTGCAACCTCTGCCTCCCAGGCTCAGGTGATCCTCCTGCCTCAGCCTCCCAAGTAGCTGGGACTACAAGTGCTCACCACCACACCTGGCTAACTTTTTGTATTTTTAGTAGAGACGGGGTTTCACCACGTTGGCCGGGCTGGTCTCGAACTCCTGGCCTCGAGTGATCCGCCTGACTCGGCCTCCCAAAGTGCTGGGATTACAGGCGTGAACCACCACTCTGGCCTCCATTGTATGTATATACCACATTTGTTTACCCATTCATCAGTAGACACCGTTATACCTTTTTCCATTTAATTGAAAAGAAGTCTACTCTTTTCAAAGGATACAGTCCAGAACATTTAGTCATTATATTCTCCTCCTCTGTAATATCCTTACTTTCTTTTCTCTATTTAGTCCAACAAAGACTGAAACAAGTGGGTGAAAGTCTACCACCACTGTTGTATTTTTATTAATTTGTCTTAGTTATTCCCTCCAATTTTACATATGGAACAGGATGCTAAAATGGGACTCTCGTTTTGGCTTCAGCTGAGACTCCGAAGTGGAGTGAGATCAGTGCAACAGATGCCAAGAACTCTACCTCCTAAATTGGGGAGCTAGATTGCCTATGTAGGACATGCTGACGGGCTGTAAAAATGACTAATCCCAAAATGCGGAGTAAATGAGATAAAGTACAAGGATAATTTATAGGAGGTATATATGGTAAAATTTTCTGCCATTGTTAAAAGCTGTACTTTTGAAGAATAATGATATGGAAAAAAGATCGTAACATACTATCAATGGGAAAAAAGCACAGGACACAAAACTATATGCTTAATCCTAATTGTTTGGAATACACGTACAGAAAAAAGACAGGAAACAAATAACCTAATTGGGACTTCAGGTACTTTTTCTTTTCTTCTTGACATTTGTCTGAATTTTAGAAATTTTCTACAATAAATATGTGTTGGTTTCTTTTTAAAATTTTTTTTTCTTTTTTTTTTTTTTTTGAGATGGAGTCTCACTCTGTCACCCAGGCCGGAGTGCAGTGGTGTGATCTCAGCTCACTGCAACCTCTGCATCCGGGTTCAAGTGATTCTCCTGCCTCAGCCTCCCAAGTAGCTGGGATTACAGGCATATGCCACTGCTTCTGGCTAATTTTTGTATTTTTAGTAGAGATGGGGTTTCATCATGTTGGCCAGGCTGGTCTCAAATTCCTGACCTCAAGTGATCTGCCTGCCTCGGCCTCCCAAAGTTTTGGGATTACAGATGTGAGCCACTGTGCCTGGTCATTTTTAATCACTTTTGAGATTAGAAAAAAATACTTTTAAAAAGATAATTCAAATATCCAAATAATCACCTTTTTTTGCTACCTTTGCTCTCCAGCTTACAACCAATATATGAATGAAAAGCAATTGGTTTGGGATCAGTCTTCCTCTTACACAAGGTCCCAGAGGCAGGTTGGTGGTCCAGCAACCTGGCCTCATTAGCAGCAGGTTTAACAGCAGCTTCTGTTGCTTGTTTTCCCAGTAAATGGCCAGAATATTCCAAAAGGATGCGTCAAGTTTGCCTACTTTGTTCTCGTATATTTATTTGCAGCTGATGCTGGGACCAACGCAGTAGTTGTAGCTTTATGTTTAATTACAGCTGAGAAATTCAGTTGCCATAGATACGGAGGGCTAGGATGATGTTACTGTTGCCATTTGCCTCACGAGCTGGTTAAAATTGACCTTTAAAAATCTAAGCTTAATTATCCTTACTGCCAAAGTAGGTCCCCTGGGGCTGTACCTTATGAAGTCATATTTTGACAATCATTTCCTTCTTTTCTCATCATTAAACCTTATTTTCTGGATCTGCCATGAAATGCATACGGGGCCTCTATAAATTGCACATTTTCCAAAGTCACACAAGATCGAAAACTATTTGCATCCTGCTTTTTCCCTGGAGAAGACAGAGCTGAAGGAGTTCCCAGGAAGACTTACTGGCTTATTTCCAATGGGCTCATCTGTCAGGGCAAAAAAGTTGGGGTAGGAGGTTGGGGGTGGAGTGAAGATTTTGATGATCCTAGGTGCCCCCCATTTCTTCCTCAACACAGCACTATCTTGTTATATACATGCTCTGGAAAATAGGTTCTATAAAGAAGTTTGCTGTGGTTTGAAACATTAAGCATTCTCAGAAGTCAGGCGATGCACCAGCCATGCTCCCACACTGCATGCCTGTGTGCACAGCTGCAGAGCCCCTGACTCCACCAGTAGCTTCTGCTGGTCCACAGCAGTTGAATGCACGTCTTCATTCATTCATTCTTTGAACAAATGTCCTAGAAACTGAGGCTATAGCAATGAACAAGAGAGACAAGGACACTAGCTTTATAGATCTACTTTGAATGGGGGAGGCTGAACTAATACTCTCAGAAGCAACTCTACAATCCCCCTGGTAGGTGCTATGAGGGAAGAACACAGGGTGCCATAAGAACCTCTTTCTTTCTTTCTTTCTTTCTTTCTTTCTTTCTTTCTTTCTTTTCTCTTTCTTTCTTCTTTCTTTCGTCCTTCCTTCCTTCCTTCCTTCCTTCCTTCCTTCCTTCCTTCCTTCCTTCCTTCCTTCCTTCCTTCCTTCCTGTCTCTCTCTCTTTCTTTCTTTCTTTCTTTCTTTTTATTTGAGATGGACTCTTGCTCTGTCACCCAGGCTGGAGTGCAGTGGTGCAATCTTGGCTCACTGCAACCTCTGCCTCCCAGGTTCAAGCAATTCTCTTGCCTCAGACTTCCAAGTAACTGGGATTACAGGCACCTGCCATCATGCCTGGTTAATTTTTGTATTTTTAGTAAAGATGGGGTTTCACCATGTTAGCCACGCTAGTCGTGAATTCCTGACCTCAGATAATCTGCCCAACTGAGCCTCCCAAGGTGCTGGGATTATAGGTTTGAGCCACCGCGCCTGGCCAAGAACTTATTTCTGATCTATGGCATGGGTTATGGGTTTTAGGCGGCCTCTCCCAGGAAGTGCCATTTCAATTAAGACCTGAACGACGGCACTCCAGATTTTCTGTATAGGAGATGATTCAGGACAGTATTCAGAGTAGATGAAAGGAGTTGAAGCTGTATGTCTTTGAGAAAACAACAATTACTGTCAGGAAAGGAAGGTGATGGATAAGGCCCCCTCAGACACACCTTTATCACAATACAGGGCATGACAAGTAAGGTATTCAAAGAGCGAGTGCAAATGTCCTGAGGTCAGTCTCCTAGTGGGACATTTGGATAAAAGATCTAAACACAAATTACCATCACTGTAAACCAGTGATTCTTCTTGGTCTCAGGACCCCTTTACTCTATACAAATTATTGAGAACTCCAAAGAGCTTTTATTTATACAGATTATATCTACCAAAAATAAAATACCTATTAGAAATTAAAACTGAGGCCAGGTGTGGAGGCTCACAACTGTAGTCCCAACATGTTGGGAGGAGGAGGTGTAGGCAGGAGGATTGCTTGAGCCCAGTGGTGGAGGCTGCAATGACCTCTGATTGTACCACTGTGCTGGAGCTTGGTGGGGACAATGAGACCCTATGTCTTAAAAAAAAAAAAAAAAAAAAAAAAAAAAAAAAAAAAAAAAAAAGGCTGGGCACAGTGGCTCGTATTTGTAATCCCAGACAGATCACTGGAGTTCGAGGCTAGCCTGGGCAACATAGTGAGACCCTGTCTCTCCAAAATATACAAAAAAAAAAAAAAAAAAGCTGAGTGTGGAGTTGTGGAGCTGTAGCCCCAGTTACTTGGGAAGCTGAGGTGAAAAGACGGCTTGAGCCCGGGAGGCGGAGCCTGCTGTGAGCCACTGCACTCCAGCCTGGGCTACAGCACAAGACTATCTCAAGGAAAAAATAAACTGAGAAAGTTTAAAAACCACTATTTATTAATTCTTCTAAAAATAATAAACCAACTACATATTAACACAACATATTTTTTTGTGGAAAATATATTTTCCACAAAATATATTTTGGGCAAATAAATTTTTGGTAAAGTGTAGCATTCTTTTACATTTTTATCAATATTCTAAACATCTGGCTTAATAGAAGACAACTGAATTCATACATCGGCCTCTACATTTAACCTCTTGTAATATGTTATTATTTAGTTGAAGTATATTGTTATGGTCTGAATTATGTCCCCACTACCTCAGAATGTGACTGTATTTGGACATTGGGTCTTTACAGGTATAATTAAGTTGAAAATGAAAATATTAGGGTGGACCCTAATCCACTATGACTGGTGTCCTTATGAGAGGAGGATGTTTGGACCCCGGCACAGAGCGAAGACTACATAGGGACACCAGAAGCGTGCAGACATCAGAAGCCAACGAGGGAGGTCTCAGGAGAAACCAGCCCTTGGGATACCCCGATCTTGGACTTTCAGCCTCTAGAATTGTGAGAAAATAAATTTCTGCTCTTTAAGCTACCCGGTCTGTGGTACTTTGTTAGGGCAGCCCTATCAGGCTAATGTATATATGAAGAAAGTTTGGCCTCATACAGATAGGTGTAGGTGGAAAAGTTCAGATATTTTAATGGCCTTTTTAGATCATTGTAGATAGCCTTAAGTATACCCAAACTTTTTTTTTTTTTTTTTTTTTTTTTTTTTTTTTTTTTGAGACGTAGCCTTGCTCTATCTCCCAGGCTGGAGTGCAGTGGAGCGATCTCAGCTCACCGCAACCTACGCCTCCCGGGTTCAACCAATTCTCCTGCCTCAGCCTCCTGAGTAGCTGGGATTACAGATGCACACCACCATGACCGGCTAATTTTTGTATTTTTAGCAGAGGCGGGGTTTCACCATGTTGGCCAGGCTGGTCTTGAACTCCTGACCTCAGGTGATCTGCCCATCTCAGCCTCCCAAAGTGCTGGGATTATAGGCGTGAGCCACCGTGCCCTGCCCGACCATACTGAAACTTGACAATTGATGCTTTATCTTATAGGTTAGCTGCATGTGGACTCTGAAGCCACATCAATGACTTTTTCATATTCTCTTATATTAAAATCCATTATTTTGCTTTGCTTTCTTTTTTTTGTCTTTTGAGACAGAGTCTTGCTTTGTTGCCCAGGCTGGAGTGCAGTAGCACAATCTCAGCTCACTGCAACCTCTGCCTCCCGGGCTCAAGCTACTCTCCTGCCTCAGCCTCGTATGTAGCTGGGATTACAGGCCTGCACCACCATGCCTGGCTAATTTTTGTATTTTTAGTAGAGACGGGATTTTGCCATGTTGGCCAGGTTAGTCTCGAACTCCTGGCCTCAGGTTATCCACCCGCCTCTACCTCCCAACATGCTGGGATTGCAGGCATGAGCCGCTGCACCCAGCCTGCACTTGCTCTTTCGAAGGATCTTTACTCATGCATGGTTTCATCACATTGTGTTTTGGTCATTTGGGAAATAACAGTTCATGGAGTGATGCAGATTTTCCAAATGTTACACAAAATTTAAAACTCATGTTTGGTAATGTCACCACCAATCTCATCAGAAAAGAATGTAAAGTATTGGAAAGTGCCCGTGCTTACAGTGGCGGATACAAGTTTCCCAAATGCTAATTTTCATTTGAAAGCTTAACTTTTATCATTGCCAACAAATATTTCAGTTGTTCTCCTTGAAGTGACGGCTCATTCCTTTTATTTTCAAGAAAATGTCGACCAAATACCCAAGTCTGAGTAACCATGGTTTGTCTGTCAGTCATTCTTTTAAGTAAAAATGAAGTTCCATCACCAAGGGGGCTGGGAGGCTGGCAGCTCAGGCACAGACTATGCTGCCTGGAGGTAACATTGTCCTCCGGTTTGCAGAAGGGCTTCCCATTTCATCACACAGAATATTAAAAAATCGTGTACTCCAAAGTCAAGATGTCATAGAATTAATAATCTTAATGGTTTCATCACAGACATTTTTAAGTGGAACTGGCTTTTCCTCTCTCCATGAGGTGTACTCTGGTGAAAAAACAGGCCAAGTTCAGCTTTGGATTCCTGGCCTGTCTGTTTTACTTTCAAAATAGACCTTGAATCTGACCACTTCTCACTAAAACCCACTTTTACCCCCCGGCTTGAGCCTCCACCATCTCCTCGGATTGCTGCAGAAGCTTTCAGACTGAAGTCCCCACTCCACCACTGTAGCCCATTCCAAGCTATTCTCCACCCAGCAACCTCCTCCCCTGAACACCCTCTCCAAAACAGCACACACACACCATCCCTAGTCTGGCTTTATTTTTCTTCCCAGCACTTTAGAAGGTGAGCTCCCTCAGGAAAGACTTTGTTTGGTGCATCTGTCTAGAGCCATGTCCGGCCCCTAGTAGTTGCTCAATAAACACTGGGTGAATGAAAAAGAGAATGCCCAAGAGTGCCAGTTCCCAGTGACACCTCCCCTAACTCAATATGAAAAAGACTCCCCTCCTCTTGCTTTTCCTCTCTCCCTCCATCCTTGTGCTTTTGGGCCAGGTCTGGTGCTTGACCTTGGGAATATAAAGGCAAATAAAACACACAGCCCCTCCGTTCAGGAACCTCCTGGTCCAGTGCAGAGGATAGAACCAATTGTATCCACTGAACCACAAGCTATTCTGATGGGATTCAGTGGATAAAAGCCCAGGACTTGGGGTGGCAGAGACCTGGCTTCAAAACCTGGGTCTTAATCTTTCTGAGCCTCAGTTTCCTCATCTGTAAAATGGCAATAATTGTTCATTGTGAAAATTAAATAATAATATAATTAGATGTTTTGCATATTGATTATTAATGGTAGCTGTTTTTAAGTGGTGAAGGTGGAATTTATGTCTTGAGGACTAGATTTTTTTTTTTTTTTTTGAGACAGGGTCTCGCTCTGTCACCCAGGCTGAAGTGCAGTGGTGCGATGTCAGCTCACTACAACCTCCGTCTCCCGGGCTCAAGTGTTTTTCATGCCTCAGCCTCCTGAGTAGCTGGGACTTCAGACGTGCGCCACAATGTCCGGCTAATTTTTGTATTTTCAGTAGAGACAGGGTTCCACCATGTTGGCCAGGCTAGTCTCAAAATCCTGACCTCAAGTGATCGCCTGCTTTGGCCTCCCAAAGTACTGGGATTACAAGCGTGAGCCACCGGGCCTGACTGAGGACTAGATTTTTTAAAAACACACCCAGAGAATTCACCAGAGAGGTGGGTACAGGTGTGGAGACAGGGTAGGAGAGCTTCCGGGAGCAAGGCACATGGGCCCATGTCTGGGGTCTTGCTGACATGGTGAAATGCAGTGTGGTGAGTGGCTGAGGTCTGGAGGGACTGGGATGGTGCTAGATGGGTTGGCAGGAGCTGGTGAGCAGGCCTAGGGGGCTTCTTGCCAGCAGGCACAGAGGGGAGACCTAGGCAAAGCTGCCTGGAGCCAGATGTCTGGCAGCAAGGTGGAGGGTGGATTGGAGGAGGCAGGGAGACCAGTGAGGGGCAGGACCTACAGGATGCCATGAGAGTCAGGACAGGGGTGGGGTGGCAGACAAGGAGCCTGGAGAAGAAACTGCACTGGGAAGAAACTCAAGCACGGTGCTGAGAACCGGGACACTCTTCCTGCCTTTCCCCCATCTCTTGCAACTGTCAGCTGAGGTACACAGGGGTAAGCTCCAAGCCCCCCAGTGGATGCCTGAAACCATAAATAGTACCAAACTCCATATAGACGACTTTTTTTTTTCTCTCTCTCTCTCTATATATATAGCTTTGGTAAAGTTAAATTTATAAATTAGACACAGTAAGAGATTAACAACAATAATAAAATAGAACAATTATCTGGGCACAGTGGCCCACGCCTGTAATCCCAGCACTTTGGGAAGCCACTGCGGGTGGATCACTTGAGGTCAGGAGTTCGAGACCAGCCTGGCCAACATGGTGAAACCCCATGTCTACTAAAAATACAAAAATTAACCAGGCATGTGGCGCATACCTGTAATCCCAGCTACTCAGGAGGCTGAGGCAGGAGAATTGCTTGAACCTGGGAGGTGAAGGTTGCAGTGAGCTGAGATTGCGCCACTGCGCTCCAGCCTGGGTGACAGAGTGAGATTCTGTCTTAGAAAAATAAATAAATAAAATAGAGAAATTATAACAATATACTGTAATAAAAGTTACGTGAATGTAGACTGTCTCTCTCTCAAAATATCTTATTGTCCTGGACTTACCCTTTTTCTTATGATGAAGAAGGGGTGGAGCAGGGTGGTGCGAGATTTCGTTACTACTCAGAAGGATGCACCATTTCAAACTTACAAATTGTTAATTTCTGGAATTTTTCACTTAATAGTTTTGGACCATTGTTGACTGGGGGTAACTGAAACTATGGACAAGTTGCGGTGGGGGGTGGCTACTGTATTTGTTGCCTGGAATTTCCTGTCCCTCCTGTCTATCTCAGTAAGACGATACGGGTAATCCAGGATGTCTATTTCTGCAATGAGGCAGAATATTTTAACAGCCAGTCTGACAGATGGGTCCCTGGTCTCTTAACGTTGCTTTATTTTACAGCGAGGGACACATGGAGCACTTCGTTATTTAGTTAGTTTAGACTCATCACACTTGGTTCTAAAAAAAGACCTCCTTCTAACTTTCATTCAATAAGTGCTTATTGGCTGATAAATGTTAAAGATATCATATATTGTTTGAAACACAATAATCTTTGTTACTAATTATTTATAATACAATGTTCTTAAAATTAACTGTGCTCCTCTGAGCTCCACAGAAAGGCCAGAAGCACTACAGCCTGCCTTCCGCAAATGTTCCTTATTGTATAAAAGTAACACATGCCTAGGAAAGAAAGCACAAAATTAAATGGAGTCAAAAGTAAAAGATCTCTATCTCCTCCCCACCATCCCTGCATTCTTAACCCACCCCTCAGAGGGGAGGCTGTAGCTTGACAGACATTTTCTATGTATATCTTTTTATAATGTAGTTTTTAAAAGACCAGAAATGAGCTCACGCTCTATTTCCTGTTTTGCAGCTTGCTTTTCTCTTCAACAATAGATCGCCCTTTGGAGGTCCAGG
This sequence comes from Nomascus leucogenys, assembly GCF_006542625.1. Lineage (NCBI taxonomy): Eukaryota > Metazoa > Chordata > Mammalia > Primates > Hylobatidae > Nomascus > Nomascus leucogenys. Next base: position 61,944,546 of record NC_044382.1, read on the forward strand.
CATTGAATTGCACCCCATTCTATGTTTTGGCAGAAGAGTCCTCTCTATGCGGAGTTTTTTCTTACAGGGAAGGGTGGCCTTGAGCCCAGCCGTCGTTAGTAGAAAAAGCAGACTTCAAAGACACCAACCTAATTTGCAAGGGGATCCTTGGAAAAATGGCAGTTTTTGTCCTTTGTAGCGCATCAGCCTGTGGCTGGATATGTGCCTGGAACTCATGGAAACTCCAAGTGTCCCCAGGCAGCAAGGGGGTCCCAGGAAGAACTGGGCAATGGCCAGCCCCAGAGAGCAGAAATGGGGTTTGTGGCTAGATCAGATTCCTACTGTAGGGGATCCTCAGAGCCCAAATAGAACCTATTTAGACACGTTTTCCATTTCCTCCAGGGCTTTCACCATTGACATTGGGAAATAGAATGGCAAGTTGATTTATGTCAAGGAAAAGTTCCTCCCAGGAAAACTCGTTGTAGCATTCACTCAGCAGGCTCTAGCAAAGATGTTTCTTTGGTGTTAATAGGTTAGCTTGTGGAACACAAAGAAAATCCTTGTTGACAAAAAGAGTCAAAGTCTGTAGAATATTTGATGAGATTTATTCTGAGCCAAATATGAGTGATCCTGAGAACATGTGTCCAAGGTGGTCAGGCTTGGTTTTATACATTTTAGCGAGATATAAGACATCAATTAATACACATAAGATGTATATTGGCTTGGTCCAGAAAGGCAGGACAACTAGGGGTTTCCAGGTCATAGGTGGATTCAAAGATTTTCAAATTGGCAATCAGTCGAAAGACTTACTATCTAGGACCAGGACAGTGGCTCACGTCTGTAGTCCCAGCATTTTGGGAGGCTGAGGTGGGTGGACCACTTGAGGCCAGGAGTTCAAGGTCAACCTGGCCAAACACGGTGAAATCCCACCTCTACTGAAACTACAAAAATTAGCTGGGCATGGTGGCACATGGCTGTAATCCCATCTACTCAGGCGGCTGAGGCAGGAGAATCGTTTGAATCCAGGAGGCAGAGGTTGCAGTGAGCTGAGCTACCACTGCACTCCAGCCTGGGTGACAGAGTGAGACTAAGTCTAAAAAAAAAAAATATTACTATCTACAGACCTGGAATCAATAGAAAGGAATGTAGGAATGTCTCAGTTATAGTAAGGGATTGTAGAGATCAAGGTTTTATAATGTCATGCAGATAAAGCCTCCAGGTAGTAGGCTTCGTAGAGAATAGATTGTGTTTCTTATCAGACTTAAAGAGTCTGTCCTGTCAGTCTTAAGGTCTGTGTTGATATTAATGCTAGTCAGCTGGGCCTGAATTCCAGCAGGGAGGAGGGTATAATGAAGCCTGTCGGCCTATCTGAGCCCCGCTTCCCATCATGACCTAAGCTAGTTTTTCAGATTAATTTTGGAATGTCCTTAGCTGAAAGGAGGGGTCCATTCAGATGGTTGGGGGGGCTTAGAATTTTATTTTTGGTTTACATTCTCCCCCTTCTGGCCAAAATTTGCCAGACGCAACATCAATGGTCACCAAACTTTTATTCTGTCCCACAGTGTAGCTGGGGTGACATGGCTGCCTGCCCCAGGTCCATCTTGTCCCTTGGTGGGATCCCTATGGCCAAGGGACTTCAAGTCAAAAGACTTAACAGCCAGTTTAAATGTTCTAGGCCAGACGAGAATGGACATGGACTGGCATTCATTAACCCTCACATTTTTTCTTTCTTTTTTTTTTTTTTTGAGATGGAGTCTCGCTCTGTCGCCCAAGCTGGAGTGCAGTGGCGCGATCTCGGCTCACTGCAAGCTCCGCCCCCCGGGTTCACGCCGTTCCGAGTAGCTGGGACTACAGGTGCCCACCACCACACCTGGCTAATTTTTTGTGTTTTTAGTAGAGACGGGGTTTCACCTTGTTAGCCTGGATGGTCTGGATCTCCTCACCTCATGATCCGCCTGCCTTGGCCTCCCAAAGTGCTGGGATTATAGGCGTGAGCCACTGCGCCCAGCCAACCCTCACATTTTTTAAAGTAGTATAAAAGCCAACAAACAGAATGCCAAAGGCAGGGTTATAAAATTCACTTATCTTTAACTTCTATGCATTGAGCTGCTGTAATCTTGGTTTTAGTTAAACAATTAGCTATACAAAACATAAGCATTGTTAAAATCTTTTAAGCTGGCCGGGCACGGTGGCTCACGCCTGTAATCCCAGCACTTCGGGAGGCTGAGGCGGGTGGATCACAAGGTCAGGAGATTGAGACCATCCTGGCTAACATGGTGAAACCCCGTCTCTACTAAAAATACAAAAAATTAGCCAGGCGTGGTGGCGGGCACCTGTAGTCCCAGCTAACTGGGAAGGCTGAGACAGGAGAATGGCGTGAACCAGGGAGGCGGAGCTTGCAGTGAGCCGAGATCATTACCAGTGCACTCCAGTCTGGGTGACAGAGTAAGACTCCGTCTCAAAAAAAATAAATAAAAACAAAAAACCTTCTAAGCTAAGGCATTTAGAGACTTTTGTTGTGCTGCAATGCTTTTTTGTGAGTCTTTTAGTAATTTGTCCTAAGGTGGCTGATGTAAAAAAATTTTTAAATATATATATATCTATCTGCATAAACTCATAACTGGGTGTATTATATATACTCAGGAGGTGTTGTCATAAGGTATCTTTATATCCTTTTAGTAATAATTTTCTTTTAATTCTATAGGAAGCAGGAAATTGTTTATGGTTGGGATGAATGAAAAGGTGCCATGAATCCAGTAACCCAGGAGGCAGAATCCCTTATTTTACCTGCTGTTTAGGCATCTGTGTACCCATCCTTGATTTGGAGGGTCTGAACTAACTCTGTCCCTCAAAACCAGCCCTCACAATCTCATGATTTTGGAGGACCAGGCATTGAATTGGACCCCATTCCCTGTTTTGGTGGAACACCTCTTCCACGATAGTCCCTGGGACTAGAGGTGGGGTGCTGGTAGAGTTTTAGCAGTAGGGCATTTACAGTAAGAAACAAATGGGCCCCAGGGGGATTCCAAATAAGGGAGATTCGCAGACTTTGTCCAATCATCTCTGGTCTTCAGAATCCCATGATTCTGGTTTTCTGGGAAGAAGTACAACTATGAGAGATAAATAACTAATAATTTGACAATCAAAAGAGAATCCGTGTGTCAGATCAGAAAAAAAGGAACCTATTTCATTAGGGTGCCAACTAAAAACATTTAGAAAATGATATCCTGATACTCTCTAGAGGATTACTGTAGCAAAGAAATAATTCATGATTCAATCTTCACTCAAAAACAAATGTCAGGGCTGGAATCTAGTATCAGGTGTTATAATTTTTCTTTGAAACAATTTATCTTTCTCTAGCCCTCCTTTTCTACTAAAGAGAAACTATAGTAAGACCAATTTGTGTGCAAAATAAGTTTTAGGCTTATTATACTTGGCCTGATTATTTACATAAAATGCGGCAATGACTGATTGGCCATATAGGCTCTTTTAAGGTTGGCTTTGCTGGAACTTTAACTAAAAATATGTTATTCTACGCAAAGCGTTGGTAGAATAACCAATGTCTCCAATTGTTTTGTTTTAAAAGAAAAAAGACTTACTAAACTTATGCAAATAAAGATATTGATATAAAATCAGAATACTCATGAACAGTTTGTAAATTTTGGAGAACTCAGGTAGAGAGAAAGGTAAATTTGCTCACAAAAATATTCTTTACCCAATTGCTCTAAACTATAAATAACTCAAAAGAAAAAGATTTCCTTGACTCATCTTTAACTAGAGCAGCAGGCTTCCAAACAAGATGTTGTTTGTTCACCTTGGAACTGCCATTCACAAGTCAAGCAGCTCTTGTCAGATGAGAGCTGTTTATCAGGCACTGTAAAATCTACCAGCTGCTTACATGGTTAGATCAGTCCTAGGGGAAAAAAAAGGCTCCCTGCTCATGAATACCTCCACTTTGCATCCCCAGGTAGCAAGATCCTATATAAACCGTTTTTTATCATGGAACTATTTTGGGCACCATTATTTCCATTAGCATACGGGAAGTTTTGGTTAACATCCCATAGCAAGGCAGTAAATGTCCCTCAAGTGGAAATTCTCTACTCCAGAGTCTCAGTAGTTGTCATTGGGAGGTGCTCACAGCTTTTGCCATAAGCCCCAATGAACACTCCACAAAGAGCTACCAGTGGAGGATTTGTCCCAACCAGTACTCCAGCCTTTACCCAATATTCTGTGGGCTCAGGCAATCTTACTAGTTCCCATGTAGCGCATCCAATGAACATTTCTCAAAGGGCAGTGATATGGTTTGGCTGTGTCCCCGCCCAAATCTCATCTTGAATTGTAGCCCCCATAATTCCCACATGTCGTGGGAGGGACATCATGGGAGGTAATTGAATCACAGGGGTGGGTTTTTCCCGTGCTGTTCTCCTGATAGTGAATAAGTCTCATGAGATCTGATGGTTTTATAAAGTGGAGTTCCCCTGCACACGCTCTCTTTGCCTGCTGCCATGTAAGACATGACTTTGCTCCTCCTTCGCCTTCCACCATGATTGTGAGGCCTCCTGAGCCATGTGGAACTGTGAGTCCATTAAACCTCTTTCCTTTATAAATTACCCAGTCTTAGGTATGTCTTTATTAGTAGTGTGAGAACAGACTAATACAGGTAGATTTACATGCCTTCAGTTTTATATTCCAAGGTAGGAGAAACATCCCGCAGTCAGATAGACACCCATTTTCATAAGACATTTAGGTAAGGGAGTTGCAACTATAAAGCCTGTGTAAACATCTCAAATTTCATAATCCTATAAATCTTTACATTCATATGTTCTGGTACCAGGGACTTCTCTTCTCCACCCTCAAACTATTTTACCTTTTGTGGTGAAAAAGGACTTGGGTTCCCAGCAGGGAGTTGAGCCAAGGGACTCAGACTCTTTTGTCAATTTTTTATCTTAATTTGTGTCAGTATTGCTCCAGGCAATGTCAGCATTATAACCTTTGCTTTTTGATTTTTCTCAAATCTCCCCAATCTGGGGCACATGCAGAAAACTATTGTGGGGCCCTTGAATGTTGGTGTCACAGGCGTTTGAACCAGAGCTACTCCATCTTTAATAGGGGCTGGGTAAAATTAGGCTGAGACCTGATGGGCTGCATTCTTAGGAGATTAAGGCATTCTTAGTCACAGGATGAGATAGGAGGTCAGCACAAGATACAGGTCATAAAAACCCTGCTGATAAAACAGGTTGTAGTAAAAAAGCTGGCTAAAACCCACCAAAATGAAGATGGTGACGAGAGTGACCTCTGGTCATCCTCACTGCTACACTCCCACAAGTGCCATGACAGTTTACAGATGCCATGGCAACATCAGGAAGTTACCCTATGTGGTCTAAAAAGGGGAAGCATGAATAATCCACCCCTTGTATAGCATATCATCAAGAAATAACCATAAAAATGGGCAACCAACAGCCCTCAGGTCTGTTCTGTCTATGGCATAGCCATTCTTTAATCCTTTACTTTCTTAATAAACTTGCTTTCACTTTATACTATGGACTCACCTTGAATTCTTTCTTGCATGGGATCCAAGAACCCCCTCTTGGGGTCTGGATCCGGACCCCTTTCCAGTCACATTGGGAGACCAGCAGTGGCTCCCTTTGGTCCACCCAAGCTTTGGTAAGTGTTGTAAAGACCTTTGTTTTAACCTCCATCAATTTTCATTTTATTTATTTCATTTCTTAATGGCCATCTAAAGATTTCCACCCTTCTGGAACTAGTCTTTTGAGTCTCTTTTGCCTTTCCCATTTTTTTTTGTTAATTAATGTTTTATTAGCATCTAAAAGACCCATGAGGGACAGCAAATTTGGTAAGGCTTCTCAATCAGTTGTTTGATTGTGCAGGAGTAATGTCACCTGGGGTTCCCATGTAGAAGGGGCCCCCTAACCACAGCATTTACCATGACCTGGGAAAGGCATATTCACTGGGAGAATATCCTGATCACCATAAAGCCAGGCCCACATGGTTTGCATATGAAGCATAACAGCTGCTTCATCTGGGGTGCTCCACTTGGCATTTTATAGGGAAAGTTAGGAAATCCACTTCTCAGGGTAAACAGACCTTACAGTGGCATTTATCCAGTCTACCAGGCTGGTCGTTCTCTCAGGAATAACCTCCTATGTGTCTGAATCACATATACTCATCAGAGATTGTTCAATAGTGAGCTGTGGGTCCTGCATCAACCTAAACATGCTCTTTCATTCTGTAGCATTTGAAATTATAGATATGGTCCTTAAAGTACTTATTTTTATAACCCATTACAGTAAAGGTTTCTCAGGAAACTGATGATACCAATCTACAAAGTGGAACAATTATTTTATATTATACCCTCCGATTTTAATAGTTACTTGGTTTTGCCCTTCCCCCACACTATCATCTTGGTATAATAACTACAGGTCTCAGAGGTAACTTTTGTTGCCCTGGCTTAATCTTAACTTTTGTGGGTAGCTACAAGGCTAGTGGCCCGACCTGAGAGAGACCCATATCTGAGCTTGGTCCAGCCTTAAGGCCCAATTTGGCACTCTTTGACTTTCATTTTGGCTATTACAGATAACAATAACCAGCTCAATATTTTGTTTTTTCCTTTTTAGTCTGCATTTCCTTATGCATCCAGTGAACTAGCTTCCTGGGAGTAGGAGTATGATCCATCTCTAAATTCCACAGTAAACTGAATGCAGCCCAGCTGCAGCCCCTAAAGATGGGTTGACCACATGGCCACCCAAGAGTCAAAGCTTTCTTATATCTCACCTTTAAAAATTTCTCTTTATTCATTTAGTTTTATGTAGCTAATTTTTCCTTTACTTAAATAGATAGCCTCTAAACTAAAAAAAAAAAATTACATTTTCTTTAACAAAAACCACATCCTGTGTTTTTATAAACTTCACCCAAAACACATTTTATTTTTTAACTCTTAGTAACCCAAATTCCCAATGAGAAAAAAAGAGGATTACTTAATTTAACATAACATGACTTTAAGATTTTAAACTACTGAAGAAAATGTTTGAGATTATATTTACCAAATTAATCTTACCAAATATTACTAAAGTCTTGTGAACTAAAAGGCATCTGAGCTAGCCGTTATTAGTCTGATAAACACTTATTTTAAGCCAACTGATTAGAGCTCTTTTTATAGTTTGGTAGTGAAATATTACTTCCACATGACACATATAAGCATATAGACAGAGCAGACATACAAAGGCAGATCCCATAAGATTTTTCATTTGCCTGTTTCCAAAAATTATCTCCCTTACATTAGACTATTTTAAAAAAATTACAGGAGCCAACAAAATTTGAAAGAGAGAGTCCCCATCCCAGTCCTTCCCAAAAGGGAGAAAGAGCTGAGGCGGTGGAGTATGGCAGAAGTTGAACTTGTGAGATATCAGTCTGAAGAATTGTTACAAAGAAACGGATTATGGAATTTAAAAATTTAAAACTTCTTGCATTAAGAATAAGTCAATATTTTAAATAAAATCTTATTCTAACCAATCTTTTAGTTTTGTATTGGTGTATTTTTGATATCAAAGTCCAATTTCTAGAAAGACTGTTATATTTCCCTTTTTTTTAATTTTAGTTTTTATTTTTGAGATGGAGTCTCGCTCTGTCACCCAGGCTGGAGTGAAGTGGCATGATCTTGGCTCACTGCAACCTCTGCCTCCAGGTACAAGTGATTCTCCTGCCTCAGCCTTCCAAGTAGCTGGGATTACAGGTGACTGCCACCACGCCCAGCTAATTTTTATATTTTTAGTAGAGACAGAGTTTCACCAGGTTTTGCAGGCTGATCTTGAACTTCTGACCTCAGGTGATCCACCCACCTCGGCCTCCCAAAGTGCTGGGATTACAGGCATGAGCCACCACACCCAGCCATATATTTCCCTTTTAATTATAGCCAACTTAATCATAACATTTTAAAAATAAATTATTTTTTGGCTGGGCACGGTGGCTCACACCTGTAATCCCAGGACTTTTGGAGGCCAAGGCAGGTGGATCACGAGGTCAGGAGATCCAGACCATCCTGGCTAACACGGTGAAACCCTGTCTCTACTAAAAAAATACAAAAAAAATTAGCTGGGTGTGGTGGCAGGCACCTGTAGTCCCAGCTACTTGGGAGGCTGAGGCAGGAGAATGGCATGAACCCGGGAGGCAGAGCTTACAGTAAGCTGAGATCGCGCCACGGCACTCCAGCCCAGGCAACAGAGTAAGACTCCGTCTCAAAAAAAAAAAAAAAATTCCTTTTTTACAAACCTTATTACAACTTACACGGATCATTCATAACATGCTTGGGCTTTCTGGTTTGTCCTAAACATCCCTCTTTCTTCTTCTTTTTTTTTTTTTTGGAGACAGAGTCTGGCTCTGTCACCCAGGCTGGAATGCAGTGGCGCGACCTTGGCTCACTGCAACCTCCGCCTCTCAGGTTCAAGTGATTCTCATGTCTCATTCAAGTGATTCTCATGCCTCAGCCTCCTGAGTAGCTGGGATTACAGGCGCCCACCACCAAACCTGGCTAATTTTTGTATTTTTAGTAGAGATGGGGTTTTGCCATGTTGGCCAGGCTGGTCTTGAACTCCTGACCTCAGTTGATCTGCCTGCCTTGGCCCCCTAAAGTGCTGGATTACAGGCATGAGCCACTGTGCTTAGCCAACATCCCTCTTTTTTAAACAGTCATTTTATTTTAAGACAAAAATTTGCAATATACGATTCTCTGTCATACAAAGTTATTTTTCTTTTAACCTTTCTTACCAAAAGTAGCTCTTTCTATCTATAACTTTCTTTAAGTATCTCTTATTTTTCTGATTCCTTTCATCTTGTTTTATATATAACCTTTAAATGACCTTTGAATTAGACAGAAATTATTTACCTTTTAACAAAAGTACTTTTTTTAGAAAAAGGTTTTCCTATAATTGACTACATTTGAAATTACTCAGACATTTAATGAATATCTTTTTTTAATATAACCTTAGATTCTACATTATACGACAAGTTTGTTTACAAGCATTTATTTCATTATATTTACCTGATTACTTATTTTATTTTTAATAGTTTACCTAGATTATTTATGAAAACTATGATAGTCATCATTTAAAGTTATTTTTCTGTTAACCTTTATGGCCTGTGAATTTCACATGTTTATCTAATTAAGAAACTTAAGGTTAAATATATGGGCATTTTACCAATAACATAGGATTTAGTTGTTTTCATTGAACCAGTGATATTAAATGTCTTATTTATAAAAAATTACACAAGCAAGGCAGGTGTGGTGGCTCACACCTGTAATCCCAGCACTTTGGGAGCCTGAGGTGGGTGGGTCACCTGAGGTCAGGAGTTTGATACGATCCTGGCCAACATTGCAAAACCCTGTCTCTACTAAAAATACAATTAGCCAGGTGTGGTGGCGTGTGCCTGTAGTCCCAGCTACTCCGGAGGCTGAGGCAGGCGACGTTTGAACCTGGGAGGCTAAGGGTGCAGTGAGCCAAGATTGCACCACTGCACTCTAGCCTGGGCAACAGAGCGAGACCCTGTCTCAAAAAAAAAAAAATTACACAAGCAAAGAATCATTCTGTCATGGGCTGGCTTCATACTTTTCTAGCCCTTATGTCAAATTTTGACACAGTATAGTGTTTAGCAGAGATAAGTATGAAACTTCTTAATAAATGCAAACAAAAAATGCTGACAATTCTTAAGACATCCCTAATACTACTTTACCAATAATTTCAAAGCTTCAAGGTCATAGGCAGATTCAAAGATTTTCTGATTGGCAATTGGTTGAAAGAGTTATTATCTAAAGACCTGGAATCAATAGGAACGAATGTCTGGGTTATAATAGGGGTTGTAGAGACCAAGGTTTTATGCTGATGAAGCCTCCAGGTAGCAGGCTTAAGAAAGAATAGATTGTAAATGTTTCTTATCAGATTTAAAGAGCCTGTTCTATCAGTCTTAAGGTCTGTGTTGATATCAGTACTGGTCAGCTGAGTCTGAATTACAAGAGAGAAAGGTATAATGAGGCCTGTCTGACTCTCCCTTCCCTTCATGGCCTGAGCTAGTTTTTCAGGTTAACTTTGGAATGTCCTGTCCATTCAGATGGTTAGCAAGCTTAGAATTTTATTTTTGGTTTACATCCTTTACACTTGCATATGGATAATGGTACAACAATGTTTACTACAGGATTATTTGTTAATATTTTAGAAATTGGCAACAATGCAAATGTCCATGGGCAGGGGAATGAATCAATAAATTGAGGTGTGTTTATGGGATAGAATACTTGACAGCAATGAAAATGAATGGACTAGATCTTGAAATAATGATGAAAGAGCAAGCAGTAGGCCGGGCGTGGTGGCTCACAACTGTAATCCCAGCACTTTGGGAGGCCAGGGCAGGCGGATCACTTGAGGTCAGGAGTTTGAGACTAGCCTGGCCAACACTGTGAAACCCCATCTCTACTAAAAATACAAAAAATTAGCCAGGCGTGGTGGCAGGCACCTGTAATCCCAGCTACTTGGGAGGCTGAGGCAGGAAAATTGCTTGAACCTGGGAGGCAGAGGTTGCAGTGAGCCAATTTGCCACTGCACTCCAGCCTGGATGACAGAGTGAGACTTCATCTCAAAAAAAAAAAAAAAGAAAGAAAAAAAAAGAGCAAGCATCAGAATGATATGTATGGTGTGAGCCCATTTTAAAGACACACACAATGCAGCATGTTGTTTATGGATACATGTAATTTGTAGTAAAAGTGTAAAACAGCAGTGTTGTTGTGGTGATGACCTTGGGGAGGGAGAAGGGAAAAATACTGCCTGTCTGGGCCATGCTAGAGACTTCACCTTCACCAATAATGTCAATTTCTTTCTTTTTTTGAAATGTTAGAGGAATTTATTATATTATTTATTAGAGTCTCCTTTTTCGTCCTTTATTTTATTTTTCCCAGCTTTATTGAGGTATAATTGACAAATGAAAATTGTGTATATTTGGCCAGGCATGGTAGCTCATGCTTGTAATCCCAGCATTTTGGGAGGCCAAGGCACGTGGCTCACCTGAGCTCAGGAGTTTGAGACCAGCCTGGCCAACATGGCGAAACTCCCTCTCTACTAAAAACACAAAAATTAGCTGGGCATAGTGGTATGCTCCTGTAATCTCAGCTACTGGGGAGGCTGAGACAGGAGAATCACTTGAACTAGGGAGGTGGAAGTTGCAGTGAGCCAGGAAATGGTGCCACTGTACTCCAGCCTGGTGACAGAGCAAGACTCTGGGTCAAAAAAAAAAAAATTGTGTATATTTACAGTGTACAATGTGATCTTTAAATATATGTATATGTTGTGAAATGATTATACTAAAATTAAGTAAATTAACATATCCATGATCTCACATAGTTCTTTGTGTGTGGTGAGAGCATTCAATGTCTCCTCTCGGTAATTTTCAATAATGTAATACATTATTATTAACTATAGTGACCATACTGTACAATAGATCTCCAGGTATTCATCCTGACTAACTCAAATTTTTATACTCTTTGAGCAACGTCTCCCCAGGCCCCCACCCCCAGCCCCTGGCAACCACCATTCTGTTCTCTGCTCTTGAGTTTGATTTTTTTTAGATTCCACATATAAACGAGATCATGCAGCATTTGTCATTCTGTGTCTGGCTTATTTCATTTAGCATAATATTCTACAGATTCGTTCATGCAGTTGAAAATGAATTTTCTAAGCCCATGCCAACATTATACTTAATGGGAAAAGTTGAGAGCATTACCCCTGAGAACTGGAACAAGACAAGGATGCACACTTTCACCACTTCTATTCAACACAGTACTGGAAGTTCTAGGCAGAGCAATCAGACAAGAGATGCCCTTTATTTCTTTAAAGGAGATATTTATTTTTTTATTTCTCTCCACTTTAAATCAGTAAAGTGGAAGTCAAACTGTCACTCCTTGCTGATGATATGATTATATACCTAGAAAACCCTAAAGACTCATCTAAAAAGCTCCTAGAACTCATAAATGAATTCAGTAAAGTTTCAGGATACAAAATTAACGTACACAAATTAGTAGCACTGCTATACACCAACAATGACCAAGCTGAGAATCAAATTAAGAACTCAACCCCTTTTACAATAGCTATAATAGCTACAAAAAACTAAAATACTTAGGAATATACCTAAACAAGGAGGCAAAAGACCTCTACAAGGAAAACTACAAAACACTGCTGAAAGAAATCATAGATGACATAAACAGATGGAAACATATCCAATACTCATGGATGGGTAGAATCAATACTGTGAAAATGACCAAACTGCCAAAAGCAATCTACAAATTCAATGCAATGCCCATGAGAATGCCACCATCATTTTTCACAGAACAGAAAAAAACAATCCTAAAACTCATATGGAACCAAAAAAGAGCCCACATAGCCAAAGCAAGACTAAGCAAAAAGAACAAACCTGGAGGCATCACATTACCCAGCTTCAAACTATACTATCAGGCTATAGTCACCAAAACAGCATGGTACTGGTATAAAAATAGGCACACAGACCAATGGAACAGAATAAAGAACTCAGAAACAAAGCCAAATACTTACAGCCAACTGATCTTCAACAAAGCAAATGAAAACATAAAGTGGAGAAAGGACATCCTATTCAACAAATGGTGCTGGGATAATTGGCAAGCCACATGTAGAAGAATGAAATGGCATCCTCATCTTTCACCTTATACAAAAGTCAACTCAATATGGATCAAAGACTTAAGTATAAGACCTGAAACCATAAAAATCCTAGAAGATAACATCAGAAAAACCCTTTTAGACATTGTGTTAGGCAAAGACTTCTTGATCAAGAACCCAAAGCAAATGCAACAAAAACAAAGTTAAATAGATGGGACTTAATTAAACTAAAAAGCTTCTGCACAGCAAAATAATAATAATGATAATAATAATAATCAGCAGCATAAACAGACAACCCACAGAGTGAGAGAAAATCTTTGCAAGCTATGCATCTGACAAAGGACTAATATCCAGAATCTACAAGGAACTCAAATAAATTATCAAGAAAAAACCAAACAATCCCATCAAAAAGTAGACTAAGAACGTGAACAGACAATTCTCAAAAGAAGATATACAAACGACCAACAAACATATGAAAAAATGCTCAACATCACTAATTATCAGGGAAATCAAATCAAAACCCACAATGCAATACCAGCTTACTCCTGCAAGAATGGCAGTAATAAAAAAATAAAAAATTAATAGATGTTGGTGCGAATGTGGTAAAAAGGGAACACTTTTACACTGTTGGTTGGAATGTAAACTTTCCACTATGGAAAGTAGAGTGAAGATTCCTTAAAGAACTAAAAGTACATCTACCATTTGATCCAGCAATGCCACCACTGAGTATCTCCCCAGAGGAAAAGAAGTCATTATACAAAAAACATACTTGCGTATGCATGTTTATAGCAGCACAATTTACAATTGCAAAAATATGGAACCAACCCAAAGTGGATAAAAAAAAGTTATATATATCTATCTATATGTAGATATAGATAATATATAAAATGTTATATATCTACATATATATGTATATATATATGTGTGTATATATATATATATGAATGGATAAAAAGGAAGGAAATAATGAGCATTCACAGCAACCTGGATGGAATTGGAGACCATTATTCTAAGTGAAGTAACTCAGGAATGGAAAACCAAACATCGTATGTTCTCACTTATAACTGGGAGCTGATCTATGTGGATGCAAAGGCATAAGAATGATACAGTGGACTTTGGGGACTCAGGAAAAAGGGGCAGTGAGGGATAAAAGTCTACACATTGGGTACAGTGCCTACTGTACCAAAATCTCAGAAATCACCACTAAAGAACATATCCATGTTTAAAAAAAAGAAAGAAAATGAATTTTCTTCTTTCTTAAGGCTGAAGAGCATTCTATTGTATGTATCTGTACTACGGGTTTTTTTAATCCATTCATCCATTGATGAACACTTAGGTTGCTTTCATATCTTGGCTATTGTGAATAATGCTGCAATGAACACAGGAGTGCAGATATCTCGTTGATACAGTGATTTCATTTGTATACACACCCAGAAGTGGGATTGCTGGATCATAGGGTAGTTCTATTTTTAATATTTTGAGGAACTTCCATATTCCTTTCCATAATGGGTTTTATATTCCCACCAATAGTGCACAAGGTTTCCTTTTTTTCCACATCCTTGTCAACACTTGTTAGTTTTTATCTTTTTGTTAATAACAGGTGTGAGGTGATTTATAGTTTTGATTTGCATTTCTCTGATGATTAGTGATGTTGAACATTTTTTCCATATACCTGTGGTCCATCTGTGTGTCTTCTTTTGAGAAATGTCTATTTCAGGTTCTTTGTCAATTTTTTAATTGGGTGATTTATTTTCTTGTTATTGAGTTGTTTGAGTTTCTTATGTATTTTGGATATTAACCTCTTATCAGAATGTATGGTTTGAAAATATTTTTTTCCGTTCCATAGTTGTCTCTTTACTCTGTTGGTTTTTTATCTTATTTTATTTTTATTTTTATTTTTTGAGATGGAGTCTTTGCTCTTGTTGCTCAGACTGGAGTGCAATGGCGCGATCTCGGCTCACCACAACCTCCGCCTCCCAGGTTCAAGCTATTCTCCTGCCTCAGCCTCCCAAGTAGCTGGGATTACAGGCATGTGCCACGACTCCCGGCTAATTTTGTATTTTTAGTAGAGACAGGGTTTCTCCATGTTGGTCAGGCTGGTCTTGAACTCCCAACCTTAGGTGATCCGCCCACCTCGGCCTCCCAAAGTGCTGGATTACAGGTGTGAGCCACCGTGCCCGGCCCTGTTTTGTTTTCTTTCTTGTGAAAAACAAACAAACAAATAAACAAAAACGCTTTTTAGTTTGATGCAATCTCATTTGTCTATTTTGGCTTTCGTTGCCTGTGTTTTCAAATCAAATCCAAAAAATCATCACCCAGGCCAATGTCAAGAAGTTTTTCCTTTATGTTTTTGTCTGATAGTTTTATAGTTTCAGGTCTTAAATTTAAGTCTCTAATCCATTTTGAATTTATTTTTATGTGGTATGAGATAATGGCCTAATTTTATTCTTCTACATGTGGACATCCAATTTTCCCAAGACTATTTATTGAAAAGACTATTCTTTTCCTATTGCATGTTCTTGCCACCTTTGTTGAAGATAAATTGACCATAAATGTATAAATTTATTCCTGGGTGCTCTATTCTGTTCTATTGGTCTATATGTCTATTTTATGGTACCATACATATATTTGGAAGTCAGATAGTGTGATGTCTCTAGCTTTGTTCTTTTTGTTTAAGATTGCTTTGGCTATTCAGGGTCTTTTGTGGTTCCATACCAATTTTAGGATTTTTTTTTCCATTTCTATGAAAAATGTCACTGGAGCTCTCTCCTGATGCCATGTAAGACATGCCTTGCTTCCCCTTGACCCTCCACCATGATTGTAAGTTTCCTGAGGCATACCTAGCCATGCAGAACTGTGAGTCAATTAAACCTCTTTTGTTTATAAATTAAAAAAAAAGAAAAGAAAAATGTCATTGGAATTTTGATGGGGATTGCATTTGATCTATAGATTGCATGGAACTTTCAACAATATTAATTCTTTCAATCCATGAATATGGGGTATCTTTCCATTTATTTGTGTCTTCTTCATTTTTTTCAGCAATATTTTGTAGTTTTTAGTGTACAAATCATTCACCTCCTTGGTTAAATTTATTCCTAAGTAATTTTTATGCTATTATACATGGGATTTTTTTCTTGATTTATTTCTTAGTTTACTGTTAGTGGACAGAAATGCTACTGGTTTTTGTATGTTGATTTTGTATCCTGCCACTCTACTGAATTTGTTTATTAGCCCTAACAGGTTTTTTTTTCTCCTTTCCTGAGGCTCAAACCTAACTTTTTTTGGTAGAATCTTTAGGGTTTTCTATATATATAAAGTCATGTCATCTGCCAACAGAGACAGCTTTACTTCTTTCTTTCTGATCTGGATGCTTTTTATTTCTTTTTCTTGCCTAGTTGTTCTGGCTAGGACCTCCAGTACTATTAATATATTTAATTGAAACGGTAAAAGTGGGCATCCTTGTCTTGTTCCTGATCCTAGAGGAAAAGCTTTCAGCTTTCCACTGCTGAGTATGATATTAGTTGTGGGCTTGATAATAATATTATCTCATAATATGACTTTTATTATATTGAGTTATATTCCTTCTATACTTAATTTGTTGTGAGCTTTTTTAATCATGAAAGGGTGTTGAATTTTATTAAATGCTTTTCTTCATGTATTGAGATAATAACAATTTCTATGCTTCATTCTGTTAATGTGGTATATCAGATTTATAGACTTGTGGTTAATGAACCATGCTTGCATTCCAGAGGTAAATCCTACTAGATGATGGTGAATGAAAGAAACCTGTGCTGTTCTCCTTGGAGAGGAAGAGGAACATGATTGGGGAAGGGCCAACAAGGGGCTTCATATATACTCCGTGGTGATGTTCCAACATAATTCATAAACTGGGTTGCAGGTACCTCAGAACGTTGTTGCTTTTGTGTTTATGCTGTTATTGATATATATTAAATGTATCCTTTTATATATACAAAATGTTCCACAATGTGTTTTTATAAAAACTCTATGAACATTAACCATGATGAAACACAAGTCTACTCTAACAAATAATTGTTTTCCAATGACTGCTGCTGTTTTTATTGTTGAAAAGACCTTACTGGCACTAGTCACTGATCAGACTTGGAATTAAAATGCTTAGGCATGAAAGATACTCCAAGCACAAGACCTGTGGATCAGTAAGGGTTTTTTTGGTCAGAAGCAACAGAAACTGTCTCTGACTAGCATGAGGAAAAGAAATGTGCTGGTGGGATTTGAGATAGAACATAGAAGCTCCAACTCTCAGGGAGGACAGGACAGGGAAGAGCTCCTGATGTGGCAGCAGAGCCAACAGAACCTGCTGTTGGCCTAGCGTGGCAGCTCCAGCTGTTACACTCTTTCTGTCCCCTGGCTCAAGACTCAAATTCC
The DNA here is from genome assembly GCF_006542625.1 of Nomascus leucogenys. NCBI lineage: Eukaryota > Metazoa > Chordata > Mammalia > Primates > Hylobatidae > Nomascus > Nomascus leucogenys. The sequence goes on from NC_044382.1 coordinate 61,961,612, forward strand.
AGAGATGAGGGAATCTGGCAGGGCTGGTTGCAGGTTTACCCTGGGCCTGTGGGACTATCGGGTCTGCATGGCATTATAGCTCCAACTCACAAAAATGATGGGAAGGTTAAAAGAGGTACAGTGAAGTGTAAAAACAGTGATGAAAAACAGAAGTGTAAATACCGTAACTCAGAAAAAGAGTGGCTGAGACTCTAATGTGAATCACTTTCACTGGGACGTATGAATCTGAGAGTAGGATGAGTTCAAGCAAGCAGCCAAAATCTTGAGTGAATAAAGCCAAACAATAGAAACCAAAAATCCAAAAGTACAAACAGGAAGCACGATGACTACCTGGAAATTATGTTTTGCTCGACTGGGCATCCATTAGTCCAGCTTTGAGTGTGTACTATGTTGTGAGGCTCAGCCCCTTCAGCTTTGAGCATCACTGCAGACTAGGTGATCTGAGACAACCTCTCACTGCAAAACAGTGCAGAGGACACATTCTTTGAGTTATCCTTGCTCCCACTAACTTTAGGAGAAGATTCCAAGAAAAATGAGCTGCTTACCTCTGGGAGAGGAGGGGTTGCCTTAGGGGTAGCAGCACAGCTGTTAAAACAATTTACCAGCGGAGAGGGTAGGAAGCCAAGTCACAGTCCCTGGTTAGTGGCGCTCTCTGGTGACCAGTAGAGGCAGAAGCAACTTCTGTCTGGAAGAAAATGTATCCAAGTCAGAGCCCTAGATTAGGAACAAAAAATGAATTCACAATTATTAGGAAGGCACACAGGAAATGCAAGCCACATTGTGTGAGAGTAGATGAAACTAAAAACATTTGGAATCCCCCTCTCCCCAAAATAGCAGATCTTGGAACTGTCGAATACCAAATATAGAGCAGATATATATGAAATGGTTGCAGAAATAATGGATGGAATGACACAGATGAGCTCCTGACAAGATGCAACCAGAAACAAACAGGGAGACTTAAAAACATGTCTTCTAGAAATAAAAAAAAATTGAATGTTGAATTTTTAAAAACCTCCAGAGGATGGTTGAACAGAAAATTAGACAAAGATGAAGAGAGAATTAATAAACTGGAAGATATGTCTACAGTAATCACCCAAAATGCAACACAAAGTGATAAAAAATTAAAATATGAAGGCTTTGATGAGACATATGAAGGACAGAATGAGAAAGTCTGACATATATCTATTTGAAATCCCAAAAGTAAAGAATAGAGAGCCTGAAGAAGAGGCAATATTTGCAAAGATAATGGCTGAGATTGTTTCAGAACTTATGAAAAAATATAAATACACAAAGCTAGAAAGCATAATCTATCCTAAAATAATAAATTCAAAGTAAATTAATGCTTAAAGTATCATAGTAAAACCATAGTACACCAAAAATAAAAGAAGTTCTTAACAGGGGCCAGAGGAAAAGGACAGAGCACCTATAATGGAAAAACAATTGGATTTCAGGGAGACTTTAAACAATAGTACTCAGAAGACAGAGAAAAAGCACCTCCAGAGAACCGAGTGAAAATAACTCTTAACCTAGAGTTGTATACCCACAAAACTATTTTTCAGAAAGGGATACAAAAAATACATTTTTATATTAGGAAAAACAAAAACATTTGTCATCAAGAAGCTTGTACTAAAGAAATTTCTAAAGACTATTCATGGAAGAGATATTCAAATCTAAATAATTATTATCTGAATAAAATGATAAAGTATAATGTATGGAACTAAAATACGGAACGAGAGCATGAGCAGAAGTTTAAAGTATTTTAAGCTTGTAGTATTATCATGAAAGAGTTAAGATAGTAATTAATGTTAGAGGTGATTAAGTTAAATGTGCATTTCGAATATTCATTGCAGCACTATTCACAATAGCAAAGACATGGAATCAACCTAAATGCCCATCAATGATAGATTGGATTTTAAAAATGTGGTACATATATACCATGGAATATACACAACTGAATACCATGCAACCATAAAAAAGAATGATACCATGTCTTTTGCAGAAACAAACATGGATGGAGCTGGAGGCCATTATCCTTAGCAAACCAATGCAGGAACAGAAAACCAAATACCGCATGTTCTCACTTATAAGTGGGAGCTAAATGGTGAGAATACATGGACACCAAGAGGGGGGCAACAGACACGGGGGCCTTCTTGAGGGTGAGAGGTGGGAGGAGGGAGAGGAGCAGAAAAAATAAATCAATAATCTCAATAAACATAAGAGGAGTATGCGTATCAATTAAAAAGACAGAGGCCCGGCACGGTGGCTCACGCCTATAATCCCAGCACTGTGGGAGCCTGAGGCAGGTGGATCGCTTGAGCTCAAGAGTTCAAGACCAGCCTGGGCAACATGGCAAAACCCTGTCTCTACAAAAAAAAAAAAATTATCCAGGAGGATCACTTGAGCCCAGGAGGTTGAGGTTGCAGTGAGCCGAGATCGCATCATTGTACTCCATTTTATAAAACTGCTGTGACCAGAGGCTTTCAGGATCCTACTCTTGTTATTTCCCCAAGGAAGAAAAGTTCAGTACTCATTAATTCAGTGTTTGTCAGGACTGTATAAAACATAGCTACAGCGAATAATGAGAATCAACTGTAGTTCAATTTACCAAGAATAGTTGACAATTCTAAACTTGTGTATCTGGGCAAAAATAGCTTCAAAACACATAAAGCAAAAATTGCTATAACGATAGGGAGAAATGGGCAAATACACTAGTATAATAGGAGGCACCTTTCTGAATGATTGATAGGTCAAGTAGACAAAAAATCAGGAATAATTCAGAAAATTTGAATAGCACAGTCAACAAGTTTGAGGATAATTGACAGATATAGACAGTACATTTTCCTCAAGCAAACATGGTACAGGTACAACAATTCTTATCACATATTAGGCCACAAAGCACATCTCAGAGATTTTGAAGATTTGTGTTACACAGATCACATTCTCCAACCAACTGGGTTAGAAGTCTGTATCAAAAAGGTAAATAAAACTAGTCATATGTTTGGGAAATTTAAGAACACATTTGTAAGTAGCTCAAGAGTCAAACAATAATCACAATGGAAATGTAAAAATAGAACTGAATGATAAGGAAATCACAAGGTATCAAAAGTTAAGAGTTACAGAGAAATGGTACTTAGGGGAAATACAATGACTTAAAGACTTATATTAGAAAGGAGGGCTAAAGTTAACACACTAAATGCCAGCTAAAAATTTTAGGAAAATAGGCCGGGCGTGGTGGCTCATGCCTATAATCCCAGCACTTTGGGAGGTCGAGGTGGGTGGATCACGAGGTCAAGAGGTCGAGACCAGTCTGATCAACATGGTGAAACCCTGTCTCTACTAAAAATACAAAAATTAGCCAGGAGGCTGAGGCAGGAGAATTGCTTGAATCTGGGAGGTGGAGGTTGCAGTGAGCCGAGATCACGCCACTGCACTCCCGCCTGGGCAACAGAGCGACACTCTGTCTAAAAAAAAAAAAAGTAGGAAAATAACACAACCTCAAAGAAGGTAGAAGAAAACAGACAATAAAAGATAAGGGCAGAAAATAATAAACTAGAAAACTAAGTACAAAGAGAAGTTCAACAAAGAAATGTATACTTTGATATGTGCTGGAGTCACATTGGAGACTTGTGACAAATGATGCTGGCATGACTAAGTATCCACACCATGCACAGAAAATGAATCCATACAGGTTGAAGACTTACATGTGAAAAACAAGACTTCAAGGTATGAGAAGAAGATAGAGTAGAATAGATCTCTGATGCTGAGCTAAGGAAGAATTTCTTAAACAAGACACAAAGAGTCCTAACTGAATAAGATGAATACATGTGAGTTCATGAAAATTAAGACTTCTGGTCTTAAGTGGAGACAGGGTTTCACCGTGTTAGCCAGGATGGTCTCAATCTCCTGACCTCGTGATCCGCCCATCTCGGCCTCCCAAAGTGCTGGGATTACAGGCGAGAGCCACCGCGCCTGGCCGGATACAGGTATTAAGCAAAGAACAACGGAATGAGAAACACATTCTGGGCCACCATGTTCTCACCTGGAAAGCCCAGGAAATGCCTTTGTCCTGCCAGGGTGACTGCGAATTGTGAGAGAGGAAACGTATGGTAATGAAAGCTCTTTGAGGGCTGGGTGAGGTGGCTCATATCTATATAATTACTAATGCTTTGGGAGGTTTAGGTGGGAGGATCACTTGAGCCCAAGAGTTCGAGACCAGCGTGGGCAACACAGTGAGACCCCATCTCTTAAAAAAAAAAAATACGAAAAATTAGCCAGACCTGGTGGCACAGGCCTGTAGTTCCAGCTACTTGGGAGGCCGAGGCTGGAGGATCACTTGAGCCCAGGAGTTCGAGGCTGCAGTGAGCTATGATTGCACCACTGCACTCTAGCCTGGACAACAGAGCAAGATACTGTCTCTAAAAACAGTAAAAAATAAAAATTTAAAATACAGCTCTTTGAGACCTGTGATGTGGAACAAATTGAAGAATCAACTCCCACTTCTCCCACTGCCAAAAATTTTCTGCTCTTGTAGCAGAAGCCAATGCCCCTGCCCCCCTGCCCAGGGTTAAAGGTGAGGGAGGGTGGTGAAGCCGGCAGGACATCAGGGGAACCATGGGGGAAGGAAGTAGTGGCTCCCTTTGGACTCAGGCCTCACTTTATTATTATTATTTTGAGACGGGCTCTCACTCTGTCGCCCAGGCTGTAGTGCAGTGGTGCGATCTCAGCTCACTGCAACCTCCACCTCAGCTTCCCGAGTACCTGGGACTATAGGTGTGTGCCACCATGCCTGGCTAAATTTTTGTATTTTTGATAAAAGACAGGGTCTCACCATGTTACCCAGGCTGGCCTCAAACTCCTGAGCTCAAGCAATTTGCCTGCCTCGGCTTCACAAAGTGCTGGGATTATAGGCATGAGCCACCGTGCCCAGCCAGGCTCCACTTTCTCACCAGCCTTCCTGCCTTCCATCAGCCATTCATCTACCCATCCAGTAAGGATCTTCTGAGCATCTGCACCAGAGGCCTGCGCGCCCACCCTCCCTCTGTGGCTCCGTGGAATTAACATCTTACCTCAACCTTCTCGACACTTCTCGAGTCCTGGCATTTGGGCTGAAACCAAAGCTGCTCCCAGTGGCTGGAGTGGCAGATCCCATCTGGGCCTCTGGTTTGGCAGAGCTGTTTGGTAGCTTAGATTGGACCCGGAAACTGAGAGGCTAAAGAAAACTGGGCTAAGTCTGAAAGAAACCACCCTGGGAGTGTAAGATGCTGATGGGGACTGGAAATTCCAAACCCACCCCAGTTGTGGGCTTCCTCAGTCCAGTCTGACAACCATGTGTGGACACAGGCAGGGCTCTGAGTGGGGTAGACAGACTGTGGCCATGACCAGAGAGGACTTTGTAATCCAGCAAAAAGCTTGCCTTCTCAGACTAGGAGAGAGCCTGCCTTCCAGAAGAGCCCTGCCAAGGCTAAGCAACAAGGAGGCCTTTCATCCTAGCTCCTCCTAAGTCCCCATGTCCAGACAGTTGCTTGGTGGTGCCATGGTAACCATGATGCCACAATGGAACATTCTTCCTAAGGCGGTAGAAGAAATCCTTCTGTTGAACTCTACTGTGTCAGGCCAGCCTGAGTTCATTTCTCCTTGAGCAGGAACAGTTCATGGACGAACTCTGAGGACCATTCCGAGGACAAGAGGCATCCGGTGTCATGAGTGGAACATGGTGACTTAGAACTGTGCACATGGGTTCCTTGGGCTTCTGTGCATTGCTTGACAGCTGTGTGACCTTGGACTGGCTACTCGATGTCTCTGAGTATCAGTTTCTGAATCTGTAAAATGGCGATAACTAGAGTGTCTACTTCCTACCGCGGTTGTGCAAATGAGCTAAGCTAAATGCTGGGGCTGTTCCTATGTAAAGATACAGGCTGTTGGGTGGGCGTGGTGGCTCACGCCGGTAATCCCAGCACTTTGGGAGACTGAGGCGAGTGGATGACTTGAGGTCAGGAGTTCGAGACCAGCCTGGCCAACATGACGAAACCCCATCTGTACTAAAAATACAAAAATTAGCTGGGCATGGTGGCGCACATCTGTAGTCCCAGCTACTCAGGAAGCTGAGGCAGGAGAATCGCTTGAACCCGGGAGGAAGAGGTTGCAGTGAGCTGAGCTCGTGCCACTGCACTCCAGCCTGCCAATAGAGCGAGATTCAGTCTCAAATAAAATAAAATAAAATAAAATAAAATAAAAAACAAACAAAAAAAAAACAGGCTGTTAACAGTTAACAGAAGCCCCAGCATTCTTTTAGCCAGCAGAGTTTAGAAGGGTAAAATCACAGCAGAGGCATTAATCCCAGGGTGAGCTTCCACTAAAACTCTACATTTCTTTCAGCAGCATTTTATGGCTACAGAGTTAAGGCAAGGGTTGAATTCCACGAGTCAAAAAGCAGCCCTTTTCAGAGACCCGACTCTCTGGGGTGCTCAGGGGCTTGGGCTGGATTGAGAAGAAAACTGACAAGAGGAAGCTGCCTTCTCTTCTTGGGCCATCTCACAAACCACAGTGTGGGCCAACTGGTCCTGCCTTTTACTACACAGAACCAAGCACTAGGGATGTGACAGGTCAGTGCCCTACATCTTGGAACCTTTGTTGGTAGAAAGAGGGGGAGCCTCCGATGTTTGGGAGGGAACATGTGTGTTCGGGAAGAGGATGGAAAAAAGAGGCTTAGAAAACCCCACATGTGTTTGGGAAGAGGATGGAGTCATTGGGTTTTGTTTCCCCAGCTGCCCATGGTGTCCGTGGCGGGTCTCTCTGGGGATGGCAAGATGCGAGGGGTGCTCCTGGTGCTGCTCGGCCTTCTCTACTCTTCCACCAGTGAGTGTGCTGCTTTCCTCCTTCTGACTTTAGCTGCACATGTGGCACAGAAGGGGATCATCCAGGAAAATGAAGTGGTCCTTAACGCCCAAGGAGGGGCTCAGGGAAGATGACTCATGGCACTTTGCCCTGGGCGGCCTGCATTGGTGGCAGGAACCAGGCAAAGAAGTGAATCATGGGATGTGGATGGAGGAAACTAAAGTCAGGGCCAATCCTTAGGGTGGGAGTGTGGTTAGGAAAATAAGGCCCTCTGGGTGCAGGGGTGAGCAAGATGCCTGCCTCTCCACTCCCAGCCCCTGCCCTGTCCTTCCTGGAGAATACTGCTCTTTTGCAAACCACAACCCTCAACTGCAGGGCTGGTCCTGGGAGCAGCGGGGGCTTCTACTGCTGCAGGTGTCTTGGAGGCTGCCACAGCCTCAGATGGCAGAAGTGGCAGCTGCAGTCCCCTCCTCCCTTGACCTCTAGGCTGCCCAGGACTAAGAATTCCAGTCTACAGAGGGCAGGTGGAGAGGAGACAGCTAGCTAAAGCAGGCTCTGTCCCACCTTGCTGCCATCCCAGCCGGCCCTGCCCTGCCTTCCTGGGGTTAGATGGGAGACATGAGAAAGTCCACACACACTGTCACACACACACACGTGCACACACACACACACTCTCAAACACACACATGCACATACACACACACACGCACACACACATACATGCACACATGCACACACACATGCACACACACATGCACACACACTCATACACACATGCACACACATAGAGGGGAGTCCTCCAGCTCCCTCAGTCTCCTGCAGCTCTCTGTCTTCTTGCAGCCCCAAGGAGACCAGGGGATACCCAGAAAACACAGAAAGGTCCTCTCCCTCCTTAAAAAGCCACAGCTAAAGGGGTCAAGACAAGCATTTCATCTCTGGGTCAGATTTCCTCATTACATCTTGGCTTTCCAAGGGTTTTGTAAGGTCAAATAAACTAGCCAACTAGAGCTTTGAAAAAGCAAAAGTCATCACGCACTCACAAGCTCTTGTGGGGTTAGGGAAGGTTGGCAAATGCCTTGCACTGTAGATTGCCAATGTCCCAAAAAGAAATCAGACCAAAGATAAGGAATCTTGTCTCTAGTGGTTCTGATGCACTTAGTGACCTTCCAGACATCATCTTGCTAAAATCAGCCTGTCATTGTTCCAGCAAAGTCACCATGTGTCAATTAATGGAGATGTCTGGTCATATGATGCTCCATCATGGAGAGGTCCTCTGTGCTCCTTTAATGATAATTCTGTATGTTACAATCAGTTCTTAGGGTCATGGTTTGGAAACTGTTTTTGGTGCCCATATGCAAGGTTGCCCTCAGGGGGAAGCCCTCCGAGACTTTATGTCCTGGGTGGAATTCATGCCCCCTCCTCTTATACTTTGGGCACACTCCCTGTGTCACATATCCCTCTATATGGCCATCACTCTTCAGCATGTCACTCTGATGGGCTCCTGAAATCCATCCTTGGAATCCCAGGCCCTACCTCAGCACCTGCCAGGGCTGAGTGTGGTTGGATGCATGGCTGAAAAAGGAGTCACTGGTCAGGCGCAGTGGCTCACGCCTGTAATCCCAGCAATTTGGGAGGCTGAGGCAGGCAGATCACTTGAGGTGAGGAGTTCAAGACCAGCCTGGCCAACATGGCAAAACCTCATCTCTGCTAAAAATAGAAAAATTAGCTGGGCATTGTGCTGTGCGTCTATAATCCCAGCTACTTGGGAGGCTGAGGCAGGGGAGTCACTTGAGCCTGGGAGGCAGAGGTTGCAGTGAGCCGAGATTGCACCATTGCACTCCAGCCAGGCGACAGTGAGACCCCATCTTAAAAAAATATAAAAATAAAAAAAGGAATACACGAGGTCACACATACTACTAGCCATCATGGTGATGACATCCTGTGGCCTCTGGAAAATTCTACTGTACATTAATGAAGAGAGCAAAAATGCAAATAATGTCTTCACATTCTTATGAAAATAGTTTTAAAGCTGGGCACGGTGGCTCATGCCTGTAATCCCAATACTTTGGGAGGCTGAGGAGGGAGGATCTCTTGAGCTAGGGGGCTCTAGATCAGCCTGGGAACATGGCAAGACCTCATCTCTACTAAAAATAAAAGAATTTAGCCGGGGGTGGTGGCAGGCGCCCGTAGTCACAACTACAGAGGCTGAGGCAGGAGAATTGCTTGAACCCGGGAGGTTGAGGCCACAGGGAGCTATGATCCCACCACTGCACTCTAGCCTGGGCGACACAGTGAGATCCTGTCTCAAAAAAGAAAAAAAAAAAGAAAAGAAAATGAAAATAGCTTTAACCTTGCAGATCCCAAAAGTGTGCTGAGGACTCCCGGGGGTCCCAGACCAGGCTTTGAGAACTGCTGATGAACACGAAAGACGGCAGACACTGCCAATGTGTACCGTTATGTGTTCAATAGATGAGAGTTTTTATTTGTAGTCTAACATAATTTGGGGATTCAAAAATGCCACTGAGCATCTTTTAGGGTGAAGAAGACACACTAGGCAAAAGAAAGAAAAGGGGTTGCAGATAGCGTTAGTGATGATCGAGACAGACAGCCCGCAGGAGAGAGGGTCCCGAGGTCTCCTTGCCCCGGCAGTGAGGCCCCTCACCTGCTCCGCAGGTTGTGGCGTCCAGAAAGCTTCCGTTTTCTACGGTCCTGACCCCAAGGAGGACTTGGTCAGCAGCATGGAGTTCCCGTGGGTGGTGTCGCTGCAGGACTCCCAGTACACACACCTGGCTTTCGGCTGCATCCTCAGCGAGTTCTGGGTCCTCAGCATCGCATCCGCCATTCAGAACAGGCCAGTGCCCCTGCCTTTGGGGCCCGCAGCATCGCCGGGGGTGAGGGTGGGGGCGGCCCTGTTTCCTGCTCAGCCTGGGGAGGCCCTGAAAGGTGCATTCTGGGGGACAGGGCTTTTTACCAGCTCAGCGCTTGCTCTGTTGTGAGCCCTAAAATCACCAGTTGCCAAGGCTGATCTCTGCTGTGAGGAATGCAGGCCTTGCAACGGAATAATGAAATGATGAGTCCTCCATTCAATGCAGGTGGGATATTCATTCTGATTTTACTGCCATCACAGAGGCACTGGATCCTAACACTAGGGTCCCTACCACTTATCCTGTTCAGCCAGTCAGTAGGAGCCCTTACCTTAAAACACTTGGGCCTTACAAACATTACTGCTACAAATACATGTACACAGAGAAAAGCCTCGAAAAAAATACAGAAGCGCTTTTAAGAGTGCATATCTCTGAATGCTCAGAACGCACGATTTCTACTTTCTTCTTTTAGCTTCTCTGTATTCTGCAAATTCTGTAGTACAAATATGCATTCTTTTAAACCAGGGAAAATCATAAATATTATTAAAAGAATAATGTTTTTGGTAAATATTTCTCACTCTTTGACCCAGTGACTTCATTTTTGGGAATCAACATTAAGGAAATAATTTCAACCACTGGAAAATTTGTATGTACAAAGTTGTTCCTAGGATGGTTAATTACACACAAAACACTGAAAAGAAACCTAACGTCCCACTGTCGTGATGAAATTGTAATTTTTCATATATATACATGCTATACATATAAATATATATTATACATAATATATAGTGTATACTATACATGTAAGTGTATACTATACTCTATTATATGTAATACACATGTATATTGTAATATATGTATATATGTATATGGAATATCTATGCATACAATATTATATGTAACATATAGTATATAATCTATAGTTACATATATACACACACAGAGTATTGGGCGAGAGAGTATAATGACTATAACTGGCTAAATAAATTATAATATAAATCCTTGATGGAATATTATGCAGCTGGTGAATAGTTTAACATAGGATTTGTATTTTTAATTAAAAATACACGTGCAGCCGGGTGCAGTGGCTCACACCTGTAATCCCAGCACTTTGGGAGGCTGAGATGGGCGGATCACTTGAGGTCAGGAGTTTGAGACCAGCCTGATCAACATGGCAAAAACCTGTCTCTACTAAAAATACAAAAATTACCTGGGCATAATGGCATACACCTGTAATCGCAGCTAATTGGAAGGCCGAGACAGGAGAATCGCTTGAACCTGGGAGGTGGAGGTTGCAGTGAGCTGAGATTGTGCCACTGCACTCCAGCCTGCGTGACAGAGCGAGATTCCACGTCAAAAAAAAAAAAAGTATGTAGTAAAATGTTCACGAGAAACCAAAGGATGTACAGTGAAAAGCAGTTCCTTCCCTCCCCCGCCCCTCAGTCACTAGTTTTTCTCCCTCGAGCCACATTCTGTCACCAATTTCTTGCCTATTCCTTCTTAAATACTCAAATCACTCATAGATAGCTATATACCTATAGGTCTGGCTATATTGATTCTTATATCTATTGACAGAGAATTTTCTTTCCCCTTGTATTAGTCTACTTAGGCTGCCATAACAAATATCACAGACTTGGTGGCTTAAACAACAGAAATTTATTTCTCACAGTTTTGGAGGCTGGAAGTCTGAGATACAGGTGTCAGTAGATTTGGTTTCTCCTGAGGCCTCTCTCCTTGGCTTGCAGACGGCCACCTTCTCGCTGTGTCCTCACATGGCCTTCCCTCTGTGCCCGTGCACTCTTGGTGTCTCTTTCTCTTCTTATAGGGACACCAGTCCTCTTAGATTACAGCCCCAGCCTTATACCTCATTTAATCTTTATCTCCTTAAAGGCCCTATCTCCAAATATATGGTCAAATTGGGGGTTAGGACTTCAACCTACAAATTTTCAAGAGAACGCAATTAAGTTCATAACGCACTCCCGACACACCCACAATGCAACTGGTAGCACATCATACACATTAATTCACTCACAGCCTTTTTTCACTTTATCATAAATTTTGGAGACCTTTTCTTATTGGTACATAAAGGGCTAATGCATTCTTTTTTCAGCTGCACAATAGCCTGTTATGGAAGTACCATAACTACAGTCTTCTGTTAATGGAAATTTAGGCTGTTTCCAATCTTTTACTACTGCCAAAAATGCTGCAACAGACATACTTGTACACGCATTATTTCACACGCATGCAAGCGTACCATAGTGTAGACATCCCACGAGTAGAAAGACTGGGCTAAAAAAGACATGCATTTAAAATCCTGAGAGCTACTGCCAACTAGCCCTCCATGGAAGTTCTGTTTTCTATGTAGTGTTTTCATTATGGCTATTTTCTATCTGGTCCATTCTTTTGGTTTTGATTTTCTCTTTGACTCATGGGTTTTATTAAAGTCAGAGCTTTATTTTTTTAATTTTATATAATTTAATTTTTTTGAGACAATCTTGCTCTGTTGCCCAGGCTGTAGTATAGCAGTGCGATCTCAGCTCACTGCAATCTCCGTCTCCTGGATTCAAGCAATCCTCTTGCCTCAGCCTCCCAAGTAGCTGGACTACAGGCGCATGCCACCATGCACAGCTAATTTTTGTATTTTTAGTAAAGATGAGGTTTTGCCATGATGGCCAGGCTGGTCTTGAACTCCTGGTCTCAGGTGATCCACCCACCTTGGCATCCCAAAGTGCTGGGATTATAGATGTGAGCCATCATGCGTGGCCAAGACAGAGTTTTAAAATGTCTAGGTGCTAGGGTTTTTTGTTTTGTTTTCTAACATTATTGAATTATACCACGTGGTGATCTATTTAGGATTTGTTGAGGTTGTCCTGTCTGTCTACTATGGGTGGTCTATGTGAATATTTTCACAGGTAAATTAAAAAGTTCATTCTCCATGCTTGGTGTATAATTCAACATATAAAATTGGGCAAGGAAGTCTACTTGATCTTTCCTAGACTGTCAGAGGTGAATTAAAATCGCCTACCAGCCAGGTGCAATAACTCACACCTGCAATGCCAGTACTTTGGTTAGACAATACAGCCAAACTTAATTAAGATGACCTCATCTTTGTTAGTCTGGATGTCCAAGGATTACTTCTTTGTCACTCAAGTCCAGCAACTTTACTAGTTGTGCTGGATTTCCCCCAGCTGCCCCTTCAGATCCACTCTACTCTTCTACCCTGCCAGGCCCCAGGAGGCTCACCTGTATGGGTTATACCAGTGGTCTTTCTTGCCTTCTGGATTCCAATTGGTTTTGGCCAATATGCATAAAAGAGGCAAGAGATCAGAGGGAGTGGGGAAAGTGAAGTCAGTGTCCTTATCTCTCTGAGGGCTACTGCATATTGGCTGCTGGTTGGCTGCTTTTACCAGCTAAGTGACCCACTCTACACAGCTCTGTGTGATCACATCCTCCCCTCACCTAGAGCCCAGAGACAGTGTCAGCACAGCGATGTTATCTCAGCAGGAGCTGCCTATAGCATGCAGTGCCCAGCGCTGTCCTTGTGGTTTCCCTGCATCCTGCCAAGACCTTTGTAAAGAGTCCCTTTATTAAACTCACCCCAATTTATCTTATTTGAGTAGAACATTTATTTCCTGTTGGGACCTGACCAGAACTATGTCTCAGTGTTAACTACTCCAAACTACAGAGATAGTGGACACTCAACACTACTGGACATAGGTTAGCTGTCTCCAAACTATAAATTCCAGTCTTAGTTCTGAAAAGTTTTCTTAAATTATATATTGAAATATTTTTCCTGTTTCATCATTTTGGTTACTTTCTTTGTGGCCAGCTGGTTCTCCTGTGACTGCCTTATCTTTCATTTTCCTCTCAAGCCTTTAAAAATCTTTGTTAATTTTCATTTCATTTTGGTCACATTGCTCAATGCCCCTAATTGTGTTTTCTATGGGCCCTATTCTCCTTCATGCTGCTTTTGATTTGGCCTTCATTTGGTGATGGTCTCGTTTCTTTTCTTTTCGCTTCTTTGCTGAGAACATGCTCAACAAGCTTTTTCTGAGCTCTGTGGTGGTCAGTGTCATCTATAACTCTTGCACTCCTGCCATCCTTCCTTTCGTCAGCCCTTCCTTTGACTCTGAGATCTGGATTCTTTAGCATCTCTTGGTTTTATGGCGTTTGTATTTGTTCCTCTTTCTCATAGTTTCTTGGGTGATTCCCAAGAGGAGAAAGGGAAAACACTCAACTCAATTCTATTGTTATTAGAACTTCAATTTCTCCAAAATGTATTTACAGAATATATAATAAGGAAAGATGCCTGCTTTAAAATGTAAATACTAAAAGCAGGAGTCAAGATGACATCTCTGGTAGAACTGCAATTACTACTTTTGCAAACTACAATATGTAAAAAAAAAAAACTATTCATAGGAAAAACGTTAATCAGCAATAACATGTTAACAGATTTTCTTTAGTGGTGGGGCAAATGGTGTTAAGATTAAAGAATCTCCAGGATTCTGCAGGCTCACAAAAGAGGGCACAAGCCTAGAGGTTCATAAAAGATTTCCTAGAAACTTGAGTCCAAAGGGGTGAGGAAGAATTAACACAGGGAATATGAGCTGGATGAGTGTTCCAGGCTGAAAAAACTTACATGGGAAAACCGGGAAGTGTGAAGCTTCCTTGCTGTCTTGGCTTCTCAAGATTCCCTTGCTCTCTCTCCAGGAAGGACATTGTCGTTATAGTGGGTATAAGTAACATGGATCCCAGCAAGATTGCTCACACAGAGTATCCAGTCGATACCATCATCATCCATGAGGACTTTGATAACAACTCCATGAGCAACAACATAGCCCTCCTGAAGACAGACACAGCGATGCATTTTGGCAACCTGGTCCAGTCCATCTGCTTCCTCGGCAGAATGCTGCATACACCACCAGTCTTGCAGAACTGCTGGGTGTCAGGATGGAATCCCACATCTGCAGTTAAGGCATTCCTCCTCCCAGAGGAGGCTGCATGTGTGCTGGCAGTGGGGGTGACCTGGATAATCCAATCTAGGGCCTATCTTAATTTAATAATGGAGCTTGCTTGAGGTTCTAGAGTTTGGCTGAAACCCTTACCTAATCAGTCAAGACTCCCAGGGCTTTCTCTTTCTGTGGCCACTCTTTTTTTTTTTTTTTTTTTTTTTGAGACAGGGTCTTTTTCATGCAGTGGTGCCATCACTGGCTCATGCCAGGCAGATGTCACCATGCCTGATTAATTGTTTTAAATTTGTTTTTTGTAGAAATGGGGTCTTGCTATGTTGCCCAGGCTGGTATCAAACTCCTGGGCTCAAGCAAGCCTCCCACCTCGGCCTTCCAAAGTGTTGGGATTACAGGCGTGAGCCACTGTGCCCATCTGGTGGCCACTCTTACATCACATTGGTCCTTTACCTTCTAGCCCTACACCAAAACTGGAAGTACACAGGCAGTGGACACCCTGGAATGAGTACAAGGGTACAGAGAGGTGAGGGGATGTTAGTCCCCGAACTAGGGCTGATTGTCCTCCTGTCTAAGCCATCCTTGTTTTCTTTCATTTTGGGGAAAGAAAGAAACAAGGAAATGGATACTCTCTAGAAGAGGGGGAAGGGTGTTCTCTGCCTGTTTGCACATTCAAGTTCAAAGTGGAGGTAGTTTTCAGTAAAAACTCGGTCACAGGTTCTTATTTCTATGAAAAAAAGGGATTTGTAAGAACATTTCTGGCAGGGCACAGCAGCTCATGCCTGTAATCCCAGCACTTAGGGAAGCCAAGGCAGGTGGATCACTTGAGGTCAGGAGTTCGAGACCAGCCTGGCCAACATGGTGAAACTCCATCTCTATTAAAAATACCAAAATTAGCTGGGCGTTGTGGTGCAGGCCTATAATCCCAGCTACTCCGGAAGCTGAGGCAGGAGAATTGCTTGAACCCGAAAGGCAGAAGTTGCAGTGAGCCAAGATCACACCACTGTACTCCAGCCTGAATGACAGAACAAGACTCCAACTCCAAAAAAAAAAAATTCTCACTCTCGTTTGGCTATATGAGTGGGAGTTGTGTTGACATAGGGGACTGCCTTCTCGTTAATAATCCCTGGGCTCTCTGTTGCATGGTCCAGACAGGAAATCACATGACGATGAGTATCCTGAGGAAAATCTTCGTGAAAGATCTTGACATGTGTCCCCTACAAAAACTCCAGAAGACAGAATGTGGCAGCCACACGAAAGAGGAAACCAAGACTGCCTGCTTGGTAAGAACATCGTGGAGTAGAAGCTAAGTGTTGAGAGTAAGCCTTGGTCACATCCAGGGGAGCCTCAGGACTCCCCCTCCCTAGATGGAGAGCTCTGTGAGGGTAGGGACTAGGACTTGAGATGAGTGGCTGTCTCTGGAGTGAATAGCACTTGGCAGACAGTATGCACTCAATAAAAATCTGCTGAATGAACTAACCAGTCACAGTTTTCAGTGTAACACTATGAAGCTTGTTTAAGTCACAGGTGCTTTTTAACTAGTTAAAAATTTGAAAGTCTGAGTCCAAACCACACAGGCTGATAATGCTTTGAGCAGGTCTACAGTGTGGGGCTGCTGTATTCAGCTCCTAGGCAACCTAGACTCCCCTCTGATGCTATCAGTTATAGGGTTTTTCTTCTCTGAGAAGCCCTGCCCTCCACCCAGATGAGGGCTGTACGGATGTGGCTGTCCTACTGCCTCAAAAAAAATGTGTAGAAGTCACACACACCTGGTTCAGGCCCCTTCATATCCAAATCTGGAGAAAGTGTGGCTTACTAGGGTCACACAGTCAATAAAAGTTACAGCAAAGACAAGGACCTAGGTCTACCAGATATCCAGATAGCGTTTATCTCCTCTACTCTAGAATTGCTTTTCTAAGAGGCTTATCACACACTCTCCTCTAAATAGCCTTCAGGACACCTGATGGGGAATTTTTTTTTCCCCATAGGATCCAGAAAGGCAGGATTTTTAGAGCAAGGGGAAAAAATACATATATACAGATAATTTTTTTAAAGATCATTTTATTGCAAAACACAAAGGACTGCCTCTCATTAAGAAATATGTTTGCCCTTCCAAAGTTGGTGTAACATCTATTGAGTGCCTACTTTGTACTGAGTCCTCTGCCAGGTGGGGGATCTTAACAATTTCTTAAATTAGATAATGTGTTAAAATACACTGAAGATATAGCTTTTTAACAAAATTCTGCCCTCAACCATTCCATCAAACAAGTATCATACTTCCTCAGATCTAAGATGCTGCCAATTATAGAATGCACCATCATTTTTTGTAATCCCAAGAAAGAAAAAAATGCTGCCCGTTAAACTCTGACATCAACTGATTAAAAGACACACCCTAATTTCAAAGATGTTGATTTCTAACTGTATCTTAGACTCAATGGAATATTCTAAGGTATTTCTTCTCTAAGTGACCATCTTTTAAAATCTAACTGCAAAGTTCAGGTTGGTTTTTAACTGTGACTCACCTCTAAACAGGCCTTCCTTTTTGAACAGAATTATGCTTGCACACCATTTAATGGTGACCTGTCCCCGTAGAATCCTCTGTCTTGGAAATATGTTCTCATGTCCAGAGGTCTCCAAAGCCACAATTCCCACATGTAGAGTCAACCACCACGTTCAGAATCTGCCTATGGGTTTCCCCGAAACCCAACAAAAGCAGAATCACTCTGCACTCACCCATCCTGCCTTTATTCTACTACTGTTAGGGCTTTTGCTGAATGTCAAGGGAAAAGATCACACAATGAAAGACCCCACTCTGGGCTGTGGCCACTCCCTTGGGAGATGAGGTAGGGTAGCTCCAGAGGGGCACCTGGAGCTGTTTGCCTCTGCCTCTTGTGCTTCAGAAGTCGCAGCCCCTACAGGATTATGGGGAAGAGAAAAAGCGTATATGCTGTGCCCAGGTGGGTGGAACAGTGACCTGCAAAACCACGCCATAGCTGAGGACATCTACCAATCACTCATCCAATCATTTGTCCTAAATCACATTCTTTTTCTTGCTCTGGCTATACCACTACAGTTAAGACAAACTGCGAATGGGACTGACGAAAGGGGGAACCACGTCATTCTTGGCCAGGGAACCCTCATGACCTAGGCAGACATAGTGAGGTGCACACAAGGGCCGGTTCACCAGTCAATTGAAAAGTCAAGAGTGCCACACTAAAGCACCCCCTTCCATCCAAGGAGAGGCACAGAATGAAGTCCTCAAGGCCTTCCTCACATGTCTGGCCTTGGCCTGCTGAGAGATCACCAGGGAATCACAGCAGCTTTGCAGCACGGCCTCCCCCGCTGCCCTGCCCGCGGAGTTGCTCCCTTCTTTTCCCACTGGTCTTCATGTCTGTTCTGGTGTGGCTTCCTTGGAAAAGAGGAGCTTTGTTGAAAGAGAATACCCCACTGGGCATGGTGGCTCATGCCTAATCCCAGCACTTTGAGAGGCCGAGGCGGGCAGATCACTTGAAGTTAGAAGATTAAGACCAGCCTGGCCAACATCGCCAAACCCCATCTCTACTAAAAATACAGAAATTAGGCCGGGTGCAGTGGCTCACGCCTGTAATCCCAACACTTTGGGAGGCCGAGGCGGGTGGATCATGAGGTCAGGAGTTCAAGACCAGCCTGGCCAACATGGTGAAACCTCATCTCTACTAAAAATAAAAATTAGCCAGGTGTGGTGGTGGGCGCCTGTAATCCCAGCTACTGGGGAGGCTGAGGTAGGAGAATTGCTTGAACCCAGGAGGAGGAGGTTGCAGTGAGCCGAGATCATGCCACTGCACTCCAGCATGGGGGACAGAGCAAGACTCCATCTCAAAAAAAAAAAAAAAAAAATTAGCTGGGCATGGTGGCACATAGCTGTAGCCCCAGCTACTCGAGAGGCTGAGGTGGGAGAATTGCCTGAATCCCGGAGGTGGAGGTTGCAGTGAGCCAAGATTGCACTACTGCACTCCAGCCTTGGGGACAGAGAAAGAGAGAAAGAGAGAAAGAGAGAGAGAGAGAGAGAGAGAAACACCCAAGACAGACCACACACCCAGGCCTCGGATGGTAAGGGGCTGATGCAGCTGCTCTTCTGCCTTTCTGCTGCTCGTGGTTGAGTCTGTTCAGATTGTTTCCTGTTGTTAATTGCAGCCCCATTCCATGTCTCAGTCCAAACCGCGAGAGCTACATGTCATTGCCCAGGCCTTCCAGCCAGGCAGGCCACACAGGTCAGAAATGGCTGGCTAGCCTGGGGATGACCACCCCCTTCTCGGACCAAGATGGGCCACGGGAGGGGCAGGAATTCCTTTGAGAGGAGACCTAGGGGTGTGGGGTCTGGGCAGGTAAGGTAAATGTTACCTAGTAGTTGCCTTGTTGCTTTTCCCATTTTCCCCAACTTTTCAGAAAAATGATGGGCTTTATAGAGACATCAAGATGATGGTAGCTAATATTCTATTGAGTGTTTGCTGTGTGCCAGGCACTATGCTGTGCTCAGCACGTGTTACAGGTATTAACTGTGTTCCCACCTTGGCTCAGAGAGGATTTGGTCACTTGCCAGGGTCCCATATCTAGCTAACGATGCCAAGCTTCTAATCCCTCACTTTAAGTTAGGTAAAGTGTATGTGGCAGAATTCCCAAGTCCCAGAGGACTGCTCCACTGGGAGTAGAGAAGACCAACAGCACGGCCAGCCAGGCTGGTGAGCAGCTTTCAGGTGGCAGGAAGTGGCTTAAACTAAGAGTCGAAGCAAGGCAGAGAGGAGAAGGGAAAATGTGAGCATTTCAGGACAAAACAGAAACAAACACCAACATTTCAGGAATGAGAAGCCAGAAAAGAGGGAAGGTTTGGCCAAAGGACTGGAAAGGGGCAAGAAAATGAAATATGAACCAGGAAGCTATAGGCAATCAGCAGAAGTCCACAGCTAATTTGCATAATAAAAGGAAAAGTCATCTTGTTGGAATTTGTGGTGGTGGCTGCCTTGATTTGAAATCATATCCTATAATTTGCCCCATTTCCAGTGAGAACCAGCGTAAAACATTTCTAGAACAAACAGTATATTGCACAAGGATAGATTTACAACAAAAACTAGTTTTTCTAAGACCTGAAGCCTTCTGTCTTTTGTCACAGGGGGACCCAGGAAGCCCAATGATGTGCCAGCTACAGCAGCTCGATCTGTGGGTTCTGAGAGGAGTCCTGAACTTCGGTGGTGAGACGTGCCCTGGCCTGTTTCTGTACACCAAGGTGGAAGACTACAGCAAATGGATCACATCCAAGGCTGAGATGGCCGGCCCTCCCCTGTCCTCACTCCACCACTGGGAAAAGTTGATTTCTTTCTCCCACCATGGACCAAATGCCGCCATGACACAGAAGACATATTCTGATTCTGAACTGGGCCATGTTGGATCATACTTGCAGGGACAAAGAAGGACCATCACGCATTCACGACTAGCAAACAGCTCTAGAGATAGTCTAGATGTTAGGGAGGAGGGCGTAAAGGAATCAGGCAGGTCTCCTGAGGCGTCTGTACAACCCTTATACTATGACTATTACGATGGGGAGGTGGGGGAAGGTAGGATTTTTGCAGGTCAGAACAGGTTGCATCAGCCCAAAGAAATCATCTTGGTTTCCTTCGTGCTTGTTTTCTTTTGCAGCAGTATCTAGTCTAGGAGCTACCCCACCAAACTGAAGAGTAAGCTCAGAATGCTGAGTGCCAGGCATTCGCCATGCTGTTTTGGTGTCTGTTTTTGATAGTTGCACACCGGGGCTGCCACGGATAAGCCCACGGCACACACTGGGCTGGCTCTCCCTCCTCTGTCCCTCTCCCAGGTGTGGGAAGGTCACTTTCATTATGCTTGTGAACTAAATGCTGGCTAACAAGTGTCAAACCATTAGAGTGCCCTGTGGTTCTTTCGGTGGTAACAGTTCCAGGGGCCAGGTGGTGAAAACACTCCCCATGGGCAGATGTGGCCCAGGAGATGATGCTCAGCCTGGCTGGGGGGTTGGGAATACCAGACAGACAGGGAACAGTGAGAGGAGCCTGTGACTAGAAAGGAGCTGATTACTTTAATAGGTCATGTCATGGTCTGTAAGCCATGGCCTGCCTCTGGCTACTTCCCAGCAAGGTAATCTGCCTGTAACTGCTCATTGGTTATTTTCATTCGATTCCAAGCCTTACGGTAGCCTTTTAAGGACATCTGCAAAAAAAAAGAAAAAAAGAAAAAAAAATGATAAAGGAGAGGGGGGAGAAGGTCACTTGGGGAAAACTGATTGTGGCTACTCAGAATGCAGCTCTCATCCAGCCCCGTGATGGTGCAGGCAACCCTGTGTGGGGCAGCGTGTCCTCCATGCATGCTGCTGTGCGGGGGCCACCAAGGGGCAGCACCCACCAGAAGATTTTTCTATAGAGCATGTTTCTTCTGTTCAGTAAAGTGAGAAGTTGCATGTTCCTGCCACGATTCTGCTACTTCTCAGCGTCGGATCTGAGGGGCCCAAGTTTGGATCTGAATTTACTCTCTGCTGCAAAATGGCTACAGGAGAGGCAGGAGAAAGTAACACAGGAAATGAGAGCCAGGGTCTAGATGTGAAAACGCAAGGTCCCAGTTTTCCAAGTGACTTGACTGGCTTTCTAAGCTACTCTGATGATGTCCTGCATGACCTCAGTTTGCAACCTGGCCACGGCAGCCTAGGTGCTTGTCCTTCTTCTGACACCAGCATATGGTTTCCCATTGCCCATTTATCTCCCGCAGCTCACAGGAGCAAGGGTGCTTCCTGTCACATGGTACCATATTCAAAGTCTGCAGGATTCTTTCAAAAGCAGAAAGACCCATGGCGACTGTGTACATGCATGGAGTGAGGTCCTGAGTGATATTAAAAAATCCATCACTATCTCATTTTTTAAAAAAACTGACTTCTCCATGTATAAAGTAGCAATCACTAAATTACCAGTGCAGAGGGATTCAGAAACTTCTAGAATTCATTAAGATAACAAGCAACTAAAAACACATTCTTACTACAAAGTTTCTCCCTGAAAATGGAAAAGACTCTGCCCCTAACAATGCAAAAGGGGGAACTTTAAAAAAAAAAATCATCCTTCATTTTGGTTTAATAGTTAAAGCAACTGCTGAGGTTTCTCCCAGAAATTACATATCCAAACATCTGTATTCTTAGCCCAAATAACAAAATCCTAAATGAAAATGTTGAAGACATAAAAGACTGGCCATCTCGGGGCTCCCTGTGGCTCACCTCTGCTATCTCCACTTTCCTTTCCCACATCCTGATGCTCTTCTCCAGGTCCCCATTTAAGATCTTCTCCCGGACGTAAGTCATCACCTGTGGTACCCGGAACTCAGCCAGCTGCTTCCGGAGCCTCTTGTTCACTGCCTCGGCTTTGGCCCGGTCCTGGGTTGGGAAGGACCAGTTATACCCAGGGAACCCCAGCAGCTCTTGCTTTGAGAACTCACTGGCCCTGCCATCTCTCCCCATAGTTCCAATAGAGTTTCAAAAATAATGTTTACATTTTCAAAGAGGTTGGGGAGGGGTGGGAATCACAAGATTCTGATTTTTTTGCAAAATATATTTTAAGCCAGTTCAGAAACACCTAGTGCAGTCTAAATAGTCTTGTTTCTTTCATTCCTTTCCCTTTTCCTTTCCTTTCCTTCCCTCCTTCCTCTTCCTCTCCTTTATTAAGGAATATGTTGTACTTATTTTGACTTCTTAGGGTTTCTGTGTGTGAAAAATTGTGTATTTAAGTATACTTTGATCAGACTCAATTCACTTCCATGTCTTTTAATTATAAGATATATATATAATATAAAATTTATCATTTTAACCATTTTTAACTATACAGTTCTGTGGCATTAAGTACATTCACATTCTTGTGCAACTATCACCACCATCCATCTCCAGAACTCTTTTTGTCTTGTAAAACAGAAATTCTGTACCCATTATACAATCACTCCTCCTTCCCTCCTCTCCCAGCCCCTGGAACCCACCATTCCACTTTCTGTCTCTATGAATTTGACTACTCTGGGTACCTCATATAAGTGGAATCAAACAGTATTTGTCCTTTTGTGACTGGCTTACTTCACTTAGCATAATGTCCTTAAGTTTCCTACACATGATAGTATGTGTCAGAATGTCCTTCCTTTCTAAGGTGGAATGATTTTCCGTTGTATGGATATACCACATTTTATTTATTTTGTTTATCCATTCATCCATCGATAGACACTTGGGTTGCTTCCACTTCTTGGCTATTGTGAAGAATGGTGCTGTCAACATCGGTGTACAAAAATCTGTTCAATTCCCTTCTCAATTCTTTTGGGTATATTCCCAGATGCAGAATGGCCAGAACCTATGGTAATTCAATTTTGTGAGTAATCCTTGTCTTTTAAATATTTATTAAAAAAATTATCATACAGTAAAATTAATTAGCCCTTTTAATAGAATGCATTTTTTTAAAATTAACATCAGCCGGGGACAGTGGCTCACGCCTGTAATCCCAGCACTTTGGGAGGATAAGGCGGGAGGATTACTTGAGGTCAGAAGTTTGAGACCAGCCTGGCCAACATGGTGAAACCCCGTCTCTACTAAAAAAATACAAAACTGAGTCAGGCATGGTGGCTTAGGCCTGTAATCCCAGCTTGGGAGGCTGAGGCAGGAGAATCGCTTGAACCCTGGAGGTGGAGGTTGCAGTGAGCTGAGATCATGACGCTACACTCCAGCCTGAGTGATAGAGTGAAACTCTGTCTCAAAAAAAAAATTTAAAAAAAAATTTAATATTATCCTTTTAACTTTTATTTTACTAATTCTTTTGTTTAGGCAATACATTCAGTTCAAATGGTACACTGTGGCAAGCTCCCATCCCACTCCTGTCACCCCATCAGGAAGGTCTCCTGCCCAGAAGCATACACTGTTTTTAGGTTTTGTGCATCCTTCCAGAAATCTAGGCTTACACAAACATGTTTCTTTTTTTGACCTAAATATTAGCATACTCTATTCACTTTTATTCATCCAGATGTTTTCACTCAATAAATCTTGAAGATCTTTGTGTATCAGCACATGAAGAATTTACTCATTCTTTTTGACAGCTGCATAATTTTCCACATGGATGTACCATAATTTAACAATTCTCCCACAGTCACTTAACTGTTTAATCTCTTGCTATTACAATAAACAATGCTGCAATTACTAACCATCTGGATATACATTATATTATCATTATGCAAGTGAATCAGTAGGATAAACTGCTAAAAGTGAAATTGCTTGTTCCAGGGCAGTGGTTCTCAACCAGAGGCAATTTTGCCCCCAGGGGACATTTGGCAATGCCTAAAGACATTTTTGTGGGAATTAGAGGGGTGCTGCTGGCATCTAGTAGGTAGAGGCCAGCAATGCTACTGAAAACCCTCAATACACAAGACATCCCCCTACAAGAAAGAATTATCCAGCCCCAAATGTCAGTAATAATGTGTTTAGGGTGCAAAACCCAGCCTTAAGCATATGTGCATGTTAATGTTTGGTAAACAGTGCTAAATTCCCCTTTATAATAATCAAGACAATTACAGTTCTGCAGTAATGTCTGAGACTGCCGGTTTTCCCTCATTCTCTCACTACAGTTTTATCGACTCTTTGATCTTTGTCAATCTAAGAGAAGGAAAATAATATCCCATCATAGCTTTCTTTTGTATTCCTTGTATTATGAGTGTGGTAGAACATTTTTCACAATTCAGTTTTTTAGCTTTTCAGTAAACTCTTGAAAACTTTTGTCCATTTTTTCTATTAGTTATTAGTTTTTACTTGTTGATCTGTAGAAGTTATTTATTTGGAGTTATTAGCTCCTTGTGATTTTAGATACAACATTTTTCCAGTTATTTACCTTTTGACTTTGCTTATGATCATTTTTGCTGTGCAAAAAACTTTCATTTTTATATAACTCACTTTATTGATGTCATGGTTTCTAGGGTTTATATTTTGAAAGGCCTCTTCATTCCAAGATTATATTAAAAATTTTCCCAGTATTTATTTTAGGATTTTAATGGTTTTATTACTTACATTTAAATCTCTGATATACCTGAACTAATTTCAGCGTTAAGACACAGTTCCAACTTAATTTTTTCCTTAATAGTTACCCAGTTACCCCAGTTACCCCATGTCATTTATTCAATAATCTGGCTGTCCCTTGATTAATGCCATGCCACTTTTATCATAAAGGTATCAATATCAAAGCTTTATCAAATATTTATATACTTATGTGATCGGTATCAGGGCTCATTATAGGACCTTATATTTTTCTTTGATTTTCCAGCCTATTCCTGAGCGTGTTTTAAATATTGTAACTTTATAACATATTTCATTATCTGATAGGGCTAGTCCTCTTATTTACTCATTCAGAATTTGGAGATACTCTTTTTTTACCCCCCAAAGGAATTTTTGAGTCAGTTGATTTAGATCCTTAACAACAAACAAACAAAAAAACCTTCCTTGGTATTTTAACTGGAATATCATATTTCACAGATCAACTTAAAGAGAACTAACAGTTTTATTATGTTGAATCTTCCCAGTATGGTATTGTCTTTTAATTCCTTGCTTCACAAAGCACAATCTCTGGCACTAGAAACACTTGGGAGCTGCAGACTCCCAGGCTACCCTAGACCTACCCACTCAGAATCTGCATTTTAACAAGATCCCCAGGTAATTGGTTTGCACCTTCCATTGTTTCAATACACTATAAAACAAACCAATAATTTAATTTTTATTAACTTGTTTTCAGAATGCAATAAAAAATTGTCAAGTGTTCAGTGAATAGCTCCTGTCTGTTTAGCCTAAACAAACAACTGTGGAGAGACCCAAAGATGTGGGCAGAACCATCAATGCATACTCCTGTCCAGATGGTGATTTGAGAATACCTAAGATAAATATAGTGAAGTAGCAAGAACGAAGGCATTAAAACATAAGTACTACAGCTGTGAGGGTCATGCTGAGAAGACCAGAGACTATGATCCCCACCCAGCAACCCACTTGTAGAGCAGCAATGTCACTACGGGAAAAGTTGTCCACTGTCCCACCCCAGTTCCAGGGCAGCAGTGCAGAAGTTTTGCCCAGGGAGACAGGCTGTGTATTTGTCTGTTTTCACACTGCTATAAAGAATTACCCAAGACTGGACAATTTTATTAAGAAAAGAAGATTTGATTGACTCACAGTTCTGCATGGCTAGGGAGGCCTCAGGAAACTTACAATAATGGTGGAAAGTGAAGGAGAAGAAAGGCACATTTTCACAAGGTAGCAGGAGTGAGAGCACATGCAGGGGAAACTGCCACTTTAAAAACCATCAGATCTCGTGAGAACTCCCTCACTATCATGAGAACAGCATTGGGTAAACTGCCCCTACGATCCAATCACCTTCCACCAGGTCCCTCCTTTGACAAATGGGAATTACAATTTGAGATGAGGCTTGCGTGGGGACACAGAGCCAAACAAAATCAGGCTGCAAATCAGAGGGCTCTGGAATGCTGCCCAAGGGGACTCACTATTTGGAACAGAGATGGGGAGCTCATGCCTAAGAACTGTGTGGGAAACAATTTATGAGTTTTTTAAGGTAAGCAATTTAGAGGAGGCTGGTAGTTCTATAATGTTAGTAGCAGCAAGTAAAATAATAAACCAGCTATATGTTTAACAGAACAGTGAAAGAGACCACTAAGAAGAGCCCTCTGAGAGTTGGAGAAAGCCTCAAAGACTGGCAATACCTTGCCCCTGCAAAGGTCTTGACTTTACTTGGATCAGAATTTAAAACAATTAATGTCTCAGGGTATTGTTGAAAGCAATAGAGCAATTAGTTAACAATTAATGAAGGCTGATGGCCGAGTGTGATGCCAATAGAGTAGACCAGCCGTAGGAAAGTGCTCTAGTAGGAAGATGCAGAGTCAAAGAGAACTCAGCAGAAGCAACAATTATCCCTGGTCATCAGGGCAATTGTATCCATGACTAAGGCTGTACCATGTAAGGAGAAACATTAGAGAGTAATAACAGCAGGGGAATAGATCTAGTTTACTGATCTAGTCCAGCCAAGTCACTAAACAAGTAACAAGCAAAAACAATGACAAGCCCAAGAAAGGGATGGGAGGGACCAATATCAAGAATTGCTATATCACCTAAAACATACAGCTTCCAACAAAAATTATGAGATAGGCAAAGAAATAGGAAAGCATGATCCACCCAGGGAAGGCAAAATAAACTGCCTTTGAGGGAGAGCAGATGGTGGACCTAGCAGACAAAGTCTTCAAAGGAGTTATTCAAAGAACCAAAGGAAACCATGTTTAAAGAATTAAAGTAATAATAATAATAATGTCTCATCAAGTAAAGAAAATAAAGGGGTAGAAATTCATTTTTTAAAACACAGAAAATCCGGAATCTTTTCAATATGATGACTGAAATGAAAAATTCATCACAGCAGACTGACAGCAGATTTAAGCCAGTAGAGTAAAGCATCAGTAAACTTGTAGATTGATAGAGATAATGCAGATTGAGGAGCAGAGAGAAAAAAAAATCAAAGAAAAATTAACAGTCTTAGAGAAATGTGGAACACCACTAAGTGTACCAACATACAGGTAATGGGAGTAACAGAGAGAGAAAAGAAAGAGAAAGGAGTAGAAAAAATTATTCAGATATAATGACTAAAAATTTCACTAATTTGTTGAAAAACAGTAAGCTACACATCCAAAGGGCTCAACAAACTCCAAACAGAAGAAATGTAAATAAATCCACACCCAGACTCATCATACTCAAAATGTTGAATGGCAAAGCAAAGAGAAAATATTGAAAACATTAAGAGAAAACAATTCATTACATACAAGGGAAGCCCAACAAGATTAACAGCTGATTTCTCATCAGAAACAATGAAGGCCAGAAGGCAATGGGCTGAAAGAAAAAAAAAACTGTCACTCAAGAATATTATATCCTTGACCAGTTCCGGGTTTTCCCGAGCCAAGATGGCCGAATAGGAACAACTCCGGTCTACAGCTCCCAGCCTGAGTGACACAGAAGACGGGTGATTTCTGCATTTCTGTTTGAGGTACCAGTTTCATCTCACTAGGGAGTGCCAAACAGTGGGTGCAGGATAGTTGGTGCGCGAGCCAAAGCAGGGCGAGGCATTGCCTCACTCGGGAAGCGCAAGGGGTCAGGGAGTTCCCTTTCCTAGTCAAAGAAAGGGGTAACAGACGGCACCTGGAAAATCGGGTCGGTCCCACCCTAATACTGCGCTTTTCCAACGGGCCTGGAAAACGGCACACTAGGAGATTGTGTCCCGCACCTGGCTCGGAGGGTCCTATGCCCACGGAGTCTCGCTGATTGCTAGCACAGCAGTCTGAGATCAAACTGCAAGGCCACAGCAAGGCTGGGGGGAGGGGCGCCCACCAGTGCCCAGGCTTGCTTAGGTAAACAAAGCAGCCAGGAAGCTCCAACTGGGTGGAGCCCACCACAGCTCAAGGAGGCCTGCCTGCCTCTGTAGGCTCCACCTCTGGGGGCAGGGCACAGACAAACAAAAATTCAGCAGGAATCTCTGCAGACTTAAATGTCCCTGTCTGACTGACAGCTTTGAAGAGAGTAGTGGTTCTCCCAGCACGTAGCTGGAGATCTGAGAACGGACAGACTCCCTCCTAAAGTGGGTCCCTCACCCCCGAGCAGCCTAACTGGGAGGCACCCCCCAGTAGGGACAGACTGACACCTCACTCAGCCGGGTACTCCTCTAAGACAAAACTTCCAGAGGAACTATCAGACAGCTGAATTTGTGGTCTCACGGAAATCCGCTGTTCTGCAGCCACCGCTGCTGACACCCAGCCAAACAGGGTCTGGAGTGGACCTCTAGTAAACTCCAACAGACCTGCAGCTGAGGGTCCTGTCTGGTAGAAGGAAAACTAACAAACAGAAAGGACATCCACACCAAAAACCCATCTGTACATCACCATCATCAAAGACCAAAAGTAGATAAAACCACAAAGATGGGGAAAAAACAGAGCAGAAAAACTGGAAGCTCTAAAAAGCAGAGCACCTCTCCTCCTCCAAAGGAACACAGTTCCTCACCAGCAAAGGAACAAAGCTGGATGGAGAATGACTTTGACAAGTTGAGAGAAGAAGGCTTCAGACGATCAAACTACTCCAAGCTACGGAAGGAAATTCAAAACAATAGCAAAGAAGTTAAAAACTTTGAAAAAAAATTAGACGAATGGATAACTAGAATAACCAATGGAGAGAAGGGCGTAAAGGAGCTGATGGAGCTGAAAGCCAAGTATCAAGAACTACGCGAAGATTGCAGAAGCCTCGGTAGCAGATGCGATCAACTGGAAGAAAGGGTATCGCTGATGGAAGATGAAATGAATGAAATGAAGCGAGAAGGGAAGTTTAGAGAAAAAAGAATAAAAAGAAATGAACAAAGCCTCCAAGAAATTTGGGACTATGTGAAAAGACCAAACCTGCGTCTGATTGGTGTACCTGAAAATGACGGGGAGAATGGAACCAAGTTGGAAAACACTCTGCAGGATATTATCCAAGAGAACTTCCCCAATCTAGCAAGGCAGGCCAACATTCAGATTCAGGAAATACAGAGAACGCCACAAAGACACTCCTCGAGAAGAGCAACTCCAAGACACATAATTGTCAGATTCACCAAAGTTGAAATGAAGGAAAAAATGTTAAGGGCAGCCAGAGAGAAAGGTCGGGTTACCCACAAAGGGAAGCCCATCAGACTAACAGCTGATCTCTTGGCAGAAACTCTACAAGCCAGAAGAGAGTAGGGGCCGATATTCAACATTCTTAAAGAAAAGAATTTTCAACCCAGAATTTCATATCCAGCCAAACTAAGCTTCATAAGTGAAGGAGAAATAAAATACTTTACAGACAAGCAAACGCTGAGTGATTTTGTCACCACCAGGCCTGCCCTAAAACAGCTCCTGAAGGAAGCACTAAACATGGAAAGGAACAACCGGTACCAGCCACTGCAAAAACATGCCAAATTGTAAAGACCATCGAAGCTAGGAAGAAACTGCATCAACTAACGAGCAAAACAACCAACTAACATCATAATGACAGGATCAGATTCACACATAACAATATTAACTTTAAATGTAAATGGGCTAAATGCTCCAATTAAAAGACACAGACTGGCAAACTGGATAAGGAGTCAGGACCCATCAGTGTGCTGTATTCAGGAAACCCATCTCACGTGCAGAGACACACATAGACTCAAAATAAAGGGATAGAGGAAGATCTATCAAGCAAATGGAAAACAAAAAAAGGCAGGGGTTGCAATCCTAGTCTCTGATAAAATAAACTTTAAACCAACAAAGATCAAAAGAGACAAAGAAGGCCATTACATAATGGTAAAGGGATCAATTCAACAAGAAGAGCTAACTATCCTAAATATATATGCACCCAACACAGGAGCACCCAGATTCATAAAGCAAGTCCTGAGTGACCTACAAAGGGACTTAAACTCCCACACAATAATAATGGGAGATTTTAACACCCCACTGTCAGCATTAGACAGATCAACGAGACAGAAAGTTAACAAGGATATCCAGGAATTGAACTCAGCTCTGCACAAAGTGGACCTAATAGACATCTACAGAACTCTCCACCCCAAATCAACAGAATATACATTTTTTTCAGCACCACACCACATCTATTCCAAAATTGACCACATAGTTGGAAGTAAAGCTCTCCTCAGCAAATGTAAAAGAACAGAAATTATAACAAACTGTCTCTCAGACCACAATGCAATCAAACTAGAACTCAGAATTAAGAAACTCACTCAAAACCGCTCAACTACATGGAAACTGAACAACCTGCTCCTGAATGACTATTGGGTACATAATGAAATGAAGGCAGAAATAAAGATGTTCTTTGAAACCAATGAGAACAAAGACACAACATACCAGAATCTCTGGGACACATTCAAAGCAGTGTGTAGAGGGATATTTATAGCACTAAATGCCCACAAGAGAAAGCAGGAAAGATCCAAAACTGACACCCTAACATCACAATTAAAAGAACTAGAAAAGCAAGAGCAAACACATTCAAAAGCTAGCAGAAGGCTAGAAATAACTAAAATCAGAGCAGAACTGAAGGAAATAGAGACACAAAAAACCCTTCAAAAAATTAATGAATCCAGGAGCTGGTTTTTTGAAAAGATCAACAAAATTGATAGACCGCTAGCAAGAATAATAAAGAAGAAAAGAGAGAAGAATCAAATAGATGCAATAAAAAATGAAAAAGGGGATATCACCACTGATCCCACAGAAATACAATCTACCATCAGAGAATATGACAAACACCTCTATGCAAATAAACTAGAAAATCTAGAGGAAATGGATAAATTCCTCGACAAATACACCCTCCCAAGACTAAACCAGGAAGAAGTTGAATCTCTGAATAGACCAATAACAGGTTCTGAAATTGGGGCAATAATCAATAGCTTACCAACCAAAAAGAGTCCAGGACCTGATGGATTCACAGCCGAATTCTACCAGAGGTACAAGGAGGAACTGGTACCATTCCTTCTGAAACTATTCCAATCGATAGAAAAAGAGGGAATCCTCCCTAACACATTTTATGAAGCCAGCATCATCCTGATACCAAAGCCTGGCAGAGACATAACCAAAAAAGAGAATTTCAGACCAGTATCCTTGATGAACATTGATGCAAAAATCTTCAATAAAATACTGGCAAACCGAATCCAGCAGCACATCAAAAAGCTTATACACCATGATCAAGTGGGCTTCATCCCTGGGATGCAAGGCTGGTTCAACATACGCAAATCAATAAATGTAATCCAGCATATAAACAGAACCAAAGACAAAAACCACATGATTATCTCAATAGATGCAGAAAAGGCCTTTGACAAAATACAACAACCTTCATGCTAAAAACTCTCAATAAATTAGGTATTGATGGGATGTATCTCAAAATAATAAGAGCTATCTATGACAAACCCACAGCCAATATCATACTGAATGGGCAAAAACTGGAAGCATTCCCTTTGAAAACTGGCACAAGACAGGGATGCCCTCTCTCACCACTCCTATTCAACATAGTGCTGGAAGTTCTGGCCAGAGCAATCAGGCAGGAGAAGGAAATAAAGGGTATTCAATTAGGAAAAGAGGAAGTCAAATTGTCCCTGTTTGCAGATGACATGATTGTATATCTAGAAAACCCCATTGTCTCAGCCCAAAATCTCCTTAAGCTGATTAGCAACTTCAGCAAAGTCTCAGGATACAAAATCAATGTACAAAAATCACAAGCATTCTTGTACACCAATCACAGACAAACAGAGAGTCAAATCATGAGTGAACTCCCATTCACAATTGCTTCAAAGAGAATAAGATACCTAGGAATCCAACTTACAAGGGATGTGAAGGACCTCTTCAAGGAGAACTACAAACCACGGCCCAATGAAATAAAAGAGGATACAAACAAATGGAAGAACATTCCATGCTCATGGGTTGGAAGAATCAATATCATGAAAATGGCCATACTGCCCAAGGTAATTTATAGATTCAATGCCATCCCCATCAAGCTACCAATGACTTTCTTCACAGAATTGGAAAAAACTACTTTAAAGTTCATATGGAACCAAAAAAGAGCCCGCATCGCCAAGTCAATCCTAAGCCAAAAGAACAAAGCTGGAGGCATCAAGCTCCCTGACTTCAAACTATACTACAAAGCTACAGTAACCAAAACAGCATGGTACTGTTACCACAACAGAGACATAGATCAATGGAACAGAACAGAGTACTCAGAAATGATGCCACATATCTACAACTATCTGATCTTTGACAAACCTGACAAAAACAAGAAATGGGGAAAGGATTCCCTATTTAATAAGTGGTGCTGGGAAACCTGGCTAGCCATATGTAGAAAGCTGAAACTGGATCCCTTCCTTACACCTTATACAAAAATTAATTCAGGATGGATTAAAGACTTAAATGTTAGACCCAAAACCATTAAAATCCTACAAGAAAACCTAGGCAATACCATTCAGGACATAGGCATGGGCAAGGACTTCATGTCTAAAACACCAAAGGCAATGGCAACAAAAGCCAAAATTGACAAATGGGATCTAATTAAACTAAAGAGCTTCTGCACAGCAAAAGAAACTACCATCAGAGTGAACAGGCAACCTACAGAATGGGAGAAAATTTTTGCAACCTACTCATCTGACAAAGGGCTAATATCCAGAATCTACAGTGAACTCAAACAAATTTACAAGAAAAAAACAAACAACCCCATCAAAAAGTGGGCGAAGGACATGAACAGAAACTTCTCAAAAGAAGACATTTATGCAGCCAAAAAACACATGAAAAAATGCTCATCATCACTGGCCATCAGAGAAATGCAAATCAAAACCACAGTGAGATACTATCTCACACCAGTTAGAATGGCCATCATTAAAAAGTCAGGAAACAACAGGTGCTGGAGAGGATGTGGAGAAATAGGAACACTTTTACACTGTTGGTGGGACTGTAAACTAGTTCAACCATTGTGGAAGTCAGTGTGGTGATTCCTCAGGGATCTAGAACTAGAAATACCATTTGACCCAGCCATCCCATTACTGGGTATATACCCAAAGGACTATAAATCATGCTGCTATAAAGACACATGCACACGTACATTTATTGCAGCACTATTCGCAATAGCAAAGACTTGGAACCAACCCAAATGTCCAACAACAATAGACTGGATTAAGAAAATGTGGCACATATACACCATGGAATACTATGCAGCCATAAAAAATGATGAGTTCATATCCTTTGTAGGGACATGGATGAAACTGGAAAACATCATTCTTAGTAAACTATCGGAAGGATAAAAAACCAAACACCGCATGTTCTCACTCATAGGTGGGAATTGAACAATGAGAACTCATGGACACAGGAAGGGGAACATCACACTCCGGGCACTGTTGTGGGGTGGGGGGAGGGGGAGGGACAGCATTAGGAGATATACCTAATGCTAAATGACAAGTTAATGGGTGCAGCAAAACAACATGGCACATGGATACATATGTAACAAACCTGCACATTGTGCACATTTACCCTAAAACCTAAAGTATAATAATAAAAAAAAAGAGAAAAAAAAAACAATATTATATCCTCAAAATGATCTTTTAAAATGAAAGCAAGCAATCAACACACTCAGATCCTGGTTTCCAACGTCATTCTCAAATAAAAGTCACTGAGCCTCCTTGGAGAAATTGTGGATTCTAGGACTGAGGCAGAAAATATCTAAGATGAGCCTAGAGCATCTTCTGGTGCCAGAAAGGAAGTGCTCAAAAAAAAAAAAAAAAAAAAGCCATAAAGATGAAGAGAGTCAAAGTCAAAGGGACACCAAATTCAACTGAAAGAGCTCCCAGTGGCCAACCTGGAACAATTTGAGCAACAAAATAAATAATGTAATACAGTCACATGCCACAGAAAACATTTCGGTCAACAACGAACCACTTATGAAGATGGTCCCATAAGATTATAATGCCATATCTTTACTGTACTTTTTCTATGTTTAGATATGTTTGGATACACAAATACTTAGCACTGTATTACAATTTCCTACAGCATTCAGTACAATAACATGCTTTTGTGTGTAGCCTAGGTGTGTAGTAGGCTACACCATCTAGGTATACCATCATAGAGTACACTCTATAATGTTCACACAGTGATGAAATTGCCTAACAATGCATTTCTCAGAATGTATCCCCATCATTAAACAATGCATGGCTTATGATATTATAAGCCAACATACAAAACAAATATCTGGCCGGGTGCAGTGGCTCACGCTTGTAATCCCAGCACTTTGGGAGGCTGAGGTGGGTAGATCACAAGGTCAGGAGATCGAGACATCCTGGCTAACACGGTGAAACCCCGTCTCTATTAAAAATACAAAAAAGTTAGCCAGGAGTGGTGGCAGGTGCCTGTAGTCCCAGCTACTCGGAGAGGCTGAGCCAGGAGAATGGTGTGAACCCGGGAGGCGGAGGTTGCAGTGAGCCGAGATCGTGTCACTGCACTCCAGCCTGGGCGACAGAGTGAGACTCTGTCTCAAAAAAAAAAAAAAAATCTATGAGTGGGAACTGATATAAATAAATGATGTTAAAAATAAATAAATGGGGGAGAATAGATAAATCTCCTATACAAAAGAATTCCAGATAAATTAAGTGGAGCATAAATCCCCACTCCTTAAGTAT
This sequence comes from Nomascus leucogenys, assembly GCF_006542625.1. Lineage (NCBI taxonomy): Eukaryota > Metazoa > Chordata > Mammalia > Primates > Hylobatidae > Nomascus > Nomascus leucogenys. The sequence goes on from NC_044382.1 coordinate 61,996,514, forward strand.
GGGCTGTACATAGTGACTTCCTTCCGAAGAGTACAGTATGGAAAGGAGGGAGAGTAACTTCACAGTGAAGAAATCTGTAACATACTATCCATCTAGGTGATCAAGGTTCACATCAATGATGAGTCATGTTGACAGTAGACTCCCTTGATATGATGTGATGTGAATGGTACTTTACGTCTGTGGTCTTCCTCCTCAAAACACATAAACCCCAGTGTAATTATGAGAAAAACATCAAACAAATCCCAGTGGAGGAACATTCTACAAAAACCTGACAAGTACTCCTCAAAACTGTCAAGGTCATCAACATCAAGGAAATTCTGAGAAACCGTCTCAGCCAAGAGGGGCTTAAGGAGACATAGCAGTAAATGTAATATGGATATCCTGGGTGGGATCCTGAAACAGTTAAAGGATGTCAGGTAAGAACTAAGGAAATGTGACAAAAGCACAGACTTTGGTTAATAATACTGTATCAATACTGGTTCATTAATTGTAATAAACACATTGTACTGATGTAAGAGGTTAAAATAAGGGAAACTGGGCATGAGGTATATGTTGGTTCTCTGTACTATCTTCACAATTTTCCTGGAAATCTAAAATTTCTAAAATAAAAAGTTTATTTTTGAAAAATAAAGGAAAAATAAAGACATTCCCAGATTAACAAAAACCTACAGAAGTTATTGCTGGCAGACCTGCCTTACAAGAAATACTACAGGAAGTTCTTCAAGCTGAAAACAAGTGATACCAGACAGGAATATGAAATCGACATTAAAAAAGTAGTGCAAATGAAATTAACTGTATAATAGGTAATTATAAAAGATAGTATAATTGCATATTTCTTCTCTTAACTGATTTAAAAAGCAAATGTATAAAAATACATATATAATTGTATTTGGGGAACTATAACATATAAACATGGAGTGTACTTGACAGTAACAGCACAAAGGAGGCAGGCTGAAACAAAGCTGTATTTGCATAAGAAACATCAGATAGTAACTCAAATTCACAGAAAGAAATGTAAATAAAAAGGTTAATATGACAAACTGTGAACATATTTCATCTCCTTTCTTCTTTCAGCTTTTGAACTCCTCGCTCACACTATTTAAAAAATTAACTCAAAATCGATTATAAAACCTAAACATAAGAGCTAAAATTATAAAACTCTTAAAAGAAGACAGAGGAGTAAATCTTCATGATATTGGGTAAGGCAATGGTTTCTTATATATGACGCCAAAAGCACAAGCTCAAAAGAAAAAAAATGGATAAATTGGACTTGTATCAAAATTAAAAATGTTTGTGTTGCAGACAAAACTATTAAGAAAGTGAAGAAAATCCACAGAATGGGAGAAAATATTTGTGAATCTTATACAGATGATCCTTGACTTACAATGGGTCAACTTAAGTTTTTTTTTTTTTTTACTTTAAGATAGTGCAAAAGCAATACACATTCAGTAGAAACCATACTTCGAGTACCGATATAACCCTTCTGTTTTTCACTTTCAGTACAGTGTTCAATAAATTACCTGAGACATTCAACATCCTATTATAAAACAGATTTTGTGTTCGATGATTTTTCCCAGTTGTAGGCTAATTTAGGTGTTCTCAGAATATTTAAGATAGGCTAGGCTAAGCTATAATGTTTAGTAGGTCAGGTATGTTAAATGCATTTTTTACTTATGATATTTTCAACTTACAATGGGTAAGTTAAAAAGATAAATAACCCAATTATAAACTAAGCAAAGGACTTGACTAGACATTTCTCAAAGATAGACAAGTGGCCAATAGGCACATGAAAAGATGCTCCATGTCATTAGGGAAATTCAAATAAAAACCACAACGAGATATCACTTCATACCAAGTAGGATGGCCATTTTTTAAAAAAACTGAGAATAACAAAGATGTACTTTGTTTGTGAATCTTATACAGATGTACTGGAACCCTCTCATACATTGTGGGAATACAAAATGGGGCAGCCACTTTCAAAAACAGATTGGTAGTTTTTCTAGGTGTTAGACATAGAATTACCATGTATAACCCACAATTCCACTTTTAGGTGTGTGTCCAAGAGAAAAGAAAACACGTATCCACAGAAAAACTTGTACCAGAATGTTCATATCAGAATGACTCATGATAATTCCGAAGTGGAAACACAAATGTCCACCAACTGATGAATGGATAAATAAAATGTTGTCTATCCACACAAGGAAATGTTATTCAGCCACAAAAATAAACAAATGATACATGATACAAGCGAACCTTGAAATGTTATTCCAAGTGAAAAAAGTCACTCATAAAAAACCACATATTGTATAATCTCTTTTAAATGAAATGTTCAGAATAGGCAAATCCACAGAGGCAGAAAGTAGATTAGTGGCCACAGAGAGCTGGAGGGTGGGAGTGGAGTGTGGGGAATGCAGAAGGATCTTTTTCTTTCTTTTCTTTTCTTCTTTCTTTTCTTTCTTTCTTTCTTTCTTTCTTTCTTTCTTTCTTTCTTTCTTTCTTTCTCTTTCTTTCTTTCTTTTCTTTCTTTCTTTTCCTTCCTTCCTTCCTTCCTTCCTTCCTTCCTTCCTTCCTTCCTTCCTTCTCTCTTTTTTCTTTCTTTTTATAAATAAATGTATTTAAGTAGTTTTTTGTTTTGTTTTGTTTTGTTTTGAGACAGAGTCTCCCTCTGTCGCTGAGGCTGGAGTGCAGTGGTGTGATCTTGGCTCACTGCAACCCCCACCTCCTGGGCTCAAGAAATTCCCCTGCGGCTGGGCGTGGTGGCTCACGCCTGTAATCCCAGCACTTTGGGAGGCCGAGGCAGGCGGATCACGAGGTCAGGAGATCGAGACCACAGTGAAACCTCGTCTCTACTAAAAATAAAAAAAATTAGCTGGGCGCAGTGGCGGGCACCTGTAGTCCCAGCTACTCGGGAGGCTGAGGCAGGAGAATGGTGTGAACCTGGGAGGCGGAGCTTGCAGTGAGCCGAGATCGTGCCACTGCACTCCAGCCTGGGCAACAGAGCAAGACTCTGTCTCAAAAAAAAAAAAAAAAAAAAGAAATTCTCCTGCCTCAGCTTCCTGAGTAGATGGGACTACGGGTGCCCACCACGCCTGGATAATTTTTGTATTTTTAGTAGGGCGGGGTTTCACCATTTTGGCCAGGCTGGTCTTGAACTCCTGACCTCAAATGATCTTTCCACCTCAGCCTCCCAAAGTGCTAGGATTACAGGGTGAGCCACTGCACCTGTCCTGTGGGGAAGGATTTCTAATGGGTACAGAGTTTTTTTCTGGGGTGATGAAAATGTTCTAAAATTATTGTGCTGATGGTTACACAACTCTGTGAATAAATTATAATCCACTGAACTGTACACTTTAAATGGGTGATTATATGGTATATAAATTAAATCCCAATAAAGCTATTTTCAAAACGTTAACAAGAAAACTAAAATATACTAAGCAGTGAATGTCAGGCTTTAAAAAAAATCAATTTTAAGTTTTACTTGTAATCTATTAACTATCAACACGAGGAAAAAATAAATAAGGACCACAGCAATTCTGCATTTAGAGAGTTCACAGGTTTTTGCTTTGCTACTTGCCACTCTGTACTGAGATTGGGGTTTTTTTTCAGAAGGTATTGGTTCTCCATTGAGAAAATGATGTGCATGTTATGACAAAACTTAGATGTGAATAATCCTGTGGCTTTGGGGCTATTGTAGGCAAATTTGGGGCCACACAAGACAATGACACTAATAATCATACAAACAGTTTTAGAGATTGACAAAGCATCATTATATGTGGTCCTCTCTAGCCACTACAACAAGGGCAGTAGATCTATTTCACAGATGTGGCAACAGTCCTGTCTATTTAAAAGCTTGTTCAAGACCAGAAATTGGCAGCACCAAACCTGATGCCAGGCCTTCTGATCACGAGTCCAGCACTCTTTCTCCTGTGCCGTCCCCAAAAAGTTCTTTTTGCATCACATCCTATGTGCATTTAAGTTAGGGAAATTCAGCTATCAATGCTCAGGAAAGTAATGAGAGAGGTAAATTGCAATTTACACAGGCAAAGAGCTCAGATGACTCCATTCACCTCTTCACACAGTGACCACAGGCCTTGGAGTGAGCCCAGGACAGAGGTCACAGGTCTGCTGTCCTTCAGCTGGTCTCTGCTACAGGCTACTCAGGATGTAAGTGTCCAGCCTGGGTATCAGACGAGATGTCTTATGGTTATGACCTCTCTCTCTCTCTCTCTTCCTCTCTCTTTCCTCTCTCTCTCTCTCTCTCTTCCTCTCTCTCTTTCCTCTCTCTCTCTGTCTCTCCTTTACAACAAACATTCTATTTTGGCATATGTACTTTTTTTCTATCAGGTACATTACTACATGCATTAAACATTTTTCCTGGGGTTGTAGACATGAAACATCGAATATTGTACTTTATGGGTCACTTAAGGAATTCCCAAATGTTATTCGGACTCTACGAAATTTTTGTTTTCTGAGCTGACTCTAGAACCCAACCCAGCAGTAAAATGAGACACACCTGGACTGTAGGTCTCCAGGTGCCACTTTGTGCTTCGATGGCCCAGAGCTATTTTGATTTTTATGGTCTAGGCTTTTCTAGATAAACCAGCAAGGTGGCTTAGATCTTGATGGACCTTGACTCAAGCCCTTATAAACACAAGGAGACAAACATCAGAAATACCACATTTTTCCCTCTCCTACCTCCTCTACTTGTAGTGTTTCTTTTTCAATTTTTTCAAGTAGCTCTTTTCTCAGCAAGATCTCCTTGTCCAGATTGATGTATATTTCCATTGCCTTGTGAAGCTTGCTCTGAAATATAATAACACAGCAAGTCTTGAGCTAAGATGACCTCTCAGAACCGCAGGAAGGGGAGACAGCTCTTTGTTAACGAAGAGAAAAGCAGGACCATCCAGAAAGTCCAAATTGCCTTTCTCACGGTTGCCCAGATTTTCCAAATCCTGATGTCTGAGAACTGGTGGGGGAGGAGAGGACCTTGGAGTCTTGTCCTCAGCTGGAGAGGCAAAGAAGTCAGGCACACAGGGACCTAAATCCTGCCCCACTACTCACTAAGGAGATCTTTGGGGAGGTCCCAGAACCTCTCTAAACTTGGGTCCAGTCACCATGTAGGGTTGTGGAGAGGCTTACAGGAGACAGCCTGGTAGAGTGCTGAGCACAGTGCCTGGCACATGGAGAACATTTGACAAACAGCTGCCAAGACTATCTCATGTGGATGGAGAGTGGGGAATACTCCTTATGAGGTGGGCGCTACTGCTATCTCCATTTATAGGTGAGAGAACTGACCTTTAGGGAGGTAAAACCATTTCCCCAAGGTCACAGAGACCAGGGGGAGCCAGGAATTGAGCCATGCAGTGAGATTCCACAGCCCACAGGCTCCACCACCATCTCATCGCCTAACGAGGCCGGGCTTGCTAGTTTTAGAGGAGTCCTGCGGGAGCACAGCCTTGCAGATTCCCACTGCATCATCTGCCCTTCACCGGCTCCTACAGGCCCCACCCCTACTTCTTAGATTGGCCCCCTTTTGACCACTGTCTCTCAGTGGGGAAGAGTCAGCCAGAGGAGCTGGGATATGCTTTGCTGGGCAGAGGAGTGGGCCAAGGGAAAGACGCAGTGATTTGGGGAGCTCGCTCAACAAACCCTGAAAACCCACCTACCAGGCGCCAGTCCCTGCACCAAGAACTGGCCAGCAAAGCAAACTAGGCTCTGCCACCAGAAGGCTGGCTCACAGCCCGGGCAGTAGGGGAGAGGCAGTAAAATAATTTCAAGAAGAAATGTAAGACTGCAATTGTGCCAAGCTGTGAGAATGCTAGGACAGAGGTTGGAGAAGGTTTTCCTGAAAAAAAAATAATAATAAAATATATATATATATGCTGGAAAGAGAGCTGAAAGGTTGAGTCAGTATGTCTAGGTGAAGAGGGAAGAGAACATTCCAAGCTAAGGAAAGAACTGAGGAGAGGAGGATAATAGAAGCTGGGAGAGTGGGTAGAGAGCAGCAGGGCCACAGTCAAAGTGAAGGCAGGAGGAGGGGGCAAGGGCGTTGCCCCGGGGTGTCAAAACAGAGGAGCCTAGAACCACCTGCCCGGGGGACCTTCTGGCACCCAGGGGCCATTCTCTTCCCCACTCCTATTTTCAGGCCTCACTTCTTTAAGGGTCATTTCCTGTTCCATGTCCTGCATGAAAATTGCTCTGCTAAGGAAAGCAAAAGTGAATGAGACCACACTGATGGGGTCAGATGTGGGGCCAGGGAGATGCGGCAGGACTTTGCTGCAAATCCAGCAATTCAGGTGGGAGGAAAGAGAGCAGAAGGAAGACAAGCAGTCACCAACTTAGAGTGGCAGGGCAGGAAGGAATGGAGGTACAAGAGCAGCAGCGAGGCCATCACTGGCTCTGCCGGGGCAGGTCTCCACAAAGGCTGATGAGAGCGAAATTGGTGACGCTGAGTCAAAATGTGCGTCCCTTGAGGAGGCACTTCTGTAAAGGACTGCATTCACTTTCTATCGCTACATAACAAATTACCACAGACTTTTGTGGCTTAGAGCCACACCCATTTATTATCTCACAGCTTCCATAGGCCGGAAGTCTGCGCACAGTGTGGCTGGATTCTCCCCCATGGTCGCATCTGTCTGAAATCAAGGTGTCCGCCAGGGCTGTGGTTCTTGTCAAGGGCTCAGGGTCCTTTTCCAAGCTCACTTATTGTTGGCAGAAGGCACTTCCTTGGAGCTGTAGGACCAAGGCCCTTGTTTTCTTTTGGGCTGTCAGCAGGAGGTCGCTCTCAGCTCCCAGAGGGCCCTCTTGAATCCCTTCCATGTGGCCCCTCTGTCTTCAAGCCCACAATGGAGAAGACCTCCTCCAGCCATTTCTCCTCATGCTTCACATCTATGACTTCCTCTTCCAGAGAAACTCTGTTCTTTCAAAGGACTCGTGTGATTAGGTCAGGCCCAAGTGGGTGATCTACCTGTCTTTAATCAACTGTGCCATACAGTATAACCAAATCATAGAACAGAACTTAACCGAACCCATCACATTCACAGTTCTGGCCAGAGATTATACAGGGTGTAGACACCAAGGGCCAGGGAGTCTTGGGGACATCTTAGAATTCTACCTACAAGGCCCCAGATCACTAGTTTACAGGCAGTCTGGAGTGACTCATCACAGCTGTAGTCACATGCTTACATTTTACCAGACTCCACCAGGCAGGGCTTGAGGGCATAAACTCAGAGAAAAAGCTTCCACCTTGACTCAGGCTCACACATGAAACTCACAGAAGACAAGAGCCCATCTCTGCCTGGTGCTGTCTAAATGCTGTACCCTGAGCACTCAGCCCGGTGGCTACCCTCGGGGAGGTATTGGTACTTTTGGTATAGAGGAAAATTATTCTGCATGTCTTTAACAAGGTTTCACACTTCGGTGTTTGATATTTATTTCTTTATTTTCATTTTCTGATAGCTGCGAAAATGAATGTTTAATATTTATATCAAAGTGGCCCCTCCTGTCACCCTCCCACCCCTACCAAATACACACCTGTTCTGCAACACCTGTTCATTCAACAATATTGGCTAAGCACCTGCTTTGGCCAGGCACTGTCCTTGATGCTGGGGACACAACACATACTAGACAGAGCACCATCCTGGTGACACAAAACTTGCCTCCAAGAGGTGAAGAATCTTGCCCAGATGAAGCACCTCCCGCAGCAGAGCCCCCATTCAAGCACAGGCAAGGTCTGACTCCACAACTCAGTTGTTCTGCCTCCATTTCCCCCAGGAATGGCTCTCACTCTGCCCACTATGGCCTGTGCTGCTGATCTTGGATACTGCAAGCAATCTGCACTGTGTGTTTAGACCCATCCTAAAGAGTTCAGGCCCTGCAACCTGGCAGTTTGATTTTAAAAATCAGTAGCTCCATTTCCAAAACCCTTGGCTTTTCCCCCACAAGACCAGGCAGGCCCTGTGCTGCTTAATTGATTCCACAGGATAAGATCGAGGTCCAATGTGATCCAAGTACAACCTACTCTCCAGGCAATGAGGGCCTGGGAGTCACAGGAATTGGCTTCCTCTATAAATAACAGTGATCAGATAAGCTAAAAACTGATGAGAGAAGCTAAAAGTAGAGGATCTGTTGGATGTTTATGACACATAAATTTCAGAATGCCAGCACATTGTTTTCTACACACTTTATGCTGGAAAAGGCAGTTGAGTGGGATACACACTGAGTTAGGTGGGATGCATACTGGACTGGGAGTCCCAGCTCTGTCAGTAAGTTGTTGCTTGAATTTGGCCAATACTCTGCATCTTTTTTTTTTTTTTTTAAGACAGAGTCTTGTTCTGTTGCCCAGGCTGGAGTTCAATGGCATGATCTCAGCTCACTGCAACCTCTGCCCCCGGGGGTTCAAGCAATCCTTATGCTTCAGCCTCCCAAGTAGCTGAGATTACAGGTGTGCACCACCAAGCCCAGATAATTTTTTGCATTTCTAGTAGAGATGGGGTTTTGCCATGTTGGCCAGGCTGGTCTTGAACTCCTGGCCTCAGGTGATGTGCCTGCCTAGGCCTCCCAAAGTGCTGGGATTGCAAGTGTGAGCCACTGCGCCCTGTCTACTCTGCATCTTTGACCCTCGGTTTTTTCATTTGTAAAAGGAAAATGTTGAACAAACATAAACCTGGTCTAAAGACATTCATATTCACATTTTTAAACTGTGTGGGCTAAACAAAGCCCACCTGCGAACTACTTAGCCCACAGCCACCATTGCAACCTGGGCACTTTGCGTGGGGTCAGCAAAACTTTTCTGTAAAGGACCAGATAGTAAATATTTTAGGTTTTGCAAGCCCAGAAGCAAAATTGTGGGTATTGTGTACTTATATTAACAAGAGAAAAAAAATCCTACCAATATTTTATCGATTCAATTCAAATATAATAACTGAGTACAATACTACAGAATATAGGTCTACTAATGAAAGAAATGGAATTTCTGGGGAAGAAACCAATTTTGCTTCACTTGGTTTCAAGTTAGTGTTTTCTATAATCGAATTGGTTATAAAGGTTCTTCTGTAATATCATTCTTAGCTCACAGGGCAGTGGGTGGGGACACACTGGCCTGCAGTTGCTGAATACTGCATTAGATGGTCTCTAGCAGGGTGACCAGATGGCCTAGTCTGCTGGGGCCAGGCCCTTTGTGTGCCTATAGTCTCTGCTTAATTATTAATAGTGCCTCTTTTCCCTCCCAAAAGGGTTGTGTTTGGATGATAAATTATTTAGTAGTTTTCTGATTTATAGCGAAGACTGCTTTCCTTTGCAATGTTTTAAGCAGGAAAGTGCTTATAATGTGCTCAAATTAAACAAGGCTCTAAATGTGGTTAGTTCTCAAAACTTGCCATGCATAAAAATCACTTGGGGAATTAACAACAATAAAAAACAAAACAAAATAAATAAGAGGCATGGCCCTCACCTCCTAATTCAATTAGTCAGGGTGGGACTAGGCATCTATCTATCTATCTATCTATCTATCTATCTATCTATCTATCCACCTATCATCTATCTATATGTTTGTTTGTTTTTTAAAGAAAAACTCTGGTTCTCATGTACAGTCAGGGTCGTGGGAGCATTCAGGGAATTTTAGGACACATGGCTTGACAGCGAGGGGGCATCTAAGCGCTGTGTGAAACTGGAATGCACAAGAGCCTCCCTGTGGCTAGAAAGGTGAGTGTGGAAAGCCTTGGGGGAGCCCTAGGCATCAGGGATGGCCTTACTTTGTAGGCATTGAGAACCTGCAGAGTGTTTCCAGATGACAGCTTTAGCTGGGTCAGTTCTTGATTCCTTGCTTCAATTGTCTCGAGAAATTGAGCGTTCTCTATCTTCAAATGCTGAAAATCAACATCATGAAGGGCCTCACCCACCTCTTCCTTCTACAGCTCAGAAAGATGAAAGAAAAGATGATACATCAGTTGTGATTCTGATTGTATGGCTCACATCTTGCAACTCCTGACAAGACTTTGGAGGTCAGTCATCATTCAGTCATTCAACAAACACATATTGGGCATCTGTTTGGTCCCAGGCGTGGTGTTAGGCACTGGGTATAGAGATTTAAGTAAATACAATGTTCCCTGGCCCCAGGCAGTGCATATGAGGGTTTACCAACAAACCATTGACTCAACATGTGGTGCAGTGGGATGTGTTGTTCGGGGGGCATGTGGGGGAGTGGGGGCAGAGGGCACACAGAAGTCCCTAAGCCAGGCCAGGGGAGGAAGAAAGACCGAGTCACACACAGAGGGCATCCCACAGTGGGTGGTGCCTAAACAGGGCCATGAAGGTTGAGCAAGAATCAGGCCATTTAAAAGTTGTTTTTAACATGAAAAACCTAGGACAAGCAGCCCACAGATTTCTCCCTCCTTTGATCATCTGATATTTCTGCACTGCAGCGCATGAGTGCACAAGGTTCCCTCCCGGACCTGGGCCACCTTACCAGCCCTGCTAGCTCTATGCCATTTTATATCTGTGGTAGAAAACAGCCCAACTTGGGAACTGCTGTTCCTCACTCCCACGCCTCACTCATGCTGTCTGTCCTATCTCCTGGAATTCATCTTCTTCTCCTTCTCAAAACAACGCAACTTCCTTAAGCCCCAATACAACCATTCCTCCAGCTCCAATGCTCCCAACCTGTTTTCCACACCAGAGGGTGATCCCTCTCTCTGCTGAGCCCCTGGAAGCTTTAGCTCTGTGGTCCTTGGTATGTAGCTTCTGTATACACACCTTTTCTCATGACACTGCTGCCCACTAGTCTATGAGCTCGCAAGGGCAGGGCCCATGTCTGTGTTATCTCTGTGTAACAGCAGCATTATGGTTAAAGATCATCCATCTACTCCTCATCTCCAGCTTAAAGCCCCTCTTCAAGATGACCATGCTTGCATGAACCTCCAACTACCAGGAACTGACGATCTGCAGACAGCTCCACTGGGACCACTCACTGCAGAATTTTTTCTTGCACTGAACTCAAATCTCCTTCCCTGACACCTCCATCCACAGCCCCAGCTCTGCTCTCCCTTCCTGCCGCAGCCCTGAGCACTTGGAGACAGTGGCTGTGGCCCTCCTAGGCCCTCTCTCCTTGGGCACATGAGTCCCAGGCTCTTGGATATGGTTTCTATTCCTGACATCTGGCTTGCTCTCCGATGTGAACTCTAGTTTACCAATTCTTTCAAGGGTGGGGCTCACCCTGTGACATGACACTCCAGGTAGGGGCCGCTCAGACAGAGTAGAGAAAGGCTACCCCTTCCTTGGTCTGGGCACTGTGTTTCTATGAATGCAGCCTATGCCACAGCATCACCACCACCTGAGCTGACTTTATCAGGTACTCTACGGCTAAGCCATCCTGTACCTGAGCAGATATTTTGGGGGATCAAAAGTGCAGGGTGTTACACTTGTCCTTCATCACTTCATGCTGTTAAATCTGTCCCAGCTTGCTGAGGTCTTTCTGGATCCCAAGTCACTCAAGCAATAGTCCCCCAACATGTTAATTCTCCTGCCCAGTTTTGTGTCCTTGTCAGTAGCCCCCTTTGATGAGCATGCCACCAGTGCCCAAATTCAAGTTAATAATAAAAATATTGAGCTAGGAAAGGATGGAACCATGTTTGCCTTACTGCCTTCCATCAGGAGCCATTAGGGTCAGCTGGTGGCGATGCTAGACACACCAAAGCACATATAACTGTGCCACCAGGCCGTATTCCCAGAAAGGGCCAACAAGTATGTCTTGAGGGTCTTTTACATTCACGCCAACTCTGTCTACAGAAAACCTCTGATTTGCCTGCACAGTCATCATATGCATTTCCTATTGCTGCTGTAAAAAATCACCACAAACCTGGTGGCTTTAATAAAAATTTATCCTTACAGTTCTGGAGGTCAGGAGTCTGAAATGGGTTGGGAGGCTCAAATCAGGATCTCAGCAGGGCTGCATTGCTTCCCAAGGATCTAGGGGAGAATCTGTTTCCTTGTCATTTCCAGCTTCTAGAGGCTGTCTGCAGTCCTTGATTTCTGGCCCCTTCTCCCTATCATGAAAGCTCATCACTCTGATCTCTGCTTCTGTTATCATAGCTTTTCCCACCCTCCTGCTTCCCACTGATAAGGAGGAAGATTATATAGGGCCCACCCAGGTAATTCAAGACCATCTCCCCATCTCAGGATCCTAAATTAATCACATCTGCAAAATCCTTTTTGCCATGTAAGTTAATGTGTTCACAGGTTCCAGGGATTAGGATATGGACATTTTGGGGTGGGGATGGGAATCTTATTCAGCCTACCACGGTAACCTTAAAATGAAACAGAGAGAGAGAAAGGACCACATACCTGCCTCAACTGTAAAAGCATTTTTTTCCTCTGAACTTTGAGAGAAACATTTTTCAAACGTAATTTCTCCTTCATATTATCCTAAAACATAAAGGCATATTTTAAAGCATTTAATCCATTTCTCTCCTTTTTCGCATTGGTTTGAAAAGTGGATGGTTCTGGGGCTGCAAACCAAACCTTGAGCCCTAACATTCTGTCACTTATTTTAGGTCCTTTTACTTCTACTCTAGCTGGGGCTGGTATGACATTTCATGACCAAGAAGCAGAGGACACTGGTTTTGCACCAAGCAAATTTTATATTGCTTTCAAATTCAAGATTATTTGGGTGTATGCTACTGTAGGGGCCTTTCATGACAAAATGATCTTATGATTTTTTGGTCTTGTATTCCCACGGTAGTTTACATAATTTTTATTACTCTTAACATGTTAGGGTTAGTAACCCTACCTTGTCTCCAGAATCTAAAGCTTGACATGTTGTAAAATCTCTGGAAATGAGGGTTACCCCCCAAATTATCCTTTTTTCTCATAACAGCCCAAGGTCCATCTCCTGATAACAAAGGATCTCAAAGGGCTTGAGACTCACCCTGTAATCCCAGCACTTTGGGAGGCCAAGGCAGGTGGACTGCTGGAGCCCAAGAGTTCAAGACCCGCCTGGGCAACACAGTGAGATCTCATCTTTATAACAATTTTTTTAAAGGTTTTTTTAAAATTTTGAAAAAGATATTTACCTGTCCTACTCCACAGTCACCTCTCTAGACAGGCTGGACCAGACCAGTCTCATACCTTTCTCAAGAAAATATATCAGATCTTGAAACAAATAACAAAACAAAAAACAGAAATCAATCTGAGGTACTGTTAATATACCTCCTGCCTGGCTGGTGTTAGCCTTGATAAACACGCATTTATTTTTTTTTTTTTCTGAGATGGAGTCTTGCTCCGTTGCCCAGGCTGGAATGCAGTGGCATGATCTCGGCTCACCGCAACCTCTGCCTCCCAGGTTCAAGCAATTCTCCTGCCTCAGCCTCCCGAGCAGCTGGGATTACAGGCACAAACACCTCGCCCAGCTAATTTTTGTATTTTTAGTAGAGATGGGGTTTCACCATGTTGGCCAGGCTGGTCCTCCAGCTCAGATGATCCGCCCGCCTCAGCCTCCCAAAGTGCTGGGATTACAGGCGTGAGCCACTGCACCCAGCCATAAACATACATTTTAAAACATGCATATACACATACACTTTCAGGGATGCAAAGAAAATCCGCATATGTGGGCAACATTTATGGTGGACCAAAGGGAGCTAGGCTGCTTCACATGGATGATTTCCATAACATCCCTGTAGGAATGTTTTTTCCCTTTCTAAGCTCTGTCTGCAAACTCACCCTCCGGCGGTTCATGTCCTCAATGTATTTCATCACTTTCTGAGTGGCCAAAATACTCCCTTTCTTCTTGGATATGGCTTTTAGAATATCTTTTTCAAACTCATGCACTGCTCTCGAAACTTCACTCCATCGAATTTCAGCCTCCTCAATGATCGCCTTGGGGAGTCAGCACAAAGAGAGAAGAATGTTTCCAGCAATCTTCAAGGATGTGTCCTCTAAGAAAACCTAAGTTCCCAGGCCTCTTTGTGTCCCAAAATATTATGTTTCTTCTTAGTCTTAGGAACATATCCTTAAGATACAAACTTGACCATATCAATGTTATTAGTTAAAAGCATTCTTCAAAAAAATAGAATCCATAAAAAGAGAGCAAACAAAAACAGGTGTCAGGTATCTTTTTTTTTTTTTTTTTTTTGAGACAGAGTCTCGCTCTATTGCCCAGGCTGGAGTGCAGTGACACAATCTCAGCTCACTGCAACCTCCGCCTCCTGGGTTCAAGCAATTCTCCTGCCTCGGCCTCCTGAGTAGCTGGGACTACAGGCACCCACCACCACGCCTGGCTAATTTATGTATTTTTAGTAGAGAAGGGGTTTCACCAAGTTGGCCCAGCTTGGTCTTGACCTGACCTCAGGTGATCCGCCCACCTCGGCCTCCCAAAGTGCTGGGACTACAGGCATGAGCCACCGTGCCTGGCCAAGGTATCTATCTAAATATGTATTTCCATATTTGAAATTATTTATCCATTAAAAATATCTGGAAGGATATACATCAAAACATGAACGACAGTTACATCTAGAGAGATGGATTAGTGGGGAAATAAAGAGGCACTCTTATCATATTTCTGTTATTTAAAAAAAAAAAGACGTTATATTTCCAAGCCTGAGTATTGGGGGGAAAAATGGAAAAAAAAATAAAGAAGACATCATAAAGTCAGGTACGGTGCCTGTAGTCCCAGCTGCTCAGGAGGCTGAGGCAAGAGGATTGCTGGAGGCCAGAAGTTCGAGGCTGTAGTGTGCTATGATTGCGACCGCGAATAGCCACTGCACTCCAGCCTGAGCAATGCAGTGAGGCCCCATCTCTTAAAAATAAAAAAAAAAGATGTTATAAAATGAATATATGTATTGACATAAAGAGAGGTTAAGTGAAAAATACAGTTTACAAAATAACATGATACTATTTTTTAGAAGAAATTCATATATGCATAGAAAATTATCTAAACTGTAGGAGGTAAATGGAAAGTCAACAGAAATTACCTCTGAGTAGTAAATTGTGAATGTTTTCAAATGTTCTTTTAGCTTAACTGTATTTTTCAACATTCTACAACATAGATTGCCTAGAAATAAGAACACGCACAGACATACATATTACTATAAAAAATAAAATGGAATGGTATCTGTAGCCAGACTGCAAATCATCCTAGTTCAGACTTTTTTTCTGGACACCAAGAAGCAAAAGCATTTTCACTGGCTGGCCTCAGGCTCCAGCCTCTTCCCAGCCCCATCATCTCCACATGGTAGAACATCAATCCACCTGAAACGCTGCTTTCAACACGTTGCTCTCCTACTCAAGTATCCTCAGTGGGGTCCAGCTTTCCAAGACATCAAAGATAAACTGCTTGGCATGGCTGTCAAGAAATCATTGCCTTACTCAACCTGACTTCCTAAAGTAGCCTCTTCTCTAATCACACTGGCCTCCTCAATGTCATGAGCTCACCAAACTTGTGCCCACCTCCACTGCCTTGCCCATGTCATTCTCCTTACCTGGGGTGCCCTTCTTTCCCTGTGCCTTAAACAGATACCATCATTCTTCAAGATCATGCCAAGTCCCTTTTAAGCCCTACCTCCTCAACAAATTCTTTTTGACCACTCTAGCCCATACTGATCTCTGATCTCCGCACTTGATGCTTACATTGCACAACCTAGCGCGTCAGGATAATGCTACCACATCCCAAGCTCCTTTAACTTGCTAGAATTCAACAATGTATGTTTGGAAAGAGAGAGAGGAGGGGTGGGAGAGCAGGATCAGTTGATGTGATACAGATGGTTGCATTGATGGGAGACATGAGTCTACTGACTGGTCCCTCTTGAGACGAGTGTGATTCTGTGAATGCCCACATTTAGAAACAGAAAAATGGAAAACTTTAGAAATAGAACAGAAGTATCTACTTTTCATACAACATGGCTCTCAAATGCAAGCCAACAATGTCATCCTGTGGGCAACCGAATTAACAGTGATGTTTCTTCTCTGGAGGAAACTGACTGTATTGGACTTTCTAAGAGACACTACTATATTGGTCTGTAACAGTGCATGAACCATGGGCACGTGTGCCGTATAGAAATGCTGACCTAGGGGCTGGGCGCGATGGCTCATGCCTGTAATCCCAGCACTTTGGGAGACCGAGGTGGGTGGATCACGAGGTCAGGAGATCGAGACCATCCTGGCTAACATGGTGAAACCCCGTCTCTACTAAAAATACAAAAAAAATTAGCTGGGTGTAGCAGTAGGAGCCTGTAGTCCCAGCTACTCGGGAGGCTGAGGCAGGAGAATGGTGTGAACCTGGGAGGTGGAGCTGGGATCGCACCACTGCACTCCAGCCTGGGCAACTGAGCAAGACTCCGTCTCAAAAAAAAAAAAAAAAAAAAAAAAGAAATGCTGACCTAGGGACTTTTCACTCAATTCATTGACTGTGATGGTTAATATTAGGTGTCAACTTGACTGGATTCAGGGATGCCTAGATGGCTGGTAAAGTATTGTTTCTGGGTGTGTCTATGAGGGTGTTGCCAGAAGAGACTGATATTTGAGTTGGTGGACAGGGAGGGGAAGATCCACCCTCAATGTGGGTGGGCACCATCCAACTGGCTGCCAGAGCAGCTAGAGAAAAGCAGGTGGAAGAAGGTGGACAAGCTTGTGTACTGAATCTTCTGGCTCTCCCTCTTCTTCCCATGCCCAACAATTGCTTCTGCTCCTCCTGCACTCGGACATCAGACTCCAGGTTCTTTGCCTTTAGACCCTCGGACTTGTACCAGCGGCTTCCTGGGTGGGGGCTCTAGGGCCTTCAGCCATGGACTGAAGGCTGCACCGTTGGCTTCCCTGGTTTTGAAGCTTTCAGACTTGGACTGAGCCACTATCGGCTTCTCTCTTTTCCCAGCCTGCAGACAGCCGATCGATTGTGTGGGACTTTGCCTTGTAATCACGTGAGCCAGTTCTCCCTAATTAACTCCCTTTCATATATACATGTATGCTCTTGGTTCTGTCCCTCTCAAGAACCTTAATACACTGACTTGAACCTCAAACCCCTTGTATTATTAAGAAATTATTGCAGGCATGGCGCAGTGGCTCATGCCTGTAATCCCAGCACTTTGGGAGGCCAAGGCAGGCGGATCATGAGGTCAGGAGATCAAGACCATCAGCTAATACAGTGAAAACCTCGTCTCTACTAAAAATACAAAAAAATTAGCCAGGTGTGGTGGCGGGCCCCTGTAGTCCCAGCTACTCGGGAGGCTGAGGCACGAGAATGGCATGAACCTGGGAGGCGGAGCTTGCAGTGAGCTGAGATCATGCCACTGCACTCCAGCCCGGGCAACAGAGCGAGACTCCATCTCAAAAACAAAAAAAAGAAATTACTGTAAAATTTTAAGAGCATTTAGGGTTATCATGGTTATGTCCTCTAAAAGAATTCATATATTAAAGATATATACTGAAATACATACAGAGATTCACTAGGATTCACTTGCTAGTAACCCAGCCAGATGAAGGGAAAATTGATCAACCAAAAGAGGCCATATGTTGATGATCATTGCACCCAGGTGTTGAATACACAGGGCTTTGTTGTGCTAGCCTCTCTACATTCGTGTATTTTTGAAATTTCCCATTAAAAAAAGTTCAAAAATGTGTTGTCCCCACAAGCAGGTGGTAAGTTCCTTGAAGATAGGCCCTGGATTCGCCTCATCCTACTTGTGTTTCTTCCAAAGCCCCAACAATCACATGAACCCATTCTAGATACCTCTCAATGGGGCAGAGGTGGGGAGCCTGGGCAGGACAGGCTGCGCTGGGAGGAAGCTGTACCTCATGATGCTGCAGGTCGCGTTCCGCATTTGCCCTCATGTGCCATAAGTCATCCTTCATGTCTTCCACCTCCTTTCGTACAAGCTCAAGTTTTTGGTCGGCAGTCAGGCCTACCCCACGGTCCATGCCTGTCCGGGATTTGGATCTACGCCTGCCTCGAAACTGCAACCCAAGAGAAACAAAGCCATTGTCAAAGAGGAATTGGTAATGAACCAGCCCAAGATAGGCATCAGAATGATCCTCTGACCTGCTAGAAGTTCCCCAGAGTGACAGCCAGGGAGAACAAATTCATGGTAAAAGGATGCTGGATATTAGGCCTGAGCTGACATTTATTTCTCAAGTCAACCTAAGCCCCTGCACTAAATACTTCAAAGGCCTATGTTTGACAATGAAGTGAAAATAAATACGGGTAAACGTCTTGAGGGTGGAAAGGCTGTGAACATGCTATAGACTAGCATTCAAGTCAAAGACAGGGGACAGCTGAGAGGTACTTCCTGAGCTGAACACAGGAAAGAAACTGCATCCGTGGGGGACTGTGTTCAGCAAAACAGACAAACAAACATCTTGGACTTTCTATGCATTTAAGGCAAAGGTCAGAAGTGGGTGGTCCAGGGTACATATGGGTTTGCTTGGCCCTCAAAGGATAAGCCTACACAGATAACCCCTTTGAGACAAGGCCCTGTGCTAGGCCCACTTTCCTCATTTAGGTGGCTGGCTGGGCCTTGTTAACAGTTGAGTCCCTCAACTTAAATGAATTCTTTTTTTTTTTTTTTTTAATTTTTTTGAGACAGAGTTTTTCTCTGTTGCCCAGGCTGGAGTGTAGCAGTGTGATCATAGCTCACTGCAGCCTCAAACTCCTGGGCTCAAGCAATCCTCCCACCTCAGCCTCCCAAGTAGCTAAAACTACAGGTGCATGTCACCACATCTGGCTAATTTAAGAATTTTCTTTTGTAAAGATGGGGTCTTGCAATATTGCCCAGGCAAGTCTCGAACTCCTGGTCTCATGTGATCCTCCCACCTTAGCCTCCCAAAGCACTGGGACAGGCCTGAGCCACTGCACCTAGCCAAAGGGAATTCTTTCAAGTAAACTAAGATATGCTTGGAGAGTCAATCCACTATTAACTGAACCCAATTTCTTTCACAGTCACTTGAAAGAGAAACCCTAGAGGGCAAAGAAAAATCAAAAGTAAAACAGGGAGAAGGTCCCATGGTCAATTGGCTACAGAGGGTGCACCAAAGGCAGATATACAAATACCACTTGCATTTAAGGTGACAAACAATAAAAGAATGATCTAGATCTCCATTGTGTACCTGTGCATAATCTGCTGCTGCTATCTTAATTTCTGATAATCGTGGAGGTCGCTGATCCCTGGGCTCCAGTTTAGCGTAATATTTCTCAAACATCTCAGTCTCAGTTTTGAGAGCAGAGTTTACATAGCTGCAAGACAGGGTACCTGAGTAAGTTCTAGTAATAAGAGTTTAAACCTCAAATAACTAGTGTTTAATAACTAGTGGACCTGCAAGACCCCTTAGCCTCTTGGTGCCTTAGCTTCCTCACCTATAAAATGGGTATAAGAATAGCACTTAACTTTTAGGGTTCCAATAAGGAAGACAAAGCCTCTGGCACAGTGTCTGACACATAGTAAGTGCTATATATTTGATATTTTTATTAATATGTTTAATGAGCCACAAAATTCACAACACTAGTATTACATTGAAAATTCTCATAGGTTTCAAGTATCATTGAACCCATGTGGGAGATTATTTCTGAATTACTATATATTATATATATATTTTTTTTTTTATTTGTTTAAGAGACAGGGTCTTACTCTGTTGCACTCACTGTAACCTTGAACTCCTGGGATCAAGCAATCCTCCTGCCTCAGCCTCCCGAGTAGCTAGGACTGCAGGTGCACAACGCCATGCCTGGCTAATTTAAAATTTTTTTTGTAGAGGTGGTATCTTGCTATGTTGTCAAGGCTGGCCATGAACTCCTGGCCTAAAGTGATCCTCCCACCTTGGTTTCCCAAAGTGCTGAAATTACAGGCAATAATAGCCACTGTGCCCAACCTGAATTACTATATTCTTGAAGTTAAACACACCCACAATCTTCAGATGTTTCCTTTGGTTTATGTTTTTCAGTTCTTTTATTTCCAGTACCCAATAGATGAAAAGTATCAACTGGAAGTTTATCATAAACTCTGGAAAACTCTGAACAGAGGAAGAGATAACATACCTAGTTTATCCTGTATATGCCAAGGTTATAACCTTTTTAACTTAACTTCTCATATGTGTGTATGTGTGTGTGTGTTACACACACATATGTATGTATATGTATATGAGAGAGAGAACAACTTTGATGTTTTCATGTGTTATTAATCTATTAGTTTGGTACAAAAGGAATTGCAGTTTTTGCTATTACTTTTAATAATTCCTGTTTGGCTGAATTTTAAGACTAGTGGGGCCAGGTGTGGTGGCTCACGCCTGTAATCCCAGCACTTTGGGAAGCCGAGGCAGGTGGATCACCTGAGGTCAGGTGTTCGAGACCAGCCTGATCAACATTGTGAAACCCCATCCCTACTAAAAGTACAAAAATTAGCTGGGTGTGGTGGCAGGCACCTGTAATCCCAGCTATTCAGGGGTCTGAGGCAAGAGAATCACTTGAACCCGGGAGGCGGAGGTTGCAGGGAGCCGAGATCATGCCATTGTACTTCAGCCTGGGCGACACTTCAGTGAGCGAGATTCCGTATCAAAAACAAAACAAAACAAACTAGTGGAAAAGGCTGAATGGAAAACACAATCTATCAAAGTAGCTTGCTTTTTCAGCATAGATCATGCTCCAGGTGTATGTAGTCTGTGGGGTCACACCTGAGTTTGAATCCCAGCACTACCACTGACTAACTGTGCGAACTTAGGGAAGTGACTTAACCTCTGTGTCTTTGTTTCCTTCCTGCAACTTCCTAGGGTTGCAGTATCATCATATAAGATCATATATGTAAATGCATGGTACATAGAAACACTAAAAAATGAGAGCTATTAGTAATAATACCTCAGTTCTGACCTAAAGCATTTGTAGATGTATAGAAAGAAGTAACATCTATTCAGCTGCTAGAGCTAGGATATTCTGTGCAAGACCAGTAAGTTGTACAACTAATCTTAACTACATCATGGAATCTTTATATCCAATTTACTTGCTATAGTAGTAGATATAAAGCAGACTGCAAAATAAAATAAAATAAATGCAGACTATCGGGCCATTCTTTACTGTCCATCTCCATGCTTATATCCAGGTTCAGGCACACATTGCCTCATACTGAAACCATCTCAATAGCTTGCTTTCTATTCTGCTGCCGTGTTAGTTTTATCATAGAATCTTTTTTTTTTTTTTTTTGAGACTTAGTCCCTCTCTGTTGCCCAGGCTGGGGTGCAGTGGCACAATCTCAGCTCACTGCAACCTCCGCCTCCCAAGTTCAAGTAATTCTCCTGCCTCAGCCTCCAGAGTAGATGGGATTACAGGCACGCGCCACCACGCCTGGCTAATTTTTGTATCTTTAGTAGATACGGGGTTTCACCATGTTGGCCAGGCTGGTCTCGATCTCCTGACCTCAAGTGATCCGCCCGCCTCGGCCTCCTAAAGTGCTGAGATTACAGGCGTGAGCCACCGCGCCCAGCCTTATCACAGAATCTTAGCATCAGAAAAGGACTTAGAAGTCACCTGGTCCAAATTGCCGCTGTAGAATTGTGGATGGGCTAAGCACACCGTCTGGCACGAGAGAGACTCATCCGGCCGAAACTGTCACTTCCCCAATTACCCTCTGGGCTTCCCACCACCGGCCCCATCCCCTCGCCCCACCACCCCGTTCTAGCTCCACCAACGGCTCGTTGGCTCAGTGGTGGTGGTGTAAAGAGTAAAGTCTCTTTACTCGCAGGAGTAAAGAGGCAAAGTCTCCCCAGTGCTCAGTGAGGGCTTGGATCTTCTCCATGCTGGTCCCCAGGTCCGAGGCCGCCCGGGGAGGAGGGCCCAGGAGGAAGAGGGGCGGCCCCCAGGCGCGGGCCGCGGTACCTGAGCTCCTCCACCAGCCCGCACAGCTGGATAACAGGCAGCTCCAGCTCCGACCCTTCACGGGAGTCGGAGAGGACGCTCTCGGACTCATCATCAGTCATCACTCTGCCGAAGCGGCCCCTGCCAATGCCGTGTGCCCAGGAGCTCCGGGTGCCGGCGGCCACGCGTCACTCCGGCTGCGACGCCGTGGCGCGTTGCCCGGGCGACCGGACGCGAGGAAAGGGGTGGGGATTCCGGTGGCCCCTCCCCGCGCTGCCCCGCCTGTCTCCATGAGGACCCAGCCAGGTTGCTGGCTTTGAGCGCACACCTAAGCGCGTTCAGTTTCACTTCTTTAACAGTAACTCTTAAATTGATAGCAATAATAGCAGCCGCTGTTTCTCAGCACTTACTGTGTCCTTGGCAGCGTGTTAAGCATAGTTATGAAAACCTTCGGCACAACCTTGTAATGGTATCTATCAATCTCTCCATTCTCCCAATAAGGAAACTGGGGCCCAGAAAATTAACACGATTTATCATAGTGTCCTTCTTCCCCTGTCCCACTGGGAGGCCCCTGCTCTGTTCACCACCTGGTGCTTCCTACATGCTAACAGCAGCTCCTCTCAGATATTAACATCCTGCATTTCTGGAAGGAAAAAACGTGGCTGATAAAAATGGGTATACCTTCAAGAGACATCCCTAAATAATTACTGAATATCTACTGTGTCCTCAGTATCCTAGGGGGAATGTCTGGAAAAGACCATTCTGATCCTCAAGGAGCTTCCAATTAAATGAGTGAAACTGCCTCTAAACAAGCCGCTGGAACCTGGGGTGCTGACAGCAACATCATGCGTCACACTGTGCATCGTAGTCATCTCCTTAAATCCTCAAAACAATCTGGTACAATTGGTATTATTGCCGTCATCTTACAGATCAGAAAACCAAGGAATGGAGTAGCTTAGATTCCATTCTACTCAAAAATGGAATCAAGCTCCGGTGGAACCCAAAGTCCGTGCTGTTAACTTCTATGCTGATGTGGGACATGGTAAGGATCAGGGAGGCAACACGGGAGCTCTCTCTCTGCTCCCCATCGGGATGAAAGAGGACAGAGGGCAGGACGGGGAGACTTCTCCTAGGGAGGGTGAGCTCTGGATGTGCTTAGAAAGCAAGCTGTGATAAAGTGCTTGGTGTGCGGGTCAGCCCCCTTCCTGCAAGGGACATGCATTAGCATTGACAGGCACTCCCTAGATCTGAGGGAGGGTTTTTGTTTTGCTGCTCAGGGTGCACAAGGTTGGGGCCAGAATAGAATCACTGGAGATGACAGCAGAGAGCTGGAGCCCTACCACCTTCTCTCTGGCGGTAGGCCTCTTTAGGTTCTAGGGACAATGCAGACCACATTTAGCAATACTTAATATGTCCATATACAAGGTGACACAAGTGGATGCTATCCCCAGGTGACATAAATAGATGCCAGCTCCAAGTGAACCCAGAGCAAGAACGGGCTCTGTAGCAAGTCGAGGCTATGATGCAAACAGCCCTGCCAACTGGGCTGTGTGATACAACAGACTCTATGACATTGGGGGTGTCAGTGGTGAAAAAAGATGCAGCAGGAATCTTAAAGCAAGACCCAGCAAGAGAATCACAACAAAGGACCCAGGATTCTGAAACAAGACCATGCAATCCACGGCAGAGAATTACGTGTCTTTTGAGAAACAACTCCTGGCCTGTTACTATACCCTGGTAGAGACAGAACACTGGATATATGGGGTACCAAGTGACCATGCATCCAGTCCTGCCCTCTACCAGCTGAGTTATTAAGTAGGACAGGCCCAGCCTCAGTCCATTGCAAATGGAAATGGTTAATCCAGGATTGGGCTCCAGCAGGACCAGAGAGCATGAGTAAGCTGCATGAGCAGGTAGCCCAGACCAACATGGCACCCACCACATTTGCACCAGGATCCCTCCTCCAGCTCAAATTTATGACTATATTTGCAGGGGCTTGGGGAGTTCATGACCACCTGGAAGAGAAGGCAAAGGCTTGAGCTCAGTTTACAGATGGGCTGGCTTGGAAGCCAAAAATGGACAGTGGCTGCATTACAACCACTTCACGAAAGGTAGTGAAAGACAGTATAGAGGGAAAGCTTCCCAGCTGGCAGAGGTGTAAGCGGTGGTGCGGCTGGTCATCTATTTTGTGTGGAGAGAGAAATGGTCCCAGGGGACACATCTAATTGGAAACTTTGTTTTTCTTTTTTTTTTTGGAAGGGGGAGTTTATTTTTACTTTTTTGAGACAGGATCACACTCTGCTGCCCAGGCTGGAGTGCAGTGCAGTGGCACAATCACATATCAATGCAGCCTTGAACTCCTGGGCTCAATCAATCCTCCCACCTCAGCTTCCGGAGTAGCTGGGACTACAGAGGCATGCCACCATGACTGGCTAATTTTTTTTTTCTTTCTCTCTCTGTTTTTTGTTTTGTTTCATTTTGTTTTTCTGTAGAAATGGGGGTCTCGCTATGTTGCCCATGTTAGTCTGGAACTCTACCCTTCAGCGATCCTCCTGCCTCAGCCTCTCAAAGTGTTGAGATCACAGGCATTAGCCACTGTACCTGGCCTAATTGGCGTCATGGACTCAAAGACTCCCGATCAGGCTGGCTGGAACTTTGTTAGCGCCGTGCTTTGATCTGGGATGCCTCCTCCCTGGCCCTCACTCCGTCCTCTCCCAGATGTCATCACAGTGGGAGGCTGTCCTTGTCTACTCCAGCTTCCTCTCCTTTGTCCATTACAGACGCTTTCCCCAAGAAAGAGATCTCTTCATGTCTAATTTTATCTTGGTTTGGAGGACTCAAACCAACAGAAAGAATAAATTTCAATCTTAAAGATATTATTCTAATTTGGTAACATATTACATGTATGAACTAAAATTTGCATTTGCTAACCAAAAATATTGTTTGGATCACCTTGCTGGTCAAGCTGCTTTACATGTTTTAAAAATTGTGGTTAAAAAATACATAACATGGCCGGGCACAGTGGCTCACGCCTCTAAATCCCAGCACTTTGGGAGGCTGAGGCAGGTGAAAAGAAAAAGAAAAAAATAATAATATAAAATTTACCACCTTTTTGTTTTTTTTGGATGGATTCTCACTCTTGTTGCCCAGGCTGGAGGGCAATGGCGTGATCTCCGCTCACTGCAACTTCCACCTCCTGGGTTCAAGCGATTCTCCTGCCCCAGCCTCCCGAGTAGCTGGGATTACAGGCACCTGCCACCATGCCTGGGTAATTTTTTGTATTTTTAGTAGAGACAGGGTTTCACCATGTTGGTCAGGCTGGTCTCAAACTCTTGACTTCATGATCCAGCCGCCTTGGCCTCCCAAAGTGCTGGGATTAGAGGCGTGAGCCGCCTCACCCGGCCTGTAAAATTTACCATCTTAACCACTTCTTTTTTTTTTTGAGATGGAGTCTCGCTCTGTCGCCCTGGCTAGAGTGCAGTGGTGCGATCTCGGCTCACTGCAAGCTCCCCTTTCCGGGTTCACGCCATTCTCCTTCCTCAGCCTCCCGAGTAGCTGGGACTACAGGCATTCGCCACCACGCCCAGATAATTTTTTGTATTTTTAGTAGAGACAGGGTTTCACCCTGTTAGCCAGGATGGTCCCGATCTCCTGACCTTGTGATCCACCCGCCTCGGCCTCCCAAAGTGCTGGGATTACAGTCGTGATTCACAGCGCCCAGCCCATCTTAACCACTTCTAAGTGTACAATATAGTAGTGTTAAGTATGTTCACAAGGTTGTGCAACCAATCCCCAGAACTTTTTTATCTTGCAAAATGGAAACTCTATATTCATTATAAAACTCTATACCTGCTTCCCCTTCCCTCCAGTCCCTGGCAACCACAGTTCTACTTTCTGTCTCTATGAATTTGACTACTCTAGGTACCTTACATTAGCAGGGTCATATACCATCGTCTTTTTGTGACTGGCTTATTTCACTTAGCATGTCTTTAAGGTTCATTTATATGGTAGCATGTGTCAGAATTTCCTTTCTTTCTAAGGCTTAATAATATTCTGTTGTATAGATATACCACATTTTGTTTATCCATTCATCCGTTGATGGACACTTGAATTGCTTCCATCACTGCCTTATTTATTTATTTATTTATTTATTTATTTATTTATTTATTTTGTGAGATGGAGTCTCACACTGTTGCTCAGGCTGGAATACAGTGGTGCCATCTCGGCTCACTGCAACCTCCACCTCCGGGGTTCACAGGCACATGCCACCACACTCAGCTAATTTTTGTATTTTTAGTAGAGATGGGGTTTCACCATGTTGGTCAGGCTGATCTCGAACTCCTGTCCTCGTGATCTGCCCGCACTGGCCTACCAAACTGCTGGGATTACAGGCGTGAGCCACCACACCTGGCCACTGCCTTAGCTTTTAAACACAAATTAAAATTCCAAAAAAGTCACACAGAATAACAAAACTGAAGTAACTCAAGTTCCATTTATTTGTCTTTGCAATCACTGTACTATCATCACTTATTTTGAACCCATTGTTCAAATGCAAGAATATATTGTACCACAGGAGCTGGAGATGAGAACTTTACCCAAAACAAGCCCAAACTTTTCCAAACCTATAGGAACTTGTACACAAAATAAATAAGTGTAACTGAGTCTGTGAGTTTCAGGGGATGATCGTATAGCAAGGAGTTCTCTGAACCGAAATATGCCGATTTGAAGCCAAAATGTGTATCATAAAAGCTCAACATTAACTGTAGCAGTTATTTAGGACTTAGACCCACACATGAATTTTGGCGGGAGGAGAATTTTGTTGCTGTCATTGTTTAGAATTGCCAGCACCTAGTAATAACAGTCTTTAAAACAGCAACTTTTGGTTGATTTTATTATTGTTTTAAAGGTCTTTATGGACAATGAAATTCTAAATTATTTCCTACACCACAGATAGAACCTCCCACTGCCCTGCTCTTGGTACACCATTGAGAAGTGACAATTCCTTTGGCGACAGCTGTCCTAGTATTCTGGACTTTCTCTGTAAGGAAAGGCACAGGAGGGGTTACTACAGGAGGGGTTTCACATACCAAATGAGGGGTCTCCAGACTGTCACCAGATGAGCTTATTGAGGCTCTGGAGTTTGGGGGCAAGGGGCTGACATCGGCCTCATGCCCCAAGAAGTTAAAAGTAGAGGCTGGAGGGATCTGTACATCTAAGCGGGAGGCAGGGGCAAGGGCTCCCAGGGAGCAGGCTGCTCTGACACCAAGATGGGGCAAGCTAAATGATTTTCACAGGTCAGATGTCTTCACAGAAAGAGGCTGGAGGCGTATCATAAAATGCAGAAGATCAAGAGGAATCTCAAGAAAAAACACTGTGGCTCATGTCAGGGAATCAGTGGGATTCATCAGTGGGAGAATCATTAGGGAACCCACAGCAGCCCTTGGAGAATGAGAAGCTTTGGGGCACAAACTGGTCACAAGAGCATAAGCCCGAAATCATTGCTGTCATGTGAGACCTCCTCTGCCTCTTAACGTCTGCCCTTGTTCTCTCGGGCTCTACCTTGGAAAATCCAGAGGCAACAGAGTGGAGAAGAGGAGGGGAGAAAAGCAAGATGGGTAAAGGAGACTGAGGCTGATCTGACCTGGGTATCTCATCCAGTTACTAATCCTGAAAACCTCCATATCCCAGGGAGAGCTCCAGAGATGTGGATCTGAAGAAGGAAATAAACAGATCCTGGCTCAATCCTCAATCAGTAGAGTCTGTCACAGCTGAGCAACCTATATTGCTTTAATCGATGTTAAGGAAGAATTGAGTTAATAAGGAAGAGGGATATTTCAAATATTGACAAACAAAAAAATAATAGTAATAGCAGCCAACATTCGAGTGCTTTGTCCCCTAACCCTGTAAAATAAGTACTATTGTAACCAAGTATCCCAGCCTCAAAATGCGTTTTAAAATATTTTTCCTTTCTTGCTTCCAGCCTTGAAACATACTTTGAAACTTGTTTTGCCTTTTCCCACCAGCCACTTCTATGAACAGTACTTGCTTATCTAATTATGTGCTTGCTTAGAAATTCCAGGGATCGATTTTGAAACAAGCCAGGCAGAGAGACCTAGCTGCGGAACCCTCTGATTAGGGGGAGTTAGGAGCAGTTAGCCCACCACTACCGCAGTCAGGATGATGCAAACCGGTCCTCCAGGCAGGCGATGACTCAAGATAACAAGACCTCCTGCTGCACCACTCCTGCGTGTTTCCCTCACCTTTTTCCTTCTTAAACCCCTTCACTCAGCCCAAAAAGTTAGAATGGTCTTTCAGAGGCATGGGCCTGGCCATTCCCCAACTGCTAGCATTTGAATAAAGTTGCTTTCCTTTCACCACAACTCGCTTCTCGTGTTTTTGGCCTCCAAGCGGCAAGCAGCTGGACTCGGCCAGTTACACTATTACTCACCTCATTTGTGTAGGTGAGGAAGTGAAAGCCAGAGAGGTGATGTGAATTACTCAGTCAAACAGCAGGTGACATGCAGAGCTGGAGCTGAAAGCTTGTACCTTTAATCATTACTCATTCCTTCCCATCCCAGTCCTTCTCCTATCCATCCAAAGCCATTCCCACTAAGGTATTGGAAGAGTTCATTGAGATTACATTTAACCAGGTACCAGGCATGGAGCAAGCTCTGGGTTATTATTTTCCTAGATTAAAGGCCTGACTATGCAAATGTGCATCTCTAAAATGTAAGAAGCTTAGTACATTTTCCTTTGTACTGCCTTCTCTTGATATTTTCCTTTGTAGTGTCTTTCCTTGATCCTGCTCATCTTCAGAAGTGAGGAGGAGACAGAAAAAATATTTGAAGAAATAATGGCTGAATTTTTCCACATTTGATGAAAATTACAAACCTATAGATCTAAGAAGCTCAACCAACCTCATATAACAATAAACATGAGGAAAATGACACCAAAGAAATCATAACTAAATTGCTTACAACTAGGGATAAACAGAAAACCTTAGAAGCAGCCAGGAAAAAAAAAAAAAAAAGACACAGTATATACAAAGAATCAAAGATTAAAATGATAGCAGATTTCTTGTAGGTAACAATTCAAGCTGGTAGAGTTCTGAAAGAAAAAAAAACACCTGTCAAACTAGAATACTTTACACAGCAAAAATATCTTTTAAAAATAAAGACAAAATAAATATTTTTTTCAGATATTCAAAAGCTTGAAAGAATTTGTTGCCAGAAGAGCTTCACTATACAAGATATGTTAAAGGACGTCCTTCAGGCAGAAAGAAGATGACACCAGATGGAAATCTGGATCAACACAAAGAAATGAAGAGCACTAGAAATGGTAACTAAGTGGATAAGTAAATATATTTGTCTCATTATTTAATTCTCTTTGAAAGATAACTAACTGTTTATATACAAAAATTATGTCTTGTAGAGTTCACAACATTTACATTGTAGCTAAGCACGGTTGCTCATGCCTGTAATCCCAGCACTTTGGGAGGCTGAGGCGGGCAGATCACTTGAGGTCAGGAGTTCGAAACCAGCCTGGCCAACATGGTGAAACCCTGTCTCTACTAAAAATACAAAATTTAGCCAGGTGTGGTGGCGGACATCACTTGAACCCAGGAGGTGGAAGTTGCAGTGAGCCGAGATCACGCCATTGCATTCCAGCCTGGCAACAAGAGCGAAACTCCGTCTCAAAAAAATAATAAATAAGCAAATGATTTGAATGGACATTTCTCCAAAAAAGATATACAAGTGATCAATAAGTACATGAAAAGATGCCCAACATCATTAGCCATCATGGAAGTGTAATATATAATAAAACATATATAATTAAGAAGACAGATAAAAACAAGTATCAGTAAGAATGTGGAGAAATTGGAATCCTCATAAACTGCTGGTGGGAATGGAAAATGGCGCAGCTCCTTTGGAAAACGAAGTTTGGTCGTTCCCAAAAGGCTAAACATAGAGTTACCATATGATCCAGCAATTCTACTCCTAGTATATACTCAAAAGAAATTAAAACACATATCCATGCATGAACTTGTACATGAATGTGCACAGTGGTATTATTTAAACTAACCAAAAAGTGGAAACAACACAAATGTCTATCAACTGATGAGCAGATGAACAAATGTTGTATCTATAAAATGTAATATTATTTGGCAATAAAAAACGAATGAAGTGTGGATACATACAAGGACAAAGCATGAAAACATTACGATAAGTAAAAAGAAAGAAAATCACAAAGGACCACATATTGTATGATTTTATGTATATGAAATGTCAAAAATAAGCAGATACATGGAGACAAGAAATAGATTAGTGGATGTTTATGGCTGGGGTAGGGAAAATGAGGGATAAGTGATGAATAAGGCATGTGGAGTTTCTTCTGGGGTAAGAAAAACGTTCTAAAATTGATTAGGGTGATAGAGGCACAACTTTTGAATATAGTAACGGTCACTGAATTTACTTTTTAAGTGGGTGAATTGTTAAGTATGTGAATTATATATCAATAAAGCTGTTCTTAAAAAAGAATAAGTAGAAAATATCAAGATGGTAGATTAAAATTCAACCATATCAATAATTACATCAAATGTAATTGGTCTAAACATTCTGATTAAAAGGCAAAGATTATCTGATTGAATAAAAAAGCAAAACCTAAATACATGCTGCCTATAAAAAATACACTTTAAGTATAAAGACACAAGTGGGTTAAAAGTAAAAGGGAAAAAGATACAAACACTAGTCAAACAATAATACAAACACTAAAGAAAGGTGAAGTAATTATGTTAATATCAGACATAGTAGATTTCAGAGCAAAGGATATTACCTGTAATAAAGAGGGTCAATTTATAATAATAAAGGGATGAATTCATAAAGACATGATATTTATGCGTCCAATAAGAGAGCTTCAAAATCCATGAAGCAAAAACCAATAGAACTGCAAGAAGAAACAGACAGATGAATTCACAATTAAAGATTTCAAAGATATCAACACCAATCTCTCAAAAATTGATAGGCTAAATGGACATAAAAATAAGTAAGGAAATAGAAGACTTGAGCAGCTTTATTAACTGAAGTGTCCTAAGGGACATTTCTAAAACACTCCACCCAACAAGAGCAGAACTCACATTCTTTCCAAGTGCACACAGAACATTACTAAGAAGACAATATTCCTAAAACAATAAAGTTCAATACATTTAAAAGTATTTGCCATATAAAGTATGTTCTCTCACCACAACAGAATTAAATTAGAAATGAAACAGAAAGACATTTGGAAAAACCTGTAATATTTGGAAACAAGATAACACACTCTTAAATCACAAATAGGTTTAAAAAACAAATCAATAAGGAAATTAGAAAGTACTTTAAATTGAATAAAAATTAAACACCATATATTAAAATCAATAGTATGCATCCAAAGCACTATTTAGACACAAATTTAAAATACTAAAATGCCTGTACTGCAGAGAGAGAGAGAGAGAGGGAGAGAGAGAGAGAGAGAGACCACCTTCATGGATCACAGGGCTAAATATTAAGCTATCAGTTATCCTGTAATTAATCTGTAGAGTCAATGCAACTGTAATTAAAATCCCATCAGACTTTATTTTTGTGAATTGATAAGCTGATTCTAATAGCCACACGGAAATTCAAAGAACAAAGAAAAAACAACTTTAGAAGAAAGAACAAAGGAAGAGGAAGAACAAAGTTGAATGACTTACATTACCTGACTGTAAGACTTGTTATAATGCTATAGTAATTGAGACAGCATGGCATTGGTGACAAATCGACAATGGATCAATGGAATAAAATAGAGTCCAGAAACAAATCCACACATATATATGAGCCATGGAACGCTATACATCATCCAAAAAAAAAGGGGGGGAAAGGAATGAACCATGGACGCAGGCAACAACATGCATAAATCTCAAAATAGTTTGAGTGAAAGAAGCCAAATTTTAGAAAGAGTATGTGCTGTATGATTATATTTGTATAAAATTCTAGAAAGTGTAAACTAATTTACAATGATGAAAAGCAGATTAATGGCTGCTTGGGATATGGAGGGGGCAGGGAAGTGGGAATATGGTGGAGGGGATCACACGGGGCACAAGGAAGCTTTTGGGAGTGATTTCATGGGTGTAAACATATATCAAAACTTATCATCCAGGCGCGGTGACTCACACCTGTAACCCCAGCACTTCGGGAGACCAAGGCAGGCAGATCACAAGGTCAAGAGATCTAGACTATCCTGGCCAACATGGTGAAACCCTGTCTCTACTAAAAATACAAAACTTAGCTAGGTGTGGTGGCGTGCGCCTGTAGTACCAGCTACTTGGGAGGCTAAGGCAGGAGAATCACCTGAACCAGGGAGGCAAAGGTTGCAGTAAGCCAAGATCGTGCCACTGCATTCCAGCCCGGTGACGGAGTGAGACTCCATCTGAAAAAAAAAAAAAAAAAAAACTTTATCAAGTTGTACACTGTACAATATTTATATACTTGCCATTTGTTTTATTTCAATTACACCTCAATAAAGCTGTAAAGCAAACAAATAAACATGCTGTCTTCTCTACTCCAGCCTTGTCTACATCTAACCACCTACTCAACATCTGCACTTGCAGGTGTAATGGACATGTAAAACTTAACACACCTCCACTAAACTCATGACTTTCCCCTTCCCTCCCAACCCATTCTTCCCCATCTCAGTATCTGACAACTTCATCCTTCCAGGACAACTTCATTACTCCTTCCAATAAACCTGGGAGTAATCCTTGACTAACTCTTAACTCTCCTCTTTCTCTCACCTCCACATCTGATCTGTAAGCAGATCCCAATGGCCCAACCTTCAGAGTAAAGCTAGAACTTGACCTCTTCTCATTACTGCAACCACCCTAGTCCAAGCCACCATCATCTTTTGTCTACATTGTTGTAGTTATCTCCTCACTCTGCAGTTTGTTGTGGGTCAATAAAACTGCAAGATGAGGCCGGGCACATTGGCTCATG
Source organism: Nomascus leucogenys (assembly GCF_006542625.1). Taxonomy (NCBI): domain Eukaryota; kingdom Metazoa; phylum Chordata; class Mammalia; order Primates; family Hylobatidae; genus Nomascus; species Nomascus leucogenys. The sequence goes on from NC_044382.1 coordinate 62,029,334, forward strand.
CCTGTAATCCCAGCACTTTGGGAGGCCGAGGTGGGCAGATCACCTGAGGTCAGGAGTTCGAGACCAGCCTGACCAACGTGGTGAAACCCCATCTCTACTAAAAATACAAAAATTAGCCAGGTATGGTGTCGCATTTCTGTAATCCCAGGTACTTGGGAGGCTGAAGCAGGAGAATTGCTTGAACCAGGGAGGCAGAGGTTGCAATGACCCAAGATCACGCCACTGCACTCCAGCCTGGGCAACAGAGTGAGCCTGTCTCAAAAAAAAAAAAAAAAAAAAAAAAAAAACACCTGAAAAAAGAAAAAGAGGAGGGGAAGGGGGAGGAGAAGAAAAGGAGGAGGAAGAAGAGGGGAAGGGAAGGAAGGGAAAGAAAGGAAGAAGGAAGGAAGGAAGGAAGGAAGGAAGGAAGGAAGGAAGGAAGGAAGGGAGGGAAATGCTGCCAAATCCCAAATTGTCATCCCCTTTTGTTCTCACCTCCACCTCCTGTAGTGCATTCGCCACACAACAGCCAGAGGGATCTTGTTAAACATAAGTCAGATTATGCCTCTTCCTAACAGGGCTTTCCAATGACTTCTCAACTCATTCAGAGTAAAACCCAAAGTGCTTTACTATGGCTGACCTTGTCTATTACCCAGCTATTTCCTCTCTGACCTCGTCTCCTCTCCTACCCCGACCCTTTCACTTAGTCCTTTCTAGCCACACTGGTCTCCTGGCTGTTTCTCAATCGTGACAGGCATCCTCCTGCCTCCCAGCCTTCATCCCGGTAGTTCCTCTGCCTGGACACTCTTCCCCCAGACAAACACATGGCTCATCCCTTCACCTCCTTCAGATTCAATTATCTTCCAAGGAGGTCTCCTCCTCCTTTCTGCCCCCTTCTCTGTCCTGGCAACTTAGCAAGCAAAGCTGTTTGATTTTTAAAGCAAGCACCAAGAATACAAAGTATGTTTCCAGGCATTCTGTTCCTAGCAGAAGAGTTCATACGAATATGGTTATCACCACATCAGCTCTTCGCCTGTGCTGCAGATTTTCTCTTTACCCCTTCACATCACCACCCCACCCATCCGTGTGCTAGTGATGCTCCCTCCCTCAAACCCCTTCCCCACAATCCTGTCCCTCCCTGCCCTAAGCCCTGGGAGGCTGGTTCCTGTGGACTCCATTTCCCAGGCTCCCTTGCGGCTGACTTCGGGTTGGTTTCAGCCAATAAGAGGCATCCAAGGAGACAGGCGGGCGGGAAGGGAGAGCGCCCTCTGTATTTCTTCTCTGCTTTCCCACCCCGTTTTGGCGGCGTACAGCCTCTCCTTGATCATACCTCGTGTCTGGCTGACCCTCACGCACAGTGCCAGCCATGCTGGACGCTGGTTTTATCATCTCTCCCTTTCCCCGTCTCATAGAATTACCTGGAATGCTGCTGGTCCCTGGGTGCCACAACCATCTTCTCAGGTTCCCTTATTCACAGTCCCCTGTGAATGTAAACAGTCCCATCACTAGGGTCTCTTCAGCTGAACTGAGTAGGGTTCTGTTTCCTACAGGACCCCAACTAATAAATACACCCGGACTCCACCTACCTGAGGATTTCACGTCAGCTCCAAAAACGACCTGTTTGCCCACTAGACAGAGGTTCACTGCAAATATCCCTCCGAAAGATGACTATTGAATATAAAGTCACTCTAAGCTGTAGGGTATCGGCTTCTTTTCTCGTAGCCAGGCTTTGTAAGGGGAGGTGGGTAGTAACAGGTGTCTCAAAGAAGTGGGAAAGGGGATGCTTTGGAGGTAGGGGAGTCAGGAGCAGATCGTGTTTAAATGGCCCGGAGTTCCAGCCCTGGCTTGGCTACTGGTAATTACTTTGGTAATAACTTAATGTTTTTGTGCCTTAGTGTCCACCTCTGTAAAGTGGGGATGACATTTTAAGCGTTTACCTTATGCATGTTACAAGGATATCATCAGGTTAAGATACCATCAAATGGGATAAAGTAAGAAGAGGCAGCAGTTTGGAAAGTATGACACCAAGATGGGCACCCCAGCACCTCCTCCTCTGAGAGGAGCCACTGCCCCAGTTTGGCAGCAGTCTATAGTAGATTACTACCTGAGAAACTGAGTCAGCTTGCAGGCTTTTAATGATAATAATGATAATTTAATTGTCATTGTTATTTCTTAACATATTTATTACCAATTAGGTAATATTATTATTGCTTAATAAAAAACACTTATAACAAGTATTGTTTCAGGTACTATATTTCTCGAGTGCTAGCTGTGTGCCCAACGCTGTGCTAAGCACCTTCTGCACATTATCTCATTTCATCAGCATAATGATTCTGCGAGATACAGGTACCCGCATTAGCCTCGTTTTACTCATACGCAGACTGAGGTTCAGAGAAGTTAAGCAACTTGTCCAAGGTCATGTAGCCATTCGGGATGGGGCCGAAATTCAAATCCAGGCTTATCCCACATTGCTCTGTCTTTTCCACAAATCTGCTCTGTTAGAGCAGGGGTTCTCAGCGAGTTGGCAAGAAAGATTTGGCCCCCTCCCCCCAGGCGACATTTGGCAATGTCTGAGGCATTTTTGTTTGTCCTAACTGAGGGGGTGAGATTGGCATTTCGTGGGTGGAGCCAGAGATGCTGTGTGTATTAGTTTACTAGGGCTGCTGCAACAAATTACCATAAGAACAACAGAAATGCATCGTCTCACAGGTCCAGAGGCCAGAAGTCTGGAGGCAAGGTGTCTGCATAGCTACTCTCCCTCTGAAGGCTCTAGGAGGAATCTTTTCTTGCCTCTTCCTAGCTTCTGGTGGCTCCTGGCAACCTTGTCATTCCTTAGACTGTAGCTACATCACTCCAATCTCTGCCTCCATCTTTTCATGGACTTCTTCCCTATGGCTTTGTGTGTCCCCTCGTCTTCTTATAAGAACACCAGTCATAAGATTTATTTTTCTTTAATTGACAAATAATAATTGTACATCATTAGATTTACAGCCAACCCCAAACCCAGAATTCTTTCATCTTGAGATCCTTAGCTAATTACATCTGCTAAGACCCTTGTTCCAGAGTCACAGTTATTATTTATTGAGTGCTAGCTGTATGCTCAACACTGTGCTAAGCACAGTCTATGCATTATCTCATTTCATTAGCCTGAGGATTCTGTGAAATTCAGGTACCTTCATTAACCGCCGTTTTACTCACAGGGAGGCTGAGGTTCCAAGAAATTAAGCAACTTGCTGAAGGTCACGTAGCTATTCCCAGGGTGGGGCTGAAATCAGACAAGATGGGTATGAATTTTGGAAGAAAACTATTCAACCCGCTACACTGCTGAACACCCTTCAATACACAGAACAGCTCCCGCAGCAAAGAATTATCTGGCCCCGAATGTCAGTAGTGCTGAGGTTGAGAAACCCTGCTTCAGAGAGGCATTTCTTCTCTGGCAAGCAATGAGAATTGCCTCTGCTTATCTTGACAGCCACAAACAGAAAGGGCTCAGAGTGGGTGAGGCCGCCCTCTCTGAGTGAGTCCAGAGGACACCCTCTCCTGCCCACTCAGTCCCTCCACCTTTCTGGGCCCATTTCCTCTGATTTAGCCTCCAGTATCTTTATGGGGATGTTGTTCCTGCCTGCATTTTTGCGGTATTTTATGTTTTGAACAATAGGGTCTGATCCATTCTAAGTATTAAGCTTCAACCATAAGTAAGAAGTACCTGGCCTCTTCTTTCCCAAATGGGAAGCTGCTCAAAAATCAGATAAAGGGACCGGGTGCAGTGGCTCATGCCTGTAATTCCAGCACTTTGGGAAGCCAAGGTGGGAGAATCACTTGAGGTCAGAAGTTGGAGACCAGCCTGGGCAACAAAGTGAGACCTTGTCTCTACAAAAAAAAAAAAAAAAATTTTAATCCACTGGTCATGGTGGCACACACCTGTAGTCCCAGCTACTTGAGAGACTGAGGCAGGAGGATCACTAGAGCCCAGGAATTTGAAGCTGCAGTGAGCTACGATTATGCTACTGCACTCTAGCCTGGGCAACAGAGCAAGACCGTGTCTCTAAAAACAAACAAAAACAACACAATATCAGATAAAGGAACTCAGGCTCGTGGGCAAGTTGTGAAAATTATCATCTGATGGCTACCAGAGACCCTGTCTCTACCAAAAAAAGAAAAAAAAGACTCTTTCAGTCTTCCAACAAATATTTATTGAGCAACTGCTATGTGCTCGGTCCTGGACATGCAGCAGTGAGCAGCAAAGCTGATGGTGTCCCTGCTCACATGGAGCTTCCACTCTGATACAGACCATTACAATTTAGGGTGATAAATGCTATAATGGAAGAAGTTCAAGGTATACCAGATTTCAAGGCACCAGGGAAGGTTTCCTGGAGTAAGTAAGGTCTTAGCTGAGATGTGAAGACCGAGTCGAATTCGAATCCAGGTGAGCCAGACTCCACCACAAGCTTAGCCCCCAAGCAAAGGCCAAGGGAAGAGTGGCATTTAGAAAGAGAAGAGCTTGTGCAAAGGCCCAGAGAGAAATGAGAGCGCATTTGAAGAATTGAAGGAAAGTCAGTCTATGCTTCACTATTTTATTTTATTATTTTATTTTATTTTATTTTTGAGACAGTGTCTCACTGTGTTGCCCAGGCTGGAGTGTAGTGGCGCAATCATAGCTCACTGTATCCTCGAACTCCTGGGTTCAAGTGATCTGCCCACCTCAGACTCCCAAGTAGCTGAGATTACAGATGCACACCACCATGCCTGGCTAATTTTTGTTTTGTTTTTGTTTTGTTTTGTTTTGTAGAGACAGGGTCTTGCTATGTTGCCCAGGCTGATCTCAAAATCCTAGCCTCAGGTGATCCTCCCGTCTTGGCCTCCCTAAGTGCTGGGATTACAGGCGTGAGCCACCACGTCCAGCTGATTCACCCTTGAGGAAAAAAAAAAAAAAAAAGCTGAGATGGTGATTACTAATATCCACCTTTTGGTTTTTCTCCCTGTTATCTGGGGGCTCCCTTTGACCTTCCTTTTCAGTGTGAGCTGTTTGGATATTTTCTTTTCTTTTCTTTTTGAGACAGAGTCTTGCTTTGTTGCTCAGGCTGGAGTGCAGTGGCGCGATCTCGGCTCACTGCAACCTCCACCTCCCAGGTTCAAGCAATTCTGGTGCCTCAGCCTCCCGAGTAGATGGAATTACAGGCATGCACCATCACGCCCAGCTAAATTTTGCATTTTTCGTAGAGACAGTGTTTCACTATATTGGCCAGGCTGGTCTTGAGCTCCCGACCTCAAGTTATCCACCTGCCTCGGCCTCCCAAAGTGCTGGGATTACAGGCATGAGCCACCGAGCCCAGCTGGATGCTTTCTGTTGGTGTTCATGTTGAACTTGGTTCTCTTTTTCCTAAAGTTACAGGGACTCATGTCTAGGCCTGACCTAGGCCAGGACAAAGCCTTTGGACCTCATTTAGAGAGGGACATCAGGCATCTTTGGGGTCTAGAAATTACTTAGTCCCAGCGAGGATAAGGCAGAGGCGCAAAGTCCCCAGAAAGCGTCAGAGCTGGGGCCTGTTCACTGACAAGGTAGCTCCTATTTTAAAAATCAGAATAAGAGACGAGGAGCCATAGTCATTACCTGTGTCTCCTGTTTCCTCTGGATCTTAGAGGAACAAAGGGATGAGGAGCCTGGTCTGGGGAGTTTGGAGATGACCTGCATTCAAATCTTGCCCCAGCCACTTATTAGTTGTGTGATGTGAAGCAAGTCACCTCACCTCTCCAACCTCATTCATCATAACCATGATGCTGTCCCCTAGGGGTTGTGCCTGTGTGTTACAGATGGGTCACTGGACCATTCTCCTAAGGGTTCAGCACAGGGCTTGGCACCCAAAAAGAGCCCAGTCCTTTGGGTTCATTTCTTTCTCATCTCTGAGCCCAGCCTCCTCCTTCATCAGGTTTCCAGGGAGGCTCACTAGAGAAAGCAGGAAATGGGAAAAGGAAACAGTCCTTCCATTAGGGTATTCATTTTTTATTAAAGAATTACAGGCCGGGCACGGTTGCTCATGCCTGTAATCCCAACACTTTGGGAGGCCGAAGGGGGCAGATCAGTTGAGGTCGGGAGTTCAAGACCAGCCTGGCCAACATGGTAAAACTCTGTCTCTACTAAAAATACAAAAATTAGCTGGGCATGGTGGTACACATCTGTAGTCCAAGCTACTCGGGAGGCTGAGGCAGGAGAATCGCTTCAACCTAGGAGGCAGAGGTTGCAGTGAGCCGAGATCACACCACGGCACTCTAGCCTAGGCAACAGAGTGAGACTCAATCTCAAAAAAAAAAAAAAGAGAAAAAGAAAAAAAGAATTACGTACAAGAAGCTGCACACAAATTATAAGTACAACTTGACATAATTTCAAAAACTGAGTGCTCTGTGTAACCTGCACATGGTTGAAGAAACAACATTGCCAGTGCCTCAGAAGCCCCTCAAATACTCCTTCACTGTCACCACCACCCCCAAGGGTGACCACTACCCTGACTTCTGAAGCGGACATTAGTGTTGCCTGCCTTTCTTTTATGATACATGGAATCACGCAGTGCATTCTCCTTTGTGACTGGCTTCATTCATTCAGCATCATGTTAATGAGAGTCATCCACTTTGATGAAGGTTAATTATAGATTGTTCATGCTTGTTGCTGTACAGTATTCCATTTTGTTTATCCGTCCCACTGTTGATGAGTATCTAGGGAGTTCCCAGTTTGGGGCTATTGCAGTAAGCACTGCTATGATCACTCCAGTGTGTGTGTGTGTATGTCTTTCAGGGAGCACACAGACACATCTCTGCTAGGTATACACTTAGGAGTAGAATTGCTAGGTCATAAAATGTTCCACTTTAGTAGCTACTGCCAAATAGTTGTCCAGGGTGATTATACCAGGCACTCACCTAAAAAAAAAAATCAGTGACATCAGGCACTGTGCCCTCTTTCCCCAACAGTCAATCATTTGTTCAACCCCATTATGGAACTCAAATCTGTGCCAGGCCCAGGCCAGGGTGGGTAATTGGAATGCTCAGGTGGAAAGGCCAGGGGCTGGTGCTGGCCTCATGTGCCCTGAGATCTATTCCTCACCCTTCTCCTCCTCTGTGTCTGTGAGTGTTGTGGTAGTGGGTGGCTGGGTGGGTGGATCAGGGGTCGAGGTTGGTGCTGAGCCCCTCAGGCTGGGTTTCCCAGGCCCCTGGATCAGCTGGACGGTGCTGTCTAGAGCCCAGCAGGTAGGAGAATGGAAGAAGCTTACAGGCTGTGGCTGCGTCTCTTCCATGGGGTGCAGTAGCGTCACCTGTCTCCTTGTTCCTGCAGCTAGGGGCAGGAGAGTGGGGGAGAGGAAGGCAGCAGTGGCTTCCTACTGTCCTAGCCCCTCCAGCCAAGGGCTGGAGAGCGGGGGAGGGGAAGACAGCCCTGGCTTCCTGCTGTTGTGCCTCTTTGGTTTCCCCACTCTTCCATCACCTGGGTATCCAATTTCCTACAATCACTGCCAGTTTTAGATGCTTTTAGAATAGTTTCTCTCTTTCTGGTTAGACACTCACTGATCCTGGCAGGGACCACCAGGGCCAGTGGGGAGATCTCCAGGCAAAAGGCCAAGTCTCATTCACTAAGACCATTCCACTGGTGGTGGCAGACCCAGGGGGATGGCAGAGGGCCTAGATAAGCTCTAGATTGCCTGGGGAGTCACCAAAAGGATGGCTGCCAAATAAGTGCAGTAGCTCCTCTCAGACCAAGGAGCAATATGGGGAGGCCGCCTTCTGTCCTGCTGGCCAAGGCTGCTCCCTCCAAGGCATCCCTCTGTTGGGTTCTGTGGACCGGAGATCCACGGGCCAGTCCTCAGTGTGAATTGCCTGGGGTTGCTTCCTGGATAGACAGTAGCCCCAGGAGTGGAGAATGGCATCTTAGACCTCATGGTATTCCCAGTGCTTTATGCACAGTAGGTAATAATAATAATTCACATGTGAGCATTTACTACATGTAGGCACTGTTCTGAGCACTTAGCATGTCTTAACTTATTAAGCATGTATTGTTGTGATCCCATTTTACAAATAAAAAAACTGGGGCACAGGGACGTAAAGTAACTGGTACCCAGTCAATATTTGTTGATGACAATAACATCAATAATTAGTGTAGCAGAGTGCTTTAAAACACTGGCTTTGGAATTCCAAAGACAATGGTTCAAATCTGAGTTTTGTCCCTTGCTAGTGTGGAAACTTCTTTAGTTTCCTTCATTCTTGTAAAATAAAAATAATGATGCCCACCTGACCAGGTTCCTGGGAGGATTAAATAATGAATGAGCATCAGTGAAGTAGTGTGTGTGTGTGTGTGTGTGTGTGTGTGTGTGTGTTTGTACATACATGCACACGCATAACAGAAAATTGTCCTTTACCACATGTACGTTACACTTCAATATTTTTCAGTTGTATACTTATTTGTTTATAATTAGTAATAACCTGAAAACAAGTCATAACCTTCAGCTTTAACAAATTAACAATTAGCTCATTTTATCTGATAAAATAATATACATGATGAATTTGCCTATGATAATCTAGACCTTTGCCTCTAGTCATAAATTGCCCCTTTGGGGATCACATTAATAATCCCAATGTATGAAATATATTTTTAACACTGCATTATTTTTAACTTTTTATGTTGAAATAGTTTCAGGTGCAAAATAGAATAAAGAATTGCCATACGCCCTTTACCCAGATTCTCCAAATTCCCCAAATGTTAACATTTCACTACATTTGTTTTATCATTTTTCTCTGCTTCTCTCTCTGTTTTTTTCTGAAACATTGAAGAGTAACTTACAAATCTAATGGCTCTTAATTCCTACATACTTTGGTGTATATTTCCTAGAAATGAGGACATTTTCTTAAAATATTATAAAAACCCAAGATATTCACATTGTTATAATAGCATTATCTAATGAGATAACCTATTTAAATTTTGTCAGCTGGGCACGGTGGCTCACGCCTGTAATCTCAACACTTTGGGAGGCCAAAGCAGGTGGATCACCTGAGGTCAGGAGTTTGAGACCAGCCTAGCCAACATGGTGAAACCGTCTCTACTAAAAATACAAAAAAAAAAAAAAAATAGCCGGGTGTGGTGGCACATGCCTGTAATCCCACCTACTCATCTACTGGGGAGGCTGAGGCAGGAGAATCGCTTGCACCTGGGAGGCAGAGGTTGCAGTGAGCTGAGATCGTGCCATTGCATTCCAGCCTGAGCAACAAGAGCACAGAACTCCATCTCAAAAAAAAAAAAAAAAAAATTGTCAATTGTCCTACTAATATCCTTTAGAGTACAATAAATGAATGGATTTTTCTGTTCCAGGATTTTGTTTCGTGGTCATGTCTTTTTGGCATTCTTTGATCTGGAGCAGTTCATTGGTCTTTGTCTTGTGACCTTGACATTTTTGAAGAGTAAAGGCCAGTTATTTTTGAACAGTGCTTCTCGATTTGGGCTTGTCTGATGCTTCCTCATGATCTGAGTCAGGTTCTGCATTGTGGGCAGGAATACCACCAAAGTGAAGCATCATTCTCAGTGCAGTGCATCAGGAGGCATTTGATATCTATGTGGTGATTTTCACTTTGATCACTTGGTTAGATGGTGCCTGCCAGATGTCTTTACTGTAAAATTACTGTTTTTCCTTTGTAATTTATAAATATCTTGTGGGAAGACACTTTGAGTCTATGTAAATATCCTGTTTCTCATCATACTTTCACCTACCTGTTTCAGCATTCATTGGTGATGCTTGCCTAAATACATTGTTACTATGACAGCTGTCAAATGATGATTTTTCTAATTCCATCATTCCTTTTACATTTCTTAGTCAGGATTCTACACTTATTTTTATCAGTATCGATAAAAAATTTTATGTTATAAGCTGTAATCTCTTACTACCATTATTCCATTTGATGCTCAAATTGTGCCAAATTGGGCCAATGGGAGCCCCGTCAAGCTGGCTCCTGTGTCCTTTTGACATGTTCCCATCATTTTTTGTGTACTCACTTACTTTTGGCAAGCTAGATGTGCATCTATATTTCCCTTATCCAAATCTGGAATCAGCCATTTCTCCAAACATTCCTGGTTCCTTTTGGTAGAGAATTTGTACCTCAACTTTTAAAAAAGGAAGAAGCATGAGGAGGCGGAGGAGGAGGAAGAGGAGCAGGAAGAGGAGGAAGAGGAGGAGGAGGAGGACGAGGAGGAGAAGGAGGACGAGGAGAAGGAGGAGAAGGAGGGGAGGAGGAATGCCCAAATTAAGAATTATACACATTGCAGTATATTTTAAGTGTTTACATTTTATAAAAACGATGGTTTTTAACCACCCCCCACAAAAAGTGATGCAAGTATAATCGTGTTCCCCCATAAGATAGCTAAAACAAAAGTCTATGTTTAAGGTTCTTCTTGAATGTGGGTTCGAATAATCTCTCTTCCTCCTCATCACACTCCATGATGAGCCTATCCTAGTGATACTCAAATGGGGAGGTATAGGGAATTTTGCAGTGTCACGGTGAACCTCAGGGAGCTCTGCTTGAGTTCTCTGAACCCTGACTTTGACCTCCAAACCCAGGCCAGCTTTAAAAGGGTACCTGTTTTATATATTGGTATATTGGGATTTTGAATTTTACTTTATTTTATTTATTTTTGAGACAGGGTTTCACTGTGTCACCCCAGCTGGAGTTCAGTGGCAGAATCATAGCTCACTTCAACCTCAGACTCTTGGGCTCAAGCAATTCCTCCACTGCAGCCTCCTGAGTAGCTGGAACTATAGGCACGTGCCACCACTCCCAGCCAGTTTTTTAATTTTTATTTTGTAGAGATGAGGTCTTGCTATGGTGCCCAGGCTGGTCTCAAGGGAACTTCCTGGCCTCCTGGCCTCAAGGAAACCACCACCTCAGCCTTTCAGTCACTGGGATTATTGTCATGAGCCACCATGTCTGACCTGGTGTACTGGGATTTCACTTTGTTTTGCTTGGGGAGGTTTGCAGGGAGTGGGGTGGGGAAGGTGGCCAAGGCATCTGATTTCAAATCTTGGCTCTGGCAAGTGACTTAACATCTCTATGGATCAGCCTCCTCATCTGTAAAATGGGGATGTGGTGCCTCCGGAGGATCTTGCAGAGGGTGACATTATTCAATGCAGCCACTGGCATGTAAGAGCTGTAGATACGATGTTGGTGGTTGTCATGACTTCACATAAAGACTGTGGCCTTTGGAGACATCTACCTGTTCTTAGATTCATTGGTTAAAATGATCCCTGAGAACCCCCACTACCCCCAGGGATTGTTGTTCACAAGTATCTCTCATGGCCCAGACCTGCAAGACCTCCATGCTGACCTGACGTTAGTCAAGCACCTGTATGCGTCTGTGCGTCAGGCATCTGTGTCAGTCAGGACAATTTCTGGTGCAAATGACAGAATTCCAACGCCTGTCAAGTTAAACAAAACAAGGATCTATAGGCTCTTCCTCCACCTTCAGGCATGGCTGGATCCAGGGACACAATTAATGATGTCACCAAGTTACCAACTCTCTTCATCTCTTCTGGACTCAGTTTTCCTCTGTGTTGGCTTCACCTTGAGTTGGCAGCAAGATGTTCGATGGCCACGGGCTCTTATCCCACCAGCTGTGCAACCCCCAAAAGGAGAGAGTGGCTTTTTCCCAGTCTGCAACTGTATCAGGACTGATGCTTATTGGTCTGCTTGGGTCACGTGCCATCTCTGAACTAATCCCAGGTCATGTGCTGTGCTGGATCACTTCTGTTTGCCTCTCGATAGCCACTCTCCACCTTTTCCACCCTGCTCTGTGCCTTAGGAGGGCGACCCTTAGAGATGACAAAAACAAGCTTCCCTGCCTTTTGGGTTTAGGTTGGGTTCAGCAAATGGGAGGCACAGGAAGGAGACTGGAGGGCAAGAAGAGTAAGGTCAGAGTGTGCATTTTCCAGCTACTTCCCTCCCATGTCTCCATGCGCTGGCTGAGTGTGTCCACTGAAGGTTGCAGCTCCTGCCAAGGTGCTTTCTTCATACGGCACCATTCTTCATGGGTCCAGTAATCCCTCCCTCCTTGCCCCTTCAGGTACGGGAGATGATGGCTTCCTGCTGTTATTGCAAGACCCAAGACAGTGCACCAACTCTTGTTTGTTTCCCTAGATCCTGCCTTCACCTTAGTAAAGAGACCCTTTATAACACTCTCCTCAGTGACAGAGTTGAATGTGCCACCTATGTCCTGCTAATACAAATGCCCACTTCTGGAGCACAGGTGAGGTCTGCCTTAACGGACCACAAAAGAAGAGACAGAACAGTGCTACCGGAAAGGGAGCATCAAAGTGCTTTGTAAACCTCCAAGCATCAGACCATGTTGTGGGTCAGTATGGAAAGTCAGAGTCCTTTTTTTTTTTTTTTTTTTTGAAACAGTCTTACTCTGTCACCCAGGCTGGAGTGCAGTGGTGTGATCTTGGCTCACTGCAACCTCTGCCTCCTGGGTTCAAGCAATTATCCTGCCTCAGCCTCCCGAGTAGCTAGGACTACAGGCGTGCACCACCACACCCACCTAATTTCTGTATTTCTTTTTAGTAGATACGGGGTTTTACCATGTTGACCAGGCTGCTCTTGAATTCCTGACCTCATGATCCACCCACCTCGGCCTCCCAAAGTGCTGGGATTACAGGCGTGAGCCAGCAAGTCCAGCTCAGAATCCCTTTTAATCTTGGTTTCATCCTCCTTCCTCTCTGAGCTTCACCAAATGACGGAACGAGGAAGGGAACTGGGTTTGGAGTCCTCTCTCTCTTCTATCTCCCTCTCTCTCATATTTCCCACTAGCTGTGTGACCTGAGCAAGCTTTTCTGAGGCTCTCTTAAATGAAGAAGCATGCCTGCTTCCCCCATATGGTTGTGAACAGAATGAGATAAAATGATGGCCATGGGGAAGGATGCTGGCATCTAGAGTTCCCTGGTCACTGTGTGTTAAAACCTCAGGACTTTGTGACACTCTCAGGTGTGCCCTTCCTTCTTGTTTGTGATTCCTCTTGTTTCTGTTGTGGCTACGGAAGACTCTAGTCCTCTGCTAGCCACTTTCTGCATGACCTTAGAGAAGACCACCTATACCTCCCATCCGCTCCTCGCCGGTATGTTATGAAGATTAAAAGTGATAGCACACTTTCACGGTCTTTCTGTCTCACTCCAACCTGCAGAAAGCCAAAAGCTCCTTCAAGGCAGGGATGCCATCTGTTTTGTCCCCTGTATTATGCCCATGCCGAGGAGAGAGCAGCACAGACCAAGTGCCCAATAAGCAGGTGCGAATGAACCAAGCCAAACAGAAATCAAGAAAGACCTGGTCATTGTTGTTGTTTTACTCCTGGATATTAAAAAGCAAAATGGGCCGGGCACGGTGGCTCAGCCTGTAATCCCAGCACTTTGGGAGGCTGAGGCGGGTGGATCACCAAACCCATCTCTACTAAAACAAAATTTAGCTGGGCGTGGTGGTGCGCACCTGTAATCCCAGCTACTTGGGAGGCTGAGACAAGAGAATCACTTGAACCTGGGAGGCAGAAGTTGCAGTGACCTGAGATCGCACCATTGCACTCCAGCCTGGGCAACAAGAGCGTAACTCAGTCTCAAAAAAAAAAAAAAAAAAAAAAAAAAGCAAAATGTAGAAATGTAAAACAGGGTTACAAACTGCCCAAATGGCCAGCCTTGCCGTGGGTGATAATAATAATATCACCTACACTACAGGCTTGTTTCAAGATTGAAATGAGATCATGTACAGAAGGCACTGGGCACGGTACCACCCTGCAGCCAACGTTGGGTGGATTCACTGGGAAGGAGTGACTTGGAAGACCAGTGCCTGGCTGAGAGGCCAACATGTCTCTGTCCCTGCCAGTCTGGCACTCGCTGCTGAGTTAATAGTGGATCTCAAGGAGGGAGGCTCTTGTCTTGGAGGAAGTTGTGTCTCTCTGTTTCCCTCAGGAGGGACATTGTGGCTGATAAAAAGGCAAAGAGAGGCTGGGTGCGGTGGCTTACACCTGTAATCCCAGCCCTTTGGGAGGCCAAGGTGGGAGAATCACTTGAGGTCAGGAGTTCGAGACCAGCCTGGCCAACATGGCAAAACCCCATCTCTACTGAAAATACAAAAATTAGCTGGGTGTGGTGGTGCACACCTGTAATTTCAGCTATGCAGGAGGCTGAGGCAGGAGAATCACTTGAATCCCGGAGGCAGAAGTTGCAGTGAGCGGAGATCACACCACTGCACTCCAGCCTGGGCAACAGAGTGATACTCTGTCTCAAAAAAAAAAAAAAAAAGCAAACAGAGACTGTAGGTTGAGCTGAGAGGACACTAGACTCTGCTACTAACTTGAGCCTCTGATGAATGATCTAATCTGTCTGGGCCTCAGTCTCCTCATCTGGAAAATGAGGATATTTACACCAGTTCCATCTACTTCACAAGTGGTCCTGCGGAGCAAATTTTAAAAATGGCTAGAATTAGGAGCTCCTGGAAAATATAAGGTCCCTAAAGAAGCTCAAGGGATCATTAAAATCTTTCCCTCCCTCCAACCCCCACACACTTAGGCCCTAGGGCCCCCAGAGCCTATTTCCAAGACTCTTCCCCCACTCTCCGCCATCCCTTCCTCTCACCCTTTGCTCTAATCAATGAACCTTGCACAACTTCCCCAGGCTGGCTGCAAGAGAACTCTGTGCAAAGGCCTGGATTGAAATGTCCCTGGTTTGTATTGATCTGGAAGGGACTCCTCCTCTAGGATTGCTGAAACAGGGCAACCCGCAGGCGACAGCTCCGCAGGCAGCTCCTGCAAAGGGAGGAGAGGAGCCATCTCCACCCTCCTGGAAAGTGAGTCACCCTGTCAACATGCCCTTCTGACATCACAGCTGGTTCTACCAGATCCCCCTAGAGCTGAGGCCTGTTCTTGCCAAGCCGGCCCTTGCCAACCCTGGCCCTCCTCCCTTCTCTGGAATCAGAAGCAGAAGACACAAACAGACCAGGCCAGAACTACCAGGCCCCAGAACCCCATTCTATTCAAAAGTCTTCCCAGTGATCACCTTTGTAAAACAAAAACAATGACTACTGAATAACACAGGGTAAAAAGAGAAAATTTCCCCTCCCTGCCCACCATCTCGGTCCACGCACCCAAAGAAACCATTATTAATAGCTCAGTGTGGAAACATTCCAGATTTTGTCTAATGCATATTCAATGTTTAAAATTAACATTTAATTTTGCAACTAATACAGAAATCTTTCTTTTTTGAGGAAAAAAAAGAAGCAGAGCAAAATCTGCTTTGACCTTTACCCACCACCTGAATCCACTCTTGCCACAGCCTGTGGGTTATCTCCACCCTTCTCTATGTGCTTTTATGTGTACATATGTCTATGTCCATGGGAAATAGAAAGCTGTATTTTGTGTACATGTGTTTTATATAAATGCTGACATATATCACACCTATTATTTGCCAGTTCCAATCACACTGAGTCTAAGGATCTCTTCAATGTTGGACATACATAGCTACCTTGTTCTAAACATGTCAATGGTATTCTTTTACATGAATGTATCAACATTTATTTATCCTTTTCTTATTGATAAATATTTAGGTCATTTCCAATTTTTCTTACATCTTTCATGAAAATTTTTTTCAACTTTGACCAAATTCCTTCATGTTCATGGTATTAATAAGTCAAATAATACAAGGCTTATAGAAAAAAATCAGTAAGCAACCCCCAATTACATCCACTTCTGAGTCCTGCTCTGGTAAGAAAATGACTTGCCACTTTCAGGCCAGGCACAGTGGCTTAAGCCTGTAATTCCAGCACTTTGGAAGGCCAAGGCAGGTGGATCACCTGAGGCCAGGAGTTCCAGACCAGTCTGGGCAACATGGTGAAACCCCACCTCTACTAAAAATACACACACAAAAAAAAATTAGCCAGGCATGGAGGGGTGGGGGCGGGCATCTGTAGTCCCAACTATTCCAGAAGCTGAGGCAGGAGAATCGCTTGAACTCAGAAAGTGGAGGCTGCAGTGAGCCCAGATCATGCCACTGCACTCCAGCCTGGGGGACAGAGCCAGACCCCATCTCAAAAAAAAAAAAAAAAAAAAAAAAAAAAAAGGAAAAGAAAATGACTTGCCACTTTCAGCTGTTTCTTCTGGTACTTACCTCCATATTTACAAATAAGATGCTAATATATGATTTCTTGATTTCTCAACCTTAGACATGATTGACTGCCTTCCTACTGTGGTGGAAGTAGATTTAATGCTTTACACTCACCACCCCACCAACTTGTCTCCCCTCTCTCAATTATTCCCATATAATAGTTTTCCAGTTAAATCAGTATCCCCTGTTTACATTATTGTAACCATAGAACTACTTTTTCCTGCCAAACAGTGGTTCTCTACTTTAACTGCACATCGAACCACACAGGGAGTTTTAAACAATCTCAGAGCTCAGCCCACACCCTAGATCTAGTCAACCAGGCTGTCTTGGAGTGGGGTCCAGGTATCAGGATGTTTTGACACTCCCAAAGGGATTCCAATGTTCAGCCAAGAGCAAGAACCACTGTTGCTAAGCCACGTATGATTGTTTTCTTTGTTTACTATTTCCTCTGGGAAATATTTTTTTACACCTGCTTAGATTTCTATGTTTCTATCACAAATTCTTTTAAAACTCTCCAACAGAATTGTAAAACCCCTCTGGATGCTATTGTCTACACTGTTAAGCACAACATCATTTAGAAATTCCATTTCCCACAAGGATGCTCTGGAGCCATCCTACTCCACTACAGAAAGCTCATTCTGTCTGTGTGGCCTGCCCACAACTCTCTCTCTTTCTTCTGTGTTGCTTTCTGTATTTCCTGGGTCTCTTGTCTTTCTCTTTCTTGATACTCTCTTCTTTTTGGTAGAGCAGATCCTCTAGTAGCTTTCTGAGAAAGGGTGCATGGGAGTTTATTTTTTGAGACCTTGTATGTCTGAAAATGTTTTTATGCTACCCTCAAACTTGATGGACTGAGACTTCGGCTTGGAATTCTAGAGTCGAAAATTCTAGAGTTGGAAATTATTTTTGCTAAGAATTTTTGAAACCGTTACATTTGGGCTCCCATTGTGTATTTGGAGAAGTCCAATGCCATTCTCATTCCTGATCTTGTATATAAAGCCTGTATTGTCTTTATAGAATCTCTTGGGCTGTTTTCTTTAATTTGTGTAGTCTGAAGTTTTGTGATGATGTGACTCTATTTTATTCATTTTTCTGGGCATTTGATAGTTCCTTTCAACCTGAAAGTCATGTTCTTGAAATTTTTTTTTTAGACAGCGTCTCACTCTGTCACCCAGGCTGGAGTGCTGTGGCACAATCACAACTCACTGAAACCTCCACCTCCTGGGCTCAGATGATCCTACTATATCAGCCTCCTGAGTAGCTGGGACTACAGATGTGTGCTATCATGCCTGGCTAATTTTTATTATTTTTAGTAAAGATGGGTTTTTGCCATGTTGCCCAGGCTGGTCTTGAACTCCTGGGCTCAAGCCATCTGCTTGTTTTAGCCTCCCAAAGTGCTGGGATTACAGGTGTGAGAAAAAATTTTATGAATTAGTCTTATAACAATTTTCTGTACCCCCTATTTTCTTTCTCTGAAAATTCTATTCGTTGTACCTTGGACCTCTTGGATCTTTTTCTTTTCTATTTTTATCTCTTTCTATCTCTCTTCTTATCCTACTTTTGAAGGATTTCTTTAACTTTTCCTGCCTCAACCTCCCATGGAATGTTTTATTTCTACTTTCACATTTTTCATTTACAAGAACTCTTTCTTGTCTTCTTTGTGCCGCTTCGGTCACTGGCACAAGAATAAGGCCAGCGTAGAGGCCCGGGCGGGCCCCCGGCTCATCGTGTACGTCATGGGCGGTGTGGCCATGTCGGAGATGAGGGCTGCCTACGAGGTGACCAGGGCCACCGAGGGCAAGTGGGAGGTGCTCATTGGCTCCTCACACATCCTCACCCCGACCCGCTTCCTGGATGACCTGAAGACGCTGGACCAGAAGCTGGAAGACATTGCCCTGCCCTGACCCCTGGCCCCGCCCCCTGCCCCTCCCTTTCCAGAGAAATAAACTCTTGCCGTGTCTCTGCCAAAAAAAAAAAAAAAAAAAAAAAAAAAAGGAAGGAAAAGTTAAAGAAATCCTTCAAAAGTAGGATAAGAAGAGAGATAGAAAGATTGCTTCTTGTAGCAGACACTGTTGATGCCCTATCCACAAATCCTTGGCATTAGCTCCTGCATGATGCCCAAGGCTATTTTCTGTAAATATCTAT
Organism: Nomascus leucogenys; assembly: GCF_006542625.1. NCBI lineage: Eukaryota > Metazoa > Chordata > Mammalia > Primates > Hylobatidae > Nomascus > Nomascus leucogenys. Next base: position 62,047,615 of record NC_044382.1, read on the forward strand.
GACTGTCTGCGCAAGGGCTGTTTTCTTCCAAGTAGCATCCTCAGCCTAAGTACGGGACTAGCTGGAACAGTAAGGTCAATTCCCTTAGAAGCAGTTGGTGGATTATTGCCCATTGGGATGCTTCTGCAGCAAGTTCTACACCATTTCTTGGAGTTTCCTAGTAAGATCAAGCTCCAACTGTCCACAACGCTAACTGGCTGGATAGCACACCTTTCATTGGCTTCCCTCACTTTCCTATCTCACTTCCCCAACCCTCATCTTGTATTTTCTGGGAATACCTGCCAAAATTTACTTACACTGGAATCATTGTCTCAGAGTCTGCTGCTGGGGAAACCCAAACCAAGATACCCTGATATGGTTTGGATGTCTGTCCCCACCCAAATCTCATGTAAAATTGTAATCCCCAGTGTTGAAGGTGGGGCCTGGAAGGAAGTGACTGAGGGGCTGATTTCCCCGCTTGGTACTGTATAGTGAGTGAGTTCTCATGAGATCTGGTTGTTTAAAGTGTGTAGCATCTCCCCCATCTCTCCCTTGCTCCTTGCTCTGGCCATGAAATATGTCCCTGCTTTCCCTTCGCCTACCACCAGGATTGTAATCTTCCTAAGGCCTTCCCAGAAGCAGAAGCCCCTATGCTACCAGTATAACCTGCAGAACTCTGAGCCAGTTAAACCTCTTTTCTTTATAAATTACCCATATCAGGTATTTCTTTACAGCAGTGCAAGAATGGCTGCCCCTCCTTTTTAAAATTAAATCTTATTCTTGTCTTATGGATGCAATAGCTCATTATTTCTGTAAGAATATGAATTATAGTGAGATCTAACTTTTTTTTTTTTTTTGAGACGGAGTCTCGCTCTCTCACCCAGGCTGGAGTGCAGTGGCACGATCTCAGCTCACTGCAAGCTCCACCTCCCGGGTTCACGCCATTCTCCTGCCTCAGCCTCCCGAGTAGCTGGGACTACAGGTGCCTGCCACCATGCCCGGCTAATTTTTTATATTTTTTAGTAGAGACAGGGTTTCACCATGTTAGCCAGGATGGTCTCGATCTCCTGACCTCGTGATTTGCCTGCCTTGGCCTCCCACAGTGCTGGGATTACAGGAGATCTAACTTTTTAAAAAGGCACACACCTGCTTCTGTGAGGAGAACTTAGCTTGGCCCATAATATCTAGGCTAATTTTCTGAGTCTTCTCTAGTGATAATTCTCCAGTCTCCTGCTGAGGAAGGATATGTGCCTGACTGGCAGCATCCTTAGAGCCAAGGAAGGGCTAGGGTTCACACAGACTTTCACATATCATCCTCATTTTTAGTATAGTGTCTCCCCCTCCCCTCTCCCATGTCTAGTGTCTTTTATTTTTTTGAGATGATGTTTCGTTCTTGTTGCTCAGGTTGAAGTACAATAGCACCATCTCGGCTCACTGCAACCTCTACCTCCCAGGTTCAAGTGATTCTCTTGCCTCAGCCTCATAAGTAGCTGGGATTACAGGCACCTGCTACCAGGTCTGGCTAATTTTTTGTGTTTTTAGTAGAGATGGGGTTTCACCATGTTGACCAGGCTGGTCTCAAACTCCTGACCTCAAGTGATCCACCTGCCTTGGCTTCCCAAAGTGTTGGGATTACAGGCATGAGCCACTGCACCCGGCCTCTAGTGTCCTTAAGTCTCATTTTTCTGTAGAACAAATTTCTGGCAAGGTCAGGAAGGGGTAGTTGCCCGGCCGCCCCAGATTTGAAAGGGGATCCAAGTGGTTATCCCAGTTATAATTGATATGCAAAAAATCACCCCTAACTAATTAAAATAAAAACACTGATTTTACTGTCTCTCATACTTTCTGTGGCTGAAGAATTTGGGAAGGGCTCAGCTGGGTGGTTCTAGTTTGGGATCTCTCATGCTGTTGCAGCCAAACAATTATTGAAGCTGGATTAGCATGCAGCTGGCAAAGCATCTATCTCTCTTTCTCTGAAGTCTCAGGTCTTCTCCATGTGGTTTCTCCATATGAGCTATTTTAAGCTTCCTTACAGTATGGCAGTGTCAGGGCAGTCAAACTGTTCACATAGAGATTTATAGTTTTAGCATGAGAGTTCCAGCCTTGGAAATTATGCACCACCACTTCCACTGAATTCTATTGTTATAAATGAGTCACTTGAATTGAGCCTGCCTCAACTCAAGGGAAGGGGACCTAGACTATATCTCTCAAGAGGAGGAATGTCACAGTCACACTGTGGAATAGCATGTTGAATGGAAGATATTTGTAGTGGCTATCTCTGGAAAACACAATCTCCACAGTGGTCTCACCACCTCTTACATGGGGTTCCTAGTCATACTTCTGTTTTCAAGCCCATTCCACCTATGTCTTAGTCCATTTTGTATTGCAATAGCAGAATACTATAGACTTGATAATTTATAAAGAAAGTAAATGTATTTGGCTCACAGTTCTGGAGGCTGGGAAGTCCAAGAGCATGGTGCAAACAACTAGTGAGAGCCTGTGGGCACCATTATCCATGACAGAAGGTGGAAAGGCAAGACGGTATGGGAGCAAGAGGGGGACAAACTGGATTTTACAACAAGCTCACTTTTGAAATAATGAACCCACCCCTGTGACAATAACATTAATCCATTCATAAGAGCAGAGAGTCCTCATAACCTAATCACCTCTGATTAGACCCCATCTCCCAACGCTGTTGCAGTGGGGATTAAGTTTCCAACACAAGGTCTTTGGGGGACACATTCAAATCATAACAACCTCCAACACATCATTCTGACTAAATTTCTGGCATTTGGGGTTTTAGTCCATAGATCTTTCTATTTCTTGTGGGGACACCCCTTGTACAGGTGTGCAGGTTGGGCAGCACATGGTGGAACCATATCTTAGGGGTGCCATTCACCTTGTAAACATTTTTGCTTTGTCCACTTATTATGATAATGTTCCAGCAGATAGCAGTAAAGGGTGGGAGGAACAGCACATTATGTCACTTTCCCACTAGGTGGATGTCAGGCATCTAGAGGAAAGGAAGCTACTTCTCCATGCAAAGACTACAGGCTAACAGGTACACTGACTGCTGGTTATTTCCCTCTGCAGGCATTTTCAGCTCTACCAAACTCACCTGCTTTCTACCTTCCAAAAATTTGTTTAAAACTCTCATCTGCGGCCGGGCACAGTAGCTCACACCTGTAATCCCAGCACTTTGGGAGGCCAAGGTGGGCGGATCACGAGGTCAGGAGATCGAGACAATCCTGGCTAACACAGTGAAACCCAGTCTCTACTAAAAATACAAAAAATTAGCCAGGCGTGGTGGCCGACGCCTGTAGTCCCAGCTACTCGAGAGGCTGAGGCAGGAGAATGGCGTGAACCCGGGAGGCGGAGCTTGCAGTGAGCCGAGATCGTGCCACTGCACTCCAGCCTGGGTGACAGAGAGAGACTCCGTCTCAAAAAAAAAAAAAACAAAAAACAACTCTCATCTGCTATTTTCCTGTCTCTGCTTCATTTTGTTTCTTTTTTGAGTTTATATCTTTTTAGTTCATTGACTCCGATTTTGGTTGGGCTTTGGGAGGGGGCAGACAAAAATGAATGCCTTCAACCAATTAGGTGCCATGTTTTCCATTTTTTCCCCAGTGTAGATTGCTGCAATGATGCTTCCCTACACACGTGAGTATTCGTACCCCTTTGTTCAGTTTACTTTTACAAAAATGGATCGTGCTGTCCATATCATTGGACAATTCGCTTTTTTTCACTTAATATATTCTGGACATCTTTCAATGTCAGCATATATAGATTTATCTTATTCTTTATGAAAGCTGCATAATGTTCCAAGGTAGGGACAAAAATCCTATTCCAGAGGAGAGAAAAAAGAAAAAAGTACCCGTTCATCATTCCTTATCCCCCAGTGGGTGGGGATGACAGCAGGGCAGGCATCTCTGCTGTCAAGGAGCAGGATTTGGTGGGTGGGAATGGGTTGCACATAGTTTTAACCATATCTTTGCCTCTGTATTTACATAATTAGAGATATAGTGTGGACACCTCAGATTCTGATTTTTTCCCTTTGGCTTTTTTCCTATAAACCATGATTTCTCAACTGTGGCACTGTTGACATTTTGGACCAGATAATTCTTTGTTGCAGAAGCTGTCCTGTGCATTACAGGATGTTTAGTACATCATGGCCTCCACCACTAGATACCCACCACTTTCCCATTGGTGACAATAAAAAATGTCTCCATTCATTGCTTAATGTGCCCCAGGGAAACAAATCACCCCCTGTTGAAAACCACTGCTATAAACTGATCTGAAGACCTCTTAGCAATCTACAACGCAGTTAGTAAAAACCCAGTTTTTACTTCTTGCGTTTCTGTCACAACTAGTTATTTATTAATTGGGGAGAACATACTTTCTCAGCACTCTATTCCCCTGTGTGCTCAGATAAGGGGTTCATTTCTCTTAACTTACTCTTGAGTTTTGTTTCCTGTCAAATTTATTTGCTGGCTTTCTTTCAAAGAATGTCAAAAAACTCAAATGTAATACATATTTATTGTGGAAAATTGGAAGATACAGACAAGCTCAGGGAAGAAAACTTTAAAATTTCCTTAAACCCCCTCAAGATAACCACTGATAACATAATTTTGGTCATTATTCTTGTTTTTTTTTTTGTTTTTTTTTTTTAAGACTGAGTTTCACTCTTGTCACCCAGACTGGAGTGCAATGGCACAATCTTGGCTCACTGCAACCTCCGCCTCCCAGGTTCAAGCAATTCTCCTACCTCAGCCTCCCGAGTAGCTAGGATTACAGGTGCCCACCACCACACGCAGCTAATGTTTTGTATTTTTAGTAGAGACAGGATTTCAACATGTTGGCCAGACTGGTCTTGAACTCCTGACCTCAGGTCATCTGCCCGCCTCGGCCTCCCAAAGTGCTGAGATTACAGGTACCACTTCCAGCCCCATTATTCTTATTTTTTAAGAGATGGAGTCTTTCCATGTTGCCCAAGCTGAAGGGCAGTGGCTATTCACAAGCACGATCATGGCACACTATAACTTCAAACTCCTGGCCTCAAGCAATCCTCCCACTTCAGCCTCTCAAGTAGCTGGGAGTATAGGCACATGCCACCACACCTGGCTAGGTGATTATTTTTGTAGCCTTTTAGTTTTTTTCTCTCTCTTCTTCTGTGTAGAATGTAAGCATCCATGTATACACACACACACATTTGTATAAAATTTTAAGGAAAACCCTTCTTCTCCAGGTCCTAACATTGTAATGTCTCCCCCTGCTTTAAATTCCCAGAGTACTTTGCAATCCCTTCTCATTTGTGCATCCAGGTGTCTCCCCTTATAGCTCAAGTTCTGGTGTCTATGGTGATTAAGGCCATCACTTATTGGTATCTTTTTGTTGAGACATAGTCTCACTCTGTCGTCCAGGCTGGAGTGCAGTGGCGTGATCTCGGCTCACTGTGACCTCCACGTCCCAGGTTCATGTGATTCTCCTGCCTCAGTCTCCCAAGTAGCTGGGATTACAGGCGCCCGCCACCATGCCCGGCCAATTTTTGTATTTTTAGTAGAGACGAGGTTTCACCATGTTGGCCAGGCTGGTCTCGAACTCCTGACCTCAAGTGATCCACCTGCCTCGGCCTCCCAAAGTGCTGGGATTAAAGGCATGATTATTGGTATCATTTTTGAAATACAGCAAATAACTCCTGTTCCCTCTCAAAGTATAACTTTAAGAACATTAAAAATGCAACTGTTATACAAGTGAGCATGCACCCAAGATATATATAACTTGTTAATGGGGGACCCAGCAGGATGGTAAAGATTAGTGCAAAAGAGAATTAGAGGGAAAAGGGTTATATAGTCCATCAAGAAAGACACACTAAAATCAGTTTGTTAGGTTAGAGACAAAACTGATTAATAGCCAACAAGGCAAATAGAACAGTAACCTTTGGGGTTCTCTTTTCTGCTAGACAAAAATCATTTGCATCTCTATCAAACAAAATTCTACAAATTAGCACATAACTTTATAGAATCTGGGCCCCAGTCAACAGTAAAGTTGAAGTCAAACAAAGGCACGTCCCTCAGATTATGAAACAATCCAGGAGTGGTCTGTTAAGCAATGCCCAGCATGCACTGAAGCGACGCACAGTCTTCTTCTTGCCTTATTTGCCACGTTTGGGATCACTTTTCTCAATATCCCCTAGTTCCCCAAGCACATTCTGCACAGTATTTCCCTAAGGGAAAGTGGACAAGATTTCTGTGGTTCCTTGTCATCTTTCATCTTCCTCTCCTCTACCCACATTCTAAGAAGGTGAGACCAGTCCCCAGGGACCTGGGTATTTCCAATTAGTTACTGCACCTGGCCTGGCTTCCTTTTCCATATGGCCTTCCTTCCTTCCTTCATTTTTCTTTCCTTCCTTCCTTCTTTCCTTCCCTCCTTTTCATTTCTCTCTCCCTCCCTCCCACCTTTCCTTTCCTTCCCTCTTTTCCCTCCCTCCCTCCCTTCCTTCTCTCCTTCCCTTCCTCTTTTTCGTCCCTCGCTCCCTTCCTTCCTATCTTTCTTTTCTCTATCCTTCCCTTTTTTCCTTCCTTCTTTCTTCCCCTTTTCCCTCATTTCCTCCCTCCCTTTCTTCCTTCCTCTCCCTTCCTTTCTTTTCTTCCTTCTTCATTCTTCCCTCCCTCCCCTCACTCCCCTCCCTCCCCTCACTCCCCTCCCTCCCCTCACTCCCCTCCCTCTTTTTTTTTTTTTTTTGTTTTTTTTTTTGGTAGACTCTGGCTCTGTCACCCAGGCTATAGTGCAGTGGCACAATCTCAGCTCACCGCAACCTCTGCTTCCTGGGTTCAAGCAATTCTCATGCCTCAGCCTCCCGAATAGCTGGGATTACAGGTGCATACCCCAATGCCCAGCTGATTTTTGTATGTTTAGTAGAGCTGGGGTTTCACCATGTTGGCCAGGCTGGTCTTGAACTCCTGACCTCAAGTGATCTGCCTGCCTCAGCCTCCAAGCGCTGAGATTACAGGTGTGAGCCACCACACCGGCCCCTCCTTCCTCCTTCTTATTCTTTCTTTCTCCTTCCTTCTTCCTTCTCTTCCCCTCTGTCTCCCTCCCTGACTTCCTTTCTTCCTTCTTCCCTTCTTGCTTTCATTTTTATGAATATATAACTTTTATGGAGATATAATTCACATACCAAAGTGTACAATTCAATGGGTTTTTAAAGTATATTCACAGAGTTGCACAATCAGTTTTTAAACATATTCATCACCCTAAAAAGAAACTCTATACCCAATACAGTCAGTCCCCAGCAACCTATAATCCACATTCTGTCTCTATGGATTTGCCTATTCTGTCCGTTCTGTATAAATGGAACCATGCAACATGTGGGCTTTTTGTGTCTGGTTTCTTTCACTTAGCACAATATTTTCAAGGTTCATCCATGTCATAGCATGGATCAGTACTTCATTCCTTTTTATTGTCATGTAATAGTCTATAGGATAGATATACCAGGTTTTATGTATCCATTAATTAGTTGATGGGCATATGAGTTGTTTTCACTCTTTGGCTATTTTGAAAAATCCTGCTATAAACATTAATTACAAGTTTTGGAGGGGACTTATGTTTTAATTTCTCTTAAGTATAATATACCTAGGCGTGAAGTTTCTGGCTCATGCGGTAACTGTGTTTAATCTTTCTAGGAACTACAAGCTGTTTTCCAAAGTGGCTGCACCATTTTGCATCCCAACCAGTACTGAATGTATAAGGGTTCTAATTTCTCCACATCTTGTTAACACTTGTTACTGTCTATCTTTTTTATTACAGCCATCCTAGTGGGCTAGAAGTGGTATCTCATTGTGGTTTTGTGGCCTTGCTTCTTAAACCAATCTTGCACAGACACCAATTTTGCACACAATCGGAGGTACCCAGCACCGTGGCATCAGGTTATAAATTTCCATTCATGGATTAAGTCTGATCAATGAGTGAAGACTGTCTTTCTGAGCCATCCAACAGGTGAAGGGTATCAAAGGGGTACAGCCGCTACATCAAGCCCTGCCCACCATGGGGAGAGAATCTAGAATGATGCTCTTTTGGCCACATCAGGATCAAGTCCTTGCAGTAAATAGCAGCAGTAAGTGCCACAGTTTGTAACGTGAGGCAGGAGACAGAGGAATGCAGCCTGGCCCTGGGCTGGGCCCCCTCAAGGAGGTCCCAGATCTCCATATGGTGTCATTTGAGGCCTGCCCAAAACAAAATGACTTCCTTCACCACCCTGCCATACTGTCAGAGATTCCACCACATTCCCAGAGGTAAGTAAATAAGTTGCCACCTTTTTAAAATGTGAATCCTTCTGGGAGGGGTAAGCGTCTTGCAAGAAGTCCATACCTTATTGTGAATTAGCTTATCAGATGCCAACCCACACCCTGCAGGGACAGGACTCAGAGGAAGTGGGAGTTTTGAGTCATTGGGAAGGGTGGGAACAGGATATGAGGGAGCTCTGGTAGAAAAGGGGCAGCACTGCTCAAGAGGTGACATTTCAGGATGCCAAGATGGGGCCAGAATTGGGTCAATGGAGCTCAGGGCAGGTTTTCATCTTCATTCATCAACGGACAGTGGTAATGATTCATTTATTATATGTCACACATTGTGCTAAGTGCTTTGCATACAATTTTTCTATTTTATTTATTTAACAAACACTTACATAGCACCATGTGCCACCACCTACCTCTCAAACCCCACATGCCACATCTTGTTAGCTTCCCCTAAAATATGATTCCCGAATCTGAGCATTTCTCACCACCTTCCCAACCATCCTCCTCACTTTCCTGGTTTCCTGCAGGTCTCCTGGCTGGTGACTCTGCTTCCACATTTGCAGTTAGAGCAATCCTTTATAAAGCAATATCTCTCCTGCAATCAACATGTGCCAATGGCTTCATATCTTGGTCACTACTGTAGTCCTTACAACAGGGTGCTACTTGAACCATCCCTCTTACCTGGCTGACATTATTTGCCTACTGGCTCAGCCACAGGACACCTGCTGTTCCTCCAACACACCAGCATGCTTCTTGCAGGGCCATTGCAATTACTATCGTGTTCTCCCTAGAACATTCTTCCCCCAGAATCTGCCTTGCTGATGCCTTCACTTCTTCAAGTCTCAGCTTAAATGTCACCTTCTCAGAGAGACCTTTCTTAACACTGCCTCCTCCATCTCAAAGAGCCCTGTATTGCCAGCTTGCTCACTGTCAGAAAAGAGGGTTACAAATATAGAAAGGAAGAAAACTAGAATGAGTCCTATGGTGTTAGATTGGAATTGGAGGCATGAAATGTACTTATAGTTTTCAATATACACAAATAAATACAGAAATAAATAGATGTATAAATGTGTGTCTGTGTGTGTATGTTATTGAATGTGTACATACATATATTCTCTAGCTCAGCCTGGGAGCAGCAATAGTTCAATAACAATGAGCACACTCATGCCCTGATGTTGGCTTCTAAACACTAGTCTCCACTAAAAGGAATCAGGATCCCTTTGAGCAATGGTTGATTCCAGGGCTTGAACAGGAAAAACACAAGATGAACCAGGAGCAAATTTTGTGCCAAAAACAAGAAAGCGATCAGAGGATGATAGGACAGGTAAAAGGGATTCAGGAGCCAGTTTGAAGGGGCTCCCACCAGCAAATAGAAATGATTTGAGCATCAAAATAACTCATGATAATAATGGATTATAACTCATTGAATAAAATAGACATCCATGAGTCCATAATAATATAAATAACTGCTGGGCCTGGTGGCTTACTTCTGCAATCCCAGCACTTTGGGAGGACAAGGTGGGTGGATTGCTTGAGCCCAGGAGTTCAAGACCAGCCTGTGCAACATACAAAGACCCCTGTAGCTACAAATAATTTTTAAAAATTTAGCCAGGCATAGTGGCAAGCACCTGTGATTCCAGCTACTTGGGAGGCTGAGGTGGGAGGATCGCTTGAGCTTAGGAGGTCAAGGCTGCAGTGAGCAGTGATCGTGTCATTGCACTCCAGGCTGGGCAACAGAGCAAGTCTCTGTCTCAAAAAACAAACAAAAGGCTGGGTGCCGTGGCTCACGCCTGTAATCCCACACTTTGGGAGGCCAAGGTGGGCAGATCACGAGGTCAGGAGATTGAGACCATCCTGGCTAACACGGTTAAAACCCGTCTCTACTAGAAAAATACAAAAAAATTAACCAGGCCTGGTGGTAGGCACTTGTAATCCCAGCTACTTGAGAGGCTGAGGCAGGAGAATTGCTTGAACCTGGGAGGCGGAGGTTGCAGTGAGCTAAGATCGCACAACTGCACTCCAGCCTGGGTGACAGTACAAGACTCTGTCTCAAAAAACAAACAAACAAACAAAAAACACATAAAAAGAGTCACTTTACAGTAAAGAAATCTGGCATACAGTATCCTGATAATCAACTGATTGAAGTTAATATCTTCAGTAATGGGACCAAGAAGACGGTATGCCACCTGGTAGGATGCAATGACAAGAACACAGCTTTATTTCTGTGATATTTCTGCCAGAGATGCATAATCTGAATCTAATTATGAAGAAACATCAGATAGCCCCATTCAGGAACATGTCACAAAATAACTCACAAATAATCTTCAAAAAGACACTATAAAATGGTCATAAATGGAAAGAGATTTTTAAAAATGACCACTAAATGCTGCACGTGGTTACTGAGGGGATCTTTTTGCTCTAAAGCAGTGGTCCCCAACCTTTTTGGCACCAGGGACTGGTTTTGTAGAAGACAATTTTGGGGTGGGGGGATGATTTAGGGATGAAACTGTTCCACCTCAGATCATCAGGCATTAGTTAGATTCACTTAAGAAGGCTGGGCGTGGTAACTCATGCCTGTAATCTCAGCACTTTGGGAGGCTGAGGTGGGTGGATCACCTGAGGTCAGGAGTTTGAGACCAGTCTGGCCAACATGGTGAAACCCTGTCTCTACTAATAATACAAAAATTAACTGAGCATGGTGGTGCACACCTGTAATCACAGCTACTTGGGAGGCTAAGGCAGCAAAATCACTTGAACCTGGGAGGCGGAGGTTGCAGTGAGCTGAGATCGCACCACTGCACTCCAGCCTGGATGACAGAGCGAGACTCCATCTCAAAAAAAAAAAAAAAAAATTCCCCTAAGGAGTGTGCAACCTAGATCCCTTGCATGTGCAGTTCACACTAGGGTTCAAGTTCCTATGAGAATCTAATGCACCATGATCTGACAGGAGATGGAACTTAGGTGGTAATGTTTGCTCACCTACCACTCACCTCCTGCTGTGCAGCCTGGTTCTGGACTGGTACTGGTCCACAGCCCTGGGGTTAGGGACCCCTCCTCTAAAGGACATTATTTGGGCAAATGACAAAATTAGGATAGACCCTAAGGATTAGACGGTCATAATGTGTAAGTATTGACGGAATGACACAATTCTGCTAATCAGGATAAGCTCCTGCTTCACTGAAAGATGAATCTCTCAATGACACTGATGTCCAGTGTAGTGGCAACCACTGCCGTCTTTTCCTAATTGTCTTTCTCTACTGTCATCTGTGTCTCTTCCACTTTCTCTATGAAGGGATTGATCATACATTAGGCGTGTAGAGTTTCAATCTTCTTGGGATTTATTGTGTTTTCTGATCATCCATGGGAACTTCTGCTATACTCTGTGCTCTCGTGGGCAACAGAGCTGACAAAAGGCCCATCACTAATGTAGCAGGATGAGCCACGGACAAAATCCCTCAGACACTGGGTTAAAGAAAGTGGCTTTATTTGGCCGGGAGTTTCCTCCCTGGCTTGGGAACAGGCAGGACTAGGACCCAGGGTTTCCATGTCATCCTCTAGTCAAACAGGAAGACTTCTGCAAGCATCCAGAATGGTGTGCTTCCTAAAACAAAAAGTAGAGCTTGCATGTGCAACTTCGTTTAGTTTCATTTAGTTTTTCTTCAGGATAGAGAAGCTAGTGTTTGTCGAGGGATATTAAATGTCACCAAATCCCAGGCTCAGAGTCTTCTGAACAGAAGGCCTAAGGGGAGGAAGAGTAGGGGCTGGAACACAGGAGGAAAAGTCCAAACTCAAGAGGATTCCTCCACATTTTTTTTTGCCTGCAACAATCAGAGCAGCTAGGCTTTCTGGGGAGCAAATTTTCCTGCTTTGAAATAACAGCAATTGTAATGTGACTAGCACATGTCTGGTTTCCACTGGTGACAAAGTCACAGGTACTGCTAATACTGCCATGTTTTGTTTTGTATTGTATTTTTTTTTACTATAGGACAAAGGCTGTGGGCACCCAGACAAGAGTGTAGATGGGAGTGGCCATCTGGAGAGGAAGCCAGCTGCACTTGGTTGGGGTTGGGGAGTGGTGAGGGGGATGTGGGAGCTGTTGGTGATTCTGGGAAATTTGGTTGGGTTAAGAGATACTGTGGGCCAGGAGCAGAGGCTCATGCCTGTAATTCCAGCACTTTGGGAGGCCAAAGCAGGAGGATCACTTGAGCCCAGGAGTTTGAGACCAGCCCGGGCAACATGGCAAAACTGCCTCTGCATAAATTGGCTGGGCGTGATGATGTGCACCTGTAGTTTCAGTTACTTGGGAGGCTGAGGTGGGAGGATCACTTGAGTCTGGGAGATTGAGGCTGCAGTGAGCCATGATCGAGCTACTGCACTCCAGCCTGGGTGACAGAGCAAGATCCTGTCCCATAAAAATAAATAGATAGATAAATACATAAATAAAATAAAGAGATACTATGGAAGAGCAATTTGGCTGGAAAATGATGAGTGTTTTTGAAGTCTGATGGCTTTGCCAGGGTCTATGGGAGACTGTCACTGCAGCATCTGCCCACTCCCCTTCAAATGCCCACTCCAACCAGACAGAAGTGGGTGTGTCCACCAGGAAAGTACTGTTTGCCCTTCAAAGTAGCCCCTCCACTTTGGTATCTCTTTAAACTCCAGGATTAAGGCTGCATTCACCAGACTTCTTAGTCCTTTTCCTGTTTAAGATTTAAATCCCTTTGCAATAGCTGTTAGTTAAATTTTAGTCTAAAGAGATTAATTCATCCTTCCCCGAGAATATTAGAAGAGTTTCAGTTCACTGAGCTTCATTTGGGGGGTGGGGGGTGGGCGGGAGTGCTAAAATGTGCCCTTTTCTCCAGCCAGGCAAGACTGAATAAGAGGGGTCCCCCACAGGATCACCAGCAGAAAATTCCCATTCCTCTGGCTCTCTTGCGCAGGACAGGCTCTGGCACATTCCCACCATCCCCCTCAGGGGCATTCTCTGGTTGGAGGACAGAGTGGGTCACACGGTAAGGATGACTAAGACAAAAAAGAATAAGAAAGTGATATTCCTAAGGAATTTACGTGCACATGTACCTAGGGGGAGTGCAGCCAATTTGGCCTTAATGTATATATTTTATTCACCTGTCTGGTGCCTCAAAGAAACCCAAAGGTAAGAGTCCAGCACTCTGTTAAATTAAACTAAATTTGGCCTGCGGACATCTCCATACTTGAGTCTTTATATAATGAACTGCAACCTACCTTGCAGGTAAACTGACTGAAATCCTAACTTAGGAGTCTACTATTGTAACAAACAGCTGAGTCTCAGCCAATCACAGCAGCCAAGCTTCAGTCACTCACAGGCGCCCCACTGATCAGACCACGTTCAAATAAGGCAAGAGCTGAGCTGTAATCAACCAAACTGCCTGTGTACTTCATTTGTTTTCTGTCCGTAAATGTTGCCTGACCACGGTCAGGTCAGAGTTCTCCATACCTATTCTGGTTCTAAGGGCTCCCTGGTTCTAGAATCGTTCTTTCCTCAATTAAACTCTGCTAAATTAAATTTGTCTCAAGTTTTTTTCTTAGCAATTCCCCATAAACTCCTTGGATTACAGAGAGAACTCAAAATCCTACCTCCCTACCCTCCGTCCTTTCCTAGCTAGTGTAAAGCCCCCATTAACCCACAAGTTCTTGAGGGGAGGGTTAGGATGGTCAACAGCCTGAAAACCTTGGTTTGTTTCCCCCAATTATGAAAGTAAAATCTATGCTTCCAAGACCCCAAAGCATGTAATGCATTTCCTTCCAGTTCTTTTTGTATGAGTTTGTTACATACCTGAAAATTTATCTAAGTGTAGGTATAGGCCGGGCGTGGTGGCTCATGCCTGTAATTCCAGCACTCTGGGAGGCTGAGGTTGGCAGATCACCTGAGGTCAGGAGTTCAAGACCAGCCTGGCCAATGTGGTGAAAACCCCATCTCTACTAAAAATACAAAAATTAGCCACACATGGTGGAAGGTTCCTGTAGTCCCAGCTACTTGGGAGGCTGAGGCAGGAGACTCGCTTGAACCCGGGAGGTGGAAGTTGCAGTGAGCCAAGATTGTGCCACTGCACTCCAGCCTGGGCAACAGAATGAGACTCTGTCTCAAAAAACAAACAAACAAACAAAACAAACAAACAAGCAAAAAAACTATAGGTATGCACTGGTGTCCTGCTTTAAAACAAAGCAAAGCAAAACAGAATAATAGGTTGTATCATCTATTCTTATTGCATAGAAAAAGGCCTGGAAGGATACACACCAAACTGTGGAAATGCGGAAGGCAAAGAAGGACAAGTTTCACTTTTTACCTGACTGACTCTTGAATTTCTTGAAAAATGTTAATGTTAAAGAAAAAATTATTCATGGCACTTTTGTTAAAGAGGGTAAGGCAGACTTTATCCAAATGAGGGTCATGGCGACAGGTATAGGGACCACTGCAAGGGGTTTTGCAGTGAGTGACAGAGACCGTACTCAACAGCTACTCCAACAAGAACACGTGGGTATTTATAACTAAGGAACAGAGTCGGGGTCAGTGGACAGAAAGTTACTAAGAGGACACATCAGGGACAAGGGGTTTCTGGCTAAATTGACTTGATAGAGTTATTGCTGAAGGCAGGCCAGGGTGATAGGATATCAAAGGTGATCAGATGGCAAAGGTAGTGATTTGTTGCTCAACCGATTAGCAGCATTCTTGCTCAAAGTAGATTCAACAAGGACAAGAGGGAAGTCCAAGATCAAGCTTATTATAAAGGACTCAGGAGCCTGAGTAAAGTTTTCATCAAAGGAGACAGTCTTTGTTATTAACCACTCACTACTGCAGGAGTTTCCCATTGCTTCTGTAGCAAATTGCCACAAACTTAGCGGCTTTAAGCAACACAAATTTATTCTTTTTTTTTTTTTTTTTTTTTTTTTTTTTTGAGACGGAGTCTCGCTCTGTCGCCCAGGCTGGAGTGCAGTGGCGCAATCTCGGCTCACTGCAAGCTCCGCCTCCCGGGTTCACGCCATTCTCCTGCCTCAGCCTCTCCGAGTAGCTGGGACTACAGGCGCCCGCCACCACGCCCAGCTAATTTTTGTGTATTTTTAGTAGAGACGGGGTTTCACCGTGGTCTCGATCTCCTGACCTCGTGATCCGCCCGCCTCGGCAAATTTATTCTAACCAGGTCTCGTTGGACTACAATCAAAGTGTTGACAGGGCTACAGTGCTCCTCTAGGGGAGGATCCGTTTTCTTGCCTTTTTCAGCTTCTAGAGGTGGTCTATGCTTCTTGGCGCCACCCCCCTTCTGTCTTCAAAGCCAGCAACCACATCATTCTGACCATCGCTTCATCAATACATCTGCTTCTCTGACATCCCGCCTCTCTCTTTCACTTTATAGGGACCCTTGTGGGTGTATTAAATCAACCTGGATGCTCTGTGATGATTTTCTATCTCAAAATCCTTAATTTAAGCACATCTGCAAAGTTTCTTTTTCCATGTAAGGTAACATATTTACAGATTCTGGGAAAGAGTAAGTGTATATCTTTTTTTTTTTTTTTTTTTTTGAAATGGAGCCTCATTCTGTCGCCCAGGCTGGAGTGCAATGGCACAATCTCGGCTCACTACAACCTCCACCTCCTGGGTTCAAACAATTCTCCTGCCTCAGCTTCCCGAGTAGCTGGGATTACAGGTGCATGCCACCACACTCAGCAAATTTTTGTATTTTTAGTACAGACAGGGTTTCACTATGTTGTCCAGGCTGGTCTCGAACTCTTGACTTCAATGATCCACCCACCTCAGCATCCCAAAGTGCTGGGATTACAGGCATGAGCCACTGTGCCCGGCTGTAAGTGTGTATCTTTGAGGTGGGGGAAGGACGTCATTCTGCTTACCACAATTACTTGTAAAACTTTTTTTTTTGAGACGGAGTTTCGCTCTTGTTGCCCAGGCTGGAGTGCAGTGGTGCAATCCCAGCTCACTGCAACCTCCGCCTCCCAGGTTCAAGTGATTCTTCTGTCTCAGCCTCCCAAGTAGCTGGGGTCATAGGCATGCTTCCACCATGCCCAGCTAATATTTTGTATTTTTAATAGAGATGGGGTTTCACCATGTTGGCCTCAGGTGATCCACCCATCTAGGCCTCCCAAAGTGCTGGGATTACAGGCATGAACCACCATACCCAGCTCTCCTATTTAAAAATCTTGTATCATAAAATTTTTCCATTGCTAAAAATTCCTCATAATCACGCTTTTTAGTAACGCCTAATAGTTCACTGTGGGAATGTATCACAATTTATTTAGCTGGTCCCCCAGCTTGTGATATTTACATCATTTTACATTTTCATGATTAAAGATAATGATTATCATGCAGAACGTCTGTGAGCCTTTGCAGGACATACTGAATCAGAAAGGGGTTAAGGAAAGTGACTTGGTGGTCAGCAAGATCAGAGTTCAAATCCAGGGTCTGCCTCAGTTGATCATTGTCATTGGAGTCTTGGTTTCCTCCTCTGCACAAAGGGGACCCTTACAAGAGCTCCAACCTCATAGATTTCTAAAAACAGCTATGTTGAGATAAAATTCACATAACATCAATCCACCCATTTAAAGTCTAAATTCAATGGTTTTTAGCCATGTACGGTTTTGGCAGGATTCAATGATGTAGAATCATTATGTGTGTGATGAACACACAAATTGCCATCACGATTAATAATTCTTTGTTAATAATTTTCATTTTTTTTAGGCTAGGTTCTTGAGAAGTATCAATGCAGGATAAAAGCCTATAAACTTCTCAAATGTTTTGAAACTAGGCTTGTGAAGACAGGTGGCCTTCAGTGGGATTTTAAAATGTGCTTTTGTTTTTTGGATTTTTGGTGTTTGGATAGAATCTGGGGGCATTGGAGGTGGTATGAAAGTGTTGGCCTATTTGGTTCAAAATACCCTCTTTCATTCCCTTTTGTTGCACCACTGAATTATACTCACTCTCAAACTGCACACACAAAGTAATGAGGGGAAGTCACTTCTAATTCACGGACCCTCCCTGCCTGGCACCTCCCCCGCAGAGTCACCACCCTATCCCTCTTCATATCCAAGTGAGACTCCTTCAGTGAGGGTTGCATGAGTACCATTTCCAATTGCCCACCTTAACTCAAGCCAAGCCAGTTTCATGGCGGGTGGGCAGAAATGAGAGGCAGGGGTCTCTGCCAATTCCATGGGGTGCCCACCCAACCTCCCAACAAACCACAGAAACATTCCATTTGGCCGTGGGTGGACTGACTGCAGGTTTTAGGGCTGAGTTAGTAGGGGTGTCAGCCAAATCCAGGAGTGTGTTGCACCAGAGTGGTGTGTGGGTGAATCCTCAGGCATCCCGCAGGTGTGGGAGCAGGTTACGTGAGATGGGTGTGGGCTACGTGGTGAGGGATGAGAGGAAGGTGCACGGAGGGTGGGTGGGGTCAGAGGTGGGCGAGGGTGGAGGTGAGGAATGAGGCCCCAGCAGAGGTTGGACACAGTAGTTAACCCAGTGGTTTGGAATCATTTTTGGGTCATGGCCTCCTTTAAGAATCTGATATATGCTAAGGAAAGAATGGACGCACACACACGCACATGCACACACGCACACACACACACACACACTAACCCACAAATTCTGCATATTGTGTCAGGGGTTCCCAGAACTCGGGAAATTCATCCAAGGACTAGAATTAAGAATCTCTGGTCTGGTCTAGTTCACAGGGACTTGTCAGAAACAAATCCTAAAGCTGCATTAAGAGCTTGAGGATATTTATGTCTTCTAGAGTGAAAGAGATTTAGAAAGGTTTGCAGGTTCAGGAATTAAATTCTAAAGTCCACTTTTTCCATTTTTTTTTTCTAGTTTTTATTTTGAAAATTTTCAAATTCTACCAAAAAGTTGCAAGCTCATGTACTCTTCAACTACATTCACTATTATCAAAATTTTTCCCCAATTCCTCCCCACTCTATGCATGCTTGTGCTCTCAGAAACCCACATTTTTCTGGAGAACAATTTGAGACTAAGTTGCAAATATTGCTTCTTCATCTCTACACACTTGGCATGTAACTCCTAAAATTAAGGAATTCTCCTACATAACTAAATACAATGATCATATTCACAAAATTTAACATCGATACAATATAATATTGTGTAATACACATTAACATTGTGTAATATACATCCTATATTCAAATTTCCCCTGCAGTACCTGTCTATTAGGTTGGTGCAAAAGTAATTGCGGTTTTCGCCATTACTTTCAATTGAGTTTCAATAACTTTTGCGCCAGCCCAGTATGAGCTGTATTCTTTCTCCTTCCCTCCTTTCCTTTCTACTTTAAAAAAAAAATCCAGACTCTAATTCAGAATCATACACTTCATCTAGTTATGTCTCTCAGTCTTCAGTAATCAAGAACACGAATCCAGGGTTTTGTTTGATTTTGTTTCTCCTACTGACACTGACATTTTTGAAGAACCCAGGCTAGCTGTTTGGCAGAATGTCGCCCAGCTTGGATTTGTTTGATAGTGTCCTTATTATTAGATTCAGGTTAAATGTTTTGGCAGGAGTACCACATGGGGGAGGTGTCCCTTCTCAGTGCATCACATCAGAGGATCAGTTGGTTCCCTACTGATGAGAAGTTTGGACCACGGGTAAGGTGGTGACCTCGTTTCCTCTTGGTAATTCCTAAGTCATCTGTGGGGTAGCACTGTATTCACTGAAGGTCTCTGACTGTGGCAAATGCTGGGAGAGTCAGCGGTGAGCGCCCACACTCTGTCCTTGCTCTTGTGCTGTTTTTACAAGGGAGGGGACAGACAATAAACCAGGAAACAAATAATGACAAGATATGCAGTTTTATGAAGGATGTGGATAGGGTGCTGAGATAGAGAAGTATCAACTCTAGAGAAAGTGATCTTTAAGGTGAGACTTGAGCTGGGGGCATGCCTGTAGTCCCAACTCCTCGGGAGGCTGAGGTGGGAAGATCGTTTGAGTCCAAGAGTTCTGGGCTGTAGTGCACAATGCCAATCAGGTGTCCACACTAAGTTTGGCATCAACTATGATGACCTCCTGGGGCTGGGGGACCACCAGGTTGCCAGGTGGCAAACAGCAGGTCAAAACTCCCGTGCGGATCAATAGTGGGATCACGCCTGTGAATAGCCACCACACTCCAGCCTGGGCAATATAGAGAGACCCTATTTCTAAAAAAATACTACTAATAAAGGAAAAGGTGAAACTTGAATAGGAAAAAGGAATCGCCCTTGGGAAGGTGGGGTGGAGGGGTTGGGGGTGGCTCCTAGTTAAGCTTGGAGGATGAAAGGAACCAAAAGATGGATGCACGGTGGTCTCAGGGAGGGAGGAATGATCAGAGAAAGGCCCTGAGCCTGGGAATAATCATATTGAACACATAGTATCTTAATAGTGAACACCATCCTAAATGTTTCACATGATTTACCTTGTTTAATTCTCCTTGCAGCCCTGTGAAGTGAGTGCTATTACTGGTTTTATGCTGTAGAATCTATGACACAGAGAGGTTGAGTAATTGCCCTAAGGTCACACAGCTTCTAAGTAGCAGTGCTGGATAGATCTGACTCCACAGACTGTGCTCTTAGCTGTGTCAAGGAGGAAGGCCCAGGGTTTCATCCAGAAAACAGAATGTGAAAAGGGATTGGAATGAAAGCAACCTGTATTGGGTGCAGAGGTGCTGTCGATAAAGGATGAGGGATGGGAAACGAAGACAGAAGAAAGGCCTAGATGATCAAAGAAGAAGGGTGTTCAGGGCTGCAGGCAGCCCTGGAGGCCAGGCCAGCTCAGTTGACCACCTACTCTCGGTACATCCCCAACCCCAGCCTGTCCCTTCAGGTCGGATTTGCAATTCTCCTGCTCTCCCTCCTCCTAAACACAAACAGGAGATTTACAGTCTCAAAGTCTCTCCCCACGAATGACTTATTAATCACAAAGGGAAAAATTGTAACTTTGCAGTGGCACAACCTGGCCAACGCCAGCTTAACCAAGTGACCAAAGTGGATATTCAGGGAAGGCTCTGGAAGGGCATCTGGGGGAAGTGTAGAAAGGTTTTGTGAGGACCACTCTGAATGACGGGGGTAGGAAGACTTGGGGACTGAGGAGTCTACCCTAACAGGGCAGGGTCCAGAGTGGGAAGGAGGGGTATGTCTCGGGGGAAGGGAGAAGTATTGAGGTGGGGAGGTTCTGAGGTTTGAGTGAGGCCCTGGGGAGGGACTTGACAGTTTGGGTGACAGGAGGGTCAGAATAGGGTCGGTATGGGAGGTGTTGGGTGGGTAAAAGCTGGGTGAGTGCAGGGCTGGGGGTAGGGTCTCCAACGACAGTGAACTCGCGGGACTCGCGGGCGAGGGCTCTAGGGCAACGGCCAGTGGAAAGGGGGCTCCTGTAGGGTGAAGTCAGGCCAGCCCGAGGATGAGGCGATTTGGACAGTCCGACCTATGGCGGCGGGAGGGCGAGGGTGGCGGAGGGCGCGAGGTAGGCGGCGGGGCGTGCCGAGGCGGGGCCGGGGCGGGGCCGGCACCGCCCGGCGGGTCCCCCCGCGCTCCAGGGGGCGCTGTGAGCCTGGGCGGCCCCAGGCCGGGCGGCGGACGCTCCCAGTGAGCGCGGCCCCTTTTCCGGGTTTCCTCCTCCTCCTCCTCCTCTCCTCCTTCTTCTCCGCTGCCGCCGCCGCTGCCCCTTTCCCGGCCGGTGGCTGCCGCTGCCGGTGCCGCCGCCGCCGCCTCCTGGGGGCCGCGAGCCGAGCGGAGACCGCCGCGGAGCGCGAGCGCCGCCCGCCCCGCCGTCCCGCCGGCCGCTCCAGGGCCGGGCCGGCTCGGCCGGCGCCCCCCGCGCCCCCAGCCCGCCCGCCCCCGCGGGCCCGGCCTGGCGCGGCCGCCCGCCGCCGCGCTCCTCCTCCTTCTCCTCCAGCGCCCGGCGGCCCGCTGCCTCCTCCGCCCGCCGCCCCGCGTCCCCCGCCGCGCCGCCGCCGCCACCCTCTGCGCCCCGCGCCGCCCCCCGGTCCCGCCCGCCATGCCCGGCCCGGCCGCGGGCAGCAGGGCCCGGGTCTACGCCGAGGTGAACAGCCTGAGGAGCCGCGAGTACTGGGACTACGAGGCTCACGTCCCGAGCTGGGGGTAAAGCCGCCGCCGCCCCCCGCCGGGCCCGCTGACCCCTGCCCCCCCCCGCCACCCCCTGCGAACCGCACTCGGGCCCGGTGGTGTCTCCCGCCGACCCCTCTGCGGGCCCGCAGGGAGGCAGAGGTCCTGCTCTCGCACATGTCCTCGTCTTCCTCTTCCCTCCTCTTTACCCCCGTTTCGTCCCTTTCTCCCCGCTTTGCTCACCCCTTTCCCCCAATGAATGCTTTTTTACTCGGGGAGAATTGTGGAGTCCAGGGATCGACGCCGGGTGGAAGTGAGGGAGCAGCCCTTCCTCACACTTCTGGGTTTCCACTGGGGTGGGAAGTCAACAGCTGTCCTTTGGAGCTATTAAAATTCCCTGCCTTTTAGGTTTTCCGAGATGAGGTGGTGGGAGGAAATTTCTTAAAGACGTCCAGATTTTTAAAACAGGCACTGTCTACCTTTAAGATGTGAAACGGGAAGCAGGTGCTGGGGAGCCGCGGGGCACAGGGGGCACCCTCTAGGCCTTCAGGACGGGTGCTTTGCTCGCCCCTCTGGATTGGCTCAGAGCGTTGCCTTCCTGCCCCATCTTCCCAAGTTAGGAGAGACCAATTAGGTTAGGAGCTCTGCAGAGTGAAGGGAGCCAAGATTACGTCGTGGCTTTCATTTAGGGAATGAGTTGTGACGTGATGTATAGACACTTCCAAGTGTTTGCCTGGTGGAAGCGGCTGAATGACGTGTACAGTGGGCATAGGCTTGGTTAACCCCCAGTCCTGGCATTTATGTGTGTGTCTTCCTTTTACAGTAATCAAGATGATTACCAACTGGTTCGAAAACTTGGTCGGGGAAAATATAGTGAAGTATTTGAGGCCATTAATATCACCAACAATGAGAGAGTGGTTGTAAAAATCCTCAAGGTGAGTGTCCTATGAGTGGTATGTAACATTTTTCTCCCTACAGGGCAAAAGGTTGTAAGCTACCCCAGTCACATTCTATAATGGGCAATGCAAGCTTGAATTGAATTTATTTTATTTGTTTGGAGTCAGAGCCTCTGTCACCCAGGCTGGAGTGCAGATCATAGTTCACTGCAGCCTTCAACTCCTGGGCTCAAGTGATCCATCTCAGCCTCCCAAGTAGCTGGGACTACAGGTGCACGCCCAGCTATTTTTAAAATTTTTTTGTAGAATCAGGGTCTGGTAATGTTGCCCAGGCTGGTCTTAAACTCCTGAGCTCAAGCAGTCCTCCAAAAGGACTCCTTGCAGGCCTCCTAAAGTTGCTGGGGTTAGAGGCATGAGCCACTGTGCCCAGCCCACGCTCAAATTTTATTTATCTGATCCGATGTACCTTCATTACTTCTTTTTCCACCCCATTTTCCTGTGAACTTTCAAGAAAATGTGCAGACATCACAAATCTAAGTTCAAATCTAAGTTCAGTAAAATGTTTGTTCTAAAATGTAAATTCCCTAAAGCAAAAATTCCAAAAGGGCTCCATTTGTTAGAAAATAAATAGGTATTCAAAAGACAGAAAAGCCATTCTCAAATTAAGAGCTCCCTGAGCACTGTGTTTGTTACTCTTGGTGCATGCTCTACGTTATTCCAGAAAGAAAGTTGGAAAAAATTGGAGCGACTTCAGAAATGTATTTCAAGCCCAAGTGGAAGGAAATTCCTTAGCGGATAATCACTTGTTTTTTTCCTTTGGCAGTAGTTTCAGGTGGGATGGATATAGTGCACCAGTAGTGCGGAGAAGCCTTGTTGGGAAGCCAGAGAGCCATTGTTGCTTATCAGCTAGTAAAAATGTAGAAGAGTTCATGTATAATTACTAAAGTAATAATTGGAACAAAACTATCTTAATGTGTGGTTT
The DNA here is from genome assembly GCF_006542625.1 of Nomascus leucogenys. Taxonomy (NCBI): domain Eukaryota; kingdom Metazoa; phylum Chordata; class Mammalia; order Primates; family Hylobatidae; genus Nomascus; species Nomascus leucogenys. The sequence goes on from NC_044382.1 coordinate 62,070,852, forward strand.
AGCAATCAGTTTGATAATGATATGCCTTTTGTTATCTCTTTGATGAAGATGATTTTAATGAGCATGAAGGGTCGGCCAAATTTTCCTTCTGGTAACTGCTTAATTGTGTAGCTTTAATAATGTTTCATAGGGTATAGTAAAAAGTAGTTCTTAGAATCTGTGATGAGTCCTCGTTATTGCCGGATCATTTCATGTGGGTACATGTCATTTAGTGAGAGATTGAGAAGACGGAAGAGTGATGTAAGCACTTTGCATACATGTGATTTCCAATGTGGCCCTTCTGCAGAGGTTCTGTGGACTAAGAATGTGGTATTGAAAAGCTGTTTCTGTGTGTTAGGGCAGCTGGTGTAGGTAATCCCTGTTTAATGTGAGGGGTCAGGCTTATGCTTTCTGGTAATCATCTTTCAGAAGAAATGATTAACTCCATCACTCAAAACATCCTAGCCTAGTGATGAAGGAGCAGAATTGCAGTAAAGGGAAATAGACAAAGTTATTTGTGTTCTCAGACACACTGGGGATGAGAAGTGAGGAATTGATGTTGAAGATACTGAGTGTGACTCCTCTCTTCCCTAAATATGAATTGCATTTATGAAGTCACAAGGTGGTTTTTTTTTTTTTTAAGTTACAGGGGAATTACCTTAGAAAGCCATACATTAGCTTTATGTACATAAGCATAAGTTTTTAATAAGCTGCCTCAAATCTAAGAAATAAGCAAAACGTAAATTGAAGTTAGGAATATCCATATTCCACTGCTGTATATTCAGAAGAATGAATTGCTGACTCTAAAGCAATTCCAGAAAAATGTCTGAACTTTTGTGCTATGGCAGCAGTTTTAGAATAAGTGTACGATTTTTTGTGGTGCTTTTTTTTTTTTAAAGGAACAGCATTCAGGTGTATGTATAAATACCAGCATGTTCATTTAGGAGAGCATCACATTGCTGCTTCATCATCCAAAGAGCTTCATAGGCTCTAGCTTTCCCCCTACTCTAAGGATTCTTGGCATATATTAGGAAACCCAGTATGTAAGCTCCTGCGGGTTATCTTTACAAATGGGAGACCTAGGCACAAAGAAACTTACCTAATGTCATTATGTTGAATGACCATTAGCCAGAACTCCTGTTTCCTATTTCTTCATATCTCTTACTGTTCATTTTAGCATTGGATTGTAGGATCTGAACGTTGAGCACAGAAGCAGGTGCCAGTGTCCTGGAATCAGACTTGGGAGGCCCCTAGTTAATGAAATGTTTCTTGTTTCTTCTTGACGTTGTTTGTTTTCACAGTGCAGCCTAAACCACTAGTGAAAACTAGACTCACTCCTATATGTTTTTTAAAGCCCGGTGGCATTTCTATCCAAATTTTGTTCCTGTCTGAAGGATGGAGTAATATATCACTAATGGCATGATTGTGGTTTTGTTGTTTTGTGAATTAAAAGTATTACTTTTTAAAAAGAACAGGGTCTTTAGCCAAAGTTGTGTTTCTTTATTCAAAAAAGTTGAAGTTATGACTAATAGCTACTATTGTGGTGCTTGGTCATAGGAAATTAGGTCCTTAACAGACTACCAGCTGCTCATAACTTGGAAGAATCTAGAACAGCCTTCCTTTTTGTATAAGCCTGCTGTATTTTAGCTGCAGGATTGTATTATGCACATAGTGACCAAGATAGAGGGTGCCTTTCTTGAGGACAAGCGGTCTTACTTTTGTAGTCAGTAACATTTCATATCAATTCTTTCCAATATGTGAGAACAGGTGGATGGTGAGTGACTACAGAGGAATTTTATATCGTTTAATTTGCATTAGTAGATTTCCAGGTATTGATCAAAAACGAGCCACTAAGAAGTTTTAGGAATTTAGAAACTGGTGAGCAAAATTATACTGTCTATCCCCAAGTGGTATTCTGTGGCTAAAATCTTAAAAAGTTTCCAATCAATAGAGAGGTTGTATCTTTTTTTGACAAATTGTTTTGAGGAGAAGAGAGAAAAAGGAGGAGGAAAACGGTAAGGGTTTATATGGCAGGGCAGAAAGCTACATTAGTGCCAAAAGTTTCATCTTTTGATTTTGAAAAATCAATTCTTCATTTCCTTTGTAGTACCTCTTAGAAAAGTGTACACAGAAGTAAAAGTGGCCACCTCTGACAACTTTTAGCATTTTATGAACACTGCCTGTGTGTGTAGATTTCAGTACTTCGTGGGGTCCTTGGGATCTTTCAAATTAAACTGCTATTTCTTGAATAAGAGTTAAGAGCAACACTATTTTTAAAAAACAGCATTTTGAACCAGTGCTAAAATGACTTGGAAATTCCCATGTAAGGCTTCCTCTTAGAGGTCTTATTTTATAAACAGATTGACTATCCATTTTCCCCCAGATATTATTTAGCTTTAAACAAAGGATGGTGGTATTAAAATTTTGCTCTTTAAGCATGTTTAGCATATTTGCAGATATTTTTTAAGTTCTGTGTTGTCAGTAGGTAGTGTTAAAAGGATGGGCGTTGGTTATACATCTTCGTTAGTAGCTTCATCGTGAGCTGGTGATCTTTATATTATATCAGAGTGGTGCTTTCCTCTTTATTTCCTCTTTACTTCTCCTGTGGTAGGTTTTTTACCCTCCTAAATTTAGGCATGTGTATGAAGACATCTTCCTGAAACAAAACATTAGTGGTATTTATCTAAGTTTTTGGTACATTCTGTTTTTCACTAATGTCTCATGGTATAAAAGTAGTGAAAACAGTATTACCAAAGTATTGCTAACATTAAAAATAATGTTAAAAATTGTATGTGAACTAGGCCGTTTCCAGCATTGTAGTGGGGAGTCACAGATTAAGAGTGTAGTTAACCTGTGTCAAACAGAATCACAGAGTGCGGGCACTTAGAAACCATTAGAACCCAGGCCCTTTTACAAGTCAACCAAGACCCAGAGAAAGGATGTGTATGCTCAGCGTCATGTAGTCTGGGTGGAAGCACTCGGTGTAGGACCCTGTGTACCTGTCCTGAAGTCTTGGTAGATGCGAGGAGCATAATTAGGACATTAGCTGGATATTTGACTTTGTGATGTACTGATCTATACTGGAAGAATTGAGGAACACTCACCAGGAGTCAAATGAAGTTAATTCGTTTCTAATGATTTTTGGAGTTATTTTTCTCAAAGGAAGTGTTTGACTTTGGTAAGTTGCTAGTTGAAGTGTGGAATCCAAGAGTCCTAGAGGGCTACAGGGACCTAGGCAGGTGTTCTCTGTGATTAGTATCCACAGCAGCATGTTTAATGCTTAAATGAAATGCTACTTTATTCTCTTGAAGCCTCAATAAGTAGTGTTTTTATGCTTTTTTTTTTTTAACCCATAGAGTTCCTCCAAGTCTCAGCATGATCACTTGGCAGATTTGGGGATTAATAGTTTAATAGTTTTATCCCTTTAATATATGAGTTTATTTGAGAGCAAACCACGTGTGAAAAGAATATATTGATATAGTGTGCCCATTTTCATGTATAAAGCAGGGCTCCAGATAGTTTCTAGAGTTTAATTTCAGGATCTGCCATCTCATCATCAGGGTGGTGTAGTGTAAGAAGTGCTGTAAATGAGAGGGCAGAAGACTTGAGTTCCAGAACTAGCTTCTTCATTGATACCCACTTGACTGTTTTCTCATCTATGAAATAAGCATCCATTTCCTGCTTAAGTCACAGGGTTGTTAGGAAAGTCAGATAAACTATACAAAGATGGGTAGAGAGATTGATTATCATGTTTTATTAATCTACAAAATGCTTTTCTTTCCTGAGAGAGTATGGCCTAGGAAGTGGTCTGCCTGGTTTCACGTGTTAGTTCCAACTATAGACGCTCTGTGATGTCGAACAGTTACTTAAGTTCTCTGTGCCTTGGTGTCCTTCCTCAAGTAAAACTGTTAACAGTGCTCATCTAAGACAATTAAATGTGCTTAAAACAGTGCCTGGCCTGAGAGATCAATAAAGTATAGTAGTAATAACAATATTACATTTGGGTCATGCGAATGATTTTAGAGGCAGAACCAATAGTAGAAAGGGTTGTAGTGTTCTGTTAAGGAGATTCAAAGGGTCTGCTCTATGCCTTGCCTTTTAAAAAAAAAATTGTGTTAAAATACATGTAACATAGGCTAGGTGCGGTGCCTCATGCCTGTAATCCCAGCACTTCGGTAGGCCGAGGTGGGCGGATCACCTGAGGTCAAGGAGTTCCAGACCAGCCTGGCCAACCTGGTGAAATTCCATCTCTACTAAAAATACAAAAAATTAGCTGGGCTACTCAGGAATCTAAGGCAGGAGAATCGCTTGAACCCAGGAGACAGAGGTTACAGTAAGCTGAGACTGCACCATTGCACTCCAGCGTGGGCAACAAGAGTGAAACTCATCTAAAAAAAAATAACATAAAATTCACCATCTTAACCATTCTTAAGTGTACAGTTCAGTGGGTAATGCTGTGCAACCATCACTACCATCCATCTCCATAACTCTTCATCTTGTAAAATGGAAACTATCCATTAAACAATAACTACCCATTTCTCCCTCCCCCATTTCCTGGCAACAACCATCTTACTGTTTCTGTGAATTTGACTACTCTAGGTACCTCATATAAGTGGAATTGTACAGTATTTATCCTTTTGTGACTGGATTATTTTGCACAGCATAATGTCCTCCAGGTTTATCACTGTTGCATGCGTCAGAATTTCCTTCCATTTTAAGGCTACATAATTTTCCATTGTATGTATATACCACATTTTGTTAGCCATTCATCCATCAGTAGATGGGTTGCTTCCATGTTTTAGCTATTGTGAATAATGCTGCTTTGAATGTGAGTGTACAAATACCTCCTGAAAACCCTGCTTCACTTCCTTTGGGTATAGACCCAGAAGTGGAATTGTTGGATCATAAGGTAATTCTGTGTTTAATGTTTTGAGGAACTTTCCATAGTGGCTATACCATTTTACATTCTGACTGCAGTGTACAAGTGTGGCTGTTTCTCCACATCCTCGCCAACACTTCTTTTCTGGTTTTTTTGATAGCAGCCATCCTGACTTGTGTGAGGTAGTATCTGATTATCATTTTGAATTTATGCCTTGCCTTTTTAAATAATTTTTTAACTCCTGAGAGTAAACAATTACCCTTAAGGAGTAGATAATGTAATTGGGGTGATGAAACTTGAAAAATGAGAGGAAAAGTTTTCTGTGATGAAATAACATTGCTCAGATAATATTTTTATTTAGGTCAAGTGCAGTGGGTTTTAGGGATGCCACCAGGGTAGTGAATTACATGCCATCATCCAGGGTGAAATTTCTTTTTACTCTGTCCTTCTACATTCCTGGCAACCATTGTTTATTGTAGGTGATGATATTAATATCTTGGTGGAGCAGTTGTTAGTTTGGTAGTAGAGTAAAAGTAACCCCAAATTTGAGAGCTAGGAGCTGTAGATATGTTCCTGCCTGTCTTGAATTTGTCAATTCAGTTGTTGTTTTTTTCACCACTTTGTCTACTAGACTTCGAGTTAAAAAAAAATTTTTTTTTATTGGTTTGAACAATAGCTAAACTGATTGAGTTTGAATCTTTTAAACAGATAGTCTCTGAATTGGAATAAATGAACCCCAGATGGAGACTTTTTCTAGCATGCAGAGTGAAATTGTGAGATCGTTGTGGAAGTATATGTATTTTCTCCATTTTGTGTAACTGGTGGTGAACGGCTACAGGCTCTGGACAGGAGAGTCAAGGCATCCTTATTTCTGTAAAACTAGGTTTATTTTCCTTAGGATACCAACAATCCTCCCTCATAAATCCTAACTTTTTATCTCTGATTCACATTAAAAGGATCACTTTCAGCTCCTCAGAGCTATTGGTTTAGTTTCTCAAGCGTCTCTCCAGTTCAGAGGAATAAACTGAGGCTGAAGGGATCTACCTGTAGCTTAGTTTTTGATGGTTTGGAGGAAAGTGTCCTGGACTGTGGGTGTCACCTTCCTTTTTTATCATTTCTTGGTCTTTTGTCAGCATGTGAGGACTCTAGCTGCGTTTGTGACTTGGGACTCCTTTGTGCCACCTTCAGAGTTGCCTTGCTATTCCCAGTCTCTAGTTTGGGAAGTTTAAGTTAGACACCTGCTGGGCAGCAAAATACGCTTCAGTTGCTGTGCCAGATACCTTTAGATGTGTTGAGAGATAGGTTCATCTTAACTGGGTTGTCCAGGCCTGACCTGTTGCCGAATAACCGGAGAGCAATGCAAGACTTTGCATGAGGCAGCGTCATAAAGGCAACTAATGGGTTGTCCCTGTAAGGAGTTAGGAGTACTGTTAGGATTAGAAGAGGGTTTTTGGTGGATATAGGCCTCTGGCTGTGGGTTTTTTTCTTCTCTTTTACCACTCTCACAGATCTATAGCTGCTTTCCAGTATTGGATGACAAATCTAGAATTTTCTTACATTGAAAGGCATTGACTAAATTGGTAGCATTGGCTGAATTTATAAGATAGCCGGCTTTGGCCAGGCACAGTCGCTCAAGCCTATAATCCCAGCACTTTGGGAGGCTGAGGCAGGCGGATCACCTGAGGTCAGGAGGAGATCACCCTGGCCACCATGGTGAAACCCCGTCTCTACTAAAAATACAAAAAAATTAGCTGGGCGTTGGGGTGCACACCTGTAGTCCCAGCTACTTGGGAGGCTGAGGCAGGAAAATTGTTTGAACCTGGGAGGCAGAGGTTGCAGTGAGCTGAGATTGCGCCACTGTGCTCCAGCCTGGGCCACGGAGTGAGACTCCGTCTCAAAAAAAAAAAAAAAAGCCAGTTTTTATTTTTCTTTTAACTTCTTAACATAATTTTGGACTTAAAAAAAGTTGCAGGAATTCCCATATCTGTTTCACCCAGACTCCTCAAATGTTAACATTTGCTTTATCCTTCTCTTTCTCTCTCATATACACACACATATATGTACATATATACACACCTATATAATAACATTTATGTTGTGTATTTCTTTGTGACGTGGCTTGAGAGTAAATCATAGTCATCCCTAAATACTTCGGTGTGCATTTCCTAAAAATAGTTTCTTATATAACCCTACAATGCCATGTTAAAAAATTAGAAGGTAACCATTGATGCATTGCTGTTAGCTAACCTACAGCTCTCATTCACATTTGCCAGCTATCCTTATAATGTTCCTTATAGCAAAGGAAAATCCCAGATTACATGATTATATTCAGTTGAAGTCATGTGTTACATTCAGTTGTCACATTTTAAAAGTCTGGAACAGTTGCTCAGTTTGTTTCGTGACATTGACATGTTTGATCTTACAGGCCGGTTATTTTGTAGTGTGTCCTTCCCTGGCTATTTTTTAATCGGATTGTACAGTGCTTTTTTTCCCCAAAGTTTGAGCTCCCTCGTTAATGAAAAAGGGACTAAGGAGTAAGGTTTCTAAGTGGAGTCGGGGAACATGCACAGCAGCCACATCTGCTCTCCTGGGAACCCTGGCACAGTGGGCGGAGAGCGGGTATCATCGTGGCAGCTGGCTCACAAGGACGCAGCGAGAGCCCAGCCTCTCAGTCGAGCCCCCTGTTATAGGTGATGCAAGTGCTCTGTGTTTCATAGTCCTCTCCTTCTCTGTTTTGTTATGTGTTCAAAGCTGTATCTTAGTGACCAACAAAAGATGAAGGTTTCTCTGGCATGTGTGTATGTTAATATTTTCCCCCTCCCCTCCCCTTCCTCACCCCACACACAGGCAAAAAAAAAGTCTTGCTTTATTATTTTTTGGCAAATCCATTGGCCTCTCTTTGCCTCTGCTATTATAACAGTGTCTCAGTGATAAAATACTCTTTTTCCTTAGTTACGTTTCTCCCGTTAGCCACACTTGGGGAACAAAAGCACTGTGGCAGGAGTATAGCATGCAGTTAGACTGCCCAGCTTCCGGCTTTGGTTCCTGCCCCTCTCTGCCATGGGCTCTGTGATCTTGGGCAGATAGCTCAACTCTGCTACATAGGGACTTTGTGAGGATTCACAATGACTTATTAAATAATAAATTACTAAAAATATGAAAATAACACTATCATTTATTAGGTGCTTACTGCGTTCCAGTCACCATTCTGAGTGCCTTATAAAGCATACTTGATTATGATAGGCTTGCTTTTTCAGAACGGTTTCTATTCTTCAAACTCTTTAGCTCATTTAAGATAAAGAGTAATATGTATAATGAGAGTAATTATTTTTAAAGCCTTTAACCTTTACAGCAGACTGAAAAGTTAGAAGTGTTCAGTCACTGTTGTATCAGATTGATTTCTCCTTTCCTGATTCAACATTTCTTTCTTCAGGAGTGGGATCTGTTGGAAAACATTAACTGGCTCTGTGCTGATTTCGGATTCTAGATATTAAGGAAATGGGAGTGGTGACAGGAAATGAAAGCCAGCAGCTGGGAAGCAAGTTTGTAACCTGATGTCAGTGAACTGGTCTTTCACTCCTGAAAGACAAAATTACATGTAACTCATTGGAAGAGCAGGTGTCTCACCATTTTGTTTCAGTTTTTCCATTTGTGAGTGCGTGATATACAGCTGTTCAGAGCTATATTTTCCACTTGGCAGTTATCTAGTAAGCACAAGTTTTATTTTTAAAGTGTGATATGGGTATTCAAAATTTTTAAGTGCCCTCAGTGTAACTACTTAAAGATCTTGACACATAAGCTGTATGAGTCTGTAAATTATTTAACTTAATGTTAAAGGTTCTTATGGGCAAGCCCATTCTATTTCAGTTTTTTCTCTTCAAATTTAGGCACACTCTTTAACACAGCAGAGTGTACAAGATAGTGTACTATCCATCTGATTGGCTAACATTGTTTTAAATTTTATTTATTAACTTCAAAAGGAGTCTCACTTCTGATTACTCTTGTGTATTTAAGCCAGTGAAGAAAAAGAAGATAAAACGAGAGGTTAAGATTCTGGAGAACCTTCGTGGTGGAACAAATATCATTAAGCTGATTGACACTGTAAAGGACCCTGTGGTAGGTGCCAAATGGTTGGGGGAGTATACTAGTAGACCGGGGTGTGGATATGGGGGCTGTTTAACACACAGAACCTCACGTAATGATACAGTGGGGATGGTGGTGTTTGTCTTAACTACTGACTGGTTTGAAAACCAGAAAAAAATCATGGTGGCCCAGTGATAAAACAGCTACTACCACTGCGATGGAACCTAAAAGTGTACAGAGAAAAATCCCTTTTCTGGGTTTGTACTTCACTATTTTGATTCAGCCCACAAATGTTTGCTGAATGTCTCCTTTAAGCCCCAGCCTCTTTCCAGTTTTTAAAGTTCGTTACTGCCAATTTGTGTTACTCTGCCACACTTAAGTAAGCATGACATTTGAAAATCTGGGTTTACACAAGGAAAGAATGAATATCTCCATGTGGACACCTGGCATAAAGGCCTGAGCAGGTCCCAGCTCCACTGACCCTTTGAAGAAGCCTTCTTCTTTCCCTTAAATCAGCATGTGCCATTAGGGCTTACGTCGCATATGTAGATAGACTAAAATATTTTGTCAATGCTTAGTTTTTAGCCATTTTAAATGTACTGTTTAATTTCGTTTTCTCTCCCTAGGGAGTAACTTAACCTTAGGTGTTTTTGATTAGCTAAGGTTGGAGACACCTCACGTCCCCACTTTTGTACCCCTTCTTGTCCCATTGCTGTTCTCCACCTGCTCTACCTCAGATATTTCCCTGTTCTCCTCCCATGATAGTTTTGTTTATTAAAGAAATAGGTTTTTGCCTCTGGCTGCTAAAGACATCCTCATAATAATATAGTAGCTAACATGCATTGAGTGCTTACTATGTGCTGGGCACATTCCAAGTGCCCAACTGTGCCATGTCACACAACAGTCTTCACAACAGTCCATTGAGGTGGGTACCATTTATTGTTTACATTGTACAGATGAGAAAACCATAGTTTGCATAGTTTGCAGAGGTTAAAAAATTCACTCAAGATTACACAGTATTGTTGAAGCATAAGGAAAGTTTTTCCTTCTGGACCCTGAGAAGACTGAGAAGGGAAGGGATGGTTGTATGCCAGATTGTAACTAATTGGCCTTTCAGATATCCTGTCCTTTTAGCACAAATTGATTTTATAATGACTAGTTCTAGACTGCCTCATGTTTGAAAATGGGCTGCATTAGAAATGAGTACCCATTGAAAAAATGAGCACCATGTAAAAATAGGAATTTCAGAATAATTTTTAAAATGTGAGTCAGTATGTGGTATACCAGGAACATCGTTGTTTTGCTTTTTCTTTTTTTAAGTTAGCAGAACTTAGTGATACATCTTATTATTTTTGTAATTTGTTAAAGTATGTGTATGTTTTACATGGTATCTAAGACAAGTAAATTGAAGTTGACAAAAATCAACAGGGACCCCTTGTCTATTAGAAGGTCAGGCTTACTCCACAGCCTGTAGAGAGATGTGGTAATATTGATGAAACCCTTACAGCTTCGGGCTGGTGAAGAATTTTTAATCATGGCTGCTACTGGGGCTGCTGTTTGGACTCTGAGTTGTCCTCACAGAGATCTGCATGCTGCCCTGTGACCTGTTTCCTAGGTAACTTTCACATGGTTCTTGAGCAAAAGATTTCTAGATGATTTTTTTTTCTATAACCCCTTAAGTCCCTACTTTCTCCCAATTTTGAAAGCTTATTACTGCCAGTTAGCGTTATTTTACTTCAATTAAGGAATCCTGTTATTTGAAAATCTGGATTTACACAAGATAATATTGAACATTTTTGTACTCATTGGATTAAAGATTATAGTGCTTTAAAAATATTTGATTATATATGAGATTTTAGGAACAGATCTGCTTGATAAGAGGAGACAGTCTTTAATGGTCTCTAGCCAAGGCAATAATATTATAGTGTAGCTTATTAGTAATATCACGGATGGTTATATTTTCCTTTTGGACCCCCAAAAGACCTATGATACATTCCCACAACCTATGATAATTCTGTCAAGTGCAATTCTGGCTTGCTAAACTAAGATGAAAATGTGTCACTTTTTTTGTATATGGCAGACTGGAACACTGCAGGGTGTAAATCCTCACATAACCTTTGAAGATTGGTTAAGGCCATTGGTAGGTTATTTGAAGAATACATTCCTCTTAAAACTTTTTATTATGAAAGTTTCGACCATTTTCAAAAGTAAATGAAAAACGTAATGAACCTTCCTTCACACATTACCCACCTTTAGCGGTTAATCAGCTGTGGCCAACCTTGTTTCATCTATACTCCCACCACTTCCCACCTCCCACTATCCCCAGTTATTTTGAAGCAAATTCCAGACATCATAAAATTTCAAGAGAATACTTTTCTTGATAGGCTGTCCCTGATGAGTGAATCCCTATGTTACCTAAGTAGGATTTGGGGATAGGCCATTTTGGCAGAAGCAGATTACATTGATTATTGTTTGGGTACTTAAAAAGCATTAATATTCTCTTTTACAGTCAAAGACACCAGCTTTGGTATTTGAATATATCAATAATACAGATTTTAAGGTGCGTATGCTTTTCTTTCTGGCATGGGGTTAACGGGGTGAGGGGGAGCTGGTGGTAAATACTGTGTACTCCAGAACCCAAGGGGCCAGGGCTGTCATTGGTGAGAGGAGGAAATAACAAATTGGGTTCCTTAAAGCATGAGTGCAGGATGCAGAAAGTGGCTAGGGTTCTTGCATTAGGTGAAATTACTCATCACCCTTTACCTTGCCTACTCCAGGAGTAGCTGCTCGGCTGGGTCTAAGCTAATGCCTCATCTGTAACACTCCTGTTTTAGACAGCATAGCTTTAGTTGTATGTTAACTTTGACTTTTGTACGAAATCTTACTTTGCCGAGAGGAAGGGATAGACCGATACAAGGCCCTTGTGAAAAGAAGCAATGCGTTGGATTCAGTGCTGTCAAATAACAAGTGTGTGTTTGTGCATGTGACGTACAAAGAAATGATTCAGAAAAACCAGAGTCAGTGCTTTAGAAGAGCCCTATCGGGTTTTTTACATTTTCTTACAATGTAAATTATTTTAGACGTTGAAGTGTTCTTTTAAAATCATGGTTTTAAACTGGTTTTTCACAAATTTTATTGTCGAAACTTTAAAACCTCAATATCAAGGTTTTTGGGGTTAGGCGTACTAGACATGGTAGAAAGCTTTTTTTAGCGCATAATTTAAAAACCAATATACAAACAAAATAGTAGTGTTGATTTTCAGGGGCATTTGGAGGACTTGTAGTTGATTGTAACTCTGAATAAGAGACTTGTGATTTTGTTGTGATGGGCTAGAGACAAAACTAAATCAGCAGTTGAAAGATGTTGGTATCAGGACGAATGGTTCTGGGTGAAAGTAAGAGAACCTTATTCTCACACTTTTTTTTGAGAGGGAGTTTCGCTCTTGTCACCCAGGCTGGAGTGCAATGGCATGATCTTGGCTCACTGCAACCTCTGTCTCCCAGGTTCAAGTGATTCTCCTGCCTCAGCCTCCTGAGTAGCTGAAATTACAGGCATGCACTACCACCCCCAGCTAATTTTTTTTTTTTTTTTTTTTTAGTAGAGACGGGGTTTCACCATGTTGGCCAGGCTAGTCTTGAACTCCTGACCTCAGGTGATCCACCCGCCTCGGCCTCCCAAAGGGCTGGGATTATAGGTGTGAGCCACTGTTGCGCCCGGCCTAATTTTTCTTAATCACTCTAAAATGACTAAAACAAGGTTAATTAGTGAAAAGTAGCAAAAGAAGATATTTTGACTTATAAAACAATAAGGAAGTTTTATGTGTAGTATAGCACTTCCCACATGTGACAGATTTTCTTGTTAATGTGACTCCTTACAGGTGAAATTAGCAGTGAACTCTAAAAAACGGGGTGTAAATTTTTTCATTCAGTAGCATAACAGCACTTAGCTGGTAGGGTACTATGCTGGTATGTGTAGCTGATCCTATGAATCACCCAGATTTATCCTGATATATGTGAGTGGGAATGTGTGTGCATGTCTTAGAAAACCAGATAGACTTTAATGAAACCAAATATTTTCCTAATGCAAAACTTGAAAGGCTTATCTGAGTGGAACTTCATAGTGTAATTCCCCAAGTTTTAAATGCCTGTGCCTTGTTAATGAGTTTTTACCAATTGTCTAGTAGCTACATGTGCAAAATTTCACCTCAGCATTTTGTGTTTTTTTTGTTGTTGTTGTTGTTTTGAGATGGAGCCTCGCTCTGTCGCCCAGGCTAGAGTGCAGTAGCGCAATCTCGGCTCAGTGCACCCTCCGCCTCCCAGGTTCAATCAATTCTCCTGCCTCAGCCTCCTGAGTAGCTGGGACTGCAGGCATGTGCCACCACACCCGGCTAATTTTTTTTTTTTTTTTTTTTTTGTATTTTTAGTAGAGACGGGGTTTTACCAGTTAGCCAGGGTGGTCTTGATTTCCTTACCTCGTGATCCACCCAACTCGGCCTCCCAAAGTGCTGGGATTACAGGCGTGAGCCACTGCGCCTAGCCCATTTTCTGTTTCTTAAAGTGTCATCTGCTCTGTTGATTTAACAGCTGCTGACGATCAGTTAGTGGGAATTCTGATTTCTTAGATAAATTCTTTCTGGGGTCTTAACCCTCAAAGGGGATGTTTCATACATTCTCTCGTAGCTTTCTTTAAAGGGATTATGGGAAATTAATGTTTTTTTGAAGCTTGCATACCTGAAGTCATTTTTATTTTGTCCTGCCAATTAATTTGCCAGGGTATGGAATTCTAGGTTATAATTCATAATTTCCTTGATTTTGAAGAGATTGTTCCAGTATTACCACTGAAGCCATTCTAGTTTCATCTTATGTGACGATTTTGTTTTTGTTTTTTTCCTCTGGAAGCTTTTAGGATTTTCTCATTTCCAGTCTTCTGAAATTTCACAATGACGTGCCTTCGCATGGGTCCCTTTTATCTTTTGTTCTGCATCCTTGCTGGGCTTTTTCCCCTGTGTTTTGGAAAAATATTTTTAATGTTCTTTGATTTTTCTCCCCTTTCTTCTTTGTTCTCACTTTCCAGAACTCATTCAAATGTTAGACTTCACATCTTACAGCTCCATTTTGGTCTCAGAACTTTTTAAAATAGTATCCTGTTCTTTTATGTTTTATGTAATACCTTCTATTTTCTCACTAAGAATATTGTATTTTTTCCCTTCATACTTTTTCTCTATTTTTCTTTGTGTGTGAGTTTTTGTTATTTTGTTATTCAGTCTCTGAAATATCATGGTTTTTGAATGTCTGCTTATTGCTCTAAAGAACCATCAGCCCCTGTCTCAAGGATGCAGGCTTGGCTGCTGGTATTTTAGCCTTAAGTTGAGGAGAACCATGGGGAGTGTTGTGCAGACTTCACCTAATTCTCCAGTTTTCAGTGTGGTATCTTAAACTCATTTCCCGTTTCCAGTGCACTGTGTTTCCTCTCTTAGACCAACATCGGAGGTCCCCTGTCCTGAGCCTTTCTGAGGTTGTTCAGTTGGAAGCTGTTTGCTTCTGGCCCCCCTTTCGCTGTTGGCAGAGACATGTTTTCTAGCTTCACAATGTTGTTTCTCCTATCCTCTTAGTTCTTACGATTTAATCTCCCTGCTCCTTTTACGGTTATTTTAGAGGAGTTTCAGGTAGAGCAGAGGTGTTTCATCTGCCTTGTGTAACTGGAGGTCCCCTTTGAATGTTCAAGCCATGACATTTTAATCAAGAGATCATTAAATATCAGGTGGCAGATGTGTATTTTTGAAGAGCAAATCATGGCAGGAAAATTATATTCTTTTCCAGATGGTATGGCAGGCCACAAACAGAAGATCATTTAGTTCATCGTCATGGTGTCCTTTAGTCTTTTTATTTTGTCCTGTGTCCATCTTATTAGGAGAGTTTGTTTTATCTTTTTAATTTTAGTGTAAAGTATGTTAATAACTGGTTTTAAGGTTATCACCCAGAGAGTGTTTGTCCCTTGTTAATACCAGGGTGAATTAACAGTGATGCAGCCCGCAGCCCATTCTTTTCAGTGTTTTATATTTGTGCAATGGATTATAAATTTTGATCTATAATTTTATTTTGTCATAGGGTCCTTCTTTAAATTTGCTATCAAGGTTATGCTATATAAGATAGATTGAGTAGCTTTTCCTCTTCCTATTCTCTGAAAGTTTATGTAAGATAGGTATTATATGGGTAGATGTCTTTCAAGGATGGGAGGAAGACTTTGAACTATACTTTCCTTTTTAAAACATAGGTTAAAGTTTATCCAGGTTTTCTGTCTCTTCTTGAGTCTATTTGGATAATATATATTTTATTCACCTTCAATTTGATTGACATAAAGAATTCTGTTAGGACTTAGAAACTATACTGTTGACTGGTCACAAAAAAAAAACAAAACTCTGGCATATCTGTAGTTATCCTTTCCTTCACATTTTTAAGTAGTATTTGTGCCTTTACTCTTTTTCTTTTTAAATCAGTCTTGCTAGAGATCTCTCATTAATCCTTTAAAAGAACCAGCTTTTTGTTTTTATTGCTCAGTTATTGTTTTTGTTTTTCTCTTTCTGCTCCTATCTTATTTTTCTTCTTTCTTCCTTCAACTTTGTTGGGCTTTCAGTGGTTTTCTTCTTTATTTCTTGAGTTGAATCAAACTCATTGGATTCTGTTTTTCTGTTTTTTTTTTTTTTTTTTTTTTTTTTTTTTTTTTGAGACAAAGTCTCTCTCTGTTGCCCAGGCTGGAGTGCAGTGGCGCAGTCTTGGCTCACTGCACCCTCCACCTCCCGGGTTCAAGTGATTCTCCTGCCTCAGCTTCCTGAGTAGCTGGGATTACAGGTGTGTGCCACCATGCCTAGCTAATTTTTGTATTTTTTGGTACAGATGGGGTTTCACCATGTTGGTCAGGCTGGTCTTGAACTGCTGACCTCATGATCCCACCTACCTTGGCCTCCCAAAGTGCTGGGATTACAGGTATGGGCCACCGCGCCTGGCCTTGATTTTGTTTTTCTTGACAATACATGTGCTTAAGTTTGTACAACCCTAAGCATCATTTTACCTGTATCCCATGGTTATGGAACTCACTTCTGGATAGTTTTCAAACTAGAAGTGCAAACTGCAACATTGTGAATTTGAGTTTTTCTCCGAATACTTTTCACTTGGAAAATTGGAAAGAGTAGCACAATCAGTATATATCCTTCACCTAGATTTACCAGTTGTTTTGCCACGTTTGCAGTTATTTCTCTGTCTGTCCCCTAACCCTCTCTTTTCTTTCTTTTTTTTTGAGACAGAGTCTCGATCTCTCACCCAGGCTGGAGTGCAGTGACCTGATCTTGGCTCACTGTAACCTCTGCCTCCTGGGTTCAAGCGATTCTCCTGCCTCAGCCTCCTGAGTAGATGGGACTACAGGTGTGCACCACCACACCCAGCTAATTTTTTGTATTTTTAGTAGAGACAGGGTTCCACCATGTTGACCAGGCTGGTCTTGAACCCCTTACCTCAGGTGATCTGCCCACCTTGGCCTCCCAAAGTGATGGGATTACAGGCGTGAGCCACCATGCCCAGCCTCTCCTTTCTGTTTTATCTTTTTGCTGAGTCATTTTAAATTAAGTTTCAGACATCATTATGATACGTCACTTGTAAATATGCTAGCACTGAAACTAGGCTGTTTCCCTGTGCAAACCGCAATACTCTTAGTACACCAAAGAAATTTAATATTTATACAATAATGCCATCTAAGATAAGTTCATACTCAAAAGTTTCTCTATAATCATTGTTTCAGTAATGTTCTTTATAGCTGTGGGTTTGTGAATGTATGATCCAGGATCCAGTTGAATTTTTTAAAAATTTGATTGCACTATGTTCAGAGAACATGACCTATATAATGTTAATTATTTGGAATTTGTTGATGGTTGCTTTGTAACTTTAGTACATGATCATTTTTTATACCAAGTGTGTTAATTTAGTTCAGAATTGGCCTACCAATTTTTTTCCTTGTATTTCACTTTATGGTAGAGGTATTGGTTTGGTCAGTTTCTCCTTAAAATCAGCAGTTTTTATGCTTCATATATGCCAAAACTGTAATAAAGATATTTTAGAACAAGACAAAACTTTGAAATGAATGAATGAGAAAAGTCAGTCTCTTAAGAGTTGGAATGAATAATTGTAGCAACCTCCCATACTTTAAAGTGTCTCAGGTCGGGTGCGGTGGCTCATGCCTCTGTAATCTCAGCACTTTGGGAGGCCGAAGTAGGCAGATCACCTGAGGTCAGGAGTTAGAGACCAGCCTGGCCAACATGACGAAACCCCGTCTCTATTAAAAATACAAAAAAATTAGCCGGGCGTGGTAGTGCACGCCTGTAGTCCCAGCTACTCAGGAGGCGGAGGTAGGAGAATCACTTGAACCCCGGGGGATGCGGAGGTTGCAGTGAGCAGAGATCTTGCCATTGCACTCCAGCCTGGGCAACAGAGTGAGATTCCATCTCAATTGAAAGGAAAAAAAAAGCGTCTGAAGAGAAGCTAAGGTACTATTTTGAAATACAAAAAAAAAAAGATTTCGATAAGACACCCCAAATGGGCTCCATCCTAAGAAGCTGGTAGAATCATATTGATATTTGGAGAATTTCTAAATCACTCACATAGAGGTAAATCACCACTTAGTAAATAATGTGAGGCCTTGTTAATTCTGTTAGAGGTTGAGTTTACAGACTAAATAGTTTCCTTAATTGGGGAAACAAATTGTACTTTCATATTACGTCATGTGTGTTATAGGTCATCAACATTATTTTATCATTTCCTTGTAGGAAAATAAGTGACATTTTCAGGGGATTTGTAATAACTTTGATCTGCTTGATTAAAGATTTATTCTACTTCCTTAAATTTCTAAAAACGTTGACCTAGGTTTTATTCTGGAACTTAGAGGTTACATGTAAACAATTCTTAAACTGGCGACTGCTACAGTAAATACCTCTTTTGCTTGGACTTTATATATCCCACCACTTTTTCTTCTCTACACATGACAGGGATTTATTTATAGGCATAGACTGAGCTGTGTATATCAGGGAATGTGCACACACTGTGTGGCTTGAGAGTTTGGTGTGTCGGTGATTCCCACATCTGGCAGGTGACCAGAGCTGCCTAGGAAGCTTTCTTATAAAGTGTAAATCTTCCTGAAGGTCATGGTTGGGAATGGGGTCTTCGAATCTGTGGCTCATGGTGATGCAGCTGAATCACACTTGGAGTCTGAACGGCTGTGTGTATGCCTACCGTAGCAGTGAGGCCCACCTGTGGCCATGCCTTTGTGGGTGTCTGTGGTTTTACACCATGGAGGCCCTGAGTCTGATGACCAAATTACAATTCCTGCCATTCTCCTCCTCAGACTTTTTGTAGCTAATTAAAAGGCCCAGGAAATTTCCACCTTTTAAGTCATTTATTTTTTGAAAATGTAACCAAAGCTGACTTCCTGCCAGCATTTTGTAGTGAATTGTTTAATAATGTTCTCCCCATAGCTGGCTAAGAAGAAGCGAGGGAAAGTGTGGTTCTTGTGACATTTCTCTTTCTAATGTGTCATGGACTCTTGGTACTTCTGTTTCTTGGAAGAGTGCTTCTGTTTTGTTCCATTGACTGTGAACATTGTAAAAACATGTATGCAAGACAGAGCTGCCATACATGGTGTTTGGTGTATGAAGCACTTGCTCTTCTGCTGTGTGAGGACTTCATATGTGGTTGGAGTTCAGTGTAGGAAATGGGTGTGGTACTGAGTGAGTTGTTCAGTGGGCCCTTGGCATACTTGGGTGGTGGGGACAGTTCAGAGATCTTTTATCACCAAATTTGATGACTCTGCCACCAGCCACTGTACCCATTTCTCCCTGTCATGTGTATGCCACGAAGCGCAGGGAATGTTGGCATGAGTCTCTTGGGGTCTGGACAAAGCACATAGCAGAATGAAGAGTCACCCTGAGAACCTGAGGTTACCACCAGTCCCTGTGTGAGGAATGTTAACTCTGGGGACGCTGTGTTCTTAATGGTGTCCTGTGCACATACACGTTGGAGAGTCAGTGGCATGGAGATAGAGGAGGGAGGTATCATTGTCAGCTCTATAGAAAGCAGACAGGTTGGTTTTGGCTTTACAGGCTAAGGTGGAGTGGGGCTAGAGAGGGAAGAGTGGAGGCAGGAAACACGGGCTTGTTTTGTGAGAGTTGGGGACGCCTGGGGGTGCAGTGAAGAACAGAGCTACAAAAGTCGGAGGAAGCCAGACTGTGGACCCTGCATCGTCTTGAATTTTAGGCCCAGGCGGTTAAATGTTACAGATGTAGTTTGGTCTCCTCCTACCCAGAGATCCTGAGAAGTGAGGGTGAATGGCAGCCAGTCACTTGGAACTTTGTAATATCTTAGTCCTATACACTAGTGTACAACTGGTGTCTTTTGAATTAAATTGTTAATGGTTTTTGTAGCTAGAAATACTGTGTTAGCAGTCCAGAGACATTTATTTGTATGGCTTATACCATTTATACAGATGCATGGTGTAGGTACCACATGATAAGGAAAGCCTTCTACAGATAAAAGTCCTAATAAGATAGCCCATGTTAGTTTTCTGGAAATAAAATATTCCAGCCCTCTAAGGGTTAGAAAATTAGATCTTTTCTCTTACATAGCGTATTTATTGACTTGAAGTTCAATTTAGCATAGTCTCTGTGAGTGATTTCCTTAACTCACGGAGGAGCTGCTTTGACACTCAAGAGATGGCATCTTAAGCCTCTGTCTTTACATTCAAGCTGTCAGTGTGCAGCCAAGTCCTGGCTAAGAAGCCTTCTTGCAGCAGAGCTGGGAGAAGAACAAAAAGCTTGGGTGTGTGTTATGTAGCTGAAGCTCTCCTGAGCAGAAGTGGTGGCTTGTTGGTGCTGTTCTGCCTGAATGGGGGTCGGCTGCAGCCAGGGCCAGCCACCCAACCCCACAACACCATGTACTGGCCTGTGCATTTCATTCCCTGCGCTGCCCTGAGGTTGATGAGATCAAATATTTTTCTTAAGCTGGAAGAGGGAATTACTCTTACCTAAAGGGGGAAACTTGAGAAAGCAAAGACCTGGTATTCTTAGAAAATGTTAAATTTGGTTCTCGGCAAATTTGATGTTTTTATTAAATTTTTTTTAACATTATATGTGGATCAAAAATATAAAATGGTAGATAGTGAAAAGTCTCTTTTATTCCCCTGTATTCCAGCTGCCTATTCCTTTACACATCTATACGTGAAACCAGTTTTTATTACTTTCTTCTATATCATTTTTGCAGATACAGAAAATATGGATGTATAGTTTTATTTTCCCCCCATTACACAGACACATTGTATACACTGTTCTGTGTTCCCTGGAGAGATTCCCTACATTGCTTGAGTCTCTCTTCCAATAGAAGAACAAGAGAAGTTTAATAAAGGTGTGTTTCTTAATTTTATAGAAAGCGTGGCTTGGATGGGAAAACAGATTTACGTGGATTTGATTGGATATCAAAGATAATGAAAGTTCCTGGCAAGGGTTTATGATGCTTTTAATGAAGCTTGTAGCATTAATGTATTCTGACTCTTAGAAATTTTTTAAAAACTCTCAGTGGGTCTTTGGATTATCAATAATGAAAACTTCCATTTGCCTATCAGTTTGGCCAGTGATCATTTTTGATACCCCTGTCTTTTTTCACTCCTAAGACATCAGTTGTTGCCTGTGAAATGTACTTTTTTTCCAGCCTGGAATTGGTTTCCGGGGAGCAGAGGGTATAGATTTTTTTTGTAAGCTCTTGCCATCTGCAAATGCCATAGCACCTCCTTTTTCCTTTTTTTTTGGGAACAGCCTGTCTCGCCACTGTTTTACCACAGTAGCCCATGAAGTTCTTCAGAGCTCTGCCATCCACTCAGAACCCACTTCTCTAGAGTATACTGTGGTGTTACAGTGGGGTTAGTTTTCTTGATGTTCAGTAAGAATGTGAAGACAGACAGTTTAGACTTCACAGTGGTGTAATTGTGGTTAATAATTGTAATTGGCAAAATCACAGAGCATTAAATAGGAAAGATCTGAGTTGGCTTAAATGTTTTTCTCCCTTGGAATTCCTTCCTTTTTTTTTTTTCTTCTGATGATTAAAATATAAAACCTTCATCTTTAGTCTTCCCATTTATTTCAGATCAGGTAGTAAAAAAGTCATGGGATTCCTTAGTCACTTAAGTATCAAATAAGCTTAGAGAATGGCCTGCACTGAGGATGACAAGATGCAGTGAGACTAAATTAACTTTCTGTTTTCTGGAATCTGTTTCAGCAACTCTACCAGATCCTGACAGACTTTGATATCCGGTTTTATATGTATGAACTACTTAAAGTAAGTGGTATTCATAAACCGTTAATTTTTTTCAGGCCTGTTAATTAAAAGATAAGTTTTTGAGAGAACAAAGAGAACTCAAGCAGAATGTTTCTTGATGCGCAGAGGATTTAATGAAGTTTTTAAACTTATATTGAGGCCTCCATCAAGGAATCTTCACATAGAAACTTTCCAGTGGAACTGGGAAAAAAGTGGCCAAGTCAAGGGGTACAGGGACATTATACCTTAGAACCTCCCATAGCTCTTGTTGGGCCATATGTTTTCTCTTTGCTGCTTTATTAATACCTACTGTGAATATAACAAATCACCCCAAACCTAATGACTTTTAAAGAATGATTATTGTTTCTTATAATTGAGTTAGCCAGGTGATTCTTTAGGTCTCAGTTGACTTGACTGGGGCAGGATGGTCCAGGATGGCCTCATTCACAATTTAGGACCACAGGTCTCATCCTCCAGCCCGTGAAGTTCATGCTGCTCCCCATGGTGGTCCTCCTGGGGTTCCTAGCGGCAGAGAGAGGGAAACCTCAATGTATAGGCACTTTTCAACCCTCTACCTGTGTCATATTTGCTAATAACCCTATTGGCCAAAGCCAATCACATGGCCAAACCTAGCTTCAAAGGGTGGAAAAACCAACTCCACTCTTGATGGGAAAAGCATTGAAGTCATATTGTAGAGAGATATGCCTACGGGGTGGCAGGCATTTGCAGCCATCTTTCCTTGCCATGTGTCGTCATCCCCTTCTTGCAGGAGTCTTCCTACCCTACCCCTGTAGCCCTGGCTCGTTAATGCAGGGAGAAGTGATGGATAGAATGTCTAAGAGACTTACTAATCCCAAGCACAATGAAATTTGAAGAATTACTGATTGGTGGAGGAATGATCATTTTGTTTGTCTAGATAAACACATAAAGGAATGCTCAGTTTGTAAAATGGAGTACACCCATGGGTCCTAGATTTTTTGTGTCCTGGATCACTAAGAACCTAATGAAAACTATGAACTCCCTCCAAAAATGCATATATTAATATGCAGTCTTGTGAAAAGTTTTAGGGTAGTTGTAGATCTTAAGAACAGTTCTATGAAACGAATGTGTTTTTATAAGAATTTGTACGAACCACTTTTTCTTAGAGAAAGCTGAGGTGGTGGATTTAAGGTTCACTCTTACGACTAATGGGTCTTCCTTTTTGTCAGTAAGATCAGAAAGACGAAAAAGGTCGAGCTTGATTTATCCCACGTTTCTCCATGTCTTCTCCAGACTAAAATTGAAGCATTGGTGTGGATAAAATTTGCAGTGCCATGATCCTGTGAACTGTCAGGCTAGCTGCTTTTCTGGAGGTGCTTCCCGAGTAATCCCATGCACTCTCACCCTATGAGAGCTACAATTCAAATCTCACAGTTGATTATTTTTAAGTAAGATGGTATTGAGATTTTGTGTTATTTAACCAAATAACACAACTAAAGTTGTATAAGCTTGCCTGCCCTTAGGTCCCATAAAGACATCCAACAAATGCAGGTCTTCCCAGGTGGACATGTGGGTGTCACTCAATGTCTGATGTCCTTTCTGCTTTCTGGAGGTAGCAGCTAGGCAGTAAGGGCATATACTTATTTTTGCTAATGAGACGTAGAATCCCAGATGAAACTTGAAAAACGTCTTTCATGCTTAATGGTCAGAAACTGTGCCAGATTTTAAAACTGAAATAATTCCCCAAAGAATTTCAAAGCATGTCAGTAACTCCATAAGGAGTCCAACTAGGAAACTTGGCAAAAGAATTAATTACCTTGCTGTATTTGTTCAGCCTTTGCTTTCATTGAGTATTTTTCACATGCCAGGTATTGTGGTCTTAATTAGTTTATTCCTTTGGACAAAGTAGGCAATATAGCAGAATCAACACTTGGTAAATTTTCTCTTTGAAAAGAAAAAATAGGAGCGGGAAAGAGTAAATATTTAACTCCTTTGAAAATGTAGAAGCAACTGAGGCTGAGGGCTGCAGTGTGATGACTCAGTGACTTAACCTGATCTCCTGATTCAGATTCAAGGAGGTCTGCCCTCACGACCCCTGGTTTCATAAAGCACTGCCACAAAGGCACTTGGAATCTTGCTACAGTTATTGTAAAACAGAGGAAAAAAATTGAAGTAGAATGTAAGCTAAGTAAATAAATCTTAAATGTACAGTCTTTTGGATGTTTGTGTATGTGAAACTCTCAACCGGATTTACACAGAACGATGATATCCAGTATAGTTAGTAACCACTGCCCATAGGTAGCTATTTAAATTAAGTAAACTTCAAAATTTAGTTGCTGGCCAGACTCGGTGGCTCATGCCTGTAAATCCCAACGCTTCAGGAGGCCAAGGCAGGTGGATTGCTTGAGCTCAGGAGTTCAAGACCAGCCTGGGCAACATGGCAAAGCCCCGTAGCTACCAAAAATATATATATATGTGTGTGTGTGTGTGTGTGTGTGTGTGTGTGTATATATATATATATATATATATATATATATGCATGCGCCAGGTGTAGTGGTGCATGCCTATGGTTCCAGCTACTCAGGAGGTGGAGGTGGGAGGATCCACTTGAGCCTGTAAGGCAGAGGTTGCAGTGAGCTGAGATCATGCCACTGCACTCTAGCCTGGGCGACAGAACAAGGCCCTGTCCCAAAAAATAATAAAATAAAATTTAGTTCCCTAGTCACACTAGGCACATTTCAGGTGCTCGGTGGCCTCATGTGGCTAGTGGCTACCATATCATAGAGTGTAGGAATAGAATATTTCCGTCATTGCAGAAAGTCCTATTGGACAGGGCTGGTAGAGGATATTGTGAACATCCTGCAGGGCTCTCTTGTGTTCTTCTGTTCAGTGTCTCCTCTGAAGATTATATCCTTATATGTATCCCCATAGTTTAGTAGTGCCTGTTCTTGATCTTCAAGTAACAAGCATTCTTTCTTTCTTTTTTTTTTTTTTTGGAGATGGAGTCTTCTGTCGCCCAGGCTGGAGTGTGGTGGTGCAATCTCGGCTCACTGCAACCTCTGCCTCCCAGGTTCAAGCAATTCTCCTGCCTCGGCCTCCTGAGTAGTTGGGATTACAGGCGTGCACCACCACACCTGGCTAATTTTTGTATTTTTAGTAGAAACGGGGTTTCACCCTGTTGGTCAGGCTGGTCTCAAAACTCCTGACCTCGTGATCTGCCCTCCTTGGCCTCCCAAACTGCTGGGATTACAGGCATGAGCCACCACGCCTGGCCATAACAAGCATTCTATATTGTATACTCTTGGTTCAGGGAAAAGCACAGATCGGGGGAGCTTATTCCTGGAATGCTAATCCTAGGGCTCATTCTCTGCCTTGTGTACTCCTCCAGCATGAAGAAGTCCATTCCAGTGTCCTCGAGAGTCTAGTTTGTTGCTTCTCATCCAGGTCAAGCTTGTCCCCCAGGGGACATTCGGCAAAATCTGGAACCATTTTTGGTTGTTAAAACTGGAGCTCTACTGGTAGGTAGAGGACAGGGATTCTACTTGAGGAGTATTTCATTGACCTTGTGTAGGATTCAGGTGTTTGCTAAGATTAGCCAAAGGTCCTGAATTTGAAGTTTATGAAGATAGTTATTATGTTAGGCAAGGGAGATTTAGAAGCAAATTTTTACGTTAAAAAAATGGAGCTTAACAATCTAATAAATGATTGAAAGAGTTGAATCAGCATTTCTCCAAAGAAGATTTAGAATGGCCAATAGACACGTAAAAAGATGTTCCACTTCATCACTCATTATGGAAATAAAAATCAAAACCACATGGAGATACCACTTTATACCCACCAGAAAAGCTATAATCAAAAAGTTGAACAATGACAGGTGTTGATGAGAATGTGGAGAAACTTAAACCCTCAGGTTGCTGTTGGGAGTAAAAGTGATGCAGCCACTTTGGAAGATAATTAGGCAGTTTCTTAAAAGTTTAAACACAAACTTAGCATACAACCCAGCACTTCCACCCCTAGGAATCTACCCAAGGGAAATGAAAGCATGAGTGGAAACAACCCAAATGTCCATCAACTAGTAGTGGAATACTACTCAGCAAGGAAAAACAACTTGGATGAATCTTAGAAACAGTATACTGAGTAAAAGAAGGTAGACAAAGCACTATACATCTATGATTTCATTTTATGAATGTACAGAAAAGGCAAATCTATACCAGCAAATAGCAGGTCAGTGGTTGTGGGCAGGGCACGGAGGGGTTGGGAGAAGTTAGGAGAGAGGACTGACTACAGACAAGCTCAAGAAAACTTTTAGGAGTGATGGAGATGTTCTAAAACTGGATTGTGGTAATGGTTGCACAGCTCTTTAAATTTATGAAAAACCATTATATATGTAAAATCTTATCTGCATATCAATCATCTTATACAAAGCAATTTTTTCCTTTGGAGTAATAATGTAATGATAATTCTTTTTTTTTTTTTTGAGACCCACTTTGTTGCCCAGGCTGAAGTGCAATGGCGCCATCTCAGCTCACTGCAGCCTCCGCCTCTCAGGTTCAAGCAATTCTCGTGCCTTAGCCCCATGAGTAGCTGGGACTAGAGGTGCCCACCACCTCGCCTGGCTAATTTTTTGTATTTTTAGTAGAGATGGAGTTTTGCCATGTTGGCCAGGCTGGTCTTGAACTCCTGACCTGAAGTGATCTGCCTGCTTCTGAAAGTTCTGGGATTACAGGCATGAGCACCATGCCTGGCCTCGTAATGTTAATCCTTAAAGGCTAGCTGGCTCAGCAATTATATTAAGGAAAATACTAACGCTTGGTCATCTAGAAAACCCATGTGGGACCCTTGTGTACAAAATAAGCCATACTGAAAGATGTATTTGAATGTCATTCTTCATGTCCACATAGATGCTGGTCTGTCCTTTGAACCATTATGAGAGGTGACTCCAGTGAGGTTCCAAAGTCTGGTTTATCATCCCACACACACACCACACCCCTCCCCACTGCCCGCCTTTTTTGCCCAGGCTGGAGTGCAGTGGCACCATCTCAGCTCACTGCAGCCTCCATCTCCCAGGTTCAAGCAGTTCTCCTGCCTCAGCCCAGTCGAGTAGCTGGGATTACAGGCGCGCACCACTACGCCTGGCTAACTTTTGTATTTTTAGTATAGCCGCGTTGCCCAGGTTAGTCTTGAACTCCTGACCTCAAGTGATCCACCTGCCTCGGCCTCCCAAAGTGCTGGGATTACAGGCATGAGTCACTGTGCCTGCCTTCATCCCCTCCTTTTTAAAGAAATCTTCCTCATCTGGGCGCAGTGGCTCACACCTGTAATCCCAGCACTTTGGGAGGCCAAGGTGGGCGGCTTATGAGGTCAGGAGATCGAAACCATCCTGGCTAACACGGTGAAACCCTGTCTCTACTAAAAATACAAACAATTAGCCGGGTATGGTGGCAGGCGCTTGTAGTCCCAGCTACTCGGGACCCAGCTGAGGCAGGAGAATGGCGTGAACCCGGGAGGCGGAGCTTGCAGTGAGCCGAGATTGTGCCACTGCACTCCAGCCTGGGCGACAGAGCGAGACTTCATCTCAGAAAAAAAAAAAAAGAAGAAAGAAGTCTTCCTCATAGCCCTTGCCATTCCCTTCATACCCCCTTTGTACCAGCTGTAGTGTGCAGAGAGAGCAAGGGGTGCCTTCTGAAGCACGCTTTTTTTCTCCTTCATTACAGCCAGCAAGCTGCCCCTTGGGGGACTGTATTCAAGTCAAGGTGTCACAAACAATAAGACTATGCTTGTGTTGGGGGATGGTAGAGGGGTTGCTTACTATTATCTGTGCTTTCTTACCTAATAGGCTCTGGATTACTGCCACAGCAAGGGAATCATGCACAGGGATGTGAAACCTCACAATGTCATGATAGATCACCAACAGAAAAAGGTACCATTACAGCCAGGCAGCAACAAGCTTGATTAAAAGGCTTAGAGCAGACCAAAAAGCTGTCCAGTGCCATGATGGTTTCTGTAGACCCATGGTGGGTTTTTTGGCAAACTTTTCGTTACTGTGATTTCTCTCATCTCCATTGTTGATTTCTACTTTGTATAGCGTAGTACACAAGGAAAGTAGACAGTTTAACTACAGTAACTAACTATAGTCACTTGTTTATTTTGGTCATAGTTTTCTGGAGGGCCTCAGAAAGAAATTACAGCTGGTGGTTTCTGCTTCATTTCTTGATGACCTGCAGACCAATCTGCCTGGCCTTAAAAGAACACTTGGGTCCCTCCTATTTTTGATATCCAACTCTGTTGGCCCTAATCAGTGAGTAAATGGATCATCTAGTATTAGACGAATAAATCATTAGAGCAGTGCTTCAGTCCTGGAGTGGGATGTGTGTCCCCAGCCCTTTCACTGACGCCTGGAGCTTATAACAAAAAGCTATGAATGATGGGAGAATGTGTTACCAAGTGTAACTGCCTACAGTTTCTGAATGTAGGCAGAAAAAAAGGTTGAGCTCTGTTGATCTAGAGAAGAGAGATGAACCAGGATAATTTAAAATTTTTTCAAAAAGTATTTCAAGTGTTCTGCTCTAAAAATGACCTCTTGCACAGTTGCTGAAAATGTAATTTTTAAGCCAGTGCACCTGCTCACATTTTTTGTGTGGCCAAATGATCATTACCTAATGTGATGTGGCCTTGTTCTAAGGCATAGGCGTCTAGAAACACTCCTTTCACATGTGTTTTTCTGTCCTATTTGTAGCTGCGACTGATAGATTGGGGTCTGGCAGAATTCTATCATCCTGCGCAGGAGTACAATGTTCGTGTAGCCTCAAGGTACTTCAAGGGACCAGAGCTCCTTGTGGACTATCAGGTAAACTTGTTAGCAGAGCTGCTCTGGGTTATTTATACTTGCTTACGGCTTTTTCTGGTTTGCTGTTTATCTAGTCAGTTTGGATAACACTCAAAACCCAGCCATTATTTCACCCTAAAATGCTGATTTTAGTTTTTTCTCAGCTAGTTTTTTGGGGGGACAGAGAAGTTTTTAAATCTAGAATATCTGCAAAGGTTAAATGAAGACTAGAAATTCAGATCATTTCCAGGAGCCAGGAAGTTAAAAAAAATTTTTTTTTAAATAAATTATCTATGGCCATACGACCCTGAACACGCCCAGTCTCATCTAAAAAAGAAATTTATATCAGAAAAATGGATTTCTAATACCTTTGGCTAATGGGTTATCCTTATTGCCTCAGATGTATGATTATAGCTTGGACATGTGGAGTTTGGGCTGTATGTTAGCAAGCATGATCTTTCGAAGGGAACCGTTCTTCCATGGACAGGACAACTATGACCAGGTGAGCAAACACTATCTGGTTCTTATTTATTTGGGGGTGAATGCCAAGAAAATAGCATCCTTAGATAGGAATACTATCCTTGAGCCACTAAATGTCACTCAGTGTCTGCATATGAGCTTTTCTTCAAGATAAAGATTGCACAGAATTTTGTGTTTACCAGGTCTGCAGAAGTAGAGGCAGATAATGCTATCTATGCCAAACTTCCAAAGTGAATCTGTGAAGAAGTCAGGCACCTCCTTGTCTAATAAAACTAGGTTTTAGTCATTAGATTGTGATGTCCTATACTGGTCCACCTCTAGAAGATTATTATCATAAGTTGTGTTATTTTAAAGGCAGTTTGGAAATTTGCATTCATGTGAACTTCTTGTCCTTGGGTCTGTCTGCCTGCCCTGGACTCGGGTTTGTATCTCGTTCCTAGAGGTTTAGTGGTGTGGAAGTCTTCTGATTCCTTGGTACAGTGTCCTCATGGGCTCACAGTGTGTTCTGTGCTCAGTGATTTGGTCAGTTTGTTTTGTGTTTCAGCTTGTTCGCATTGCCAAGGTTCTGGGTACAGAAGAACTGTATGGGTATCTGAAGAAGTATCACATAGACCTAGATCCACACTTCAACGATATCCTGGGACAGTAAGTAAGAGAGAGAGAGAGAGAGAGTGCTTTACATTACCCCGTTTCAGAAGTGGAAAGGTTAGCCAAAATCACTTTCTTTTCCTGTTCTAATTATAGTAAAATGGAAATAGCCGTCTTTTTTCCTATGCATATTTTCTTTTAACTTACTGAGATATTTGGACTTTATGTCTTTTAATCATTTTACTTCTCTGAGAGATAACCTATTAATAGAAAAGATAAAACAGAAATCATGATGTTACAGAAAAAAGTTTTCTGGTACAGCATAAGCTTATTTTTAATGGCCAAACTTGGAGAGCGATGATTCTTTGAATAAGAGACTTTGTTTTTTATTATATTTTATTTTATTTTATTTACTTCATACCTCTTCAAGGTGGAGAGACTTACAGTTTCTTCTTGTTCTCTGTAATGGATTTTCTATACATTAGCAAATTTTAAAGCACATTGAGTTTTCAGGTACAGTGCAATAATGTTGAGAAGTAAACATTTTGTTAACAGTTTTCAAACAGTATTTTATGGAACCTCCCTGTTTCTGAGGCTAGCCCTGGGAAATATATCTGCTGACCAATAAAAATTACCCACTCTTCTGCATGCCACCCAGAATTGACTAAAAGTCTACAGCATAAAAAATAATCTAGAAAGGTTCCACATATTCTAAATCAGATACAGAAGTTTTACCTAGTTGTGTTTATCTAATCACAGAGCACCATTGTGTTTCAGGATGCTATGCGGTAACTATGGGGCAGTAGGGCAGGCACCAGTTAGAGATTTAACAAACTTGTAATCAGTACATTATTCTGAGATTTTGTTGGCTTTAGCCCTAGTAGATAAGGATTCTTGTTGAATTTAGTCTCTGATTACCAATGCTTCATTTTTCTTCTCAGACATTCACGGAAACGCTGGGAAAACTTTATCCATAGTGAAAACAGACACCTTGTCAGCCCTGAGGCCCTAGATCTTCTGGACAAACTTCTGCGATACGACCATCAACAGAGACTGACTGCCAAAGAGGCCATGGAGCACCCATACTTTTGTGAGTCTCCAGGGACTGTGTTCAGGGAGTAATTCATTCAAGAGAACAAATCTTCCACTCTTTGAGACCAGTCAGGAGAATTCTAGGGTGTTTGGATTGGATTATTCCTAGAATTTGGCCTCATTTATTGTAGATGATTGAGACAACTTTGCAGATCCGTTTCTTGATCACCAAAGGTGTTTGCTTATTCACTGAATGATCTCCCTTGAATTCAAGCTGTTTGACTACTCCCTGTTACCCTGAGTTAACAGATCACAAGTTTCTAAAATTTGTTTTCAAACATACATATATATGTGTGGAAACCTAACTGAAGATTATTTCTCCCCTCAGAAAACTAGTAATTCGTTAAAAGTAGTAAGATAACTATTGTATGTTTTGAAAGAAGGAGATGAACAGATGGATGGATGAAAGGAATTTAAGGAAAGGGAAGTAGGTGTGGAGAGGCCTCACTGAAATCTTGAGTGAACTTGGCCTCACTGAAATCTCACTTAGAAGTGTGTGCGCATTCACTTTGCATGGTTGCTTATTGTTCTGCATGTGTATGGTTCTTTCCACTGATAACGTGTGTTTCAAATAAACTTCCTGCTATTATCAGTCTCCTTCCTGGGGAGCAGGGAGGTTGAGAGACTTACCTCAGTTCGCTTTCTGAATCAAGATGGAAACGTTCAACCCTTAAAGTCGTTGTCTCTGGCTTAACAAACATGCTGTCTTTCCCTCTCCTTTGATTTCCTCTGGAGATGAACTAAATTCTTGCCTGAAGAATATGTCGCTGTGGTCTTGAGCCTGTGGCCAATATGCATAAGAGAGACTGCAAATGGAAAAGCCTTCAGCCTCCTAGACCTCAGCCCCAGGGAACTCAGATGTCCCCGCCCCAGTGTCTGGCACAGAAAGCTGTTTTTACCCGAGTTAGATCAAATTAGGAATACTGATGTTTATGACATGTCATTAATGATCTTTCTGCTTTTCTGAATATATGTCATACTTGAATTTTAAAAATTTCAAACTACGGTTGCTTAAAATGGATAGGTCTTCTGATGGCTCTTTTTACTCACCTTTCCTTTGAAGTGCTTATTATTCTACATGCTTTGAAGAAATTAGGGGTTAGAGATGATATTAATATTGAAAGAAAATGAATGTAGAAATTTGAACAGTGGGAAATTAGGGTTTCTATGCCTCTTAGCAGTTGAGTCTGTACTCCGAGGAAGTATAAGAGTTGACTGCAATAACAATTTCCCTGATCATTTTTCAGTGTTTGGTTTTCATATGGCTGGAATTCCGTGATTTCCGTCTCTCCTGTTGCCCCCCTGACCCTGGCTTGCCCATCAGTCTGTCTCTCTTTCAGTTGAAAGGGTGGGTTTGCCATGGGCTTCTCTTGACACTCACCACCCTGATTGCCTGACTTTCCTCCTGCTTTCTTGCAGACCCTGTGGTGAAGGAGCAGTCCCAGCCTTGTGCAGACAATGCTGTGCTTTCCAGTGGTCTCACGGCAACACGATGAAGACTGGAAAGCGACGGGTAATGCAGCATTGATGCTTGCCAATAAAACCAACCAACCAAACACAAACCTTGAAGGAAAACTACAGTGTGATAAAAAGAAATTCTTATCATTCCTTCTAAATGCAAAGAAGAGTAAAGACCTAAAAGTCTGTCAAAAAACAAGAAAGAAACTCCCCAGTGCTAGTCTCCAGGGAGCTGTCACTGTGGCAGCATGGGGACGCACCTAGTTCAGGATCTGAAGGAGCTCTGCCTTTGGAATGCATGGGAGATAGAGACTCGGAGTTGTTGTACATTTACCTTTGTTTAACAGGGCACCACTGTTGAATTAACCCATTCAGTCAACAAGCTCTGAATGTCTGACTTCCTATCTATTCCATTGTGGTCTGGGTTTCCTTTGGTGAAATTCAGGCTCAAGTCTTAGCGAAATGTCAGCAGTCTATACTGACACACCAGCCTCATTTACAAAAAGGAGATATTAAAACAGTGACGGTATTTTTTTTTAAGCTCTTTACAAATCCATGTTTTATGTATTTTTTAATGACATGAGCTCTCCAGGAAATGTACCTCATCCCCGCAGTTTTCCTCCAAGTGGATTCATTTGGGAGCAAACTGCAGTCACTTTCACAAGAGTCCTCTTTGATGTCAGGAGGGATCAGGAAACCTTGCAATGCCATGAACTGGTCCATGGTTATCATCAAAAGTTCCATGCTAAGTGCATAACTTGGAGCTCACTGTAACCTTTGTTGATTTGCCTAACCATAAAATCTTGTTGCTATTTTTCTGTTGCTTTTTTTTTTGGAAGCCTTGTAAGGAGAACTTCACCATTTCCCAGCACATCTCTATGTGTGCACCTATTTTAATGCACCTCTCTGAAACAGAGACCTTTTTGTTCACAACCATAACTAAAGCTGGAAAGTCAGTCTTCAGGCAAGGCGAGGGAGGAAAACATCCCATTAGAATTTTTTCAGGAAAGACTTACCGAAAAAAATATCTCTCTCCCACCTCCTTTTATCCCCATGAGACACAGTTTCCCACTGTAATCAGGGTAATATGCATTTGTAAGTTCTGATATGTGATACATTTATGTGATGGCAAAGATAAGTCTGTCTTGCATGCAGGTACTAGAGTTGTGTGGGCAGGGTCATCTGAAACTCAAGCAACTGAGAGGAGTATACAAGGGGCTTGGGGAAGAAAATGGTGCTCCCGGAGCAAGTGTTGGATCCATTGTGCAAACCTTCATGTTAGCAGAGAAAGCTAGAGTTTGTTTAAACAAAAATAGGGCTGATTTCATTTTGGGGACTCAGCAGCAACATGGTTTGTAGGCAGTCCCCTCACCCCAGCTGCAGGGCCATGCCACAGCTCTGGGGACTTCACACAGCTAGACTAGAACTAGAGGTGTCTACCACATCACCCTTTAGGATTTCTTTATTA
The DNA here is from genome assembly GCF_006542625.1 of Nomascus leucogenys. Lineage (NCBI taxonomy): Eukaryota > Metazoa > Chordata > Mammalia > Primates > Hylobatidae > Nomascus > Nomascus leucogenys. The sequence goes on from NC_044382.1 coordinate 62,104,028, forward strand.
ACTATTTAATAATGCCATACATTTTTATAAGGTTAGATGTTTGTTTGAAACATTTGTTTACATTCCATATTCCAATAAAATCTTATTGGTATTGGTAGCAGGTCCTATCTCTAAATGTAGATTCTATTTTTGTCGTTTGGTCTGTGGGAACTTAAAATACAAATGAAACTCTTCTCTTATTATAGAGTTGAGTTTATAGAGTAAAAAATAAATAAGATCCCAAAGCCAAGAAATGCATTCAGTTAAGGTTCTCATACCAATGCTGCCTGCTTGCATTGCACATTCTGTATACTAATGTAAACATTTGTTCTACCTGAAAATCAAAAGCAAGATGTGAGCTCTTGGCTAAACCTATATTGATATGTCAGGCAGCAAAACTCAGTGTTTGAGATTATCAAAAGCCTTCTAATGTGCCCTTACAGGCAATCCTGAAGCATTGGTTATCATCAGGGAGATGTGCCACTGCGTGTCTTTCCTGCTCCCCCTCTAATCTCCTTTATCACCCTACTCCTCAGCCCTCCCTTTTTTTTTTTTTTTAAGTTGCCTGTCTGGACCAGGCAAGAGGAGCCTACTGGAGGGTCTTGGTGAAGTGGTAACTCCATTCCTTTCCCTTGGGTCCCCCAAAGGTAATAAAAGTACCTGGAGGAGAAGAGTCAGGTGATTGACCTCTGCCTGTCTCTTTGACGATGATGTAGGTGCAGACACCGCCTGCCTGCCTTGTCCTGGGGATTTCTAACTGCAGCTTTGACACAGGCATTCTTCCTTTGAAGCACACAGCTTGCTTTTCCAACACCTAGACTTTTACCTCTCTTCATGCCTTAGACTTAGACCATAACTGGGCTTGAAATGCTCACCCCTTCCTGGGTCTGATCTTGGTACCTAGGCCATTCTTTTCCAAACTGAAGTGAGTCCAGTTTCAGACCATCTCTTTTCTTGTCTCCAAAAACCATTTTTGTTTCCAAACCTAGCTCCCCTGAAATTTTAAGACTATTTACCTAGATTCAGAGATGGTCTTGGAGAGTTCCAAAAGGGGTGTGTGTGTGTGTGTGTGTGTCTGTGTGTCTAATATTTAGACTAAACCATGGTAAATGTACGCACCCAGTATTCTTTTCAGTTAGCATATTCTTTCTTAAACTCATCTCAGTACTTTTCATTTGTTTGCTTCATTATCTTAAACAGGTTAAAAGTGCCTATGATAAGGACTTAATTATTTCCTAAAGAAAAGCAAAAAATGTGGGGAACAGGGTAGTGTTATACTATCATCTCAGGTACTGCCTATGTTCAAGAACATAGACCTGGTATGGTGAGAACAAAAGGTTCCTATGCCAAATCCAGATGGCTATATCATTTGTTGGCTACAAGTGAGCCTGACTGCAAGGTTTGCTTCTGCTGAGAAATCCCATGGTGAGAGTAGAACTCATGAAGTGCTGAGTCATATTTGCACCTCTGGTGTGGTGGCAGTTCACTCTCCCCTGGATGCTGTCAGCTGGCCTCGCTTTCGTCCTATCCCTGTAGGCAGGGTAGGTGGCTGGGTAGGAGAAGCTATTGAGTGTATGATGCAGACCAAGCTTTCCTGGGCCTTCTCACCAACTAGAGAAGCGCTGATGTCATTCATTGAGGCACTTAAACACCAGTCACTCAGCTAGGCCTCCTCCCAGACATTCTGTAACATGTCAGCACTCACAAGGTTTAAAGCAAATGTGTTCCCTTGCAGAGAGGAAGGTGCTCTCAGACTGATAGATTAGAGGAGACAGACAAACTCGTAATCCTTGGGGACTTGAAGAAAGTGGCTAGGGGAGGGGCTGTTAAAAGAAAAGGGACCAATAAGAAAAACCATCTAAAGGTAGCTCTTGAGGAGGAAATGTACTTCTTGAGGGGATAAATTAGAGGGTACCAAGTTTATGTTCTGGAATGTACCCTGGGGAGGGCGCTGCCCGCTGGATTGGTCCCGGTGGACTGAAAGGTGGTGCTCTCGAGTCAGGTGCTAAGTCCCGGAGAGAGCTGGGTGCCACGGGGCTCATGGTCTGTGCCTACTCAGGGAAATGACTTAGGTTCTCCCAGGTGCTCTGTTGATAAGGATGGAAGCAGAACTACTTTGAGACACAAGCAACAATTGGACGAGTTTTTTTATATGAACTGAAATAGATCTAAGAGAGCCCGGTTAACAGTTTCCTTTAATGCCAGTTCAGATTAAATGGTTACTTTAGGAACCTGTGTTACTGTGTGAGCACCCACAGGAACAAGCAAACTTATTTCCTACAAATAAATGAGGGGATAATAACTGATCGGAGTCACAGTCATTTCAATATAAACCCTTCCGAAAGCAAAAGCAGGGACCACATGAGCACACAAGAAGCCAAAGTTTGTCAGTGATCTTAATAAATTAAGACTGAGTAACATCCTGCCTTTAGAAAAAAATAACCCCGAGGTGGAGACCAGGGCAGGGGAGGTGGCGGAGAAGCATCGGGCCAGATCGACCGCTAATAACATGCTTCTGAGCTATGTGGATGTGTAAATGAAAACACCCCCAACTAGGTATTGTAGAGGCTGGAAAAAGATGTGATGGGATTATACAGGTGATGCATATTTTTGTGTTGAGACTCAACAATGTGCTACAAATGTGATACTTAACCCTGAACTGCATGTATTGGGGATTGTTTTTTAAAAAGAAAAAAAACAACTTTGAATCAATAAATTAACAGTTTTTCACTTGCTGGCTCTTCTTGCTGTAAATGGTGACTAAGAGGTTGGGACAGAAATCTTGACAACTAGTGGAAAACTTGGATAATCTTCAAGGACCATGGAGCCTTCTGTTTCCTTCTGTTTGCAGAAAAGCAACACTGCCTGGGTTGTGATCTTTTACAAGTGACTACTTCAGATACAATTGGCCACCTCTTTGTATCACTGGATGACTGATGTATGATTTATGTGCTGCTGCCCTTAGAGGGAAGAAAAATGCCATGTTAAATCCTGTTTTCTTAAATAAAAATGTTGACAATAACCAGCCTTCCCAAGTGGGAGACAAACCATTGCTATGAGGACCTTAACTTGTATTTCCTGTCTCTTTGGGGAGAGGGGAGGGATAAACCTTGAACTGCAAAGATGTGTGTTACACCTTGATGTGAAAACTTTCCTTTGGCAGAAGTGGGGCTAGAGTGGTGTCCTGGTGGGAGTGTTCTGTTTTTATGTACTCGCTTCTGAGTCGTGCCACTCAGACACCTGCTTCTTGGGATTGACACTTTTAGTGCATGACTTTAACCTTGTGGCCTGGTGTTCTGCGTTTGTGAAACACTCTCCCTAGCCCCATTCCTTGCAGCACATGCTATTATTTGGCAGGTGGTGGTATCTTTAATTAGTGTGCTTTCTTCTCATTGAGCCTCTGAAGTTGGGTGCTTGGAATCAGCTGAAGTGTTTAAAGGCAAATATAGTCATTTCTTTCTTAACCTTATGCACCATGCAGCCCTTCTCAAATACTACGCAGTGGAACCCTTCCTTTACCCAAAGAAAGTTTTCATGAAATGATTTTGTGTGTGTGACAGCTTCCCAGGTGCACAGTCCTTTCTCAGTACTGTAGTGCTGTTCTGGGGGGCACTGCTTCTAGAATTCCGCTGCCGCATCTCACCACCCACTTGCTATGCTGGACCTGGAGGAGAAATGAGGTTTTCAGGCCATGCCAGGCAGCTAGCTGTTTCCAGGGGACAGTTAAAAATATTTGAACTCACTTACTGCTCTTTGTTTATTAGTGGACTCAGCCCTTTTTCTGAGTAAATACAGACCCCGTCTTAGTCCTAAGACACCTCAGATAATCAGGTCAGGTCTGAGGGGGACCTAGAGCTGACTGCTGAATTTGTAGCTTGACTGGCACAGAATGGTCAAGAGTCTCTGAGGCTTCTCCATCAGCACCCTGGACCTGAGGGATGGGGTAGCGTAGAAAACCTGGTCACAACACACGTGGTGCCCAGAGCACCCGTCCTGTGACAGAAGGCCGTGCCAGAGACCATCTCTGTCATGATAATCAGAAGAGGAAGGCAGAGGGTACTGTTGGAAACCTGAACTCTGAGTTCTCACAGGGTTCTCCACCAAGTGGCATGGGAGGGCCGAGCTTGCATTCTAGCACGGGCCCTCCCACACGTGGAGGCCTCCCCTCACCCACTCAGGTTGATTAATGACGTCTTTCCCTCCTCCCGTCTCTTTCCCCAGGTCTGTTGCGGTTCTCCCACTTTTCCATAAGCAGAACAAGAACCAAATCAAACGTCTTAACGCGTATAGAGAGATCACGTTCCGTGAGCAGACACAAAACGGTGGCAGGTTTGGCGAGCACGAACTAGACCAAGCGAAGGGCAGCCCACCACCGTATATCAAACCTCACTTCCGAATGTAAAAGGCTCACTTGCCTTTGGCTTCCTGTTGACTTCTTCCCGACCCAGAAAGCATGGGGAATGTGAAGGGTATGCAGAATGTTGTTGGTTACTGTTGCTCCCCGAGCCCCTCAGCTCGTCCCGTGGCCGCCTGTTTTTCCAGCAAACCACGCTAACTAGCTGACCACAGACTCCACAGTGGGGGGACGGGGGCAGTATGTGGCATGGCGGCAGTTACATATTATTATTTTAAAAGTATATATTATTGAATAAAAGGTTTTAAAAGAAACGTATGGAGAGTTTTCAGTATGGAAAAGGTCATGAACTGAGACCTGTGACTCAGGACAAGACAAAAGTGCATTCGTGCCAGGTTCTAACCAGACGCAGGGGAGGTCCTGGGGCAAGGCGGGCCAGTTTTCCTTTTTGTTTTTAAACAGAGTCTTGCTCTGTCATGGAGGCTGGAGTGCAGTGGTGCAACCATAGCTCACTACAGCCTTGGCCTCCTGGCCTCAAGTGATCCTCCTGCTTCAGCCTCCTGAGTAGCTGGGATTACAGGTGCATGCCACCACACCTGACAAGTTTTCTTAAGTTTTTTTTTTGTAGAAATGGTCTCACCATGTGGCCCAGGCTGGTCTCAAACTCCTGACTCAAGTGATCCTCTCTCCTAGTCCCCCTAAAGTGCTGGGACTACATAGAGGTGTGAGCCACCACACTCAGCCAAGGAGGGCCCGTTTGTAAGGACTCTCTTCCAGAGCTGAGTGGTGTTAAGAGGTACACAGTGAACCAGTCCTAGGAATGGGGACAACATGGATGGCTGAAGTAGATTCAGCCAGGAAAGTGGGGCTTTGCCTTGAACTCGTTCCAACTGGCCAGCATCCTCCCTGGCCTCTCCTTCAAATGAGAGTCGCCTCCTGTGAATGCAGGAAGATGCCTTGGCCCTTTCTTGGTTGCCCCTTTGCTCTCGTCTCCACATTTCATCCCATCTCAATCCTGTCCCCTCAGCACCCACTACTGAAGAAAGGCCCCATCTTGGAGGCTGGTTGAGTCTGCTGTCCTGAGGCAGGAGAGGGGTAGGGGTCTTTGATCTGAGGGCTGCTTTTGACCACACATTCTGAAGCACCCATGAACTGGAAGGAAAAGCGGACACTCAGGGAGCTAGAACAGAAGCACTGGTTCTATTTGTTAAATGGGAGAAACCCAGTGCTACAAATGAGACTTCGCTGGCCCCCATGGTCCTCAGCTGAAGACAGCGGTGCCACGGCAGGTGAAAGCAGTGGCCATGACCTTGTCCTGGCTGCTGGTTTGTGTCCTCCCACTGCCTGTAGGACAGCAGAAGCTATGGGCAGATCTAGACCCCCAAGCCACTGGATGGTGCGCCAGCTAGGTCTCCACAAAAGCAACTTGGTCCACACAACATTCTCTGTCCTCTGCGGCTAGTTCTGGCCCATGGTGGGAACCCAAGTGTGGATGTTCACAGTTTTTGAAGTGACTATGGAGGAAAGCAAAGTGGCCCCTTTCAGGGCCACCACAGCATCATGGTGTCCTTTGGACCAGCTTCTGTGGCATCTAAGCTGTTGCTCAGGTGTAGGAGCTTGAGACTGTGCATCCCCCCTGGACACCAGCAGGTGAGGACCCATAGGCCACCACCTGTGGGACACTGAGCAGATAGACTTGGTGCTTTCCAGCCCCATCACTGGCCTAATTTTCTCAAGCTGGCTGTCTCGTGGGGCTCTTTGTAACAAGGCTGTGCAAATTTCTGTGAGTCTCCCAGATCTCTGGGACAGCATCAAAATACCTTGTTATTTTGTTGTACCTTGTTGTACCTAGGAACATGCTTCATGTGTGCATGTTTATCTCCACAGCACGTATCTGTGCTACTTAGCATGACTTACTGCCATTTCAGGTCTTTTCCAGACCTGGAGGGTCTTATTCGAATAGAATCATTTGATTGGCTTGCATCTTTAGATGTCATGTAGAACTTGGAACCATAACTCTGTCCTCCAATTTCCCCCCTCAACCAAGCCTCTCTTTAACTGCTCCGTGTGGAAATCATGTTTCACAAATAATTTTCAGTTTTGTGGGTGATTACGGTTGGGTTGAGAAAGTGTGTGGTTGTAGAAAGAAGGGAAAGGAGGTGATTTTTGAGTAGGTTGTTTTGACTTTTGAAAGCAGGGGACATGTCCTAACACCTGCTACCACAAAAACCGTCTTCAGCTCCTCCTCAATGTGCTTGGAGATTCAGAACATCAGCTCTCATCTCCCAGTGGTCCTGGTTGTGTTCCAAACAATATTGATAGCATTTTCCTGATTACCAAAATAATACATGTTTGTGGTAAAAAAAAAAAAAAAAAAAAAATTCAAATGCTTACAGAGAAGTAAATAACGAAAGCCCCCGCCCCCAGCCATACACACACACACACACACACACACACACACACCATGCTCACACGAAAGCCTCTTCCTCTCTTAGAGATAATCACCATTAGATTTTGTGTATATCTTCCCATTTTTTTCCTATGCACTTACTATTTTAAAATTATAATTTTCATTTTTACATAAATGGTAATCAGACTATGCATTCTTATTCTGCAACTTGTATTTCCACTTAGTTGTGAAAATCTTACTGCATTAGCATGTATAAATCTACCTCACCCCTTTTCGTGGCTGCATGGTTTACCATTGCGTGATACACCACAGTTGAATCAATCTGTTACTCATAGACTTTGGATTGTTCTTAATTTTTCAGTATTACCAGTATTGCTGCAATAAACAAATTTGCACATACATTTTTGGACAGTATGTATGTGGAATGAAATCTTTAAAAATAATTATGCTATATGATGTTTTTAGAAAGGGTATTCTTATGATTCTAGAAAGCAGCCTCCCATCCCTTCCCTCACTGGTGCAGGCTGGAACTGTGATGACTTTGGCCATGGGATTCTTGCAGGCCTCTGTCAAGCACGTGGGGCATGGGCACAGTATCTGCAGCCTCTCAGCTTTCCAGAGTACTACAGAAATGTTTGAGACCTGAATAAAGAAAAAGTGTTGGCTCTAACCTAAGAAAGTTGAAAGTAAATATTAATAAGTGGAATTAAATGTCTTAATATACAACCTTGTGAACATCACTCATTAAATTCAATAAATTGATTTTAAAAATATTTTTCTCATGATAAATTAGTGAAGAGTCACAGAATTGTCAGATAATTTCAAAAGCAAATTCTAAGGATTCTTCTCAAAAATCACAGAAGAAAAAATATGAAAAATGGTTGCATTTTAATGTATTTGAAATGCCATGGGAAAGAATTCATAAGTAAGCACAACGGCAGGGCACGGTGGCTCATGCCTGTAGGCCCAGCACTTTGGGAGGCCGAGGTGGGAGGATCGCCTAAGGCCAGGAGTTTGAGGTTGCAGTGAGCTATGATCACGCCACCGCACTCCAACCTGGGTGACAGAGTGAGTCCCTGCTTTAAAAAAAAAAAAAAAAAAAAAAAAAGCATGCTGAGGACTAGCATGTTTTAAAATAGCTCTGGCTGTAAGGGGCCAGGTGGCAGAATGGATGAACAATCTTTTTCAGAATATTATTCTACAGACTGTTAATGTGCATCCTAAATGCATTGTGCTAAGCGAAGAAGCCAGATCCGTGTAGAACAGATCTATGGTTGCCAAGGGTTAGGGATGACTGCAAAACATGAGTATGAGGTAATTTGGGGGGATGATGGAATTGTTCTGTGTCCTAAATGTGGTGGTGGTTATATGACTTGGTGCCCTTGTCAAAACTTTACACCTAAAAAAGAGTATATTTTATTGTATGTACACTTAAAAAGTTCATTTTGAGACAGGGTCTTGCTCTGTTGCCCAGGCTGGAGTGCAGTGGTGTAATCATAGCTCACTGCAGTTCAACCTCCTGGGCTTAAATGATCCTCCCACCTCAGACTTCTGAGTAGCTGGGACCACAAGCACACACCACCACGCCTGGCTAATTTTTTAAAAGTTTTTAATAGAGACAAGGGCTTGCTATGTTTCCCAGTCTAGTCTCAAACTCCTGAGCTCAAGCGATCTTCCTGCCTCACCCTCCCACAATGTTGGGATTACGGGTGTGAGTCACTGGGCCCAGCCTAAAATTCATTTTTTAAATAATAACGTGCAGGGCCTCACAGACTCCCATTTAGCCTCCACTCTCCAATGAGCAGGAACCTCATCTGCCCACCATGACTCTTCCTGATAGGCTTGATGGCTATCACAGCTGGGGCTGGGATACAGTTGTCCTTTGCCAGCTAGACACTCCAGTCATTTAGGGCACCCTTCCATCTTTGCTCCCAGCTAAGGGATACAGCTCCTCACTTCACTGCTATACCTCCGCATCCCCATCCCCATCAGAAAAGAGAGACGGGGAGTCAACTCTGCCTTCCAGTGTGTGGCAAGCCCCTCGTATTTCCAGGGCAGATGTTCTGAATTTCTGGGCTTGGACTAACATGAAGAGACACTGTCCACTGGGTATTGGCATCTGACTAGGGCTTTTGTGCACTGAAAGGATGCTTACAGTTACTCGTGTTTTAAACAATAGTTATTAAAGCTGTACATTTAATTTGCCTCATGTCTTCAAGATCAGTTTATAAATCTAGCTACAACTAGCTACGAACAAATTGATTTTGTATATAGATAGAAATGCTTAATCTTTAATGTTCAATTAGTTCAAAACCTAATGAGTTAAAATGAAAAAATTGCTTGCATGCTTAATTTAGTTTCCTTGGCCATTTTAAGCTCAATTACACATTTAAACTGTTTGATTTGCACACACTTCCAATAACTAATATGAAAGACCTAAAATCTGATGAAATCTTCCTAAGCATTCAAATACTAACCTAAATCTACACTCATAAATTTAACATATTAAGGTCTTGTAAACATTCATTATTTATGAACTTGTTAAATTTTCTTTTTTCTTTTTTTTTTTTTTTTTTTTTGAGAGGAGTCTCGCTGTGTCACCCAGGCTGGAGTGCAGTGGCACGATCTCGGCTCACTGCAAGCTCCGCCTCCTGGGTTCACCCCATTCTCCTGCCTCAGCCTCCCGAGTAGCTGGGACTACAGGCGCCCACCACCACACCCAGCTAATTTTTTTGTATTTTTAGTAGAGACGGGGTTTCACCGTGTTAGCCAGGATGGTCTCAATCTCCTGACCTTGTGATCCGCCCATCTCGGCCTCTCAAAGTGCTGGGATTACAGGCGTGAGCCACTGAGCCTGGCCTCAACTTGTTAAATTTTCTTAGACATTTTAAAATTAAAACCACAGATCTAATTTCAAATTCCTTTAAGCATTTTGAATTAAATTCCAAGTGTCTGATCTTCTAAGATATTAGGTCCTCTTAAATATTTCAAATATTGGCTGGGCGCGGTGGCTCATGCCTGTAATCCCAGCACTTTGGGAGGCCAAGGTGGGTGGATCACGAGGTCAGGAGATTGAGACCATCCTGGCTAACACGGTGAAACCCCGTCTCTACTAAAAATACAAAAAAAAAATTAGCCGGGCGTCGTGGCGGGTGCTTATAGTCCCAGCTACTCGGGAGGCTGAGGCAGGAGAATGGCATGAACCCGGGAGGCGGAGCTTGCAGTGAGCCGAGATCCCGCCACTGCACTCCAGCCTGGGCGACAGAGCGAGACTCCGTATCAAAAAAAAAAAAAAAAAAAAAAAAATTTCAAATATCTTAACAGTATCACCATAATTGGAAACATTCTTCAGTATAACCCGGATTACTGAGATCATGGGTTGGATTTACTTGCCACAATCTCTTGTGTGTTTTAGCACTTGCCCCACCAAGGTGACATACTCTGCCTCAGCTCAGGACTGCAATATGTTAATGGTTAGAGATTCTGGGCCAGGCACAGGACTTGATACTGCTTCTGTAATGGTTCTACCCAAGGTGGAAGCTAAACGTCTTATAGTAATGGGTTTTTTTCTTTTTTCTTTTCTTTTTTTGAGACATGATCTCACTCTGTTGCCCAGATTGGAATGCAGTGGCGCAATCTCAGCTCACTATTGCCTTCACCTCCGAGGCTCAAGCGATCCTCTCACCTCAGCCTCCTGAGTAGCTGAGGCCACAGGCATGTGCCACCCCGCCCAGCTAATTTTTTGTATTTTTGGTAGAGACAGGGTTTCCCCATGTTGCCCAGGCTGGTCTTGAACACCTGGCCTCATGTGATCCACCAGCCTCAGCCTCCCAAAGTGCTGGGATTACAGGTGTGAGTCACGGTGCCTGGCCAGTAATGGGATTCTTAAGACAACTTGTATCTTGTTTCTGGTGCCTTACTTTACCTTTTGCACAACTTTTAACTGCCTGATTTGCATCAGTTGAGCTTCTGCACCCACTGCCCAGGTTGCTCTTACTTTACTGCCTCATTCGATTTTCCTCCCTTTTTATTATTATTTTTGTCTGACTATGCCATTCTTTTAAAAATTATTTTTGACCAGGCGCAGTGGCTCACACCTGTAATCCCAGCACTTTGGGAGGCCAAGGCAGGCGGATCACGAGGTCGGGAGATTGAGACCATCCTGGCTAACACTGTGAAACCCCGCCTCTACTAAAAATACAAAAAATTAGTCAGGCTTGGTGGCGGGCGCCTGTAATCCCAGCTACTTGGGAGGCTGAGGCAGGAGAATGGCATGAACCTAGGAGGCAGAGCTTACGGTGAGCTGAGATCGTGCCACTGCACTCTAGCCTGGGCGACAGAACAAGACTCCGTCTCAAAAAAATACATATATATATTTTTTCATGTAAATTTTTTTTCTTGTCACTCAATTGGATGGCTAATCCATTCTAATATTGACAGCAGCAATTTTTTTTTATTTTTTATTTTTGGAGACAGGGCCTCACTCTGTCACCCAGGCTGGAGTGCAGTGGTGCAATCATGGTTCACTGCAGCCTCAACCTCCCAGGCTCAGATGATTTTCCTCCTCAGCCTCCCAGGTAGCTGGGACTATAGGCGTGTGCCACCACGCCCAGCTATTTTTGGAGGTTTTGTTTTTTGTTTTTTGAGATGGAGTTTTGCTCTTGTTGCCCAGGCTGGAGTGCAGTGGTGTGATCTCAGCTCACTGCAACCTTCGCCTCCCGGGTTCAAGCGATTCTCCTGCCTCAGGCTCCCGAGTAGCTGGGATTATAGGCATGCATCACCATGCCCAGTTTAACTAATTTTGTATTTTTACTACAGACGCGGTTTCTCCATGTTGGTGAGGCTGGTCTTGAACTCCCAACCTCAGGTGATCCACCTGCCTTGGCCTCCCAAAGTGCTGGGATTACAGGCGTGAGCCACCATGCCCGGCCCTGTATTTTTTTATTTTTAAGAGACCATGTTGGAGACGGGCCTGGCCTTCTAGTCTACATCTTTCTCCCCTGCTGGATGCTTCCTGCCCTTGAACATCAGACTCCAAGTTCTTCAATTTTGGGACTCAGACTGACTCTCCTTGCTCCTCAGCTTGCAGACAGCCTATTGTGGGACCTTGTGATCGTGCTTTCTTAGTTGAGCTGTCTTCCTGAGGTTGTTTGGAGCCGCTGCATCATGGATAAAGAACTCCCTAAAGCCAGTCCCAACAAGCTTGCACTGAACATCAGGAAGCCTGACAAGTCCTTCAGATGCAAGAAGCCCACCAAAAATGTGCTGGTCTTTTTAATCAACAGACAACTGGGCAGGCACAGAAGTGACATCGACCTGTCAAGGTGGCTATGGGTGCTGTCATAAAGCAACTCCAGGGTCAACATGGCCTTGGACAAAAAGTCATGTGGCTTATGTGCTGAGGCCTGCCCAGAATTTTGAGACATTAATTATAATTAGAACAAAAAACTCCTCCCATGTTTGAGCCATTAAAAAAAAAAGAGAGAGACCATGTTGCCCAGGCTCGTCTCAAATTCCTGGCTTCAAGCAATCCTCCTGCCTTGGCCTCCCAAAGTGCTGATATTATAAGCATGAGCCATCATGCTGGCCTGACAGCAGCAGTTTACTAGCAAGGTTTTTCTTGTACAAAGGAACTTCAAAAAGTTTGTGAAAAATTGAATTAAAAGATAAAAATTAAAAATATGAATTTTATTTCTCAACAGAATCTTCATCAAGTTCAAGACAATTTTGTAAGTGACATCAAGCATTTAGTTCTTCCCTAAAGAACTGAGGGAGGCTGGGCACTGTGGCTCACAGCTGTAATCCCAGCACTTTGGGAGGCTGAGGCGGGTGGATTACTTGAGGTCAGGAGTTTGAGACCAGCCTGGCCAATATGGTGAAATCCCGCCTCTACTACAAATACAAAAAAATTAGTTGGTGTGGTGGCACGTGCCTGTAATTCCAGCTACTTAGGAGGCTGAGGCAGGAGAATCACTTGAACCTGGGGGGTGGAGGTTGCATTGTTGAATCTGGGGGGCGGAGGTTGCAGTGAGCCGAGATTGCACCACTGCACTCCAGCTTGGGCGACACAGTGAGACTCTGTCTCAAAAGAAACAAAAAACAAACAAAAAAACTCAGGGTCCTAAGAATTTAACCACGCCAATGTAGTCTGTCTTGCTTGATTTATTTATTTATTTATTTATTTACAGACGGAGTCTCCCTCCGTTGCCCAGGCTGGAGTGCACTGGCATGATTTTGGCTCATTGCAACCTCTGCCACCTGAGTTCAAGCGATTCTCCTGCCTCAGCCTCCCAAGTGCTGGGATTGCAGACACATGCCACCATGCCCGGCTAATTTTTGTATTTTTAGTAGAGGGTTTTGCCATGTTGGCCAGGCTGGTCTTGAACTCCTGACCTTAGATAATCCACCCACCTTGGCCTCCCAAAATGCTGGGATTACAGGCACGAGCCACTGTGCCCAGCCTCATTATTAACTGAAGAAAAATGGGTGCCCTTTAAAGAACTGGTCAGATTAGGAAACAAAAAGAAGTCAGAAGGAGCTAAATCAGGACTGTAAGATGGATGCCTAATGATTTCTTGCTGAAACTCTTGCAAAATTGCCCTCGTTTTTCATGAGGAGTGAGCAGGATCATTGTGGTGGTGAAGGAGTCTCTGGTGAAGCTTTCCCAGGCATTTTTCTGCTAAAGCTCTGGGTAACCTACTCAAAACACTCTCATAGGAAGCAAATGTTATCATTCTTTGGCCCTCCAGAAAGTTGACAGCAAAACGCTTTGAGCATCCCAAAAAACTGTTGCCATGACCTTCGACTGGTCTACTTTTGCTTTGGCCAGACCACTTCCGCCTCTCGGTAGCCACTGCTTTGTGCTTTGTCTTCAGGATCGTACTGGTGAACCCATGTGCCATCTCCTGTTACAGTTTTTTTTTTTTGAAGAAATGCTTCAGATTCTTGATCCCACTTATTTAAAATTGCCATTGAAAGCTCTGTTCTTCTCTATAGTTGATCTGGGCAAAGCAGTTTTAGCACCCATCAAATGGAAAGTTTGCTTAACTTTATTTTTCATAATTTCTTAATTTTTCAAAATTGTGTAAGCCGAACCAATTGAGATGTTTGTGCTGTTGGCTATTGTTTGTTTGTTTGTTTGTTTTTTGTGACGGGGTCTTGCTCTGTTGCCCAGGCTGGAGTGCAGCAGCGTGATCTCAGCTCACTGCAACTCTGCCTCCTGGGTTCAAGCAATTCTCTTGCCTCAGCCTCCTGAGTAGCTGGGACTATAGATGCCTGCCACCGTGCCTGGCTGATTTTTGTATTTTTAGTAGAGACAGAGTTCCACCATCTTGGCCAGGCCGGTCTAGAACTCTTGACCTTGTGATCCACCCGCCTCGGCCTCCCAAAGTGCTGGGATTACAGGCATAAGCCACTGCGCCCAGGCTCTTTTTTTCTTTTTTGAGACAGAGTCTCACTCTGTCACCCAGGCTGGAGTGCAGTGGCAAGGTCTCAGCTCACTACAGCCTCCGCCTCCCAGGCTTGGGTGATCTTCCCACCTTAGTCTCCTGACTAGCTGGGACTACAGGAGGCGTGCATCACCATGCCAGGCTAATTTTTTATTTTTTTATAGATACAAGGTCTCATTATATTGACTAGGCTGGTCTCGAACCCCTGGGCTCAAGCAGTCCTCCCGTTTTGGCCTCCCAAAGTGCTGGGATTACAGGTGTGAGCCACTGTGCCCAGCTATGTTTTCATTTTAATTGAGAAAAATGCGTAGTTACTGAGAGAAAGTTACAAGAACAACACAACGCAATAAGAGACCACAGAGCTTTTGTGGGCAGGCAAATGGGCTCAGTGAGCCTGGATTCCAAGCTCAGGAGGGTCTACACGGACTGGGTGGGTCTGGAGCTGCAGAGACCAGGAGACACAGAGCCTGTGCTGCGCCTTCAGTGGCCAGGAGCCCCAAGCGTGTGATTCTGATTCACTGATTCAACGCATACTGCATACCCACTTAAAAATGCAAGCACTAGGCTTGAGTACTAGGAATACATCTATAAGCCAGACAGACCAAATTCTTTCTCCCAGAAGCTCAGAACTGAGTGATGGGCAAGACAGATAATAAGCAAATAACTATTTCGACTGTCAAGTGGTAATGAGTGCAATGAAAAAGAATCAGGCAGAGCAGTGGGAAGACAAGTGTCGATAGGGTGTGGAGGGGGTGCTGTTTTTAAGACTGGGTTGTCAAAGACATCCTCTCCAGTAAAGCAGTATTGCGGGCTGAGTAATATCCCCTCAAAATTCATGTCCACCCAGAACCTCAGAATGTGACCTTATTTGGAAAGAAGGTTTTTGCAGATGTAAATTAGTCAAAGATCTCAACATGATGTTATGCTGGATTCAGGTGTGCCCTAAATCCAATGCTGAATATCCTTATAACGAGAGGAGAGGGCACAGAGAAAAGGCGGCCACATGGAGATGGAGGCAGAAATTGGAATGACGCTGCCACAAGCCAACCAGATTGGAATGCCTGGGGGCCACCAGAAGCCAGGAAGAAGCAAGGAAGTACCCTGCCCCAGAGCCTTCAGAGGGAGCATGGCCCAGTGAACATCTTGATTTTGGACTTCTTAGCTTCCTGCACTGTGAGAGATTACATTGCTGTTATTTTACATTTAAATTTTATTTTGAATTAATTTTACTTTAATTTTATTTTGTTCAATTGCCACCATACCCAGGTTGTGGTCATTTGTCGTGGCATCCCTAGGCAGCTAATACAGACAGCGCCTGAATGGAGCTCCAAGTGAGGAAAGGAGTGAGCCAGCAGAGCAGGACCAGCCGGGGCAGGGACAGAGGCAGAGGGAAGCCAGTGAGAGAAGGGTGCAGGGTGCAGGCAGCACTGAGGGAGGAGTGTGTGAGGAGAAGGATGTGGGAGAGAAGGCCAAAGTGGTTTCAGGGAACAAGATGGAGGAGACCAGAGTAAGGATTTTTTTCTAATATGTGTGTGTGTGTGTGTGTATGTATATATACACACATATATTTTTTATACTTATATACTTTTAAAAAATATTTTTTATATTTTATATACACACTTTTAAAATATGTATATTTCTCACTCTGTCACCCTGGCTGGAGTGCAGTGGCACAATCTTGACTCACTGCAACCTCTGCCTCCTGGGTTCAAGTGACTCTCGTGCCTCAGCCTCCCGAGTAGCTGGGATTACAGGTGTGCACCACCATGCCTGGCTAACTTTTGCATTTTTTTGTAGAGACGGAGTCTCGCCATGTTGCCCAGGCTGGTCTCAAACTCCTGGGCTCAAGCAATCTGCTCACCTTGGCCTCCCAAAGTGCTGGGATTATAGGTGTGAGCCTTAGTTTTATTCTTAGCAAAATGAGTAGCTATTAGAGCAAAGAGCCACTAAGAGGATCCTTCTGGCTGCCATGTGGAGAGTGGACTACGGGATGGCAAGAGTAGTTGTGAGCAATCAGGAGGAGGCTGTCTTGGGTGTACAGGGAAGAGGGGCTGCATTAGCCCTTCTTGCGTTGCTATAAAGAAATGTCTGAGGCTGGTTAATTTATACAGAATAGAGGTTTCATTGGCTCACAGTTCTGTAGGCTGTACCAGCACGGCTCCAGCATCTGCTTCTGGTGAGGCCTCAGGAACCTTACAATCATGGCACAAGGCAAAGGGGAGCAGGTGTGCCACATGGCAGGAGAGGGAGCAAGAGAGTGAGGGGGCAAGTGTCACACACTTTTTTTTTTTTGAGAAAGGGTCTCACTCTGTTGCCCAGGCTGGAGTGCAGTGGTATGATCTCAGCTCACTGCAACCTCCACATCCTGAGTTCAAGTGATTCTTGTACCTCAGCCTCCCAAGTAGTTGGGACTACAGGCACGCACCACCACGCCCATCTAATTTTTGACATTTTTAGTAGAGATAGATTTCACCATGTTGGCCAGGCTGGTCTTGAACTTCTGGCCTCAAGTGATCTGCCCACCTCAACCTTCCGAAGTGCTGGGATTACAAATGTGAGCCACTGCACCCAGCCAGTGCCACACACTTTTAAACAACCAGATCTCACGTGAACTCAGACCAAGAACTCATTATCACAAGGACAGCACCAAGCTATTCATGAGTGAGGGATCTGCCTCCTGACCCAAATACCTTCCACCAGGCCCCACCTCCAACACTGAAGATCACATTTCAACATGAGATGTGGAGGGGACAAACATTGAAACCATATCAGGGGTTGATGTTTGGACCAGGGCAGTACCCATAAAGGTAGGGATGTGATTAGATTGGAGAGATATTTTGAAGGTAGAGCTATAGGATTTGCTGATGTGGGCTGTGAGAAAAAGTGGAGCTCGAACTGACTCCAAGGTGTTGGGTCTGAGCAAGGAATCAAGTTGTCATTTACCAAAATGGGCAAGACTTGGGGTAGAGCAGGCTTGGGTAAGGGCTGCATGTGGGATGTGTGTGAGGGGAGAGGGTGGAGAAACGTAAAGCTCTGTTTGGGCCATGTTAAGATCCAAATGCCCATGATACCTCCCAAGGGAGACATCAAATAGATAGTTGGATATATGCAAACGGAGCCCAATGGGGCAGTGGGAGTGGAGATAGACTTTGGGAATAGGGGTGGAAAGAATCAGCATATATATAGGGAGGTATTAAAGCCATGAGACTAGCTGATATTGGAGGGAGTGGATTTTGGGAAGAGTGGAGTTTGCAGATGGCACCTGGAGCCCTGTGAAGCTTAGACATGGAGGAGATGAAGATGGACTAGCAAAGAAGACAAAGAAGGAATAACTGGTGAAAAGAAAAAAGGAGGAAACCAGAAGAGTATCATGCCTGGAAGTCAGGGAAAAAATGTACTTCAAGAAGGTGGAAGCAATGACTGGCTGCTGAAAAATCAAGTCATGTGAGGTATGAGAAATGGCCACTGGGTTTGCCAACATGGCGGTCACTTGTGAGCATGAGGAATGAGCTTGCAGAGTGGTGTGGCAGAAGGGGGATTGGAATGGATTGAGGTAGGGACAGGAGAAAAAGAAGTGGAGACTATAAGACAACTCTTTTGAGAAGCTTTGCTATAAAAGGCAGCAAATTGAGCTATAGGGAGAAAGAGGTAGTGCCAAGGGAAGGGATTTATTTTTAGATGGGAATATTACAGCTGTTCATAGACTTATGGAAATGATCCTCTGCAGAGGGAAAATTGATGGTGTGGGAGCATGAGGGCATTGTTGCAGGAATAACATCTGTGATGAATCAGTGGCTTTGGGACCTGGTGCCCAGGTACAAGGGCTGGCCTTAAATAGCACAGGTGGTTCTCCTGTGTAATGGGAGGGAAAGCACAATACCTGGATGTGTACACATCCGGGTTGTGTGTTTCACAGAAGGGACCTATGGAAGCCCTGTTCTGATTGCTTCAGTTTTCTCAGTGAAATAGAAGCAAGCTTATACTTCCTTAATGGGTACAGAGTTCCTGTTTGAAATAATTAAAAAGGTTTGAAAATAGATAATGGTGATGGGGAAGAAGGAGAAGAAGAAGAAGAGGAGGAGGAAGATGGTATTTATCCAAAAGGCACTGGGTTTGGAAATGTTGAAACTTGAGGAGAAGAGGGGAAGGTGATAAAAGAGGGTGTTCTGGTTTGGTTGTGTCCCCACCAAACCTCATCTTGAATTGTAGCTCCCATAATTCCCATGTGTTGTAGGAGGGACCTGGTGGGAGATAATTGAATCATGGGGGGTGGTTTCCCCCATACTGTTCTCATGGTAGTGAATAAGTCTCACAAGATCTGATGGCTTTATAAGGGGAAACCCTTTTGCTTGGCTCTCATTTCTCTCTTGTCTACTGCCACGTAAAACGTGCTTTTCACCGTCCACCATGATTGTGAGGCCTCCTCAGCCATGTGGAACTGTGAGTCCATTAAACCTCTTTTTCTTTATACATTACCCAGTCTCAGGTATGTCTTTATCAGCAGCATGAGAACAGACTAATACAGAAGAGCAGGTGCCCAAGAAATGTCAGAGAATTGCTGAGCTGCACTAAGTGTCCACTGGAGGTCCATGGTTATGAATTTGATGCAAGATGAGTCCTCATGGCTGTGAACCTTTCTCCAGCCACATCTAACTGCCTGGGGATAAACAGACTAGACCCAACCACATTTAACCTGGCTTGGGTTTTGCCACATGAATCCATGTGCATACCAGGAGGAGAGGGTGAAAATGTTGTGGAGGATGTACTCAAGCCAATGAGTTAATAATGGGCTGTGAAATCTAAGCCAGGACAAACGAAAGTGAGGATGTGACAGAAGTGAGGGAACATCCAACATAAGAGAGTAGTATGTTCAAAGTCCCAGTGATGTTGCACAACATAAGGACTCAAGGACTCAGAACATGAGAAGAAGGCAGCCTGAATAATAATAGGAAGAGGTAGTGGAGTGGGATGCTTGAGAGAGAGGTCTTTCCACAGGAGCAGGTAGCTGGGGTGGAGTGAAGTCCTGGATCATCAAAAACAATGATAGGAGCTGGTGATGATGTGGAGATACTGTAACTGTCATACATTGCTAGTGGAACTGGAAAATGATGCATTCACTTTGGCAAACAATTTGGTAGTTTCTCAAAATGTTAAACATAGAATTGCCATAGGACCCAGTAATTTCACTCTTAGGTATATCATATGTCATCATAAAGACTTATATGTGAATGTTCATAGCAGCCTTATTTATTTATTTATTGAGACAGAGTTTTGCTCTTGTCACCCAGGCTGGAGTGCAGTGGCACGATCTCAGCTCACTGCAAGCTCTGCCTCCCAAGTTCAAGTGATTCTCCTGCCTCAGCCTCCCAAGTAGTTGGGATTACAGGCACACACCACCATGCCTGGCTAATTTTTGTATTTTTAGTAGAAACAGGGTTTCACCATGTTGGCCAGGCTGGTCTCGAACTCCTGGCCTCAGATGATCCACCCACCTCAGCCTCCCAAAGTGCTGGGATTACAGGCATGAGCCACCATGCCCAGCCTCATAAGAGCCTTATTCTTTACAGTCAAAAAGTAGAAATGAGCCATATGTTTGTCAGCTGATGAATGGATAAACAAAAATGTGGTACATTCATACAATGGAATGCCCTTTAACAACAAAAATGAACAGAGTCCTGATTGCTGCAGTGTGGATGAACCTTCCAAACATTATGCTAAGTGAAAGAAGGCAGGCACAAAAGACCACATTTTGTACAATTCTATTTAGATAAAATATTCAGAAAAGGCAAATCTATACAGAGAGAAGCTAGATGAGAGACTCTTTTTCAAGTGATGAAAGTTATGGAAAATTTGTGATGGTGTTTGCAGAATTCAGTAAATACAAGAAAAATCATTTTGCACTTAAAATGGGTGAGTTTTCTAGTAAGTAAATTACATCTCAATGAAGCTGTTGCACACATATCAGAAACAGTTATTCATGAGAGCCACGGAGAGAGACAATGGGCCAGGCATTAAATATTCAAGAGATGACCCAGGGATCTGAGATGGCTGCAATGAGGGAGGGGTAGTGGGTAGCAGAGGCTGATGGTATGAGTTTCAAAGGAGCTGCAGGTTTTTGGAATGAGAGAGAGGCAATGGTCTGGGAGGAAATATGAAGAAAAAGGAGGACCTACATCCCACCTCTAGACCCAGTGGTTGAGGGGTACAAAGGAGAGCCTACCTCACTTTTTTTTTTTTTTTTTTTTTTGAGATGGGGTTTTGCTCTCGTTGCCCAGGCTAGAGTGCAATGGCACAATCTCGGTTCGCCGCAACCTCCGCCTCCTGGGTTCAAGCGATTCTCCTGCCTCAGCCTCCTGAGTAGCTGGGATTACAGGCATGTGCCACCACGCCCAGCTAATTTTGTATTTTTAGTCAAGATGGGGTTTCTCCATGTTGGTCAGGCTGGTCTTGAACTCCTGACCTCAGGTGATCCGCCTGCCTCAGCCTCCCAAAGTGCTGGGATTACAGGCGTGAGTCACCTCGCCCCGCCGCCTAACTCACTTTAAGAGGGTTGAAGGGAAAGCCATGCCTTCTGGGAATAAGCAGACAAGATGGAGGAGGGAATGGTATGGGCAGGAAATGAGGTGGGAAAGTGCTTATTTATGGGAAATGGCAAAGACCAACCTGGCTGAATAGAGTATCAGTCAGGGAATGATACTCTTCCAGAAGAAACTCAAACTTCAGGGACCCTCACTTGCTGGGCCCCTTCCAAGCACTTGGGAGGTGACTTAGTGATTTATTCAAGTCGTCCACATGGATTTGTAAAATTTGTAAAGGTAAGCAGAGGATTTGGGTCTCAACAAAGCTGAGCTGGTGAATCTCTTCATAGGGTATTTTTTAAAAGCTGAGTCAAAATGGAACTTCCCTCCCATCAGAAATAAAGGCAATAGTACAGAGTATATAGTGATAGCTGGGCGTGGTGACTCACGCCTGTAATCCCAGCACTTTGGGAGGCCAAGGTGGGTGGATTGCTTGAGCCTAGGAGTTCGAGACCAGCCCAGGCAACATAGCAAAACTCTCTATCTACAAAAAATACAAAAATTAGCTGGATGTGGTGTGTGCACCTGTAGCCCCAACTACTGGGGAGGCTGAGGTGGGAGGATTGCTTGAGTTCAGGAGGAAAAAAAAAGGGCTTTTCTTTTTTTCTTTTCCCTCTTTTAAAACAGGACTCAAACACAATAGAATTAATCAGGATTTGGAAGGCACAAACAAGTGGCAGTACCACCAATAGCAGCACATATTCGGCAAAGTTATTGTGAGGAGAATATTTATTATTTTCATTGTTATAGATAATTTCATTGAATAAATACATGAAAATTTACCTATTCCAATGTTGATGGACATTTGGGATGTTTCCAGTTTGGAGCTATTATAAATGCTGTTGCTATGAACATTCTTTTTTTTTTTTTTTTTTGAGATGGGGTCTCGCTCTGTCACCCAGGCTGGAGTGCAGTGGCACGATCTCAGCTCACTGCAAGCACCACCTCCTGGGTTCATGCCATTCTCCTGCCTCAGCCTCCCGAGTAGCTGGGACTACAGGCGCCTGCCACCATGCCTGGCTAATTTTTTGTATTTTTAGTAGAGACGGGGTTTCACCGTGTTAGCCAGGATGATCTCGATCTCCTGACCCTGTGATCCGCCTGCCTCGGCCTCCCAAAGTGCTGGGATTACAGGCGTGAGCCACCGCGCCCAGCCATGCTATGAACATTCTTGTGCAGGTATTTTATGGATATAAATATTTTTGTTTGAATATACCCAGGATTAGAATTTCTCAGTCACAAAGTATGCATATGTCTAACTTTAGTAGATGTTGTCAGTTTGCCCAAACGGCTATATCAATTTAGACTCTCACCAAGAAAGTATGAAAATTCCAGTTGTTCCACATCCTCTTCAGCACTTGATATTGTCAGTTCTTAAATTTTAGCCATGCTGGTAGAGGTGTAATAATATATCCTGATTTAAATTTGCCCCTCTCTGATAACCAGATATGATGAGTACCTTTCCATATGCTTACTTGCCATTTGAATATTCTCTTTTGTACAGTGCCTGTTTGTCTTTTACCAATGTTTCAAAATTGGAATTTGTCTTTTTTGTATTAATTTATGGGAGTTCTTTATATATTCGGGAAACAAGATTTTTTTTTAATGTATATATGGCAAACATCTTCTCCTAAGTTGTGGTTTGCCTTTTTACTCTGATAATGTTGACTTTTAATTAACCAATTTTTAAAATGATAACAATTGTGCTTCCACCATCTTTCCAGCCCAGTCATATTGGTGTGGAGATGCTTCTGGAAGCAATATGACGATGGCTGCCCAAGGAGAGCCCCGAGTCCAGTTCAAACTTGTACTGGTTAGCGATGTTGGTGCTGGAAAAACTACACCCATGAAACATCATTTGGCTGGTGAATCTGAGAAGTATACCTTGGGTGTTGAGGTTTATCTGCTTGTGTTTCACACCAACAGAGGACCTTTTAAATTTAATGTATAGGCCAGGCACAGTGGCTCATGCCTGTAATCCCAGCACTTTGGGGGGCCAAGGTGGGAGGATCACCTGAGGTCAGGAGTTCAAGACCAGCCTGGCCAACATGGTGAAACCCCGTCTCTACTAAAAATACAAAAATTAGCTGAGTGTGGTGGCAGGTGCCTGTAATCCCAGTTACTCGAGAGGCCGAAGCAGGAGAATCGCTTGAACCCGGGAGGCGGAGGTTGCAGTTAGCCGAGATCATGCCATTGCACTTCAGCTTGGGCAACAAGAGCAAAACTCTGTCCCCTCCAAAAATATAAATATAAATATAAATATAAATATAAATATAAATATATACATACATACATACATACAACTGGCCAGAAGAAATTACGTGGACTGAGAGATGGCTATGATATCCAATCCCAATGTGCCATTATAATGTTTAATGTAACATCAAGAGTTACTTACAAGAATGTGCCCAACTAGCACAGAGATCTGGTATGAGTGTGTGAAAACTCCCCATCATGTTGTGCGGCAACAAAATGGATATTAAGGATAGAAAAGTGAAGGCAAAATCTATTGCCTTCCACCAACGTTCAGTACTATGACATTTCTACCAAAAGTAACTACAACTTTGTTTTTTGGGTTTTTTGTTTTGTTTTTTACTTTTTTTTTTTTTTTTTTTTTTTTTGAGACAGGGTCTGAGTCTGTCACCCAGGCTGGAGTGTAGTGGTGTGATCTCTGCTCATTGCAACCTCTGCCTCCTGGGTTCAAGTGATCCTCCCACCTCAGCCTCCTGAGTAGCTGGGACTACAGGTGCTCCACCACACACAGCTACTTTTTGCATTTTTTGTAGAGACAGTGTTTTACCATGTTGGCCGGCCTGGTCTCAAACTCCTAGGCTCAAGCAATCCACCTGCCTTGGCCTCCCAAAGTGCTGGAATTACAGGCATGAGCCACTGCACCTGGCCAAAAAGTTACTACAACTTTGAAAAGCCCTCCTCTGGCTTGCTAGGAAGCTCTTTGGAGACCTTAAGTTGGAGGTGGTTGCCATGCCTGCTCTTGCCCTACCACGGGCTGTCATGGACCCAGCTGTGGCAGTACAATATGAGCCCAGATTAGAGGTTGCTCAGACAACTGCTCTCCCGGATGAGGATGATGGACGGCCTGTGAGGATGAAGCTGGAGCTCAGCGTCAGAGTCTGGTTTTATAGGAAGCTGTCCTGTCAGTGGTGCAGCGTGTGTGCCACTTTATTATCACCTGTGGGATGCTGAAGGACATGAATATGGCTTCAGAGTAAATGTGGCAGTTCAGAAAATACCTTCATTGTTTGGACCTGCATCTTTCACTGTTTTGGAACACAGTTGATTTCTTCTTGAGTTTCAAATATGAGACACTACAGTCACACCACGATATTCAGTGGTGAAATCTTGTTTGTTACTATCATTCCCATTCCTTTTCGTTTAGAATCAGAAGAAAGTTGTATTTCAAATATCTAAAAAAAAACAATTATAATAAAATCAAAATTTTCAATATTTTCTTTTAAGTGAGTGGGTTTGTTGTCCTATTTAAGCAATCTTGGTTGGATGTGGTAGCTCACACCTGTAATCCCAGCACTTTGGGAGGCCAAGGTAGGAAGGTCACTTGGGGCCAGGAGTTTGAGACCAACCTGGGCAACATATTGAGACCCTGCCTCTATTTAAAATACAAAAGGAAAGAGAGAAATCTTTATCTACCTCAAGGCTTTGAAGATATTTCTCTAGGTTTTTATCTAGAACTTTATTGTTTATTTTTCACCTTCAAGTCCACCCTCTACCTAGAATTAATTTTGTGTGTAAGGTAAGAATCAAGCTTTAATTTTTTACAATACGGATATCAGCACCACTTATTGAAAAGATTATCATTTTTCCTACTGAATTTCTTTAGCATCTTTGTCATAAATCACATAGGTTGGTTTCTAGTTTTTGTTTTTGTTTTTTTGAGACGAAGTCTCACTCTTGTCGCCCAGGCTGGAGTGCAGTGGTGCCATCTCGGCTCACTGCAACCTCTGCCTCCCAGGTTCAAGCAGTTCTACTGCCTCAGTCTCCGAGTAGCTGGGATTACAGGTGCCCGCCACCACACTTGGCTAATTTTTGTATTTTTAGTAGAAATGGAGTTTCACCATGTTGGCCAGGCTGGTCTCTATCTCCTGACCCCAGGTGATCTGCCTGATCCTAGAGTGCTGGGATTACAGGCATGAGCCACTGCGCCTGGCCAGTTTCTAGATTTTGTTCCATCAGGCTATTTGTTTATCCTTGTGCCAATACTAACTGTATTAAGTTTTAATATCTGAAAGTGTAAGTCTCCAGTTTTGTTAACGGTCTTGAAGATTGCCTTGGCTATTCCAGGTCCTTTGCATTTACATGTAAAATTTAGAATCATCTTGCCAGTTTTCACCAAAAATCCCATGGAGATTTCAATTGGAATTGCATTAAATTTATAGATCAAGTTGTTAACATCTTAATACTTGCTCTGTCACTCTAAGCATATAGCATATTCTTCCATTTATTTACATCTTCTTTAATTTCTCTCAGCAATATTTTGTAGTTTTCAATGGAGGAATCTTACCAAACTTTCATTAGGTTTATTTCCAGGAATTTGATATTTTGGTTCTATTTGTAAGTGGTGTCTTTTTTAAATTTCATTTTCTAATTGTTTGTTGCTGTTACATAAAAAATATAATTGATATTTTGTATATTGATTTTATATCCATTGAACTACCTAAATTCATGTATTAATATTAACCATTTGATTGTAGTTATGTATACTCGTAATAATGTCATCTACAAATAATGACTCTAATTTTTTTTTTTTTGAGACGGAGTCTCACTCTGTCGCCCAGGCTGGAGTGCAGTGGCATGATCTCAGCTCACTGCAAGCTCCGCCTCCTGGGTTCACATCATTCTCCTGCCTCAGCCTCCTGAGTAGCTGGGACTACAGGCACCCGCCACCATGCCCGGCTAATTTTTTGTATTTTTAGTAGAGATGCGGTTTCACTGTGTTAGCCAGGATGGTCTCGATCTCCTGACCTCATAATCCGTCTGCCTTGGCTTCCCAAAGTGCTGGGATTACAGGTGTGAGCCACTGTGCCTGGCCGACTCTAACTTTTTTCTTTCCAATTTTATACCTAATAATTCTTTTTCTTACCTTATTGCACTGGCTATGACCTCCAGTACAATGTTGAACAGAAGTGATTAGAGTGAACATCCCTATCCGTCTCCCAACCCCAGGGGGAATGTGCTCAATTTCACCATTAAGTGTGATGCTAGCTGAGATAGTTTTGTAAATAGCCTTCTTCAGAATAAGAAAGAAAGAAACTGAAACTGGGTATGGTGGCATACACCTGTACTCCCAGCTACTCTGGAGGCTGGGGCAGGAGATCCCTTTAGACCAGGAGTTCGGGCTATAGTGTACAGCATGATTGCATCTAGGAGTAGCCACTGGACTCTAGTCTGAGCAACACAGCAAGATCCTATCTTGGATCTTGCTATCCAAGATAGCAAGGAAGGAAGGAAGAAAGGGGAGGGAGGGAAGAAGAGAGGGAAGGAGGGAAAGAAGGAAAGAAGGAGTTTGCTGAAAGTTGTTTCTTTTTCTTTCTTTCTTTTTTTTTAAGAGATGATGCCTTGCTCTGTCACCCAGGCTGGAATGCAGTGGTACCATCATAGCTCACTGTGGCCTCAAACTTCTGGGCCCAAGAGATTCTCCAGCCTCAGCTTCTTGAGTAGCTAAGATTACAGGTACAAGTCACCACATCCAGTTCTTTTATTATTTTAAGTCATAAATGAACATTTAAATTTTTTTCCTACATCTCCTGAGGTAATTATATTATCTCTTTTATTCTGTTAATGTGGTAAATTACACTGATTGATTTTAATGTGTAAAGCCAACCTTGCATTCCTAGAGTAATTCCTACTTGTTCATGATATATTATCCTTTATTTATATTTTGCTGAACTTGATTGCTAGTCTCTTATTTGGAATTTTTGCATCTATGTTCATGAGAAATATTGACTTGTAATTTTGTTTTCTTGTGATTATTTTGTTAAGTTTTGGTATCAGGGTTATACTGATTGGTAGAAGAAATTGGGGCCAGGCCTGGTGGCTGATGCCTGTAATCTCAGCACTTTGGGAGGCTGAGGTGGGATGATTGCCTGAGTACAGGAGTTTGAGACTGGGCTGGGAAACATAGCAAAACCTTGTCTCTAGAAAAAAATAAAAAAATTTAGCTGGACATGGTGGCATGTGCCTGTAGTCCTTGCTACTAGGAAGGCTGAGGTGGGAGGATCACTTGAGCCCAGGAAGTCGAGGCAGCAGTGAGCTATAATCATGCCACTGCACTCTAGTCTGGGTGATAAAGCAAGGCCCTGTCTCAATTTAAAAAGGAAGGAAGGGAGGAAGGCAGGAAGGGACGGAAGGAGGGAGGAAGGGAGGAAGGAAGGAAAGAAGGAGGGAAGGATGGAGGGGGAGAGAAGGAAGGAAAGAGGGAAGGAAGGAAGGAAAGAAGGGAGGGAGGAAGAAAAAGAAATTGGAAAATATTTTCTATAAGAGAATGTGAAGATAGTATTATTTCTTCTTTAAATATATGGAAGAATTTAATAGTAAAGCCACCTGAACCAGAAGGGTTCTTTGTGGGAAGGATTTTTATTTTGCATTTAATTTCTTTAGTACATTTGGACAATTCATGTTTTCTATTTCTCCTTGTAAGTTGTATTATTAGGTACATACACATTTATAATTGCATCTTCTTAAAGAATTGACTGTTTTGTCATTATGAAATGTCCCTGTTTATCTATGGTAATATTTCTGTGTTGAAGTAACCTTAGCTGACTAATAATACAGCCACACCAGCTTCCTTATGAGTAGTATCTGCATAATATATCTTTTTAGAATTCTTTTACTTCCAACTATTGTGTGTCTTATATTTAAAGTATGTTTCTTATTTTTCAAAAAAAAAGGAAACATATAGTTGAATCTTACTTTGTTTTAATCCACTCTGCCAATCTAGATATTTTAACTGCATATTTAGTTCATTTACACTTAATGTAATTGCTGGCATAATTGGGTTTAAGTCTATTATCTTGCTGTTTGTTCTGTTTTATCCCATTTCTTCTTTGTTCCTTTGTTCCTCCTTTCCTGCCTTCTTTTAGTTTAATCAAGTGTTTTAAATCTATTTTGTCTCTCTCTTATCTCTTTAGTTATACCTATGTTTGCATTTTCTTTTAGTAGTTATTCTAGATTGCTATGTGCGTGTTTAATTTATTATAATCTACAGATGTTCCTCAACTTATGATGGGGTTATGTCCTAATATGCCCATTGTAAGCCGAAAATATTGTTAAGTTGAAAATGCATTTAATCATCCCAATGAACTCATTGTAAAGAGTTGAAAAACTGTAAGTCAAACCACTGTAATCAGGGACTGTCTGTGCTTTGATTTAGTATTTCACCACATCTTATACCATGTGTAAAATGTCTAAAACCTTACAATAATGTCTTAGTCCTTTCGTGTTGCATGAAAGAATATCTGAGGCTGGGTAATTTATAAAGAAAAAGGTTTATTTGGCTCACAGTTCTGGAGGCTCTCCAAGAAGCATGGCGCTAGCATTTGCTTCTGGTGAGCACCTCAGTCTGTTTCCACACATTGCAGAAGGTGAAGCTAGGCTAGCATGTGCAGAGATCACATGGTGAGAGGAAGCAAGAGAAGAGGAGGGAGGTGCCATGCTCTTTCTAACAACCAGCTCTCACAGGAACTAATAAAAGCTCCCCAGTCCCAAGAGGGCGTTACTCTACTCATGAGGGATCCCCCAACCATGATCGTAGTACCTCCCATTAGGCCTCATCTCCAACATTGGGGATCAAATTTCAACATGAGGTTTAGGAGAACAAACATCCAAACTATAGCAAATGATATAATTCCATGCCCCCCATTATGCTATTGTTATCATGTAATTTTACTTTTATTATGTTATAATTATCACAATTATTGTTGACTTAAACATATAGTTTAATCTTAAATAATTTGACATTTACCTTTACCAGTGCTCTTCATTTCTTCTTACAGGTCTGTGTTTCTCTTTAGATCATTTTCCTTCAGTGTGGAGAACGTCCTTTAGTATTCCTTGTAATGTGAATCTGCTGGAAATGAATTAACATTCATTTGTGTGAAAATGTGTTTATCTTCTTCAGCTATCAAACGTTTGAAGACCCTTTTGTCTCAGTATAAAATTCTGGGCTGTAATTTGTTTTTCAGTATTTCAAAGATGTTATTCCATTGTTTTTTGGTTTCCATTGTTGCTGTTGAAGAGTAAGCTGTAATTTTTCTTATTTGTTCCTGTGAATTTAATGTGCTTTTTCCCTTTAGCTGCTTATAAGGTTTTTTTTTTGGTTGTCTTAGGTTTTCAGCAGCTTGACAATACCTAGGTGTTCTCTCTCTTGCTTTCTCTCTTTTTCAAATCTGCTTGAGGGCTTCTTGAATCTGTAGGTTAACATTTGTAATCAATTTTGGAAAATTCTCAGTATCTTTTCAAATATTATTTTCTGCCTTATTCTCTCCTCATAGAACTCAAACTACAGATATGTTAGACATTTTGCACATGTCTCTCACACATTGTTCTTATTTTTTTTCTTTGTGCTTTAGTTTTCAAAATTTTTATTGACATGTTTTAGAGCAGCAGTCCCCAACCTTTTTGGCACTATGGAATGGTTTTGTGGAAGACAATTTTTCCACAGACTGGGGACAACAGTTGGGGGGGTTGATGGTTTCAGAATGATACAAGCTCATTACATGATGAGGGATGAGAAAGGAATTCAATTACATATTTTTCCATATGGTTGTTCAGTTATCCCAATACCTTATTAGCAAGTCCCTTGCCCCATTTTTTCTTATTGTTTATTCTTAGTAAGATGAAAGCTGGCCTGGTGTGGTGGCTCACACCTGTAATTCCAGCACTTTGGGAGGCCGAGGTGAGTGGATCATGAGGTCAGGAGATCGAGACCATCTTGGCTAACATGGCAAAACCCCATCTCTACTAAAAATACAAAAAAAAAAAAATTAGCCAGGCATGGTGGTGAGCACCTGTAGTCCCAGCTACTCGGGAGGCTGAGGCAGGAGAATGGCGTGAACCCAGGAAGCGGAGCTTGCAGTGAGCAGAGATCACACCACTGTACTCCAGCCTGGGCGACAGAGTGAGACTTTGTTTCAAAAAAAAAAAAAAAAAAGATGAAAGCTATTGATTTCTGTATATTATTTTTATATATTGATACTTTATTATCTATTTATAGAAATTTCCTATTTTTTCTGTTGAGTTTTCCAGTTATATAATTGTATCATCTGCAAATACAGTTTTACCCTTTCTTTTCCAATTCTTATGACTCTAATTGCTTTTTCTTCTGTAATTGAATTGGCTGACACCTCAAATACAATCAGTATCTATTCATGATAAACATTTCTGTTGTTGCAAACTAGAAGTAGAAAGTAACTCCTTCTTTTGACCAAAGGTTATATACCAGAAACCCAAAGGAAACATCATATTTAGTGGGGAAACCTTAGAAGCATTTCATTAGAAGGAATAAGGCAAAGATGCCAACCATTACCCCTAATGTTTAACATAGTCCTGAGGATGCTGGCCAACGCAATAAGGACACCAAATAAGAGGTATGAGCATTCAGAGAAAAAGGATATAGCGGCCAGGCGCGGTTGCTCATGCCTGTAATCGCAGCACTTTGGGAGGCCAAGGAGGGCAGATCACCTGAGGTCAGCAGTTTGAGACTAGCCTGGCCAAGATGGTGAAACCCTGTCTCTACTAAAAATACAAAAATTAGCCAGGCATGTTGGTGCACACTTGTAGTCCCAGCTACTCGGGAGGCTGAGACAGGAGAATTGCTTGAACCTGGGAGGCGGAGGTTGCAGTGAGCTGAGATCACACCAGTGCACTGCAGCCTGGATGACAGACTGAGACTATCTCAAAAAAAAAAAAAAAGGAAAAGGGATATAGCTTTTATTTTGTGTAGTGATCTGATCATCTACATAGAAAAATCAAGAAATCACAAACTATTAAAACTAATAATTTAAAAGTTCAACAAGATGCCTGGATACAAGATTAACTTTGAAAAATCTGTGGTAGTTTTCAACACCAGCAATAACCAACTAGAAAATATAATTTAAAATAAGATATTATTCCAAATATCAACAAAAATTTATATCTAAAAAAGGTAGGTATAAAATATATCTAAGAAGACATAGATATAAGAAGATATAAAAGGTAGATATAAAAATATCTAAGAAACAATTTAATATAAGACCTCTATGGAGTAAGTTTTAAAGCATAAAGACAGATGATGACCTTAATAAGAAATGGAGAGGGCCGAACGTGGTGGCTCACACCTGTAATCCCAGAACTTTGGGAGGCTGAGGTGGGCAGATCACGAGGTCAGGAGTTCAAGTCCAGCCTGACCAACATGGTGAAACCCTGTCTCTACTAAAAATACAAAAATTAGCCGGGCATGGTGGCATGTGCCTGTAATTCCAGCTACTCAGGAGGCTGAGGCAGGAGAATCACTTGAACCTGGCAGGCAGAGGTTGCAGTGTGCTGAGATTGCGCCACTGCACTCCAGCCTGGGTGACAGAGCGAGACTCCGTCTCAAAAAAAAAAAAAAAAAAAAAATGGAGAGATAGTACATATTTTTTTCGTAGGGATGACAATATTATAAAGATGTTAATTCTTCCTAAACTAATTTATAATTACAATGCAATCACAATCAAAACTAGTTAAATATTTTTGAGAAAGTCAGCAAACTTACTGTAAAATCTAAATGGAAGAATTTAAGGTCTGTGAATATTAGCCAAATTAGACTTGAGAAAAAAGAGAGAGATTCTCCTGTCAGATACTAAGACACGCCATAGGCCAGATGTGGTGGCTCACGCCTGTAATCCCAGCACTTTGGGAGGCTGAGGTGAATGGATCACCCAAGGTCAGGAGTTTGAGACCAGCCTGGGCAACATGGCAAAACCCCATCTCTACCAAAAATCACAAAAATTAACTGGGCATGGTGGGGTGCACCTGTAGTCCCAGGACGCTGAGGTGGGAGGATCACTTGAGACGGGTAGACAGAGGTTGCAGTGAGCCAAGAGTGTACCACTGCACTCCAGACTGGGTGACAGAGTGAGACTCTGTTTCCAAAAAAAAAAAAGATACACTACAAAACAATACTAATAAAATCTAATAATCTGAGTCTTACTGGTGTAAGAATTTTTAAATAGACCAGTGGACTAGAAGAGAGTTCAGGAATAGATACATTGTATATATGGAAACTTAATATAAAATAAAGGTGGCTTCATAAACCATTCAGGAAAAAATAATTTACATATGACATTAATGAAACTGGCTTACTCTAAGGAGAAAAATAAAACTGATTTCCTACCCATGCCACATGCAAATACTATCTTTGGAAGGATTGAAACATAAATGCATAATATAAATCTATGCAGTTAATTTGCAAAGGTGACCTGAGGGTGGGTAATAACTTCTTTAAACCTCTAAGCACAAACCATAACACAAGAGAGGAAACAATTAAGTAAAAATTAAGACTTCTGTTCAATGAAGACATTGATAAATGAAATTAACAATTGACAGACTGGGAAAAGATGTTTGCAGTGTCTAAAACCAGTGAGGGATTATTACCACCTAGACATACTATTTACTATTGCAAATCAATAAGAAAAAGAAAGGAACCTCAATAGAGACTTGGGCAAAGGATACCAAATGGCAATTTTAAAATAAAGAATGGCCGGTGCTGTGGCTCATGCCTGTTATGCCAGCACTTTGGGAGGCCGAGGCGGGCAGATCACTTGAGGTCAGGAGCTCGAGACCAGTCTGGCCAATATGGTGAAACCCAATCTCTACTAAAAAATACAAAAACTGGCCGGGCGCGGTAGCTCATGCCTGTAATCCCAGCACTTTGGGAGGCCAAGGCGGGCGGATCACCTGAGGTCGGGAGTTTGAGACCAGCCTGACCAACATGGAGAAACCCCGTCTCTACTAAAAATACAAAATTAGCCAGGCTTTGCGGCACATGCCTGTAATCCCAGCTACTCGGGAGGCTGAGGCAGCAGAATCGCTTGAACTCAGGAAGCTGGAGGTTGTGGTAAGCCAAGATCACGCCACTGCACTCCAGTCTGGGCAACAAGAGCAAAACTCCATCTCCAAAAAAAAAAAAAAAGTACAAAAATTAGCCAGGCATGGTGGTGGGCACCTGTAATCTCAGCTACTCGGGAGGCTGAGGCAGGAGAATCATTTGAACCTGGGAGGCAGAGGTTGCAGTGAGCTGAGATTGCACCATTGCACTCCAGCCTGGATGATAGAGCAAGACTCCGTCTCCAAATAAAATAAAAATAAAATAAAGAAACTTAAATGCCTATGAGGAGATAAGCCAGCATGTTAGTAATCAGACAAATGATAAATAAAATGAATTATCATTGTATACCTATCAGACTGGCAAAGTTCAAAAGGTGAAATAACATCCATTATTGGTGGTTGGATGTGACTGCAGAGATCCTCATGCATTGCTAATGTGAGTGTAAATGGGTACACTATTTTGGAGAGCCATTTAGTCACATTACACATTGTATATGCATAGATGAATACCTAGAAATTCTGTTACTGCCTGTGTATGCAAAAGAAATTCTCGGCCAGGTGCGGTGGCTCATGCCTGTAATCCTAGCGCTTTGGGAGGCCAAGATGGGTGAATTACCTGAGGTCAGGAGTTCGAGCCTGACCAATATAGAGAAACCCCGTCTTTACTGAAAATACAAAATTAGCTGGGCACGGTGGCACACGCCTGTAATCCCAGCTACTCTGGAGGCTGAAGCAGGATAATCGCTTGAACCCAGGAGGCGAAGGTTGCAGTGAGCCAAGATTGCGTCATTGCACCTTGCACTCCAGCCTGGGCAACAAGAGTGAAACTCTGTCAAAAGAAAGAAAGAAAGAAAGGAAAGAAAGGATAGAAAGAAAAAGAAAGAAAGAGAGAGAGAGAGAAAGAAAGAAAGAAAGAAAGAAAGAAAAGAAAGAAAGAGAAAGAAAGAAAGAGAAAAGAAAGAAAGAAAGAGAAAGAAAGAGAGAGAGAAAGAAAGAAAGAGAGAGAGAAAGAAAATTCTCATATAGGTCCTTAAGAGGACAGGTATAAGGACGTCCATTACTGTAGGCATGGACGAATAAAATGTGGTTGGGGCACACCTGGAAAACTGAGCAGCAGTTACAAGCAATGGACTAGATGCACACTGGTACAATGGATGGATCTTAAAAGCCACAGTGCTAAAGAATGTGCTCAGTATGTGTCTATTGTATCTTTATACATATATTAATATTAGAGATGGGCTAGAGTGCAGTAGCTATTCACCACCTCCATTATAGCAGCACTGCAGCCTCTACCTCCTAGGTTCATGAGATCCTCCTGCTTCAGCCTCCCCAGTAGCTAGGACTACAAGTGAGCCCAGTGGCACGATCTCGGCTCACTGCAACCTCCACTTCTCAGGTTCAAGTGATTCTCCTGCCTCAGTCTCCCTAGAAGCTGGGACTACAGGTGCCCACCACCACACCTGGCTAATTTTTGTATTTTTAGTAGAGGCGGGGTTTCACCATGTTGACCAGGCTGGTCTCAAACTCCTGACCTCAAATGATCCACCCACCTCGGCCTCCCAAAGTGCTGGGATTGCAGGTGTGAGCCACTGCGCCCAGCCGGTTTTTTTTTTTTTTCTTTGTAAAATGTGTGCTGCTTATTTTTATTTTATCTTACTTTTTTGAGACAAGTCCCACTATGTTGCCCAGGCTGGTCTCGACCTCCCAGGCTCAGGCGATGCTCCTGCCTCAGATTCCCAGTTAGCTGAGACTTACAGATGCCGCCACCGCGCCTGGCTGTGTCTATCTTAAAACAAAACTTCCATGAATGTCTGTATGTATTTTTAAACAATTCAATGAGGAAGGAGAATGAATTAAGTCAAATGGATGGGTGAGGATGGCAAGACAGGAAGACATGAACAGACAATACACAAAAGTACACAATTATTTCTGAATAATGGCATTATGAGTGATCATAATGTTATTTTGCACAGTTTCCTCAATGAACTTAATATTACATTACATTAATCGGAAAAAAGTAAACTTGGCCGGCCGCAGTGGCTCACGCCTGTAATACCAGCTCTTTGGGAGGTGGAGGGTCACGAGGTCAGGAGTTCGAGACCAGCCTGGCCAACATAGTGAAGCCCTGTCTCTACCAAAAATACAAAAAGTTAGCTGGGCGTGGTGGCAGGTGCCTGTAGTCCCAGCTACTCGGGAGGCAGAGGCAGGAGAATTGCTTGAACCCGGGAAGCAGAGGTTGCAGTGAGCTGAGATTGCGCCATTGCACTCCAGCCTGGGCGACAGTATGAGACTCCATCTCAAAAAAAAAAAAAAAGAGAGAGAGAAAAGAAAAGGAAAAAAAAGTAAACTCACATAAAGTAATTAGACTTAGAACCTTTCTGAAGGTGAGCAATCACAACCTTTATCTTCCTCTATGATTATTGTTCATGTGGTTCTCTAGTTCTAGACTCAATATTGGCCACTTTTTTCCTAGAAAATAATTTATCTCATATAGATTTCCAAGGGGGTAAAGTTGTGTGTAGTATCTGAATAATCATCATAATAACTCTTCTATAGTCAATTCTTTCTTTAATGTGTCTGCTTTTCTTAACTGGAGTTTTTGCCTAAGATATTTTTAACAATTTAATAACAATCAAGGGATACATTGTTCATCAGTCTAAGGTATAGCCTCTCCAGAAATCATCCAAAAATGACAGTTTCATATAAAAAGTTTTTGACTTTCTACAGTAATAAGATTCATATATTTTCTTACTATGTCCAGAAATTCTGGCTGGATTATTTAGGGGGCTGATGTGAGGACTGAATGAGTTAATACATGCTAGGGTGTTAATATATAGTGCCTGACACATAGTAAATGTTCAATTTACTGCTATAAAGGACAAAAACTGCTAATAATGATGATATTAGCTACAGACTCCTTTTCTATCAGCCATACCACCCAGCACAGGCCTAGGCACAAAATACAATATTTAGGTAGATGCTCAGTGACTAATGTATGTCAACATTTGAGATTTCCCTTTACCCTCAAAATGTAGCTTACTTTATGTGTTTTCTAAAATATTTTAGGTATTAATTAATTAATTTATTTATTTATTTTGAGACAGAGTCTCGCTGTCACCCAGGCTAGAGTGCAGTGGCGCGATCTCAGCTCACTGCCAGCTCTGCCTCCCGGGTTCACGCCATTCTCCTGCCTTAGCCTCCCGAGTAGCTGGGACTACAGGCGCCCGCCACCACGCGCAGCTAATTTTTTTGCATTTTTAGTAAAGATGGGATTTCACCGTGTTAGCCAGGATGGTCTCGATCTCTTGACCTCGTGATCCGCCTGCCTCAGCCTCCCAAAGTGCTGGGATTGCAGGCGTGAGCCACCGTGCCCAACAGTATTTTTATTTTTATTCTTCAGAGACTGTGTTGCCCAGGCTGGAGTGTAGACTGGCCTGAGTTTAAGACCAGTCTGAGCAACATAGTGCAACCCTGTCTCTACAAAAACAAAAAATTAGGCAGGCATGGTGGCCCAGGCTTGTAGTCAGCTACTCTGGAGGCTGGGATGGAATGATAGGCTGAGCAGGGGAGGTCGAGGCTGCAGTGAGCCATGATCGCGCCACCGCACTCCAGCCTAGGTGACAGAGCAAGATCCTGTCTCAAAAATAAATAAACAAATAAATAATAAAATAAAAATCAGCTGTTGGTTCAACTCAACTTTCTTAATTTTGTTTATGTATTTCTGCCTTTATCTTAATGTTCAGGATTATTTGTTTATTTATTTGAGACCAGGTCTCGCTCTGTTGCCCAGACTGGAGTGCAGTGGCGTGGTCTCGGCTCACTGCAGCCTCCGCCTCCTGGGCTCAAGGGATCATCCCACCTCAGCCCCCCAAGTAGCTGGGATTACAGGCGCGCGCCACCACGCCCGGCTAATTTTTGTATTCTTTTGTAGAGGAAGGGTCTCGCTTTTTTGCCCAGGCTGGTCTTGAACTCCTGGACTCAAGCGTTCCGCCTGCCTCGGCCTCCCAAAGTGCTGGGATTTCGGGCGTGAGCCACTGCGCCCGGCCTAATAATGTTCGGGCTTTCTTATTTTCTAATCAATGTATTTAAGGCGATACATTTTCCTCAGAGTGTCCCTTTGACTGCATGCCACAATGTGAATAATGACAGGCAGGGATGTATATTAGGCGCTCATCACAGTTAGTGCTGAATATTAGTTAGTTCCCTTTAACCTTATCCTGTACTTGGCCGACAAGCATTTGTTGGGCGTCCGCCCGACGCCAAGAAGCTCTTCTTTTTCAAAGCCTCTTACCCTGCGCTGCACCTTTTCTCCCGCGCGGGCAACTCCTCCCGGCCTGGCCGTCACGCCCCCTCAAGTCACTCACCGCCCCGCCACGTTCCCATGACACCACGCAGGCGCCAGCAACAAACGCCAGAACCCTCCGTGCCCTTCCGCTTTTCCAAAGGCATCTCTGCGACGACAGCAAGAAAAATAGTTCCTTGACAACTGAGCTCTTTTCAGGAGGAGGCGGGACCAGGCGGGGCTTACAAGCGGAACGAAACGGAAGTCCGTGGTCCTTGTAACGGGATTGGGCCCCGCCCGATGGGCGGAGGGATTCATTTTAAGCAACGGGCGGCCCTCCGCCTCCATTGAAGGCGGGGAAATACCGCAGCGCTGGCGGTAGTTGCTGTGGTTTCCGTTCTGAGCTCGCAGCTTAGGAGCTGAAGATCGCGGACTTAGCGTTCCCGCGTCCGAGTCCGGCCATCAGTGGCTGCAGATCCGGAGGCCAGGAGCTCAACCACCCTTCTTCGGAACAGGGCCGGCCCGCTGCTGTGCCTTGGACGCTCGGTGCCTGTATCTACTCCGGGGCCTAGGTCGGCTCCGGGGGCGGCTTAGGAGAAGGCCGCTGGCGAGATGTTCAAAAACACGTTCCAGAGCGGCTTCCTCTCCATCCTCTACAGCATCGGCAGCAAGCCTCTGCAAATTTGGGACAAAAAGGTAGGGCTAGGGGCGGCGACGGGGCGAGGTGGAGGGGCTGCACCCCCTCCTCGTCCGGGGGCTGGGGACGGGGAATGGTTGTGTCGAATTGGGGCCTGGGAGAGGCCGAGAGGACGCTGCTGTGCCTTGTCCCCAGCCTGGCGGGACTGGGGCGCGAGGTGGGGGCGTCGTGTAAGCAGCGGAGGAGGTGGGGGGGCGGTGCATGTGGGTGGGCTTGGCTGAGATCTAAGTGTCCTGCAGCTGTGGTGTGGTTAGGGCCACGACCCTCGCTGCTGACTTGACTTGGTCGGTCAGTCCATTCTTTTGAGCCACTGTTTCCCCACCAGTATAATGGGGTTGATGGTGCCCATCTCCTACCATGAAATGCACGAACTTATCTGAGGGAGCTTTGGGGATGTAAAGATGAAAGGACCTGCTATTCACGGATTCCAAATATTTACGGATATCCTGTTTTGTGCCAGGCATGGTGCTGGGCACTAGACACAGAGCCTTTGTTCAGGCACCCTTACAGAGGCGCAGACAGAAAGGCTCCGGCCAAGCCAGTGATGTTTAAATTTCATTCATTTGCTCCCTTCCTCCCACTGATCCCAAATAAGTCAGAATTCAGTGGCCCTTGGCACCTGCTCCACACTCACTGTGACTTGCCTGTACTATGCCCTCGGTGCCTGATTTCTCCATCAGGAAAACTGCAGAATGCTGACAGTCAAAGTCTTGTTTGGATTAATAAACTCAGAGCCAAGTAGAGGCCTCATCTTTATTCAGGCATCCACTAGATGATACTGTGTTTGGCCCCACGAGATGATGAATCTATTTTTTGCAGATGTGAAGAAAGATCTAGCTGTCTATGAATTGGTCTGCATTTTATTACTTTGGTATTTCGTTCTTCATGCAAATTCCCAGACAATCAGCTGTACTATTTCTTGAATATAAGTTACGGGAGGCACTCCAATGTGGAATTTAAGTCATATTCTTAGTACTGCTGTCTGGGAGAATGGCGAGTGTGGGTATGCTGAATGCTGCTTTTTATAGAGATGCATGTGGAATAATCTCAGCAGGATTTATTGGTAATGAAGCCAAGAATTTTGGATTTTATCTCGGAACAAGTCTCTGTATTCCCTTATCCACAGATGAGAGCTCTGGGCCACATAAAGTTGGGAGAGAGCATGAGCAGCTTTCTGCCTGTCACCATTAGGGAACTCTGCGTTCTGAGGGCAGCTTTGAGGATGGTGTGTTCATAGTGTTACTTTCATAAGATAGTTGAAAAATCTGAATATAATGAAGTTGGGCCTTTGTGTATGTAAAATCTGCCCATCTCTTCTCTTTCAGATGATTCTATCCACAAGCTAGAACTAGTGCCAGAGTACAGGAAAGCAGTTCCTTAACGTTGCTGCGTTACTGAGGTTTTTAGTTTCATGTGTTTTTTCACAGTGGAATAAAGCATTGTAAACTGTAAATTGCATCTGTACAAAGAGAGCCCAGGGTGCCTGGGAACTCTGTAAGGAGGTTGGCTTCCCAGCTGTCACTTGACTCAGTTATGGGCTGTCAGAAGGCCTGAAGAGGGGGGCCCTCTGTGCCAGTGGAATTTGGAAACTGAATTGTAACAAAGTGTCAGTATAAGGCAATTGAAATCGAGAATGGGACTTGACCTAGGAGGAGAGGTTTTCAGAGCAGATAGAGAACTTACTAAAGCTGAAAGAATTCCAGTAGTAGGGAGGCCTCAGAATTTCTGTTACAAAACTTGTATCGGTTTTCCATTTTAACCCTTCTGGGCTTGATCTTGTGTGCTGTGTTTTATTTTTCAAATGCAGCTTTTTGACTAGTCAACATGTTTACCCAAGAATATAAAAGCATAGTAACCATGGCGCACTGTGTCCCTTAACAACACCACTAGAGGTCGGATGGTATCCTAATGACATAAACACGTGTGAAAACGTTGTTAAATCGATTGGCACAGTTACTTGGAGTAAATTAAACAGACATTTTGGCAAAACCTTTAGAACACTCATTTCAAGCAAAATCTTCACAATGGTAAAAGTTAATTTTGTGTTTCTAACTCTTCTTATTTAGACTCAATTGAAAAATGTTTAGGATTTGAGGTTTTTTCCCCTCTTGGGGCAAGGGAAGGAAAGAGAAGAAAAGGGAAAGTTTGGGGCCGTATCCCTCAGCTTTGTTGTGTGTGCTTTTTCTCAGCTGTAAGTCCGCATAAAGTGCTGGAAATCCAATCCAGTAGGGGGAACACTGGGAATTGATGTACTTATCAAAGATTTATTGAGTGACAGCTGAGTGACAGGCTTTGTGTAGACTTGGGAAGATAGAAAAAGCATTTTTCCTGCTGCCAGGGACTAAGGCAAAGTTGTAATAAGGACAGAGTTTGTGGGGAGGTGAGGACTGTCTACATTTAGCTAGACATGACCTTGACTTTTGCCAGTAGGTATATATTGACTGTGGTGCCTATTTATAGTTTTTATTTCAGAAAACTTTCCTGTTTTCTTTCCTGAGTATATATAGAATTTCTGTTCGGTTTCTATGAAGAATCTTGAGAAATTTGGTTTGACTTTTGTTTAGGCTCTGTCTGCATAGAAGTGAACGCTGTATTCACAGTAAATTCACAGTGAATTTGCAAGCTTCCCTTTTGTGAGGATGGCTTGCTCGTTAGTGTTTGTAACACCAGCAATTTATTTGACTCTCTGAAGCTCACAGCCCCTCCCCTCCATCTCATCCTTCCGATCTCAACTTAAACATTCTTTTCATTGAGAACTTGAGTTAATAAGCCTCATGGGTGTGCCTGTGGCTGGCGGTTTTCTATTGTAGATCGTGCACTGGACTGCAGGTTCCTTAAGCGGAAGAACAGTATCTTACCTAAAAACCTCAGCGCTAGGACATGGTCAGACACCTTGGATTTGCATCCTG
This sequence comes from Nomascus leucogenys, assembly GCF_006542625.1. Classification (NCBI taxonomy): domain Eukaryota; kingdom Metazoa; phylum Chordata; class Mammalia; order Primates; family Hylobatidae; genus Nomascus; species Nomascus leucogenys. The sequence continues at coordinate 62,144,784 of NC_044382.1, forward strand.
GCTGTGCTGTGTTCCAGTTGTGTGACCTTAGCTATGTCCTAACCATTCAGTTTTCTCATCTATTTCTCACGGTTATGAAGATTCAATGAAGCTGTATATAAAGTCCTTAGCAACAGAGTTATAGTATATGCAGTCATGCACCACATGATGACGTTTCAGTCAATGACAGACCTTACACATGACAGTGGTGCCATAAGATTATCATGGAGCTGAAAAATTCCTGTCGCTTAGTGACATAATAGTTGTTCGTTAAGTCAAATGCATTACTCGTGTTTGTGAGTAGGTGTAAACCAACCTACTGCACTGCCAGTCATGTAAAAGTATAGCATATACAATGATGTTCAGTGCCTAACACTTGATGATAAATGACTGTGTTACTGGCTTATGTATTTACTATACTCTTTATCATTATTTTATTGTATTTTATCTTTCTGAGACAAGGTCTTGCTGTTGCCCAGGCTGGAATGCAGTAGCACAATCAGGGCTCACTGCAGTCTCCATCTCCCGGGCTCAAGCAATCCTCCCAACTCAACCTCCCAAGTAGCTGGGACTACAGGCCCTCACCACCACACCTCGCTAATTTTTGTATTTTTGTAGAGATGGGGTTTCTCCATGTTGCCCAGGCTGGTCTTGAATTCCTATGCTCAAGCAGTCCTCCTGCCTCAGCCTCCCAAAGTGCTAGAATTACAAGCATGAGTTCCCGTGCCTGGCCTTATCATAATTTTAGAATGTACTCCTAGTTACAACAACAACAACAAAAAAAAGTTAACTGGAAAAATAACCTTAGGCAGGTCCTTCAGGAGATATTTCAGAAGAAGCAGTGTTGTCATAGGAGATGACAGCGCCATGTGCGTTATTGCTTCTGCAGACCTTCCAGTGTGACAGCATGTGGAGGTGGAGACTGTGATTGATGTTAATGATCCTGACCCTGTGCGGGCCTGGGTTCATGTGTGTGTTTGTGTCTTAGTTTTTAACAAAAAAGTTTAAAAAGTTAAAAAAAGAAATAGGAAAAACCTTATGGAATAAAGATATATAGAAAGAAAATATTTTTGTGCAGTTGAACATTGTGTTTGTGTTTTAAGCTAAGTGTTAGGTACAAAATAGTCTAAAAGTTTTTAAAATTTTTAAAGTTTATAAAGTAAAAAAGTTTCAGTAAGCCAAGGTTAATTTATTATTGATGAAAGAAAAATATTTTTAATAAATTTAGTGTAGCCTGGCCAGGCACAGTGGCTCATGCCTGTAATCCCAGCACTAAGTAAATAACTAAATAAAATAAATGTAGTGTAGCAAAGTATTCAGTAATGTTCTAGGCCTTCACATTCACTCACCACTCACTCACTGACTCAACCCAGAGCAACTTCCAGTCCTGCATGCTCCACTCATGGCCAGTGCCCTATCCAGTTGTATCACTTTTTATCGTTTATACAGTACTTTACTGTACCTTTTCTATGTTTAGACACAAATGTTTACCATTATGTTACAGTTGCCTACAGTATTCAGTACCATAGTATGCTGTACAGATTGTAGCCTAGGGGCAATAGGCTATACCATATGGCCCAGGTGTGTAGGATGTTGTACTGTCTAAGTTTGTGTAAGTACACTCTGATATTCACACAGCCATGGAACTGCCTAATGAGGCATTTCTCAGAACGTAACCCCATCCTTAAGCAATGCATGACTGTAGTTAGTACTTTATAAGTAATGACATATAGTATTAAATATGGCAGGGACTGAGGAATTTGCTCAAAACTAAAATAAGATGTTTAAACCGAGCTCACCATCCAGATTTCTAGGAATAGGAAGTACTGTAAAACCAGACTTCTGAAGTGAGAAGAATTTAGTTGTTGCACCATGGCTTGCCCAGCCCTAAGCCCTTAATGTGGCTCTAAGGCCACATAACCCATGCTCTGGCACCTGCTTCACTTGTTCTCCAGGCGGGGCTCGCTTCACCCGGTTCCCCCTCTTAGTAGTAGCCTCCTACTGAATTGAAGGAAGTCCTGTTCTCTCACTTTCAAGCTTTTGCACTTCCTGGTCCCTCTGCTGGGCGCTGCCCCTCACCACCCCACAAGCCTCACTCCCATCTTTTCATTAGTCTCCAGTCACAGTTCAAAGGCCTTTCTCAGAGTGACCTTCCTTGACTCTTCAGGGTATGTTAATTTCTTTTTTATCACATTTGACATTATTAGCTTCTTAAGGTCTGTATTCCTGGCTATAGTTTCCTGATAGAAGCTTTTGTAAGTTTCTAAACCAACAGCTTAGAAGAAATTAGGGGTTTCTTTAATGTTACCTTGACATCTGGCACCAGCAAATCATATTTATTAAAAGACTCTTATGTTTAATGTAAACATTACTTCTGGTTGTAAGGAAAATACCAGGAGGTTCTGTTCCCACTTATACTTGTGTAAAACAGGCTATAATTTTCAGCCTTTTTTTTTTTTTTTTTTTTTTTTGAGACAGTCTCGCTCTGTCCCCCAGGCTGGAGTGCAGTGGCACGATCTCGGCTCACTGCAAGCTCCACCTCCTGGGTTCATGCCATCTCCTGCCTCAGCCTCCTGAGTAGCTGGGACTACAGGCGCCCGCCACCAAGCCCGGCTAATTTTTTGTATTTTTAGTAGAGACAGGGTTTCACAGGTTGCCCGGGCCGGTCTCAAACTCCTGATCTCAGGTGATCCGCCCACCTCAGCCTCCCAAAGTGCTGGGATTACAGGCGTGAGCCACCGCGCCCGTCCGAAGGCATGGATTTTAATTACACTTGCCTTTTCTTAGCTGTGCACATAATTGTCCTTACGCTAACTTGGGGGTTGTTGGTGTATGCCCAGAGTTGCTTGTCTGCTGTCTGGATAGCCCCTGTCAAGTACAGCGAAGGGAGTGAAGCCTTTGACCCTTGGAGCCTGGGAATCTGAGTCGGAGCTATGCCCAATTCTCCCCACAGGGGTCTCCCTCTGCCTAATTTCTGTCTGGGAACCTGGCCCTTAACCCAGTGCAGGAACTTTCCTCCTGAAATGGACAGCTCTAATGGCTTAATGTAAATTAGAACATGTGTCATTAAAGCTAGGATGCCAGATGGCCGAGGGTTCAGCTGCCTGCCAGGCTGAGTGGGTGGGGCCAGAAAAATGAAAGTTGGGGGAGGGAATGGATACAACTCGTGTTATTTTTAAAGCAATCATAGAAATATACAGCATCCACCAGCTCCCTCCCTATCCCAGTAGTAGTATTTTTTTTTTTCCCTCAGCTTGACCCACCTCCCTGAGGCTTACATTGCGGGGAGGGAGAGAAGTCGGTGTTATTAGTTGCCCTAGCAACCATGGAAAGCCTGGGAGAGTGATTGTAAGACTGGCCTGAAGCTTTGGTCACCTCTGTTGTCTGCAGAGGCAGAGAACCACTGTGATCTGTAATTGCCAGTAACTGGGTTCTGAAGCTCTTTGAGTATCTCCAGCTCATGGGCAGGGGAGGGGAAATTAATGAAATAAAACAATATTGGCTTTAGATTTTTTTTTTTTTTGAGGAATAAAGCACTCATAGGCCACACTGTGATAGTGGGAATGTGTCATGAATGAAAAAGAATTAACAAATCAAAAACAGTCGGCTCTTTGTGATCTAGAGAGGGACAGAACATGTTAAAACCTGCTTCCGCCATGAGCAATAAATGCTGAGCAGTTCATTTTATCTTCATCCCAAAGCCAAGCCCGCCCAGTGACCTCTGAACTGGAAGGAGCTAAGGAAAGGACGTTGATACTTTCTGAGACATGTATCTTCCTGTATGCTGTTGTCAGAAGCTGGTTTTAGGAGGGGGTTGCTTTCCTGGAAGACCTTTATAATATTAGGCAATGACAGCCACATTTAAGGTGGTGGGGAGCCTTTGCCCCAAATTGCCTGTCACCTCTCCCCTTTGATCCTAGTTTTAGAGCCTAGAGAAGAGGCTTTGGGAAACTACCCTCTATGCACATATCTGATTCATCGCCCTTACTACCTCCACCCTACTCTTTTCCAGTGAGTTTGTATTTGCAGCCCTTTAAACTTAATAAAGGAGAAAAATCATAATTCACTAACAAATCCACTTAATTTGATTTCAAACCTCTGGAGACTTGTCACATGGGGATACTTGTGTTTTTCTTCTTTGGGGGTTAAACAGTCTCTTGGGGAAAAGCTCTGTTTAGTTTGTCTTACCACCAGCCAGGTTCAAACTCTAGAGACTGGTGGGCATTCCTTCAACAAAGTTGCCTTGACCCTTCCAAGTTCCCTTGTTTTGTGGAATACATTCATTCATTTTGTAAAACTTAAATTTGTGAGTGTGTTTGTTATCTAGTAACACTGGGAGAAAAAGAAATCTCTTTAGTAATTTATTGAAATCCAAATAAAAGTTAGCTTGCCTTCGGGCAGAAGTGTAGGAATACTACAGTCTATCCGGCTTCCAGCCTGCATTGGCTTCTGTGTGCATTGTACGGCTTTGTTTTCTTCTGTAAAGACCTGAATAGGTCATATCTGCTGGAGTTCCAGGGAAGTCGTAAACTTTGAGAGGGGCAGAAGGCAGATTCCCTCACATTTTCTCCCTGTGAGATCTGGCTGGTCTTTCTGGAACTGAGGGAGGCCTCTTGTTGACTCTGGCCAGAGAGAGCTTGAGGGATGTGAAATTTGAGGGCATGCTTTAAATAAGGGTGGGTCAATAGCAACATGTTGCTTTTTAGCAATAGCAGTTTTCAGGCCCAAGTTACTTCTTAATCCTGTCAATTTAACTGTCTATTTGATCTTTGCAGTTTGTCCCGTTTTAAAGAATGGTTATGTTATTGAGAATAATTAGTGGTGTGTTACAAAAGTAGTGTTTGCATCTTGTTGGAATACTGCCAGCTCTTATCAGTAGGGCTGCTCACATTAGTTGGAAATGATTTCTTCATTAATTCCTTCTTCACTGAATCTGCCTGGTTTTCCACAGAAAAAATAGGAGGAATATTGCCACTTAGGTTGGAAACATTAGATGGCGAATGAGGTGGGCAGTGGTGGCGTGTTCTGCACAGACCCAAGCCTTTGTGCTCTTAATCTCCTTGGAAAGGGGCCCAGAATTCAAAGCAGGAGGGCATTGAACATTGCCAGCTTTGTTTGAGAATCATTTCAATGTGACGTTTTGTGTCTTGAGAGCCTAAGAAATGCTCCATTGGCAGGGATTGGGATCCCGTCTAGCCCAGCATTCTGTCTCTGACAATGGGCACCCATTTGTGGAAGCATTCTTCATGCTGGCGGCCCTGTGGGCTTTGTGATATGCCCCAGCATCTCTGGCTTCCTATAATAGTCCACGGGGGATGTGTTATCCAGGAATTTTTAAAACCCTCCTTGAACCTATTCATATGTGCCAACTCTCAGGGTGACAGATTCCAGAAGTCAGCAAATATTTGAACTCTTAGTTTATGGCTAGCACTGTGCTAAGCATTGTCGCAGATAGAAATGATGCTTCATAACTGGTCTTTGCTCTTGCTTGAGCTTATTCTTTTTTAAGGAGACGAGACTTGGTTGCAGTTGTGAAAAAGGTGGGCAGTGACATCAGATGTCACCTTTAGAACACCAGGCAGACCATGAGTGGATCAGACTCACAGTGACAGAGCTCACAGAGACTAATGTCTAAAAACAGAAACATATTATTAATAATTTATGTTGAAAAATAAAACTACCAGACTCAACACTGATTTCTCCCCATATGCAAGTCTAATAGCCAAATTGTAATCAGAAGGCTGATGAGTGAACAAGAGGAGCTTTAGTCAGTGTGATTGAGTCATTGATTATGGCAGCCTAAGACAGCCCTTTCCACAATACCTAAAGAAAGACTGTATGTTTGTCTTTCTGATGTCTCCTGTTCTAAACCTAGTTCATCTTTTTCATATGCTATTCCATTCAGCCCTAATAGTCCAGCCTTGTTTTTTTTTTGTTTGTTTGTTCATTTTTGAGACAGGATCTCACTCTGTCGCCCAGGCTTGAGTACAGTGGCACAATCACGGCTCACTGCAGCCTCGACCTCCCAGGCTCAGGCTGTCCTCCCACCTCAGCCTCCTGAGGAGCTGAGACTGCAGGCATGTGCCACTACACCTGGCTAATTTTTTGTAGAGGTGGGGTTTCACCATGTTGTCCAGACTGGTCTTGATCTCGGAGCTCAAGCAATCCTCTCGCCTCGGCCTCCCAAAGTGCTGGGATTACAAGCGTGAACCACTATGCCCGACCCCAGCCATGTTTTTTTGGTTTGGTTTGGGTTTTTTTTTTTTTTTTGGAGATAGGGTCTTGCTCTGTCACCTACTCATCTAGGCTGGAGTGCAGTGGCACAATCACAGCTCACTGCAGCCTGGACCTCCTGGGCTCAAGTGATCCTCCCACCTTAGCCTCCCAAGTAGTTGGGACTATAGGCGCACTACAGGTGCACGCCACCACACCTGGCTAATTTTTTGTAGAAACAATGTCTTACTATGTTGCCCAAGCTGATCTCGAACTCCTGAGCTCAAGCTGTCCTCCTGCCTCGGCCTCCCAAAGTGCTGGGATTACAGGCATGAGCCATTTTGCCTGGCCCCAGCCCTGTTTTGAAAGTACCTTTGCATATCTCTGTTCTGTCCATATTAGTTGCTTAAAAGTTTAATGCTTGAAGATAATTGCTCTTTCCTAAATATTTTGAGAGGAGGAATCTGTATTGAGTATTGATTCCTCCCCATCGTCTACCTCCTACATATGCAGCAAACAATACAAAACAATGTAGGATGAGGTGCTAAATTATGTCATCTAGACAACATGAGCCAGAAAAACAAATCAGAGAAAAGAGAGGTCAGTGTGGGCTGAAAATGCTAAAGAAGGCATCTGTGTGTGGCACAAATGGGAATTGAATTCCTGCTTTAAAAAGTAGAAAATTAGGGAAAAGCAGACAGGGAAGCATGAAGCAGGATAACTCCAGGGGAGGAATGCTTTCACTTTTTGTTGCTGCCCTCCTCAGTAACACTCAGCTTTGGTTTTTCTGGCCAAAGAAATATACAAGGCAGGACGGGCGCGGTGGCCCATGCCTATAATTCCAGCACTTTGGGAGGCCGAGGCAGGTGGATCACAAGGTCAGGAGTTCGAGACCAGCCTGGCCAACATGGTGAAACCCCGTCTCTACTAAAGATACAAAAAAAAAAATTAGCTGGGCGTGATGCCGCATGCTTATAATCCCAGCTACTCAGGAGGCTGAGGCAGGAGAATCGCTTGAACCTGGAAGGCAGAGGTTGCGGTGAGCCAATATCGCGCCATTGCACTCCAGCCTGGGCGACAGGGCGAGACTCCGTCTCAAAAAAAAAAGAAAAAAGAAAGAGAAAGAAAGAAATCTACGAGGCAGTATGAGGCAGTGGAAAGGCTGCTGAATCCTTAGTCTCCTACTTAGGGTTTGGCATTTGCAGTTCCGGGGTGCCAATGTCCACATTTGTAAAATGGAAACAGTATCACCTGCCTTGTTGTTTTTATTGTGTGAGGCTTAAGTGAGAAGGGAACGTGTGTGATATTTCTGGTGCATAGTAGGCATTCGGTAGATATTAGCTGAATCTAAATTGAGTTGATGTATTTGGGGAGAAGTTTCCCCTGGTTTAGGGATTGCCAAATTACCTGGGATTCCCATGGTGGTTGATGTGACCCTGTCTAGAGGTAATAGCATGGCTTACTTACATATAAGCTTCAGTGTACTGTGTCACAAATTTCTTTGTACGCCTCTTGGGCTACCATGGTTTTCTTTAAATAGTCCTATTCAGCCTTGTCGGATATTTCAGTACTAATCGAATTTTCTTTCTTGTAGGTACGGAATGGCCACATCAAAAGAATCACTGATAATGACATCCAGTCCCTGGTGCTAGAGATTGAAGGGACAAATGTAAGGTAGGTTGCCACCTCTGTTCTCCCAGAGACATCATATACGAGGGAGGCTGTATGTCATAGAGGTTAATAGCACAGACTGCAGTGTCAGAGTGCCAGATGTGAGTCCATCTCTGCCACTTAGAGCTTACCATGGGCAAGTTACTGCATCCCCCAGACCTTAGCATACTCATCTGTACAATGGGCAGAATAATAGTACATTTTCCTTATAGGGTTATTGTGAGGAGTAAATAAATGAATATATATAAAACACTTAAAGCCTTGCTTAGCACATAGTAAGTACGATGTCAGTATTAGCTATATTATTAACCAAAGTGTCTGCTGGGGTGGGGAGTGGGCAGTGTTGTACAGCTCATCCAGTGGGTAGACAGTGTGGTTTTCAGTGCCATAGAGGTTTCAGTTTTGGTTTTCTGTCATTCGATAGCTCCCCTAGACCAGAATTGAGGTCTTCTCTCACTGGAGGAGCTTCTAAGATCCACTGTCTGGCTTTGTTTTTCAGATATTTTATTGCTGCTGTCTAGTCCTGTGTTAAGCTTTTGTTTCTGGGTCCAGCATTTGTTAAAGCATCCGCTGACTTAGGGCTGAGGGATTCACTGGGTGGCATGTCTGAATCTTTTAGATCTGCTTTCCAGTGTATCCTCTTGGACCGTGTGTTATTGTTGTGCATACCACAAAGGAAGAGAGTCCAGGAGTGTGTTTATTAGTATTTCCTCTCTCTACAGCACCACATATATCACATGCCCTGCAGACCCCAAGAAGACACTGGGAATTAAACTTCCTTTCCTTGTCATGATTATCAAAAACCTGAAGAAATATTTTACCTTCGAAGTGCAGGTAAGTATGTGTACATGAATGTGTCCACTCTTGGCTATACCAAAGAGATAGCCTTTGAGCTCATGGGAAAAAGTGGCCCTACAAAAGTATCTTTATCCTTTTGCATGTATTCTTTTCTGCTTCTAGTGTAAGCCCAATGCAGTCCTTGTTATGTAAATTTGATATTAGTAATGAAATTTAATGCCAGGTTTTTAAAGAAACAGTAAGCACGTAGAAAATCTAGTAATTTCAAAGCGTCAGAGTTAGCGTGGTATCCATTTGGGGAGTGATTATTTAATAGTGGGTGGCTGTTCTGTTTTAGTATTTCTGATTTTTCAAAAGGAAGAACATTTATATACTCTATGGTCTGAGAGCCTGCTGACTGTGTTACATGTCATAAGCAGCTGGTGTTGTCTTGGCAACAAACAAGATAAACTTGCTACTTCCGGGCCATCTGCATGCAGCGTATGACCTGTGTCTGGTCTGTTTATTTTCCTCTAAGTCTCAGCCTTGGGAAAGCAAGCTGTGGGAATTCAGGTCCTTGTCTGGACAAGGTTGTGTGTTTCTTCCAAGACAGAGCTAGTGTGACGCTTCTTCTCTGTATTTCACAGGTACTAGATGACAAGAATGTGCGTCGTCGCTTTCGGGCAAGTAACTACCAGAGTACCACCCGGGTCAAACCCTTCATCTGCACCATGCCCATGAGGCTGGATGACGGCTGGAACCAGATTCAGTTCAACTTACTAGACTTCACGCGGCGAGCATACGGCACCAATTACATCGAGACCCTCAGAGTACAGGTACTGCTCCTTTCCCAGATAGAGCTCTGGGTTGGGGATAGGGCACACTGCGTCTAATATTGGCTTGTGGCCCATGTAGCAGAACAGTGTGGGTTTCTGGCTTCAGTTGCCACACTGTCCAGGGAGCTTTGGCCTCACAAAGGTCCAGGAAATATTCAGAAGTCGGGTCAGGTATAGAGGTGAACGCAGCAAGTAAGACCTCCCTCTTGCCAGAATCCATCCCTAAGACAAGCCAAGGAGATGCTGGAGATGAAGTGTTTCCAGTCCTAGAAGAGGGCCTCTAGAAGATTCAGGAAAAGGGGGAGAACAATCACATTTAGCCTCTCAAAAGAAGCATTGCCTTGACAGATCCATGCAAATTGTCGCATCCGACGGGTTTACTTCTCAGACAGACTCTACTCAGAAGATGAGCTGCCGGCAGAGTTCAAACTGTATCTCCCAGTTCAGAACAAGGCAAAGGTAAGCCAGTCTTCCCCACAGGAAGGCCCACCAGTGAGTGGGGGGAGCTGTGTTCCTGGAAGGTGCTCTGGTCTAAGAATTCAGCTGCAGAGCCTCTCTGTGTTGACACTTTGGGGTGCCTTTATATCGCAAGATCTTAGGTCTCCTTCCAGCATCAGCACTGAATCAGGAATGCTCCTGTGAAATATTCTGTTACTGCTGTCTCCCCTCTCCACAGTGAGAGGGAATGAGGCACTTCCTACTACTGGCTCACAGAACTTCAGAAAATATCTTCAATCTTAACTCTTTTTTTTTTTTTTTGAGATGGAGTCTTGCCCTGTTGCCCAGGCTAGAGTGCAGTGGCACGGTCTCAGCTCACTGCAACTTCTGCCTCCTAGATTCAAGGGATTCTTGTGCTTCAGGCTCCTGAGTAGCTGGGATCACAGGCGCCCGCCACCATGCCCAACTAATTTTTAATTTTTATAGAGATGGGGTTTCACCATGTTGGCCAGGCTGGTCTCAAACTCTTGACCTCAAGTGATCTGCCTGCCTCGGCCTCCCAAACTGCTGGGATTACAGGCATGAGCCACCGTGCCCAGCCCCATCTTAACTCTTAATCAGCCCAAAAGTATTATCAGCTGATAGGTCCCTGCTAACACAAGGGTGGGTGCTTCCCTGCCTGTGTGCTGCAGATGTGTGTCCATTCTCCACAGTCACTGTCCACTCAAGTGTCACCAGGGGCAGGGGGCCTGTGACGCTGACCATCTATTTTCTAGTAACTTAAACTGATGCCTCTTCTCTGTTTTTTCCCTTCAGCAATAACTGGAATTGTGACTCAAGGGATAGACCCTGGATGTGACTCTTCTTTTTAGAAGGAAACTATGTGGAGGACGATGCAAAAACATATTTATCTTAGTTCGCTCTGCTGTAGTTCTGTAGTTCTGTTATTTATACTTGGTGTTACTTGTCATGGACACCGGTGAACATGCCGTAACTCTGTGACTGCATCGTAAGTGCAGTGGGGGTAAGCAGTCCTGTGAGTGGCGCATGAATGCTGGAGCTTATTCTGCCGCCTGCCCCAGTGAGGCGGGAGATACCTTTATCATGAACTTACAGAATTGAAGATGGCCCATAAGGAATTCCAGACCAATATTTCTTCCTGCGGTTTATTCTGTGTTTTATATATTATCTAAATATATGTATATGCTGTGTCATACTCATAATCTGGAAATGAATAAAATGATATATTCCTGGTTTGTAAATTTGTTCCTAGTTTGTCTTTTTTCATGGTGACGTTTCTGTTTCCTTTGTAATATGAAAAGAGAACTATTTCCATTGAACATCTTGTACATTTCATGCTGTGAAATGTCTTGTATTAAGTATCTAAAGAAAAAGACATATTATGCAGCTGACCCTTGAACAACACAGGTTTGAACTGTGCGGGTCCATTTATATGAGGATTTTCTTCCACCTCTGCCACCCCTGAGACAACAAACCAGTCCCTCCTCCTCTCCCTCCACCTCCTCCTCTTCCCCTCCTCATCAGTGTGAAGACAACAATGATGAAGACCTTTATGATGATCCACTTAATGAATAGTAAATATATTTTCTCTTCTTTATGATTTTCTTAATAACGTTTTCTTTTCTGTAGCCTACCTTATTGTGAGAATATAAAATACGGTATGTAATTCATACAAAATATGTGTTGAATGGCTGTTTATATTATCAGTAAGAGTTCTAGTCAACAGAAGGCTATAGTAGTTAACCTTTGGGAGAGTCAAAAGTTATACATAGATTTTTGCATAAGGGGGTCGGTGCCTCTAACCTCTGAGTTGTTCAAGGGTCAACTGTATAAACTGGTTCAGAACAACTTTAAAGACTAAATGGGAAAAAAAAATAGTATGTGACCAGTGGAATCATCTTGCTAGGGGTTGGGTCCTAGGTTGAGCTTAAGACAGAATGACATAGTCTAAATTGCACCTAAAGCATTGGAGCAGATCACCATTTCTCTATTTGAGTTCCTGCTGAAGTACTACTGGCCTTGAGTGTAGGGACTTAAATAAAAATGTTTCTTTTTTTGAAACAGAGTCTCGCTCTGTCGCCCAGGCTGGAATGCAGTGGCAACATCTCAGCTCACTGCAAGCTCCTCCTCCTGGGTTCATGCCATTCTCCTGCCTCAGCCTCCCGAGTAGCTGGGATTACAGGCGCCCGCCACCACACCCGGCTGATTTTTTTCTATTTTTAGTAGAGACGGAGTTTCATGTTGTTAACCAGGATGGTCTCGATCTCCTGACCTCATGATCCGCCCGCCTCGGCCTCCCAAAGTGCTGGGATTACAGGCGTGAGCCACTGCACCCGGCCAGAAAAATGTTTCTTTAAACGCTGGAATTGCATGAGGGAACTGGAACCTTACACCACTTTTCCCACTGTGCTTATTCTGGGCTCTGGGCAGATGCCTGTTGAGTGGAATGACACTGGCACTATTGCCTGCCTTTTTCTTTTTTTTTTTTTTTTTTGGTTAGGCACAGATGAATTTGCAAAAGTTAAGCACTGTATATGATGCAACTCTACCACATGCAACATTTCTGAGGGGAAAGCAATTTGAGGGCAGAGAAGAGCACATATCAGCATCCCCCTGTTAGGTGGTGTCCTATATGATCTTGAAGGACACACAACTAATACAGTGATTACCTGGGCAGAAGGATTTTGTCGTTGTTTTTTTTAATTACTTGTATACTTTCTTCTACTATTAAAAAAAACCAATGTTTTTGGCCGGGCGTGGTGGCTCAAACCTGTAATCCCAACGCTTTGGGAGGCCAAGGCAGGTGGATCACTTGAGGTCAGGAGTTTGAGACCAGCTTGGCCAATATGGTGAAACCCCATCTCTACCAAATATAAAAAATTAGCTGGGTCTGGTGGCACGCTTCTGTAATCTCAGCTACTTGGGAGGCTGAGGCAGGAGAATTGCTTGAACCTGGGAGGCAGAGGTTGCAGTGAGCTGAGATCATGCCACTGTACTCCAGCCTGAGTAACAGCAAGACTCCATCTCAAAAAAAATTTTTTTTGGAAAGACATTTTTGTAATAAAAATTTCAAAGTTAATGCAAGAGCAAAAGGCTATTCCAGATTCTGTGCCCTCCCCCAGTCACTCTCTGGGGTTTGCTGTCATTGCACAGACTGGAATTGTGGGCACCTGCCATTTTGACTTTGGTTAGAGGTGAAAACATTAAGTTCTGGGATTTGTCATTTCCATTGCTGCTTTCTGAGAAGTTAAATGACAGGAAGCATGCTTTCCCCACATCCGTATCCTCTAGAGTATGCTGTGGGGAAGCATGGCCAAGTCTCTGAGGAGGCAGGGGCTACAGGAGGGGGAGAAGTGGAGGGGAGGGTGCTCCACAGCTACGTGATGAGACAGTTGTCAGGTGCCTGAAACTCAGGTGGGCGCAGTTAAGACAACTTTCCCCTTTCTCCTTCTGCCAGTGACCAGCCTGGAGCCACCTTCTGGAGGATGCTGCCCCTCTCCTTTGAGTCCCTAGTCGTCAGCATCACAGAACACCCCCTCAGCCCACGTGACAGAGCCTGCTCTTGCAGGGCCAACTTCGGTCAAAACTGAACGTCGTCCTGCTTCCCTGTCCTTAGCATATCAGCATCCCCCTGTTAGGCAGTGTGCCTGTCTCCACTTTCTCGGCTACAGTAGGAATCCTCAAATGGCTGAGTGGGTGGAGGGGTGGGCAGTGACCAACAGAGTGTCTAGCCTCTGGCCACTGTCTAGTGAAATCTTCAATCCAGACTCGATTATGGCATGAAAGATGCTTTTGTGGTGACAAGAAAACTGGGTTAACTTCTCATCTCTTCTGGGTGCCAGGATATCAGTGAAGTGCTCCTGGGGGTTCAGAGCAACACAGCGAGGCACTCTCCTCCACACAGAGCCTCTTTCACCCCAGGCACTTGTCAGACCGTGTCTGGGGATTACCTCACCACCCTCTTTGGGGTGGTAGGCGGCGACTTCCCAGATGCCTCACATACCCATCCCAGAGGAAGAAGGAAGCGAGGGGCCCCGGGGGTGATGAGAGGTATTATCTGAGCCGGCCCCAGGCCAGGGTGAATAGTGGTGTCATGACTGCACAGCCCCTTGCCTGCAGCTTTCCAGCTCACCAGGAAGACGACAACCTCCAGTGAGCCTGAGGGAAGAGGGAATGACAGGCTGCTGGGCTGAGGCGCCCTCATGGAGTTTGGGCCCGGGTGATCTCAGATCATGGTAATTGGAGCAGGCAGAATTGCATTATCCAGCTCCTTGGAAGTCATGGTGTGTTTTAGAAGGAATTGCCCTCTAAATGAGAGAGTGTTAGGTAATTGGCATGAACTTGGAATAGCACATAGCCGTTCCCAACAGGGCTGATTCTGGGGGAGAGTCGATTTACTCTGGCCCTTAATTGCCCCTGGCCCGTTGATTGCTTCCTCTATAGCCAGGCCAGAAGACTGGCCGGCGCCACACCAGTCCCTTCCTGGGGCATTTCTGAAGGTTGCAAGAATCCCAGAGAACAACCCCAAACCGATATCCCTAGCCCCTCAGCGGCTTCAGCCAGAAGCCCTAAGTGTCAGGAAATTCACTGAAAAAGATCTTGGAGCTCTTGTCCACATCCCCATCCCCCTCATTTTACTGATCAGGACACTGAAGCCCAGAGAGGGATGGGCTAGCCCCTCTAGAAGCGACGAGATGGAACGAGGACCCAATGCACCTGATGAGACCCATATCCTCTTTTATGTTGGCATCCCTTTGCCTCAAGGACTGGAGTCAGCTCTGCCTCAGCAGTGAGGGCTGGCCTGGTCAGTCACTATGTGGTCACATATTAGTTGAACACCAGGGTCTGAGGCTGACAGTAAAAATCTCATTTGTGTTTAACCAGGGAATCATAAAAGTAATACATGCTCATGGTACATTCATGAGCTCATGGTCCAAAGAATATGAAGGGCTGGGCACGCCTGTAATCCCAGCACTTTGGGAGGTCGAGGCAGGTGGATCACTTGAGATCAGGAGTTTGAGACCAGCCTGGCCAACAGGGTGAAAGCCTATCTCTACTAAAATACAAAAAATTAGCCGGGCGTGGTGGCGCACACCGCTAATTCCAGCTACTCGGAGGGCAGAGGCAGGAGAATGGCTGGAACTTGGGAGGTGGAGGTTGCAGTGAGCTGAGATCGCACCACTGCACTCCAGCCTGGGCAACAAGAGTGAAACTTCATCTCAAAAAATAATAATAATAATATAAAGTAAGATATAAGTCCCACTTCCCATACTTCCCATTTCTGAAATGACAGCACCCGAATGTATTAACAGAATGTAGTTGCCCTTTCTTCCTGCACCCAGCCGCCTAGCATGAACAGCTTTTTCAGTTTCCTGATCCCTGTCATGCGTGTTCACTCAGGAGCCTGGGAAGGCCTGGCACTGCAGGTGACTTCTAAGGAAGGAAGATGGAGACCCGCGCGGTATATGGCAGTGCTTTTCAGAGGCAGCATGCTTTCATAGCCATTGCATGTGGCGCCCTTGGGATCCTGTCTGGAAGGTTACGTGTGGCGCTGCCCCCATCTATGGACAAGCACGGAAGTTAAATAGCTCACAGTGGCTGCATAGCTCACATGGGCCAGAGCTGGGAATAAAGCCTAGGGCTTCCTGCTAGAAGGTCAGGCTCCTGCTGCTGAGCACAAGTGTCTGCTCATAAGGCATCTAGAATAGACTTGAATAGGCCGGGCACAGTGGCTCATGCCTGTAATCCCAGCACTTTGGGAGGCCGAGGTGAAAAGATCAACTGAAGCCAGAAGTTTGAAACCAGCCTGGCCAACATGGTGAAACCCCGTGTCTACTAAAAACATAAAAATTAGCTGGGCATGGTGGGCAACTGTAATCCCAGCTACTCAGGAGGCTGAGGCAGGAAAATCGCTTGAACCTGGGAAGCATAGGTTGCAGTAAGCCAAGATTGTGCCACTGCACTCCAGCCTGGGCAACAGAGCAAGACTGTCTCTAAATAAATAAGGATAGACCTGATTTGGGGGCGGGGGGTGCACAATGTACCTTTCCCACAGGAAAATGAATCTGCTGAATTTTAATTCATATTCTTAAATTATGTTGCTGGGCCAGGCACAGTGGTTCATGTGTGTAATCCCAGCACTTTGGGAAGCCAAGGCGGGATGATCACCAGGGGCCAGGAATTTAAGACCAGCCCAGGCAACATACCGAGACCCCATCTCTACAGAAAATAAAAAACTTAGCCAGCCATGGTGGCATGCATCTGTAGTCTCAGCTACTGGGGAGTCTGAGGGGGGAGGATCACTTGAGTCGGGGAGGTGGAGGCTGCAGTGAGCTATGATTGCACCACTGCACTCCAGCCTGGGTGACAGAGCAACACTCTAAAAAAATAAATAAAAATCCAGCAAATTCAGATTCCTTGGCCCTGGCCTATTTAAAATGCATATTTCTGGGGCCCAGCTTATTAAAATGACAATTGTCCCCACCCCAAGAGATAACATTTTTATTCTCTCTCTGTCTAAATCCAACCCAGAAATCTGCATCTTAATACCTTCTCCTGGTGTTTTTTGGTGATTCTGTCATCTGAGAGCGGCTCCACATTGGAGTGAGCGGGTGGATATGATACATCTGAGCGTAGAGAGGTCAGACACTGCTGGGAGAGAAAAGAAACATAAAACACCGCCCTCCCTGCCCCCGCCCGCCACCCAGGCACATCTGCAGATTGCAACCTCCTCCCACAAAAAACAAACAAAAAAACCCTTAAGTTCCTCCTTTTATACAGAATTCTAATATGTCACTGACGTCTCCATACATTTTCCATAACCTGAAAGTGTGAGGTCCTGTAATGCAAACCACGAGTGCCTCTGGGCTGTGATAGAGGCACTCCAAATTGTAAATCCACAAGACGTTGAACATCTGGATAGAGCATGAGCCTTGGAAAAATCGTACCTCTTGGTATCCATGGTGTCTGAATCAAAGAAAAACAGTGTGCAAGGGGTGGATATGGAAAGGGATTGAACAGAACCCCTCGTTAAAGGGGTATAAAAGGTCACCAAGCACCTCTACTCTTCTATTGAATGACACCAATAAATATCAATATGAGCCTCCATGGGTTCTCTCATCACTTGGGTATCCCCCAGCTCCTGCTTCCATAAAGTCTTAAATTGTAAATCCTGGTATTTTGGAGGGAAGACAGTAAGATCAATAAATACAGTAAAATCGGGCCATAAATACACTAGCCTTTGGGTTCCAAGTCACTCTCCAAAGCTCCCTCCCATCCTCCAAGACCACCCTCATGTGTACTTGAACCTAAAGCCTCTTTACAAGCCCGAGACCTCTTTTCTTGGTATCAGAAACTGACCTAAGCCCCCAGCAGTAAAAGGCAGGGAGAGCTGTAGTTCCCATTCCCTCCACCTGACTGCTGGTAGTGTGCTACAATGAAAGCAAATCTCAGCCCACAAGGAAGGAGAAAAAAAATTATTAGTGAGCATGCAAAATAGGTTCATGCCACCTACACCTAAAGCTCAGTGGAAGTGCATGTTTTAGGATGTATGATGATATGGTTTGGCTGTGTCTCCACCCAAGTCTCAACTTGTAGCTACCATAATTCCCCTGTGTTGTGGAAGGGACCTGGTGGCGGGTCTTTCCCATGCTGTTCTTGTGATAGTGAATAAGTCTCATGAGATCTGATGGTTTTATTTATTATTATTATTATTATTATTATTTTTTTTTTTGAGATGGAGTCTTGCTCTGTCGCCCAGGCTGGAGTGCAGTGGCGCGATCTCGGCTCACTGCAAGCTCCGCCTCCCGGGTTCACGCCATTCTCCTGCCTCAGCCTCCCGAGTAGCTGAGACTACAAGCGCCTGCCACCACACCCAGCTAATTTTTTGTATTTTTAGTAGAGACGGGGTTTCACCGTGGTCTCGATCTCCTGACCTCGTGATCCGCCCGCCTCGGCCTCCCAAAGTGCTGGGATTACAAGCGTGAGCCACCGCGCCCGGCCTTATTATTATTATTTTATTATTATTATTGAGACAGAGTCTTGCTCTGTCACCCAAGCTGGAGCGCAGTGGCATGATCTTAGCTCACTGAAACCTCCGCCTCCCTGGAGTGATTCTCCTGCCTCAGCCTCTGGAGTAGCTGGGATTACAGGTGCACACAACCATGCCTGGCTAACTTTTTTTGTAGTTTTAGTAAAGATGAGGCTTCACCATTTTGGCATGGCTGGTCTAAAACTCCTGACCTCAGATGATCCAGCAGCCTTGGCCTCCCAAAGTGCTGGGATTACAAGCGTGAGCCACCATGCCCTGCTAGTCTGATGGTTTTAGAAAGGAGAGTTCCGGCCGGGCGCAGTGGCTCACACCTGTAATCTCAGCACTCTGGGAGGCCGAGGCAGGTGGATCACCTGAGATCAGGAGTTCAAGAGCAGCCTGACCAATATGGTGAAACCCCGTCTCTACTAAAAATACAAAAATTAGCCAGGTGTGGTGGCAGGCGCCTATAGTCCCAGCTACTCAGGAGGCTGAGACAGGAGAATCGCTTGAACCCAGGAGGCAGAGGTTGCAGTGAGCTGAGGTCGTGGCATTGCACTCCAGCCTGGGTGACAGAGCAAGACTCTGTCTCAAAAAAAAAGAAAAAAGAGAGAGTTCCCCTGCACGTGCTCTGTCTTGCTTGCCACCATGCAAGATGTGACTTTGCTCCTCCTTTGCCTTCCGCCATGATCGTGAGGCCTCCCCAGCCACGTGGAACTGTGAATCAATTAAACCTCTTTCCTTTATAAATTACTCAGTCTCGGGTATGTCTTTATTAGCAGCATGAGAACAGACTAATACACATGGACAGCAGGATGGGATGAGAGAACAGTACCAGGCGGGAATTCTTTCTTAAGTGTGTGGGTGGGTGGGAGTGAGGGGTGAGTCCTGCAGGAGTTCTGCACTAAGATGTCCCAAAGCTTTTACAAGCCTGGGCTCACCCAATTCTTATGCCCCATTTTAATGGCGACAGAGGTACCTATATAACGTTTCTAGCCAGTCATTTATTTTGAATTTGACTCATTTCACTAATGGAAAGGTATTGCTGAGATCCCTGTACTAATGATAGGGGAGCAGAGATTCATTCCCAGAAGGCTGTGATCACTTTGGTCAGCATGCTGGCAGAGGGGCAGGAGGGAGAGAGATGCTCTGTACCCAAAGCCCCTTTCCTAACTCCACTCCAAGGCCACCACCACCGCAGGAAATCCCAGCAACCTCAAATAAGGATGTGGAGGAGGTGGAGCTTCCTGAGGCTCTGTGGCACTCAGTGACACAATCTTTCCTGCCTTGTCTGTAAAACCGTAACAAGGAGTACAGGGGCCATGCAAATCCCCCTGCAAACAGAGGAGGGACCAAGCTGCTGGCAATTTTCTTCCTTTCTTCCTTTCTTCTTTTCTTCCTTTCTTCTTTTCTTCCTTTCCTTCTTTCTTTCTTTTCCCTTTCTTTCTTTCTTCTTTCTTTCTTTCTTTCTCTTTTTTTCTTTCTCTTTCTTTCTTTCTTCCTTTCTTTCTTTCTTTTCTTTCTGACAGAGTCTCACTCTGTCGCCCAGGCTGCAGTGCAATGGCGTGATCTCAGCTCACTGCAACCTTTGCCTCCCGGGTTCAAGTGATTCTCCTGCCTCAGCCTCCTGAGTAGCTGGGATTAGAGGCACGCACCACGCCTCTAACTTTTTGTATCTTTAGTAGAGATGAAGTTTCCCCATGTTGGCCAGGCTGGTCTCGAACTCCTGACCTCGTAATCTACCTGCCTCAGCCTCCCAAAATGTTGGGGTTACAGGTGTGAGCCACCACACCCAGGCGGTTTATGAGCCATTAAAACACAAAGTAGATTTTTTTTTTTTTTGAGACAGAGTCTCGCTCTTATCACCGAGGCTGGAGTGCAGTGGTGCCATCTCGGCTCACTGCAACCTCCACCTCCTGGGTTCAAGTGATTCTCTTGTCTCAGCCTCCCAAGTAGCTGGGACTACAGGCGCTTGCCACCACGCCCAGCTAATTTTTTGCATTTTTATTAGAGACAGGGTTTCACCATGTTGGCCAGGATGGTCTTGATCTCTTGACATTGTGATCTGCCTGCCTCGGCCTCCCAAAGTGCTGGGATTACAGGCGTGAGCCATCACGCCTTACCAAAACACAAAGTAGATTTTTAATTCATGCCGTCTAACATGGTAGCCATTAGCTGTGTGGCTACTTAAATTAAAATTTATTTTCATTTATTTATTTATTGGAGATGCAGTCTTGCTCTGTCACCCAGGCTGGAGTGCAGGAGCGTGATCTCTGCTCATGGCAACCTCTGCCTCCTGGGCTCAAGCGATTCTCCTGCCTCAGCCTCCCAAGTAACTGGGTTTACAGGCGCCTGCCACCATACCCAGCTAATTTTTGTATTTTTAATGGAGACATGGTTTCACGATGTTGGCCAGGCTGGTCTCGAACTCCTGACCTCAGGTGATCCGCCCACCTTGGCCTCTCAAAGTGCTGGGATTACAGGCGTGAGCCACTGCACCCAGCCTTAAATTAAGATTTTATTAATTAACTTTAAATAAAATTTAAGATTCACTTCTATCATACTAGACACATTTCAAGTGTTCTGTAGCTACACATGGCTGGTGACCTCCACATTGGGCAGTGCAGGTAAAGGCAATTTCTACTGGACAATGCTGTTTTAAATGCTTGCATTGAACAAAATAAGATGTTATCACTACCACCAAAAAAATTCAATGTATTATAATGGTGACTTTAATAAGCTGATTTGAGCAGGCTTCTCAAACATTAATGTGCACAGGAATCACCTAGGGATGTTATTAAAATGCAAATTCTTATTTTTTTTGAGATGGGGTCTCACCCTGTTGCCCAGGCTGTAGTGCAATGGCATGATCTTGGCTCACTGCAACCTCCGCCTCCCAGGTTCAAGAGATTCTCCTGCTTCACCCTCCTGAGTAGCTGGGATTACAGGCGCCTGCCACCACAACTGGCTAATTTTTCGTATTTTTAATAGAGACAGGTTTCACCATATTACCCAGGCTGGTCTCGAACTACTGGCCTCAAGTGATCCACCCTCCTCAGCCTCCCAAAATGTTGGGATTACAGGTGTGCGCCACCATGCCTGGCCTTAAAATACAAATTCTGACTCAGCAGGTCTGGGATGAGACCCTAGATTCGGCATTTCTAATGAGCTCACAGGTCATACCCACACTGCTGGTCCATGGACCACTCTTTAGAAGGGAGAGATTAGAAGATTCATTGAAAAACAAGAGAGCCAGACATGGTGGCACATGCCTGTGGTCCCAGCTACTCAGGAGGCTGAGATGGGAGGATCACTTGAGCCCAGGAGTTTGAGGCTCTAGTGAGCTCTGATCGTGCCACAGCACTCCAGCCTGGGTCATAGAGTGAGATCTCATCTCTAAAAAAATCAAAACAGGCCAGGAGTGGTAGCTCACGCCTGTTATCCCAGCACTTTGGGGGGCTGAGGCAGGTGGATCACCTGAGGTCAGGAGTTCGAGACCAGCCTGGCCAACATGGCAAAACCCCATCTCTACTAAAAATATAAAAATTAGCCAGGCGTGGTGGCGCATGCCTGTAATGCCAGCTACTTGGAAGGCTGAGGCAGGAGAATCGCTTGAATCTGGGAGGTGGAGGTTTCAGTGAGCCAAGATCGTGCCACTACACTTCAGCCTGGGAGGCAGAGTGAGACTCTATCTCAAAAATAAATAAATAAGTAAATAGATAACACTTAAGGTGCATTATACGCATTGAGCCTCAGGAATGGGGCCCGAGTTGAGACCTATGTGACGAGTGACGCACATTACCTTCTTTGGCTTTGACAGGATGCCTTGGCCACTGAGTAACCTCACTCAGACACAATGTCTCATATCAGGCCTGTTGTGAATGACAGGCCCAGCACAAGGGCCCCTTTGCCACCCTGATAGGCCCTGACAGTCAGGGACAGCTCCCCTGCCCTCTCCCACGTTGGGGCCCCAGGAGGCCCTAATTCCTCAGGGACCGAGGGGGCCTGCAGTGACAGCTGCCTGAGACAGCTCTGCTCAGACACTGAGCTGGATGCCTTGTTTCAGCCTCCCCTTTATTTCCTGTCTTTTTTCAAATGTAAAAATAGGAAAGCACAAAGTACCCTTATTCCCACGGCCCCAAATTACCATTGTTAGAATTTTTCATGCACCGCTCAGTTCTGTGTATGTCACTATAGTCTGTCAATT
This sequence comes from Nomascus leucogenys, assembly GCF_006542625.1. NCBI lineage: Eukaryota > Metazoa > Chordata > Mammalia > Primates > Hylobatidae > Nomascus > Nomascus leucogenys. Next base: position 62,166,955 of record NC_044382.1, read on the forward strand.
TGTTGACCCCCAATGAATGTGGCCTCTTAGTATTCATGTCTTGCCTCATGTATTTCCCCTTGAGCTTGGGCTGGCCCCATGACATGCTTAACTACAGAACGTGGCAGAAGTGACATTCCGTGCCAGGTCCCAGCCTAAGCTGTCAGGAGGCCTAGCAGCTCCTGCTTTTGTGTTCTCAGAAGCCCTGAGCAGCCACATCAGAAGTCTGGCTAGCATAGGCCGAGCATGGTGGCTCGCACCTGTAATCCTAGCACTGTGGGAGGCCAAGCCCGGAGGATCACTTGAGCCCAGGAGTTTGACACAATCCTGGGCAACATAGGGAGACCCCTGTCTCTATAAATAATTTTTAAAATTACTATTTTTTTTTACAAAAATTAGCCGGGTGTAGTGGTGCACTCCTGTGAGCCCAGCTTCTCCGGAAGCTGAGGCATGAGAATCGCTTAAACACAGTAGGCAGAGGTTGCAGTGAGCTGAGATTGCTCCACTGTACTCCAGCCTGGGTGACAGAATGAGACTCTGTCTCAAAAAAAAAAAAAAAAAAAAAAGGGCCGGGCGCGGTGGCTCACGCCTGTAATCCCAGCACTTTGGGAAGCCGAGGCGGGCTGATCATGAGGTCAGGAGATTGAGACCATGCTGGCTAACATGTCTTTACTAAAAATACAAAAAATTAGCTGGGCATGGTGGCAGGCGCCTGTAGCCCCAGCTACTCGGGAGGCTGAGGCAGGAGAATGGCATGAACCCGGGAGGCAGAGCTTGCAGTGAGCTGAGATCGTGCCACTGCACTCCAGCCTGGGCGACAGAGCAAAAAAAAAAAAAAAAAAAAAAATTAGCCAGATGTGGTGGCATGCGCCTGTAGACCAACTACTTTGGAGGCTGAGGTGGGAGGATCACTTGAGCCTAGGAGGTTGAAGCTGCAGCGAGCCATGATCGTGCCACTGCACCCCAGTCTAAACAACAGAGTGAGACCCTGTGTCTAAAACAAACAAACCAACAAACAAACAAACAAAGAAGTCTGGCTACCTTAGACTTACCCTAGAGATCATGTCAGGAGACCACAGGGAGAGGCATGTGGAGAAGAAGAGGGAGGCCTGGCTTCAGCTATCCATGAACACAGGTACACAGGTGGTCACCAGCCAGCCCAGCAGAAGGACTGCCCAGAGAGTTCAGCCAAAAGTGAACTGGGCATGGTGGCTCACAACTGTAATCCCAGCACTTTGGAAGGCCGAGGCGGGTGGATCACTTGAGATCAGGAGTTCGAGACCAGCCTGGCCAACATGGTGAAACCTCATCTCTATTAAAAAATACATATATACAAAAATTAGCTGGGCGTGGTGGTGCACGTCTGTAATCCCAGCTACTCAGGAGGCTGAGGCAGGAGAATCGCTTGAACCTGGGCGGCAGAGGTTTACAGTGAGCTGAGATTGCATCACTGCACTCCAACCTGGGTGACAGAGTGAGACTCCGTCTCAAAAAAATAAATAAATAAATAAATAAAACAACAACAAACAAGGCCGGGTGTGGTGGCTCACACCTGTAATCCCAGCACTTTGGGGAGGCCGAGGTGGGCAGATCACCTGAGGTCAGGAGTTTGAGACCAGCCTGGCCAACATGACGAAACCCTGTCTCTACTAAAAATACAAAAATTAGCTGGGCATGGTGGCGTGCGCCTGTAATCCCAGCTAGTTGGGAGGCTGAGACAGGAGAATTGCTTGAATCTCGGAGGCGGAGATTGCAGTGAGCTGAGATTGCTCCACTGCGCTCCAGCCTGGGCAACAGGAGCGAAACTCCGTTTCAAAAAAATAAAAGGGGAGAATTGGGAGCAAATACGATGGTGGTGGCTTTAAGCCATGAAGTTTCAGGTGGTTCCTCAGGTAGCAGCTGATCACAAAAACCTGAGTGGCTCAGGTCCTAGAGGAGCACCCAGTCGCTCTGTCTCAGTACCTGCCCCTTCTCCTCAGACCCCAAGTGCCCTTGAGGCGAGGACAGGAAAAGATACATTAAGGCATAGTCTGGAGAAAGCAGGTAATATTTATTCATTTATTAATGTGTATCTCATCTCAGTTCCTAAAAGGATATGAGGTTTACCAAAACTGCGTATAATGTGAAGTTTTCCTTTTTTAGAGACAGGGTCTTGCTCTGTCACCCAGGCTAGAGTGCAGTGGCACGATCACAGCTCATTACAGCCTTAACCTCCTAGGCTCAAGCGATCCTCCCACCTCAGCTTCCTGAGTAGCTGGGACTACAGGCACGCACCACCATACTTGGCCAAGTTTTTTAAATTTTTTTGTAGAGATGAGGTCTTGCTATGTTGACCAGGTTGGTCTTGAACTCCTGGCCTCAAGCAATCCTCCTACCTCGCCCTCCTAAAGGGCTTGGATTATAAGCAGAAGCCACGTCGCCCAGCTGATGTGTTCTTAAAGCTAGAAGGATGAGGGGGAGGAAAAAGGCTCAGTAAAGGCAGGAAGGTCAAGGGCTACCTGCCAGGAGGAGGTCTGTTTTGATGCCACCTCTCTTCATATGTGCTTGGGAGGTGGCCTGAAAATGTTGCCCTGAACACCCTTGTGACCTGGAGGGAGAAAGTGATCAAGCTTTCCCAGGAAAGGGACAGGGGTGTCATCCTCACCCAGGGAACTGTTCCCCTCTAGAAATACGGTTAGAGAGAGTGTGGGGGTGGGTGAACTGTGTGATTCTGGATTTTGGGGGGTGGTGTGGAGGAAGGCTTTGTGGAGGAAGGACTAGGAGGTGTGGCACCAGGCTGTGAGGGGAAGGAGAACCAAGTGGAGCGAATCAAGAGGCCCAGTCTCAGGACAGCCAGCTTTTGGGTAAGCAGGAGCACGTGGTTCCCTCCCATCGATTTCCAGGCTGCAGCCGCAGGCTTGGAGGCGGGCAGGTTCCAGCCACACATGGGCCAGGCTGGGGTGCTAGGGTAGGGGAGGCTGCACCTTCCAGATCCCCTCTTTCACCTTCTCCAGCTCCGGGGGGAGAGGAACTTATTCCAGAAGACAGGGCAGCCCTAGACGCAGGCTCTTCACCCCATGCCGCTGCCACCTGCTCCAGCTCCATGGGCTTGGGGCTGTGGGTGAGGGGTTCTCTCCTTCCATCCCCAGCTCTAATCCCTTGCAGCTGTCGTCCTTCTGGGGAAGACAGTTGTGTCAGAGTGGAGGGGAGTAGTTATTTTGAGTTGATCACTAGCTTCCAACTGGGACACATGGATGGCCTTGTCGGGCCCGGCAGTGGGGTGAGCCTGATGAGGGCAGCCCACATGGCCACAGGGAGTGCTGGGGAACAGGAGGCCCCCCTGGCTGCAATGGGGGCTGCAGAGGATAGAGATGGGCCAGGGAAGCCAGAGGCCAGAGGTGTGGGATGCAGGAAATAGAGCTGGTGTCCTGAGCATGGGATGGTAAAGTGGGCACAGTTCCCCGCACTGGCCCCTGTGCCACTGGCAACAGTGGAGAAGGAAAAGAGATCCCTGAGACTGAGGCTGGGCTGCTGGGGGAGGGTAGTGTCTCTCCTCCTAAGGGGCTGGATAGGCAAGGGTGGTGATTGTCCCCCTCTTCCAGGCAGGCCCTGCCCAACACCTTCTTCCGTCCAGAAGGCAGGCTTAGTGGAGGTGTTACACCTCTGATGGTGCAGGATCATTGCAGGGCAATGAACCAATGGATGTGCCCTTCTGAGTGGGAAAAACCAAGTGGCTCAGTGGCTCAGCCCTTCCCTTCAGGGTGTGATGACTTGGACTAAACCTGGCTCCAGTGTTTACCAACCTGAGCTCTGCGACCTGAGGATGTGACATTAACCTCACTGTGCTTTCCCCTTTCACAGAAATGGGAATAACAGCCATGTGCACCTTCCTAGGGTATGGCAGGGATTCACTGATAGCAGATGGAACAGGCTTGAGGCAGGACTCAGCCCACAGTGAGTGTTGTCATGGTAACCGTAGTTGTCATTGTCTTAGGGTCCTCATGTGGTCCTTGTGGTTGACCTCCTTCTTGGGTCCCCAACTGTGTCTCAGCTGCATAGAAGGGTTTTGTGGCGAGGAGAGGAGAAATGAAGAAATCTTTACCAGGTGGGAAGTCTGAGGCTTCTATAAACATGGGGAGGAGAGAAGAGTCTCCCTGGACTGTCTGCCCCGGGAGGGCAGGGCCCCATCTGTTTCTTCCCTGCTGGATCCCCTGCCCCTAGGACAGTGCTGGGCACAGGGATGAAAGAATGAGTGGATTTCTGAGTGAATCACCCTGGGGTGTGGACCTGCCCCGGGCTGCTGGCTGAAGACGATTGCATGATGATCTCCTGGGCCGGCCAGTGCCAGGCCACGGCTGTTGGATTCCTCTCTCTGGAATTTGAAGAGGAAAATAGAGAGTGAAGAAGAGGTGAGCTGCAGGGGCTCTGGAGCAGAAGTGAGAAAGAGTCTGACAAGCAGAGGGTGGAGCAGGCACTTCCAAGGGGAGGCCAAAGACAGGGTGAAAGTGGCAGCTCCTGCCCCTCTCAGTCTCCCTTCCAGCTCCCCAGCATCTGGAGTGGCCAGAAGAGGGAATGGGAGAGGAGGGGATTGCACCGGCTCTCATCTTGGAGCCCCTCCGCTGTGAGTGTCCATTCCTTGTTGTTCACTGGTCCCCTCAGTGAGCAAACAGTGAGCCACTGCTGTGTACCGGCTGTGCTGCTAGGATCTGGGGCTAAGCCATGGGCCCTGCAGAGTAGCTTTCCTGTTGAGTGGGAGTCCAGAGAGGGGTTTGTAACCCCACCTTCATGGGGGCAGGTGAGAGGAAAGAGGGAGCGCTTCTCGGAGGAAGCCATGTCTACTGTCTGCACTGAGAGCTGAGGGATGGGTACAAGCTGACCAGGGAAAGGAGGAGAAACACATTTCTAGGCAAAAGAAACATCATGGACAAAGGCCTGGAGGGGCTGGGTGCTGTAGCTCATGCCTTTAATCCCAACACTTTGGGAGGCCAAGGCAGGTGGATCGCTTGAGCCCAGGAGTTCAAGACCAGCCTGGGCAACATGGTGAAACCCCATCTCTACAAAAAATAAAATAATTAGCTGGGTGTGGTGGCACGCCTGTAGTCCCAGCTATTTGGGAGGCTGAGGCGGGAAGATCACTTGAGCCTGGGAGGTCAAGGCTGCATAAGCAGTGATCATGCCACTGCACTCCAGCCTGGGTGACAGAGCAACACCCTGTCTCAAAAAAAAAAAAAGAAAAAAGAAAAAAAAAAAGAAACGAAAGAAAAAAGAAACGAAAAGGCCTGGAGCTGGAGAGGCTGGAGACCGCCTGGCCAGTTTGAGGGAACTGCAAGAAGTTCCTGTGGCTAGAGCAAGCGGTGGTTGGGGGCTGGTGAGAGATCGGGTGAAATGGGGTAATGAATGGTGTCCCCACTCTGGGGTCAGAGCCTGCCTGTGCCAGAGGGTCCAACCCAGCAGCACAGGGGGCGTATGCACCTGAGTGAGTTGTCTTCAGGGCAGAGCCAAGGGCCAGGCCTTGGCAGCAGACCCAGGCAGCTCAGTGCTGCCCCCTGTGGCGATTTCCCCATCTGCACCGGGAAGGAACTGTTGCTATTCTCTGAAGTCCTGTTCTTGGCTCAGAGGGGCCCTTTGGGCACTGTGGCAGCTGCCGGGGGATGGGGCTGGCAGGATGGAGGGGGCCATGCAAAGTAGTCTGAGAGAAGGGGGTAGGTAGCCCCCAAGGGGGCACCAAGCTTGGCCTTTGTAAGGAAACCTTTTCCAGGGGCCAGTGCAGTCCAGCCAGCTGCTGTCAGCATCACTCTAGACCCTTCCATAGGCTTGGGAGAGATGAATTCCACATGGCTCCTGGCCTGGGTGGCTTTGCTGTTCCCCAGGGAGACCCTCCCCACCCATGGAGGAGGACCTGGGCCCCCTGCCTGGCTTTTCAGGGGAGGCTGACTCATGGCCTTGGTGGCCCCTGGCTCAGCCTTTTTCTCCAGCTTTGGGGGAGTGGGGCAGGGGTGAGCTCTTTTCTGGCATTCCCATTCCTCACTTCCTGCCTGCTTCCAGCCTTGGCAGCGGGGCAGGGGTGACATTTATGCCTGCAGCTTTGCAGCTCAGGTCCTGGGAGCCCCTTCCTGTACATTCTCACCTGTTCCTCACAGATGCACCTGCTGGACAAGTGGTACTGCCCTATTTGACAGGTGAGGTGCTAAGGTTGCAGAGAGTCGAAGCCTGGCCTGCTGGTACGAAGCTTGGTAGTGTCAGGCTTGCAGGGGTGAGGTTGGGGAGGGATGCGGCTGCTCTCCTGTTCTCCTAGGAAGGGAAGGTTGCAGGCTGGGCTCTGCCTGAGGACCTGGGGTTGGGATCCTTTCACCCTGCAAGGGAGGGATTGGGTGGTCCTGAACTTCAGAGCTGCCTCTGATAGGCATCCTTGGGAACATTCCTTTAGGGACAAGCCCTTCTACCTTTGGAGCCTAGCCAGGCAGGGGGGCATGGTGTGTGTGGGTGGCTGTCACCAGGGAGGTAGGAAGCACATTGGTGAAAGCCATGTGGGGTGGGGGGGGCAGACAGCCCCAAATCTGAATCCCAATACTAGCTCTTTCTCACTGTGTAACCTGGGAAACATCCTTCAGTTCCCAGAGCCTTCATCTGTAAATGAATCAGTGTGCCTCCATCTCAGGGTGGGAGAAAGGATTAATTAAAGGACATGATCTCTTTGTAATTCAGACAAATGTTCACTGGGAACCCACTGGATGTCAGGCCCTGGGACATGAAATAAGTGAATGGAAATTCCCTCATTGAATTTCTAGATGGGGGATGACGGGCTAGGCACTATCTATGATATGGTAGGCTGGAAGGTGATAGGGCAATGGAAAGAGCCAGGAGGGAGCATCGGATGGGGAGTGGGCTGAGCAGGCCCCTTTGAGAAGGTAATGAGCAACTCCAACTCTCAGAGAATAGCATTCTAAGTAGAAAAAACAGCATTTGCGAAGTCCCTGGGGGTGGGCATGTGCCAGCTGATTCAAGAAATAGAAAAAGTCCATTGCAGTGGCACGTGCCTGTAGTCCTTGCTACTCAGGAGGCTGAGGTGGGAGGACCACTTGAGCCCGGGAATTCGATGCTGCAGTGAGCTGTGATTGTACCACTGCACTCTAGTAAGACTCTGTCTCTTAAATACAAAAACAAAAACAAAAACAAACAGCATGGCCGAATGTGGTGGCTCATGCCTGTAATCCCAGCACTTTGGGAGGGAGGCTGAGGTGGGAGGATTGACTGAGCTCAGGAGTTCAAGACCAGCATGGGCAACATAGCAAGACCCCATCTTTGGAAAAAACAAACAAACAAACAAATAACGAAACATAGTGGGTGAGGGGAGAGTAGGTGAGAAGGAGGTGGGGTGGGCATCGCCTCCTGTGTGACCAATTCCACAAGGAACTCACTCTGCAGTAGCTGCTAAGAGACCAGGGCCGGTTTGGACCTAGGCACAGCAAGTCTAACCCCACTCCTACATGCTGCGGGGGGCGTGTCCTCTCTCATTTCCTGCCATCAAATGGCCTCTTCCTCAGGTCTTAAGGCTCAGAGGCCTCCCCAACCATGGCCTGTGACCTCACCCGGACAGAGCTCCCCCAGCTGTCTGCCACCACCCCCAACTTGGGGAGGGCTCTGTGTCAGCCCTGGCCAGACTCGGGAGCCTTACAAAGAGTCCTTTCACCAGAGGTCATCCTGGGGGGACCAGGAGGGGAGTGGTGCCCTTCTGCCTGTGGGGCATAAAGACCCCTTTTCTCTTCTGCAGCACCGGCTCCTTCTGGCAGGGGAAGCGGCTGAGTGCAGGGAGATTATCATCCTTTTCTTTCAGTGTATGGGCAAGATGGTCCAGACAATTGTGGAGACTACAGGCTACAGGCCTTGGACTGCCTGCGGGGTGGCCCAACCAGCAGCGGCGCTTCCGCCTCAGGGAGTGCCCCACAGCAAACAGCCCAGCACCCGTGGGTCTGGGGGTGCCTGCCTAGGATCTTGGGATAGGAGATAAGCCTCCCCAGCCAGGGCTTGAAGGGGTTGGGCTTGTAATGTCAGAGACCTCCCCAGCTCCGCTCTTCTGGGGTTCCACATCGGTGGCCTCTTCTTGGCTCTGTTAGGGATTCCTCCTGGCCAGTCTTTACCTGGATTTTTAAATTATTATTTATTTATTTATTTTTAGAAACAGGGTCTCTCTCTGTTGCCCAGGCTGGAGTACAATGATCATAGCTTACTGCAACCTCCACCTCCCAGGCTCAACCGATCCTTCTACCTCACCCTCCCGAGAAGCTGAGACTACAGGTGTGCACCAGTGCACACAGTTAATTTTTTTTTTCTTTTTTCTTTTTGGTAGGGATGAGGCTTGCTATGTTGCCCAGGCTGGACACGAACTCCTGGCCTCAAATGATCTTCCTGCCTCAGCCTCCCAAAGCACCGAGGTTACAGGCATGAGTCACTGAGCCTGGCCTTTACTTGGATTTCTTACTTCTAACCTGGGCCAAGTCCCTCACACTGCAGTGTGACATTCTATGCTGGACAGGGACCTGCCCTTGGAGGGAAGCGGGCAGGAAACGGGGAGCACAGAGGGACAACCCAGTGGCTATTGAGAGGGGAAGCTCATGGTCCGCCGAGTTGCCTGGGACAGAATGTGTGCCTATGACAGGGGTGAGAGGAGGGACAGGGCTTCCCAGACAGAGCAGGCAGCGTGTGCAGAGGCCCTGGGGAGGCCAGGCCCTACCACAGACATGCGGGAGTGATGAGGATGCTTGGCCGGGTGGGGAGGGGCCAACAGGTCTTGCTTGAGAGCAGGGGCTTTATCCAGAAAGTACCAGGCCCTCACCCAAGGTCCCATGTCGGCTCTTAGGCGGTGATTTTTGGGGAAGATGGGAGCCAGGAGCAGGGGCAGGAAGAAAGCAGCCAGCGGGGACCTGGGGAAGGTGAGGAGGTAGATGAGCCTGGCCAGTAATGGGTCCAAGGGTTGAGTCAACTGACCAGCTCAGGATGAACCCTGGGTTCTGACTTGAGCAACGGAGGAGGCTGGAGGAGCCACCAACAGGGCTGGGAGCACTCGGGGAGGAGCAGGGTGGCTGGGGGGCAGTCTGAGGAGCTGGTGGAACAACTTGGGGAGATGCCCACAGGTTGGGTATGAGGCTAGGAGTACTGGAGAGCTTGGGGAGAGAGTGGGACGAGGGTGGGAGGAAAGGAGGAGGAAAAGTAAGGGGAGATGGAGGAAAGGAGAGAGAGAGAGAGAAGAGAGAAGAGAGCAAGAAAGAAAAGGAGAAGTTGGGCGCAGTGGCTCACGTCTGTAATCCCAGCACTTTGGGAGGCTGAGGTGGGCAGATCATGAGGTCAGGAGTTTGAGACCAGCCTGCCCAACATAATGAAACCTCATCGCTACTAAAACTACAAAACTTAGCCGGGCATGGTGGCACACACCTGTAATCCCAGCTACTTGGGAGGCTGAGGCAGGAGAATCGCCTGAACCTGGGAGGCGGAGGTTGCAGTGAGCCGAGATTGCGCCATTGCACTCCAGCCTGGGCGAGAGAGCAAGACTCTGTCTCAAAAAAAAAAAAATCAATGGAGAAAGTGAAGGAAAGTGAGGCCAGGCGTGGTGGCTCACACCTGTAATCCCAGCATTTTGGGAGGCGAAGGCGGGCAGATCACAAGGTCAGGAGTTTGAGACCAGCCTAGCCAATATGGTGAAACCCTGTCTCTACTAAAAATACAAAAATTAGCTGGCTGTGGTGGCGGGAGTCTGTAGTCCCAGCTGCTCGGGAGGCTGAGGCAGGAGAATCGCTTGAACCCGGAAAGTGGAGGTTGCGGTGAGCCGAGATCGCGCCATTGCACTCCAGCCTGGGCAACAGAGTGAGACGCAAGACTCCGTCTCAAAAAAAAAAAAAACAAAACAACAACAACCCAAAGGGGAAAGTGTGAAAGTGAGAACCCTGGAGCTCCACGCTGTGGCCTCTGCTTTCTGCGTGAGAGGAAAAGATGATAGAACCACAAGAGAATGGCATGATTGACCTACCTGATTATGAGCATGTAGAAGATGAAACTTTTCCTCTTTTCCCACCTGCAATCTAGCTCTAGAGAGACAAGATGATGAAGGGGCTGAACCTGATGAAGAGTCAGGAAGCAGAGCACCTGTTCCCGTACCTCCAAAGAGAACAGTTAAAAGAAATATACTGAAGCTGGATGCTCAGAGATTAATTTCAGAGAGAGGACTTCCAGCCTTAAGGCATGTATTTGATAAGGCAAAATTCAAAGGTAAAGGTCATGAGGCTGAAGATTTGAAGACTCTGATCAGACACGTGGAGCACTGGGCACATAGGCTATTCCCTAAACTGCAGTTTGAGGATTTTATTGACAGAGTTGAATACCTGGGAAATGAAAAGGAAGTTCAGACTTGTTTAAAACAAATTCGACTTGATCTCCCTATTTTACCTGAAGATTTTATTAGCAATAATGATGAAGTTGTGGAAAATAATGGACATGATGTAACCGCTACTGAATTAGATCCCTTTCTGACAAACTCATCTGAAAGTGAGATATTTGCTTCTGAGTCAAGTAGAAGCCTAACAGAAGAGCAACAACAGAAAATTGAGAGAAATAAACAAATGGCCTTAGAAAGAAGGCAGGCAAAGCTGCTAAGTAATAGTCAGTCCCTAGGAAATGATACGTTAATGAATGCACCCAGGGCATAGACAGTTGAGGTTAATACTTGATGAGGATCAAAAGGAGGAGTCAATTGGATTAAGGGAAGACATGCTAGACAATCCATGTAATGATGCTCCTGCTAATACTTCAAATGAAGAGGAGGAATTAAAATTAGAGGACACACTACTGGATCAGTCTTTCACAAATGTGCAACAGTAACTTGAAGCTTCATCCAGAAATGTTACTGAATGCTACATGAGTTTCCATTAGGATAAAATGTATTTGTTAGCTCACCATCCTGCAAGCTTGGTGTTACTATGTTTTTGTTTTTTGTTTTTTGTTTTTGGAGATGGAGTTTCACTCTTGTTACCCAGTCTGGAGTGAAATGGTACCATCTCTGCTCACTGCAGCCTCCACTTCCCTGGTTCAAAGGATTCTCCTGCCTCAGTCTCCTGAGTAGCTATGATTACAGGCGTCTGCCACCACGCCTGGCTAATTTTTTGTATTTTTAATAGAGATGGAGTTTCACTATGTTGGCCAGGCTGGTCTCAAACACCCGACCTCAGGTGATCCACCTGCCTCAGCCTCCCAAAGTGCTGGGATTACAGACATGAGCCACCGTGCCTGGCCATATTTTTTCTTCTTTGAGTGAAAATCCTTAGGTAGTAAAATTTTTACAGATTCTTGTTTAAAATCTGGTATTTATTTACAATTATTCTTGTCACTTTAGTTAGATCTATTTATTCTCTTTAGTGTTTGTTTTTATACAGATATGACTTTATAAAATGATTAGGGCCGAGCGTGGTGGCTCAAGCCTGTAATACCAGCACTTTGGGAGGCCGAGGCAGGCAGATCACTAGGTTAGGAGATCAAGACCATCCTGGCTAACACAGTGAAACCCCGTCTCTACTAAAAATACAAAAAATTAGCCAGACGCGGTGGTGAGCAGCTGTAGTCCCAGCCACTCAGGAGGCTGAGGCAGGAGAATGGTGTGAACCTGGGAGGCAGAGCTTGCAGTGAGCCGAGATCGTGCCACTGCACTCCAGCCTGGGCGACAGAGCGAGACTCTGTCCCCCCACCAAAAAATAATAAAATAAAATAAATAAAATGATTAGTAGGTAATAAGCAGTTTCTGCTGTTGATCTATCATTGAATGCCTTGTTTTCACTAAGTTGGAGGCTTTGTTTGTTTGTTTGTTTGTTTAGATGGAGTCTCACTCTGTTGCCCAGGCTGGAGTGTAGTGGTGAAATCTCGGCTCACTGCAACCTCTGTCTCCTGGGTTGAAGCGATTCTCCTGCCTCAGCCTCCCAAGTAGCTGGGATTATAGGCATGAGCTACCACACCCAGCTAATTTTTAAAATATTATTTTTTTTATTATATTTTACATTCTAGGGTACATGTGCACAACGTGCAGGTTTGTTACATATGTATACATGTGCCATGTTGGTGTGCTGCATCCGTTAACTTGTCATTTACATTAGGTATATCTCCTAATGCTATCCCTCCCCACTACCCGACCCCACACCAGGCCCTGGTGTGTGATGTTCCCCATCCTGTGTTCAAGTGTTCTCATTGTTCAGTTTCCACCTATGAGTGAGAACATGTGGTGTTTGGTTTTCTGTCCTTGTGATAGTTTGCTCAGAATGATGGTTTCCAGCTTCATCCATGTCCCTGCAAAGGACATGAACTCATCCTTTTTTATGGCTGCATAGTATTCCATGGTGTATATGTGCCACATTTTCTTAATCCAGTCTACCATTGATGGACATTTGGGTTGGTTCCAAGTCTTGGCTATTGTGAATAGTGCCGCAATAAACATATGTGTGCATGTGTCTTTATAGCAGCAGGATTTATAATCCTTTGGGTATATACCCAGTAACGGGATGGCTGGGTCAAATGGTATTTCTAGTTCTAGTTCCTTAAGGAATCGCCACACTGTCTTCCACAATGGTTGAACTAGTTTACACTCCCACCAACAGTGTAAAAGTGTTCCTATTTCTCCACATCCTCTCCAGCACTTCTTGTTTCCCCACTTTTTAATGATCGCCATTCTAACTGGTGTGAGATGGTATCTCATTGTGGTTTTGATTTGCATTTCTCTGATGGCCAGTGATGATGAGCATTTTTTCATGCGTCTGTTGGCTGCATAAATGTCTTCTTTTGAGAAGTGTCTGTTCATATCCTTTGCCCACTTTTTGATGGGATTGTTTGATTTTTTTCTTGTAAATTTGTTTAAGTTCTTTGTAGATTCTGGATATTAGCCCTTTGTCAGATGTGTAGATTGCAAAAATTTTCTCCCATTCTGTTGGTTGCCTGTTCACTCTGATGGCAGTTTCTTTTGCTGTGCAGAAGCTCTTTAGTTTAATTAGATCCCATTTGTCAATTTTGGCTTTTGTTGCCATTGCTTTTGGTGTTTTAGACATGAAGTCCTTGCCCACGCCTATGTCCTGAATGGTATTGCCTAGGTTTTCTTCTAGGGTTTTTATGGTTTTAGGTCTAACATTTAAGTCTTTAATGCATCTTGAATTAATTTTTGTATAAGGTGTAAGGACAGGATCCAGTTTCAGCTTTCTACATATGGCTTGCCAGTTTTCCCAGCACCATTTATTAAATAGGGAATCCTTTCCCCATTTCTTGTTTTTGTCAGGTTTGTCAAAGATTAGATGGCTGTAGATGTGTGGTATTATTTCTGAGGGCTCTGTTCTGTTCCGTTGGTCTATATCTCTGTTTTGGTACCACTACCATGCTATTTTGGTTACTGTAGCCTTGTAGTATAGTTTGAAGTCAGGTGGCATGATGCCTCCAGCTTTGTTCTTTTGGCTTAGGATTGTCTTGGTAATGCGCACGTCCAGCTAATTTTTGTATTTTTAGTAGACACGAGGTTTTGCCATGTTGGCTAGGCTAGTCTCGAACTCCTGACCTCAGGTGAGCCACCCGCCTCGGTCTCCCAAAGTGCTAGGATTACACGCATGAGGCACTGTGCCCAGTGTTTCGGTTTTTACTGCTCCTTGCAGGGCAGGGTTAACCCATGGACAGTGTGCCCAGAGTAGCCTGGGTGAAGTTTTAAGAGGTACATGTATATTAAATATTAATGGCTGGGTGCGGTGGCTCACAACTGTAATCTCAGCACTTTGGGAGGCTCAGGCGGTTGGATCACGAGGTCAGGAGATCGAGACCATCCTGGCTAACACGGTGAAACCCCGTCTCTACTAAAAATACAAAAAATTAGCCGAGTGTGGTGGTGGGTGCCTGTAATCCCAGCTACTCAGGAGGCTGAGGCAGGAGAATGGCATGAACCCGGGAGGCGGAGCTTGCAGTGAGCCGAGATCGTGCCACTGCACTCCAGCCTGGGCAACAGGGCGAGACTCCATCTCAAAAAAAAAAGTGGGGATGAGCTACAGCCAGGAGACTTAGTTGGACACAGCAGGAATTTCTCAATTAAACAGCAGAGCATGGGCTGGGTGCCGTGGCTCATGCCTGTACTCACACTCATCCCAGCACTTTGGGAGGTTGAGGCAGGAGGATTGCTTAAGCCCATGAGTTTAAGACCAGCCTGGACAACATAATGAGATCCTGTCTCTACAAAAATAAAATAAAATAAGCAGCAGAACAGTCCCATAGGGAAGGGGCCTCCTCATAGGAGCCCTGGCCTTACCCGAGGCAAGGGACTGACCACCATGACCTCTCAAAGGGCACAGGCTGCATGGTGTTTCGCTGGGTTGATGGAACCCCACGGGGAAGGTGGGTTTGCTGCTCTGTGCCTCAGTTTCCCTCCATAAGGCCGAGTTGTGGTTAGTGGCCTGGGTTCAATGACAGGGCAGGGTGGGGGCTCTGTAGCCCAAGCCTGGCTGGTGATGTCGTTGCGTGTCCATGTCCAGGTGGGCCCTGGGGCCTCCTCCTCCCCACCCCCAGCCTTTGTTCCAGGAAAGGCAGGAAAAGGCAGCTGGAGGAGAGGGGTGGAGGGCTGGAGCCCGCAGAGTGTTTCCAGGGAAAAAGTGATCCTTCCACAGAACAGCCAGCCAGTGCCACCTCCCCTACTCCACCCCACTCCCACCCTTCCCCCTCCCGCTGCCGCCTCCATTTCTTCCTCCCTCACTTTCTGGCAGAAGGAGCCCAGCAGCTGGAAAAACCATGCTCTGCTCCCAACTCCCATCCTTAGCACTGCCCAACCCCAGGAGCCTGCAGGCAGGGCAGGGGTGTGTGAGGGTGTATGTGTGCAAGTGTATGAGAGTGTGTGTGTGAATGTGTATGTGTGTTTGAGAGTGTGTGTTTGAGTGTGTGTGCATGCGTGAGAGTGAATAAATGTGAGTGAATGTGTGAGTGTATGTGAGTGAATGTGTGTGTGGTGTGTGTGTGCATGATTGTGTGTGCATGAGTGCGTGGATGCGTGTGTTAGAGAATGTGCATATGTGAGCATGTATGTGTGTGTGCACATGCAGTGTAGTTTGTGTGCAGTTGCGAGTGTGTGCATGGGTGTGACAGGATGAGCATGCATGTGTGAACATATTTGTGTGTACTTGTATTTGAGTGAGGGTGCATATGTGTTCGTGCCTGTGAGTGTGCCTGTGTGAGTGTGCATGTGTGTCAGTGCTTGCATTTGTTTGAGTGTGAGTGTGCATGTGTGTTCACGTGTGTGTGAATGTGTGTTAGAGTGTGAGTGTGCATGTGTTCGAGTGTGTGTGTGTGTTCAAATGTGACGGTCCGTGTGTGAGTGTGAATGTGTGTTAGAGTATACATGTGCATGTGTTCAAGTGTGTGTGCGTGTGTGTGCGTGTGCATGTGTGTATGAGTGTGAGTGTGTGCGAGTGTGTGTTCAAGTGTGATTGTGCGTGTGTGAATGTGTTAGAGTGTGAGTGTGCATGTGTGTGTTCGAGTGTGTGTTCAAATGTGAGGGTGCATGTGGGTGTTTGAGTGTGAATGTGTGTTAGAGTGAGTATGTATGTGCGTGTGTTTGAGTGTGAGTGTGCATGTGTGTGTCTGAGTGTGAATGTGTGTTCGGTTGTGAGTATGCATGTGTGTTTGAGTGTGTTTGAGTGAATGTGTTCGAGTGTGAGTGTCCATGTGTGCTTGAGTGTGAGTGTGCATGTGTTTGAGAATGTGTGTGTTCGAGTGTGTGTGCATGTGTGTTTGAGTGTTAATGTGTGTGTTTAAGTGTGAGTGTGCATGTGTTTGAGTGTGAGTGTACGTGTGTTTGAGTGGGAGTCTGCGTGTGTGTTTCAGTGAGTGTGTTTCAGTGTATGTGTGTTTGAGTGTGCATGTGCACGCATGGCTGCCGCTGACGTAACCCAGGTGCATGTGAGGACATGGGAGTAGCGTGGCCATCACATGTAGTCGTGGATGCTGGAGAGAAGCAGGGTGCATAAAGGGGGAAAGAAACCGGCCTGAATCGACCCCCTGGAGCCTCAGTTTTGCCACCTGCATGTGGGGTGGCACTGGCCCTGCTTCCCTAGGGCTGATGTGTCACAGAGAAGCCAACCTGGAAAGGGGCAGGAACATGTCTTGGTTCTCCTAGCTACCAATTGCGCTCATAGCAACCTTCGAGGCAGGTGCTGCTATCGTCCCCGCATCCCACGAGGGGAGCCCGAGGCTCAGGGGTGTAAAGTGGCTTACAGCTGGCAAATAGCTGACTTGAGACCAGAACCCAGGTCTGCCTCACTTCAGGGCATCTCCCCCAACCCTGTGCTGCTGCCCCACGTCACACTGAGGCCTGGCCACCTCATCCTCCCTCCAGGCTCTGGGACTCAGTTCCTGTCCCCAGGGCAACTAGCTGCTCCCCCTCTGCCTGCAGGACCTGAGGCACTTCCTTGCCTCAGGGATGTTCAGCAGGTTGTTCCAGGCCAAAGAATCCCATCAGGTCACCTGGTCCAACCCCTTGTCATTCATTTGGTGAGCCCGAGGCCCCAGGCCTAGTGCTTAAGGTTGCAAAGCACATCCGGCCAGAGCTGGGGCTCCAGCCCCCCGCCTGGTGGTCCAGGAATGGGCTGTTTTTCTCCCTTCCTTCTCCCAGGCAGACTGGCTCCTGGAGGGGCTATCAGCACAGACACACCCCTCTTCCTCTCTCTCCTCCGCCGTCCCCAAGCCCCACCGCCATTTCCCTGCCCTCCTTAAATGCGGGGCTCAGCTGCGGGGAGAAGCTGAGGTTTCCGGACATCCCTCCCTGCTGCTGGGCATGGATCCCTGTTCGGATTCATGGATCCCACAGGCTGCTCAGAGGGACCCAGGCCTTCCCCAGCCCCCATCTCTGCCCGCTCCTCCCAGTATAAACACCATGGTTAATAATGTATATTTGCCCAGGGGCACGCAGCCTCTCAACAGCAAGCCCATAACTTCCAACCAGCGCCACACGGAGGATGTCAGAGGACCGCCAGGACATTAGTGCCCGCGCCTGACACGGGCCTCACGGGCCAGCACGCCCCAGGTGGGCCAGCCTCACTGCCTCACGCGGCCACAGCAGGTCTACCTACCTTTATGGTGTATGGTTGTAAAAATGGGTGACCCAGAAAAACTCCTTTTAGACTATTTTGAAACTTCTAATGTTGAGGCTCCTGCATACACCGTCTTCCATAGTGTAAACCTGGGTACCTGAAACCAGCCCCTTGGTTGGCCTGGCTGGAGGCCAACCCAGCACCACTGGGGGTGAGGGGGGATGCTGAGCCAGCAGGAAGTGGCAAGAACCGTGGTGCCCAAGGGCCAGGTGCGGTGGCTAACGCCTGTAATCTCAGCACTTTGGGAGGCCGAGGCAGGCGGATCACGAGGTCAGGAGTTCGAGACCGGCCTGGCCAACAGAGCGAAACCCCCATCTCTACTAAAAATACAAAAAAAAAAAAAAAAAAAAAAAAAAAAAATCAGCCAGACGTGGTGGCAGGTGCCTGTAATTCCAGCTACTCAGGAGGCTGAGGCAGAAGAATCACTTGAACCTGGGAGGTGGAGGTTGCAGTGAGCCGAGATTGCTCCATTGCGCTCCAGCTTGGCGACAGTGCGAGACTCAGTGCAAGCCCATAAAACAACGGGCCAGCACCACACAGATTGTGTCAGAGGATGCTGGGCGGTTGCTGCCCCTGCCCGACACCGGCCTCACAGGCCAGCACGCCCCAGGTAAGCTGCCCTCACCACCTCGCGTGGCCACAGCAGGGCTATCTACCTTTGCAGTGTATGGTTGTAAAAATGGGTGACCCAGAAAAAAGCCTTTTAAACTATTTTGAAACTTCTAATATTGAGGCTCCTGCATACACATAGTCTTCTATGGTGTAAACCCTAAAGCTGTCACTGGGGTGGGAAACGGAGCTGAGCAGTCCCTGGGCTGAGCCATCTGGGGAGGCTTCCAGGAGGAGGGGTTTTGGGGAGCTGTGTGCCAGTCTAGAGGTGACTTGTTTAGGGATGATGCCTAAGGCAGGGAGGGGAGTGGAAGGTGGCTGGGGCCGGGGAAATATCGCAAACCAGAACATCTGCCCAGAGGCCCACCACCTTCCCAGAGCCTGCTGGACATCCAGCCAGGCTGGCCAGCACAACCAAGGGCCGGGAGAATGGGACGCAGCCACAAGATGAGGCCCCAGTCTTGCTGGGAAGGTACTAGGGTGGAAGGGGGCCCCCACCAGCCAAAGAGTCAGCCAATACTGTAACTGCCCCAGGGGTCCATCTTGCCTGCTGCCCAGACAGAGCTGATTGCAACAGAGAAAGAGTAATTCACGCAGAATCAGCTGTGCGGGAGATCAGGGTTTTATTATTACTCAAATCAGTCTGCCCGAGCATTAGGGAAGCAGAGTTCTTAAGGGAAACTTGGTGGGTAGGGGGAAGCCAGTGAGCCAGGAGTGCTGATTGGTCAGGGATGAAATCATAGCGATCAGATCAGATGAGCCAGTTTATTGATCTGGGTGGTGAAAATTGATCCATCAAGTGCAGAGTCTGCAAAATATCTCAATCATTGAGCAGATTAGGGAAGGTCAGAATCTTGTCAGAATCTCCAGCTGTGTGACTCCTAAACCATAATTTCTAATCTTGTGGCTAATGTTAGTCCTACAAAGGCAATCTAGTCCCCAGGCAAGAAGGAGGTCTGTTTTGGGAAAGTGCTGTTACCGTCTTTCTTTAAACTGTAAACTATGAACTAAGTTTCTCCCAAAGTTAGTTCAGCCTACGTCCAGGAATGAACAAGGACAGCTTGGAGGTTAGAAGCAAGATGGAATCAGTTAAGTTAGATCTGTTTCAGTCTCAGTCATAATTTTGCAAAGGCAGTTTCAATAGCAGCCCAGAAGCTGTTGCCCTCCTTGGACTCAGCTTAGCTCATCAGACGCTAAACTCTGTGCTTTCTGGTGCCCAGTCTGAGCTCTGCGGACACCGTACCTGCCCTGGGGAGTTGACACTTGGTGGGGACACGGACACTGCCCCCAGCTCCCCGGGTTGGTGCCGCCTTCCCTCAGCCCCTGCAGCTGTGAGCTGACAGCAGCTAGACGCTCTCCAGAGAACGCCTTTGGCTGATGGGAGCCAAGCTACTGGACCTGCCCAGGAGGTTATGAGTGATGGTTGAAGGCCAGCAGCGTGGGTGGGGTGGGGGTGTAGAGCAACCCAGTCCCCTCGCCTCTTGATTTCACAGCCTCTTTGGTGCCATTCGTGCCCTGAAACTCCCCTTCATATCAGGCTGGGGCGAGATTTCTCCCAAAACCACATCTTGGCCCAGCCCTGCCCTGCTTCTCACTCTCACAGGTTTCTTGAGATCTCAGTAAAACTCCTGCACAAGAATTCCCATCTCTGGCTCTGCTTCTGGGGAGCTCGATGCCCACAAACTTGGCAATCTCTCCCACTGAATGTACATCAGAGATGGGGGAGAGTGGCCGGGCGCAGTGGCTCACGCCTGTAATCCCAGCACTTTGGGAGGCCAAGGCAGGTGGATCACGAGGTCAGGAGATCGAGACCATCCTGGCTAACATGGTGAATCCCTGTCTCTACTAAAAATACAAAAAAAATTAGCTAGGCGCGGTGGCGGGCACCTGTAGTCCCAGCTACTCAGGAGGCTGAGGCACGAGGATGGCGTGAACCCGGGAGGCGGAGCTTGCAGTGAGCCAAAATCATACCATTATACTCCAGCCTGGGTAACTGAGCAAGACTCCATCACACACAAAAAAAAAAGAGATGCAGGGAGTGTGGGGGAGTGTGGCCCAATCTTGAGGGCACAGGAAAGCCTCCCAGAAAAGGTGACATTTGAATTGGGGTCTTGAAGGTTCAGTAAGAATTGCCCAGTTGGCTGGTCCAAGTCCAGTGGTGTTTACAACTAATCGGTCACAACCAGTAGCAGATTTCTTTGTTCCTTCTCTACTCTCACTGCTTCACCTGACCAGCTTTAAAAAAAAAAAAAAAAAAAAAAAAAGGCCAGGTGCAGTGGCTCACGCCTGTAATCTCAGCACTTTGGGAGGCTGAGGTGGGTGGATCACCTGAGGTTGGGAGTTCAAGACCAGCCTGACCAACATGAAGAAACCCCGTCTCTACTAAAAATATAGAACTAGCTGGGCTTGGTGGCTCATGCCTGTAATCTCAGCTACTTGGGAGGCTGAGGCAGCAGAATCGCTTGAACCCCGAAGGTGGAGGTTGCGGTGAGCCGAGATCGCGCCATTGCACTCTAGCCTGGGCAACAAGAGCGAAACTCCGTCTCAAAAAAAAAAAAAAAAAAAAAAAAAAAAAAAGGAATTGCTCAGTTGAAAGTTGCCTGCTGCGTTAGATAAAGCTGCCTGCTGTAATTGCTGAAGATGAGGGGAAGGACAGGTTAGGAAAAGGGGCAGCCTGAGCAAGGGGCCTGAGGCAGGGAGAGGTAGGGCACAGACAGGAAGAGATTGGACCTGTGGCTGGAGGGCAGGGATATGGAAGGGAGGCAGGAGATGAGATTAGAAAGGAATTTAGGCTGAGCACTGTGGCTCAAGCCAGTAATCCCAGCACTTTGGGAGGCTGAGGTGGGTGGATCACTTAAGGCCAAGAGTTGAGATGAGCTTGGTCAACATAGTGAAACCCTGTCTCTACTAAAAAATACAAAAATTAGGCCGGGCATGGTGGCTCACACCTGTAATGCCAGCACTTTGGGAGGCTGAGGTGGGCGGATCACTTGAGGTCAGGAGTTTGAGACCAGCCTGGCCAACATGGCGAAACCCCATCTCTACTAAAAATACAAAAATTAGCCAGGTGTGTGTCAGCCTGTAGTCCTAGCTACTCGGGAGGATAAGGCAGGAGAATCGCTTGAACCAAGGAGGTGGAGGTTGCAGTGAGCCAAGATCGCGCCACTGCACTCCAGCCTGGGTGAGAGAGCGAGACTCTGTCTTAAAAATAAGGAAAGAAAGGAATTTAGTGCCAGCACAGAGAGAGAATGCCTGTTACCATGTAAGCCAGGGGCTGTGAGTTCACACCACCCACCACCCCTCTGTCTTGCACACACACACTCATGGCTGATGGACCGTCACACTCTTTCTTGTAGAGCCCAGACAGAGCCTCAGAATCCTCAACGTTGCGCCTTGGCAGGTTCTAACTACTGATGGAACTACCACATGAGGTGACACCCATTGACTATCCCTTCCCCAGGCCAAACCCAGGCTGGACCTGTGAGATGTGGGCCGAGTCCAGAGGCCTCCTGAGAATGGGCCTGAGTACAGTAGGGGTCTCCCTGGGGAAGCAACCATTGTGGCCCATAAATAGGTTAGGCGGTCAGGAAACGGGAAATCCTGAAACACAATGAGCCCTGCTGTGCAGGGGTTTCCTCCGGGCAGAGGGCCGGACTGAGGATGCTTCTTGGGCCAAAAGCCTTGCTGAAGCAAGACTCCTGTTTGCTGGCCCCAGGCACTGGCTCTTCCCCTGGCTCTCAGGGGGACTCAAGGCCCAGCCTCACCCCACCCAGCCCAGCGAGGGGCAGCTCAGGACAGCCCAGGATGAGCCAGGACAGGCAGTGTTCCACTGAGGGGACAGCGATTATCCACCCGGCTCCCAGCTGAGCCCTGGCACTAGGCTCTGGTGGGGGCTGCCGCAGTAGCCAGGTGGGGGCCAGGGAATGGATGAACCCCCTCCAAGATCAGTGAGTGCTTCTGCCAGGCCTTCCAAGCCCAGGGGGCCCGCACACGTCTAATATCTGTGTCTGTGGACCTGTCTCCAACCAGGGCTCCCCAAGGGCACAGTAAGCCCCAAGCTGACCCTCCCTGGACCCCAACAACAGAGACGTAACGTAGTCTCTCTATAGAGAACCAGGTAGCCTGTAAAATTATGCTTTAGAAAAATTCTATTAAGTAGGCAAGTAACAAAACACAAAATCCTATAGGATCCCAATGCTGTTAAAATGCAAACAGCAGGCCAGGCGCGGTGGCTCAGGCCTATAATCCCAGCACTTTGGGAGGCCGAGGTGGGCAGATCACAAGGTCAGGAGTTCGAGACCAGCCTGGCCAATATGGTGAAACCCTGACTGTACTAAAAACTACCAAAAAAATTAGCCGGGCTTGGTGGCAAATGCCTGTAATCCCAGATACTCGGGCTGAGGCAGGAGAATTGCTTAAACCCAGGAGGCAGAGGTTGCAATGAGCCGAGATCACGTCACTGCATTCCAGCCTGGATGACAGAGTGAGACTCTGTCTCAAAAAAAGAAAAAAATAATACAAACAGCAATCTGTGTTCGTGTGTCCACATGCATGTGCATGGAAAAAGCAGGAAGGAGAAGCGTCATATGTCAAGGTGGTGGGGATTTTTATTTTCTTCTTTGTGCTTTTCTGGACTTCCTAAATTTTCTACAGTGAACTTTGTAATCATTTAAAAAAAGGAAAAAAAAAAAAAAAGGCTGGGTGTGGTGAGGTGCGCCTGTAGTCCTGGCTACTTGGGAGGCTGTGGTGGGAGGATCATTTGAGCCCAGGAGATAGAGGCTGCAGTGAGCTACGATCATGCTACTGCATTCCAGCCTGAGCAACAGAGCAAGAGTGTCTGGTAAAAAAAAAATATACATATATTAAGTTTTTAAAGAAAAAAACAACACCCAGATCCTACAGTACCTGTTTTCTTTTAAGTACCATGTTTACAAAGAATTTTTAAAGCAGTGGGGAAATAAATACTGATAGAAACTGTAACACTGAGGGGAAAACAGGATGCGACATTGTATACATAGTATGTAAAGCGGGGGATGCTCAGGACAGGAAGGGACAGGAAGGAAGCAAACAAGATTAGAGCTGCTGACTTTAGTGGGGCCATCGCCACAGGCCCCGCCATCTATAGTATAGGACAATGCCCACACCCTTGCATACACTGCATACCACTAGTTTTTAACAGTTTTGGCAGGCCAGTGCATGGAACACAGCGTCTTCTAATTTGCACGTCCTTGATTACTGAGCCTCGTGTTTCTTCTCAATGCTTCATTATGAAAATTTTCAGCATATAGAGAAGTGGAAAGAATTGTACAATGGGCCGGGCGCAGTGGCTCACACCTGTAATCTCAGCACTTTGGGAGGCTGAGGCAGGTGGATCATGTGAGCCCACAAGTTCGAGACCAGCATGGGCAATGTGGTGAAGCCCTGTCTCTACTAAAAACACAAAAAATTAGCCAGGAGTGGTGGTGTGTGCCTGTAGTCCCAGCTACCAGAGAGGCTGGAGTAGGAGAATCATGTGAGCCCGGGGAGTCGCTGCAGTGAGCCGTGACCACACCACTGCACTCCAGCCTGGGCGATGGGAGTGAGACTCTGTCTCAAAAAAAAAAAAAAAATTGTACAGTGAACACCCATCTACCACCATATGGGTTCTGCAACTAATATTTTACTAGACTTGCTTTAGCACATATCTATCTATCCATCCATGACTACTTTTTAAATGTATATTTCACTGTAAATTACAGATATCAGACACTTCATCCCTAAACACTTAGGCATGCGTATTATTCACTAGAATTGAATATTTGTTCATAGTTCTTCCCCCACCCCAGGTAAAATTTACATATGGTAATGTAACAATTTTTTTCTTTTTTCTTTTTTTTTTGAGACGGGATCTCACTATGTTGCCCAGGTTGGTCTTGAACTCTTGGCCTCAAGAAATCCTCCCACCTTGGCCTCCCAAAGTGCTGGGATTACAGGCATGAGTCACTATGCCTGGTCTGGTAATGTAACAATCTTAAGTATGTCAGTTGATTAGTGATGACAAATGCATACACTTGTGTAACCCAGTTCCCTGTCATGATATAGAACATGACCCCCAGAAAACTGCATCCCCATTGCCCACTACCTAGTCAATATCTAACCCTCCACTCTCCTGAGGCAAGCAGGAATGCCTAATTGCTCTTACGTTTTCATCATAGATTAGTTTTGCCTATTCTGAAACTTCCTATAAATGGAATCACACCACTTGTGCCTGTTTGTGTCTGGCTTCTTTCATTCAACATTATGTCTGTGGGGTTTATCCATTTGTGATAGTCATTGCAATAGTTAACTACTATTGTTATAGTACAGATAGACACATTCTTTATTCATTCTCTTGTCCATGGACACCTAGTCTGCTTACATTTTTACTTATTATTAATAAAGCTGCTATATGCACATTCATATACAAGTCTTTGTGAGCACATTTTTGTATCTCTTGGAATGCAATTTCTCTAGGAATGTAATTGAGCCAGACTCTTTTCTTTTCTTTTTTTTTTTTTTGAGACAGAGTCTCGCTCTGTTACCCAGGCTGGAGTGCAGTGGTGCAATCTTGGCTCACTGCAAGCTCCACCTCCTGGGTTCACGCCATTCTCCTGCCTCAGCCTCCCAAGTAGCTGGGACTACAGGCGCCCACCACCACGCCCGGCTAAATTTTTTTGTATTTTAGTGGAAACGGGGTTTCACCATGTTAACCAGGATGGTCTTGATCTCCTGACCTTGTGATCCCCCCGCCTTGGCCTCCCAAAGTGCTGGGATTACAGGCATGAGCCACTGCGCCTGGCCAAGCCAGCCTCTTTTCATGTTTGTTAGACACTTGAATTTCTTTTTCTTTTGCCTATTTTTTTTTCTTATTGATTTGTAGGAGCTCTTTGATTGTTAGTGTTGGACCCTAAGGATGCAAAAGAAAAAATCTTAAGGCATAGCCCCTGCCCTCAGAGCACCCATGGTTTAGCAGGGTAGACAGATGTGATGGGGTGGCTGCTGTGCACTCATTTATTCCTTTGTTTATTTAAGCTGAAAGTCTAACCGTGTCATTCATCTGCCGCACCTCACTCCAGGTAAAAGCCAACAAGGCTCTACAGGATCTCACATCATCTGGTCCCCGGCAGCCCCTCTGACCTCACTCCCTGCCACTGTCCCCGTTCAATTGGCTCCAGCTGCTGTGGCTCCTTGCTTTTCCATAACTCACCAAGCACAATCCCTGCCTCAGGGCCTCTGGCTGTGCCAGTTCCTCTTCCTGGAACATTCCTCCCCAGAGGGCCACATTATTTTCTTCCCATACTAGTCTCCCACAGCTGCCATAACAAATGACACAAACGTGGTGGCTCAGACAAAAGAATTTCATTCTCGTACAGTTCTGGAGGCCAGGGGTCCAAAATCACTCCCCTTCCAAAGCCTCCAAGGGAGAATTCCAGCATTTTCCAGCTTCTGGTGGCTCCATGTTCCTTGGCTTACGGCTGCCTCCCTCTGTCTTCACATGGCCCTCTCCTCCCCATCTGTCTTTCCTTTGTGTGTTTCTTATAATGATACTTGTTGTTGGATTAGGGTCCACCTGGATAATCTACCATCTAGAGATCCTTAACTGCAAGAACTCTTTTCCCAAATAAGGTTACATTCACAGGTTTTGGGGACTAGGACACTGACATATCTTTCTGGGGGCCACCATCCAACCCACCACAGTCCATTCTCAAGTGCCCCCAAATTCATGGGTGAAATACATTGACCCCATCACAACATCCCCTAAGTCTCCATCCATTAGTTTTTTGTTGTTGTTGTTTTCAGATGAAGTTTCACTCTTGTTTCCCAGGCTGGAGTGCGGTGGCATGATCTCAGCTCACTACAAACTCCGCCTCCCAGGTTCGAGTGATTCTCCTGCCTCAGCCTCCGAAGTAGCTGAGACTACAGGCACGTGCCACCATACCCAGCTAATTTTTGTATTCGTAGTAGTGACGCGGTTTCACCATGTTGGCCAGGCTGGTCTCAAACTTCTGACCTCAGGTGATCCACCAGCCCTGGCCTCCCAAACTGCTGGGATTACAGGTGTGAGCCACCACATGCGGGCCCATTACAGTATTAACTCAAAATCCAAAATTTCATCTAAAGATAATTATCTCAAAAAAGTCCCATGTCTCATTAGGAAATTAGGAATGAGTGAGAACTGGGATATGTTCCATCCTAAGGCAAAATTCCTCTCCACCTATGGACGTATGAAACTAGGAAAAAAATTACATGCTTCCAAAATATCATGGGGGACAGGCATAGGACAGATATTTCCATTCCAAAATGGAGAAAGCAGAAGGAATATATGGGTTATGAGTCCCAAGCAAGTCCAAAATCCATCAGGGCCAATTCCGATAGGTTCCAAGGCCTGAGGATGATTCTCCTTGGCTCAATGATCCACTCTCAGCAGCCCTGTCCAGCCCAGTTGCTGTCTGTAGAATTCTGCAGGTCTGATAGCCTTCTTTCATTTTGTCTTGTCTCCATCCCTTTCCGTCTAAGCTGGCAGTGTTTCTGCTGGTATAATACTTTCAAAAACTTTGTGGGTCTCCCATGTATTTAACAGGGATTCATGCCATTAGACAAGAGGCACCTCCACATATATTTCCTGGTTGAGTTCATCTCTATTTTATCCCTGGCTTCTGTGAAAATGATTGAGTATATCCGTGCATAAGTCACACACCAAATCTCTTCAGCACAAAGTTGTCTAGATATATTTTTGTTTCTCTCTCCACAGCATGCTTTTCCAACAGTAAATTTCCTCATTTTAACATTCTTTGCAACCTGGATAGGCCAAGAAACTTTTAAATCCACAAGCACTGTTTCCTTTTTGCTGAACAGTTCCTTCCTCAGTTTATTTCTTTCATCTCATATTTTACTATAAGCCACAAGGAGAAATCAGGCCATATCTTTAACACTTTGCTTGGAATTCTCCTCACTAAATATCTAAGTTCATTGCTTAACAAGTTCTACTTTCCACACAACAGTAAAACACACTTCAGCCGAGTTTTCTGTCACCATATAACCAGGATCTCCTTTTCTCCAGTTTTCAATAACATGTTCCTCATTTCTTAGCTGGGCACAGTGGCTCTTGCCTGTAATCCCAGCACTTCGGGAGGCCAAGGTGGGAAGATTGCTTGAGGCCAGCAGTTCAAGACCAGCCTGGGCAAAATAGCTCTACAAAAATAAAAAATTAGCCAGGCATGGTGGTTTGTGCCTGTAGTCCCAGCTACTCAGGAGGCCGAGGTGGGAGGATTGCTTGAGCCCAGGAGGTTGAGGCTGCAGTGAGCTGTGATTACACCACTGCACTCCAGCCTGGGCAACAGAGCAAGACTCTGTCTCAAAAATAAAACAAAACAAAACAGAACAAAACCATGTTCCTCTTTTCCTTCTGAACTCTCACCAGAAATGCCTTTAATGTTCATATTTCTATGAACATTCTTGTCATAACTATATATTATTTAAGTTTATGGAAGTTTTCTCTTCCATGCTCCTAATTTCCTTCTGAGCCCTTAACATCAGCATCTTTTTTTTTTTTTGAGATGGAGTCTAGCTCTGGCACCCAGGATGGAGTGTAGTGGCTCCATCTCAGCTCACTGCAACCTCCACCTCCCGGGTTCAAGTGATTCTTTTACCTCAGCTGCCCAAGTAGCTAGGATTACAGGCACCCACCACCACGCCTGGCTAATTTTTTGTATTTTTCAGTAGAGACGGGGTTTCTCTGTGTTGGTCAGGCTGTTCTTGAACTCCTGACCTTGTGGTCCACACACCTCGGCCTCCCAAAGTGCTGGGATTACAAGTGTGAGCCACTGCGTCCACCCAGCATCTTTATTTATTTATTTTTATTTTATTTTATTTTATTTTGGAGATAAAGTCTCGCTCTGTCGCCCAGGCTGGAGTGCAGTGGCGTGATATCAGCCTCTGCCTCAGCCTCCCCAGTAGCTGGGATTACATGCGCCCCCACCACGCCCAGCTAATTTTTGTATTTTTAGTAGAGGTGGGGTTTCACCATGTTGGCCAGGCTGGTCTCAAACTCCTGACCTCAAGTGATCCGCCTGCCTCAGGCTCCCACAGTGCTGAGATTATAGGCATGAGCCACCACACCCAGCCAACATCAGCA
Organism: Nomascus leucogenys; assembly: GCF_006542625.1. Taxonomy (NCBI): domain Eukaryota; kingdom Metazoa; phylum Chordata; class Mammalia; order Primates; family Hylobatidae; genus Nomascus; species Nomascus leucogenys. The sequence goes on from NC_044382.1 coordinate 62,194,810, forward strand.
TCTTTAATATCTATCTATCTATCTATCTATCTATCTATCTATCTATCTATCTATCTATATATTTTTTACCAACAGTCTACTCAAGGCAATGTAGGCTTTTTTCTATTATGCACCTCCAAATTCTTCCAGCCTCTACCCATTATCCAATTCCAAAGCTATTTCCTCATTTTAGGTATTTGTTACAGCAGCAACCCACGCCTAGTACCGAAATCTGTGTTTGTTTCCAGGACTGTGCTGTGGTTGGGTATGGTTTATTTGGCTCTGCCTAGTCTCATGTTGAAATCTGATCCCTAATGCTGGAGGTAGGGCCTGGTGGGAGGTGCTTGGATCACAGGGGTGGATCCCTCGTGAATGGCTTGGTGCCATTCTTTTTTTTTTTTGAGACAAAGTCTTGCTCTGTCTCCCAGGCTGGAGTGCAGTGGCGTGATCTTGGCTCACTGCAAGCTCCGCCTCCTGGGTTCATGCCATTCTCCCACCTCAGCCTCCTGAGTAGCTGGGACTACAGGCTCCCGCCACCACGTCCGGCTAATTTTTTTGTGTTTTTAGTAGAGACGGGGTTTCACTGTGTTAACCAGGATGGTCTCGATCTCCTGACCTCGTGATTCGCCCATCTTGGCCTCCCAAAGTGCTGGGATTACAGGCATGAGCCACCGTGCCCAGCCTGGCTTGGTGCCATTCTCATGGAAGTGGGTGAGTTCTCACTCAGTTCCTGTGAGAAGCGGTTGTTGAGAAGATCCGGGCACCTCCTTCTCTTTTTCTCCGTTTCACTTTCACCATGTGATCGCTGTATGCTGGCTCCCCTTAGCCTTCTGCCATAAGTGGAAGCAGCACAAAGCCCTCCCCAGAAGCTGAGCAGAGGCTGGCGCCATGCTTCTGGTACAGCCTGCAGAACTGTCAGCCTAATAAACCTCTTTTCTCAATAAATTACCCAGCCTCAGGTAATCCCCTATGGCCACACAAAGGGACCAAGACAGGCTGCCATGTCAAACTACCACAAACTTGGTGACTTAAGAACAGAAATTTATTCTCAGTTTTGGAGCCCCAAATTCCTAGATCACGTCCTCTGAAGTCTCTAGGGGAAAATCGTTCCTTGTCCCTTCCAGCTTCAGGTGGCTCCAAGTGTTCCTTGGCTTGTGGCTGCATCACTTCAATCTCTGCCTCCACCTTCACCTGGTCTTCGCCTTTCTGTGTATCTCTGTGTGTGTGGTGGTTTTTTTGTTTTGTTTTTGTTTTTAAAGATGAAGTCTTGCTCTGTCACCCAGGCTGGAGGGCAGTGTTGAGACCTCAGCTCACTGCAACCTCCGCCTCCTGGGTTCAAGCAATTCTCATGCCTCAGCTTACTGAGTAGCTGGGACTACAGGTGTGCGCCACCACGCCCAGCTAATTTTTGTATTTTTAGTAGAGTCAGGGTTTCACCATGTTGGCCAGGCTGGTGTCGAACTCCTGACCTCAAGTGATCACCTGCCTTGGCCTCCTTACAGGCGTGAGTCACCGCACCCACCCCTCTGTGTGTTTTTCTTGTAAGATACTTGTCATTGGACTTAGGGCCCACTTGGATAATCCTGGATGATCTCATCTTGAGATCCTTAATGACATCTTCAAAGACCTTCTGTTAAATAAGGTTACATTCATAGGTTTTGGGTAATAGGATGTGGATGCATCTTTTCAGGGCCACCATTCAACCCACTACACTTCCTAATCTCCTGCAGGTCTTTACTCAAAGGTGACCTTCTAAGGAAGACTTTCTCTGATCACTTTATTTATTTAATTTATTTATTTATTAATTTATTAATTTATTTTGAGATGGAGTCTCACTCACTCCGTTGCCCAGGCTGGAGCACAGTGACACAATCTTGGCTCACCGCAGCCTCTGTCTCCCAGGTTCAAATGATTCTGCCTCAGCCTCCCAAGTAGCTGGGATTACAGGCACCCACCACCATGACCAGCTAATTTTTTTTTCCTTTTTTGAGATGGAGTCTTGCTCTGTTGCCCAGGCTGGAGTGCAGTGGCATGATCTCAGCTCACTGCACCCAGAAGGCAACCTCCGCCCCCTGGGTTCATGCTATTCTCCTGCCTCAGCCTGTCGAGTAGCTGGGACTACAGGCATGAGCCACCACGCCCAGCTAATTTTTGTGTTTTTAGTAGAGATGGGGTTTCACCATATTAGCCAGGCTGGCTCGAACTCCTGACGTCAGGCAATCCACCCACCTTGGCCTCCCAAAGTGTTGGGCCTCCGAGTAGCTGGGACTACAGCCGTGCACCACCACGTCCAGCTAATTTTTGCATTTTTAGTAGAGATGGGGTTTCACCATGTTAGCCAGGCTGGTCTGGAACTCTTGACCTGAGGCAATCCACCTGAGATGATCCTCCCAAAGTGTTGAGATTATTTTTCGTAGAGATTGAGTTTCACCATGTTGGCCAGGCTACTTGAAATCCTGAGCTCAAGTGATCTGCCCACCTCGGCCTTCCAAAGTGCTGGGATTACAGCCATGAGCCACTGTGTGGCCAAACACATTATTTCAAAGCGTACCCTCCCTCCACAGTCCAGCCCTCCCTGTCTATACTAGTTTGTTATCATGCTGCTAATAAAGACATATCGGAGGCTGGGTAATTTATTAAGGAAAGAGGTTTACTAGACTCACGGTTCCACATGGCTGGGGAGGCCTCACAATCATGGTGGAAGGTGAAGGAAGAACAAAGGCACGTCTTACATGGTAGCAGGCAAAAAGAATGAGAATCAAGTGAAAGGGGTTTCCCCTTTCACTTTGTGAGACTTATTCACTACCACGAGAACAGTATGGGGGAAGCCACCCTCATGATTCAATTATCTCCCACTGGATCCTTCCCACAACAGGTGGGAATTATAAGGGCTACAATTCAAGATGAGATATGGGTGCGGACACAGCCAAACCATATCACTGTCCTCTCTCCTTGCTTGATTTTTCTCAGTAACACTTACTCTCAGGCACACCATGTGTAGTTCACTGATGTATTGATTTTTATGTCTGTTTCCCTACTAGAATATAAACTCCATGAAAATAGATTTTCTCTATGTTGTTCTTTTCTGTATTCCCAATGCACAAAACAGTCTTGGGAACACAGAAGACACTCAGTAAATAAAAGGAAGCAAGAAATAAATGACTGATCATAGTGAGTGCCAAGTTCTGCATTAAATAAAAGGATACAAACAGTGCAGTAGGAACACAAAGGAGGGATCAGTGGTTCTGGTTCTGTCTGGGGGTATTGTCTAGGTAGACATCACAAAGAGGACATATCTGAGCTGAGTCAAGTGGGAATAGGGAGTGTTGGGGCTCTCCAGAGGCAAGAAGAGCATAACCAAGAACCAGAATGTGTCTGGGTGAGGATAGGGAGGCTGCTGCCACTGGCCAATGGCCTGTAGAGAAAGAAGGAGAGAAAAGGAATGGTGCAGGTGAGGCAGGAGCCTCTTTGGCCTATGGGCTGCCAGTCTCCCCAGGCTTTGCTGCATGCTCTCCATGATGGGGGAGAACATCCAAGTCTGGGCACCTCCCAGTAGAAGATGCAATTTGATGATTCCTCCCCAAAAATATCTGAACAAGGGAAGCCCCACAATTACTCTCAGTGACCACATATGTCAAGGTGCCTTGGTGCACTGGTCAGCCCTCTGTTGGTTGCAAGCAACTGAAGCCCAACTCAGACTGACTTAAGTTTAAAAGGGCACTTATTGGTCCCAGTATCTGAACAGTGGCAAGGTAGATCTCACTTTAGGCCTAAGTGCATCCAGGGTTCAGTGTCACCAGTAATCCATCTCACTTCCCCTGCAGGGACTCTCAGGCAGGCCACATCTCTGCTGAGCACACATGCACACCGCTCAGCCAGGTGGGATGGCATCCAGCAGCTCTGAATCCACAAGCCTATCAGAAAACCACCTTTCTGGCTGGGCCCGGTGGCTCATGCCTGTAATCCCAGCACTTTGGGAGGCCTAGGTGGGTGAATCATCTGAGGTCAGGAGTTCGAGACCAGCCTGGTCAACATGGTGAAACCCCATCTCTACTAAAAATACAAATATTAGCTGGGCATGGTGGTGGGTGCCTGTAATCCCAGCTACTCAGGAAGCTGAGGCAGGAGAATCGCTTGAACCCAGGAGGCGGAGGTTGCAGTCAGCCAAGATTGCGGCCATTGCAAGGTTAGCTTTGATGGGCACGGCAACCTTGGGTCATGCAGTCATCTCTGAACCAATCACTATAGCCAGCAGGGTGGAATCTGCTGATTGGCCAGGCCTGGATCATGTGACCAGCCTTGCATCTGAGAGGTCAAGCCAACCCTTCCCCCAACCAAGGGGACTGAAAACTGAGCATGGCTTTAATTCCTCCAAGGAAAATCCAGGTACTGGTATGAGAAGAAGGCAGGATGGGTTCTGGAAAGCCATGAGCCAGAAACAGCTCTTGTCACTGGGCCTGTGGCTAATGTGAAATGAGCTGCTGGAACACACTTCCTATACCAGCTGGCTCTCTCATTCACTCAAGAAGACACACTGGGGAGACATGATTTTAGGATGTGGCAGATGCAGTCAGGCCGCTGCCTTTACTGGCCCAGGTGTGCTGGCCCAACTCCCAACTGCCAGCTCCTGCATTTCTTTTTATTTGTATTTATTTATTTATTTAGAGACAGAGTTTCACTCTGTCACCCAGGCTGGAGTGCAGTGGTGTGATCTCAGCTCACTGCAACCTCCACCTCCCAGATTCAAGCGATTCTCCTGCCTCAGCCTCCTGGGTAGCTGGGACTACAGGCCCATGACACCAAGGCCAGCTAATTTTTGTATTTTTTGTAGAGATGGAGGTTTGTTGTGTTGGCCAGGCTGGCCTTGAACTCCTGACCTCAAGTGATCTGCCCGCCTCAGACTCTCAGAGTGCTGGGATTACCGGCATGAGCCACCATGCCCAGCCACATATATACTTTAAAATCACATATTAGGTACAACTTTAGAAATGTAGCTTTGTCCCCTCTGTCATATTCCATTAAATGAGTATGTCTACATTTTACGATACTCTGCACATGCATCTGCCTCTCTTCGTCATTGTCACTGTGCTCACTCTCTGAGTGTCTCTCAGCTTTCCAGTGTCACTGCCATCTAAGTGTTTGTAACACCTAAGATGTTGTCCCTGGAAATTTAACACAAGTCACAATTATCTACTTGCAAAATATTACGTCCTGCAGGTATATTTCATTTTTTTCATATATACAAACCATTTGATGAATTTTCACAAATAGAACCCATTCTCTGGGCGAGGTGGCTCACGCCTGTAATTTCAGCACTTTGGGAGGCCGAGGCGGGTGGATCACGAGATCAGGAGATCGAGACCATCCTGGCTAACACGGGGAAACCCCGTCTCTACTAAAAATATAAAAAAAAATTAGCCAGGTGAGGTGGCGGGTGCCTGTAGTCCCAGCTACGCGGAAGGCTGAGGCAGGAGAATGGCATGAACCCCCGGGGGGCGGAGCCTGCAGTGAGCCGAGATCGCGCCACTGCACTCCAGCCTGGGCGACAGCAAGACTCCGTCTCAAAAAAAAAAAAAAAAAAAAAAAAAAAACAAAAAAATTAGCCAGGCGTGGTGGTGGTGGTGCCTGTAGTCCCGGCTACTCGGGAGGCTGAGGCAGGAGAAGGGTGTGAACCAAGGAGGTGGAGCTTGCAGTGAGCCGAGACTGCGCCACTGCACTCCAGCCTGGGGGACAGAACGAGACTCCGCCTCAAAAAAAAAAAAAAAGAAACAGAACATGCCCAGTTCACCAGAATGCCCCTCATGCTCCTCCTGGTCACTATCCCCCACCACAAGGGGAAACACTGTCTTTACTTCTAACATGACTGGTTGGTTTGGCCTGTTGTTTTTCCGTTTTGACTTCATTTCTTTCTCTTTCATTCTCCTTTCTGTCTTCCCCTTTCCTTCCTTCCTTCCTTCCTTCCTTCCTTCCTTCCTTCCTTCCTTCCTTCCCTCCCTCCCTCCCTCCCTTCTCTCTTTCTATTTTTCTCTCTTTCTCTTTCTTTTTTTTGAGACAGGACCTCACTCTGTTGCCCAGACTGGAGTGCAGTGACGTGATCTCGTCTCCAACTCCTCATCTCAGGTGATCCATCCACCTGGGGCCCACATAGTACTGGGATTATAGGCGTCAGCCACACCTGGCCTTGACTTCATTTCTTTCTTTATGATATAAAGTTTTGTTTTGTTTCTTTCTTTTTTTTTTTTTTTTGAGACAGAGTCTTGCTCTGTCGCCCAGGCTGGAGGGCAGTGGCGCGATCTCGGCTCACTGCAAGCTCTGCCTCCCGGGTTCAGGCCATTCTCCTGCCTCAGCCTCCCCAATAGCTGGGACTACAGGCGCCGCCACCACGCCCAGCTAATTTTTTGTATTTTTAGTAGAGACAGGGTTTCACCGTGTTAGCCAGGTTAGTCTTGATCTCCTGACCTCGTGATCCGCCCACCTTGGCCTCCCAAAGTGCTGAGATTACAGGCGTGAGCCACCGTGCCCGCCCTTGTTTTTCTTTATTTTTTGTTTTTACATAGATTTCTCTTAAAAGATGTTTTAGATTGTGGTTTTTATATATTTTAAGAGTTGCAATTTTATCCATTTTTCGAGTGAATTTAGTGGTGTTAATTTTGTTCATAATGTTGTACAACCATCACCACTATTTCCAAAGCTTTAAATCACCCTAGAGACTCTTTAACCATAAAGCAATAACTCCTTATTTCTCCATAATCCCAACCCCTGGGAACTTCCAATCTCCTTTCTACATGAATTTTCCTATTCTAATTAATTTTTTTTTTATAGAGATATGGTTTCACCATGTTGCCCAGCCTGGTCTTGAACTCCTGGACTCAATTGATCCACCTGCCTCGGCCTCCCAAAGTGCTGAGATTACAGGCATGAGCCACCACACAGGCTGAATTTGCCTATTCTAGGTAGTTCTCACAATATTTGTTCTTTTGTGTCTGGTGTATTTCCCTCAGCATAATGTTTTCCAGGTTCGTCCATGTCGTAGCATGTATCAGAACTTCATCACTTTTATGGCTGAATCATATTCCATTGTATGGCTAGATCACATTTTACCTGTTCATCTGTTCATGGACACTTGGATTGTTTTTACCTTTTACCTAATTTAGTCTGTTTTTTGTTTGTTTGTTTGTTTGTTTTGAGTCAGTCTTGCTCTGTTGTCCAGGCTGGAGTGCAGTTGCATGATCTCGGCTCACTGCAACCTCCGCCTCCCAGGTTCAAGCGATTCTCCTGCCTCAGCCTCCTGAGTAGCTGGGATTACAGGCACCTGCCACCATACCTGGCTAATTTTTGTATTTTTAGTAGAGATGGGGTTTCACCATGTTGGTCAGGCTGGTCTTGAACTCCTGGCCTGAAGTGATCCACCCTGCTTGGCCTCCCAAAGTGCTGGGATTGACAGGTGTGAGACACTATGCCTGGCCTAAAGTACCACTTTCAAAGTAATCTTTAAAGGACTTGTTTACAGTGTTATTTAACACTTGCAATTGTGAAGTCATATCCCCAGGAAAAATTACTAAATCTGCATTAAATTTGCCTCTTTTTTGCCCCAACTAATTCTTTTGGATGACTGCCATAAACATCCCAAATTAGAATTCTCTGAGGTCATTTCAGGCTGTTGTGTGTCCCCAAATAGTACTTCCTTGTTTAAAATAATCAGAAAACATCAGGTAATGCAAGACCTTTTATGAGAACTTGTACATACAGGGACTCTCTCTTTTCTGAGTAATTATTTTGGAAGGGGAAAAAAAACATGCCTAATATTCAGGAATAGCTGGTCTGTACAGAAGTATTTATTGTTCCATTGTTGTAATAGAAAACAATTGGAAATGCCCAAATATCCTAATTGAGTTATTTGATTCAATGGAATACTAAAGAGCCATTTAGCAAAATCAAGGTGAATTTCTGCATAAGACTATAGACTTAAGAAGTATGCATCTCTTTTTGTATATACACAATCTATTTGGAAGGAACTGTAGTCAGTGATGGGAAAGGGAGGGGTTGCAGAGGTGGGAGGGAGAGTTACCTAGCTTTGCAGATAATTTAGGGCTTTCAAAACATGTTTTTACCCACATACATTTATTATTTATTCCAAAAAAACTAATCTAAAATGTAAAAGACTGGACATGGTGGTTTACGCCTCAATCCCAGCACTTTGGGAGGTCAAGGCAGGAGGATCGCTTGAGCCCAGGAGTTTGAGATCAGCCTGGGCAGCAAAGTGAGCCCTCATCTCTACAAAAGAATTTTAAAAAATTAGCCAGGCATGGTGGCACGTGCCTGTAGTCCCAGCTTCCTGGGAGGCTAAGGTGGGAGGATCGATTGAGTCCAGGACTTCAAGACCGCAGTGAGCTGTGATCATGCTGCTGCACCCCAGCCTGGGTTACACAGGGAGACCCTGTCTCAAAACATTTTTTTTAAATTATGAAATGTAGGCATTTGAAAGAGAATTAAAATTTTCATCCCAAGAATTGTATGCAATCATTTTGTCTAAGCCCTTAATGGTTCCCCTCAAAGCTGTCAAAATTTTCCCCTGCCCCCTACTATTGGGATAAGGACTAAGGAGAGGGGGTAACCACAGTGGGTGTCTCCTTTGGGAGCTCTATTCTCAGCAATGGGAGGACCCCTGTGTGACAAACTCAGGGCTCACTTCTCCATGAGGCCCAGCAGGCCGAGTGCCTAGGGCCTACAATATTTCTAGGAACCCACACACACGTTGTAATTTTTTTTTTTTTTTTTTGGAGACTGAGTCTCGCTTTATCACCCAGGCTGGAGGGCAATGGCATGATCTCGATTCAGTGGAAACTCCGCCTCCCTGGTTGAAGCGATTCTCCTGCCAAGTAGCTGAGATTATAGGCACACATTACCATGCCCGGCTAATTTTTATATTTTTAGTAGAAACAGGGTTTCACCATGTTGGCCAAGCTGGTCTCGAACCCCTGACCCCAAGTGATCTGTCCGCCTCGGCCTCCCAAAGTGCGGGGATTATAGGTGTGAGCCACCACTGTGCCCAGCCTGTAATGTCTTTTTAATCAGCTAAAAAAAAAAAAAAAAGAATCCAGCCGGGCACAGTGGCTCACGCCTGTAATCCCAGCACTTTGGGAGGCCAAGGCAGGCGGATCACGAGGTCAAGCAATCAAGACCATCCTGGCCAACATGGTGAAACCCCGTCTCTACTAAAAATAAAAAAATTAGCTGGGCATGGTGGCGCACACCTGTAGTCCCAGCTACTCAGGAGGCTGAGGCAGGAGAATTGCTTGAACCCGTAAGGTGGAGGTTGCAGTGAGTGAGCTGAGATTGCGCCACTGCACTCCAGCTTGGTGACAGAGTGAGACTCTGTCTCAAAAACAAAACAAAACAAACAAGAATCCAATCCAGGCTGTAATTTTTTTTTTTTTTTTTGAGACAGAGTGTCTTGTTCTGTCACCCAGGCTGGAGTTCAGTGGCACGCACTCGGCTCACTTCAACCTTCGCCTCCCAGTTTCAAGTGATTATCCTGATTCAGCCCCCTGAGTAGCTGGGATTACAGGCACGCGCCACCATGTCCAGAGAATTTTTGTATTTTTAGTAGAGACAAAGTTTCACCATGTTGGCCAAGCTGGTCTCAAACTCCTGACCTCATGATCCACCTGCCTTGGCTTCCCAAAGTGCTGGGATTACAGATGTGAGCCACTGTGCCCAGCCTGGGTTGTATTTGTTTTGATATCAACACAGTTATAACATATAATTTTGTTTGTATATGCATACAAAAATTATACAAATTGTAAATATTTATATCTATATATATATATATAGATAGATATATATATTTTTTAAATTTGAGACAGAGTCTCGCTCTGTTGCCCAGGCTGGAGTGCAGTGGCACAATCTCGGCTCACTGCAACCCCACCTCCCAGGTTCAAGCAATTCTCCTGCTTCAGCCTTTTGAGTAGCTGGGATTACAAGGCGCCCACCACCACACCTGGCTAATTTTTTTTTGTATTTTTAGTAGAGACAGGGTTTCACCATGTTAGCCAGGATGGTCTCGATCTCCTGACCTTGTGATCCGCCTGCCTCGGCCTCCCAAAGTGCTGGGATTACAGGCATGAGCCACCGTGCCTGGCCGTAGATATTTATAATTTAAAAATTATACAATTATATATATAACATATATTACATATATTTGTAATTTTTTTTTTTCACAAGGAAGGGCTCATGAAGACAAAATGGCCTAGAAAATCATAATGTGGTTCATGGGCAAATTTTTTCTGCAAAGAGACAGATAATAAAGTTTCAGGCTTGGGAGCCAGATGGTCTCTGCTGCAACTCAGCTCTGCCCTTGTAGCAGAAAGCTGCTATAGACAATACACAAATGGGTGGGAGTGATTGTGCTTCAATAAAACTTTATAAAAGCAGACGGCCGGGTGTGGTGACTCACGCCTGTAATCCCAGCACTTTGGGAGTCCGAGGTGGGTGGATCACGAGGTCAAGAGATGGAGACCATCCTGGCCAACATGGTGAAACCCCGTCTCTACTAAAAATACAAAAATTAGCTGGGCGTGGTGGTGCGTGCCTATATTCCCAGCTACTCGGGAGGCTGAGACAGGAGAATCACTTGACCCAGGAGGCACAGGTTGCAGTGAGCTGAGATCGCGCCACTGCACTCCAGCCTGGGTGACAGAGTGAGACTCCGTCTCGAAAAAAATTAATAAAATAAATAAAAAATAAAAATAAATAAAAGCAGACAGTGGGCCCAGTTTGGTCAGAGGGCCATAGTTTGCAGCCTCTGCAGCTGGTGCTCAGTAAATGCCAGCACAGTGTTTGTTGAATGCATGAAGGAACTGGAGAGAGAGGTCGATCCCTGTCCGGTGGCTGAGTTAGGAGAGGGAGGAGAGTAACAGGGAGTGGCTACTGGGCTGGAGGTCAGTTTTCTTTGTGTTTCTTCAGCCCCTAATTTGCTCTGTGACCTTGGGCAAGCTGTCGCCCCTTGGTGGGCCTCAGCCTCTGTCTGTGGGATGAGGGCAGCACCTCTCATTTGCTGGACTGTGTGAAGGGGATAAAATGTCACGGAGGATGTGGAAGTGCTTGGAATAGGAAGAGGAGATTCCCTGAAGCACAGGGCAGGAACTGCCCGCTTCCTGGAGGCCTCGCAGCCTGGGGAATGTCAATTTGGCAGAGGAAAGAAGGGGGTGGGGGCAGCCAACAGTGTGACCCGAAACGCAAACAGTCCCCAGAGAGGGGCCGAAACTCTCAGGTTGGTGAAAACACCCTTGTCAGGTTTCTATCCTGCCTCTGAGCAGGACAGAGGAAGGTGCCTAGTGCCCCGGTGTGAGGACTGTTGATTGGCCCGGACACCCGCTTAAAGCTGGAGTTTGCTTCTTAGCAACCAGAGTCCCAGCCCCATGGAGGAAGCTCCATGTCCCCATCTCACCACAGGGCCACCCGATGACCTGGTCAGGCGAGCTGTATTGTGACCTGGACGGGCAACCTGGAAGCATGTATTGAAATTGACAACACACCAATGTCAGGTGTATTAGATTCCTGGCAAGTTACACAATTCACTCCAGGTGGGCCAAATAAACAGTAGAGTTTTCATGACTTGTGTAGTGTAGGCAGCGTCACCAGACCCTGCAAAGGTTGTCAAAGTACCTACCCCCCCCCCAGTAAGCACAGTGGGGTGCCATTGTCACCCCAGGCTTAGAGGGCAAGTGGAGGGGAGACCCCAGTGGGAGCTGCCGCTGGCTGTGGGCTAGGGTCTGCCTGCTTGGAGCTGTACTCATGGAAGGCATAGCCACTGCCAGACTCCGCAGGGAAGCAGTGATGACCTCCCTCTCCAGCCTTCCAGTCTCCTGCCGGCACTTCCCACTGGTAGAACCCAACAGAAGCCAGAGGGCAACTGAGCTGGCAGGAAAATGCAGCCCACAGGGGCCAGGCCTCCAGGATGGTGGAGCAGAGCAGAGATGCATGCAGGGATGTAAATGGAAAAAAAAACTAGAGAAAGGCACTTGAGAATGCATGAGGTGGCGCAGACAGGAAGATTACTTGTACCACTGTCTGTAATGGTAACAGGAGCAACCAATCGGTGAAAGGAATTGTTTGAAAAAACGATTACACCCAAAACTGTGTCAGTCAGGATAGACAAGGTTAAACTGCACAAACAACTTAACTCTGAAATCTGCATGGTGTAACACACAAAGTTGTATTTAGCTCAGGCTATGTATCCAGCTCAGGCTGAGGCAGTCCCTTCTATCTCATAATGACCCACCATCTCAACAAGAGGCTTTAGGGGTAAGGAGACAGGAAAAGCCTCAGGGGAAGAGGAGGGGCTTGAAACTTGCCTTTCTTGTGTGTGTCTGTGTGTGTGTGTGTGTGTGTGTGTGTGTGATGGAGTCTCACTCTGTCGCCCAGGCTGGAGTGCAGTGGTGCGATCTGGGCTCACTACAAGCTCCACCTCTGGGGTTCACGCCATTCTCCTGCCTCATCCTCCCAGTAGCTGGGATTACAGGCACCCGCCACCATGCCTGGCTAATTTTTTTTTTTTTTCAGACAGATCCTCACTGTGTCGCCCAGGCTGGAGTGCAGTGGCACGATCTCGGCTCACTGCAAGCTCCGCCTCCTGGGCTCACGCCATTCTCCTGCCTCAGCCTCCTGAGTAGCTGGGACTACAGGCACCTGCCATCACACCTGGCTTGTTTTTTGTATTTTTAGTAGAGGCGGGGTTTCACCATGTTAGCCAGGATGGTCTCGATCTCCTGACCTCGTGATCCACCCGCCTAAGCCCCCCGTAGCGCTGGGATTACAGGCGTGAGCCACCGCACCCGGCCTAATTTTTCTGTATTTTTAGTAGAGACGGGGTTTCACCGTGTGTTAGCCAGGATGGTCTCGATCTCTTGATCTCGTGATCCACCTGCCTTGGCCTCCCAAAGTGCTGGGATTACAGGCGTGAGCCACCGTGCCTGGCCATAAACTCGCCTTTCTTTTAACTGCCTTTCACTAGAAGCGACCCTTGTCACTTCTGCTGGTAGCCCATTGGCCAGATGTAGTTATTTAGCCCTCTACAAAGGAGGTGGGATGCCTTCCTGTGTACTCAGGGAGGGAGAAGAACTTGCTACCTTTATCCCTAGTAACCTATTGCACAAAACAGGTAGCAGCTAAAAACAATAAGGTAGGGGCTGGACATGGTGGCTCACACCTGTAATCACAACACTTTGGGAGGCCGAGGCAGGTAGATCTCCTGAGGTCAGGAGTTCAAGACCAGCCTGGCCAAGATGGTGAAACTCTGTCTCTACTAAAAGTATAAAAATTAGCTGGGTGTGGTGGTGCACACCTGTAATCCCAGCCACTCAGGAGGCTGAGGCAGGAGAATTGCTTGAACCCGGGAGGGGGAGGTTGCAGTAAGCCAAGATCATGGCACTGCACTCCAGCTTGGCGAGAGAGCGAGACTCTATCTCAAAACAAACAACAACAAATACAATGAGGTAGATCTTTAGGTGCTGACATGGAAAGATATCCAGAATAAAATATTGGGTGAAAAGATAAGTTGCAGAACACTGCACACAATGATAATATTTCTGTTAAGCAAAAAATTGAGTCACAAAACAAATGCTATGTACGTTATGAATATATAGATACATAATATTTAATGAATAGACAGGGTCTGGAATGATGTATTGCAAACTGAAAAAGGGGTTACTTCTGGTGAGTGAAAGGGGATCTGGGTTTCAGCCTTCTCTGTAATGTATTAACTTTATTTATTTTTATTTACTTTTATTTTTTTGAGATGGAGTCTCACTGTGTTGCCCAGACTGGTGTGCAGTGGCACAATTTTGGCTCACTGCAACCTCTGTCTCCTGGGTTCAAGTGATTCTTCTGCATCAGCCCCCTGCATAGCTGGGATTACAGGCGCCCGCCACCAGGCCTAGCTAATATTTGTATTTTCAGTAGAGACGGGGTTTCGCTATCTTGGCCAGGCTGGTCTGGAACTCCTGACCTCAAGTGATCTACCCGCCTCAGCCTCCCACAGTGCTGGGATTACAGGTGTGAGCCACCGCATCCAGCCTCTGTAATGTCGTCACTTTAGACACACAGAATGTATGCATATACTACACTTGAGTAAGGAAGAGTGGCAGGTGCACCCTCCTCGGGGCCAGAGACCAAGTCTGAATCTAACTCTGCCACTCACTTTCTGAGTGACCCTGGGAAAGTCATGGGCCCCTTTTGGACCTCAGTTTGCCCAATTAGGAAAGTGGACCAGGTGCTCTCGAAGGCCCCTTTCCACTTAGAGCCCCCGTGGTGCTCATTTCCCATCTCCTCTCCCCTCTGTCCTCTGTTAGTCGGCAGCAGAACCCTCCTGCCCTGGTGGCCACTTGGCATCACACACAGCCCAGGCACCAAGCACCACTGTGGGACTGTCTGGGATGGGCCTTCACCTGGCCCACTCCTGCGGGGCCCTGGGGTCTCCCTCCCTCCCAGTTTCTCTCCTTGGCTGTTCAGGGAGTGAGCCCCAATCAGGGCTGTGCTGCACACTTCTGAAAATGCAGGTGGAGCCGGGCGCGGTGGCTCACGCCTGTAATCCTAGCACTTTGGGAGGCCGAGGCGGGCGGATCACAAGATCAGGAGATCAAGACCATCCTGGCTAATGCGGTGAAACCCCGTCTCTACTAAAAAATACAAAAAATTAGCCAGGTGTGGTGGCGGGCACCTGTAGTCCCAGGTACTCAGGAGGCTGAGGCAGGAGAATGGCGTGAACCTGGGAGGTGGAGTTTGCAGTGAGCCGAGATCGCGCCACTGCACTCCAGCCTGGGCGACAGAGCAAGACTTTGTCTCAAAAAAAAAAAAAAAAAAAAGAAAAAGAAAAACAGAAAATGCAGGTGGGAGTGGCTGGGGGCTGGCACAGCCTTGAAGACCCTGAGTACTTTGGCCTAACTTTACATGTCCCAAAGTGCCTCTGATACGCACACAGCATGAGCACTGGGTCACATGCAGCCAGGCTGCAGATCCCCCATTCATTCCTGCCGCCATGCACTAATGTGCGCCATTCTTCTACCTGTCTTGCCTTTCTCCTTAACCTTCCAGATCTTTCCACTGTAAGACTCAGGCCATGAAGCCCTTCTATAGGGCTTTCTCACACCAGAAACCTCCCCGCTTGATGGCCTGAAGCACAGATTGACCGCCCTGAGAACTTTGGTCTTCAGTTACATCTATACTTATCAGTCTTTTTGTTTTATTTAGATATATATTTCAAAGTATTTATGCTGTCTCGTTCCATGAAAGAATTGAAGCATCATTTTGCTGATATGTCTGTATGAAAGGCCTAATTATAACTAAAAAATTGAAACAAGTGGACTTTTTCTGTAGTAAAAGCAACAAAAGCACATTATTAATAGTTTGGAAAAGATCAAAGAGAGAAGAAAAGCGACCTATTATCCCAGTGCATCTAATACAAAATCTAACACTGCCAGCAATTTTTCTTCCCAATCTTTATCCTGCTCATTTGCACTTTAAAGACCACCATTTTTCAATTTCTAGCCTGTTTTTTTGCTTAAAGTTGTATCAAATTTATTTCCATGTTGTTGCATGAACTAATTCCAGATAAAATTGTTGTATGGGGTTGGGCAAGGTGGCTCATGCCTGTAATCCCAGCACTTTGGGAGGCTGACGCCGGTGGATCACCTGAGATCAGGAGTTCAAGACCAGCCTGGCCAATATGGTGAAACCCTGTCTCTACAAAAATACAAAAATTAGCCGGGCATGATGGCAGGTGCCTATAATCCCAGCTACTTGGGAGGCTGAGGCGGGAGAATTGCTTGAACCTGAGAGGTGGGGGTTGCAGTGAGCCAAGATCGTGCCATTGCACTCAAGCCTGGGTGATAGAGTGAGACTCCATCTCAAAAATAAATAAGTAAATATTATTGTATGGTATTTCTTTCCTTCTTTTTTTTTTTTTTGAGACAGGGTCTCACTCTGTTGCCCAGGCTGGAGTGCAGGTGGCACAGTCACGGTTCACTGCAGCCTCAACCTCCCAGGCTCAAGTAATCCTCCCACCTCAGCCTATTGAGTAGCTGGTGCACTATAGGCGTGAGCCACCATGCCAAGCTAATTTTTGTAGAGACGAGGTTTCACCATGTTGCTGAAGCTGGTCTCTAACTCCTGGGCTGAAGTGATCCACCTGCCTCGGCCTCCCAAAGTGCTGGGATTACAGGGGTGAGCCACCGCACCTGACCTGTGATATATTTAATCAAAGAATATTCTGAATCTTGTTTAGCCAGTGTCCCATTATTGGGCTGGTGGCTTCCAGTTACTGCCGTTGCAAATAAAGCTGAATGAACAGTTTGGTACACAAAGTTTTTCCCATGTTTTGGAAATATGCTTTCTTAATATTGATTTCTAAACTCTGCAGGATTGGTTTATGAAACTGAACAAGACATGTGTTTGCAAAGCTGTTTGTTAACTTGCAAGTTCACATGGGTGCTAGGGAGAGTGGATGCAGTTGCATGTTGTTTAACTTGGCAGACCCCAGTGGGCAAGGCAATGTGGCTGGAATGGGAGTTTCTGCACTTCTAGAGCCCTAGCTCTGATGCTAACTTGTTATGTAACCTGGGACAGGTCTGTTGCCCTCCTCGAGCCTCAGACTTGGGTGATGAAATGCAAGGATCTGATTGAGTGACAATTGTATTTGGTATTTTTTTCAGTTACAAATTACAGAAATTCCAACTCAACCCTTTGGATTGACCAAATAGATGGTATTTATTGGCTCTTGCAAACATGTAAGGGACGTTGAATTCAGGTCTGGCTGTATCCAGGGGCTGAAACAATGTCATCTTTCTGTCTTGTGCCTCTGTTCTTTTGTGTGGTGCTCATTTTAAGATAGACAAAGGCCAGAGATGACTTGTACCACTGCCCACCCCGGTAGGAATAGATTTGGGGATAGGGAACTGACTCCACCTGGGCCCCATCTGCCCCTGAAGCTGAGGAGAGAGGCAACCTTTCTGCAACTCATGAACTCAGAGTTGAAGGAGTGGCAGCTCCAAGAGGAAAATCAAGGTGTGTAGCCAAGACATGGGAAGATGGGTGCTGGGCAGCCAGTGGAACCTCATGTCTGCACATACTTAAGCCCATCTTTTCACTGATTCTTAGCACCATTGGGATCCTCATCTTATAACACAGGAAGCGGAGGCTGAAAGCTCAAGTAAGTTGCACAAACAGAGCTGGACTCTGACCCAGGATTTCTGAGCCCTGATCCAGGACTTAGTCAGATTCACCCACTGCCTCTTCTCTGACGCTCCTTTAATGTCCGAAGCCTGCTCCTGCAGCCCTGCACCACCTTGAACCGATTGCTGGCATAGCCATGCGTGCATGCAGCAAACCTCCTAATCACATTCTGTGCCCCCCTCCTGTTATCTGGGGACAAGGGGAGGCCAGCTCATCCCCACCCCAGGAAACAAAGCTCTGCTTTCAGGAGCCCATTCCTCCACGGGAGGCATCTGCAGACAGAGCCAGTTGTCTGCAGAATGTCTTCCCTTCCACTAGAAACTGAATAAGAGGCTGTGGTAGGAAACTGGGGGTGGGGGCAGAGAAAGAGCCCTATAGACACCAGGAGGGCGTAGAGGAAGGGACAGGCTCTCTCACGTAATGAATGAAGTTGACAGAGAGTTCTTACTGGAGCCAGCATGGTTCTGGAGAACTGACCGAACTGACTAGAGCCAATACCCATTCTTGTCTGTGCCTCAGTTTCCCTATCTGTACATGTTGCACAAGGAGCCCAGGAGCTTGGGCTAAGAACTTTCTGGCCCTAAAATTCATCGATTAACAAAGGGTCAATTTCCTCACACTAGAGAGGGTGCTTGCAAATCAATAAGAAGAAACATCCCAAAAGGCAATTGGGCAATGCTGATGAGTAGGCCATTATCCCGTCCCCCTACCCAAAAACCCCCCAAAACCCTCAAACCCAAAGGGTTAACAACGAACATAGGCAAAAATGTTCAGATTCAGTGGTAATCAAAGAACTACAAATAAAGCCAACAAAGCATTATTTTTAGCAGTCTCACCAATTATGTTGATAAAGGTGATCTCACGGCTAGTGGAGAGGATAGGCACTCAGCCACTTCAGGGAGGAATAGAAACAGGTGCTATTTTCTTTCCGGGAGTAATTTGTCAGTATTAAGCCTTGGAACACTGTGGGCTGGCAATTCTGCTTCTCGGACTCTCTCTGAAGGCAAGGATTGTGGATGTTTGCAAAAGTCATTTAGCAAAACAAAAACAATGTATCCTTTTTTTTTTTGGAGACCAATTCTTGCACTGTTGCCCAGGCTGGAGTGCAGTGGTGTGATCTTGGCTCACTGCAACCTCTGCCTCTGGAGTTCAAATGATTCTCGTGCCTCAGCCTCCCAAGTAGCTGGGATTACAGGTGCGTGCCCCTATGCCCAGCTAATTTTTGTATTTTTAGTAGAGACAGGGTTTCACCATGTTGGCCAGGATGGTCTCGAACTCCTGACCTCAAGTGATCCGCTCACCTTGGCCTCCCAAAGTGTTGGGATTACAGGCGTGAGCCACCACACCTGGCCAGGATGTGTTATTAAAATTATGAATCAGATCATGTCAGCTTCCCCCTGCCCCTTAGAATACTCCCAGGGTTTCTCTTCATCAGGCTTAGAACAACTCTGACTCTGCCCCGTAGCCTGGTCCTGCTCCCTTCCTCCCACCTCCACCCCCTTCACCCACTGCCTGTCTCCTTTTTGGTCCTCAAACCAGAAAGGCCAGGCCTGGTCTAGCCTCAGGATCTTTGTGCTTGCCCCTCCCTCTGCCTGGAATGCTCACCTCCCTAGAATGTGACCTCAGTAAGGAGGGTCTCTATGTTTTTTGTTTTGTTTTGTTTTGTTTCTGAGATGGAGTTTCACTCTTGTTGCCCAGGCTAGAGTGCAATGGCGCGATCTCGGCTCACCGCAACCTCTGCTGCCTGGGTTCAAGTGATTCTCCTGCCTCAGCCTCCCAAGTAGCTGGGATTACAGGCACGTGCCACCATGCCCAGCTAATTTCTGTATTTTTAGAAGAGACGAGGTTTCGCCATGTTGGCCAGGCTGGTCTCGAGCTCCTGACCTCAGGTTATCCACCCATCTCAGCCTCCCAAAGTGCTCAGATTACAGGCGTGAGCCACTGCGCCTAGCCGAGGGTCTCTATGTTATTCACTGCTAGACCCTTGACCTGACCGCCGACATCAGTAGATGTTCACTGAATACATGAAAGGTTAAGAGCATGAGCTTTGGGGTCAGAGGCAGGTGTGGGCTTGAGTCCCAGTTCCAGCACTGGTTAGCTGTGTGGCCTTGTGTAAGTTCCTTCACCTCTCTGAGCCTTGGGCTCCTCTGCTGTGAAGTACAAGCAGAAGAACTCCCTCAACGGGGATGCGGAAGCATATCAAGTCTGGTGCAATGTGAGCCCTGGAGGATCATTTGTGATAATTACAGGCCTCTCTGAATTTTATCTGTAATTGTGCTGCCATGGATTGAGGAACTCCAGGCATCCATAGAGTGCATCCACCAAAAGGATGTAGTAGGAAATGATCTACGGGCCGGGCGTGGTGGCTCAGCACTGTAGGAGGCCAAGGTGGGTGGATCCCTTGAGCCCAGGAGTTTGAGACCAGCCTGGCCAACATGACGAAACCCTGTTTCTAAAAAAATTACAAAAATTAGCCAGGCATGGTGGCGTGCATCTGTAATTCCAGCTACTCAGGAGGCTGAGCTGAGAGGATCGCTTGAGCCCGGGAGGTGGAGGTTGCAGTGAGCCGAGATCGCACGACTGCACTCCAGCCTGGGAGACAGAGTTAAAGTATACGGTGAGTCCTTAACGTTGCCAATAGGTTCCTGGAAACTGAGACTTCAAGTGAAAGGAGGAACTACATGCTATAAGAACTTAATTCTTGTTTATACCAATTAACCTACGGTAAAATTGGTTTTGTTATACAGTCTGTTGTTTCCACTTAACAGTTGAAGTTTCCAAGAACCTATCAACGACGTTAAGTGAAGACTCACTGCACGGTTTACTCGCGTATTTTATCATCGTGGGCATATGATGCATGCTCATAAAAATTCAAGCAATGAATCAAGTACAAAGTGAAAGTCTCCTACATCCTACAATTTCTCATCCAAATTTCATGCTATATTAAATGAAAAAGGCAGGTTAAAAAAACCCCAATATGCACAGTACAAACTCACATAAACAATAAAATATGACTGGGCACAGTGGCTCACGCCTGTAATCCCAGCACTTTGGGAGGCCGAGGTCAGGAGTTCGAGACCAGCCTGGCCAATATGGTGACACCCTGTCTCTACTAAAAATACAAAAATTAGCTGGGTGTGGTGACATGCACCTGTAGTCCCCGCTACTCAGGAGGCTGAGGCAGAAGAATCGCTTGAACCCGGGAGGCGGAGGTTGCGGTGAGCCGAAATCGCGCCACTGCATGCCAGCCTGGGTGACAGAGCGAGGCTCTCTCTCACTACATATATATATATATATATGTTAGTATATCCTCATAAGGAAAAGCCTGGAGGATTTACATTAAAGTGTCAAGGATGTTTGATGGGAGAGTAGAGATTGCTCGCATTTTTCATCGTCTTTTTTGACTTTTCTTTTTTGAGACAGGGGGTCTTGCTGTGTTACCCAGGCTGGAGTGCAGTGGCGCAATCACAGCTCACCACAAACTCAAACTCCTGGATTCACGTGATTCTCCCACTTTAGCCTCCTGAGTAGCTGGGACTACAGACACATGCCATCATACCCAGCTAATTAAAAAAAATTTTTTTTTGTAGAGACGGGGTTTCGCCATGTTGCTCAGGCTGGTCTCAAACACCCAGGCTCAAAGGTTCCTCCTCCTGCCGCAGCCTCCCATAGTGCTGGGATTACAGGCATGAGTCATGCCTGGCAATTTTTGGCTTTTTTGTGGCTTCCTCACTGTCTGTGGTGGCTGACCCTGTATTACTTTATGTAATCTGAAAAAGCCCATGTGGCCGGGCGCAGTGGCTCACTCCTGTAATCCCAGCACGTTGGGAGGCCGAGGCGGGTGGATCACGAGGTCAGGAGATCGAGACCATCCTGGCTAACACAGTGAAACCCCGTCTCTGCTGAAAATACAAAAAAATTAGCCGGGCGTGGTGGCGGGCGCCTGTAGTCCCAGCTACTCGGGAGGCTGAGGCAGGAGAATGGCGTAAACCTGGGAGGTGGAGCTTGCGGTGAGCAGAGATCGCACCACTGCACTCCAGCCTGGGTGACAGAGCGAGACTCCGTCTCAAAAAAAGAAGCCCATGTAACAGTTAACTTGATGTCTTCTGCCTCGCCCCACCCCCTACCTTCCACCCTTTGTCTCCTTGATCCCCAGGGGCTCTTGCGAAGAGCAACTAGGGGATTGTGCCAGAGACCCCAGAGGGAACCCTGGTTCTCAGTATACTTTTGGCAGATGAAGAGATGGGCGCCTTGTGGTCCTGGAGTTTGGCAAGCTCCTGAGGAGTCCTAGGTGCCCAATAAAAATGCATGAAGGGAGGCATGAATTTGGAACTCAAGCTACCCTAGGACAACGTTAAGGCAAAAACATAAAAACCAAACCAAACTGGGGCCAGGCATGGTGGCTCACACCTGTAATCCCAGCAATTTGGGAATTTGACGCAGGCAGATCACTTGAGGTCAGGAGTTCGAAATCAGCCTGGCCAACATGGTAAAGCCCTGTCTCTACTAAAAATACCAAAAAAAAAAAAAGAAAGAAAATTAGCCGGGTGGGCGTGGTGGTGCGTGCCTGTAGTCCCAGCTACGCAGGAGGCCGAGGCAGGATAATCACTCGAACCTGGGAGGTGGAGGCTGCAGTGAGCTGAGATCGTGCCACTGCACTCCAGCCTGGACAATAGAGTGAGACTCCATCTCAAACAAACAAACAAAACTAAACCAAACCAGAACCTGACAGCTCACACTGGCTTCAGAAAAGTGAGTTGATCAGTACATGGAACTGCAAAGTCGGGCCGCGAGCCCTTAGGCACGGCTGGATCCAGGTGCTCAGATGATCCCTTTCCACAGCTCTGTGCCACTTCAAGGCTCCGTTTTCTTCTGTACTGGCTTCACTCCGGGGCAGGCTCTCTCCCTGTGGGGGCAAGATGACCTGTCAAGGGCTCCAGGCTCACATCCCAGGAGCTCAGCAATCCCAGTGGACACAGGTTTCTCCCTCCCAGGGACTCCAGGAAAAGTCCCAGGGAGGCCCTGATGGGCTAGGCTTGGGTTTCCTGCCCACCCCTGCACCAGGCACTCGGGAGCTGCTGGCTGGTCCTGGGGCACAAGCCCATCCAGCCACCACTGGGTGAGCAGTCAGCTCCGCCAGAGTCCATGCACTGAGAGAGAGGAGGGGTTGTTCTTGCAGGACAACGCAGGGGCCACTGGCAGAGGGAGGGGAGGCCAAGCAGAGCTCCTCCTCACTAGCCGCTGGAAACTCGTGCTCCAGGAAGCACAGAACTGCCCTTTATCAGGAAAGCTGAATTAATCCAACCCCCTGCCCTTGGTTCTGCAGAAGAGCAGATGCAGGGTCCTCCATGGGGGTGTGGAGGTGGGGGGTAAGATAGGGGAGGGTGGGAGGAGAGTCCTGCCTGGGGATCAGAAGACATAGTTCAAACAGTAGGTGACTATGGCCTAATCAACCCCCTCTCCAGGCTCAGTATCCCCATCTGTAAAGAGAGATTGATTGGGCTGGAGTCTACAGGTTGTAGGATAGTGCTGCATCACTGGCTCTGAGGAATTCCTTCCTTCCTTCCTTCCTTCCTTCCTTCCTTCCTTCCTTCCTTCCTTCCTTCTTCTCTCCCTCCCTCCCACCTTCCTTCCTTCTTTATTCCCTCCCTCCCTCCCGCCTTCCCTTCCTCCCTTCTTTCCCTCCTCCCTCCCTTTCTCCCTCCTTCCCTTCTTCCTTCTTTCCTTCCCTCTCTCTCTTCCTCCCTTCCTTTCTTCCTCCTTCCTTTCTTCCACCAAAAATAAAATTCTAAGCCCCCTCCCCCCGGTCATCTGAATGGACTCCCTCCTTTTGGCCAAGGGCACTCCAAAGTTAACCTGAAAAACTGCTAGAGGCCATGACGGAAAGGGTGGGGGGGTCGGACATGCCTCCTTATACCCTTTTCCCTTTTGGAATTCAGGAAAAGCCAACCAGCATTTAGCATCAACACAGATCTCAAGTCTGATTAAAAAAAAAAAAAAGTTTACAATCCATTGTCTCGGAAAGCCTGCTACCTGGAGGCTTCATCTGCATGATGAAACCTTGGTCTCCACAACCCTTTATCGCAACCACAGACATTCCTTTCTATCGATAATAACTCAACAAATTGCCAATCAGTAAAATTTAAAATCTACGTATAACTTGGAAGCCCCCACTTTGAGCTGTCTTGCCTTTCTGGACCAAACTAACGTTTATCTTAACTGTATTTGATTGATGTCTCATGTCTCCCCAAAATGCATACAACTAAGCTGTGCCCTGACCACCTTGGGCATGTGTTCTCAGGGTCTCCTGAGAGCTGTGTCACAGGCCATTGGTCACTCATATTTGGCTCAGAATAAATCTATTTCAAATATTTTTAGTTTAACTTTTTTTTTTTTAAGACTGTCTTGCTCTGTCACGTAGGCTGGAGTGCAGTGGTGAGATTCGGGCTCGCCACAACCTCCGCCTCCCGGGTTCAAGCAATTATCCTGCCTCAGCCTCCTGAGTGGCTAGGATTATAGGAGCCTACCACCACACCCGGCTAATTTTTGTATTTTTAGTAGAGACTAGGTTTCACCATGTTGGCCAGGCTGGTCTTGAACTCCTGACCTCAGGTGATCCACCCGCCTCAGCCTCCCAAAGTGCTGGGATTACAGGAGTAAGCCACTGTGTCCAGCCTTTTTCTCTCTCTTTTTTTTTCCTCTCTCTCTCTTATTTTTTTTTTAAGAGTTGAGGTCTTGCTCTGTCACTCAAGCTGGAGTGCAATGGCATGGTCATAGCTCACTGTAGCCTCGAATTCCTGCCTCAGCCTCCTGATTAGCTGGGACTACAGGCATGCACCACCTTGCCCTATTTCTGAACAGTTTTAAATGGAATCCAGTTGATCCCATTAAGAAATCATGCTGTGACCCATGTCGAGAGGGGAGTAATATTATTTGTCCAAGAGAGGCCTCTGAGCTTGACTGTCAGTGGAGGGGAATTGCAAGGCTATTTCTGGCGAAGACTGGAGTGGGTGAAAGATGTGGGGGTGGGAGGTGTCAGAGGTGCTTGGAGAGGAAACCTGAGCCTGGGGCTTGGAGCCCAGAGTCTGGGAAGAAGGGCAAGTGCTTCGGTGAGGGAGGAGCTGGGGCAGGGCAGCCCTGTCCCCAGGGCCCAGTTGGGTGAGGCCTCAGCAGCTGGGAGGGAAGCGGGTGGGACAGGAATGTCCCTCTTCCCAAGCACCTGTCCTCAGGCTGGCCGACCTGTGACCCCGTCCCACAAGCAGGAAACGGACACCACCCCAGTGCCCACCAGGTACCTGCACTTAGAGTAAAAATATTGGTAATGAACCATCGAGAGCCTTTCACAAGCCAGGAGCTGTTCTACGTGTTTCTAAACATCAGCTCCACCAAGCCGCATGATGGAATAGGCATGGCCGCATGCCCATTGTACCGGTGGGGAATTGGCTCAGCGAGGCGGAGGTACTTGCCCAAGGATGCACCCCTACCCTGTGAGTGATGGAGCCATGGTCAGTGTCTGCGTGCCTGGAACAAGGGGCAGGCTGGGCTCAGAGCTGAGGAGATCCATGTGCTGTGGAGCCAGAGGCAGAAGGAAACAACCACCTTGAGGAAGGCAGGCAGGAATCTGGGATGGGGAGGCCACACACTGGGTCTTGAAGGGTCTATGCCATTTGCACAGGATGAGATGTACAGGGAAAAGTTTTCCAGGGGAGGGAACAGTGTAAGGAAAGGCATAGAGGCAGGCAAGTGCAGGGGACATTTGAGACAGGGTGAGAAGCCTGGCAGGGGCCTCTGCCAGCACTTTGTGGGTCATGAGGCCACTTGAGAAGTCAGCTGAGGGTGGAACTGCTGCATCTTGAAAGTGCTGTGAGGCTTAAAATTCCCGGCATTTACCGAGGTAGCCGAGGGGGGCTGTCCCCTACCTCCCCGTGTGGTTCCTCAAATTGTCAAGTGTAAGGAGGAAAGTCTGGGAGCTAAAGTCCCCAGAGGCAGGGCTGGAGGGTGTGGAGGGGCTCCTCTGGGACCTACACGCAGGACCCCACTATGGCCTGGGCACTGTGGATGCGCAGGAAGCCAGCATTCCTTCCCGTGAGCCGGAGGAGAATGGCCTCTGTGTAAGCCACAACAAAAAGGCTTTTCTGCCAAGTTTAAGGGGGAGGAAGCAGCCAATTCAGCCCCTGCCCCGGCCTGAAAGAAGGCTCTGTTGGTGGCCCTGGGGTCTTCGATGCATAGAATGTGCGGGGAGGAAGGCTGATTGGCAGGGGCCACCTTGCCCGTCCTGATGCTCCGGCAGCACCAGGGTCCGGTAGAGCTGGGCTGTGGTGCAAGTTGGTCCAGCTGGGTCCTAATCCTGGCATGGCCATTTCCTAGCTGTGTGACCTTGGCCAAGTCACTTCACCTCTCTGAGCCTCTGCTCTCCTGAGTAAAATGTAGATGGGGAGCTTGTGAGCCTTGGGGTCACAATCACACATTTAGCACGTGCCCGGCGCCAGGCCCTTGCCTGCAAGGTTGCCAACACCTTGCAGCCACCCAGCATCCTCTGTCCACCTCCCACAGCAGCACCAGGGCTCAGGCACCGGATGTTTTAGACTCTAAAACTCCAAACTGTGCAAATGCAGGAAAATAAAGTCATAAGAAAACATGTCAAATTGTCAACACAGGCTGAGAGATTATGGCAACTGAGACTTTTCTTCTTTTTGCTTATCTTTAATGTCTTAGTTTTCGCAGCTGGGAATTAGTAAAAATGTAAAGGAAAAAAGGGTGCTGAGGGAATGGGGGCTGTGAGGGGCCCAAGGTGAGTTTAGGTTACAGTCACATTAAAAAACAAGCAAACAAAAAAACGATTTAAAGGTGCAGGCTCCTGTTTAATCCTGGGAAGAAGAGATGGGGGTTAGGCCTCAGGCAGGCCTGGGCTCTGGGCTCTCTGGACATAGGGGAGACAGGGCCTAGCTGTCCCATCCACCCCTCCTCATGCAAAGCTCCCCACAAGGATAGATAGGGCTCTTGGATGGGCCGTGCCTTCAGCCACTGGGCCTCTGAGACTTTAGCATCGAGCTTGGGGGAGGAAGCCTCTTTAGGCAGTTTCCTGAGGAGCTGAGGTCTCTGCCAACTCTCTCCCCTGGCCTTGGCTCTGAGGAAGGGCTTGACTCAAGGCCTTTCAAACTCTCCTCTCATCCCTGGGCCCCCACACTGCCCTCCACCTGCCCGGTGACCTCTGGGCTTTTGGGGGACCCTAGGGACTCAGGTAGGAGGCAGACCCGGGAGGGACCCCGTGGCTTCTGCCACACGAAAGCTGACAAGATGGCGGCTGCTTGGAACCTCCCCCTGCTGCCGCCAAGGCCCCTGTGGTGAGGGAACTCACCGGCTGTTTCCTAGATGAGCCCGAGAGGCCTTCGAGGTTTCCAAGGGCCAGCACTTCCTACTCTCCCCAGCCAGTTTCAACACAAAGAGAGGAAGGGGCAGGACGGGATGGGAC
This sequence comes from Nomascus leucogenys, assembly GCF_006542625.1. NCBI lineage: Eukaryota > Metazoa > Chordata > Mammalia > Primates > Hylobatidae > Nomascus > Nomascus leucogenys. Next base: position 62,221,490 of record NC_044382.1, read on the forward strand.
TGGTTGTGGGGGTGGGAGCTGGGCCTGAAACAGGCGGAACGACCCTGCCTGAGGACTTGCAGAGGCCTGGCCTGCTCCGTGGTGGGGGTGCGACCCCTACTGCAGCAAATCATCACATTCCTGAGGGCCCAGGCTAGTACCTAAGAGGCTTGGCCAAGAGCATGGATGTGGGGGCTAAGGAGGACCTCCTGGGTCCACAGCCATGCTCAGACTCTAGGGATGGTGACGCCTCAGTCTCCTGCCCTCCTGGGGTATCACTTGCACCCTGCACAGGCCTGGGTGGGATTTTCTGCTTCTCAAAGATGAAAGGGCAGGTCTTGGGTGCCCACCACTCTGAGCAGCATGTGTGGGGAAGGGAACTTTTGGAATCAAAGTGCCACAATTTCCCATCTCTCTCTGGGCTCCCGTCAGTGCTCAGAACCCAGCCTGGGAGGACTGGCCTAGCTCCTCCTCCACTCCTAGATGGGGAGGGCTTGTGGCAAACTCGGTTGTCTTTTCTCAGCATGAACAAACGGCAAACTAACTCCATGCGCCCTCCCTGCCCCACCCCGGCAGGGTGACCCCAGGTGCCCTGCCTCTCCCTCTTCTGGACTCTTGAGGGCAGCCCTAAGCTCTGACCCTCCCAGGGCCTAGTTTCCAAGGGCCATCGGGAAGGACCCCCCATGGAATTGAAACAACGTCTCCTTGGCATTGAGGTCAAGCCCCCTAACCCTAGCATGGGCTGGACCCCCACCACCTGCACGCCCTTCCAGCTGAAGGCTCCAGCCCAAGGCCTTACAAACAAGGACACATTTGCCGGCTGTACAATTTATTCAGTGCACATTATTTACAGAAATAAATGTATGGGGGTGGACACGGAACCCCCGCGGCCCCACCCCTTGGCTGGCTCTCCGGTTCTGCAGGGGGCAGAAGCTGCCGGACCCGCACTTGGTGCCAGTGCACAAGAAACCACTCGTAGAGGCCAGCAGAACCCTTCACCCCCAAAGCGCCTCGGGGATCCTGGCTGGCAGACTCCACTTGCTCAGGGCCATGGGGAAGTAGAGCCAGCTGTACAGTACCATTTCCCACAGCAGCCACGGCCTCCTGCTTGCTTTGGGAAGGAAAAGAGGAAGGAGGCATCTGTCCTCAGGGCTGAGCGCAGGAGGGCAGCCTCTTAGGCCACAATGGGCTCCTTCGTGGGGTTCACAGTCTGATGCGTGGCTGGCCTATCCCCACCAGTGTCTCTCCTCCCAGGACCCTGGGGGCACAGGGAGCTGGAAGGGAGGAACCCCTCATGTCCAGTGCCTGGCACTGTGGGCACCCATTCACTGCCCAGGCCTAGGCACCCACCAGCCCCCTCTCCCTGGGGCTCAGGACACTGGCAGCTGAAGCCCGAGGGAGCTGGAGCTCAGACCCCTGAGGCTAGTGGTGTGAGTGGGAGAGGGAAGGAGGAGGTGCAGGGAAGGAACAGAGGGTTCTAGCTCAGGGAGGCATCTCTGCTAGGGACGAGGCGGCTGCTTCCCTGGGGAGAGGGGCCCTGGCAGACTCCCTTTGGTCCGTGGTGAGGCAGGCCCAGGGCCCTTTCTCCAGAGAGGGAAGGAGATGTGGGCCCAAGGGGAGGTGGGAGCTGGGAGCTGCTGCCGGGGGTGGGCTGGGTTCTCTGGCACAAGGAGCCAGGGTCGCTGAGGCTGTCAGAAGTGGATTGGGAAGTCCGCTGGATTGGGAAGGAACCAAGCCTCAACGGGGACTCAAGGGCCACGGCCCACCTCCCTTCCAGGTCCCCTTTGGCCTGGGGCTGCCCCTGGGTGGAAGGCTCTTCCTAAGGCCCAGAGAGACTCACTTGGGAGGGAGGGGACCAGGGAGGCCAGACAGTCTCCAACTGGGCAAAGAGAGCCTGGCAGTTACAGCCCTGGGGCTTAGGCTGAGGAGGTGCTGCTCTTCCAATGTGGGCCTCTGCCCCTCTGCTCCCCTGGCTGTGGCCAAGCCAGAGGACGATGGGGGCCTAATTCCCTGTCTGGAGCAGAACTACCTTTAGAAAATTCTAAACACCCTGCCCCGGTCAGGGAAACAGAAACAAATTGTCAAGTAAGGTGCCAAAAACAAAACAAAACAAACACCTGGGCATAAATAATGAGGGCGGGGCAGACAGGGTGTGTGAGGGCTGAGAGGGGTCCCTACCTGGGGGCGGAGGGAACCCCTGGGAGCCATCTCAGAACCACAGGTGCCCCCTGAGCACCGTTAGCAGGAGCGCTGGGTGGTCAGACCCACTCCTGCAGCGAGCGCTTGCAGTAGAGCAGTACACGTGGCGCACCCTTGCGCTGCATCTGCACCAGTGCGTAGGTGAGGCCCAGGACGCAGAGCAGCAGCAGCAGTGGCACCAGCACCATCACCACGTTCACCGTCCGTGCCACCTCCTCCATCTGCACCACCACGCGGCTGCCCCCGTCCTTGTTGACCCCGGCCCCAAAGTCCCCATCCCCATCCCCCATGTCGCCCTCTGCGCTGTCTGCCCCGGGCTCTGCACCCCCATGGGGGTTGAAAGGCGGCCGGGCCACGTCGGGCCATCGGGGGCCTGGCTCCACGTGCTCCTGGCAGCCCATGAAGTCCCGCAGGATGGACTTGGGGTAGCCGGGCTCCATCCGCAGGCGCTCATTGTCGAATTTCCAGTATTTGGTGCCCTTGTAGAAGTAGGTGTAGGCTGTAGGGGCAAGGAGGCCAGAGTGGCGTCAGGTTGAGCTGAACCACCAGTGAGAACAATCAAAGGCCAGGACATGCTGAGGGCTTCAAAACACCCTTCTTATCATTTGCTTCCCTGAGTATTTTCAAATATGCCCCTTCTCAACTTGCATAAGCCAGATTGAGGCTCAGAGGGCTTTGGGCTAAGGGTACGACTAGAACCCTGGGCTTCCTGACCAGACTGACATTAGCTGGGGCAGGGCCTGGAAGGGTCCTATAGCCTGCTGGGTTGGGGGCTGCAGTCAGGGATCCTGCTGCCCCTTCCGAGAACTGGCTTTACCTCACACCATAGAGGTTCGGGGTCTTGCTCAAGGCCACACAGCACCCCACAGTTGTTCTAGAGCGGAAGGAACCTGGTGCTGCCTTGGGCTGGCTCTCTGGCCTTGGGCACCTTGCCAGCATCCCATCAATACCAGGCAAGGCCAGGTTTCAATCAAGGGGTGAGCACAAGAGATCAGAGCAGCTGCAGAGTGCCAAGCTCACATACAGAAGCTGTGTAACCGGCCTGAGCACTGGCAAAGCAGGCAGGGTCCCCCCTGAGTCACCCAGGCTGGAGTACAGTGGTGCGATCACAGCTCACTGCAGCCTTGACCTCCCAGACTCAAGCAATCCTCCGACCGCAGCCTCCTAAATAACTCGGACTATAGGTGCAAGCCACCACACCTGGCTGATTTAAAATATTTTTTTGTAGAGACAGAGTCTTGCTATGTTATCCAGGCTGGTCTCGAACTCCTGGACTCAAGCGATCCTCTTGCATCGTCCTCTCCAAGAGCTGGGATTACAGGTGTAAGCCACTACACCTGGCTGGTTTTTCTTAAATGCACTAGAGACCTTGCTAGAGAAACAGAAGAGGCACAGCTCCCTGTCTCTTGGTTATAATGACAGAGACAGGGCTTTCCTTCTAGGTAGGTGAGTGATGACCTGGGAGGATTTTCACCCCTAACACTCTGAGCCAAGCCTGCCCCACTCAGGCTCAAGGCTCCCCTAGGATTGCCTGGGGGTGGCTGGACTCTGTGGGCATCAGGGCAGTTCCGAGCTCCAGCTCCGGACGCAGGCAGGACTGGCCTGGAATCCTAACTCCGCACCTCCCTGGCTGTGGGATTTGGGGCACTCTGCTCAAGCTCTCTGGTTTATTAGTTTGCCTGTCTGTAAAAAGGGAATTTTAACTATGCAGGAAAGACCAGGGTGTCAAGCTGGGTAAGCTCCCAGCCCAGAGCGTGACACAGCGTGTCTCCCATACACACCGTCACAGTGCCGGGTGACCTTGGGCAAGCCCTGCCCCATGGTGTGTGTAGCAGGGGGTATTAGGTGCTGGGCAAACTGGGAGGGACTGGCCAGGTACCTGCATCATTGCTCAGGAAGGCCCCTTTAGGGGAGGCAGGGATCCCCTGCCAGACACTGATGGGCTTGGGGTACCCAGGGTCTCCACGCTGTGTCTCCTCGTTGAAGCGCCAGTACCTGTGAACAAAAGCACCAGGCTGTGGACCTAGAGACCCTGCTTGGGACAGGACCCATTCCCCACAGGCAGTGGATTCCTTCCGGGTAGGCCTGAGGTTGAGGGGGGCCTAGCTGGGGCCTTCTCCCCTTAGGGGAGGGGCGCACTGCTCACCTGTCCTCTTGGAAGAAGAAGGTGTGGCCTGTGGGCTCCCACCAGATGGCTGTGTCAATGCGGTCATAGGGGATGCCCAAGCCATAGCTGGTCAGCGGCTGTGGGTAGCCGGGCTCCAGGTTCGCTTCTCGAAAGAGCCAGTAGCGGTCACCTGAAGGAGGGGTGGCAGGCACAGTGAGGACAGGCCTGGGGCTGAGGGGTGTGTGCAGGAAAAGAATGCTCTTCTGGGCCCACAAAATCACACTCACACCCCTCTACATATCCATGACAACATACAATGAGATCACCCGCGCATCACACGCTGCACTCACAGACACCTGAGGCACACTTGTTCCCATGAGCAAGAGTCACCCGTTCACACTCATACATGCCAGATGCCATCCACAGCCCTTGCTTCCATGTGCACATCCACCCCCGCACATATAGTTCTTGTATGGGGAGGGGGCTGCCTGGCCTCTGGGTCTGGGGGCTGTGTCCCTGGAGCACACCCGCAGCCCTCACAGTGTGTGGCCCAGGGCTCCCTGCTTTTAGTGTGGGGCCAGCCCTGTCCTCAGGGAGTTCCTGCCTCGCTGAAGCTCAGGACAGTGGGGTCAGAGCCCCGGTGGATCCATCACGGGGCACTGCCCTGCAAGACCTCGTCTCTGCAGACAGACCACAGAAATCTGGTCCCGGAGTGGGCTGGGGGCACCTGTTCTTATGAGGATGGGGCTGCAGGAGGCAAAGAGGCAAGGACAGAGGGAAGCAGGGCTGAGCCCTTTGCTGCACAAGGTGGCCAGGCACTTCTGGGTTGCAGGTCCAACTCTGCCCCCGGGCTCTATCTTCCTCCCGTCCCGCCTTGCTGCCATGTCCCCATCCTCCCGGAGTGAGCTCACAGTGGGGGCACAGGACCAGACATGCAATGCAGCCCTTCACCTCCTCTTCTCTCAGATCCAGCAGGGTCAGAGGTCATGGCAGGAAGGGTGCCCAACCCCCTAACCCTACCCCTGCTCACCTTTGAAAAAGACAAAACGACCATCTTGGCGCTCGTAGGCTGCACTGATGTCACCGGGCAGACCACGCCAGAAGTGCCCGATGGGCATGGGATAGTTGTCCAGGACGCGGTTGTGCCGGACTCGCCAGAACCAGCGGCCCTGGGGAGGGTGTGGTGTGAGTGGGCAGCGCAGGCAAGTTGCCTTGGCCGGGAGAGGTGCCATCCTCAAACCACCCCTTCCCAGGTGAGGGTGGGCCCAAGGAGAGGACACTGAGATACTGAGGCAGGCAGTGGCTTGGAAAGCCAGGGCTGCACAGAAACAGAGCCCTGAGCTGGGGAGCTGGCACCAGGGCTTGCTGTGTGACCCTGGGCAAGTCCCTCAACCTCTTGGGCTGGATTCTTCCCCATCTACAGCTGAGGGCTTAGTGGCTCCCCGGGGCCTGCTGAGTGAGGGTGGGACAGGGGGCCCAGAGTAGCCAGGGAAAAGGCTCAGGGACAGGCATGGAAGGCGGGGCCAGACCTTGAACACGAACATCTCCCCGCGAAGCATGGCCACTGTGTCAAAGTCCCCGTCGCAGATGTTGGGGCCATACTGGTCGGGCCGCTCTGTGGCTCGGGGCTGGACTGGAGGGCCTGGCTTTGGGGGCCGCTCTGGCTTCCCACCTGGGGGTGGTGGCTGGGGAGGCCGGGGCGGCCGGTGATCGGGCCGGCCTGGGCGCCGTGGCGTCACAGTGGGGAGAGGCTGGGTGGGCTGTGGCTGACCGTCTGGGGTACCTGCAGAGAGGCAGGGGTTCAGAAGTGAGGTCTGTTTTCCTACTCAGAACCCTGGGGCCCGGGGCCCCCAGCACAGGCCCACCCAGGTGGAAAGTAAAATCCTGTCCATCTACAGCAGACCCCTCCCCAACACCTGCCTCCATCCTCGGTGGGACCTGGGTACTCCTCCTTCCAGCCCCTCCTCGACCTCCCCACACTGACCTTGGGTCACTGTGCTCCTGAGGGTGTCTACCTGCATGTCCCCTTGGGGACATTCCCCTTGGGATGCCAGCCTGCTCCAGCAGAGGCTCCAGGCCCTGGCTTCAGGTGTTTTGGACTCTGCATTTCCAAGTTGCTGGGGATGCAGCAAGGGGTGCCCGTCAAGTGCCCAGCATGGCAGGAGGTGCCAGCCCCGAGGAGGGCTCGGTGTGGGCACAGAGTGCCTTGGCCTACTGAACTGGCCCAGGGGACCTCACTGCTGGAGACTTTCTCGGGTGGGCCCTGGGTGGGGGTTGGCACTTCCTCAAAGCCACTGGGAAGTGATAAACCAGCAGCACTGCGGACAGAGTGGTGACAGGCTCGGGCTGGGAGTGACGGTGGGAGGAGGCGGGTCCTGGGATCCCCCAGGCCCTTGTGGTCTAGTAAGAATACCGCCAAGGGTGAGGAGGAGAGGAGGGTCATGAGGAAGCTGTGTCCCTTCAAGGCCTCTAGCCTGCAGCCACAGCCTCAAGTGAGGCCCAGGCCCTGGAGGCAGCCTGCCCTGGGTTTCATTTCCAGTACCACCATTTATTCCCCAAATGATGTGGACAAGTCACTAATCCTCACTGGGCCTTGGGTTCCTCATCTACAAAATGGGGATGACAGCAATGCCTACTCCTCATTGGGCAGGGACTTGAGAGCGGCATGCAGAGCCCGCTGGTCACAGCCCACACACCGTAGAGCTGCTGGATGCCACGGAGATCGTCCTCGGGCAGCTTGAAGTTGTCGACGTCCTTCCACTGGTAGAACGGGGCCATGATGGCATTGGGGTTGCTGGAGTGCTCCAGCCCCAGCGCGTGGCCCAGCTCATGCACTGCCACCAGGAAGAGGTTGTTTCCTTTTGGGGAGAGAAGGGGGGCAGCACAGTCAACTCTGGCCAGTCCCAGGACTCAATCACCCTGGACCCTCCAGGCTGAGGCTGCCAGAGAGCCTGCCCTTGCTTCCCTCTTGGAAGAGGCTGAGCTCTTTCAGTCTACAACAACCCCATCTGAGAAATGGGTACAATCATCCTTTCTTGCCTCCCCTTGGAGATGGTGGGACAACAGACTGAAATCGAGTGTAGTGATCCAGAGACAAACACAGGGGAACTCTCTCCTCCCAGCCCCGTGGCTGCTGAACCCACTCAGCAGGGTGTTGTTGCCCAGCTCCGGGGCCACCTGCCCTGCCCCTCACCCTGGCCAGCTGTCCTCACCATGCAGGTCAGTGCTGGAGAAGGTCCAGGGCTCATCTGCGTCAAAATGGGTGTCCCCGCCCAGGCCGGGGCCAGGGAAATAGGCGTGGGCCAGAAAGCCACCGGTGCCATCAAATGGCGAGCTGTCACCGTGGAAGCCAGAGGCAAAGAGTACCATGATGTCGGCCTCCTTCTGTCGCCGCAGCCGGATGTCTTCATAGGGCACCTCCTGGAAGACCAGGGGCGTGGCCTGCTCCCACACGCGGAAGGCCCTGCGCACCGCCTCCATGGAGTGGTACCAGCCCAACTTCTCCGTGTAGTTCTGGATGCTGGGGATGGATGGGAGATGAGTGAGCGGATGCAGGGCCAAGGGCCTACTATCCTCTGCTGGCATGTTCCCAAGAGCGCATGCAAGGTCATCAACAAACCCGTCATTATCAATTGGCAGTTTGCTTTGATGTAAATCATAATTCGAATGTGTCAAATCCAGGAGATCATGAAGATCATTAAATTAAGATTGCATTGTGGCAAATAAACTGATTTTAAGTAAGCGAGACATTAAGTAAACTAAAATACAGGTGCTATGTGGCTGGGGGAAAAGTCTAGAAAATGGGATGCAAATGGGTGAGGTTTGGGAAACAGGCTGAGCAGTTCTCAATGTTGAGCTCCAGGGTCAGGCAGACCTGAGTTCAAGGCCTGGCTCTAACAGTATCTGTGTGACCTTGGGTAAGTGACTCTCTGATTTCCAGTTTCTTTCTTTCTTTCTTTTTGAGATGGAGCCTTGTTCTGTCACCCGGGCTGGAGTGCAGTGGCGCAATCTCGGCTCACTGCAACCTCCACTTCCTGGGTTCAAGTTAGTCTCCTGCCTCAGCCTCCCAAGTAGCTGGGATTACAGGCATGCACCACCACACCTGGCTAATTTTGTATTTTTAGTAGAGATGGGGTTTTTCCATGTTGGTCAGGCTGGTCTCGAACTCCCGACCTCAGCTGATCCACCCGTCTTGGCTTCCCAAAGTGCTGGGATTACAGGTGTGGGCCACTGTGCCTGGCCAATTTCCAGTTTATCTGTTAAGTTAGAAAAGAGTGTGTGTGTGTGTGTGTGTGTGTGTGTGTGGTGGGGGGGGTACTTTCTTCACAGGGTTCCAGTGAGGATTAGAGGAAGTAAGTTGTAGCCAGAGACTGCATTTGATGACGTATGGTGAGGCCTGCTCTTACCTATACAAATCAGATTCAGCTCTGTGTGCTAGAGAGGCTTCCATTAAACCTGAAGGGAATATTTTAGCTGGTTGGACCTTGAATTCACTCTGGGGGCTTGAGGTCTAAGTGACCATGGGAACCACTCTTCCTTGGGAGATGGAGCTCAGAGTCGGGACAGAGCCAGACTGGAACAACAAGGGGAGCCCCTGGGGACAACCACATGGCCCAAGGCACACTTGGCTGGGGGGTTTTCTTGCTCAAGAACTCAGCAAAAAGGATAGGGCCCCTGAACCAAGGATTCTGCAGGTGACTTGCTGCCTGTTCACTTGATGGATGCCTGGATTCCTGCACCCTAGCCGTCCCCCGCCCCTTGCCAGTCTGTGCTGGGGCAGTAGCCCAGCTGTGCCCAGTGAGGCTAGCCCCTGCCTGCCGGGAGGTGGGAGGTGGGGAAGGACAGGGCAGAAGTAGCTTGAAGGGTCCTGACCTTCCCTCGAGGGAGACTGCCTGGCGTGTGTGGCTGGTCTCATCAGCGTGAAAGCGGGCTGGACTGTTGAGGTTGGGTGCCCTGAGGTGGGCTCTGGGAAAGGAGGCCTGAGGCTCGGCCTGCTGAGGGGCAGATGCCTCCCTGGGCAGCTGAGCCCCCTACCTGAAGGTCAGATGGTGGTTGTTCCACTTCCTCCCGGTGAGGGCATAGCGCTTCCGCCGCCGCCGCAGATTGGCTTTCACTCGTACCCCGAACTGGTCTGGCACCCCACAGCGGGGCCGCTTCATCCACCTGGGACACAGACACAGAAGGGTGAACAGGGAGCCTCCCCTCCACACACCTGCCTGTTCTGGCACTGCCACTTCCAGGCTTCCCAGCTGCCCCTCCTATGACATGGTGGGGACAGGGGACTCTCAGCTTCAACTTCCAGTAAAATGGGCAAAATGCCTATATTGGAAGACTGAGTGCCCAGGAGTGGCTCAGTCAAGGTGAGCCCTTCTCTCATCACCCAGTAATGGAGGGTCGCTCAAGGCCTTCTGTCCTGGATACGTTATGCTCTGTGCGTTCTTTTAGGGACATGGCTTTAGGTCATGTCACTTATTAGATTCATAGCCATGCCTAGCTACGATTTCCCTTCCACAGCTCCCGTACTGCACCTCCACACTCCCTTGGCCATGTCAGACATCACTAATCACTGTGCTCCTTACTGCCAAGGCCTGGATTCTGCCCCTGGAGCTTTCTCAATACAAGGCTTTGGGCAGCCACTCCAACCAATCAGAAGTGACATGGAGGACCAAACCATTTGGCATCTCTTGTCTAGGTCACTCTCTTCTGGAAACTCCACAGGCTGAGCCCTCTTGAGAGCAGGCCAGATGGAAGGCAGGTGCCTGTGGGGTCTGGATGGTGGGGGGAACTCACTCCTTGGTCTCTTCATCGAGCACACCGGTGACTGGGATCCCGTAGAAGCGCTGCATCTCTGCAAGGGCCGAGGCCAAGATCTGGGCGGAACGCATGGTGGACATATGGCGGCTGGGCTGGGGCAGGTAGCCATAAAGCCGCAGCCAGTTCTGCAAAGAAGCCGCAACTCCGTCAGCAGATCTTGGTAGCACTGCTACCTCCAAACATGCACAGCCTGTGCCGACCGCTTCCCACCACCTCCACCACCGCTGCCCTATCTGAGCCATCATCACCTCCTGCCCAGGTGACCGTGCAAGCCTCAGCACCCTCCTCCCAGTCATCTCTCCTCACATAAGAGCCAGAACAAAGGCCAGGTCAGGTCTGATCAATCCTCTGCTTAGAACCCTCTGAAGATTTCTCATTGCAAAGGAAAAGCCATTTGTACAAGAGCCACAAGGCCCTCACTCTGTCACCCCACCTTAGCTGGCCCTCACCACCATCCACCCCAGCCGGGCATGCTCCTGCCGCAGGGGCCTTTGCACTTGCTGCCCCTGCTGCCTGATGCACTCTCCCGCCAGACAACTGTGTGGCTTTCATCCTCATTTTCTTCAGGTCGCTGTTTCAATACCACCTTATCTAAGAGGTGTTCTCTGACATGTTAAAAAAGGCCCCATCAGCTATACCCTGCAGCCCCCTCCTTCCTCTTATGCTTATCACCCATCTGATGCACTGTACATTTCAATTAGGTGTTTGCTATTTGTCTTCCCCCATTAGGACAGAAGCTGTGTCCACAGTAGCTGACAACTGCACTGGCCCCTCTAGGGTGGGCCCCTACCAGGCCAAGGACCCAAAAGGATTCAGGACCTTTTGACGCCTTACTCTTTGGCACTGCTCCCCAAAGACCTTAAATCTCCTGGAAGGAGTGGACAGATGCAGGTACCCACCCAGGCTTGAAGGTAGGACAGAAGCCTGAAGCCCCGTCCCTGCTCTGCTACAAACTCTTTATTCTCCCTGGGCCCCAGCTTCCTCACCTATAGAATGGGGAACCATGGGCTGTTGAGGGGTGAGGTTTGAGGAAAACAGCCTTGGAAAAAGCTGGTACACAATGGGTGTACCCTTCCCTTTCTAAGGCTTGCTTGGCAAGTCTTCTCATCCATCCACCACCCACCCTGCCAGATGTTTCTGAACACCCTCTGTGCCAGCTGGGGGCCATGGGAGGGCTAGGCTGAGGCATCCTGGCCTTCAGGAACTTACAGTCTCCCTGGGAGACCCAGCACACCTATATAAAGCAAGGAACCCATACCCCACAGGTTGCACAGCCAAGCCAAAGGGCAGAGCCAGGCCAAGCTGTGGTAGAGAGGGGATTCTGCCCTGCCTGCTTCACGTCCTCAAGCCCTCAAGAGCATGGTGACCGCCACGGGAGGCAGTGACCAGAGGCCAGGGGCTGCCCTGGACCTTGGACACTGCAAGTGTCTGACTTGTCTGGGTTTCTGGGGGTCTCCAGAGTGAGAAGCCCTTAAGGCCGGCACTCTGAGTGCTCTGGGATGTGAGGGCTGCACCCCGAGGGCCCAGGGAGCAGGGCAGTAGCTGGACACAGTGGTTGCTTTAGGCTGACAGCCATATCTGCCTGCCACCAACGTTACATCTAATACCTCAGGCACTTGTTTTCCGGTGCCATCCACCAGCCCAGCCCTGGCACCCGGCCAGGGCCCTGGTGTGGCTGGGCAGGCCAGCTCAGTGGTACCCAGGCTGCTGATAGACGGAGCAGCTGCTGACCCAAGGAGGGGTAGCATGGAGAAGCTGCCAGGGTCACAGACTGGATGTGCAGCCACAGCTTTGAGGCCTCTCAGAACCCGGGAAACAGCCCCAGAGCAATGAGGTGGAAATGCAGAGCTGAGAAACCACCACCAGCTCTGGGGACAGGTGGAGCTAGGCAGACCCTGGCTTGGCTATTTCCGAGGTGTGACTCCACCTCCTCATCTCTCAGTTGGTCATCAGTAACAGGGGGTTGCACCAGGACCTGCCTCATCTCCTGGGTTTCTGTGAGGAGGAAATGTAAAGTGCACGCTAGTGCCTGACACCACCCTGGGCAGCAGATGGTGCTCGACAAATGTGCAAATGACAGAGACCAGAGGCCTGTGTGGTTGTCCCTGGGGCAGGCAGCCTTTGGCCTCCTCGACCCATCATTGACCAAGAGGGCTGATGGGTCTGGACTTCCCAAGACTGGTGATGGGCCAGGCTCCACCAGGACCCCAGAGTGGAGGGAGGCAGGAGGCCCCTAGGACCCCTCCACTAGCACTCCTCACCTCTGGCCCAGGGCGCATTCCCACAGCTCAATAAGATACTGGCAATGTCGTGGGTACCCTCCCTGTTCTTCCCAAGCATGGGAAACCTCTCCCAAGGCTCCTGTGCTGGAAGGTGGGGAGTGGCAGATCCACCATCCTTAAAGGACAGTTTTCCTGAAGGTGCTTGGGGAGATCTAGAAGGCGAGGCCATGATGCTCAGCGAGCTCTAACGGCAAAGGGAATGCAGCTGGAGGCTGGGGGAGTGGTGGGGGACTGGCTGCCGGCAGATGAGGGCACCTCTACATCACTTATTTGCATAAGGTAAAAATATCTCTGGGAGCACAATCATGGGCCACGGAGGGACTGATTAGCGGTATCTGCGGAGCGACAGGAGGGGAGGGTGGGGGAGGATCAGGCTGGGGCCCTGGGGAGGAAAGCGAGGGAGCTGGCCTGTCTGCAGTGAAGAGCTCCAGAGAACGGCAGAGGGGCCCCTTCAACCCCGGGGCCAGCTCAGGGGCTGCCAGGAGGGTCCCAAGGGCACTATGGACCCTCCACACAGAGAAAACAGTATTGAGTTCCAGGGAAGTCAAGAGCTTCCATCTCGCTATCAGCCAAGCTTGAACCCTCAGCCACCTGGGGAGAAGAGCCAGAGGCTGAGGATGGGGCACCCCTTGGGCAATGACTGGGGGAGTTGGGGGGTGGTAGGCAGAAACACAGCCTTGGCGCAGACCACCCAAACCTCTGGATAACAAGGCGAAGCTGACAGAGCATGCCTGACTGGTGAAAGTGTGCTCAGGGTGGCTGAATGCCAAGTGCCCATAAATCTGCCCGGGTGGCAGCAATACCACCCATAGGACTGTGAGCTTCCTCCTTTCCCCAGGGTCCAGAAAGAAGTTTCCCGGCACCCTCCTGCCATACTAAGTGGGACAAGCTCAGGAGAACACAGGAGGGAAGAGACAGCAGGGGGTGGGGACGTGGGGGTGGGGCCAGAGGTGCTGCTGCCTCCAGGTGGGCAGCGTGGGGAGCTTGCTGAGCTGCTCTGCTGCCACTGGGCAAAAGGCGCAGATGAGTCCTCAGGTCATAACTCGCAGTCCCAGTGTTCAAGCTCTTGCTGCTCCTCCTGGTGACTGTAAAAACTGTCCCTAATACAAGGAACCTCTTCCTGTTACCTAGAGTCACAGGTGGGGTAAGCCAAGTGGGTGAAGCTTTGCTTCTCAAGTAAGGAAACTGAGGCTCAGAAAGTCTTGTAAGTGGCAGAGTAGGACAGGATTTGAAGCAGTACTTGGTTTCTTCTGCCACCAAGGCCACTGTCCAGTGGGAGGGAAGGAGGGCTCTGGGGCCATGAGGGCCCCTCCCTTCTGCAGCTTGGGGTGTGGGCTGCTGTGGGGGGCACTGGCCACTGTGGTTCTCTCAGCCATCTCTTTTTTTGAGAAGGAGTCTCACTCTGTCACCCAGGATGGAGTGCAGTGGCGTGATCTTGGTTCACTGCAACTTCTGCCTCCTGAGTTCAAGCGATTCTTCTGCCTCAGCCTCCTGAGTAGCTGGGACTGCAGGCATGCGCCACCATGCCCAGCTAATTTTTCTATTTTTGGTAGAAACACGGTTTCACTGTGGTGGCCAGGCTGGTCTTGAACCCCTGACCTCAGGTGATCTGCCCACCTTGGCCTCCCAAATTGCTGGGATTACAGGCTGAGCCACCATGCCTGGCCAATTTCTTTCTTGACTTCCAGACCCCATCCCATTAGTATTTATTGACACTTCAGGTGAGTGGCAAGGAGATATGGGCCACCAGGAGTCAGAAGGGGGGTTCCTGGCCCCTGGCACACAGCAGAGGTCATAACCGCAGCACCTGAGTCTGGCATGGGCCAGCCACCCATTCCAGCCCCTAATGAATGCTCACAGCCACTCCTGAAGGGTAGATTTGTGACCATTCCCATAATACAGACAGCAAGGTTCAGAGATAGTGAGTGCCTCACCCAGGGTCCCAGAGCTGATCTGGGCTGGAGCTGGGGCTATGGGACCAGGCCAGCTCCTCTTGGCCTCAGGCTGGGGACACTGGGCCTTTCTCAGGAGCAGTGCCCAGCACAGCACGGGGAAGGGTGCCTAATCCTCCCCACACCCAACATCTCCGGCCGGGTCTGGGCGCTGGGCCATCTCAGTCCACCCTCCCCCACAGGCTGCCGAGAGGGTTGGTGTAAGAAGCCGCTAGATCAATACTGTGCAGTGAGCAGCCGCCACGGTGGGGGAGTGGGAGTGGGGTGGGGGAGGGGGCGAGCGTCTGCTGCCGCCGCCCCAGCCGGCCCTTCCAGCTCATCCAGCACTCAGATCTGTGGAGCTGGCCGGCATCCCCCCTCCCCAGGGCCCTTATCAGACCCCAGGCGATAAGGACACTTTCTACTGGGCTCTGCTTTGCCTCTGTCACCCAGGTTCTGTCTGCAATCTGAGCAGACCCAGGCAGAGTTGCCCAGCCAGGCACAAAAGAAGCCTTGTCAAGGCTGCCAGCGATGGATCTGGCCCCCAGACCTTTTGTGGCCTTGTGAGGTCCTCACCATGCCCATCTCCCCTACCCTGTAGTCTTGGTGTTGAGGGCTCTAGGGAGCAGGCCAAGGCTGTGCCCAGCTCTGTACTCCCAGCCACTAGGCACAGAGCCTGTGCTGAATGGGACGAGTCCTGGAGGAGCCAGGGAGCTTGCAGAAGGCAGGGTGCGCACTCCAGGCCCACAGGGCCCACCTGGATCAGCGGACCTGAGCCAAGAGTCCACTCACCAGCTGGTGGCCCCAATACCATCAAGCCCAGCCACCCGCCGGGACTCCATGGACTACAGCTGGCCAAAAACTCATCCAGCCTGCATCCTGCAGACAGGGGGCGCTCACTGCCACTCAAGGCAGCCCATTCTCTCTCTGGACAGCAATGACTGTTAGCCCTTCCTCATGCTGAGCGGAAGTCAGCCCCCGAAGGCTGCCCCTTGGTCCCGACTGCTAGTCCACATAACAGGCCTCCCAGCAACGGAAGATGGCTAGGATAACTTTTCTGAGCCTTAGTTCCCTCCTCTGCAAAATAGGGCCAAGACCATCACTCCGACCCACCAAGTGGGGTTGAGAGCACCGATGGCGCAACTACCCCCAAGGCCAGTAAAGAAAGGTGGCATGGGCAGGGCACGGCAGCTCACGCCTGTAATCCCAGCACTTTGGGAGGCCGAGGCAGGCAGATCACGAGGTCAGGAGACTGGGACAATCCTGGCTAACACAGTGAAACCCTGTCTCTACTAAAAATACAAAAAATTAGCCAGGCGTGGTGTTGGCGCCTGTAGTCCCAGCTACTCGGGTGGCTGAAGCAGGAGAATCGCCTGAACCCAGGAGGCGGAGGTTGCAGTGAGCCAAGATCACGCCACTCCACTCCAGCCTGGGCCACAGGAGCAAGACTCTGTCTCAAAAAAAAAACAAAAAAAAAAAGGCCGCATCGAACTAGGTCCTCCTTGGTGGATTGCTCACTACCTTTAGAGGCAGCATGGTCCACATTTCAGCAGTTCTAGGACATATATGCTTAGTTTGGGCTTAAATCTGCTCCCTCCCATGGGTCTTAAAGCGAGTTGCAGGTGGGGGCTGGGACTCTGGGTGGTGGGGAAGTCCAGCAGGAGAAGCAGGAAGGAGGAAGACGTCTTGAGGTCTGACCACTTCTTTACCCAGCAGCCTTCCAGCCTGCCCCACACTCCTTAACTTGGAGGAAAAAACAACCGGGTTCCCTGGCCAGTGGGCGGGGTGAGGAGGCCTCTGTTAGCCAGGAGTTTCGGGCCTGGCTGGGGGCCCGGCCTTGGGTCCTCACCTGGAAACCTCCCTGCAGGTGCTGACTCCTAGATTGGGCTGTCCACAGGGCAGAGCTTGGGTGGCTGGAGAGATGGGGGCAAGGCTGGGTGGGCCTGGGGAGGGCTTTTGGCTCACATAGCTCAGGCAGCTCTGGCTCCACCTCAGAAACCTCTTTCCCACCTGGATCAGGCCCAGCAGAATTCTGCCTGGTGGAACTTCCACAGGATGGCACCCTAGACTCTGACCTGTAGCCTCTAACCCCTCATGGGGGTTGGGAACCTGGATTCCAGGCCAGACTGAGCTGGGTTCAAATCCAAGCTCTGCCACTCCCTGGCTATGGAATGCGGGGGTCATTTCTCTCAACTCACAGTATTAGTTTCCTCTTTTGTAGATTGGGTAATGACAGTATCTACACTTGAAGAGTTAATACAAGGATTAAATGTGAAAATGCTTACAAAACATCCCTAGTCTGCGTCCACAACAGACACAAGTATGTTGAAGGTGCTCAAAAATAACACCTGCGCCTCCTTAGGCCCCCCATGCCAGGCATTGTGCATAGCGTTTAGTGTTTTGCACATAAATGCAATGAATCTCCCCAGTAACGCCATCAAGCAAATATACCATTGCTATTCCCTTGTCATAGAGATCCTGAAGTTCATACAGGTTCAGTGACTTGCCCAACAGTAAATGCCATTTGCTTCTGTCACTGTTTTGCACAATTTTGCCAGGGAGGCTCTGGACACAGGGTGTAGGCCACCGTGTTGTGCACTATTTTGCACTGCGTATCAAGTGCCATGCTCATAAATGCTGAATGTGGAGTTGGACTCTCACCCCTACAGGGTGACAGTCAGTCCTAGGGGAAGGACAAGGCAGTGCCAGTGCCCTGGAGAGGTGATCTAGACCTTGGCTTGCATCACCACCAGCCGATGGCAGCAGGATGGGGGGCATCTCCAGGGGCTAGCTAATGGCTGGTACCAGGGGCTTATCCACCTGTCCTGACACTGGAGGCTGAGTTGGGTCTCTTCCCACTTTTTCTTCCATTCCCACGAGGGCCATGGGATTAGGGAAGAGGCATCCCTCTTTGCCTCTGGGATCCAGGCCCAGCTCCATGGCCTCTGGTCTCAGGAATCCCTGGAACCTGTGTCTGACTGTGGAGCAGCCCTATCTGAGCTGTCACTCAGGGCTGTCCAGCCAGATGGTGCCTACTGTGTCTCAAGTCTGGAGCATTCAACCGCCTTCAGGGTCCCGGTCCTCACACTCAATGGTGGGCTTCTCCCAGGACCCTCTTTGTAAAGGAGAGAGATAGGAGCAGAGTCTGCAACTGCTCTCTGCTGACTCAGAAAACACATCTCCAGGACCAAAGCATTGCTCCTGCTGGAGTGTCCAAGAGAGGGAGCCACCTAAGCTTTGGGATGATATGGAGAATACCCATTCTGATCTGATCTGGAAAGTAGTGGTTCTCATAGCGACCACCACAGCTAGCCTGAGGCAGAGATCAAATTCCCAGCGGGGCAGAGGTGATGATGGCAGGGAACATCTGGACCAAACAACAAAAGGGCCACAGAGGGACAGCAGAACAAACCGCTCAGCAGGGAGGGGATTTTCCACGCCTGCAGTGTAGCCATCCTGAATGGGCATAAGAGACAGCAGTGGGCACTGGGCTTTTGGGGAAAGTCTTCTTTTGGGGGTGGGGATAGCGTGTATTTCCATGTTGCTCCTCTCCACATTCATGGATATCTTTTAAGTATCGGCATCCCTTGGGGTGGGGCAAAGGAGGTATTTATGTTCAGAGGTCACAGTGGGAAGGTCAGGCCAATACACTGCTCAGACAAGGAGCTTACACTGGGCTGTTCTCTCCAAGGAGACAGATGACTGGCTGGACCCAAGGGCAGCCCCAACTCGGAAACATGGCAAGGGCTGGGTGTGAAGGGCATGGCCCAATGAGATCTAGGTCCCTGGCTGTGCCAATCAGACCAGTTCTCTCTGGGTCTTGACAGAGCATGGAGAGGAGTGATTTGCTACTAGCAAGAAAACAGAGTAAAAAGCAGAGACAAGAGGGGAGGGGGAGAAGATTCAGCTTCTGTAGATTCCCAATGACGAGGCCCCGCTATTAACCCCCTTTTCTTAGCTGGTGGGCACAGATGGCATCTGTAGTTTTGCTCTATTTAAAAAAAAGAAGGGACCAGTGCCCCCCCCCGCCACCCCCCAGAGCCAGCATGGAAGGGCTAGTAGAGACTGAAGCGCAGGACACCCAAGACTGTGGCTCACCTGAAGGTCAAAATGGTAATTCACGCTGACCCCCTCCCAACGCCCCCACCCCCGCTGCCTCATCTGCTCAGTGGCTGGGTAGGGGCTAGGAAGATACTCGTGGGCCTGTTCAGGAAAGGTGGGTGGATCTGTTTTGGTGGTGGTGGCACCACACCTGTGAACTCTGGTAGCCTGAGTCACCTCCACGAAAAAGGCTGAGGGCCTGAATTGTGCCAGGGAGGGGGGGGGTAGGGGGAGGCAGGTGAGATAAGAGCTCCCCTGGTGAACCTGGAGACTCTCAGCCCTGCAGGGCAGGAACAACAGTGGGCACCTCGGCCAGGTGGGGATCTGGCCCGGAATGGCTACAGACTGGGACCGGACATCCAAGGGAGAATGTGGGATAGGACAGGGCAGCTCAGTGGTGGGCTAGGGCCTGGCAGGTTGCAGGAGTCTGTCAGTTCCTAGCACATGCCAGGCTCCTTGATGTCTCAGCCTTGTGAAACTCCTGTGGCTTCCACCCTGGGAGGGGAGAGAGGAAGTGGAGAGGGGCTGGCCTTGGTTCAACTGCCAAGCTGCTCCGAGAAGGTCCCAGCCATGACCCAACTGGAGGCCTGAAGCTGTGTGGATGAGAGAACCAGCCCTTCTCCAAGGAAGGGAGGCTCAACACAGGGTGTAGGCCAGGCCCAGGAGTCTGAGGCCCCAGGCCCAGGAGTCTGAGGCCACAGGCCCCGGCAGATGGGCTGGCTGCTGAGGCCATTTGACTCTTTGGGCCCACATGTGGCCAGACCTGATGGGACTCTAGAAGCAGCCTGTACCCAAAGCCAACTGTAGGAGCTGGGACACTCCACCTGTCTCTAGCCCTCTATCTGCATGGCTGCCAACATTCAGGGCTTCCTAAACCTTCCGGGGTCTCTTCCAGCCACTGCCCAGGTCCAACCCAAATGTTTCCCCAGGAGTAGGGCTCCAGGACAGTCACAACCTCCAGATCAGGAGCATGGTTTGTGATAATGCAACCATGGCTTCTTCCCTGGCGGCATCGAGCTGTGGGCACTCCCTGAGCTGGGGAGTTGGGGTAGGGGTGAGATGGAACTGGAAAAGCAGGAGAGAGAGAGAGTGAGGCCCCTCCAAGTATAGGTCCCTGCATCCCTGAGCTCCTGGCCAGCTAGGATGCCATTAGCAATGCATGGCCATTGAATTCCATCACTGCTTCCTATGTACAGACGCCATCCCTAAGTAGATTAGAAACTCACGGGTGGGACTGTGACTTGAAATTCTTTGGCACTCCAGCCCAGAGTGGCAGGTGGGCCCAAATGGCACTCTCCACCCAGTACTTGGGTCACAGGCTGAGGGGTAATCCTCACCAACAGGAGCCCCCTAAAGCTCCTGCCTGCCTGTGTGAATGGGGTGGGGGAGGGTGGCCAGACTGGGTCGGGGCGGGGCTCCTATCCTGCCTCCTGCCAGGGCCTGGCTCCCTTCAGCTCTCCCATGGCCAGGCCAGGGAGGGAGGGCAGAGCAGGTGGGGAAATGGCTGGGAGGTGTAACTCGAGCCCAGGAGGAATTCCCTGCCCTTCCTCTATGCGTTTATTAAAGTAGGGCGGGGAAGGGCAAGCTTCCATCGGAAAAATCTCCCAGGCAGCCCGGGGAGGTGGGAAAGCCGCCGTGGGCCAGGGAGGGAGCACCAGCCCAGCTGCAAATAGAAACGGCGCTCAGGCCCGCAGCCCGGGCAGCCCAAGGGCACCAAGGCCTGAGCACCGTGCAGAAGCGGCTCCGGGGTGGTTCTTTCTCCCTACTCCCCCGCCCAATCCTCTCCCCGCCTATCTGGGGCAGGGCACAGGTCTTAGAAGTCGGGGAAGAGTGGACCCTGCTCTTGCTCTGGGGCAAGAAAGCTGGGGCCTTCAGTGTCCGCGCTCGGGAGACACCATGGAGCTGGGGCGCTGGCTGGACTCGGCTCTACGCCGGGATGCCGCGCCTGGTCACCCGCGGGACCCATCCAGAGCGGGACCCCAGGAGGGACGCCAAGCGGGCTCCTAGCGAAAGGAGGCGCGGGGTCCACCCTCTCCAACCCGGGGCTTCGGCGTAGGGGCGCTGTTGGGAGGCAGCGCTGTGGGAGGCAGGGTCCGTCCTTAGGACGCCGCCCGGGCGTGGCTAGGCTTCCTCGCAAGAGCGCAGAAAGTCGCCAAAGCGCCTCCGCAACCCGAGTCCACTGCCTCAGCTGTTTGCACCCATCCCCCCGCCTCCATCCCGGCCCGCCGTGCGCGGCTCGGTATCACCCAGACGAGAGGCCACCTGGGCAGGAGCGCTGTTGCCCAGCCGCCCAGCTCCTGCTCCGCCTGTGGCTGTCCCCGAGAGCAGCCCCCTCCCCACTCGCAAAGAGCGCCACTGCGCGCCAGCCGGGCTCTCGAGGAATCGGCTGCCCTGGAGGGAAGGAAGGAGGGGAGGCAAGGGCTGGGGGCGGCTGAAGCGGCTCCCGGGACACAGGCTGAATGTAAGGGGGTCGGGGTGGGGGTTCAGTGCCCAGAACAGGGCTGTAGGAGTAGCGGGGAGGCGCGAGGCCCTGCGCCCTCCAGGGTTTGCGAAGAGGTGCGCTGCAGAGGGCGAGCTGGGGAGGGGCAGACTGCCAAGTCCGCTTTCTTCCCCTCCACGGCCCAGAACAGGGGGGCGCGTCTCCGCTCCCTCCACCTCCAAGTCCCAGGCTGCGGACGTGGCGCCTCTCCCTCCAAGCCTCCAGCCCGCAGCCAAAGGGCAGGGCGGGGGTCTTACCTCGGCATGGACCTCTGCGTCTTCGGCCGCTACGCCAAGGCCCAGGCAGCCCAGAAGCACCAGGAGCAGCGGCAGCAGTCGCGGCCGCGCCGCCTCCTCCCGGTCGCCGAGGAGGCTGCCCGTCCAGCCCGGCCGTCCGGGCGCGCTCCGGTCGCTGCCCATGCTCTCGGCGCCCAGCCCAGCCCGCAACACTGCACGCCGGATCCTCGCACGCGCCTTGGAAACTTGCGACGCTCCCTGGCTCCTGGCCCGGCAGGCGCGCCGCGGACCTCGGGCTCCCGGTCCCAGCCGGAGCCGCCTAGGTCGCCTCGGCAAATTCCCAAGCCCGAGAAGCGGGCACGGCAGGTCCGGGAGCTCGGAACCAGCCGGCGGGAAAGGGGGCCGGCCGGAGCTAACCCCCGCGAGGTCCCGCAGCCTCGGCGCCCAGCGCCTGGGGCCCGGCTCCCGAGAGCGAGCGCAACTCCGGAGCCTTTGTCTGGCTCAGCTCTCCGGCCGCCCAGTCCCGCGGCGCCCCCTGCGCGTCCAGCTCCCTCTGTCCATGCCCGGGGCCGGGCGCTGCCCGGAGCGCGCGCCTCCTGCACAGGGATTCTGCTCGCCGCCGCGCCCGACCGGGCCCGGGTCCCCCAAGCAGTCCCGGGAGGAGGCGCAGGAAGGCGACCCGAGAGAGCGAGCGAGAGAGCGAGCGAGCCAGCCAGCCAAGGAGCGGGCGCCCGACGTCCCCGGCGAGTTCAGCGCGGCTCCGGGCTGCTCCCAGCCCTCCTCCCCGCGCGCCGCGGCCGCCGCGCTCTTAAAGGGCCAGTGTGCTCCCAGTGCGCGGACCCGGGCGGGGACCGGGGGCGGTGCCCCAGCTGGAGGCTTCTCACGAGCAGGTGCGGGCGGCCGAGGCCCGGCAGGTGGGCGGTCCGTTTACGCTTCCCAGACGGCGGGAAACCTCTCCAGCGCACCCCGCGTCACTCCCAACCCAGCGTCTAGGGGGCGGGGGTGACCTCCAACGCGACCCCCCCGCGGAGGGAGGAAGCAGGGAAGGCGTGGTCTCCCCGCCTGGGAGGAATGAAGACTCCTCCTTCTCATACCTGGTGGGGGATACTGAGGCCGAGGCGGACGGGAAGGAGGTCTTAGGAGAGGGACCAAAGAGTCGTTTTAGGCTTAAATATATATATATATATATGGATATTTGTCAGCCGGAAACCTCTTTTCAAAAGCCCCAGGGTGTCTCTGGCCATTGAATAACTTTCCTCAGTAGCAAAGTGAGGGTTTTGTGCGCGTCGAGGGCGCGTTGCGGCGGACAAGAGGCAGGTTTAGGAGGGACACGGTTCAAGTTCCGAGTCCGTCCCTTAGCTGCCGCTTGCACGTGGGCAAATTAATCTCTCCGAGCCTCCATGTTCTTATCGGGAAGGTGGGGTAAATAGTTGGGGTGAGGGCGAGGTAAGGCTTCCGGTTCCTGGCCTGGCGCAATAGGTGCCCAAGCACTTTGGCCACTGGCTGGTGCGAGTGAAGTGTGACAGTGCGGCCCGACTCGGCGCGGGGCGGGTGGACACACCTCCCCGCGAAGCTTAACGAGCTGGATTTCATTCCATTCCGGAAGCAGCTTGAGGTCGGGGCGGGGTGGATGCAGGAGGCCAGAGCTGGGAGGCCCGGGTCGAAGGTCCACCGAGACCCGGGGACCAGGCCAATGGCAGCCCTGGCGCGGCGGACTGGCCGGCGTGGTCAGTGAGTGAGAGTTGCAGGCAGGAGGGCGGAGACCGAAGATAAGCTATTCCTTATCTTCAGACCCGGAAATGGAAGCCGTCCTCACCTGAGTGCGGTTTTCTCTAGAGCAGGCCCTCGGGGCACCCTAGCCGGCCTCACCTCCCGGAAACTGGAAATCAGGAGACCTGGCAGAGTGCCTTAGAAAGGGCGCGTTTGAACCCTCCTGGGATGTCCTTGGGGAAAGGAAGTCGGAGTTTAGAGAAAGGAACCGGGCAATTTCATCATTTCCACGGACTCACTTCTCTGTGGGATCCGTCATCTGGGAAGTGGGTTTCTAAATTCCCCACTTTGAAATTTGCTTTTGGGAAATGTGCAGTGGTCTTCAGACACGGACAACAGGGTTGTCTTTGTTTAACCGACCACGTTGCACTCTTTCATGATATTTAGTCCCGATTAGCCAATTTTAAAAAGTTTGGGGCTAGGTAAAGTGGCTCAAGCCTGTAATCCCAGCACTTTGGGAGGCCGAAGTGGGAGGATTGCTTTAGCCTAGTAGTTCAAGACCAGCCTGGGCAACATGACAAGACCCCATCTCTACAAAGAATACAAAAATTAGCCAGGTGTGGTGGTGTACGTCTGTAGGCCCAGCTACTTGGGAGGGTGAGGTGGGAGGATCACTTGAACCCAGGAGGTTGAGGCTGCAGTGAGCTATGATCATGCCGCTGCCCTTCAACCCGGCTGACAGAGCGAGATCCTGTCTCAAAAAAAAAAAAAAAAAAAGTTGGGGTTTAAGGGGCTAGCTGTTAGTGAGAGGAGCCCAGGAATGAATGGAGCAACGTTTTTTGAGGCCTGGGTTGGTCAAGTCTGGTGATTTTTTCTCTGTTGGAGGTTCCTCCCTTGGGGTCCAATCCTGCCTTAAGGAAATGACATCCCCTGTGACCAGATCTTGAACCTCCCAATTATTGGTTCTGGCTCCTGTAGGTACTTTGGGAATCCAAGGTGGATTTGCACCTACATCCAATCCAAGATAGCTGGGTTTCTACCGGGTCTGGCCAGCACCCAAAGCCCGAAAGGACTAGTCAGTGGGACTCAGATGTGTGAAGTCCAGCCCTTCAATCAAGTAGCTTTAAACCTTATCCATATTTTGCCAATACCGTTTCATCTCTGCCCTGACACCCCCGCCCACCACCACACACCTTTTTTTCTTGGTCTTTTGAATGAAAGCCCAGACATGGTGTTTCAGAGCAGTTTCATTTAGAGGTCCCGATGTGGTGTGAGGGGTTGTAAAAAGCTCTGGATCAGAAGCCAGGTCCCTGGGTTTTTGCCTCAGCTGTAATTTACTGGGCAATCTGAGCAAGTTATTCCCCTCTTTGGGTTTGTTTCCTCATTTGCAAAAGGAGAGTTCTGAGGTCGTAGGGGAGGTCTCCTGTTCAGTGAAGGAAAGTAGCTGTGGGGTGGAACTAAGCCCAGGACACCCCCTCCCCCAGCTCTCCCCTCCAGGGGCCCCTCGGGTGATGCACCCACCGGACACACCATCAAACGTGAAGCAGGCCTTGGAACTCTTGGTGCCAAGACAAGGAATAAACAAACAAGCCAAGGTAATTTCCCTCTCCCTTGGAAACAAAGCTGGGGTGGTCTGGAGAGGCGCTGGAGAGTGCCAGGTGGAAATCGGCCAAACAGGCGTGAGATGATTTCCCTGCCCTGCGGGGAACATCTGAGGACACTGAGGCCAGATGTGTTGATTTTGTACTCTCCCTGGTGCGATAAAATCCTCATCAAGAGCATTTCTTTGGGCCGGCCTGCCTGGGGGGGACCGCAGCCTGCTCTGGTCTTCCCTCTGTCTCCAGAGTTGTCTCCCATGTTTCTCCTCTTGTGGAGAATCTCCTCTTATGGAAGAGCCCCGGCTGCTTCTGCACTGTCAGCGGGAGCGCTTGCTGAACGGGCTTACTCTGCTCCAGAGGCACAGTGAGTGTCTGGGTGCCCGCCAAGCTCCTGCCGCCAGCCTCCTCCTCAGGCCCAGCCTGCCCACCCCTCCCCCTCAACGAGGCTCCTGCTTCCTTCCTCCATTGCCACCTTCCATTCTCCATTGAGGAGCCAGTTATTGATCTTGGCCCATTTCTCAAAGTTACTGCACTCAAATTCCATCCTCAGCACAGACGGATTCCCCAGCCACATCCTCCCCCAGGGGAATGGCCCAGTCCCTCTTCCTGGGCTTGTTGATGAAGGCCCTACCTCACACCTGCCCCCCTCCCAATAAGAGCCAGTACCCAAGTCTGGGGAAGTGCCATGTTGAGGATGGGGATTCTTCTCTGTGCTCCCTGCCTGCTCAGCCCTGCTGTGAGCACCCAGAGGGCAGACCTAATCTGGTTCACCAAGTGCCCAGTTCAGGGCCTGGCACAGGGCAGGTGTCAGTTAAGTGCAGGCTGCACAGCCAGAGTTGCCGTGTTGCTTGCAAGCCAGAAAGTATGCCCAGCCTCCTCCTCTCCAGAAGAACCAACCTAATGATGAGTCGGAGTCAGCAGATCAATGCGGTGGGGAGCAGGAACAAGGCACAGAATGTGCCTGGGTCTTTCAATGCAGTGGCTGGGAGGCTGCCTCTTTCAGGAAGGTGGGGTTGCAGGGGCCACCATGGGATCCTGGGCAACAGGCCCCTCTCCCCACACCTTTCCCTCAAGCCCTATGTCCCCACCCAGATGCCAGGCCTGACCACGAGGTGGTGTGCAGGGCTGGAACAGGGCCGCCCCAGCACAGGACCTGAGGTTAGGGCTGAGTACGGCCCTATTTCTCATGCAAGCAAGTCACTTAACCTGTTCTTGTAACAGAGGACTAGACATTCCCACCCTGTTTACCTTTCAGGAGGGATATTGGGAGGAAGACACGAGAAGGTTCTGGGAAGTGCTCAGTGTCACAGCAGTATAAGGCGTCAATGTCTGCCTATGTGGGTGAGGGATGAGGGTAGTGACCCCTGCCACCTAGCTCCAGGCTAGATGTGCTATGTGAGAACTCTGTGTGTAGACCTGGCAGGCCAGGTGACCCCTCCCTACCCCTATTTTACCGAAGCATCATTAATGCCTCTCAAGGCCACCTTGGAAGTCACAGCAGAGACTTCCAAGAGTCCTCCCAAACTGTGAGACACAGCTGGACAGGGTAGGGGAAGGTGACAGTCATCTTTTCACTGGGTTAAATACAAGTAGTCCAAAAAAGATCCAAAATAAAAAATGCCATTTTTATTTGTTGGACATAATTTAAAACTGTAACATAAAAAGATTTCTCTGTCCATCACCAGAAATCCAGAAGACACCTGAAGAGGACTGACTGTTCCTTTGCCACGGGGAAGGTTTGATGAAAAAATTAAAATCCCATGCATCCCTGGCCCTTCCTCCACGTTGCCCCTCAGAATGCTTGCAGCTGCAGCAGGCAGGAGGCAGCAGGAGAACCCGGGCTGTGGAAGGCCCCTCTGCCTCTCTGGGAAAGCTGCTGGGGAAGCCAGAGGTCACAGTGCATTGGAGGCCTGGCTTTCAGCCACTGGCCAGGCCAAAATGAAACATCTGCTCAAGTCTCCCCAGGCACCTTGCTGGGGGTGAGTGGGAGAAAGAAGTGGAGAAAACTGATGCTGGACCACAAGTTATCACCCTGTACCTTGGCCTTGAAGTGGCCCCTGCTGGCACAGGAGCAGGGTGAGAGTAAAAGTAAATAAATAAAAGCGACATGCTTCAAGGAGAGAGGGTGACAGACCCACTGAAGCACCCCATGTCCTGGCTTGACCAGGGATAAGCCAGGGCGTGATGATTTAAAACACTCTGATCTGAGGCCAATGGCATCAAAATACAAATTGCTGAAGTGGGAGAGGGAGTGAAGGGCTGTTTGTTAGGGGGACTACAGTGGAGATTCTGGCCAGTGTGGGTGGGCTTGCCAGTGACCCCAATATTTCCTTTGTGTAACAACCAGAGTAAGAATTAGGATGCCCAGGCTGCCCTCTACTGGCAGTTTCTGCGAAGGACCACAACACAGCAGCACCCAACCTGCAACCCACAACAGCCAAGACAGGAGAGGGAGAAAGGAGAGAGAAGAAAGGAAGAGAGAGAGAGGAGAGGAAGAGAGAGAGTAGAGGAAGAGACAGAGGAGGGGAAGAGAGACAGGAGGGGAAGAGAGAGGAGAGGAAGAAAGGAGAGGAAGAGAGAGAAAAGAAAGGAAGAGAGAGGAGAGGAAGAGAGAGGAGAGGAAGAAAGGAGAGGAAGACAGAGAGGAGAGGAGAGAGAAAGGAGAAGAGAGAGAGAGAGAGCATATCAGCACTCAGGGAGGATGAGTGGCTACACCTCCTGCCAGCTTGAAGGCATGGCTGGGGCCTCCTACTGGGAGGCTAGAAGCATCTCCATCGATTTTAGCAGGTTCCTCCATCTCAGCCTGGTCTGCAGAGGGCCCTGGAGGAGGAAGGCCTCTGGTGCTCACTTCAAAGGCATCGAGAAGAACTTGTTCCCAGACTTGCAGCGGACTTGCTCAGTGTGCACGCGCAGCAGCACCTCAGCATCTTCAAACCCATCCACGATTGCCTTAAAACAGCAGCCAGGGGAGGACAGTCACATTAAGGGGCATCTGGGACCCGGAGGGCACTGCAGACAAAACCAGCTCACCCAACTTGAGAGGCTGGGCAAGGTTGAGGCTGCAGGCTCCAGGCTCTGCATTGGTGATCTTGTCTGATCACTTCTGTAATCTCTGAGGTTGGTCCTATCATCTCAACTTTACAGATGAGGACACAGATGCTCAGAGCCCTGGATCACAGAAACAATAAAACCAGGCCTGGGACCCAGGTCTGCTGGAGCCCAAACTAGAGCTCTTTGCCACCTCCAGCAACATCAGGCTAAGAGCAAGGTGGCTCCTTAATGAGGGACCACAGCTGCATCCAGCCTGCACATGTTTGGTTTGGCTTGCAAAATGTTTTTTAAACATCCAAATTAGTTGCTGACACTTGAAAACTGACAGATTACATGTAAAAATCTAGGTTTCTGGCTTCTCTTATGAAGCAGAAGTGCTGGCAACTCTAGGCCAACCTTCCCACATGGCCACACTCCCTACTGTCTCCCCAGCCAGGGCTGGAGTATCAGCCGCCGCTTACCACTTCATGTAACCTGCTGGTTCTCCTCCAAGGGCGCAGATGGGAAAGTGGAATCTTTCAGCTACTTATCAAAATTTGATAGACTCTGGGGGCTGGATGTTCCTTACACCTGGTACATTTCACCCATTTTCAGTGCCAGGCCCGAGCCTCTGACCTCTGGGCAAGTGGCTAGGACTTCAGGGGAAGCCTGCAGCCTCCTCGCAGATCAGTGTTCTAGGACAGTGCTCCCCAAACTGTAATGTGCACACAAATCCCCAGAGATCTTGTTAAAATGTAATTCTGATTTCTTAGGTCTTGGTGGGGTGGGGGCAAAGAGCTGTATTGTTAATAAGCTTCAGGTGACACTGAAGCTGCCGGTCCAGGGGCCACACCTTGAGTCGCAAGGGAAGGTGTTGGGGTCTCCTGCCATGTCATTTGTTTCCCAGGGATTCAGGTTTGGGTGCCTCATCCTCCCCCTCTCCAGCATCTGTCCTGTCATTTCTGGAGTTCAGCGCCCTCTGTGCTCCCACCCTGGAAATTCACCTGTAGTTCCTGCAGGCACTGCCCCTCCAGCTGGAGACGTGCATCACCCACACACCAGGCCAGGCTGAGGTGGAAAGAAGGGTCCTGGGGAGGGAAACGAGAGGCAGGTGGTCACCTGGACCCCTTGGCAGGCCCTGCAATCACAGCAGGTCTGTGACAGAGCTGTCGCGACGTCCCTGCTGGATCCCTGGCCTGCCCAGTGGGAGACAAGATCCTCAGTGTCGATCCCAAGCACCCTCCACAGACAGACAAAACAGCACAGGACTGGTCCTTGCTATGGACTGAATCGTGTCCCCTCCCCCAAATTCATGTAGCCCTAACCCCCAATGTGATAATATGTAAAGATGGGGCCTTTGAGGGGTAATCAGGGTTAGATGAGGTCATGAGGGCAGGACCCTCATGATTAGTGCCCTCTAATCACAGAGAGCTTGGGCACTGCTCTCTCTCCCTGCAGCCCCCAACCCCTGCCCCACCATGTGAAGGTGGCCATCTATAAGCCAGGAAGAACCCTCACCAGAAACCGACCACG
Source organism: Nomascus leucogenys (assembly GCF_006542625.1). Taxonomy (NCBI): domain Eukaryota; kingdom Metazoa; phylum Chordata; class Mammalia; order Primates; family Hylobatidae; genus Nomascus; species Nomascus leucogenys. The sequence continues at coordinate 62,250,489 of NC_044382.1, forward strand.
CTTGGCCGGGTGCAGTGGCTCACACCTGTAATCCTAGCACTTTGAGAGGCCAAGGCAGGTAGATCACCTGAGGTCAGGAGTTTGAGACCAGCCTGGCCAACATGGTGAAGCCCTGTCTCTACTAAAAATACAAAAATTAGCTGGGTGTGGTGTTGCACACATGTAGTCCCAGCTACTTGGGAGACTGAGGCAGAATTGCTTGAACATGGGAGGCAGAGGTTGCAGGGAGCTGAGATTGTGCCACTGCACTCCAGCATGGGCGACAGAGTGAGACTCTGTCTCAAAAAAAAAAAAAAAAAAAAAGTCATCAACCACGCTGTCACCTTGATCTTGGACTTCTAGCCTCCAGAACTGTGCAAAAATAAATTTCTGTTATTTAGGCCACCCAGTCTATGGTATTTTGTTATGACAGCCTGAGCTAAGACAGTCGTATTCACAGAGGCTTTCCTTGAAGTATCATAGAGGGTCATTACATCTGTGACATGAAAGAAAATCTACCCTCTATTCGGATCTAGGACATTCCAGTATACACCATACTTTTCAGATGACATGAACAAAATCCCCAAAGTCTCAAGTTTTGAAGCAACAATAATTGTCTCCATTCAAATTCATACTTATCTCCCTCAGCACGGTTTAAAAACATATATCAAATAAAATGAATGGCCCTTCAAAGCCCTGATAGTCGACTTAGAGTCCAAGTGCCCTTGGAGGGCCTGGGCAAGGTGCAGGAAGGTGTGTGAAGGCTACAACTCTTCTCTGAGGGTCAATCTGACCTAAAATTATTAGGGACATCTACTTAAAAAATGTGAAAACAACATGGGAACATTATGGAGCAGAGGGTATAAATCTCGGGCGTATTTAGGATATAAAGCAAGTTTTCTAAGAAATGTTGGACTTTGGGTGGGCTGCATCTGACTACACCTCAAAGCCCTCACCTCCCGAGGTGTGCATCCTCAGAAGGCTGGCATTCGGAGCACCGACACGGGAGGTTCTGAAGGGTCTTCGGTTTGCCTCTTACGAGGGCTTCTTTAAAGACAGTTTTATTCTCATTAGAAATGGCTCAATGGAGAAGCAGCAGCCCCATTCGTTACCTGGTAGAAAGTGGTGAGGTCGAATTCCTCCATGACTCTATCCACCTCTGAAACCAGGTCCAGGAACTGGGCATGCCCTGAAGTGACCTCAAGCCCAATAAAGGTCCTGGGGAGAGGAAGACAACGCAGGCATGAGATGCAGCCTCTGAGAACACCAGCCATCTGTGCAGCCGAGGAGGAGCCAGGCAGAAGGCCAAGAGGCCTGGGCCGTGGGTCTCACCGTCTCCCTGGTACACTCGCTTTCCTGCTCCATGAGCCAACTCTCTCAGTCCTCAGATTCTCTGTCTGTAAATCTTCCTTTCCCAGTTCTCACCCACACAGCTCTCCTCCCTCCCCTGGATCTAATAACCCTTCCAGGAACGCCTTCACCCAACACTGCCAAGTCACGAACCCAGAAGCTTCTGCACCCCCATTCTCCATCATCGTTCCAATTGCAAATGACTCCTGTCCTCAAGGAGGCCTCTTCTCAAGGACTTTGCTCCCTGGCATCTGCCACGCCTCCCACAACCACTCAGGCATGCTCTCTCTCATCTTTAAAAACTCTCCCCTGAACCCATGGTTGCAGCCAGTCCCCATCCCATTCTCAGTGAAACTTCTCAAAAAGATGATTTGATCCACCATCACTCTCTTTCTCACCTCCCATCTTCAACCCACTTTGCTGGAAGTGCTCTTGTCAAAGTTGCCAACAACCTCCATGTTACCAAATCCAAGGGACACTTCGCTGTCCGCCTTGTACCCGCCCAGCAGTATCTCACACAGTGGACTCTTCCCTCTTTGAAACTCTTTTCTCTCTTGGCTCCCAAGACATCACCTGCCACGCAGTCCTGATTTAATCCTGCCTCCCGTCTCCCGGTTCAGGGTCCTCTGCCACCCTCTCTGCTCTCCAGCCTCCCCGTGGTGAAGATCACTGGATCTTCTCCATCTGTACTCTCCAGGAGGCTGATCTCACCCAGCCCTGCTTCCCACACAGGCCAACACTGCCCACATTTCTATCTCCAGCTGGTCCCTCTCCTGAACACCCAGTTGTATATGTGACATTTCCACCTAGGGGTCCAATAGACAGCAAAACCTAACAGGTACAAACAAACAGGTACAAAGCAGAACTTTTGCTTTTCATCCCACCAGTGTCTCTTATCACAGAAAACGGGGCCAGTTGTTCCAGCCTCAAACCCAGGAATCAATGTTCATCTTCCCCTTGCTTCACATAAATCCAACCCATTGGTAATTTGGTTGCTTCTGCCTCTAGTGTATCTCCAATGTGTCCACCTCTTGGTCTTCCATGGCCACCCTAAGATTAGGCCACCAATGGTCCCTCACCTGGACAATGACACCTGACTCCTCTCTGGTTTCCCTGCATCCACTCTTGCTCCCTTCTATCTTGCCCCCAGACTCCATGGCCACAGACACACCATCTAGCCAGACTGACATCCCCAGATATAGATCAGATCATGCCTCTCCTCTGCTCAAATCCCTCCAATGGCTTCCATTGTACTGAAAATTCAAACTCCTTACTTGACCTTGCAGCCCCTGGATGGGCTAACCCTGCCCATCTCATCTCCTATCATTCTCCCACATGCTTTCTGGGATCTGCCTCACTGGCCTCCTCAAACATGCTGAAATCTTCCCTGCCTCGGAGTCACTTAGTTTGCTATGTCCTCTGCTTGAAGCTCTTGCAACAGCTCCTCCCAAGGCTGGCTTCTCATTCTCAGGTCACCATCAAATGCCATCTCCCTGGCCACTTCCCTGGTACCCTCCTGGACTACCCACTCCTGAACATCATATCACACCACAGTTATTAACAAACACTCTCATTACTTGTTTATTGTCTGTCTCCCCTCCGAATATGAGATTGAAAAGAGCAGGGGCTGTGTCTACCTCTTCACTGATGAATCCTTAGCATACAGCAAATGCCTGGCACAAGTGGGTGCTTAACAAACTTGTGCAGCATGGAATAAATGAACGAATAAATGAGGCCCCTTTCAGAAGTGCTCAGAGAAGGTGGACCAGTGAGTGCATCAGACAGGGAGGCTCGGTTTGAAGGCAGGATAATCATTTCTTCTTATGTTCATCTAACACTTTAATACTTTTAACTTTTCAAAGGCCTTGGGGCTCATTTGAGCCTTACAACTGCCTAACAATGGATGGTGGGAGGCGTGTGCCAGTGTGAAAACGAAAGGTCACAGAGATGAAGACACGGACCAAACACCACAACTGGGATGGAGCTGGGCAGAAACAGGTTTTCTGACTTTCACAGGTTTTCACTAAACCAAGATGCTTCTCTCAATCTCTGTACAAAACCCGCCACATGCTCCTCCAGTCATTTTTTATTTATTTATTTATTTATTTATTTATTTATTTATTTATTTATTTTTGAGACAGAGTTTCACTCTTGTTGCCCAGGATAGAGTGCGGTGGCGTGATCTTGGCTCACTGCAACCTCCTCCTCTAGGGTTCAAGCGATTCTCCTGCCTCAGCCTCTCGAGTAGCTGGGATTACAGGTGCCTGCCACCACACCCAGCTAATTTTTTGTGTTTTTAGTAGAGATGGCGTTTTGCCATGTCAGGCAGGCTGGTCTCGAACTCCTGACCTCAGGTGATCTGCCCGCCTTGGCCTCTCAAAGTGCTGGGATTACAAACGTGAGCCACCGCACCTGGCCTTTTTATTTTTTTGAGACAGGATCTCACTCTGTTGCCCAGGCTGGAGTGCAGTGGTGCAATCTTGACTCACTGTAGCCTCGACCTCCAAGGCTCAAGCAATCCTCCCATCTCAGCCTCCCAAGTAGCTGGAACTACAGGCACACACTACCATGCTCAGCTAATTTTTGTATTTTTCATAGAGACAGGGTTTGGCCATGTTGCCCAGCTGGTCTGGAACGCCTGAGCTCAAGCTATCCACCTGCTTCAGCCTCCCAAAGTGCTGGAATTACAGGCATGTGCTACTGTGCCTGGGATCTCCCAGTTATTTTTCTTAAAGAAAGGTTCAGGTTTGGGGATAGCTGCCTTTATAGTCATAGAGTTGGTTAAAAGCAAACAAAAAACGGGACAAACAAGTCCAGAAATAAAGCACTCAATTTTTGCACCAAAGAATCTTCCTCTAATGGTGATTGGGGGTTGGGAGGACCCACCTGGTTTTCTCTTGATTGGTGTAAATCTTTACCTGGTTGGCAGTAAAGAAGAATCTGAAATTTAGAAGACCATATTTCAGGAAAAATCGTAAGAAAAAAAGCAGAAAAAATAGCTTATGTTAAAAAAACAGCACTTTGAAAATATAGTTAACTCATTTTGCACTTAATATTATCACCCCATTATGCAGGTGGTATACTGAACCCTAAAACATTAGAGCTGGACAAGACCTTGAAATCACCCAGCCCGAGTAACGCACAACATCGTCCAGATGCTAGTAAAAATTTTACTTTGTTAATAGCAGTTCATTTCGATAAACAATTTGAGACTATCTCAACTTTACTGATGGGAACTGAGAAAGCCTTATTGATCAAGTAGGTGATAATGGACTACTTAACAGCTGATTCATTTCTTGCAGTTTTTTAAAAAATAGACGACTCCGATTTCATCTAAGCAATCACGAGAACATTTCTTCGTGTGTCAGGGCTGAGCTCAAGCCTTTGCACGCTCCATTTCTCGAATTCTCATACAACTCTGTGAGCAGCCTACAATTATGCCCATTTTACAGACAAAGAAACGGGGGCATGGTGAAGCTGAATTTAGTGAGCCAGGATTTGAACAGTCAGTCTGCCTGTTTCCAGAGTCCTTGTTGTCACCTATGACCCTTTAGTGAGGGGAATAGGTCTGTTGGTGTGAAATCGAGACAGATGCCCCCACCCACCCACCCCTCAGATCAATAACACAGGAAGAGTCAGGCTCAGCTAGGTAAGTGCTTTGACTTGGACTGGTTCTGTCCTTTGTTCTCTGAGACACTAGCAATCTCACCGTGGAAAGTCTCGTCACAGAAACAGATCATTTTACAGCCCCCAGGCCAAGGGTCTCACTCCCATCTGAGGGAACATAATATACCAGCATGCTGGGTAGAGCCTCACAATCTGCCCAAGGGCAAAAGTCAGTCAGCCAACTCTCTGCCTCTGGAGAAAATGTAAGGGATCACAGAACCACCAGGAGCTCGGTTAAGTGAAGCTTTTAGGAAGAGTTCTCAAGGTGTCTCCCAAATATCCTGGAGTGGACATTGGATGTCTGTGCCCAACCAAAACTCCTTCTCCTGGTAACTTCGTGTTGCAGGATGGCTCTCCACCTAGGGCCCAGGCCTGGCCAAACAGAGCTTAGCATTTCTTCAGTCACAGCAACAGAATCAGGGGTGCACCGCCCACTCTTGGTCACCTTAGGCTCAACCAGATGATCAAAGTTGAAGAGACCACACCTGCCCGGGCTTCACTCATGACACAGATCCTTTCCTCAGAGGGAACCAGCCCAGGGGTCCAGGTGCTGTTTTCTAGTCTCTCAGTGAGCAAGGGAACCAGCCACATATACATCCCACAGGGATCAGTATTTCTTGCAATGGACTTTAGGCAGAGTTTTCCTAAGTCCCAGCAAGGGACTCATGCCCAGTTAACGAACCACTCTATGCAGGGGTGCCCAGGCCGTGGCTTCCCTGGAGGGGTGCAGTTCATGCCGTCTTCCTAGCGCAAGTGCAGTGTGCCAGTCATCAGCACTAACATAGCCACTCTCCTCCTTCATCCAGGGGCAGAGTTTCCGCAGGATAAGGGAGGCACTCTGTGTGGAAGGGCCTGTTAACTCTTTACTCCCAAAGAAAGCACACAGGAGCCGGGTCAGACCAGGCAGTCATGGCTGTGACTTGTGCTGAAGCCAATCAGAGAGGGAGGCTGTCTTTCCAGGCTGGTACACCATTAGCCGGGAGATGCGGTGGCTTCATCATTGTGACAAAGGAAGGGGACAGAGCTGAGATGGTGAACAGTCTGCCTGTGGTGGTGGCAGTCAGGTGCCATCTGATATCTTGTCACCCCAGTCCACTCATGCATGAGCCAGTGCTACCTCTCAATCTTTTAGTTATACTGGCCTATAAATTTCTCTTTGGTTTAAGCCACTTTGGGTTGGGCTTCTGGCACCTGTGGTTAAGAGAGTCCTGATAATATACAATCAATCAATTTGATAATGACAATACAAAGAGGGGGAGGGCTGGACTAGGTTGAGAGATGAGTTTCAGTCCTGATTCCCTGGCCGAGTGACTGCATTGGGACAAATCCTGTCCTCCTCTGGCCCTCAGAATGGGTTCAGCTAACTGAGCAGTTTCCCAGTTGGGCAGTGATATCCTATGGAATTCCTGGGCCTATGGCCCTCTGAACTGTGGGAATGGGGCTTTGGCTAGAAGACTGTTTATTTCTGTTTTACACAGCCACACGTCAGGCTTTTGTGCAACACCTCATTTGAAAAAAAGCTCTGCTGATAAAGGCAGGGTCAGAAAACCACCAGCCGGGCAGCTTCTTAGGCTCCTTCTAGTATCAACAGTAGAGGATCCAGAAAGATATTCTCTGGGCTCCCTCATTCCCGCTCCATGACTCACCAAGCATCTATTTGATGTCTACTGTGAGCAGAGCACTTGGAAAAAAGCTGCGGGGTAATTCAGAGAGAAGCCACCGTCCTGGCCTGGAGGAATGTGGGCTCCAGGAAGGAAGATGGACACAGGAATGACTGCATATGAGGGTGAGTGAAATGACCACCAGGGATAAAGAACCACAGGACCGACTGATCTCTAGACGGAGGGGTCACCTGTGAAACAACCACAGGACCGACTGATCTCTGGACAGAGGGGTCACCTGTGAAACCACAGGACCAACTGATCTCTGGACGGAGTGATTCTGCAGGAGATGCCAATCGGGAGAGCCTCAGTGAAAGAGCAGGGTTTTGATCTGGACCAGTCTAGCAGGAGATGCATTTCTGGTAGGAAAAGAGTTATGAAATAATGCAATAGGTAAGGGGGAAAAAAAGCCCCAGGCTGGCAGACAAAACCAGAAGTGGGGTCTGGTACTAACCCTTCACCCAAGTGGTGTGCTGAGGGCACCCATAATCTCCTTTCACCCCCATAGGCCCCCAGTGAGGTAGCTCCCACCATTACCATGACCTGTTTGACCTATCATTGTGAAATGATAACATATATGTTGGACTCAGCCTCCAGTTCCTGACACAGAGATCCTAAAACCTGTGTCATTTCCTAAGCAGTGGGGGTGCTAGGAGCATCTTTTGTTCTATTATCTGGTCTGTGACCCTGGCTCCTGACACAGAGCTCCTAAATCCTTTGGAATTTCCTGGGTGACAGGGGCATCTTTGGTTCCAATGAGGCAACTCTTGGTGGGGTCCTGGATGGGGGCTGATCACAGAAAGAGCAAGGCATGATTAGAAGCTGGGAACTTTCAGCTCCACCCCCTACCCTTGTGGGATGGGAGGGAAGCTAGGGACTGAGTTAATAATCCATCATGCCTACATGATGAAGCCTCTGTAAAAATTTGGAACTACAGGGTTTGAGGAGCTTCCCTTGGTGAATAAGAACACACCCATGTGCTGGGAGGGTGGCTCACCCCCAGCTCCACAGGGTCAGATGCTCCCATGCTCGGGACCCTTCCAGACCTCACCCTACCTATCTCTTCATCTGGCTGTTCATGTGTATCCTTTAATATATCCTTTGTAATAAACTGGCGACCTAGTAAGCAGACTGTTTGCCTGAATTCTGTGAGCCATTCTAGCAAACGATCAAACCTGAGGAGGGGGTCCATAGAACCTCTGATTTGTAGTGAAATCAGACAGATGTTATGGGTAACCTGAGAGTTTAACACTGCAGACGGTGTCTGACATGGAGCGCAGTCTTGTGGGACTGAGCTCTTAACCTATGAAGTCTGCACTAACCCTGGGTTATTAGTGTCAGAATTGAGTTCGATTATAGGACACCCAGTGGGTGTCTGGAGAGTTAGGTAATTTGTTGGTGTGGAAAATCTCTACACATCTAGTCACAGAAGTGCTGGAAATACTGAGCGAGAGCTTACAGAAAAACAGTTGGCTTTTCCTACAGAGCAGATAAGGCATCAGGGGTGTCAAGAGCTTCCATGGTATACCCAAGGTCACGGAGGACAAGAAGTAGAGCAGGCAGCCCCAAGAGAGGGGCCATATTCTATCTTTAGGTCTGGCCTGCCTGCTGGGGTAATGCCCACAGTAGCTCAGGAGAGGAGAAGCCGTGGAGGGGAGGGAGCAGAGGCAGAGGGAAGCACTCACCTCTGGAAGGAGGTCATACGAGCTTTCAGAGCCTGCACGAAGGGGAGGATCCAGTGATGGCGCAGAACCACGCTCTGGGACAGGCTGAGGTGGAATGCCTCCATCCTTACCAGCCGGGGGACATATGTCTGGGCATGGGGCAGCAACACATCAAGCAGATCCAGGAACTCCTCCTTGGCTTCATCTGGAGGGGAAGGGTAAAGAGGGCAGGCCGTTCTCTCAGCCAAGGTGCCACGGCTGAATGAAGAAGCCCAGAAGGCAGAGGGAGGTCCTTATTACTCTGGGTTTGGGGAGAAAATTACTTGGACAGCAGCCTATGTCTATGTCTTCTAATAGAATTTTATTTTCATTTTATTTATTTATTTGTTTGTTTGTTTGTTTGTTTAGAGAAGGAGTCTCGCTCTGTCGCCCAGGCTGGAGTGCAGTGGTGCGATCTCAGCTCACTGCAAGCTCCGCCTCCAGGGTTCACGCCATTCTCCTGCCTCAGCCTCCCGAGTAGCTGGGACTATAGGCGCCCGCCACCACGCCCGAATAATTTTTTTTTTTTTGTATTTTTAGTAGAGACGGGGTTTCACCGTGTTAGCCAGGATGGTCTCCGTCTCCTGACCTCGTGATCCGCCCGCCTCGGCCTCCCAAAGTGCTGGGATTACAGGCATGAGCCACTGTGCCCGGCCTTATTTATTTATTTTTTTAGATGGAGTCTCACTCTGCCAGAGGTTGGAGTGCAGCAGCACCATGACGGCTCACTGCAACCTCTGTCTCCTGGGTTCAAGCAATTCTCCTGCCTCAGTCTCCTGAGTAGCTAGGATTATAGGCACCCACCACCACAGCCAGCTAGTTTTTATATTTTCAGTAGATACAGGGTTTCACCACGTTGGCCAGGCTGGACTCGAACTTCAGACCTCAGGTGATCCACCTGCCTCGGCCTCCCAAAGTGCTGGGATCACAGGCGTGAGCCACTTCTAATAGTATTTTAATAGGTATTTCTGGGAAGTCCCAGCTAGAGCAATCAGACAAGTGAAAGAAACAAAAGGCATTCAAATTGGAAAGGAAGAAGTGAAATTATCCTTGCTTGAGGATGATATGATCTACTCGTCTTTTTGTTGTTGTTGTTGTTCTTTTTTTGAGACAGTCTTACTCTGTTGCCCAGGCTGGAGTGCAGTGGCTCGATCTCAGCTCACTGCAACCTCTGCCTCCCAGGTTCAAGCAATTTTCCTGCCTCAGCCTCATGAGTAGCTGGGACTACAAGTGTGTGCCACCACATCTGGCTAATTTTTCTATTTTTAGTAGAGATGGGGTTTTACCATGTTGGACAGGCTGGTCTTGAACTCCTAACCTCAAGTGATCTGCCCACCTTGGCCTCCCAAAGTGCTGGGATTACAGGCGTGAGCTACTGCGCCCGGCCTGATCTTATATTTGGAAAAGCCTAAAGACTCCACCAAAAAACTATTAGAACTGATAAATTTAGTAAAGTTGCAGGATACAAAATCAGCCTACAAAAATCAGTAGCATTTCTACATGCCAACAATGAACAATCTGAAAAAGAAATCAAGAAACCAATCCCAATTACAATAGCTACAAATAAAATAAAATACCTAGGAATAAACTTAACAAGAAGTGAAAGATCTCTACAATGAAAACTATAAAATACTGACACAAGAAATTGAAGAGGATACAAAAAAATGGAATGATACTCCATGTTCATGGATTGGAATAATCAATAATGTTAAAATGTCCATGCTATCTAAAGCAATCTACATATTCAATACAATCTCTATCAAAATACCAATGACATTCTTCACAGAAATAGAAAAAAAATCCTAAAATTTATATGAAACCACAAAAGACCCAGAATAGTCAAAGCCATCCTGAACAAAAAGAACAAAACTGGAGGAATCACATTACCTCAAATTATACTACAGAGCTATAGTAACCAAAACAGCATGGTACTGGCCTAAAAACAGACACACAGACCAACAGAACAGAATAGAGAACTCAGAAATAAATCCATACATCTACTCTGAACTCATTTTCAACAAAGGTGCCAAGAATATACACTGGGAAAAGATAGTTTCTTCAATAAAAGGTGCTGGGAAAACTGGATATCCACATGCAGAAGAATGAAACTAGGCCCCTATCTTTCGCCATATACAAAAATCAAATAAAAGTGGATTAAAGACTTAAATCTAAGATCTCAAACTATGAAACTACTACACATTGGGGAAACTCTCCAGGACATTGGTCTGGGCAAAGATTTCTTGAGTAATTCCCCAAAAGCACAGGCAACCAAAGCAAAAATGGACAAACGGGATCATGTCAAGTTACAAAGCCATTGCACAGCAAAGGAAACAATCAACAAAGTGAAGAGACAACCCATAGGAGAAAGTATTTGCAAACTATCCATCTGATAAGAGATTAATAACCAGAATACATAAGGAGCTCAAACAACTCCATAGGAAAAAAACTAATAATCCAATTTTTAAATGGGCAAAATATCTGAATAGATATTTCTCAAAAGAAGACATACAAATGGCGAACAGGCATATGAAAAAGTGTTTAACATCATTGATCATCAGAGACATGCAAATTAAAACTATAACGAGCTATCATCTCACCCCAGTTAAAATGGCTTTTATCCAAGACAGGCAATAACAAATACTGGTGAGGATGTAGAGAAACACTGTTGGTGGGAATGTAAATTAGTACAGCCATTATAAAGAACAGTATGGAGGTTCTTCAAAAAACAAAATAGAAATACCATATGGCCCAGAAATCCCACTGCTGGGTTTGCACCCAAAAGAGGAAATCCGTATCTCAAAGAGATATCTGTACTCCCGTGTTTATTGCAGCACTATTCACAATAGCCAGGATTTGGAATTAATCTAAATGTCCATCAACAGACAATGGATAAAGAAAATGTGGCACATATACACAATGGAGTACTGTTCAGCCACAAAAAAGAATGAGATCCTGTAATCTGCAATAATATGGATGGGAACTGGAGGACATGATGTTATGTGAAATAAGACAGGCATAGAAAGACAAACTTTCCATGTTCTCACTCATTTGTGGAAGCTAAAAATTAAAACAATTGAACTCATGGAGATAGTAGAAGGATGGTTACCAGAGGCTGGGAAGGGTAATGGGGGTGGGGCAGGTAGGGTGAAGAATGAGGATGGTTGATGGGTACAAAAATATATAGTTAAGTACAATAAATAATATCTAGTATTTGATAGCACGACAGGTGACTACACTCAGCAATCATTTTCTGTACCTTTTAGAAGAAGGGAGTACAACTGGGATGTTCATAACACAAAGAAATGATGAATCCTTGAGGTGATGGTACCCCATTTACCCTGATGGGATAATTACACATTGCATGCCTGTATCAAAATAGCTCATGTACTCCATACATATATACACCTACAATGTACCCAAAAAATTAAAAATAAAAAAATTTAAAGTTTTGTAATTTTTTCTTTAAAAAGTAGGTGTTTCTGGTTATAGAAGTAACACATGCTCACAGCAGAAAATTGAAGTCAATAAGCAATACGCAGGGGTCTTCCGGTTTCCAATCCAGCATGTAAGATGCTTAGAAGTCGCCACCTCATCCTAACAACAAGCAAAACTCTGAACAAACTGAAAAAGCAACAACTATTCTTAGCTCTATAAGAGACGTGAGGTCACAGGGCAAACTGCTGCCCCTAAAATCAGAGATACCAACAGGCAAATACAGAGACTCACAAATTACCAGAGCAGAAACCTACAACGAGCTGAAAGCTCTGCAGGAACCAGCGGCAAGGTAGGGAAACCTGAACTGTAATTGACAAACTGCCTGAGACTCAGTGTGTACAAAACAAATCTGAGTTAAAAACTCCAGGGGAACTCTGTCGGTGGGGGGCCCCGCATTTTTGTGAGGTTTACCTCCTAGAGGTCTACCAGGTTATCACAGTGAATACTGGAGAAAAATACCCTGTGCTTCTGGCTGGGGAAGGGGGAAAGCAGCCATTTGGAAACACATAGGAGCATCCTGTTTTTCTCCCTCCCTTCCTTTATTTTTCTTTGAGACAGAGTCTCACTCTGTCGCCCAGCCTGGAGTGCAGTGGCACCATCTCTGCTCATGCTGCTCACTGCAACCTCTGCCTCCCGGGTTCAAGCGATTCTCCCGCCTCAGCCTCTCGAGGAGCTGGGACTACAGGCATGCGCCACCATGCCCGGCTAATTTTTCTTTATTTTTAGTAGAGCCAGGGTTTCACCATGTTGGTCAGGCTGGTCTCCAACTCCTGACCTCAAATTATCTGCCTGCCTCAGCGTCCCAAAGTGCTGGGATTACAAGGGTGAGCTACCGTACCCAGCCGGGAGCATCCAGTTTTTCTTTTTTCTTGTTTTTGAGACGGAGTCTGGCTCTGTCGACCAGGCTGGAGTGCAGTGGCGCGATCTCAGCTTACTGTAAGCTCCGCCTCCCGGGTTCACGCCATTCTCCTGCCTCAGCCTCCCGAGTAGCTGGGACTACAGGCGCCCGCCACCGCGCCCGGCTAATTTTTTGTATTTTTAGTAGAGACGGGGTTTCACCGTGGTCTCGATCTCCTGACCTCGTGATCCGCCCGCCTCGGCCTCCCAAAGTGCTGGGATTACAGGCGTAAGCCACCGCGCCTGGCCTCCAGTTTTTCTTAACAAGGTCTGCCCCCAGGAGAAACTTACTGAATTACAGCCTAACCTGAAAGTGTTTTACCAGACTCTTAACTGACCTGGAGGAAGTGAAATACCAAACTGCAGCACCTTCTGGCCATCCTGTCCCACCTAGGAGGGGGAGAATTCTGAGAAGCTTGTGGGAAGTTCGCAGTCCAGAGGAACCGGCTCACCAAAAGATTGACACCCAATCACAGGACTACAGAAGGATTCTTGTCCCCCACCACCTCACCACCACATTCATACAGGCCTGTTTACCACAGTTCCTTTTACATAGTACTTCATGTCCAGCTATCGAGGAAAAATTACAAGACATACTAGAGGGCAAAAATACAATCTGAAGAAAAATAGTAAGCATCAGAACCCCTTAAATATAAAAGACTAGAAACCATACAATGTCAGATCTCAGGCCATAATGAAATTAGACTAAAAGTCTACAACAGAAATGTAGCTGGAAAATCCCCAAATACTTGGAGATTAAACAACACACTTCTAAATAACACACGGATCAAAGAAGAAATCTCCAGAAAACTTTATAAATATTTTGAACAAAATAAAAATGAAAACATAACTTATCAAAACTTGTGGAATGCAGCAAAAGGTGCTTAGAAGAATATTTATAGCATCAAATGCATATATTAGAAAAGAAGACCTAGGCTGGGTATGGTGGCTCATGCCTGTAATTCTAGCACTTTGGGAGGCTGAGGCAGGTGGATCACTGGAGGTCAGGAGCTTGAGACCAGCCTGACCAATATGGTGACACCCCGTCTCTACTAAAAATACAAAAATTAGCTGGGCATGGTGGTGCGTGCCTATAGTCCTAGCTACTTGGGAGGCTGAGACAGGAGAACCGCTTGAACCTGGGAGGTGGAGGTTGCAGTGAGCTGAGATTGTGCCACTGTACTCCAGCCTGGGCGACGGATCGAGGCTCCCTCACAAAAAAAAAAAAAAAAAAGATCTAAAGTCAATCATCTGAGTTTCATCTTAGGAAAGTAGAAAAAGAACAGCAAATTTAATCCAAAGTAAGCAGAAGTAAAGAAATAATTAAAATTAGAGCAGAAATCAATAAAATTGAAGAAATCAATAAAGAAAATCAATAAAACCAAAAGCTGGTTGTTTGAAAAGATCAGTAAATCAACAAGCTTCTAGCCAGGCTAACTAAGAAAAATAGAGAGGGCACACAAATAACTAAAATCAGGAATGAAAGATGGGACATCATTACAGATCCCATGGATAATAAAAGGATAATCAAAGAATACCATGAATAACTTTGTGTCCACAAATTTGATAACCTAGATGAACTGGAACAATTCCTTGAAAGATCCAATCTGCTAAAACTCACAAAAAAATAATCTAAATAGGCCTAAATCTATTAAACAAATTAAATAAATATATATATATATATATATATTTTGAGACAGAGTCTCGCTCTTTTGCCTAGGATGGAGTACAGTGATGCAATCTCGGTTCACTGTAACGTCTGCCTCCTAGGTTCAAGCGATTCTCCTGCCTCAGTCTCCCAAGTAGCTGGGATTACAGGCACCCGCCACCATGCACGGCTAACTTTTTTGTATTTTTTTAGTAAAGCCAGGGTTTCACCATGTCACCCAGGCTGGTCTCAAACTCAGGCAATCTGCCCGCGTTGGCCTCCCAAAGTGCTGGGATGACAGGCGTAAGCCACTGCACCCAGCCTGAATAAATAATTACCTTCCAGCTGGGCTCTGTGGCTCACACCTGTCATCCCAGCACTTTGGGAGGCCAAGGCGGGTGGTTCACCTGAGGTCAGCAGTTCGAGATCAGCCTGGCCAACATGGTTAAACACTGTCTCTACTAAAAATACAAAAATAAGCCAGGCGTGCTGGCGGGCACCTGTAATCCCAGCTATTCGGGAGGTTCAGGCAGGAGAATCGCTTGAACCCGGGAGGTGGAGGTTGCAGTGAGCTGAGATCACGCCATTGCACTCTAGCTGGGCAACAAGAGCGAAATTCTGTCTCAAAAAAAAAAAAAACCAAACAAAAAAACACCAGAGTCTTCTCACACCCAGTATTCTATTCAATTTGCCCAAATCCCCTGGTGGATAGGCAGCATAGAGAATCATCTCATCCTCCTTGTGCAGATGGGGAAATGGAGGTTTCAAGACCTAAACTTACTCTGTGTACTTTGCTAAGAACTTAACATAGATTACCTGATTTAATCTTCATGAAAGTCCTAGAAGACTGGTACTACTACTCTCCCCATTTTATCTATTTATTTATTTTTATTTTATTTTATTTGAGATGGAGTCTCACTCTGTCACCCAGGCTGAAGTGCAGTGGAGTGATCTTGGCACACCACAATCTCTACCTCCCAGGATCAGGCAATCCTCCTACCTCAGCCTCTCAAGTAGTGGGGACCATAGGTGTGTGCCATCATGCCTGGCTAATTTTTTTGTATTTTTGGTAGAAACAGGGTTTCGCCATGTTGCCCAGGCTGGTCTCAAATGCCTGGGCTCAAGTGATCTGCCTGCCTCCGCCTCCCAAAGTGCTGGGATTATAGGTGTGAGCCACCTGGCCTAGCCAGTGCTATCCCCATTTTAGATGTGAAGAAACTGAAGCTCTGAGAAGTCTAGTATATTATAAAGGGCACCCAGAGTAGTGGGCAGCGGAGTGAGGTCTGACTCTGAAGCCTGGGCATTTCTTGCCTGCCACCTGCTGATCAGAGCTAGGGTGGGATGTGAACCTTGCACACCCAGCGTACCCAGGGCCCTCTCAGAAATAAAGTGCCTGGCATGACCTTGACACCCTGCTCCAGATTCTCCTTTGGTCACCTCCTCATGAACAGGGAGAATATTATACCCAGAGGTCATACATATTTTAGGCAATGAATTCAAAACCAAGATGACAGAAAAATCCCCAGTTCTTGAAACCTGCTCTTTCTCTGCTAAGTCAATGACTTTCCCACCACCAGTGTTAGAGGTTTCTGGTTTCTTCCTTCTAGTTGGGGCCAGATTCTGCCCTTCATGAGGCACCTATGGGTCTATGGGTCTTGGCCACTTGTCTTTCACACATCACTCACATGGTACATAGACGTGGGTGGCCCAGTTGCCCCGCTCGTGGGGGAAGGTGCGCACCCGTCCCCCGTGTTTTGTGCTGTCATCTTCAGGCCCCTCCTCGGTGCCCGGGAACATGTTCAGCACACTGTCAGGTACTGGAAATCTCTGCCTGGGAAGGGGGCTCCAGCCACTGCAAAAGAAAAAAAGAAAAATGAGCTCATTTATCCTCTTAGCATTCTCTACCTTTGTACATACCACAAAAGTTGTAACCCCTTATATATGGTGGCTCTGAGTGTGTGTTTCCAGCCTGGTGCTGGAAGCAGCTTCTAGATAGCAAAATTGTTTCTCCAGTATTGTCTCACTGGGGTCGCCAACTCTGGGGCACGAGGTCCCCATGGGAAACAACGGGGCATGCAGCAATGTGGTTCAGGGGTCACATTCCCAAGCTGGACAGGCTGCAGCTGGAGTAGCACTTTCTAGCTCTGTGATCTTGGGCAAGTCATGTCCCCTTTCTGGGCCTCAAATGCCTCATTTGAAAGTATATGTCTATCTGATAGAGCAATTGTTAGATCAACTGAGCTACTGCTTGTAAAGCACTCAGGAAAGATAAGGCCTAGCATTTAAGAATCTAAGCCCCAGGAAGTAAGACCGATGGTTTTGTTCACCGCTGAATTCCCAGACCCCAGCCTGGCAGGGAGTGGATGCTCAGTGAATATTTACTGGATGAATGAAAAGGCTCTCCCTACGCTTTAGCAAGTATTACTATCGCAATTGTGTTCAAATCAGGAAACGGACCTAGGATGGTACAGGGATGTGTGCCAGGCGATAGAGTGGGCCAGCGCGATGCTGGACCCGAACCCAGGTCTGGCCTCCCAACTTGGCCCTAGCCATGTGGGGCCACTCTGGGGCTTTGTCTGGGGGTATCTTCTGGATCCTCCTTTCTCCCTGCGTCCCCTTTTCCTTCCCGGAGCCGCCCTGCACCCTCCCTCCCCACTCCACCCCCAGACATTCGGGTCCCGTCTGGGTCTAGGGTGAATGCGCGCGCCCTCCGGAGAGACTTCCTCAGTCCTCACCGACGGTGGCTCCCATCCCCCGGCCTGGTCCGCATCCCGTCCTCGGACTCATCCTCGGAGCCGCTGCTGCTGTAGCCCACCAGGGGCGCCGCGCTCATGGGGCCTCATCCAAGACCACCAGAGCAGGTCCACCATCAACCTCAACCGGCACCCGGAGTTCCGCTGTGCCGGAAGCGCCCTCCCAGGGGCGGGACCTGGGCTGGCACCGCCTCGGGGCGGGGCCGGGAGGGGCGGAACCCGGCAGGACAGTGGTGAAGATTCAGCCCACCGACTCCACGCTGCCTGCCGGCTGCGCACGCGGCTCTGGCCACTTGCAGCCTCCCGGCAACCCCCGGGACCCCCCCAGCCTTCGTGTACCCATTTCACATATCGCTCAGGGCCCTCACCTTTCTGCCCGCTGCTCTGTCTGCAGCCACCCGGGACCAGTCATCCCAGACACGACAGTCCTGGGTCAGCGCACTAGACCCAGCGGAGACCCCTGCCTGCCCCGAGCCCAGCCAGGATCAGAGGTCCTGGAGCCCCCTCCTCTAACCAGCCCAAAGTCCGAGCCCCTAAAAGCCAAGCTGAGCAGTTAGGGGCGGGTCAATTGTGGCAGACCAGAGCCTCTAGGAGGCCCTTCCTCTCCTGCGCAGAGCCGGGCCGAGGGCAGTCACCCGGAGCCCCCTCCCCTAAGCCCGAGCGGGGTGGCCGGAAGCAGAGCGCCCTTCCTCGGTTAGTCGAGGCTCCCAGGCCTGGCGACTCGAAAACCGCCCAGAGCACCCGGCTTGCCCGACCTGGCCCGGCCGCGAGGTCCCCGGCAGGGGGCGGCCTCGCTCCGCGCCATCCGCTCCTCCCGCATTCGCCGCCGCCGCCCGGGATGCCGCTCCTCCCCCGGCCCCGCCTCCCTGGCCCCCGCGCCGCCCGCCCGTCCGCCCGTCTCCGCAAGGCCATCGGTCCGTCCGCCCGCCCTCCCGGCGCTCCTCGCCCCGGCCCCGCTACTCCGGCAGCGCGCGTCGCTTCCTCCGTTCCGGCCGCCGCTAGCCCGTCCCCCGCCCCCGGTCCGGCCGCCGCCGCTACGCGAGGCCGGGGATTGGCAGCGCGCGTAGGCCGCGCCGCCGCGGATGGAGCCGGAATAAAGGGGCGGCCGAGAGAGCAGCTGGTCGCCGCTCGCCTCGCGCCTGCCCTGCAGGCGGCCTGGAGCAGGTGAGCGGCGGGGCGCCCGGGGCCACATCTGGGAGCCACCCCCGCGCCCGCCGCACCCCTTCCTCTGCCGGCCCGGCCGCTCCCCCCCGCGCCCCTCCGCCGCGACCTGGCGGCCTCTTGAGGTTCTGGGCGGCCCAGGCCGGGCCTCGAGGCGCAGCCGCTTCCTGGGCCCGGCCTGTAGCCCTGGGGCTTTTCTCCAGCCCGACCGCCCTCGGGGCTCGCCCTCGGGTCGCAGCGGCCGGGCTATCCCGGACGAGGGCTGACAGGACGCAGCCCAGCTGGGCCTGCAGGCAGGACCGGCGGGAGGTGATCGGCTTTCATTCGGTTTCTCAGGGAGGAGGAAGAGCCGGGGTGGGGCGCAGGTGGGGGGCCTCCCCCGCCTCTCCTTGCCTCCTCTCTCCCCTTTGCGGAGTGATCACAGAGGCTTCCTGGTTGCACCTTGCTGCAGGAGGGCCGGGGTGGGCAGAGGGTGCTGCAGGCCAAGCCAGGGGACACTGTCTGACAGCCATTCATGCCAGAAAAAGCAAACAAAACAGTGGGTTGGCACAGCGGACCTACAGGCGCTCAGAGAAGTCCACCTTCCCCCTCTCTGTCCCGGGAAGGCTTAGAGTGGTACCTGCTTGCTCAAGCAACCTGCTGCCTCCACCCAGAGCAGCCACTCCTCTCCTACCTCCCTTCCGGAAGATGCTGAGGATGACAGCTTTTAGCCTGACTCTTACATTTCTTTGGCAGAGCAGTTAGAGGCCAGGCTGGCCTGTGAAGGCTTCTCCTTCCTTCTTCCTCTGCTCAGGAGAAAACTTACAAACTTTTAAATGTAAGAGGCAGATGAGCTGGGAACCTGGAAGTGGGTTGCATCTGACTCTGAAAGTTCCTCCCTCTCGCTGGCATTACCTTATGCTGCCACAAAGTGGTGAGTTAGAGATTTGCCTGGGCTGGGTGGGCTTTACTTTCCAACAATTACCCAGAACTTTATAGGCTTGGAGTAAGGGAATGGAGTTTTCTCGAGAGAGGTGATGAGAAATGCTCTGTGGTTAGCATGCTGCATCCTGCATTGCCAAAGCAGACCAGTGCAGTTTCTTACATTTTCCTGCAGGCCTTGACACTATGAGATTCAGAGGATTTAGGACTGTGTGTGTGTGTGTGTGTGTGTGTGTGTGTGTGTGAGTTCTGGGAGAGAACCAGAGTGAGGAAGTTCTGCTGTGTGGACATCAAGCATGGGTGGTTCTGTGGCCCTCTCATCTAGCCCCCATCACCTATGGGCTCTGGTTCCTGTAGGGCCACCCATCCTGTTACGCGGAGAGAGAATGGGCCTGTGGTCAGGGATAGTTGAGGGGATGTGGTCAGTCCCTCATAGGTGAGAGTTTTTGAAATGGTCCTTGGTTCCACATAGTTGTCCTAAATATTGACTGTCAGAGGCCATTTGCCACTGGGCTCTCAGACCTGGGAGGTCTGGCCTCCTTAGCTCTAAGTGGTGGTGGCCCGTATTGAGACTCAGGGTAGCGACAAGAGAGGAGCCGCGGGCCTTAAGGAGGATTCTGTATTGTAGGCAGATAACCCCGGACTCTCACCTGTGAGTCCCAGCTAAAGGGTTGGCAGGAAGCTGGAGGGGACTTGTGGAGGCTGGGATGTCCTGGCCCAGGGGCGGGGCACTGAGGTGGGTGGGGGTGGAGGCCGCTGCCATTTCCTCTGCCTGGAGGAGCTGAGCTGGCTGCAGACCTCTCTGATTGCCTAAGAAGGGAGGAGTCCTGCAGCCCTGAGCACCTCTGCCTTCCCCGATGTGTGGTTTGTGATGGTGTGGTGAGTGCAGGCAGGACAGGGAGAGGGCCCAGGAAACTGCTGCTTGTTCCTTCCTCGAGCTCATACTTTCTCTCTTCTCTACAGAACGGATCACTGGGGAAGGCAGAGCCTCCCCAGCACTGCTGAGACCCTCCCTTGAAGAGCCCCCATGTCCTGTAGGCAGAGCCTTGTAGTCTGTCCGCTTGGTTACTGACTCGGGCTGTCTGACCAGCCCCTCTTCTGTGCCTTGTCTGAGGTCCTTGTCCATCTCTGTGATCGGGCAGCCTCTCTCTCTGGATTGGGTCACTTGAAGCGGGAAACTGAAGCCATTACTCTCCAAACCCTGTTTCATCTTCCCAAGCATGTCGGAAAGCTGGCAACAGCCGCCACAGACGCAGCCGCAGCAGCCACAGCCACCGCAGCCTCAGCACCATGCAGAGCCACCGCCAGCCCTGGCAGAGCACACGCTGCCACCGGGCACGGCGGAGAACCCCCTGGGCTGTGCCGTCTATGGCATCCTCTTGCAGCCAGACCCGGGTCTGCAGCCCCAACAACACGCACCCCTGCAGGCAGCAGGAGAGTCAGGCCCCAAATGTGGCGTGTGTGGTCACGACCTGGCGCACCTGTCCAGTCCGCATGAGCACCAGTGTCTGGCGGGCCATGACCGCTCATTCCAGTGCACACAGTGTCTCAAGATCTTCCACCAGGCCACTGACCTGCTGGAGCACCAGTGCGTGCAGGCTGAGCAGAAGCCCTTCGTATGTGGGGTCTGCAAGATGGGCTTCTCACTGCTCACCTCACTGGCACAGCACCACAGCTCCCACAGTGGCCTGGTGAAGTGTTCCATCTGTGAAAAGACCTACAAGCCAGCCGAGGCAGCGGAGCCGGCCACCACTGCCGCCCCGTCGCTTCCCGCAGCACCCCCGCCTTCCACTGTCACCCCTGCTGAACAGGCCGACAAGCCCTACAGCTGCCCCATCTGCCAAAAGCCCTTCAAGCACCTGTCGGAACTCTCTCGGCATGAGCGGATCCACACCGGTGAGAAGCCCTACAAGTGCACGCTGTGTGACAAAAGCTTCAGCCAGTCGTCGCACCTGGTGCACCACAAGCGCACGCACAGCTCCGAGCGGCCCTACAAGTGCGCAGTCTGTGAGAAGACCTTCAAGCACCGCTCTCACCTGGTGCGCCACATGTACGCGCACTCAGGCGAGCACCACCTGTTCCGCTGCAACGTGTGCGAGTTGCATTTCAAGGAGTCGTCGGAGCTGCTGCAGCACCCGTGCACGCCAAGTGGGGAGCGGCCCTTCCGCTGCGGCGAGTGCCAGAAGGCCTTCAAGCGGCCCTCGGACCTGCGGCAGCATGAGCGCACACACAGCGCCGAGCGGCCCTTCAAGTGCGACCTGTGCCCCATGGGCTTCAAGCAGCAGTATGCACTGATGCGCCACCGGCGCACGCACAAGACCGAGGAGCCCTTCAAATGCGGCCTGTGTGAGAAGGGCTTTGGGCAGCCCAGCCACCTGCTCTACCACCAGCACGTGCACACCCTCGAGACTCTCTTCAAGTGCCCCGTGTGCCAGAAGGGCTTTGACCAATCTGCCGAGCTGCTGCGGCACAAGTGCCTGCCCGGCGCGGCCGAGCGGCCCTTCAAGTGCCCTGTGTGCAACAAGGCCTACAAGCGCGCGTCGGCCCTGCAGAAGCACCAGCTGGCCCACTGTGCGGCGGCAGAGAAGCCCCTGCGCTGCACGCTGTGCGAACGCCGCTTCTTCTCTTCTTCCGAGTTCGTGCAGCACCGCTGCGATCCGGCCCGCGAGAAGCCACTCAAGTGCCCAGACTGCGAGAAACGCTTCAAGTACGCGTCAGACCTGCAGCGGCACCGGCGGGTACACACGGGCGAGAAGCCCTACAAGTGCCCCAACTGCGACAAGGCCTTCAAGCAGCGGGAGCATCTCAACAAGCACCAGGGCGTGCACGCCCGCGAGCAGCAGTTCAAGTGCGTATGGTGCGGGGAGCGCTTCCTAGACGTGGCCTTGTTGCAGGAGCACAGTGCGCAGCATAGTGCCGCCGCCGCGGCAGCGGAGGGCGCCTACCAGGTGGCCGCCTGCCTGCCCTGACTCCGCGGCTGTGGCCCCTACTAGCCTGACCTGAGTCGGCGCCGTGGGCCTAGCAGGCCTCGCGCAGCCTAGCTCCTCACAGCTGCCTTGCACCGAGGGCCCCACCCAGCTCGGTGTTCTGAGACCTCGGGAGTGAGGACACAGGGGTATGAAGCAGGGAGAGGGTGTGGTGCTCGTACTCCTGGCACCAGCGGGCAGTGCGGGCAGCCAGATTGCTGTGGCCCATCCTGATTCCACAAACCTCTTTCCCATCACAAGATTCACTTTCTTGAGAGCCATCAGCCCCCCTTATTTCCGGGGCACTGGAACCAGGCTGGAAGTCAAGTGGCTTCTCCCTGTGCTAAGGAGGGTGTGATGCCAGCCCAGCCTTCCCATATCTTTCAACCTAGCAGCCACATAGGTTAGGAAAGTGGAGGCTCACGGTGGGGCTGGGGCCCCGGAGGTGGGCTAGGTGTAAGGTATCAGTTGCCGTGTGCGGGAGAAGGCCAGCTTTAAGATGTAGTCCTGGGGACTGGGAGGGCAGCGGGTGAGTCACAGCCCTCTCTGTCTGCTCTAGCCAGGGGCGATGTGTCCCCAGGTTTCTGGCAGGGGAGATGTGCAGGGTGGGTCTTGGGGCTGGGTCTGCCTGGAGACCAGTTGGCCCAGGGGGAAGGGAGAAGCTGAGAAGTTCGTGTGACACCCTCAGCCAAGGGACAGTGCCATCCCTGGGAACAGGAGGAAAAGCAGCCTGTCTGTGCTAAGGGCAAATCCTCCGGTTTTGGAAGCGCCCCTCCCACCTTTGTAGTGCGGTTCCTAGGTGTGGTGGGGAATGTGCTGTGCTCTCAGCAGACAGAACTGCTAGTGTGAAAGGCAGGGATCGTTAGCCCACTTGAGGCTGGGAGGAAGCAGGACCAGGCCTAGGATCTCCCCAGCAGATGCAAACAAGTGTCCTCCCCTGAATTGTGTGAACCAAAGCGTAAGGGGCTTGGGGCACAGCCCCAGTCAGCTCACCCCAGTCCTGCTTCAGAGCCAAGACCAGGCCAGGGTGAGGACCCCCCCCCAGTACCCTCCCTACATCAATGTGGCTGCTGGCCTGGACCCCAGGGGTCTGGTACAGCCAAGATGTTCTGGACAACATCCAGCTACTTCAAAGGCCAGAGTGTCCTTTGGGTCCTCCTAGAGTCCCCCTAGGTCTCTGGCTGCCCATGAGACTCATGAAGCGGAGGGTATCCCAGTCATAGGGAGCAGAAAGAGCAAGTGGGTTAAGGAAGCCTGCGGGGGACCTGGCGGATGGAGTTGACCAACATCGCTGGGTGGCTACGGCCCTCGTTAGGAAGCCCAGAAGGACCTTTATTATTAAAATAATCATTTTGAACCCTGCTCTATCCCCTGCCCTCTTCCAGCCCCACCCCTCCCTGGTCTTGAAAGAAGACTAATAGTGGGCACACCAAGGGCCCCGAGGGGCAGGGAGATGCCACCATGCTGCTCTGTCACAGTAAGAAGGCTGACCAGCCACGCCCACCTCCTCTGTCTGACTGAGTTCCTTCCTGTGGCCACAGGGAGGGGCTGGTCCTTCCCCTCGGTGCTGGCTCTCTGTCACAATGCCTCAAAAGACACGGAACCCAGGCCTACAACCGTCCCAACTGCTAATTCTTTTCATTTTGCTTTCTGAAAGCAGTTTGTTATACTATTCATAACACTGTAGAGTTTAATTTCCTGTCATTTTGGATCTTATATAAAAATGTGAGGATTTGGATTTTTAAAAAGAATGACTCCATTTTAGGTAGCCACTTTTGATGTTAATATATAGTGAGTCCAATG
Source organism: Nomascus leucogenys (assembly GCF_006542625.1). NCBI lineage: Eukaryota > Metazoa > Chordata > Mammalia > Primates > Hylobatidae > Nomascus > Nomascus leucogenys. Next base: position 62,274,492 of record NC_044382.1, read on the forward strand.
TATGCTTTAGAAGTAAAGACATTGACCGTCACAGATCACTGCACTGCTTGTTCTGCTCCTTCTTCCACAGGGGAACGATGGACATGGAGAGGCAGAGAGGGGCACAGGCCCGAGTGGCGGCTTGGAGACTGGGGCATAGGGCTGGGTTTGAATCCTGAGCTTTGAACGTTCTGGCTGTGTGGCCTTGGGAACCTCTTTGGGACTCAGTTACCTCATCTGTAAAGTGAGGAGGTTCACCTTGCCTTGCTTGGTTGTTGTGAGAATTAAATAGAGCCCTGTAGAGAGTCCCTGGTGGGGATGCTTGAGGATGCTGACAGTACCAACTCCAGGACACCTGGGACTTTCAGGAATGAGCCTGAGGCCTCCTCACTTCCTTTGGCTTTAACCACAGCCCCCAAAGTGGGAGCTGACCTGTGAGAAGCAGCAGCTCATGGAAGCCTGGAAGCCAGGCACTGGGCCTGGTGAGCATGAGAGCTTGCTCAGCCCCGATGGAAAACCAAGACCTGCCTGCAAAGCAGCAGATGCAGCCAGCCCGGCCCTGCCCCAGAGGAGGGGGGGGACTTGCTGTCACCCCACGACCACCCACCCTGTCTCACAGTGACCCTTCTGCAAGGTCAGCCCAGCTGCCTCCCACCTGAGCCCCTCCAGCACACCTTTCCTCCTGCACCCCGTCCCTGCCCCAGCGGCCCAGCTGCAACTCAGGCTCTGTCTGTTGCTCCAAGGTGGGGATAGGGGTAGGGGAGAGAGAGGGAAAAACAGCCTCCCAGGCCCGGGCACCTGAGAGCCAGTGAAAGTGGTCAGCAGGGGCCCCTTGCCCTGAGTTAAAAGGACAAGGAGCTGCCCACACTGCAGGTGGCCAAAAGCTGGGTACAGAAGGTGCGAAAAGCCAGGGGACTGAGATGTGACCCAGTCCCCATGCTCCTCTTCTTCCCTCTGGGCGGTCATGGGAGGAACCTGCCCTTGAGAAACCATGTGGTTCCTTCCCACAGGCTTCTACCTCCCAGGAAGAGGATGCCCGGGGCCTTGGTTCCGTGCCAGGCTCAAGTACCAGCTTGCTTTCTTGCCATGTGACCTAGGCAAAACCCACCCATCCTGAGAGGCCCCTGGAAACTGCTAGCGTGTGTGTGAGGCTTTATAATTACCACCGCAGGTTGTCCCTCCTGAGTGGGTGACAGCATGCATGGGCCAGGGCAGGAGGGGCCCTGGCTGGACATGGCTGAGCTCACATGGAGCCTGCAGTGGCTTCTTCTTCCTTTGTCCCCACCCCTACCCCCCTCACAAAGCAGTAGGGTTTCTACACCTCCCACCAGGTCCTCAGCCTCTAGGCTCCAGCCTGGGCCTAAACCAGGGCAGCCAATGGGTCCCTGGTCTGGGAGCCCAGATGTTCGAGTTCAAGGACAGGACCTTTGGTAACACACATGGCCTAAGGCCTCTGTCGGCCCCTCTTAGGCCTCAGTTCCCCAACTGAAGCAGGCCTGGTGCTCTGATTGTGGGAAGGCGCCAGGATCAACCCATGGCCCATTTTCCCTTCCCTGCCCCTCCTGGCCTCCAGCCTGCTCCCCTCTGGTATCTCCGCCTAGCCTCTCTTGGTCATAAGTGGCAGAAACAGCACAAACCGGCTTAAGCAACTGCTCACTGCACCTGGCCATACAGGTACTCCTCCCACCAACCGGCCCAGGAATGCTGACCTACAGGACGGCCAATTTCCTGTGTCCCAAACCTGATGAGTGTCTCCTTCACTTACAGCATAGCATTTTTTTGTTTGCTTGAGACTGAGTCTCACTCTGTCACCCAGGCTGGAGTGCAGTGGCGCAATCTCAGCTCACTTCAACCTCCGCCTCCCAGGGTCAAGTGATTCTCCTGCCTCAGCCTCCTGAGTAGCTGGAACTACAGGCACATGCCACCATGCCTGGCTAATTTTTGTATTTTTAGTAGAGACAGGTTTTCACCATGTTGGCTGGGCTGGTCTTGAACTCCTGACCTCAAGTGATCCACCCACCTCAGCCTCCCAAAGTGCTGGGATTACAGGCCACTGCACCCGGTCAAGCATAGCATCTTAAAGGGGAGCTTCAGATGTGACTAGGAGTATAAACTAGTGCTATATCTTTAGTCTCTGGCTAATCATTCCTTTTGGCCCAACCACTGGGAGGATGGGAAGTGTGGTTCTTTAGGATGAGGGTGACATCTGGATGAGTGCTAGGGCTAGGAGGAAGAAGGAAGGAGGAGGGAGAGAATGACACAGCCTCCCCTTTGGGAGTCAGTCATTCCTCCTGGCTAGTGAAAGAGACACCAGGGGTGGGAAGGGGAGGGGGCCATTCTCCTGGGTCCTAGAAGTTGGTGCCAGGGCAGGCTGGGCCACCAAAGGGGATGTTCCTAGGAAGCCCATCATCCTGACAGCTTTTCCAAACTCCCACCATGCACTGGCTCTGCTCTGTGCTTGGCCCTGCAGGGGATGGGGGAGAGGATGCCACTTTCTGGGGTGGAACCTGTACTCATGAACCATAGTAGACTGAGTGCTGTGTCCTGCAGGGTTCAGAGCACCACAGTCAGCCCTGGCTAGAGTCCCACCTCTCCACTCATTGGTTCCAGGGCTTTGGGAAGGCTGTTGAAGCTCTCTGAGCCTCAATGTCCTCATCTGTGGAATGGAGTCAATAATGCTCTCTTCTGAGGTTTAGGGTAAGGGCACAGTGGAATGATCTGTGTGACATGTTTGGCATATAGTAGCCACCCAGAAGGACTGTAGCGCTGGGAGGTCAGAGGCAAGAGCGAGCCAGCCCAGCCCTCCCATCTGAGAGTCAGCCCTCCCACTGGCCTGCCATGCACCATTCAGAAGCCTTTTCCCATCTGCCAGCAGGTCTGAGCCTCACTCCATACTTACAAGGGGGCGGGGCAGATGCTTAAGAGGTCCAGGGTTTGTTCACAGCCACGCAGTGATGAAAGTGGCCTGGAATTGTGGGGGTTGGCCAGGTGAGCCTGGTACCTGCACACGGGTGAAGGAGAGGCAGTGGGGTCTGAGCCATATAGAGCTCCTGCTCACTCTTTGCTGGCCAGAAAGCAGGGAACGATGGCCAGGACCAGTCCAGGGCTGGCCAGGGCAGTAGGAAAGCTCTTCAGCAGCAGGCAGATGGCGTGGCCAACCCCTCTGGCCCCCTCTCAACTCTTTGAAGAATCAAAGCCCACTATGCTCCATCTTCCCAGATGTACAGAGGCAGCGCCACGAAGGCCCTAGGCCCCCCAGCCTAAGAAGGGCCAGACTTCCCACGAGCTCCACACCCAGTCCTCAAGCAGGTGGCTTCTTGGTTCCTTGAAGGTGGTGCTTCCTAGAAAAACCTTGGCCACTATTGATTTTCTCACCTACAAAGATTCCAGCCAGAATACACAGTCTTCCTCAGGGCCGTGAAATGGAGCCAAGGGGAGGGCTCCTTCTTTATTGTGTGTCTCTCCATCCCCACCCTGGGTCTGCCTTCCTGCCTTTGTTCATCCACAAGCATTACTGAGCACCTACTGTTTGCCAGGCACTGAGCAGGTGCTACAGGGCACAAGGCACGAACTTCAGGTGAGACGGTTTTGAGGTTTTTGTGTATCAAAAGGTACAGTCAAAAAATGTCAAAACTGCTGATATCTAGTACAAAATATGATGTTCACAAGTTCTCCCTGACCCCTACCCCACCCCTGCCCACAGCTTGGACCCTCACCCTGTCCCTGAACCTCCCCATTGCCAGCCCCAGGCCCTGGGTTAGGACATCATTTTGCAGGTGACTTTGTAATCGACACCGCTATAACTCTGTAGTAGTTAATAATTTAGTCCTGATTGGTGTGTTGGTTCTGGAAGAGACCACAGGCCCCATTCCTGAGCCTGAGGTCCAGTTAGAATAAAAAGAGCCAGCAAATGAGCCCAGGGCGGGCCAGAGGGCATGAGTTAGCCCATGAGAACAGTTATGGTCCCTGTTTTTGTGATTTGAGAGAAGAGTTGGGGGGAGAAGGGAGGACTTCAGAGTAGCCTGCCTGGAACTCAGGGTGGGATTTGGGTAGGAAGAGTTGGGGGAAAGCATTTCTGGTGAGAGGAAGGCTCTAAACAAAGGTTGGAGGCAGACAGAAGCCCAGAGCCTCTGGAACTGCAAGGAGGCTGTAGGGGGTTCATGTTGGGATAAAGGGCCACAGTAGTGGATTGGGGTCAGGCCCTGGAAGGCCTAGAGGTGAGGCCATGGAGGCTGGACTGTCCCCAAGGCCATGGCTGCTGGGAAGATTTCTGACGTGATCTAGGACTCTAGCATCCCTGCTGTGAGCCCTGGGCAAGTCCAGCTCTTCTCTGAGTTGTCATTTGGAGGGGACACTGGGTGGCACAGAATGTGGCTCTGATACTCTGATGAGCAAACAGTCCCTGGAGACTGAGAGGGGGTGTCAGCATGTTGGGACACAGTGGCCCCAGCTGGGAGGGAATGGGCTGCTTTCCATCTCTCAACCTCTGGTCTTTGGCCTCTGGGTGGGATTCTTAACCTGCAGATTCTGCCACTGCCAGCAACTCCAAGATAGCTTTCTCATTTTTGTTTGTTTGTTTGTTTGTTTTTAGATGGAGTCTTGCTCTGTTGCCCAGGCTGGAGTGCAGTGGCTCGATCTTGGCTCACTGCAACCTCTGGCTCCTGGGTTCAAGTGATTCTCCTGCCTCAGCCTCTAGAGTAGCTGGGATTACAGGTGTGCACTACCACATCCAGCTAATTTTTGTATTTTTAGTAGAGATGGGGTTTTGCCATGTTGGTCAGGCTGGCCTCGAACTCCTGGTCTCAGGTGGTCCGCCCGCCTTGGCCTCCCAAAATGCTGGGATTACAGGTGTGAGCCACCCTGCCCGGCCCCAAGAGAGCTTTCTGATGGGACATCCTATCCTCCCTCTAAGCCCTGGTCAGATGCCCCCACCCCCAGGAAGCCCCCTTTGGTTTCTTCCCCATTCTTGTTTTTGATCTGTCCTGTAGCAGGCAGGCAGTAGGGCCTGGTGGCCACAGGCGGGGGATGGGGGTGGGGGGCTTAGGCAGGCCAGCTTCAATTCTTAGCTCTGCCAATCACCAGATCTTGGGCCAGCCACTTAACCTTCCCGAGTCCATTTCATCATCTGTAAAATGGGTCTAAAATTACCCATCTCACGGGGTCTGCAAGATGGTTAATGCATTGTCTTCCACTTAAAAATAGAAATTGTACGTGAAAGCAGACTCATTTATGCTTATCAACTCTGCATTTCCTTTATTCTTAGGCACACATTTTTTATATTTATATTTTATATATATTATTACATATATACATATACATATTTATATTTATATATTTTATAATATATTTATATTATTGAAATCAGGATTAAATTTACAATCAGTGGGCAAGAAGCTTTAAATTGCTGGTGTGGGTTGCCATTCATGGGGTTTGGACTGGGAGAACATGGTCTAAGTGTGTACTCATGTGATCACCTCTACTTTCAGGTTCTCATTGGCTGGGCCTGCTGGGCTGGAAGCACTTCAAAGGCAGGGAGGGCAGGGAGGGCATCTTGTCTGTGTCCTCCCAGCACCCAGCAAAGGGCCTGGCCCAGGCAAAGCTCTTTAATGTTCGCTGGGCTGTATTCTGGCAGGGACTTGCCCAGTCATACAAGGAAGCAGGGCCAGGAAAAACACCTCAGTCACTTGATTCCATCTGGCAGGCTTCAGCATGTCTGCTGGGGCTCTCTGGCTGGCCCACCTCTTCCAGGCCAGGATTCTAGCATCCCTGCTGTGAGCCCTGGGCAAGTCCAGCTCTTCTCTGAGTTGTCATTTAGAGGGGACACTGGGTGGCACAGAATGTGGCTCTGACACTCCAGGCGGCTCTGCCAGTGGCCTCCCAAGTGCAGTCCCAAAGTGGATACATGATTCTGTACATGATTTCAGGAGGTCTGTGGGTCCCTGAAGCCCCAGGTTTCAGGACCGGAAGTCCTATACAGGTAGATTTTTAGCTTAGTAGCTATTTATCCTGATCTGGGTCCATGCTTGCCAGCTGCCCACAGGTGGGATGGGAGTAGGGTATCTGGAAGGTCCTGGAGCTAAGCACAGATGCTAGCAGCCCTAACCCCCTGATATGGTTTGACTGTGTCCCCACCCAAATCTCATCTTGAATTGTAGCTCTCATAATTCCTTCATGTTGTGGGAGGGGCCAGTGGGAGATAATTGCATCACGGGGGTGGTTTCCCCCATACTGTTCTCGTGGTAGTGAATCAGTCTCACGAGATCTGATGGTTTTATAAGGGAAACCCTTTTGCTTGGCACTCATTCTGTCTTGCTGCCACCATGTAAGAAGTGCCTTTTGCCTTCCACCATGATTATGAGGCCTCCCCAGCCATGTGGAACTGTGAGTCCATTAAACCTCTTTCTCTTCCCAGTCTTGGGTATGTCTTTATCAGCAGCATGAAAACAGACTAATACACCCCCTTACCATGCTGGAGATGCTCTTCCCTAGCCCCCTGGATGGCGTTATTCCAGACCTGGGCCAGGAGTCCCCACACTGTCCCCAGGACATCATACCTTCCTTTCACAGGAGCGGATTGGAATGGTTGGTTGGTGAGTAGACAAGGGCTAGTCCTGAAGCCTCATGGATAGAGCAGAGGACTTTTTGCTTAGATGACATGTTTATTGGTGGTGCTTTGGAGAGCCAGGAACTTTCTTCTCTGAGTGGCTTCATGCATCTCATGCAAGTTTAGACTCTACATTCTGTTGCGTCACAGGAATCAAGGCCATAGGCCTGGCCAGCTCCCCTTGCCCCAGCCTGCTCCCACACCTTCAGGGGGACCCCAGGCACAGGGAAGCCCCCCAGAGCACACCAGTATGACAGCTTCAAAAAGGCACCTAAAGTAGCTTTCTAGCCCCCTCCCTTTCTTCTTAGGGCTCAAAATCAGGATCTGAAATGGAGGGGGCTTGGGTATGGGGCTGCAGGCAAGGGGCCGGAGCACATCTCTTGCTCTTGGACCTCAATTCTGGCTGGACCTTGCGGCTCACACCCTGACTCTCAAACCAGGTCACCAAACATTTTTCTCCAACCCCCCACCAGTCCTCCAGGAGTTGGCCAGGGACAGGCAAGGGTAAGATACTGTCATCCTGTGGCCCTGACCCTCTCCCAGGCTCTGCAACACACACAGGCAGAGACAATTGCATGTCTCTCTCAGGGAGCATTAGGTTTATTTCTAGTTAGGCTGAACTCCTGGGGAGGTGGCTGGTGCCACCATAAGTCCTCGGTCTGGCCAGGGGACCTGAGGTGGCACCGTCCGGCAGCCTGGGAGTCAGCCTCCTTTCCAGAGATTAATGCCAGGGGGTCAGGTAGTTGACACGACTGTGGAGAGAAGTAGGGGTGAGGTGGGGGCTTCCAGGGTGTCCTAGGGGAAAAATCAGGCTTCCCCCCTCTAGGATCTGAAAACACAGCTTCCAGCCAGCCTCTATGTGGCTCAGGAGCCTTCAGTGGCTCCCTGTTTTCTGTATTTTCAGCTGTCCTCCTTAGCTTTCAAGCTAACCTCCCTCCTTTGACTTTGCCTCATCCTTCTCTCCCATTGATACCTAATTATGAACAGCTTCACCCATTTTTCAGTCATTTAGTGAACCTACTCTGTTAGGCATCATATGGTAGCAAAACCCAGAAACATTTCCCCGTGTGGGAGAGGGGAAGGCTAGTTTCTGTCAATAATGACAGTGCAATAGTCTGAGTGCTCTCTAAGATAGGGACACAAAGGTAGTGACCAATGGGAGGGAGTGTGAGCTGGTGGGGAGAGGCAGAGGGTGGGGGAAGACTTCAAGGAGGATGGCACATCTGGGTTGGGCTTTAAAGAGCATGAAGGAGGCCGGGCGCTGTAGCTCATGCCTGTAATCCCAGTACTTTGGGAGGCTGAGGCGGGTGGATCACGAGGTCAGGAGTTCGAGACCAGCCTGACCAACATGGTGAAACCTCATCTCTACTAAAAATACAAAAATTAGCCGAGCTTGGTCCCGTGCGCCTGTAATCCCAGCTACTCAGAAAGCTAAGGCAGGAGAATTGCTTGAACCCGGGAGGCGGAGGTTGCAGTGAGCTGAGATCTGGCCATTGCACTCTAGCCTGGGCGACAGAGTGAGACTCCGTCTCAAAATAATAATAATAATAATAATAATAATAATAATAATAATAGCACGAAGGAGTTTTCCAGGCAGAGGAGGAAGGGCCACCTAGGCACTGAAACAGCACAGGCAAAGGCGTGAAGAGTGCTTGGTCTGCTGGGTTTCGGGGGAGTCTGGTCTTGCTGGAGTGTACAAAGTGGGGCGGGGAAGGTGAGAGACGGCTTAGTTATGAAAATGTTTGAGGATCTTGCAACCTCTTGCAAGAGGTCCTTATCTTGGAGATAAGAACTCTTGTTCTTACCTTATCTTCTCTCTTTACTTGTGGGGCGACCCTGCCGGGAAGACCACTTAGCCCCCTCCCTTAGGGCCTCTCCGCACCCTAAAAGGCAGATTCTTGGCTCTCTCCCTTGTGTTTCTTATTTGTCTGTTTTCTCTCCTTCTAGGTAACATCCCTGCCCCATCCTTTTGGCCTCCTCCAGTCAAACCTGGTGGGATGTGGACCCCCTCCCGCGTCCACCCCCACCCCAGTGGGCTGCACATTTGCCAGGGGCGGATCTCTCCAGAGCGAAGCAGCTCGCGCCCTCCCAGGAGGGCTCCTCCTCCTCGCCAGGCCTCGCTGTGGCAGGGGGGTTTCAGAGTCAGGGAGCCCCGAGGCTGTCCCCAGCAGTCGGATGGGAACATGGTTGGCTATGGGGCGGGACAGGACCGTTCCCCTACCTGTAGCTGGAGCCGAAGCTTCGGAAAGTGTTCCTGGGAAAGAACGCGGCGGGTGAGCACGAGATGGGAAGGGGCGACCCTCTCTGGGCGCCTCACTCGACCTCGGGAGCCACCCCCTCTCCCCGCCATCCCTCCTGAAGGGTTCCAGGGCGCCTTCACCCAATGTGAACCCCTCCACTCCGCAAGGGTGGAGTTGTCAGGGAGGGCAAGGTGCTCCGTTTGGTAGGAATTACACATGTATTCATTTGAAACTGCAATTTGTTTCTGGTGTATTGGAGCCAATTTTTCCCAGTTCTCACGTTTTCAAGAGTCATTGCGTGTGCGCTAGGAAAGCAGCCCAGACCTCATCCTCCCTCCTCCGGATATGGGGTCCCCGGGCACGTGGCGTCACTTACAGGGAGTCGAAAGGCAGGGGCTTCTGTCCGTAGCGGTCCAGGCTGGGGTTCTGGTTGAGGCAGTACTGAGGCGGGCAGCAGGGATAGGGGCGCGGTGAGTCGGGGGAGCAAGGACGCCCTTCCCACGCCCCACACAGGGCTTCCTGCTAGAGACCGTGGCCCTGAAGACTGGGAGGCCCTGCTCTGGGTCTCCTCCCCCGTCAACTCCCGGCGTAAGCCGCTCCCCACCAGGACCCCCCTCTCCCCGCTCAGGGACGGGTCTGCGCGCAGCGCTCCCTACCCGCCAGCTCTGGGTCACGTCCGGCTTCAAGTACCGCACCGCGTAGCCGCTGAGACCCTCCACTGCGAACAGAAAGCCCCTCTCGAGCGCTCATCCACCCTCCAGGACAAGCCCCGCCTCCTTACCTAAGCCCCGCCCACAATCCAGCCCCACCCACACATGTTCGGCGAACAGGTCCCGCCTCCGCTGCCCCGCCAGGGCAAAGCCCCCGCCCCGACGGCTCCGCCCCCTCCCCAAGGGCAGTCCTGCCTCCAGAACCGCGCGCACGTCTGGGCTCCACCCACCGCAAGTGCCACCTCTTCATCCCAGCGGCCCCGCCCTATTTCTGCTTGGCCCGCCGCCTACGTTCCTGTCCGCAGTCCACGCTCCCTGCTCCAGCCCCGCGGCCCACCTGTCCGGCAGTTCCTTCAGCGGCCCGTAGACTGACCTCGCTTGCTCAGGCAAGGCAGCTTGAACTCCCCGGCCGAGGACACGAAATGGGTCCAGTCCTCGATGGCGCGCGTGAAGCAGGGCCAGTCCACTCGGTTGATGCCTGGCGCGATGGGCGCCAGCTTTCCCTCGTGGTACCTGTTGCGGAGCTTCTGGCCTGTCGCGGTGATGTCCTGACAAGGCCACGGAGGTCAGGCCCGCGCGGCCGTAGCCGCAGGAGCCTAGGGAAGCCATCCCAGTCCATCCCAAAGGCTTCAGTTGACAACTGGCCCGGTGCATTGGACCGAGGGGGCGCCCGAAGTCGTGAACCCGGATGGGGTGATGTGGGGAGCGGGAGTCCCAAGCAGGCACCTGAGAAGGTGCTCGGGCTGTAGATCCCAGACCCAGAGGTGCTTGGGGCTGGTGCCCGTTAGCAAACCCAAGGGCAGGGCAAAGGACACTCACCAAACACTGCAGGGGTTTGTTGGGGACCCCAAGGAGTGTAAAATGGGCGTTGTCAAATTCATCTGTTGAAACAAGAGAAAGGGAGAAGAGGTGTCTCCTTCACCAGTGGTCAGAGGTCATAGGAGAACTTTGGCCCACACTGTACTTCAAAAATTTTTTGAGGCCGGGCACGATGGCTCACACCTGTAATCCCAGCACTTTGGGAGGCTGAGGCGGGTGGATCACTTAAGGTCAGGAGTTCTAGACCAGACTGGCCAACATGGTGAAAACCCATCTCTACTAAAAATGCAAAAATTAGCCAGGCATGGTGGCAAGCGCCTGTAATCCCGGGTACTTGGGAGGCTAAGGCAGAAGGATCACTTGAGTCCAGGAGGTCGAAGCTTCAGCGATCATGCCACTGCACTTCCACCTGGGTGACAGAGCAAGATCATGTCTCACAAAAAGAAAAAAAAGGCTGGGCATGGTAGCTCACTCTTGTAATCCCAGTACTTTGGGAGGCCAAAGTGGGTGGATCACTTGAGCTCAGGAGTTCGAGACCAGCCTGGGCAACAAGGTGAAACCCTATCTCTACCAAAAATATGAAAAATTAGTTGAGTGTGGTGGCACACGACTGTAGTCCCAGGTACTAGGGAGGCTAAGGCACGAGGATCATTGGAATCCAGGAGGTAGAGGTTGCAGTGAGCTGAGATTGCACCACTGCACTCCAGCATGGGCAACAGAGCGAGACTCTCTTAAAAAATTTTTTTTTTAATTTGACAACTTAAAAAAATCTAAGATAAAATAGTATTCACATCTTACCCCTTGCAACAGAATAAAACTCCAAAGATTCCAATGTCAAAAGTGAACATGGGCAAATTCTTTTATAATCTTGGGATGGGAAAGGCCTTAATAATTTTAATTAAAAATCCAGAAGCTTTAAAGAAAAGATTGATCATTTAAATACATGAAAATAAACTTCTACATGGCAAAAACAGATGTCAAAAAACAAATGGAAAAAATATTTCCACTTATTTTGCAGATATTAATGTTAATATTAATTAATATTCCTTAATATTGAAAGAGTGCCTAGAAATCAAGACGCACAAAAAATGCCAGGTATGGTGGCTCGAGCCTGTAGTGCCAGCTACTCAGGAAGCTGAGGCAGGAGGATTGCTCGAGCCCAGGAGTTTGAGGCTGCAAGTGAGCTGTGATCATGCCACTGCACTCCAGCCTGGGTGGCATAGTGAGACCTTGTTTTTAATAAATGAATTAACAAGTTGAGGAATTTCTCTATACAAGAACTCCAAGGTGCAGAAGGGTATATACAATATGCTACCATTTGCTTTTTAAAAAAATTTTTTTGAGACAGAGTCTCGCTCTGTTGCCCAGGTTGGAGTACAGTGGCGCGGTCTCAGCTCACTGCAACCTCCACCTCCCAGGTTCAAGCGATTCTCACGCCTCAGTCTCCCGAGTAGCTGGGATTACAGGTGCGTGCTACCATGCCTGGCTAATTTTTGTATTTTTAGTAGAGATGGGGTTTCACCCATCTGGCCAGGCTGGTCTCGAACTGCTGACCTCAAGTGATCTGTCCACCTCAGCCTCCCAAAGTGCTGGGATTACAGGCGTGAGCCACCGCGCCCGGCCTACTGTTTGCTTTAAAATGGTAGACTAAACATAGACTATTGGAAACAGAGAATATATATTCAGGTCATCACCTTAACCAAATTATCAAACTTAGCATCACAAATAATGTGATAATGAAATTCTGTGCCTCCTGCTGCAGCATTATGGCAAACACGGCATCTGTCGCCTGTGAAAGATTCTGGCCAGCAGTGTTTAACCTGGTGATTTAGGTCTCTACACCTAGCTGCTGGTTTACAGAAAATAGATTAACAAGGTAAGAAACACCATGAGGAAACTGGTTCAAATTCACCATATGGGACTGTGTACAACACAACTGTTGGAGACTCTTTAAAAAGTCAGTATGATGGTGGGCAATGGAAACTGGGTGGACTGTTTTAGACTAAGATGAAAGACATAACAAGTAACTGAAATACATAATCCCAGATTGAATTCTTCTTCCAAAAAATTATTTTAAAGCCAGAAAAGACATCTTTGAGGGCAATTGGGGAGATTTTAATATGGTCTGGATATTAGATGTTGTCGAAGTATTGTTAGCTTTCCTAGGTGTGATAATGGTATTGTGTCATGTAGAAGGATGTTTTTGTCATTGGGAGCTGCTTGCTAAAGGGTGTCCAAGAGTCTAAGAGAGAGGGCAAGTGAAGTAAAAATATGGCAAAAATCAACTGAAGCAGGCGGAAGGTCTTGGGTCTCATAGTAGTATTCTTTCAACTTTTCTCCATTTGAAAATGTTTATCATGTAAACTAAAAATAAAATCCTGAGGTCTCCGCAATGTATTGACTGAGCGAACGCCCCTCTTGGCTACGGGGACCCCCCAAAACCTTAAAAAACTGAGTTCCCAGCCATAATGGGACAGGAGGTCAGACATGCTTCATTCTACCCCTGCCTTTTTGCGGTTTAGACACAATAAATGACCAGCATTAATGTTAAACTAGCAATCACAAGGCCAGGTGCGGTGGCTGCTCCTTCCAGTGGTTTTGGAGGCCAATCACTTGAGGTCAGGATTTTGAGACCGGCCTGGCTGACATGGTGAAACCCCATGTCTACTAAAAATACAAAAATCAGCTGGGCATGGTGGCACACTCTTGTAGTCCCAGCTAGCTACTCAGGAGGCTGAGGCAGGAGAATCACTTGAACCCAGGGGGCGGAAGTTGCAGTGAGCCGAGATCATGCCACTGCACTCCAGCCTGGGTGACAGAGCGAGACTCCATCTCAAAAAAAAAAAAACAAAAAAGAGAGAGAGAGATTACAAGACTAAGAGAATAGACTCTTTGTGGCAATAAGATACCAAATTATTATTATTATTATTATTATTATTATTGAGATGGAGTGTCACTCTGTTGCCCAGGCCGGAGTGCAGTGGTGTGATCTCGGCTCACTGCAACCTCCGCCTCCTGGGTTCAAGCAATTATGCTGCCTCAGTCTCCCGAGTAGCTGGGATTACAAGTGCACACTACCACGCCCGGCTAATTTTTGTATTTTTAGTAGAGACAGGGTTTTACCATATTGGTCAGGCTGGTCTTGAACTCCTGACCTCAGGCGATCCACTTGCCTCGGCCTCCCAAAGTTCTGGAATTACAGGCGTGAGCCGCCGCGCCCGGCCAAGATACCAGATTATTGACAGGACCTAAGGCCTTGCCAGGCAAGGGTTAAGTCATGCACCCCTATACTTAAGAATAAACTACAGGCTGGTCGTGGTAGCTCCCGCCTGTAATTCCAATACTTCGGGAGGCTGAAGCTGGAGGATCACTTGAGCCCAGAAGTTGGAGACCAGCCCTGGCAACGTAGTGTAACCCTGTCTCCACACAAAACAAACAAACAACAAGAACAACAAAAATAGCCTAGCATGGTGGTGTGTGCCTGTAGTCCCAGCTACTCAGGAGGCTGAAGTGGGAGGATCACCTGAACCTGGGAGGTCGAGGCTGTAATGAGCCATGTTTGTGACATTGCACTCTAGCCTGGGTGATGGAGAGAAACTCTGACAAACAAAACAAAACAAAACAAAAAACAAAACACAAAAATAAATAAGCTAGGTTTTAATTGCCATGAGGTTTTTCTTTTTCTCTAGCCCTGGCCTTGAGATAAGCAATATTAAAACAATTACAACTCATACAGCTCACAGATGCTGACGAACTGACCCCCTGATCCACCAGCCACAGCTATGCCTTTGATTGCATAAGAGGCTGATTTCAATAACTTTCTCCAGATAAGAAGACCACCAACCATGGACAGGTCCTGCCCGGTGTACAGAGGCTGCTCACTTGCTGGGCTTTGCGTCCTGAAAAGACCTTTTGACGTATAGGGCCTAATTGTAATACATTTAAAGGTTAAGTCTTCACCTCAAAGTGAACATGGGTTGTATGTTACATGCATGTTTGTTCAGTATGCCCATGTCAGTACTATCTTCGTGAATATTCATAGCTCCTCCTATAACCTATTGAATACATATGTTTAGCCAACCCTTTGAACACAAAGCTCTTACCCAACCCCTCCTCCTTTGACATGCCTATCTTTGGGCTTTAGCTGGAGGCACGCTTTCCAGCCTGTGGGATGGCCACCTTGCAGCTATAACCCCTTATAAGAAATACAGTCTCCTTTTCTAAACTTATACATTTATTTTTATTTTTTGAAGACGGAGTCTTACTCTGTCACCCAGGCTGGAGTGCAGTGGCTCCATCTCGGCTCATCGCAACCTCTGCCTCCCGGGTTCAGGTGATTCTCCTGCCTCAGCCTGGGAGCTGGGATTACAGGCACCCACCACCCTGCCCAGCTAATTTTTGTATTTTTAGTGAAGATGGGGTTTCACCATGTTGGCCAGGCTGGTCTCGAACTTTTGACCTCACGTGATCTGCCTGCCTCGGCCTCCCAAAGTGCTGAGATTATGGGCGTGAGCTACCGTGCCCTGCCTAAATTTATAAATTTCTGATTTTTCAGTTAACAGTAATAAAAAGTTGGAGAGCAAAATAACATGTGTTTATATTCCCATTAGTAAACCAGGGAGAGACATCAGAAACTAAGAATGTGGGGGCAGTTACCTGTATTGGGGGGGCAGTGGGAGTGAGGCTTGTTGCTGTGCATATTGTTACAGAATGCTGTAAATTTTAAGCTTTGAAGTTGTGACTATTACTTTTACTTAAAGCATATGCTTACAATAAAATACAAATCTACATCAGAGCTTTCCTTAAAAATCTAGATTCCTGGCTTCTCTCAGAAGCAGGAAATTGGAAGAACTGGTGACCTGGCTGGCCCCTCCAACATAGCACAGTCTGCGGGGAGCCCCGTGGCTGCTGTTTAAATAGGGCAGGTGTGGGTGCCCCATTTCCTTGTGGAATTTTCCTTCCCCACAGCCTCCCCACCCACTTCCCTCATTTGTGTTTCCCATCAGGGCCCGTGTGGCAACTCTGGTAATCTCCATGCGATCTCTGACACCCTCAGCCCACCTGTCACCCAAGCTGGAGCCTAGGTATGGGCCTGCACTCCCCCCTGTTCGGCCTCCTACCCTGCCCCGCCTGCACCTACTCCTGTTGACTTTATCTGCTAAATACCTTCTAAATCCCTCCACACGCAAGCTCCTCAGTCCATGCGGGGTTATTCACTAGGCCCGTGGGGCTCTTTTGCCCTGAAGGCCCATACGTCCTCCTCTCCTGCATGGGGGCTGTGAGGAGAGGTCTTTCTCTCTCTTTTCCACATACAGAGATGCTTGGGCAGAAGTTGTTACTGTTATGATTCCTACCACTGCGCCTGTCAACCTCTGCCCAGTTCTCTCTCCATTAATTACAACAGGCTGGGCACAGTGGCTCATGCCTGTAATCTCAGCACTTTGGGAGGCCAAGGCAGGAGGATCGTTTGAACTCAGGAGTTGAGACCAGGCTAGGCAACATAGGGAGACCCTGTCTCTACAAATAATTTTTTAAAATTAGCAGGGTAGGGTGGCACATGTCTGTGGTGCCAGCTATTCGGGAGGCTGAGATGGGAGGATCATTTGAGCCTGGGAGGTCGAGGTTGCAGTGAGCTGTAATCAGGCCACTGCACTCCAGCCTGGGCGACAGAGTAAGACACTGTCTTCAAAAAACAAAACAACAATAACAACAATGGCATCAGCAATACTTTTTGAGCACATATTATGTGCCAGGCACTACTCTAAGTGCTTTTTTTTTTTGAGACAGAGGCTCACTCTTGTTGCCCAGGCTGGAGTGCAGTGGCACGAACTCGGCTCACCGCAACCTCCGCCTCCCAGGTTTAAGCGATTCTCATGCCTCAGCCTCCCAAGTAGCTGGGATTACAGGCGCCTGCCACCACGCCTGGTTAATTTTTGTATTTTTAGTAGAGATGGGGTTTCACCATGTTGACCAGGCCGGTCTCAAACTCCTGACCTCAGGTTATCAGCCTGCCTTGGTCTCCCAAAGTGCTGGGATTGCAGGCGTGAGCCACTGCGCCCACCCTCTAAGTGTTTTTTGTGCCTTATCTCCTTCTAACCCCACAACAACACTTTGAAGCAGGCCTTGTCAATTATCCTCATTGTACTGAGCAGTAAACAGAGGCTCAGACCTGGCCAAAGTGTCCTGGGCAGGGAGCAGTAGAGCTGGGACTGGCCTCTTTCACCCTTGCATCTGTCTCCCTCTTTCTTGAAACCACCTGCCCCTTCCCCAAAGGGGATCCTGCACTGGTGGCCTGACCTTTGCGGCAGTAGGTGGTGGACTGGCAGTGCTCATCAGGAAGGCAGGCCTTGACAGTGTCCCTGTCCATGTGGCGCAGGGTGGGCAGGGCTGGGTGGTAGAGCTGCTGCTTCACGCCCACCAGCTGGTTGCGCTGCCGCTCCACAGGAAGCAGGATGGCCGGGGAGGCATACACATGTGTGGAGCCATTGTTCCAGGGCACCAGGTCGATGATGCGGGCCATAGCTGGGGGGCAGAGGGTTCTAAGGGGCTCACCCTGGGCTCATGCCGGCCAGACACCCTTCTCTGCATGAAAACAACCTTGGCCAGTGCCGACGTCTACTTGCCAAACATTTATTTAGCACCTACTGTGTGCCAGGCCATTTTTCCGGAGCTCAGCATGAGGTGGCAAGAACATTCAGATAACAGAACAGAGACAACCCTCCCACTCCCCTTCCAACACATACACACACACACACACACACACACACACTCACATTGTGCCATGGCTGTGAGGGAGGTCAGTACAGAGTGTGTGTTTCTGGGGAGGCTGGGCTTGGGACATTCAAGGAATGGTCTAAAAGAGGTAGTATTTGAGTCTCTTCGTTTTTTTTTTTTTTCTTTCTTTTTTTTTTTTTTTGGAGACAGAGTCTCTCCTGCTCAGACTGAAGTACAGTGGCGCCATCTTGGCTCACTGTAACCTCTGTCTCCTGGGTTCAAGTGATTCTCCTGCCTTAGCCTCCTGAGGATATAGGCATCCACCACCACATGTGGCTAGTTTTTGTATTTTTAGTAGAGATGGGGTTTCACTGTGTTGGCCAGGCTGGTCTTGAACTCCTGACCTCAAGTGATCCACCCGCCTCAGCCTCTCAAAGTGCTGGGATTACAGGTGTGAGCCACCTTGTCCGGCGAGTCTATTCTTAAATAATAAGCAGGAAAGTGCAGCAGCAAGTGGGTTCAGAATGTAGCTTAGTATGCCGTATACCTCTGGGTGAATAATTATGGACTTGCCCTAGCTAAGATATTTACCCAAAATTCTACAGATTGACTCAGAAAGATTTTCAGGAAGGGGAGCAACATGATATATTTAAACTAGAAAAGCATTACTGGATACCCAGTGCCTCCCTTTAAAAAGCAGATAGTCCCAGGAGGCTTTCAGTCATTTACACTTTAGTGAGAATTTGTTGAGGCAGCTTGCTTTTCTTCCTGACCCTGAGTTAGAGGTGAGAGGTGGAGGTGGGAGCGAGGGTGGCAGAAGGAGAGAGGACCTTAGATCATGGAGGAGCAGGGAGGCGGCATGGTGACAAGGCATAGGGAAGCTGCCTTAGGGGATGTGACTGCCTGGGGAGGGACAGGGAGGGGGATCACGGAGATGGGGAAGAGAGCGAGGGCTCCCTGCTTCTGACTCACCAATAGCAGCTACCTTATCTGTAGGGCCCAGGCCCAGGTGCACAGGCTTATAAGGACTTTCAGCTCTTTGACTGCTCAATGGGCAGAAGAGGAAGTGAGGTGGACGAGCCCTTATTATGGACAGCAGCAGAATAAAGGAACATTGTGCACAGACAATGCCCATTTCAGCCTGATTCTGAGGCACCCACTCCTTAGCAACCCTGGCAACTACAGGCTCTAACAAGAGCCTGTGCCAGAATTCCTGTGCTCTGGCCACTCCCTTGCAGCCTTCCTGAAGGCTGTGGTCTCCCAGGCCTCAGCACAGGCCAGGCATCTTGGGAAATATCAGATGGGGAGCTGGGGTTCCCTGGAGGTAGTCAGGCCAAGGCAGGCCAGAAATGACTACTGAGCCCACTGCAGGCTGTGTAATCCTGGGCTAATTACCACCTCTCTCTGGGACTCAAGGCTCTCCTCTGTGTTAGGCAAGGACTCTAGGATCTGCCGTTAGGAGGATCTGGATGGTGAGAGAGATCTCCCAACCCTGGAACCCTCAGGGAAGAGGGCGCTGCACTGTCTGCCAGCCCCTGAGTCTCCAGGAGTGGGGATTAGCTGTGGCCAGTATCCAGGGTAAGCATGAGGGGATCAGGGAGAGTGGTGGCCTCAGCAGGCCAGGGATTAGCAGATGATACTCCACCCTCAGCCCCTGCAGGACTGCAGGCTCCCCACTCCCAGGAAAGCCAGGCTGTGAGTGCCCAAGCCCAGCACCCCAAAGCCCTGGAGCCTGCCCACCATCCTGGTCACAACCATTAGAGATAGACCCCCAAGGTGAGGAAACCCCAGGAAAGCCTAACTTATTTGCATATATTGGCATGTGCTTTGCATATACCTGCCCAGGGGCTGAGCCTGATGGGTCTTGGAGCCCCTCCTGTGAAATTCTTGTAGGATTTGTTTCCCCAGTTGCTCCTCCTCCAGTGCTCCATACAGCTTCCAGAATAGCATCCCTAACTGCTACCCCTTACAGAAGACCTTCCCAGAGTTGACTCCACTCACCATCCCACCCCCAATTTATTTCTTGACTCTTTTAAAGTTATAAAATAGAAGAAATACAGAAAGTGCATAAATATCTAATGTAACTAATAATTTACAAAATGAGACCCCATATAACTACCACCCACCCTGGTCAAGACATGGAGTACTACTTTTAAAACAGTTTAGCAGTTTCTTAAAAAATGAAACAGAAATGTACCATATGATTGGGTCATCTGGAAGATTCTACCCCAGGAGGCTTCCCAAGAGAAATGAAAGTATATTGTGAGGCGCGATGGCTCACACCTGTAATCCCAGCACTTTGGGAGGCCGAGGTGGGCAGATAACTTGAGGTTGGGAGTTTGAGACCAGCCTGGCCAACATGGTGAAAACCCGTCTTTACTGAAAATACAAAAATTAGCCTGGTGTGGTGGTGCAAGCCTGTAATCCCAGCTACTTAGGAGGCCGAGGCAGGAGAATCGCTTGAACCTGGGAGGCGGAGGTTGCAGTGAGCCGAGATCGTGCATCGCACCCCAGTCTGGGCGGCAAGAGCCAGACTCTGTCTCAAAAAAAAGACAAAAAGAAAAACAAACAAACAAAAAAAACAGTATATATCTCCACAAAGACTTGAACACAAATGTTCATAGCAACATGTTATATAGCCAAAAAGTGGAAACAACCCATGTCCACTGATGAGTGGATAAACTGTGGTGCGTCTATACCATGCAATACTCTTGGGCAATGAAAAGAAATGAAGTTCTGATACAAGCTACGAGGTGGATGAACCTCAAAAACATTACGCTACATCAAAGAAGCCAGATGTGAAAACTCACATATTGTATGACCCATTTATGTAAAATGTCCAGGAAAGACAAATCTATAGACACAGAAAGCAGATGTGTGGTTGCTTGGGACTGGGGTGTACGAATGAATAGTGGTTATCATCTGGAGTGAGGGGTCTTACTGGGGCAATGGGAATATTCTAAAACCAGATGTGGTAAGAGTTGCACAGTTCAGTCAATTTGTTAAAAGTCATTGGGTTAGGCTGGAGTGGTGGCTCATGCCTGTAATTCCAGCCCTTTGGGAACCCCAAGTGGGTGGATTGCTTGAGCCCGGGAGTTCGAGACCAGCCTGGGAAACATGGCGAAACCCTGTCTCTACAAAAAATACGAAAATTAGCCGGGCATGGTGGCATGTGCCTGTGGTCACAGCTACTTGGGAGGCTGAGGTGGGAGAATCACTTCAGCTCACAAGGTCGAGGCTGCAGTGAGCTATGATCACGCCACTGCATTCTAGCCTGGGTGATAGAGTGACACCCTGACTTAAATAAATAAATAAATAATAAGTAATATAAAAGTCATTGAGTTGTATACTTACCATGGGTGAATTTTATGGCATATATATTCCCATAAGCTTGTTTTGAAAAATAGATGCCAGCCAAGTTAGTAAAAGAAAGCAAGACATTGGCCCTGCCAGTCCCTAGAAGCTTCCACATATGCCTTCCCAATTACAACCCCCAACCCAGCAAGAAGGAACCACTCTCCCATCTTGTAGTACAACCTGTGCTTTTATTTATGGGCAACTATAGAAAACTTTATTTAACAACTCTAGGCTTTATAGAAAACTAGAGGCTGCAAATGTACTTCTGTTTATAGCCATAGACAGGACAGACTAATTTTGCCTTTTGGGAACTTTGTATGCATGGATCACTGGGGTCTGCTTTTGAATCTGGCTTCTTTCTCTCCATATATATGCACATGAGATTCATCCAAACTTTAGCCACTGTGTGTGGCTGTGTTTTACTCATTTTCCCCACCCTAGAGCCCATTACTCTTCCCTCAGGCCCATCTAATTTTCCCTCCTTCCCACTCTGCAGGGGCTCCGGCTGCCTCTAAGTTGCCCAATCCCAGGACGCATTTCAAGTCTCAGCTCAGACAGTGGCCCCTCAGATAATTCCTCACCCCCACACAGCCACTGCTCTTGGCTTTCACCTCACCCCATGCTTCTGCTTCTCCATCCCCATCCCTGACAGCTCCTTCAGGCTCCTTTACCAGCTCCTGCTCTTTTTGCATCCTCTGAGTGAGCCCAAGTGTTCCAGGTGCCACCTCTGGTCCTTTTTGTTTCCTTGGGTTTCCTAGGTGATATCAGTCAGTCCTGTGGCTTTAAGCATCATCTGCAAGCTGAGGCCTCCAAAATTTCTATCTCCAGTAGACCTCTCCTTAAGTCACACAAACACACACACACACACACACACACACACACACACACACACACACACACTTCAACCTGGATGTGTCTGAGACTTTTTTTTGCTTAGGCTGGAGTGCAGTGGTGTGATCTTGGCTCACTGCAACCTCCACCCACCGAGTTCAGGCAATTCTCCTGCCTCAGCCTCCAGAGTAGCTGGGATTATAGGCACCTGCCACCACACCCGACTAATTTTTGTATTTTTAGTAGAGACGGAGTTTTGCCATGTTGGCCAGGCTGGTCTTGAACTCCTGACCTCAGGTAATCCACCTGCCTTGGCCTCCCAAAGTGCTAGGATTACAGGCGTGAGCCACTGCACCCAGCCTCTCTCAGACATCTTAACAAAGTAGTGCTCATGATTTTCCCCCCAAAATTCTTCCTCCAAACTTCCAGCCCCAGGCTTCTTCTTTTCAGTACATGTGTAAACCAGCCTGGGGTGGTTTACTGGTTCACTCACTAAACCAGCCACCCGGTTGCCCAGGGTGAGCCCCTCAATGCCCCCATTTTTCCTGCCGTTTCCCTTCTATCTGTACTCCCACCAGCATAGTCCAAGCCCCATCATCCCTCCTGTCAGGCTACAAGCAAGGGTGAATGTCATCTGTGTTACTCGCAGGCCCAGGCAGAGCAGAAGGGCTTGCTGCTGTTCCTTGGGGAAGAGCTCTGACCCCTGCAGCCTGGCATATTTGTAGGGAAGGGTCAGGGAGTACATTGAGCTTTACCATTGGGGTCTGGCCTTGCTGGCAGAAAGAACTTTCTTCTGAATCACTTGCCTTGTGGAGGTTGCATTATTAGAGGTCTTGAAGCCCAACACTGGAGGGGAAGCCAGGGGTCATCCAGTCACCAATCAGCTTGTCCCTCCGCAGCCTCCTGACCAGTTTCCTGTTTCTATGCTTGCCCGATACACAGAGCCACACAGATCATGCCCAGCCCCTGTTCAAAACCATCACCTAAAACTATACTCCTTCCTGTGGCCTACAGTCTCACAACATCTGCCCCTGCCCCCTGTCAACCTCATCTCCTACCACTCTCCCCTGCACCCGCTAAGCTTCAGGCTCCCCGGGCCCCATTCTGCTCCTCAAGGCTCGTTCCAGCCTCAGAACCTTTCTCGTTGCAGTGTCCTTGGCCTGGAGCACCATTCACCCAGCTCTTTTCACAGCTGAGTCTTTCTTACTTTTCATGTCTCAGCTCAAATATACATCTACCTCGTCATAGGGGCCTGCCTACCTGC
Source organism: Nomascus leucogenys (assembly GCF_006542625.1). Lineage (NCBI taxonomy): Eukaryota > Metazoa > Chordata > Mammalia > Primates > Hylobatidae > Nomascus > Nomascus leucogenys. The sequence continues at coordinate 62,297,010 of NC_044382.1, forward strand.
CCCCACTGCCCTCCACAACATGCTTCTGCCCTGTTTGTTTCTTTTATGGCACTTAGCATAATTTGCAATATTCTTTATTTGTCAGTAATCTCCTCCATTGGAATGTAAGCTCCATGAGGACAGGGCCTATGTCTGTCTTGCTCAGTGTGCCAAGGCTGGCACACTGCCAGGCACAAAGGTAGAGCTCTAGGCCAGGTGCAGTGGCTCACATCTGTAATCCCAGTAATATGAGAGGCTGAGGCAGGAGGATTGCTTGCATCCAGGAGTTTGAGACCAGCCCCGGCAACATAGCGAGACCCTTGTCTCTAAAAAAAACAAAAATTAGCCTGGCATGGCAGCACACATGAGTAGTTTGCTACTTGGGAGGCTGAGGTGGGAGGATCACTTAAGCCTGAGAGGTTGAGGCTGCAATGAGCCATGATTGCACCACTTCACTTAGCCTGAGTGACAGAGAGAGACTGTGGCTTAAAAAAAAAAAAAAAAAGGAAAGGAAAGCAAGAACTCTAGAAATGGTGCGGATAATTAAGTCAAGTCCTGCCCTTTGCCAAATATCCCTCAGGGCCACCACACTGAGCGCCTCTTCCTTGGGCCCTGTCCCTTGCACCCTCTCCTTCTAGATCTCTGTATCCCTTCTAGCGTCCAGCCTCGGTTCACAAGGCAGGTCACATGCCTCAGTCATCTGCCGGGCCTTGGATCCATCCTCAAGGCCCAGCCCTGGGACACAGCCTTTCTGGCAGAGCCCAAGGCAGGGCTGCTGAGACCTTGCCCAGAGAAGACTCTAAGCCAGAAAGAACCTGCTTGCGTCCTGGCCTGGGGGCTGGAGAGTTGGGGTACACCTCTTGCCACTGCTGAGTGAGAGCTGACAAGCCCCTGCCACCATGAGGAGTCTCCAGGCATCACATGGGAACTCCAAGCTGTTATTCTCCCATCAGCCACTCCGTGTCTTGGTCAAGGTGTGTGGGAAGCCGGGTCCCTGGTAACCCGGGCAGGTCCCCTGGCAACCCATGGTTCTCCAAAACTGGGCCATGCAAGGGCCCTTCCCTGGGGCCCACATCCTTGCCGGACCTTGGGAGTTGGGGGGTGCTGCTGATTTCCTGGGCATCAACAGCTTTTCTCCCCCGCCCCCATTCAGCACCTGCTAATCCTTTGCACACGGCCCAGCTATTGCCAATTAATCTTCCTTGTGTCTGAGGTGCCAGCTACGAGTGGCAGCGAGAAGGCAATTCCTGGCTGGCGGTTGGCATCTGAGCAGGTAACTCAGGATGAGGTGGAGGCTCGGTGGGACCCCAAGGGGATCCCCATGTTCTCCCTCTAGAAAGGCATTTAGGCAGGACCAAACTGGCATGGTGGGAAACCTGCGGCTTCCCTGTCTGGTGGAGCTCAGAGTTTAGCGGGCATCAGAATTTTCAGGACAGCTTGTGCTATGCAAATTCCTAGGTCCCCTAGGAGGGTCTGGGGGACCTAGGAATCTATATTTTCACCAGCTCTCCAGAAGATTCTGGAAATGCTGGTGGTGCAACACCATAGCTCCCCGAGCTACCACTCGTGGGTCCCCCTTCCCACCTGAGTCTCCCTCATCAAAGTGCAGTCAGCAGGGACACGGGTGAAAGATGGGAGGAACCCGCAAAAATTTTCATTTAGGAGGAAAAAGAAAAATGGGGGATCGGGGAGCCTTCCTTAGTCATTTCCAGAGGGTTTAGAAATGCAGGCCAGAATTGCTGCCTGCTGGGAAGGGTCCACAGGCCTGGCCTGCAGAAGAAGCCAACACTGGGCAAATGCCACGACTACCTGGGAATAGATGTGGGGCAGCTGGAATCGGGCAGACCGGAATGTAAACTCAACTTGGCCACTGCTGGCTGTGCTGCTTCAGGCGATTCTGTTGACCTTTCTGTGCTACATAATGAAAATTCTTATTTTACTGAGTACAGGGGTGGGGCGTGGTGGTGAGAGCGAGGATGAGTGTGATCATGGGTGGAATGCACTTAGCTCAGCCCTGGCTCTCGGGGCTGCTTGTGGCTGGCTGGGGTTAGTGAAATCTGCCATCCCAACATGTGAGCTCTGGCAGTCCTGACCTGGGAAAACATTGTGTCTGCGCCCCCACCCTCGGGGAAATGGAAGACCAGAGGGTCATGTCTGGCCCAAGTTCACTTTTTGGGAGGCTGAGCCAGGAATCTGACACTTAGAGCTCTGTTGCCACCACAGCCTCTCTTGGGAGAGGCTGGGCTGCTGATGGCAGAGCGGGAACAGAGGTCAGGGCTGTGAGTAGAAGGGCAGGGCACACTCATGTGGGGAAAGAGCACATCTAGGGCTAGGAGTTAGCACACACTGACCTGTGTGATGGCTGCCCACTGGCCAGGCCATCCTGCAGGGGTTCAGTCATAAGGGCTGGGGCTCCCCATTCCCCAAAGAGAAATCAACCAGAAACAACCTGTGTAAGATAGGACTGAAATAACACAGTACATCATGAAAAAAGGCTTACCTGGCATTTTATCTTTTTCTTTCTTTCTTTTTTAAAAATACAGCACTATAAGCATTTTATTTTAGTTTTTGAGACAGGGTCTCACTCTGTCGGCCAGGCTGGAGTGCAATGGTGTGATCTCGGCTGAGTGCAATCTCCACCTTTTGGGCTCCAGTGATTCTCGTGCCTCAGCCTCCCGAGTAACTGGTGCTACAGGCACATGCCACCACGCTGGGCTAATTTTTTGTATTTTTGGTAGAGACAGGGTTTCATCACGTTGCCCAGGCTAGTCTCGAACTCCTGAGCTCAAGTGATCTGCCTGCCTCAGCCTTCCAAAGTGCTGGGATTACTGGTGTGAGCTACACCACACCCAGCTTTTTTGTTTGTTTGTTTGTTTGTTTGTTTTTGAGAAGGAGTCTCGCTCTGTCGCCCAGGCAGGCTGGAGTGCAGTGGCATGATCTCAGCTCACTGCAACCTCTGCCTCCCGGGTTCAAGCGATTTTCCCACCTCAGCCTCTGGAGTAGCTGGGATTACAAGTGCACGCCACCACACCCAGCTAATTTTTCTATTTTTAGTGGAGATGGGGTTTCACCATGTTGGCTAGGCTGGTCTCAAACTCCTGACCTCAGGTGATCTGCCTGCCTTTACCTCCCAAAGTGCTGGGATTACAGGTGCGAGCCACCACGCAAGGCCATTTTTTTTCTTTTTTTGAGACAGGGTCTTGCTTTGTCACCAGGCAGAAGTGCAGTTGCATGATCACTGAAGCCTCGATCCCCTGCCTCCGCCTCCTGAGTAGCTGGGACTACAGGTGCACACCACCATACCAGGCTTTTTTTTTTTTTTTTTAAATAGAGACAGGGTCTTGATATGTTGCCCACGGTGGTCTCGAACTCCTGAGCTCAAGTGATCCTCCCATCTTGGCCTCCCAAAGTGCTGGGATCACAGGCATGAGCCACTGCACCCAGCCCATTTTATCTTAAAAATTAAAAAATGATGAAAATAGGTTAATTTTATCTTAAGACAGATTTTCCACTCATATATTACTCATAATGAATATTTTTACTTATAATGAGATTATGTAGTACATGCATATTACACAATTAGTGTTTTCATTTGATACCATGTAATAGTCATAGCCAACATTTATTAAGCCCTCGGCATGTGCCAGTCACTGTTTTGAGTATGTTACACTTATTACTATTATTTTTGAGACAGGATCTCACTCTGTCACCTGGGCTGGAGTGCAGTGGCACGATCTTGGCTCACTGCAACTTCCACCTCCTGGGTTCAAGCGATTCTCATGCCTCAGCCTCCTGAGTAACTGGGATTACAGGTGCCTGCCACCATACCCATCTAATTTTTGTATTTTTAGTAGACACGGGGCTTCCCCATGTTGGCCAGGCTGGTCTGGAACTCCTGACCACAAGTGATCTGCCCGCCTCGGCCTCCCAAAGTGCTGGGATTATAGGAACAAGCCACTGCGCTTGGCCTGAGTATCTTACACTTATCAATTCATTTTATCCTCACAATTAACCCATGAGGTAGGTACTATTAATATCCCTATTTTACAGACAAGCAAACTGAGGCACAGAGACATTAACTGATCTGCTCATGACTTGACTTCAGAGCAGGCACATCTTCTTGTTAGCTCAGTTAGACTGCTTCTTTCTTTTTAATGCCTCCATAATATTCCATTATTGGGTATAGTGTAACTTATTTAATACATGCCCCTCTTAGAGATGAACATTTAGGTATATGTAGGTACTTTCCAATAACCAGTCTCCTCTTGATGAATATTTGAGTGTTTTTCATCTTTTGCTGTAACACTGTTGCAACCAGCTTCTTTGTACACATGTATTTATGGCCTTGAGTAATTCTACAAGGTAAATACCTAGAGATATAATTGCAGAAATATATACACACACATCTGTGTATATATATGTAATATATATGTGTATATGTATATCAAATATATATATGTGTGTATATATATTATATATTTTTTGAGACAGGGTCTCACTCTGTTGTGCAGGCTGGTGTACAGTGGTGCATTATGACCCACTGCTGCCTCGACCTCCTAGGCTCAAACGATCCTCCCACCTCAGCCTCCTGAGTAGCTGGGACTACAAGAGTGAGCCACTACACCTGGCTAATTTTTAAAATATTTTGTAGAGACGAGGGTCTCGTCTTGCCCAGGCTAATCTCAAACTCCTGGGTTCAAGCAATCGGCCCACCTCAGCCTCCCAAATTGCTGGGATTACAGGTGTGAGCCATTGCACCCAGTCGAAATATTTTTAAAGTTGATGAAGGAAAAGGAAACGTACAACTCATAAGAGTGGCCCGTAAGTGGCGGGAGCTACTGTGAGTGCTCCAGGGAGGGCTAAGGACTCTGTCTCCTACAGGCGTCAGGATGTTGGGCTGGGTCCAGAGGGTGCTGCCTCAGCCCCCAGGGACCCCTCGGAAGACCAAGATGCAGGAGGAAGAGAAAGTGGAACCAGAGCCAGAGCTGGAGGCGGAGGTGGAACCAGAACCGAATCCCGAGGAGGCCGAGACAGAGTCCGAGTCCATGGTGAGAGGTGGAGGGGGAGGAGGGGCAGGCCGGCCTCGCTGCTCAGGGTCTTCCCAGTTTGGGCCACCTGCTCTCCAGGGACCTTCTACAGCAGAAAAGGTTGGCGTCAGAAGGAAAAGTGGGGGTCACAGGGTCCCACACTTGTTCGAGTGAGAAAACTCAGGTTCAGACAGTGGGTGGGCTTGCCCAAGGCTAACATTTTTTGTAAAAGGATAGATAGTACATATTTTAGGCTTCGTGGGTGATGCTATCTCTGTTAATTACTCAACTCTGCCATTATAGTGTGAAAACAGTTATAGGTAATGCATGAATGAATGAGCATAGCTGGGTTCCAATAAAGTTTTATTTATAAAAACAAGCAATAGCCTAGATTTGGCCCACAGGCTGTATTTGGCCAAACTCCAGAGTTCAGAACAGAGCTACTCACAGGAGCCAGTCCATGAATTGTTTATTACTAGTCCATGATGATTAAGCAGTTTGTACCAGAATGTAAATCTACTCTGTAGCTAAGTACACTGATTAGTTTAGTTGCTATTTATTTTGTACCAATACTTTCTCAATGAAGGAAGCAGTGCATTGATAAACATTCTGGTGCAAACTGCTTAATCATCATGGACCAGTAACAGTTTGCAGACTGGCACAGATCCATGGACCACACTGTGGAGTATTTCTCCAGAACTTTTCCTCTGCAACCCATCCATTCAGGAGCTGGATGACAACTAATTCAGCAGTTCAATTCGACAGATTTGATTTAGCTTCTAATTGATGCCAGGCCCTGTGGTCAGTGCTGAAAGCATAAAGATGAATAGGCATTGGCCCGTGGGTCAGCAGACAAGAGCCCAGCCAGTTCATTCTGCCAAGAGACACAGGTGGAAAGGAGGGAACGTGGTGAGTCCCAACATTGGCCTCAACTCTCCCCTTCTTGGGGAGCCAAATAAGTGTGTCAGACCAAACTATGGGAGCTCAGAAGAGGGAGAGTCATCTTAACTTTGGAGATTGGAGGCTGATGGGGGAGAGCTTCTTAGACGCAGAGAGTGGAGCAGAATTTTAACCGAGGGAGATGGAGAGGCTGGGCATTCCTGGCAGAGGAAAGGCTGTTACTAGAGAAGAGCAGGGTGTGTTTAGGAAACAGGTATAGGGTGTGCGTATGCATGTGTATATGTTGCATGTATATACACGTATATGTACATATGTGTGTGTAGTGTGCCCTTGGTATGTCTGTGTGTGCACATATGTATTTGCACATTGGGTGTGCATGACTGTATGTGAACATGTATATGTACATGAATGCATGTATATGTTTTTGCACATGTTTATGTGCACATGTATTAGTATGTCTGTGGTTCCATGTGCTTGTGTGACATGCTGGTGTGTATGTGTGTGTATGTGTCTACATATTTCTGAGTATGTGAGTGTACTCATGTATTTCTATGTGTATGCATGTTTGTGCATCTGTGAATGTGTCAATGTGTATGTGTATATACATATATTTGCGTGTCTCCCCATGTGTGTGTATACACATTTTGTATCTGTGCATGGATGTTCATGTATATTTAGGTGCAGAAATCTGTGTGTATGTGCATGTCCATATGGACATGCTTCTGCATATGTGCAAATATGCACATGTGTGTGACTGAGCATGTGTGTGTATACTCATATTTCTGCACCTGTATACATCTGCAATGTACCTATGCATATGTGCATGTTGTGTGTCTGTACACAGGCAGTTATACGCATGTGTGTATCTGTATGAATGCATGTGTATATATGCACGTTTGCATATGACTGTATGCACATATATGTGTGTTGGGGCATGTATGCATATGTACACACATGTATATGTACATATGTTTTTGTCTGTACATGTGTGCACATGCACTTATTTTTGTGTCTGTGCACGTGTGTATATATGCATGTTGGTATTTGTGTGTCATTGTATATATGCATATGTATGTGTATATATGCTCACATTGTATGTCTGTTCACGTATGTATGTGCATGAGAGTGAGTATGCACACATTTATGTGTCTGTGTATGTATGTGCTTGTAAATTTGTTTGTACATACACATATGTGCACGTAGTAGCAGAAGGTGTGGCTGCAGAGGCAGGTGAAAGGCAGATGGCAGAGGCCAAACTCCATCTAGCTACCCGGGAGGAATGGAAAGTTTGGGCCAGAAGGAGAGGGAGCACCCTGGCGGAGGATGAGGGGTGTGGGCTCCTCTCATCTCCCTCTTCCCCTCAGCCAGCCCCAAGACTTCATAACTATCTCTAAATGGTCTTTTCTCCTCTCAGGCTATTGAAGTGGGGCAGCCTCCTGGAGATGCTGTAGGCCTGGGAGGCTGGGAGGCCATCTTGGACCTTGGGGGCTGTGAGGGCCCCCAGCCCCAGATGAGGGGTCCCTGGGGCTAGGAGGAAGGGAGTATCCTAGGTGGAAGGTAAGACCACCAGGATTTACAGAGATGATCCTGAGGAAAGAGTCGTTCAGGTCTTTTGTAGGGCAGGGATCCCTTGAGGGAGAATCAGGCTGCCCCTGTCCAAACCAGGCTGGTCTCACCTAGGACTTATGTGATCCTGTTCGAACCCTCTAGCCCCCCGAAGAGTCATTCAAGGAGGAGGAAGTGGCTGTGGCGGACCCAAGCCCTCAGGGTGAGCGCGAGTGCTGAAGCCCAGGCTGGCATGGCAGGGGGGCCCGCATTCTCCCCTCCGAGCGCAGAGCCCACGAGGCTGGCGGACCCATTTCACAGATGAGGAAACTGAGGCTCAGAGAAGCTAAGGGTGGGCTCCCAGCGACTTCAGTTGAGCTGAGCTGGAGCCTGGCTTTCTGACCCCTGGGGTTCTCCCTCCTCTCCCCTGACTTGATCTCCCCAAGCGGGTAGAAATGGGCCTGTCTGAGGCCCTAGATCTGAAGGATGAGCGATTATTTTTCAGAAACCAAGGAGGCTGCCCTTACTTCCACCATATCCCTCCGGGCCCAGGGCGCTGAGATTTCTGAAATGAACAGGTACTGCACCACCCTCCCCTCTCTTCAGGGCCAGCCCACCCCCAAACTCCCCTCCCAGCTAGGGAGCCCTGGGGATGGGAGTGGGGATGGGCACTGCCCTCAGCTCTACTGTCATTCTGGGGAAAGCCCTGGGACATCCTGGGAATTGGCTGAAGTGAGCTTCAGGTGGAGGGTGGGCTCTCCCAAAGTAAGCCTGAAGCTCCCAGTTTGTAATTTCAGCTGGAAATCCAGTCATGCATTCATCTCCATTCACCCTATTCATTCATTCCTTCACTCATTCATTCATTAGACTGTTAATTCACTCATTCATTCAATAGACTGTTGGCCCCTTGAGGGCAGGGCAATGTGATCAAAAGAAACAGTGGGTCAGAGCTGCATAGTGAGCGCCCCTGTACAGGGGGCCGGACATTTCTCAGTGCTCGGGTGAGATGCAGGCCCAATGGGGTTAGAGCTTCTGCTTTTCTCAGAGAAGCCAGAAATCCAGGCTTTTGCGTGGAATCTCCCAGTTGGCTCAGACATTTCAGACCATGGTGCTTGGGGCCTGAGCAGGGCTGGGGCTGGGCTGGCCTCAGGCAGGGAGGCTGTGACCTTCACATTTAGGTTGCTCAGCCTCTGCCACAGCATTACACCTGCAGCAAACCTTGGCCCTTCAGGAGCACGATGTGTGCTCAGAGCAGGACAGCAGGAGGCAGGAGGAGAGGGAAGTCAGCTGCTCTGTTCTAAGCATCCCATGGGGGTGGGCTCTGAATGGCACCCGGTCTGCCTGGCCTCATGAAGCATCAGCATCCCCAATTTTTCAGAGAAGGATGTGGAGCTTTTTGGGGAGGTGATGGGTCTGAAGTCTCACAGTGGGGAGACAGTGGTTTAGGATTCAAGCCAAGTTCTTTTGGATACTGGGCTGGCCTTGGGCCAGTGGTACATGTAGGTACTTTCCAATAACCACACCACAAACACAGATGACAGTGACACTCAGGGGCAGAGACTCACCTAGTGTCTTGGGCCTCGAGGGCCTCATTGAGCTAGGGGAAGTTGAGGGCAGGCTGGTGTCTCTGTCCATCTCAGTCCCAGCCGCAGGGTACTGACCTGGCTCATGAAGGGCGTGGAGAAGGTGATCCCGCAGCCTGTTCACAGCGTCACGGAGGACCCGGCTCAGGTACTGCTAGGGCTGGAGGCTGAAGGGGCCGGGTCAGAGAGGGGCTATGGGGAGGCTGCCCTTGGGCTCCCTGCCCATGTCTGTCTGTCTGTCCCTGGCAGATCCTGGGTCACGGCAGCACTGGGGACACAGGTAAGACCAAGGGGCAGGATGGCTTTTCAGCAGCAGGGCTGAGGGGCTGGGGGGCTGCTGGGATGGGTCCTGCCCCTTGGGAGCCTCTGCCCAGGCTGGATCTTCTCATCTGACTGACCCTGTGTTTGAACCTGGGGTTGAGCAGAGCTCTCGATGCCCACTCCAGGCTGCCCAGGGGGCTGGGGCAGGTCTCCTGATGCTGACTGCCTTTCTGTATTTTCCGACCCTGCAGGGTGCACAGATGAACCCAGTGAGGCCCTTGAGGCCCAAGACACTAGGTAAGTCCCTATCCCTGAGTGTCACTGTCATCTGTATGTGTATGGTGGGAGGAACAGGGCCTTGGTTTCAGGAGCAGGGTCTGTTACCACCTCAGGATGTGACCTTGGATGTGCCTCCCGTCTCCTCTGGGCCTGTTTCCAGCCATAGAACGGGGACAGTGGACCGTGTGCTGCTCATGGTTTGTGGTGGGAGGTCCCTGGGTGTTCCCAGGGATGACTGAGAGGTCCCTGGGTGGGGCCACCCTCTGAGAATAGGGAGGGGCAGGGATGAGCTCCTCACAGGTGGGCTTCATGTAGGTAGGCTGCGTGTGGAGCCTGGAAGCAGGGCTTGGATCACTGTGGGGGACATCAGGGTGCCCGGGCTGGCCTCAGTGTCTGACTTCTCAGAGCTGACTCAGGGAGGGGTGGCTGCCCCATCAGTAAGGGTGGCAGGCTGGCGGGGGGGCTGTGGAAAAGAAGGGAGCCAGGGAGCTCCAAGAAGGGGCCCTGCTCAGTTTCAATTGCCTCTTCCTTGCAGGCGTTTAGGCCCTGTGTGGCCAGGTCCTCCAGGTTTTCAGGAGAAGCTAGAAATCTAGCTTTTTATGTAAAACCCTCAATTTTTAGTCAAGGAGTTTTCAGGACACTGTAGACTTCCAAAGTGAGCTTGAAGCTCCCAGTTTGTAATTTCTGCTGGAAATCCAGAGACATGCATTCATCTCCATTCACCCCATTCATTCATTCCTTCACTCATTCATTCATTAGACTGCTGCCTCCTTGAGGGCAGGGGCTTTTGTCCTGGTCACTACTGAACCCTTGGTGCCCAGCACAGCACCTGCCACAGAGTGAAGACTCAGCACGCATGGGACAAATGAATGCATGAATGAACACACGTGTATATAATCACACACTTCATTCATTCATTCATTCATTCATGCATTCATTCATTCCTTGCTGCAGCTTTCTCTGTGTGTCTTTTGGTCCTCTACTTCCTTCTGAGACATATGCAGCTGATTCCTGGGACCACTAAAGCAATTTAGGATGAGGGCGCCTAGAGGACTCACCAGCCTTCTTTTGGGCCATACTTGGGGGAGCCGGTTGTCCTGGGAACATGGTGCTTCTCTGAAGAGAGTGGGGCTTCCCAGAGGCCAGATGGATTTGGGATCCAATGCTTGATCTTAGGACCAGCCACATAATCTGTGGGGCCCAGGGCAAAATGCAAATGCAGGCCCCTTAAAAAAATGTTTTAAATGTTTTCAGACTGTGACAGCAGAATATGAAACCAAAACCAGGTCCTTCTAAGTCTAAGGCTTTGTGTGATGGCACAGGTCACACTCTGTATAGCCAGCCAGTCCTGTCTGTTCCAGCACAGGGAGCCCCCGGGGCTGCACTCAGGTCCTCAAGTGACTCTTGCCTCCCCCTGCTGCCCCAGGAGGCCATGGCTGTGGTTCCAGAGCCTGGTCCAGCCGTGGCTCAGAAATGGAGGCTGACAGGATTTCTCCGCCCGCTTGGGGCCCTTTGAGAGTTTCCAGGACAAGGCCCCCACTATGCAGAGCAGGGGTGGAGGGCACGGAAGGGCTGGTGGAGGCCTGGCCCCGAGGTGGGCTGTTAGGTAGTGCGCTGGCCCGTTCCTTCAGGGCGCTCTGCTGATCACTGGCCCCTATGCAGGCCCGGGCTGCGGCTGCTTCTGTGGCTGGAGCAGAATCTGGAGAGAGTGCTTCCTCAGCCCCCCAAATCCTCTGAGGTGAGCCAAGGAAGGGAGAGGCAGTGAGTTGAGTACATGGGGGGGGGGCTTCTGGGGCCCCAGGAGGGACTGCCTCCTCCAGCAGGCTGTCTCCACCACCCCTGGAACTCAGGAGGGGGCAATGCCCCCCCTTGGAGAGTCCTCTATGGGGAGGAGTGACTGCGAGAGGGGGCCGGGATTCAGGAGGAGAGACACCCCCTTAACCCCATCCCTGGCTCACCCGCCTTGGGCCAGGGCACAGCTGGTAGTGGGGGTTGGAGAAGCACACAGAGCTTGCTATGGCCCATGACCTTGCACCCTGTTTGTCACCCAGGTCTGGAGAGATGAGCCTGAAGTTGCTACAGGTGCTGCCTCAGACCCAGGTACAGGGAGGGGAGCTCAGGACGGGGCTGCCTGGGATGGTCACGGGCTGGGCTCAGGGGTCAACTGGGCCCTGGAGGATCCCCCAGAGGCCCTCAGCCCCCACCCAGACTAGGACAGGGTTCAGGGCTTGCCAGGAGCAGGCCGTTGGGGGGGACACCAGAATCCCCTCCCCAGTCCAGGCTGGGAAGCCAGAGTCCTGGAACAGACTTGTGGGTCTTGGGTAAGTCTCTTCCCCTCCCTGGGTCTCAGTTCCCTTGTCTATATGGTCTGTTTGAGGATAGGGATGGGTGAGATGATCCCAAAGGCCTCCCCATTCAGTCCTGTTAGCGCCTCGAATCTGGCCCCATGCCCTTGAGGGGTTGGAGGAAGCCCTCAAGGGATGGCGTCTCTAGCTCCTGCTTTCCCCGCTGCTTAGCGCCTCCAGGACGCCCCCAGGAAATGGGGCCCAAGCTGCAGGCCCGGGAGACCCCCTCCCTGCCCACAACCGTCCCCCTGCAGCCAAAGGAGGAACCCAAGGAGGCACCAGCTCCAGAGCCCCAGCCCGGCTCCCAGGCCCAGACCTCCTCCCTGCCACCACCCAGGGACCCTGCCAGGTGAGCCACCCTCAATGCGGCGCCTCCCACCAGGGAGCAGGATGAGTACCTTGTCCCTGCCTAACACCCAACCTCCTGGAAACTTGGAAGAAGATTCAACTGGATGTGTGCAGCCTCCTTCCCAAGGCAGCCACATCAGCTTCGTGCCCTTTCCCACATTTTCTATGCACGTCCAAGCTTTCAAGCTTTGGGTACTTTTTTTTTCTTCAACACACACCTGACAGGAGCAAACTATACATACTCTCCTGCACTTTGCTTTTTGGTTTGTTTGTTTTTTTTGAGACTGAGTCTCTGTCTCCTAGGCTGGAATGCAGTGGTGCAATCTCGGCTCACTGCAACCTCTGCCTCCCAGGTTTAAGCGATTCTCCTGCCTCAGCCTCCTGAATAGCTGGGATTATAGGTGCCCGGCTAGCTTTTGTATTTTTAGTAGAGACGGGGTTTCACCATGTTGGCCACGCTGGTCTCGAACTCCTGACCTCGAACAATCTGACCACCTTGGCCTCTTAAAGTGCTGGGATTATAGGCATGAGCCACCCCGCCTGGCCTGCTTCTTTTTTTTTTTTTTCTTAACCTGAAAAACATGTCTTAGAGGTGGTTTTATCCACACAGGGCTTACTGCATTCTTTCCTTAACAGCTGCATTAAATGGATGCACCAGTTGTAATTTAACCATTCAGTGGACATTTACATTTGTTTTCACTCTTTTGCCACAATCAATAGCCCTGCATGCAATTGGGTTCACACACAAGTAAATCTGGAGGATAAATCAGTGGAAATGGAGTTCCTGGGCCAGAGGATACATATATTTAAAATGGGATACAGGCTGGGTGCAGTGGCTCATGCCTGTAATCCCAGTACTTTGGGAAGCTGTGGCAGCAGGAGTTTGAGACCAGCCTGGGCAATATAGAAAGACTCCATCTCTACAAAAATTAAAAAAAAAAAAAAAAAAAAAAGCTGGGCATGATGGCATGTGCCTGTAGTCCCAGCTACTCAGGAGGCTGAGACAGGAGTAAGATATGATCACACCAGCCTGGGCCACCAAGTCAAGAAAGAAAGATGGGAGAAAAAAGAAGGGAAGGAGGGAAGGAGGGAAGGAAATCGGGACAGGTATTGCCACATTCCATGTGTGAGATGCCCAAAATGCACTCCCTTCCAGGGATGGGTGGGAGGGTGGGGGGAGCCTGAGCTACCTGCTGGGGCCTGAACAGTAGCCAGAGCACCGAGGGAGGGTGGAGAGGGGGGAAAATGGTCTTCAGGGCTGGAGACCTGGGCTCTGGCTCCTGGCAGGCTCTGCCTTTTGGCAGGCTTGTTTTCTGCCTTGGGAACGAGCTGACTCCAGCCTCAGTTTACCCATGACCCTTCCCACCTGGACACAGCACATTCTCTCCCACCCGCAGGCTGGTGGCGTGGGTCCTGCACAGGCTGGAGATGGCCTTGCCGCAGCCAGTGCTACATGGGAAAATAGGGGAACAGGTCAGTGCTGGCCGCATGGAGTGGTGGCCCTGGTGGTGGTGGGAGGGGTCTTGGGAACTTGGGTAAGGAGGAGGATGGTTGGCCTGTGTCCCTGGGGTGTGAAGGCACAGTAGGAAGAAGGGACCCTGTGGCAGAAGCCCAGCTCCCCCAGCCTTCCTGTCTGCATGGCCCACGTTCATTCCACCCACTCTCTGAGGCACGGTGGCCACAGGGCTGAGACATGCTGGCCCAGCCCTGCCTGCCAGGAGTTCACAGTCACTGGGGGAGGTGCTTCCATGGGGGAGCAGAGAGGACATGGGGCACAGAAGTGGAGGCTCCTGGGAGCATCAAGAAAGACTTCCCAGTGGAGGTGGCCTCCAAGCATGTGCAAAGGTCCAGAGATGAGAAATACCTAGAATCTGGGAAGAATTAAGGCTCACAGGAGCCAGCAGCCCTATGTGCATTCCTGATAGCCTAGGGCTCCAACATGAGTGGCCAGGGGGAGCACTCATGTGCTCTGTCACCCCTTCTTCTCATTCCTCAAGAACCAGGAACCTGGCCCTTTTTTGTTGGGTGCAATTGGCCATCTTTATAGAAGCACCTGGAACTGGGAGGTGGGAGGCCTAATTTCTCTCCTGGCTGTGTGGCCTCGGCTCTGGCCCTCTCAGAACCGCAGTTGTCCCAGCTGACCAATGGTCAGTTGTTTACAGAACTCTTTACCTGCATTCTCATACCCAGGGCTGTGAGAATGGAGGTAAAGAGTTCTGTAAACAAAGCTGTCTAGGCCCCAGAGAGAGGAAGGCCTGGCCAGGTCCTGGACCTTTGTGTCACTCAAGAGCTCAGCCTGGCTCCTCTGAGCAGGTGCCACTGCTGTGGCTGTCTGGGGTCGCCCCCACCTTGCTTCACTTGAGCCAAGGCTCGAGCTCTCAAAGCCCCCTCCCCCCACCTCAAATCCTTCATTGGCCCTGGGCACAGCAGGGACTCTCTTCTCCATCCCATGGGACAACTAAGGCCCGGAGAGGTGGGTCAAAGTCATGTGCTGGAAGGGGTGGCTGAAACAGGGAGGCTGGTGAAGAGGCCATGGCAGGATTTTCCCCTTTTTCTCTCTCCATGCAGGAGCCTGACTCCCCTGGGATATGTGATGTGCAGACCAGTAAGTGACACATTACTGGGTCCCCGTGTGCATATCAGGAAGAGTTCCTTGGTGTCCTTGGGTCTGACTGTATGTGGGCAGGGGGGCTGTCCCTGGCCAGACCTGGACTCACACAGGGGGCAGTTAGGGTCTCCTGGGCTAGAGCTGAGAGAGCCCCATGCTCTGCAGGCCCTACCTCTGTTCAGTCAGGTAGCCAGAGCCTGGCCCAGAGCCAGATGGTGGCTGGAGGCCCCCGGAGCCTGGTGTCCAGCTTCTGTCCGGAGAAAACAGTCCCGGGGCTAAGTCAGATGAGCTCTCCTTCCTGCTGGTAATGCCCAGAGAGCTTCCCCCATCCCCTGGCAGCTGGGCAAATGGGCTTGGCCAAGCTGAAGGGAGAGGGGTGGGGTCTCACTGGGAGAACCAGGCCCCACAGCCTCCAGCTCCCTTGAGCTGGAGGGGGTCCCTGTCACCTGCAGCTGGGTTGGGGAGGCATATGATGCCCTTTATCCCAGCCCTGAGCCAGGAATCGGGGACAGAGGACTGAGACCAGGAAGGGGCTGGAGGCAGGATCTGTTCTTTCTTCACTTCATGGCCTCCAGAGAGGCATGCGGTGGACAGGCATTCATTCATTCATTCAATACATAGTTAAGGACAGCCTACTATGTGCCAGGCCTGTGATGGGTTCTAGTTGTGAGCAGAGTTCAGGGGCTGTGGGTGGTGGCGTCCCCTGTTCCATCCTGAACACAAGCCCTCCAACCACAGGCCTCAGCGTGTCCCAGGGCTCTGAGCTCTGCCCTGTGTCTGCAAGGCTGTGTCCAGCCCCAGCCCCGCTAGGCCGATGGTGGTCTCCATGAGTGCCCTGAAGCTGGGGGTGGCCGCCGTGGCCTGGAGCACACACAGGCCAGTGGACTGTGGAGCTCAGGTCTGATGGAGAGGCGTGGGGGGCGTTAGGGTTGATGGTAATCATGGTGATGACATGAGGAGGAGGAGAGCTGGCCTGTCTCAGAGCAGGACATATGCAGTCTCCCATGGAAGCTCGTGGCCAACCTGGGGCAGCAGAGCAGAGACCCTCATGGCTATTGGGGCAGGCAGTGGGCAGAGCTCAGAGAACCAAAAGCACCTGCCCATGGTCACAGAGCAAATCGAGTCCACCTGGCCTGGCAGGCACCGCTTGAAGGAACTAAAAACGTTTCCTTGGGGCAGAGAGCCTTCAGAGGGTCTGCATCTGAGGATGGAGCACCAGAACCCTCTGGAAGGAGGCAGGATTCCCCCCCAGCTGTGGCCAGGGCCTCCCTGCAATGCCTGGAGCATATGGGTTATGGGTGGATGCTGGGTGGCCATGGGGGCAGGCTCATGGGGACAGGGCAAAGAGCTGGCTTGGTTTCATTTTCTAGGGCTGCCATAACAGAGGTGCACACACTGGGCGGCTTAGAACAACAGACACTGATTCTCCCACAGTTCAGGAGCCAGAAGTCCAGGGTCAAGGCTTTGGCAGGGTCGGCTCCTCCTGGGGCTCTGAGCGAGACACGCCCGTGCCACTCTCCTTGCTCCTGGTGGCCACTTGTGGTCCTTGGCGAACCTTGGCTTCTGGCTGTCCTCCAGTGCCCGCCTCCATCTCTACACAGCCTTTACCTCTGTGTCTGTATGTGTCAAGCCTCCCTCTCCGTTCTTTTAAAAGGACATCAGTCATTGGATTTAGGGCCCACCCTAAATCCGGGATGATCTCACTTTGAGATCCTTAACTTAATCACACCTGCAAAGAAGCTATTTCCAAATAAGGTCACATTCACAGGTAATGGGGTTAGGACCTGGAATTATCTTTTTGGGAGACACCATTCCACTCACGTCCCATGTCATGGGGAGACTCTGAGAGGCTGGGGGATATGTGTCCCTTACCCTCCCTATTCATTCACTCATCCACTCACTCACTCACTCATTCCCTCCGCCTGTCCACCCAGCCACCCACCCTGTCTTCTCCTTTGTTTCAGGGGTGATGGGAGCTGGAGGTCTCTGAAATAAGGGAGAAGGGAATCTGGGAGAGCTCAGATGGACACATGGATGGAAGGAAAGAAGGATGCCCTGAAGAGAAGACCTTCCGGGGGGAGGTGGCCACTGACACCCCACCCTATTTGAACAGCGAACCCCTCCCTCTCCACACACTCCCAGGCAGGACAAGGGGAGCCAGAGTCACCTGCACCAGCCCCAGAGCCTCCCAGACCAGAACACGGGGAAGGCCAGCCATAGGCAGCCTGCAAGATTTAGGCTAGACAGTAGGACTTACCCCCAGAGGGCTGTGGAAAAGCCCCATAGCTGGGCGTGGTGGCTCATGCCTGTAATCCCAGCACTTTGGGAGGCTGAGGCAGGAGGATTGCTTGAGCCAGGAAGTTCGAGACCACTGTGGGCAACACAGTGAGACCCTGTCTCTAAAAAACACTTTTTTAATTAATAAATTAAAAAGCCCCATGGATGGAGGACTCAGTATTGAGCATCTCTTTGAGAGGACGCATGCACAGCCCCCAGTGTGGTACCTGGCACAGTCAGCACCTCGACAGGATACAGTTTCTCCCAGAAGAGGTTCTCCCTAGGCCCGGCCACACTCTCTCTTTCCAAGGCTTGGGGACACCAGTGAGCAGCAACAAATGTTTTCATTAACATTAAAAGAGCGAAAATGAGCACATCAAACCTGTGATTGCATTGATATTATTGCTTAGGATAAAGCTAAAAGAAGGGTTTAGGTTTTAAAAGTGGGTGGACTGAATAGCCCTGGGCTTGGGGTGTTGGGTTGCAGGAGGGGAGGAATTAGCCAGGGGTCCTGAGCCAGGGGTCCTGGCTCCCAGCTGGCCCACATGTGCCTTTGTTTGGGCCATGGAGTGATTTTAAAAATTAGAATTGATTGCCAACATTTAAAAATCAGGTAGCTTTACAGGAAAAAATCTGGCTTCTCTTGAAAACTGGGTAGACTTGGCTGTAATGGGCCCACACTGTGCTTGTGAGGACAGTCTGGGCAGCTGCTGGCACCTGAAGGCAGGTGGCACCTGCCCCTTCATTTGTATACATCATCACCCTGGCTGGGCAGGCCTTTGGATTTGAGATCCCTGAGGTCTCAAAATGGTGATGAGGTGGGGCAATCCCAGTAGAGGGAATAAAGTGTAATATACAGGAGAGTGGTGGGACTTCAGCTAAGCTGGAGCCCAGCATCCTTAATGCAGAAGATAAAACTAGAGAAGTTGGGGCCTGACTTTAGGAGACTAGGCTGTAGGCAATGGGGAGCCATTGAAGGTGATTGAGCAGGGGAGTGACTTCAGAAAGATTACTCTGAGGCTGAGCAAGCACTGGAGACAAGGAAAGCAGTCAAAGCAGGGACCCTTCCAAAGCACCTGGGGCCAACTATGAAGAATGTCCTACCCCAGACTTTCTGATTCAAGAGTACTGGGAGCTGGGAATTTGGTTCTGTTTTTTTTTCCTTTCTTTCTTTCTTTTTTCTTTGATGGCCAAGCAATGGTTATGGAAGAATCTGCTTTACTGAGAAGCACCTGCTTTCTCAGATGATTCCGATGACGGGGGAGAGGCTGGGACCATGCTTTGAGAAACACTCAGTGAGAGGTTAGTGCTTCGGGGCCAGGTGGGAGGAGATGTGAGCCTGAGCCAGGGAGAGGCAGAGGAAGGAGGTATCATGACCTAGGCCTGCCAGAAAGGATGGAGGTTTGGAGTTAGGGCTCAGGCTTTGACAGAGACCCAGGGGTCCAGGTGGGGGCCTTAGCCTAGAATTCATGTGCCCTGGCTCCTGCCTGCTGATCCTGGAAGCAGGGGCTCCTTCCTACATGAGGCTGTTGACTTTCTTTCTTTCTTTTTTTTTTTTTTTTGAGATGGAGCCTTGCTCTGTCACCGGGCTGGAGTGCAGTGGTATGATCTCGGCTCACTGCAACCTCCACCTCCCGGGTTCAGGCAATTCTCCTGCCTCAGCCTCCCTAGTAGCTAGGACTACAAGCGTGCACCACCACGCCGAGCTAATTTTTGTATTTTTAGTAGAGAAGGGGTTTCACCATGTTGGCCAGGATGGTCTCAATCTCTTGACCTCATGATTTGCCCACCTCGGCCTCCCAAAGTGCTGGGATTACAGGCGTGAGCCACTGCGTCCGACTGAGGTTGTTGACTTTCACTGGCCAAGGTCAGAACCTCATTTGATGGCCCTGAGGGCAGAGAGGCCACCGACCAGGAGGTGGCATGCCAGGGTGGAGTGGCAGTTTCTATGGGAACTGGAGCACTCATAGCTCCTGACCACTTGGGTAGGGCCACGGAGAAGCTGGGCGAGCTATGAATCAGACGCCTGTAGAGAGGGGTGGTCAGAGCTCCGGGGTGGGCCAGGGGCTCCTGCACCACGCCTCCTGGGGGCCTGCCCTGGGGGCTGTGTGGCAGCATACCCCATCCCTCCCCTTCCAGGTTGGTGATCTTGGGCACCGTCCTCCTCTCAGGGCTGCAGAATCTTTAGCTGTAAAATGGGAACAGTATAGGACACATCTTGCAGGCCTGCTGCGGAGATGAAAAGAGGAAATGAGGCCGGGCATAGTGGCTCACGCCTGTAATCCCAGCACTTTGGGAGGCTGAAGTGGGTGGATCACCTGAGGTCAGGAGTTCGAGACCAGCCTGGCCAATATGGTGAAACCCCATCTCTACTAAAAATACAAAAATTAGCCGGGTGTGGTGGCACGCACCTGTGATCCCAGCTACTTGGGAAGCTGAGCATGAGAATCGCTTGAACGGGAGGCAGAGGTTGCAGTGGGCCGAGATCGCACCATTGCACTCGAGCCTGGGTGTCACAGCGAGACTCTTTATCAAAAAAAAGAAAAAAAAAAAGAAAAAGAAAAAACAAATGCACAAATGCTTGTAAAACACCCACGCACTAAATAGGACCTTAAAAGAAAAGGTTAATGGATGGAAAGGAAAGCAAGTGTGGAAGCAAGGACAGCATCAGTTCTTAAGGACGGCACCCCATAAGGAGTGGCCGCTGATGCCAGTGAAGTGCTCATGGGCACATTTATCACCTGGGATAGTGCACTGGGAAAACGGGGGTCAGGGGACCTGGCTCTGCCTCCACCTTCCTGTGTGGCCTGGGACAAGACACTCAGCCTCTCTGAGCTGGCTCTCTTTAAAAGGGGGAAAGTACCGTTCCTGTCCTTTGGGGCTGCTGTGAAAGCTCACGTGCTGTCAGGCAAGATGTTCTGTTCCCTGGATGTCCCCTGCTATGCCCAGGCAGGAACCGGCATCCCAAGGGGCTACTTAGAGTGGAGACACTGCACTATTGCTGGACAGCAGCATAGACTGACATGGACAATGCGTCCCACCACTGGATTCAGGGTCACACTTGGAGGAGCCTCCCTGGCCAAACCCCAGGGGCATTTGCAGGGCCAGAGGAGCCAGGAGCAACCATGGAAACAGCTAGTTCAGGATGCGCTTGGGGCTTCCCTAGAGGGCAGGCAGCACCTCATCTGTGAAACAGGGATAATATCTGTACCTAGAAGTGGGGAGCTCTGTGCCTGGCAATGGAAGCACCCCATAAAAGAAGGTATTTATCTGTGTCTCAGTTTGCTCATCTGTAAAATGGGGAGAGAAATATAAAAGAGGGAAAATAAAATGGGGATGCTAATTATAATCTCAAAATGTTGATGTGAGGACTAATCGAGTTATTCCACGTAAATCACTCAGCACAGGGCCTGGAACATAGTAAGTGCTCAAAAATGCAGCTGCTGTTACTATTATTGTTGTTATTGTTACTGTTGTTATGCAACGTCATGAACAATAACAGCCAAAGTCTCAGGATAACACTTGAGGCCGGCTTCCATTTAAAGTCGTCGTTACTACTACCCAGGTATGGTGGTGCATGCCTGTAGTCCCAGTTACTCAGAAGGCTGAGGTGGGAGATTGCTTAAGCCCAGGAGGTCGAGGCTGCAGTGAGCCATAATTGCACTAATGTGCTCCAGCCTGTGCGACAGAGCAAGACCTTGTCTCAACAACAAAAAAGTCACTATTACTAATTCATGTTTGGCTGAGGGCCACCAAGATCCCTGGAGCTTTTGGGGGACACCTGGTATCCAGGCATTGTCCTTTGTCCCTGACACCTGCCTGGGGGTAGGCTTAGGTTCCTGATGAGACTGCTTTGCACTCCCTTTGAGCATCTGCCAAGCTCACAGGCCCAGGGTGTTTTCGTTGTCAAGGACCAGGATATGTGAAGAAGTGTTGAAAATTAGACTCCCATCTGAAGGTGGGACCACCCCCATGAGAAAGTTGAGTTTCCCTGGAGGGTGGAGCCTCTAGGCCCAGGAGGGAGGGAAGGACTCTCAGAAGCAAATGCCGAGCATATGGGCGTGCTGTCACCAGGGGGTGGCATCTACAGAGCAGGAAGCGGGCAAGCTCTCTCTGCATCCCCCAGGACAATCCAGGCCACCTGCACCTGGATGTGGCCAGGTGAACCCTGAACCTGGGCCTTTTGGCATCCCTGTGATGCTGTGATTGGAAGCATTGTTTCTGCCTCTGCACAAACCTTTAAGAAGGAGTCCCCTGTGAGAAACAAACGGGATCAACCATAATCAAAGCTCTGTCTCAAGAGGAGAAGGGGGAAAATAATGGAGACAGAGTGAATGAGCACAGGCTTCAACCCGTCACCGGAACACTGATCTGGTCCCGCTGAAAATGGAAAGTGCCATTTCCCCACTGCATGACTAACCACTGAGGCACTGCTGGCGACAGCCAGGGCTCCCTGCGGGGTCCCTGGGACTCAGAGGCCCAAGCCCACTCTCCTGCACATCCCATAAATGGCTCTTCCTGTGTTCCCTGCAGTCAGCATCCTTCCTGGAGGGCAAGTGGAGGCTGACCTCGTCCTAGAGGAGGTTGAACAGCAGTGGGAGGATGCCCACCAGGATGTCAGTACCAGCCCACAGGGTACAGAGGTGGTTCCAGCTTATGAAGAAGAGAACAAAGCTGTGGAGAAGATGCCCAGGTGGGGAGTCTGTGAAGACCTTAAAAGATTAGTTATTGTTTGAGAAGGTGCCAAGCATGCAGTACCTTATCCCAAAGGTATAAAAAGGCACAGAGCAGGAACCAAGCCTGCTTCCCCCTGCCTTCATACAGCCATCCTTCTCCCATGGGTAGGATGGCCACCAGGTTCTTATGTGCCACTCCAGAGACAGTCTGGGTATATGCAAGCTCACATCTCCCTCTTTTTTTGTTTTTGTACAGAAGGTGGCATAGCACATGTACCTATCTGCACCTTGCTATATTTATTCAACAATATACCTTGAGGTCTTTCCACATTCAGGATATAGACAGCATCTTCATTTTTCACTGCTGCATAGTATTCCATCATATGGCTGTACCATAATTTATTAAACCTCTTCACTATTGATGGACATTTAGGTTGGTTCCAAAATTTTGTTATTATGAACAATTCTGCAACAGGCACTTTCGTATGCATGTCTTTGCACATGTGTGAATACGTCTGCAGGAGATTTCTAGAGGGGAATTGCTGGGTCATTGGTCATGGGAATGTGGAATTGTGGTCATGATTGCCAAGTCGCCTTCCACAGGGATGTCGCAATCTTTGTTCCTACGAGAGATGCTTGGTGACAGTGGGAGGTCTCCGGTTCTGAGGCCCATAACTTACATAGCTCAGATGGGGAAACTGAGGCCCAGAGGGGATCAGAGGCTGACCTAGGGTCACCACCAGGACAGTGGCTGGGACAGTCCCCTCATGCAAAGGAGAGGGTTTGTTGCCAGAGAGACTTCAGTGTTGCTCAGGTGGGGCTCCCCAGGTTGAGCCTTGGTTGGAAAGTCCAGGTCTGGGCTCAGGAGTCATGGGACATCCTACAGAAGATAGGGGCAGGAGGTAGACTTAGCAGGGCAGCTTCAGGTGGGCTCACCTCCTGCCTCTAACCCCAACTCAGAGAGCTGTCCCGGATTGAAGAGGAGAAAGAAGATGAGGAGGAGGAAGAGGAAGAGGAGGAGGAAGAGGAAGAGGAGGAGGTGACTGAGTAAGTCATTTGCTCACCTGGCTGGGAACCGCCCTAGGGCTGGGGTTGGCTGAGCTCCTGGGGTCTGGGCACTCTTTGCTGCTCGTGGGAGCTCCTTTCTCTTGTTCTGTGTTGTGTGAGGCTGGGCTTTGACCAAAGAGGCTGTGAGAAGCTGGGGTTCCCCTGCTGTGCTCATCATGACCTGAGAATCATATTACCCACCACTCCACATCCCCCTACAAACACACTGGAATGCAGCCTCCAAGAGGGCTGGGACTTTTATCTGTTGCTTTCACTGCCATGTCCCTAGAGCCTAGAACAGTGCCTGGTACACAGTGGGCACCAAATAAATGTTAGCTGTCTGCATGGACATATGCAGTGGGCTCCCAGTTCTCCCATTATTCACAAAGCCAAGGCTGCCTCCCCTCCATATCCACCCACCTTGGTTGCCTTTGATGCCTTCTAGGGCTGTCCTGGGTTCTGCTCTACTGCCCAGTAATGGTTGATCGTCCACCCACATCCATGTATTTCAACATTAAACACACAGAAGAGTTCAGTTAAAATAAAAGTTAAACACTGGAGATCAGGAAACACTATGGAGGATGAGTGGAAGGATGGCTGGACAGGGGGATACACATGGGGAAGAGCAGGCAGTTGGACACCTGTGCCTGGAGTTAGGAGCGGGAGAGGTGGGGCTGGAGATGTGACATTGGGATTCTGGGCATGTAGGTGGCATTGAAAGCCATGGGGCTCGAGGAGATGCCCAGGGAGTGAGTGTGGATAGAGGAGAGGCTCATGGACAAGACCAGAGGTTGGGGAGATGAGGAACCAAAAAGGACTGAGGAGGAGGCACCAGTGAGCAGGGCAGAGACGAGAAGGGTGTGGGGCCCAGAAGCCAAGTTAGTGTTTCAGGAAGGTCGACCAGGCATGGTGGCTCACGCCTGTAATCCCAGCACTCTGGGAGGCCGAGGCGGGTGGATCACTTGAACCCAGGAGTTCAAGACCAGCCTAGCCAACATAGCAAAACCCCATCGCTACTTAAAAAAAAAAAAAGAAGAAGAAGAGGAAGAAGAAGAAGAAGAAGAAGAAGAAGAAGAAGAAGAAGAAGAAGAAGAAGAAGAAGAAGAAGAAGAAGAAGAAGAAGAAGAAGAAGAAGAAGAAGAAGAAGAAAAGGACTGCCTCAAAAGCAGGTTGTAAAGCCTTGAACTTGTTTTCCCAAAGGCAGTAAGGAGCCATTGAAGGTTCATGAGCAGGAGAGTGGCATGATTTAGCAGCTGTGTTGGAGAAAGACTGAGGCAGGGAGAACAGTGAGGAGACTGTTATGGTGGGCCAGGTGACAGTAAGTTACTCTGTCCTTGCTCCGGTCCCCTGTGTCTCTGCCCACCATGGTACCTCATGACCCGCATCCTTTCTCCCTGACCTGTCCCTCTGGCCATGGCCCGAGACAGGATAGCACTGTGAGTGTTAGGAACACAGGCTTTGGCATTAGAAACGCCAATGCCACTTTGCTTCTGTTAGTGAAATGACCGGGGCAACTGGTGTACCTACTCAGAGCTTCGGCCTCCACATCTGTAAAATGGGGGATAATAAAAGGCTCCTGCAGAGGGGTCATCAGGGCCAGCGGTGATGATGGAAGTGGTAGGACCAGGCCTGGAGTAAGTGCCCCATCGATGGCCACTGATGTTCTCGTCCCCCAATGGCCTCTTTTCGTTCCAGTCAGGAAATAGTTAAACAGGATTTCAGAGCTGGAAGCCTGTTCAGTGTCAGCTGCTTTTAGTCCATCCTTACTCAGTTCACATAGACTCTTCCCATCCTTGACAGGAGGCCACACAGCGTCTACTTGCTTACCTCCAGTGATGGGGAGCTCACAACCTCTCAAAGGCTGTCCATTTCATTCATATGCCCCGCTAACTTGTGAAATTATTTCTTACACCAAAGCTAAGCCTGCTTCCCTATGGCTTCTGTCCCTTCCTGACTTGTCCTAATTCTGCCTTCTGAGCCACCCTGCAGTCCCAGCAAGGTGAAGAACTTAGCTGCTGCCTGGTTTCATTAGAGCAGCTTGTTTGCCCTCTGCCTTCTGTGGAGCTATACTTCTGTGTGGAGTGCATAGCTACAGGTGGCTCCCTTGCTGAACTTGTACACCTAACACCCAGGCTGGAAAACCCCTGTATTTGCCACTGCTCTGGATCTGAGACACCCTTTGAAGGCCAGTGATCAACTATGCTCACATACCTGCATGTGCACATGTGTACTAACTATACACACGTTCTCAGAATGCAGTACACGTGGGCACACACACATGCATATCTGCACTGTACCCATATACACCAGCACACCGACACAGACATACGTGCTGAGTTATGCACACACTTACACGTACAGGCATGCACACACGTATACCCACACACATCCTTCATATATGCACAAGCACAGGCAGCACATTCATACATGTTCATACATGTGTGTGTGCACACAGGCACACATGTACACACTTGCACACATCCACATGACAGCCTTGCACGCATGCACATGCATCCAGAGTTACCGGCAGATGCCGCAGGCGTGAACGTCTGCATACAAATGTTTACCCAGAGTTTTGAACTCGGGGAACTTTTGGGCTCCAGGCCCAGGGAGGGACAAGGGAGTGACAGAGTGGGTGATCACAGGGCCAGGGCCAGAGGGTGTGAGGCCCAGGGCAAGCAAAACTGGGCTGTCAATGGCTGGGGAAGGATGCTCTTGGCCAGCTTTGCAGAGACACAGGTTACTGATGATGTGAGGGCCTGGTAACAGGCAGATGGTCGCCTAGAGACCTGGTCCCTACAGGCAACAGCTCAGCTTTCCCTAGCAACCAAGGCCTTTTGGTTCCACCTGGCCTCCCTGGGGATGCTTCTGCCGTTCCCTGCACATCTCCTCAATCTGATTAGAAGCAGGAAGGATTGCTGGCTCCTCTGCCACTGGCTTGGGAGCTGGGCTCCCACTTGCATGCACCGACCCAGGCTTGGGATGAATGCCACAGCCCCCAGCTGAACCCCTGCACCATGGGCATCCTGACTGGCCCCGACTGAGAGATCCAAGTAGGTGGCTGCCTCTCCCTAAGGCTCCCCTCCTTCCTGCCTTTGGGGCTGGGATTTCAGGTGGAGAGTCTGCTGAAGGTGACAGTGAGGACCTTAGCATTGGGGCACGGCCTGTGGGATGGCACGAGGCGGGAGGAGTGGACGGGTAAGCTTTTGAGAGCTGGCTGCCACTGCTGCTCCCTGGATCTTAAACTTGGAAAGGCGGGGGGGGGCCTCCAGGAAGCCCACCTCAGCCAATCTGTCTGTTCCTCTGCTTGGAAATCTCTGGGACTTGGGAACTTTCTGGAAGTTGATGGCTTGCTGCTTCTGGGCTGCACAAGAGGGGGCCTTGGCAGGCACTGGGCACCCTGTCAAGCAGGGGCCATGTGGCTTTGGTACATGGCCCCTGGACAGCCCCTGGTGATGCTGACAGCGCCACCACTGGGCTGTTTAGGTGTTTTGATAGCTGGGGATGTTTGTGCAAAAGGTTCCTCAATCCACTTGGGTGATTTCATAACCCTGCAGATCGCCGCCTCCTCTGGGATTAATAATAATAATGACAAGAACAATAATAATGGCTTCCATTTGACTTACGATTTTTTTCCATGCCACTCATGGCTAAGGCAGCCTGAATGGCAGATTCTATTATTCTCTCATCCCATTTCACAGATGAGAGAACTGAGGTTCAGAGACAGGGCCCTGCCAGTAAGTGTAGAGCTGGGATTCTTGGCATTACAGACAACGAAAGCTGCTCCCAATGTTTAGTGATGAAGAATCCAGAAGAATCACCAGAACAACATCTGGCAGTCTTTTTTTTGACTTTCTATGAGATTCTCATTGGCCCTTCTGATCTTACTCAAATAGGTCAGGCTGCACAGGCCAGGCAAATCCTGCCCATTTGACAGATGAGCAGACAGAGGCAGCCCAAGGGCTTCGAGGTGACTTGCCCAAGGCCATACAGTGGCTTCTGGTCTGATACTGGAATAAGCAGGACCCCAGGAAGCCTCTGGCTGGGCCTGTGGGCAGTTCATTTTCTGAGCCTTTGTGCTGTAGGCAGAGAGCCGAGACAGACCCTGTGTCTATTTCAGGAAAGTCATCCTATCATCCCCCTTGCAGCCGGAGACCTGTCTTTAACCCATTTGTGCAAGGCTGACTTCTCCTTAGTGTAGAAGGCACAGTCTCCAAAATACTCAGAGGCGGGCAGTGAAACAGAGCATTAAGCACGTGGCCTTGGGGTCAGGGATGCAGTATCTTATCCAGGCCCACCTTGCACTGGCGGTATGACCGTGGATTGGCCATCGAAACTCTCTGAGCCTCTGTTTTCTCAGCTTGCATGTGAGCAGTAACAGTTCCTGTCTGTCAGGGTTATGTGAGATTTGAGTTTTTTTTTCCTAGGCTCTTTTAAAAAGTTAATTATTTTTTCTTTCTTTGGTTTTTTTTTTTTTTTTTTTAAAGACAGAGTCTCGCTCTGTTGCCCAGGTAGTGGAGTGGCACGATCCTGGCTCACTGCAATCTCTGCCTCCTGGGTTCAAGCAATTCTCCTGCCTCAGCCTCCCGAGTACCTGGGATTACAGGCATGCACCACTGCGCCTGGCTAATTTTTGTATTTTTAGTAGAGGTGGGTTTTGCCAAATTGGCCAGGCTGGTCTCAAACTTCTGACCTCAAGTGATCCGCCCGCCTCGGCCTCCCAAAGTGCTGGGATTACAGGCATAAGCCACCGTGCCCAGCTTAATTATTTTTTCAATTGACAAAAATTGTATATATTTTTGTGTATAATTGTTGTTTTGAAATATATATACATTGTGGAATGGCTAAATCGAGCTAATTAACATACACTTTTCCTCATATGTTCATCATTTTTTGTGGTGAGAACAGTTTAGATCTACTCTTAGCAATTTTTACAAATACAATACATTGCTAATTAACTAGAGTCACAGGCTGTATAATAGATCTCTCACATTTATGCTTCCTATCCAGCTGAACCTTTGTACCCTTTAACCAACATCTATCTCCCCACCTCTCACCCCTCCCCAGCCCCTGGTAACTACCCTTCTATTCTCTCCTTCTGTGAGTTCAACTTTTTTACACTCCACATATAAGTGAGATCATATGGTATGTGTCTTTCTGTGTTTAGCTTATTTCACTGAACATAATGTCCTCAAGGTTCACAAATGACAAAATTTCCTTCATTTTAAAGGCTGAATTCTATTGTGTATATATAGGACATTTCCTTGATCCACTCATCTGTTGATAGACACTTGGGAGGCCGAGGCAGGTGGATCACCTGAGGTCAGGAGTTCGAGACCAGCCTGGCCAACATGGTGAAACCCTGACTCTACTAAAAATACAAAAATTAGCCGGGTGTGGTAGCATGGGCCTATACTCTCAGCTACTCGGGAGGCTGAGGCAGGAGACTCACTTGAACCCGGGAGGCTGAGGTTGCAGTGAGCTGAGATCGCATCTTTGCACTCCAGCCTGGGCAACACAGCGAGACTCTGTCTTGAAAAAAAAAATTAATGCTGCAATGATGGGAGTGCAGACACCTCATCAACATACTGTTTTCATTTCCCTTGGATCTGTACCCAACAGCTGAATCATATGGTAGTTCCATTTTTAACTTTTTGAGGAACTTCCGTATTCTTTCCCATAATGGCTGTGTTAATTTACAATCCCACCAACAGTGTGTAAGTGTTCCCTTTCCACTGCATCCTCACCAACACTTGCTATCTTGTCTTTTTTTGGGCGGGGGCGGGGGACAGAGTCTCACTATGTCACCCCAGCTGGAGTGCAATGGCGCAATCTCAGTTCACTGCAACCCCCGCCTCCTGGGTTCAAGCGATTCTTCTGCCTCAGCCTCCCAAGTAGCTGGGATTACAGGAGCGTGCTGCCATGCCCGCCTAATTTTTGTATTTTTAGTAGAGACAGGGTTTCACTATGTTGGCCAGGCTGGTCTCGAACTCCTGACCTCATGATCCACCCACCTCGGCCTCCCAAAGTACTTGAATTACAGGTGTGAGCCACTGCACCCAGCCTATCTTGTTTTTGATAATTGCCATTCTAACAGGTGAGAAGTTAATATTTCATTGCGGTTTTGATTTGCATTTCTCTGATGATTAGTGATGTTAAGCATCTTTTCATATACCTGTTGGCCATTTGTATGTTATCTTTTGAGGCACTGAGAAATGTCTATTCAGATTCTTTGCCCATTTTTTAAATCAGTTTTTTCCTTACAATTGAGTTGAGTTTCTTATATATTTTGGATATTAACCGCTTATTTGACTTATGGTTTGCAAGTATTTTCTCCCGTTCTGTAGGTTGTTTCTTCACTCTGTTGATTGTTTCCTTGGCTGTGCAGAAGCTTTTTAGTTTGATGTAATCCCATTTTGTATATTTTTGCTTTCATTGCCTGTGCTCTTGAGTTCATATTTTAAAAAATCATTGCTTAGACCAATATCATAGGGTTTTCCCCTATATTTTATATATTGGTTTTATAGTTTCAGATCTTACGTTTAAGTAGTGTTCAATCAATGTGGGTAGGGTTTTTTGTTTTTTATTTTGAGACAGGGTCTTGCTTTGTTGCCCAGGCTGGAGTATAGTGGTGCAATCACAGCTCACTGTGGCCTCCACCTCCCAGGCTCAAGCAATCCTCCCACCTCAGCCTTCCAAGTAGCTTGGACCACACGCACATGCCACCACACCCAGCTAGTTTTTGTATCTTATAGAGATGGGATTTTGCCACGTTGTTCAGGCTGGTCTTGAACTCCTGAGCTTAAGCAATTCTCCCATCTCAGCCTCCCAAAATGCTGAGATTACAGGACTGAGCCACCACATCCAGCCATCTTCTTGAGTTTCTTTCATCGATGTTTTATAGTTTTCAGCATAGTGTTCTGTCACTTTCTTGATTAAATTTGTTCCTAAGCATTTTATTTTATTTTATAGCTATTGTAAATCGGGTTGTTTCATTTCTTTTTCAGATAGTTCATTGTTAGTATATTGAAATGCTACTGAATTTTCTATGTTGATTTTATATCCTGCAACTTTACTGAATTGGTTTATCAGTTCTAACAGTTTTTTGGTGGAATCTTTAGGGTTTTTTTTATATATAAGATCAAGTTATCTGCAAAGAGGAACAATTTAATTTCTTCCCTTTCAATTTGGATGCCTTTTATTTTTTCCTCTTGCCTAATTGCTCTAGCCAGAACCTCTTATACTACATTGAATAGAAGAGGTGAGAGTGGACCAGGCATGGTGGGTCACACCTATAATCCTAGCACTTTGGGAGACCAAGGTGGGAGGATCACTTGAGCCCAGGAGTTTGAGACCAGCCTGGGCAATGTAGCAAGACCCTGTCTCTACTAAAAATACTAAACAAAACAAAACAAAAACAAAAACAGCCAGGAGCATGCCTGTAGTCCCAGCTACTTGGGAGACTGAAGCAGGAGGATGGCTTGAGTCTGGGAGGTTGAGGTTGTAGTGAGCCATGATCATGCCAGGAGGTTGAGGCTACAGTGAGCCATGATCATGCCATTGCACTCCAGCCTTGGTGACAGAGTAAGACCCTGTCTCAAAAAAAAAAAAAAAGAAAAGAAAAGAAAAAGAAAAATAAAGAACTAGTGAGAGTGGGCATGCTTGTCTTGTTCTCGATCTTAAAGGAAAAGCTTTCAGCTTTTCACCATTAGGTATGATGTCAGCTGTGGGCTTGTCATATATGGCCTTTATTGCATTGCGGTCCATTTCTTCTATATGTAATTTGTTGAAAGATTTGATCATGGAATGATGTTGAATGTTGTCAATTACTTTTTCTGCATCTATTGAGAAGATCATATGATTTTGTTGCTGTGGTGTACCGCGTTTATAGATTTCTCAGGGTAATTTGGAGGAGGATCTGGGGAGACGTTTCATGCAGAGTGCCTGGCACGCAGCCCAGGAGCCGCTATGGCAATGTGATTACCGACTGATTTCTGCTGCCAAGCGGCTGGCTCCAGACCGACTAGGCAACAATCCCGTCTCCACCTTCCTGCCCCACCGTCCTTGTTCAGGAAGGCTGAGACTTGGCCTTCTGGGTAGAGAATGATGCATCAGGTTTCCTGGGTAGCAGACACCCCAGAGCATCCTCTGTGAGTCCCTGGATGACAGGAGTCTGAGGGGTAGGGAGGGGGTGTTAGGAAGCAAGAACTAATCCTAACTACAAAAATCACATTAGTCCCTGGTCCTGAGCCATCATTTTAACCCAGAGGTCACACACGGACATCTAATTTAGCCTGGAGACAGGTTCTTTTGGCTACTACATATTAATAAAGATATATTAATTTGAATTATCAGCATCTAAATATCAGACAACTTCACCTTAGAAACAGAGCCTGAAATATATTTCAGGCTCTGTTTGAAAATGGAATGATCTGGCCACCTGGGCCCCCTTTTCCAGTGGAGTGGGGTTGCTGCCTTCAAATGGACATGGGTTCTCCAATTTGCCACAGCCCTCCCTGCCCACTGCAGCCTCACCCCTGGCCCTATCACTTATGTATGCCTGCTGCCTGGGCCCGGCACCCATGAAAACTTCAGCAGTTGCAGTGGCTCTGATCTCATGGCATGGGAAGAACCAGGGCCTGGGTTTGAGGTTTGTGTGGTTTGGGACAATTTGCTGTGTGATTTCGCCAGGTCACTTCACCTCTCTGGGCCTCACTTTTGTCATGCTGTACCCATCACCAAGATTGCCTGGAGACTGGGAGACCCCAGATAACAGCTCCTCCAACCATCCTCCATGCATTTCTTGCACATGCTTTTCCCATTTCCTGGACAACGTCTTCCTCCCCGCCATTCTTTGTGGTAAAATCATCATCCTGGAGGCTCAGCTTACAGGCCACCACCTCCAGGAAGCCCTCCTTCCTAGCAGAGTTGTGGCATGTCTTTCACAGTGCCTTGCTGAGTGCACGTCTCAGATGGGGCGATTGTTAGCAGGACACTGCCCTGGAGGCTCCTGTGGGTCAGACTGGTTCTTGGGCATCTCTATACCCTCCGCTCCTGGCACAGAGCGTGGCCCTCAGCAGGGCTGGGGAAACCTTTAACACCCCTAACCCAGTTCTTTTCTCCTGCCTCCCCACCCCGCCCCGGGTCACAGGGTGCTGCTGGATAGCTGTGTGGTGTCGCAGGTGGGCGTGGGCCAGAGCGAAGAAGACAGGATCTGGCCCCAGAGCGCTTCAGACCAGGTATGAGAAGCACCAGGCACTGGCACCTCTGAGGCCTGGCTTGGCATTGGTGGAAGGATGGGGATGGGGACCTTGTCCACTTTGCTTACAGGTGGAGTTTTGGCTGGTAAGATGCCTGCAGGACAGAGGGGGCAGGGTGGCGGGTCCTGCAAGGCCCCCTCTTGGCAGGGGTCAGATAGTGGCCTAGGCCATGGGTGGGGAGTTGGGTGAACCCGGCTCGAGTCCTCCTGTGGGTGCTTGTCTTGGGGCAAGTTGCCTCCCCACTCTGGGTCCCAGTGGCCACCTGTGTGTACGAAGGGGCTACAGACGCCTCCCTTGAGCCTGTAGGAGGACCCAAAAGGGCTTGCACGCTGTGAAGAGCGGTGCTGTCGATGCTTTGTTCCCCCATGTGCCAGGCCGCAAGGAGAGTGTCCCTCATCACAGGTTACACGCCCAGCTGTTAGGACCCGTAGGTCCTGGGTGCACTGCCCTCTACAGGTTGTAGGCTACTCCCAGGATGCCCAGAAGGTGGGCTGGCAGGACCTGACTGGCTGGGCAGGTCAAGAAGCAGAGCTGGGCCCATGTGGACTTCTGAAGGCAGATCTAACAGGAGCTGCTGAGACTAGGGCTGGGGGCTGATGGTCACAGTTTCTGTTTCCACTTTATTCTCTGCAGAAGCTGTGGGAGGAGGCCAAGGAGGAGGTCGAGAAGGAGGCTGAAGAGGAGGCTGAAAAGGAGCCCCAGGACTGGGCTGAGACCAACGAGGAGCCTGAGGCCGAGGCCGGGGCTGCCAGTTCAGGAGGTAGGTGTGGTGGTGGTGGTGATGGGTTGCGCAAGAATGTCTGAGGTCCTTTTAGGCTGGAGGCAGCCTTCGTGCAGGGGCAACCCTCCTTCTCTCCCTCCATCTCCTTCCCCCCATTGCCCCCTCAGCCACCCTGTCTTCAGGAAAATCCCATCCTTGGTGTCTTGGGGCCACATTATCAGAGCCTACTGATACATCTCAAAGGCTCTAAGGAATTTCACTGAGGCCCAGGACTCCCAGTGGGGCCGGGGAAATCCCGATCCCAGCCAACTCCTTCCTGCCAGCCTCTCCCTGCCAGCCCCTCCTGCAGGCCCCTCCTAACCAGCCCCTCCCAGCCAGTCCCTCCTGCCAGCCTCTCCTGCCACTTCCGCTCAGTGAGGATGCAGCTCTTGGGCTACCGCCCAGTGAGGGTTTGGCTCAGATATCACATAGCTGAGTGAAAGCTGGAACCAGAACTTGCTAACAGAGTGTCCTGGACTCCATGTCTTTTTATGAGCTTTTCCTGATCCCAGCTGTACCCAGCACATATATTTTGCTGTGATTTACCACCCTGCCCTCAATCCTGAGAACTCAAGCAATGGCGGAGAAAGAGTCCCAAGGAGTCCAGCAACAGCTGGACCCTGGAGCCAGGACAGGCAGGCCGCAACCCCCAGCCGGCAGGTGTTGTGTGCCTTACACTCCACATTCCCCACGCCATGGGTCTTCAGCCGCTCTGTGAGGCAGACAGGCCATTTTACAGATGAGAAAACTAAGGCTCTGTGTGTGCGGATTTGGCCAAGAGGTCAAGGCACAGACCTGCATTTCACTCCTGGCTCCTCTCTCTCTTCCTTGCTGTGTGACCCAGAGCCGGTTCTGTGACTTCTCTGAACGATGACTTCCAAATCAAGGAAAAAGGGGCAATAAATAGTACCTAGCTCACAGGTTCCTGGGCAGAGTAGGGGAGACAATGTGTCAAAGGTACCCCAAACTGTGGCTGGCACTGAGGGAGGAGTCAATATTGGGATGAGGATGTGTCCCGGCCAGTGAGAGGTTGAAATGGGACTGGGCCCAGGTGTCTTAACCCTGGGTGTCCTGAGTTTGCTCCCTACTTGGTCTTTGAAAAGCGTTCTCTGTTAACTTCAACACATATCTATAGGAATTCCTACTGAGTCCAGGCCTGGGGCTGGGTCCCCACATGGATGAAAAAGACCAGGAGCAAACAGGTGCAGGCTTGGTTCAGTGGGGCGGGTTCTGCCCCTTCCCCAGGTGATTTGGAAGCAGGTGGTCTGGGACCCACACTCTGGGAAATGCTGAGGCATAGCCATTTGCACTTAAAAGTATGGACCTAGATCCAGCAGCTTTGGTGTAACCCGGGAGCTGGTTAGAAATGAGAAACTTGGGCCGCGATCCAGACCTGCTGAATCAGCCTCATGGTAACAAGATCTCCTGGTGATTTGTCTGCACATTTGTGTTTGAGGGGCAATAGCCTTGAGCCCTGGTCCTCAAACCTGACAGCCCATTGGAATCACCTGGGGAGATTTAAAAATTCCTGCTGCCAGGCCTCATCCCAGCCATTAAGTCAGAATCTCTGGGAATGGGCCTGGGTAACAGAAATTGTCAAACCTTCCCAGGTGATTCCAATGCACAGCCCAGTTGGGGAACCAGGGCCGTAGGAAGAGTTACTGCTTCTGGTTGGAAGTGAAATTAATTGACCTCCAGGGCTGCTTTGGACTGGAAAATTCTACGAGGCTAAGAATGTTCGAATCCTGGGTTTCTTGGGTCTAAGAATCTGAGACACTGTGAGTTCTGGGTTCTTTGATTCTAATATTTTTGGGAAATGCTGCCGGTGGTTGGTAAGTGGAGGGAGCTCGAGAAGTTGGGGGCTTCCTGGGCTGTCCCTCGGTGCTCCTGGGTGGGCCGGCTACATGACCTGATGACACATTAGACGTTGAACTCCAGGGACAAGAGTGATGCTTCTGGCTTTGGGTAGCACTGCTGAAAATGCACGTAGGCACCAGGCTGGTCGCGTTAGGCTGGTGGGAGGACCCCCACCTATTGTCTCCCCCAACTCTGTGCTCCTAATTGCAGTCCCCAGGGTCACGCCTCTGCCTGAGACCCTCTGGCCCCAGCACCATGGCTACACCATGCCAGAACATGGAGCTGAATCGCCTAGTCCAGGACCAGCTACCTGGCCAGGTGGCCTCTGCCTCTGCCCTCCAAAACCTGGTAGAGCATCTCCCTAATGTGCCCAGCTACCGCGTCCCAATCACCCGCATCCCTGTCCTCACCTTCCGGAGAACCACCTTGTCCAATTCCAGCTTCGCCAAGGAGAGCAGGAGCTCCATCCGCCAACTAGGTAGCACAATCTTGCCCACCCAGCATGCTCATATCTGTGGCGTGTGCTTCTGCATGGCTGGGGTTGTCTTCCTGCCTGTGTGCTGTGGTCATGGTGTGGACCACCAGTTGCTTATGGAAAACCATCTCCTCTTCCTCTGCCGATCAATACCTTCATCCTGCTTTGTGGTAGTGATTTGAGGGGTTTTAGCCCCCTTCTTTTCATGCCTAAAATTCCACCACAATTAGCAATTCATTTATTTTTCACTCTTTCTCTCTTTTTTTTTTTTTTTTGTTTTTTTTTGTTTGTTTGTTTTTTGAGACAGAGTCTCTCTCTGTCACCCAGGCTGCAATGCAGTGATATGATCTCAGTTCACTGCAACCTCTGCCTCCCAGCAATTCTTGTGCCTCAGCCTCCCGAGTAGCTGGGATTACAGGCATATGCCATCACACCTGGCTACTTTTTGTATTTTAGTAGAGACGGGGTTTTGCCATGTTGGCCAGGCTGGTCCCAAACTCCTGATATCAAATGATCTGCCCACCTCGGCCTCCCAAAGTGCTGGGATTACAGGCATAAGCCACTGTGCCTGGTCAGCAATTCATTTCTTT
Organism: Nomascus leucogenys; assembly: GCF_006542625.1. Taxonomy (NCBI): domain Eukaryota; kingdom Metazoa; phylum Chordata; class Mammalia; order Primates; family Hylobatidae; genus Nomascus; species Nomascus leucogenys. Next base: position 62,332,827 of record NC_044382.1, read on the forward strand.
GGGTTAAACATATATTCCTTTCTTTAGGCACATCATTTTTATATAGGTAACCATTCACACCTTAGTTTAAACAAGCCACTTGCTCAGATCTCTAGGCCAAGAGGCTTGGACAGGGAGTCTGGGATCTGAGTGGAGGGGAGTGAAAGGAGGGAAATGGAATAGAAGAGTAATGTGGGCACCGATTGCAGATAGAACCCACTGACCTTGACAGTTTGCTGCTCAGCAAATTCCATTTCAGGAAAGAAGCTCCAGGTGCAGATAGGCATCCTGAGAGGCTAGGGTGGAGGGAGGGCTGTCTGGATCCATTGATTGTGACAAGGTCCCCGTAGTGGCCTTTGGGCTGCTACTGCTTACTGCCTGATGACAAAGAGCTCAGGAACATACTGGCATCCTGGACTAACCCCTGTCACTTTCTGACTTAACCCAAGCCAGACATGCCTGCTTTCCCTTTTGATTGGCTTGTTTGTTTATTTGTGGTTGACATGGTACAGAGCTGCCTCTGAGATCAGTCCAGCTAGGCAGGACAGAGCATTTCACGGGAAGACATCCACTGTTGTCCTTCTCCCCTGTTTCTGGCTTGAGGTGGGCACAGAGATGAGATGAGGTGGCATGCAGGTCATCCAACAGTAAGGGGTGCCACCCCGGCCTCCACCTTCTGGTAGGCAAGGCTTGAATCTACTACTCCAAAGCAGCCCACCCCTATCATTGAGGATGCTGAATTGCTTAAAAAAAAAAAAAAAGAAGAAGAAAAAGGAAACAAAACAAAAAGACCGCAAAGCATCCCCCAGCTCCCACCGCCACAGGCCACTCCCTGATAACTGCTAAATCTGCACCAATTCTTTTTTTTTTTTTTTTTTGTGGGGGGACAGATTCTTGCTCTGTTGCTCGGGCTGGAGTGCGGTGGCACCATCTCGGCTCACTGCAACCTCCGCCTCCCGAGTAGCTGGGACCACAGGTGTGCACCACCTTTCTGGGTTAATTTTTGTATTTTTAGTAGAGACAGGGTTTCGCCATGTTGGTCAGGCTGGTCTTGAACTCCTGACCTCAGGTGATTTGCCCACCTCAGCCTTCCCAAAGTGCTGGGATTACAGGCATGAGCCACTGTGCCCGGCCCCAACTCTAATTTTATTTGCTTACTATTTTTCTTTCAGTGGATTCTCTTTTTTATTTAATTAAGTATATTTAAATAGGAAAACTTTTTATTATTCAAATGGAAAACCAGCATTGCTTGCCATAACAGAGGCATAAATAAAAATAACCTCAAATACACTGAAAACACAATGGTGTTGCTGTTTTCTAATGAGACGGATGGGCCTGCTGAAGGCTCGAAGCTGGGCCTGCTCTCTTAGCCACAAGTGGGATTAGGCTGTGTTAGACAGGCTCTATGGCCACAGTGGCACCGACCTGAGACTTCCTCTCTGGGTATTCTCTAAAAGAGGGGGTAACTTTTTTTTTTTTTTTGAGATGGAGTCTTGCCCTGTTGCCCAGGCTGGAGTGCAGTGGCGCGATCTTGGCTCACTGCAACCTCCGCTTCTTTATTTTTTGAGACGGAATCTAGCTTTGCCACCCAGGCTGGAGTGCAGTGGCGCGATCTCAGCTCACTGCAAGCTCCGCCTCCCGGGTTCACGCCATTCTCCTGCCTCAGCCTCCTGAGTAGCTGGGATTATAGGCACATGCCACCAGGCCTGGGGAATTTTTGTATTTTTAGTAGAGATGGAGTTTCTCCATGTTGGCTAGGCTGGCCTCAAACTCCTGACTTCAGGTCATCCTCCTGCCTCAGCCTCCCAAAGTGCTGGAATTACAGGCCTGAGCTGCCGTGCCCGACCGGGAGTAACATTCTTATTCTAGGTTATCTTTTGCCTTGTCTGTACCATCTGAGATCATCTCGTGTCCTCCCCAGTCTCTGGGAGCCCCACACTTGGGAAAATGTTCCCGGGGACACATTGACACAGGGGGCTGATCTAGCTGTGCTAGAGTCCATGATGATTCTAGATGCTACAGACAAGGTAATGAGAAGCTGTAGTAAGAACATTACTTCCATTTTATTTTATTTTTTATTATTTTGTGAGACAGAGTCTCGCTCTGTTGCCGAGGCTGGAGTGTAGTAGGCGCGATCTTGACTCGTTGCAGGCTCGACCTCCCAGGTTCAAGCTATCCTCCAACCTCAGCCTCCCAAGTAGCTGGAACACTGTGACCAGCCGATGTTTGTATTTTTTTGTAGAGGTGGGGTTTTGCTATGTGCTCAGGCTGCTCTTGAACTTAAGGGATCCTTCCACCTCAGCCTTCCAAAGTGCTGGGATTACAGGCATGAGCAACTGTGCCTGGCCCCCTTTACATTTTTAACAACTTCTCCATTCCTGCTCATCCTCTTCTCCAGAGGATTTAGTGTTCACTCCATCAAACTATAGAGTAAGTGTAAGCAATTTAACAGAGTGCCGGCTTTTCTCATAAAGGCCATTTGAAAAAAAGCACATATCGGCTGGGTGTGGTGACTCATGCCTGTAATCCCAGGACTTTGGGAGGCCGAGGCCGGCAGATCACCCGAGATCAGGAGTTCAAGACCAGCCTGGCCAACATGGTGAAACCCCGTCTCCACTAAAAATACAAAAATTAGCCAGGCGTGGTGGCAGGGGCCTGTAATCCCAGCTACTCAGGAGTCTGAGGCAGGAGAATGGCTTGAACCTGGGAGGCAGAGGTTGCAGTGAGCCGAGATCACACCACTGTACTCCAGCCTGGGTAACAGAGCGAGACTCCATCTCAAAAAAAAAAAAAAAAAAAAGAAAAGAAAGAAAAAGAAAGAAAAAGCACATATATAATTATTTCAAAATCTCCCCGCTTCCTGCTTTTGGGGGGTGTATCCCTGCCTGCCTTGCTGGTGCCCACACCTGTGCCCAGCTGCTATTGGGTAGACCCCCCTAGGTGTGGGGGAGAAGGAGGAATACTATCCCAGCCTCTCAGTATCCTCTGAGCTTGGACTTGGGGCAGACCTGTCCCTGCAGTCCCTGAGGTGGGTGATGGAGCCCAAGGTAGGGCCACGTCCAGGCTCCCTGGAGAGGACCTGATTCTCAGAATGTGGGACACAGTACAGGGCCTCTCAGAGGTCCAGAGTCAGGCTAGCTGATGAATTTGGGGGCCCCTGGCATGTACAAGAACAAGGACATACCCAAGCAGTTACCCAAATAGGGAGTAGCACACACTACGCAGTCTGTTACCCTGGATTGGAGGGACCCTGCAAATGTCTCCATTTGGTGCTCTTCAAGAATGTGAGGCCAGCCGGGCCCAGTGGCTCATGCCTGTAATCCCAGCACTTTGGGAGGCCAAGGTAGGCGGATCACCTGAGCTCAGGAGTTCGAGACCAGCCTGGGCAACATGGTGAGACCTCATCTCTACAAAAACACAAAAATTAGCCGAGCATGGTGGTGTGTGTCTGTGGTCCCAGCTACTCGGGAGGCTGCTGGGAGGATCACTTGAGCCTGGGAGGCAGAGGTTGCAGTGAGCTGCAATCATGCCACTGCACTCCAGCCTGGGTGACAGAGTGAGACCTGCCCCCTCCATCTCAAAAACAAACCAAGAAATAAAATAATTTTTAAAAAGAATGTGAGGACTTGGCTGGGTGCAGTGGCTCACACCTGTAATCCCAGCAACTTTGGGAGGCCGAGGCGGGTGGATCACGAAGTCAGGAGATCGAGACCATCCTGGCTAATATGGTGAAACCCAGTCTCTACTAAAAATACAAAAAAACTAGCCAGGTGTGGTGGCAGGCGACTGTAGTCCCAGCTACTCGGGAGGCTGAGGCAGGAGAATGGCGTGAACCTGGGAGGCGGAGCTTGCAGTGAGCTGAGACTGTGCCACTGCACTCCAGCCTGGGTGACAGAGCAAGACTCCGTCTCAAAAAAACAAAACAAAACAAAAAAAACTAGCCGGGCATGGTGGCGGGAGCCTGTAGTCCCAGCTACTCGGGAGGCTGAGGCAGGAGAATGGCATGAACCCAGGAGGAGGAGCTTGCAGTAAACTGAGATTGCGCCACTGCACTCCAGCCTGGGAGACAGATCGAGACTCCGACTCAAAAAAAAAAAAAAAAAAATTTAAGAATGTGAGTACTTGTGCCTTCTGGCTCCTCCCCACAGGCCTGGAAGGCATGGTCACCCTAACTTGGGGTGGGGAAACTGAAGCTCAGAGGGGGGAAGCAGCAGACTCAGGCTGTGCTAGGCCAGGTGCCAGGACTCTGGCTCCCCTATGTCCTCTCTGGGGGCTGCCACTGCCTCAGCTCTTGGAGCTTGCTCAAGTGCAGGGAAACCAAACTGGGCTTTGAGAGCTAGGAGAGCTGGGCTCCAGGCTGTGTAGGGGAGCTCCTGTGGCTTCTGTGGCTTTGTGGCTTCTTTTGTGGCTCCTGGGCTGGTGGCTGTGACCCTCAGAGGACCCCAGGTACCACGTTCTTGTACCCCCTGCATGGAGCTTTTCTGTGTGCCCCATTGGGAAGTGAAGCTATCAGAGTCCCCTCCAAACATGCTTTCTGTGGTTTTCTTCAAGAACACAGCCAGACTCCTGGGACCCGGCTTTTGTCTCTCTCTGACTTTCTCCTCTCCTTCCTCTCCCCCAGTGCCTGCCACGAAACAGCACCCAGAAGTGCAGGTGGAAGATACCGATGCTGATAGCTGCCCCCTCATGGCAGAGGAGAATCCACCCTCACCCGTGTTGCCGCCACCGTCTCCTGCCAAATCAGACACCCTCTTAGTCCCAAGCTCAGCCTCGGAGACACACAGGTTACCTTTTATGCTTCTCTTGGGCTTTTCTCGGCACTGTGCCACCTGTTTATTTGGCAGATGAAGAGACTGAGGCCAGAGGGAGAAGCAGCTGGACTAAAATCACACAGCGAGTTGGTGTCAGAAGTGGGACTATGATGCCCCTCCTGGTTTTCCTAACTCCTGGCTTAGGGCTCTTATAAAAGCTCTCATGGGAGGCCCTGTCCCAAATGCCCTCAGCTATAAGTTAGAAGGAGTAATATAATAAATAATATAGTAATAGCGGGGCATGGTGGCTACTGCCTGTAATGCCAGCACTTTGCAAGGCTGAGGTGGGTGGATCGTTTGAGGCCAGGAGTTTAAGACCAGCCTGGCCAACATAGCAAAACGCTGTCTTTCCTAAAAATACAAAAAAATTAGCTAGGCATAGTGGTGCACTCCTGTAATCCCAGCTACTCGGGAGGCTGAGGCATGAGAATTGCTTGAGCCTGGGATGTTGCAGTGAACTGAGATCATGCCATTGCACTGCAGCCTGGGCAACAGAGCAAGACTGTCTCAAAAAATAAAAAATAAAAAACTTTTTAAATTTAAAATAAATAAATAATATAGTAATATATAATAAATGTTACAGAATTAATTTCTACCTCCTCATTTTATTTTATTTCATTTTTGATAGGATGCTATTTATTAAAACTTGCATATGATTATAACTCAACAATTTTTAAAAAAAAAGCTCTTAAATTTTAAGGGTACAGTACAGTATTGTTACCTATATGCACAATATTTTACAGCACATCTCTAGAATTTTTCATCTTGCATGACTGAAACTCTATACTCATTGAACAGCAACTCCCCATTCTTCCCTTCACCCCCACCCCAGCCCCTGGCAGCCACCATTCTACTTTTTCATTCTACTTTCTGTTTCTATGAGCTTGACTACTTTAGATATCTCACATATGTGGAATCATGCAGTATTTATCTTTTTGGGACTAGCTTATTTCTCTTGGCACAATGTCCTTAAGATTCATCCACACTGTAGCATGTGACAGGATTTTCTTCCTTTTTTAAGGCTGAGTAATATCCCATTGTATGGATATGCCACATTTTCTTTTCTTTCTTCTTTTATTTTCTTTTCTTTTTTCCTTCCTTCCTTCCCCCTCCCCCTTCCTCTCCTCCTCCCCCTCTCTCTCCCCTCCCCTCTCTTCTCCTCCCCTTCCCTCCCCTCTCCTGCTTTCTTCCTTTCAGACAAGGTCTCTCTGTCACCCAGGTTGGAGTGCAGCGGTGTGATATTGGTCCACTGCAGCCTCAACCTCCTGGGCTCAAGCATTTCCCCTTCTCAGCTTCTTGAGTAGCTGGGACTACAGGCATGTGCCACCACCCAGCTAATTTTTTATTTTTTGTAGAGATGGGGTCTTAGTATGTTGCCAAAGGCTGGTCTCAAACTCCTGAGCTCGAGCAATCCACCTGCCTTAGCCTCCCAAAGTGCTGGAATTACAGGTGTGAGCTGCCAACCCAGCCCACATTATCTTTATTTATCTGTTGATGGACATTTATATTGTTTCCATCTCTTGGCCATTGTGAATAGTGTTACAATGAACATGGGAGTGCAAATATCTCTTTGAGATCCTGATTTTGATTATTTTGGATAAACACCCAGAAGAGGGACTGCTGGATCATATGGCAGTCCTATTTATAATATTTTGAGGAACCACCATGCTGTTTTCCACAGTGACTATACCATTTTTCCTATTTCTCTACATACTCATCAATGCTTGTTATTTTGTTTTTTTTTGGATCATGGATATCTTAACAGGTGTGAGATGGTATCTCATTGTGGTTTTGATCTGCATTTCCCTGATTTTATGGTTTGGCTCTGCGTCCCCACCCAAATCTCTTAAATTGTAATCCCCATGTGTCGAGGGACGGACCTGGTGGGAGGTGAATGGATCATGGGGCTGGTTTTCCCCATGCTGTTCTCATGACAGTGAGTTCTTACAAGATCCAATGGTTTAAAACTGTGGCACTTCTGGCATTTAAAAGTGTGTGGCCCCTCCCTATTTGCTCTTTCTTTCTCTCCTGCTCTGTCATGGGAAGATGTACCTGTTTCCCCTCTGCTTTCTGCCATGATTGTTTGTTTCCTGAGGCCTCCCAGTTATATTTCCTGTTAAGTCTGTGGTACTGTGAGTCAATTAAACCTCTTTTCTTTATAAATTAAAATGAAAAAGTCTCTCTCTCTCTCTCTCTCTCTCTGTCTCTCACTGCCGTGTAAGATGTGTCTTGCTTCCCCTTTGCCTTCCTCCATGATTGTAAGTTTCCTGAGGCTTCCCCTGCCACGCGGAACTGTGAGTCACTTAAACCTCTTTCCTTTGTAAATTATCCAGTCTCAGGTAGTCCTTTATAGCAGTGTGAAAATGGACTAATACACCCAACGATTAGTGATGTTGAGTAGCTTTTCATATTCCTGCCAGCCATTTGTATGTCTTCTTTGGAGAAATGTCTATTCGAGTTCTTTGCCTATTTTTTAGTTAGGTAACGTGTTTGTTTGTTTTCATACTGAGATGTAGGAGTTTCTTTTATTTATCAAATATATAATTTTCAAAGATTTTCTCCCATTCTGCAGGCTTTCTTTTCACTCTGTTGTTTCCTTCTATGCAGAAGCTTTTTAGATGGAGATAATCCCACTTGTCTATGTTTTGCTTTTGTTACCTGTGCTTTCAGTGTCATCCACCCATTGTATTATTAGACAATATGATGTGGGCTTGGCACAGTGGCTCATGCCTGTAATCCCAGCACTTTGGGAGGCGGAGGCAGATGGATCACCTGAGGTCAGGGGTTTGAGACCAGCCTGGCCAGCATGGCAAAACGCTATCTCTACTAAAAAATACAAAAATTAGCTGGGCATGGTGGCACATGCCTGTATACCCAGCTACTAAGGAGGCTGAGGCAGGAGAATCATTTGAACCTGGGAGGCAGCGGTTGCAGTGAGCCAAGATCATGCCATTACACTCCAGCCTGAGTGACAGAGTGAGACTCCGTCTCGGGAAAAAAAAAAAAAGATAATAGATAATATAATGGAAACACCACAGAACACTGGAAAAATAATCACCTACAATCCCACCACCCAAGATGGTGTTTTTACTGCTCTGCATTCTCCTCTATGCCTTGGTTAGGCCCATGGTCTTGAATGGTTTTAACTGGAGAAGGGATCCAGTTAATGCTGCTGTCTCATTCCATGAACCCTTTTCCATATTGCTGGGCTGTCTCCTTAATGCTCACTTATGATGGCTGTTGGGTATTCCTCCAGCTCCGTGTGCCGGAATGAACTTAACAAATCCCCTCTTGTTGGGCCCTATCCATAATGGCACCATGATCACGTGTTTGGTCTTCTGCTCTCTGCCCTTGGGCTCCTTTCTCAAGGGTGACACTCCTAGTCAAGGTGGTGCACATTTTTACACCTCTTCAGATAAATTTGTTGCTGAGTGGTTAGAGCTGCTTTTGGACAACTCAAGCCAGGTGCCTGGGAGAAGGCTCTGTGTACAGCTGGAGGCAAACTGCCAAGGGCAGGACAGTGCTTTTTAAGCTAAGGGAGGCTGTCTGTGCCTCTTCTGCACTGGCTGGATGGAGAGATGGTTCTTTCTTCTTAGTTACTTTTCGCTCTCATCCATGAGCTCCTGAGTAATTGCTCAGCTGAGGTGAGAAGGCTGTCAGAGTGGAGATGGCAAGGTGTAGCCAACTGAGGGCTGTGAGGTCTTAATATAGAGAAAAGAGACACAGTTTCACTGAGCCTTGGAGTACAGCTCACAACTTCATCAATTCTTATGTTTAGTTCACTGAAGTATGTACAAAGCCCATTAAGGGATCCAGAAATGGCTTCACTTGTAGACATCTGCTCCATTTACCCCTGTTCCCTTTATATGGGCAGGGAAACAACGCAGGCTGGGCTGGGTGGGGGGTGGCATATTTAGGGGAGGGAGGGGACCAAGATCACGTGGGGCTGGAATCTAAACCTCTGGCCTTCTGTTTGTGAGCTGGGCCTGTGAGGCTCCTCTTGTCCCTGTCATTCATGTATTCGCAAGCATGTACTGAACATCTGTATGTGCTGGGCTCTGCCCTGGGTGCTGGGGATACATGAGGGAGAAGCCTGGCAGGGGCCTGCCCTCGTGGGGCTGACATTCTAGAGGGGCCAAGATAGACAATGAACAAGTAACCAAATAAACAAGCAAGTGCCAGGTTGACTGTGACTATGAGAAACGGGGTGGGAAACCTCTGCCTGAGCCCAGCCCTGAGAGGGGAGAGTTCTGAGGCCTGCCTCTCTGTAGACGCCGAGGGCGGCGGGGCTGACTGTGAGCAGGGACAGAATGAACACTGGGAGCCAAAGAGCCACAGAGGAGCTTGGGCAAGGCCCTCCTTCCAGCTTAAGTCCGTGGCTTGGAGTGAATCCCAGAGCACCACTTGTAAGACGTGGGTCTTAAGGCAGGTCATTTAACTTCCCTAGGCCTCCATTTTCCCCGTGTAAGACAAGGAAAGAAACACCACCTGGTTACTAGGATTGTGAGAATTTAACGAGCTGCTGCACCCTAAGGTACTGAGCACAGGGCCAGACACAGGCAGTGCTGGGGGACCAGGAGCTGCCAGCTTAGGCCCTCATTCTGGCTTCTCTGGGGCAGCTTGCACTTTCGTGGTTTTTGTTTTGTTTTGTTTTGAGATGGAGTTTCGCTCTTGTTGCCTATTGCCCAGGCAGGAATGCAATGGTCTCAGCTCACTGCAACCTCTGCCTCCCCGATTTAAGCGATTCTCCTACCTCAGCCTCCCGAGTAGCTGGGATTATAGGTGCCTGCCACCACACCCGGCTAATTTTTGTATTTTTAGTAGAGATGAGGTTTCACCATGTTGGGCAGGCTGGTCTTGAACGCCTGACCTCAAGTGATCTGCCTGCCTCAGCCTCCCAAAGTGTTGGGATTACAGGCGTGAGCCACAGCGTCTGGCAGCAGCGTGCACTTTCTAGGCTCAGGAGAGTGCCCTGTGCTGGGCACAGGACGACGGACTTTGGGTCCCAGCAATGGGATTTTTGGCCCCAATCTTATTGTGTGGGGCTGTTCTTGTTAATTACAGTGTGAAAAAAGTGAATCCGGCCGGGCGCGGTGGCTCACGCTTGTAATCCCAGCACTTTGGGAGGCCGAGGCAGGCAGATCACGAGGTCAGGAGATCGAGACCACGGTGAAACCCCATCTCTACTAAAAATACAAAAAATTAGCCGGGCGCGGTGGCGGGCGCCTGTAGTCCCAGCTACTCGGAGAGGCTGAGGCAGGAGAATGGCGTGAACCCGGGAGGCGGAGCTTGCAGTGAGCCGAGATTGCGCCACTGCACTCCAGCCTGGGCGACAGAGCGAGACTCCGTCTCAAAAAAAAAAAAAAAAGTGAATCCATGAATTTTGCCATCCTAGGCGAGTTGGCAGAAGGCAACAGGATCATTTCAAAGCCTTCTGGAATCAAGGTGGATGTCACACATCCCTCCCTCTGTATTCCCTTAGAAACCCTAGTGGTGCAATCCTGAGTCAAGGTGATGAGGCTGGGGAAGAGTGCTGGTCTAGAACCCTGGCAGACTCAGGTTTGGGTCCCAGTGGAGTGTTGCATCTGCACAGTGATGGCCTCAGTGACCCCTGTCGCAGATCCTCCTGCCCAGCTCTCTGATTGGCCCTCTGGGGCTGGAGTAGGAACCTCTGCTGAGGTGAGCTTCTTGGGAAGATGTGCATATGTCAGCAGGTTTGGGCGCCTTAGGACTTGGCCCCAGGGTGTGTTCTCAGAGGCTCCTCCTTTGACACTCCAGCTGGGGAAAGGGTGGAATTTGGGAACTGGCTGGAGTTTTCAGCTTCTGCTGGGAATTGCAGATTAATCACTAAAGATCCGTGTCAGGCTTGGTCCCAAGGTGAAGCTCCCTGCCTGTGGATTCCATTTCTGATCAAACCTCACGGAAGTGAAGGCCCTGGTAAAAAGTAATCATGGCTGAGGGTGGTGGCTCATGCCTGTAATCCCAGAACTTTGAGAGGCCAAGGCAGGTGGATCACCTGAGGTCAGGAGTTCAAGACCAGCCTGGCCAATATGGTGAAACTCTGTCTCTACTAAAAATACAAAAATTAGCTGAGCATGGTGGCATGTGCCTGTAATCTTAGCTACTCAAGAGGCTGAGGCAGGAGAATTGCTTGAACCAGGAGGCGGACGTTGCAGTAAGCCGAGCTTGCGCCACTGCACTCCAGCCAGGGCAACAGAGCGAGACTCCATCTCAAAAATAATAATAATAATAATAATCATGAACTTCCCTTGGGAAACCAAGGTCCCAGGACCTATTTTCTGGAAGTCAGCTGCACCATTTTGCTTTCACAGTGTCACAGCTAAAGACCGAAGCAAGGCTGCCCTGTGTTCACCAAGGCTGAGGAGAGACCTATTGAGTTTAGCAATTGCAGCCTGGCCTTCACAGCAGGGGCCCAGCCTCTAACCATTTTCTAGTCCTACCACTCCCAACTTGCATTTTATTTTCATGTCCCCACAGCCAAGCTTCTCTTGCTGATTCAGCTGTGTTTATTACCATGTTATGCCCATTTTTGGTACACTCAGGTTCAATTCCTGTATTAGTCTATTCTTGCATTGTTGTAAAGAAAGACCTGAGACTGGGTAATTTATAAATAAAAGAGAGAGGCCGGGTGCAGTGGCTCATGCCTGTTATTCCAGCACTTTGGAAGGCTGAGGCGGGTGGATCACCTGAGGTTGGGAGATCGAGACCAGCCTGGCCAACATGGTGAAACCCTGTCTCTACTAAAAATACAAAAAAAAAAAAAAAAATTAGCCAGTGTGGTGGTGCACACCTGTAATCCCAGCTACTTGGGAGGCTGAGGCACGAGAATTGCTTGAACCTGGGAGACGGAGGTTGCAGTGAGCCGAGATCGCGCCACTGCACTCCAGCCTGGGTGACAGAGCAAGACTCCATCTCAAATGGATAAATAAATAAAATAATAAAAAATAAAGAAAACAGGTTTAATTGGCTCATTGTTTCGCAGACTGTACAGGCAGCATGGCAGTATCTACTTCTGGGAAGGCCTCAGGGAGCTTGTACTCATGGTGGAAGGCAAAAGAAACAGGCTCTCCCATGGCAGGAGCAGGACTGAGAGAGAGTGGGGAGGTGCCACACACTTTCAAACAATCAGATTTCATGAGAATTCACTCACTATACAGTACCAAGGGGAGATGGTGCCAAACCATTCATGAGAACTCCACCTGCATGATCTAATCACCTCCATCAAGCCCCACCACCAACACTGGGGATTACAATTCAACATGAGATTTGGTGGGGTCACAGAGCCAAACCATGTCAAATCCTAAAGTCTCATCTTCATGCTATTGACTGATCTGATGCTCATCCTGATGAGCTAACACATATGCTTTCATGTGTGACATGCATACCCATGTCCCCAGACTCTTGGTTTCATGTGCTAACACTCAGCCTTCTATGTTTTAAATGCTAATGGAAGTCATTAAGAATGACCATCCTTCTCCACCAGGACTTCATTCATGGATGTATGAAATGCTCTTCCTATTGGTAGATATTGGCTTGGGCGGAGTCCTCCAGACACAATCTTTGTGTTTCTACATCAGCTGGTTCTACTCTATCTTAAACAGGATTCTTTCTCTAACACTGGAGCTTGCTTTCTTGGTGGTGTTAAGGAATTTCTCTCTCTTGATCTTTTTTCCTCTTTCCCAGGCTTGTGCGTTCCTCAGTAAACCAATTCATTCTCACTGCTGGGACAGAGGGTGGGAAAATCCAGAGAGTTAGCCCCTAAGATACCAACATAAAATAGTGTCAAAGGCACCTTTTCCACCAAGTCAGGCGCCCAGGCTCCAACCTGCTGATGTCAGGCCAGAGGCAGGTTGGGCAAGAACCTTCTTGTCTCTGAAATTCAGGTGGATTTCAGATCTAGACACCATAAGCCAAGACACTAATGGCTCCAGAATGCAGTATTCCGTGGCAGACTTGGACTTCCTGACTGACGGAGGACCCCAGGATCACTTAGTCCTCATTCTTCAGATAGGGAGCCTGGGGCTCAGGAGGGGATGGGACTTACCTAAGGTCACACCGTAAGCTGAAGCCTAGATTCCATGGCTTCTCTGATAGCTGAAAAGGTGGTGTGATAGAGAGTAGAGGGGAATGAGGTGGGTGACTTTAGACAGGGAGCAGAAGAGGGGAAGGAAGTTGAAGCTGAGAACTAAGTGATAAGTATCTCATTTACTTGGGTAGATTTAATCCCATTTTACGGAGGAGGAAATTGAGGTAACTCAGAGTGTTTTAGTAATTTGCTGAGGCCACACACTGGTAAGAGGCAGCACTGGGGTGCAATACCAAGTCAGTGCTGTTACCTTTAGGCCAAGCCATTTAACAGATGGGAAGACTGAGGTCTAGAGAGTGGCTATGCACCTCTCTTCTGCCTTTTTCCCTCCCTCCAGGCAAATGAGGACTCAGAAGTTCATGCTCCGCCCCCATCCTCTATCTAGGAATTGGCTCTAGGTGATCTTTAGGGATCAAAGTCATGACACTTCTCCCTGAGGCCTTTGCCTTTGCTGAAGGCCCCTTCCACATCTGTGTCTTTGCAGGAAGAAGCTGCCCTCTGAGGATGATGAGGCTGAAGAGCTCAAGGCGTTGTCACCAGCCGAGTCCCCAGTGGTTGCCTGGTCCGACCCCACCACCCCGAAGGACACTGAGTGAGACCCCTCTGGGGTCTCAGAAAGTTGAAAGACTGGGGGGAGGGTGGGGGATGTGGGGGGGCTAGTGTGGATGCTTTTAGAACCTTCTACCACAAGGCAGACTTTGCCAGTGGCTTCCGAGCAGTAAGTCAGGATTGGTCTCCTGCCCAGGCTGCTTCTGGCTGGCCCAGGAGTCCTGTAAGATCCAGTGGGCTCAACCGCTGGGCCCAGCTGTGTCCACGGCCAGCAGCGCTCAGAGCGGGAGGGATCTCTAGGCAGAGGTCCCCTTGTGAAGGAGAGGCTGAGGGGAGCTGCCTGCAGGGCTCCTGCCGCTGAACTTCTGAAAGGTCAGTGGGGACAGGGAGGACCACCAGGATCTCCAGTGGGTTCTGCCCTGGGGAGTTTGTGAAAAAAGAAAAAAAAAATATTCCCTGGCCCTACCTGGCTGCACTGGATCAGAGCTGCAGACAGTAGGCCTGGGGAGTTCACATTTTCCAAACTCCCCAGGGGATGTGGTGCAGCTGGCCTGCAGAACAATGTTTAGAAACCACTATGATGACGGCTGGGCGTGGTGGCTCACGCCTGTAATCCCAGCACTTTGGAAGGCTGAGGTGGGCGGATCACTTGATGTCAGGAGTTCGAGACTAGCCTGACCAATATGGTGAAACCCCATCTCTAATAAAAATACAAAAATTAGCCGGGCGTGGTGGCACGTGCCTGTAATCCCAGCTACCTGGGAGGCTGAGACAGACGAATCACTTGAACCTGGGAGGTGGAGGTTGCAGTGAGCTGAGATCGCACCTCTGCACTCCAGCCTGGGTGACAAGAGCGATACTTCATCTCAAAAAAAAAAAAAAAAAAAAAAAAAAAGAGAAAGAAACCACTGTGATGGCATTGGGACCTGGGTCTCTGAGATCGAACTGTCCCCAGGGCTGGGCCAGTGGGAGGTTTCTTCCTGAAGGATCTGAGAAGCTCTGGTGGATGGCGAATACCCCAGTGGGCTCTGCCTGGAATCCCCAATCACAGTCCTTGGCCATGACTCCTGGATGAGCCACAGGAGACAGTAGGCATTCCTTCTTCCTTCCAGTCTTTTTTTCTATCCACAATTTTATGCAGTTTATGCTTAACAGAGCTGTGGAAAGTTAGAAAAGATAAGCAAGAAGAAGCCCCGACCCCACCCTCAGTCCAGTTGCCCACTGCAGCATGCAGTGGACTCACATTTTATGGGGTAGGGTAGGGGTAGGGTTAGGGTTTAATATCAGAAACGAAGGCAGAAATGAGGTATAATGAGAAAACCTATTCTTGAAAACTCTTAAGGAAGTCAACTTGGAGACCCATGTATTAGCTAGGCAGGCTAGGCTGCTGGACCTCAAATGGACCTCAAGGGCTGAGTGGCTTAAGGGACTGTATCATATACCATCGTCATCTCACTAGTTGCATGCATCAGGTCAGCAGAAGGTTCTGCTCCATTCAATCATTTAGGGACCCAGATGACAGTGCTCTGCCACTTTCTCCATGTGCCTTCCCATGTCCCACTGGTCACCACTAGAAAGGGAGAACCCCAGGCCTGTCTTCAGCAAGGAGGCCCCTAGTTGCATGTATTGTGTCTGAGAGCTCACAATCCAATAGCGAGAGCCTGGCACATGGTCCCTGGCTGGGTGGCTATATTGCATTCAATGTGCACCACAGGAGAGAATGAGTGTAGGGGAGCAGCACATGTCCCCGCCACACCTGTTTGACAGCTCTCATTAGTAGCCCCACATTTGGCCGGGCACAGTGGTTCATGCCTGTAATCCCAGCACTTTGGGAGGCCGAGGCAGGTGGATCATCTGAGGTCGGGAGTTTGAGACCAGCCTGGCCAACCTGGTGAAACCCCGTCTCTACTAAAACTACAAAAATTAGCCAGGCGCGGTGGCGTGCACCTGTAATCCCAGCTACTCGGGAGGTTGAGGCAGGAGAATTGCTTGAACCCAGGAGGTTAATGTTGACTGAGCCGAGATCATACCACTGCACTCCAGCTGGGTGACAAGAGTGAAACTTCATCTCAAAAAAAAAAGAGCCCCACACTTGTTTTCTCCAGTCCAGCTTCCTCAGTTGAGCTCAAAAAGAGTAGCTGACTGCAGTTTCTGTGTCTTAATGTATGAAAAAAAAAGATAAAAAAGATATTCAGTTCAGCAAGATGATCTCAGTGAGGCCACTCAGAGGAAAGAAAGCACATTCACAGGCCTGCTTCATTGCGCCCAGGGCACACGCCCCACGCTAAGTTGAATGCTAGGCAGACTCATTCATTCTCTGTCTCTCTCTGTTTTTCTCTCTGTCTTGCTGACAGTGCAGAAACTTTAATTCCTGTAAGTTAAAGGGATATAGAATGTATCTGCACTGCTTTTTCCACCAGTTATATCCTAAGCCTAAAAAAGTAGGCCTGCTCCCTCTCCGTTCTGCCCCTGGACATATATCTCATGTGAACCCTGCACTGGGATGAACAGCCCAATTTTGCTGAACTCTAAACTGAGTTCCAAGAGTTTCCTCCTAAATTACAAGTGGAGTCACGCTTTTTCCAGAACTGCCCATCTGAATCAGAGCCTACGTGGTACATTTTCCAAAAGCTGGGCCAGAACACCTGGGCATTATTCCCGGACTGAATTTCCTTCTAGGAGATTACAGTGGGTCTGTGGTTTCTGATGTCAGAAGGAGACGAGGGCAGGACTTACCTCCTTCAGGCTCTGCCAGAAGGTGGGACACAGACGCTGCACAGCTCTGGCCTGGGGGCGCACGGGTCCCTCCCGGCTCAGCCTGCTCAGCTTTGGGTGATGTTCCCACAGCGGCCAGGACCGTGCGGCCTCCACGGCCAGCACAAATAGCGCCATCATCAACGACCGGCTCCAGGAGCTGGTGAAGCTCTTCAAGGAGCGGACAGAGAAAGTGAAGGAGAAACTCATTGACCCTGACGTCACCTCTGATGAGGAGAGCCCCAAGCCCTGTGAGTCTGGAGCTGGAGGGGGCCTACCTGGCCGGGGATGGGGTGGGGCCTCCAAAGTCCCCTGTCAACTCATGGCAAGTGTGGCCCCAAGGGAATGGTTGAGGTCCATGAGAGAAGCCCAGATCCCCACTCCCTGGATTTGGGATCCATATGTACAGGTTGAGATATGTACCCAAGGGTGGGAAGAAGATCAAAGTTCTGACCAACAATCCACTTGCACTCGTCCCTCTCTCCCATGGGGCAAGTGCCTTCCTTGACCCTTCCGTCCCTTTCCTACTGGTAGGTGGGTGGTGCCACCCCAAAATGTATCTTATGGTCTTACACTCAGATTGTGTGCACAGCCTGCTCTGGAACTAGGCAGTCCTATTTTTCAGAGATGTCAGTGCCTTGAAAGTTCTTATTGAGGCTATCCGAATTTTTCTTTTCTTTCAAGGTATCAGGAGGAAATAAGACACATGATCTCTTGTCAGGGAGATTTTTTAGATCTTTCCAGAGGAAGGCTGTATCTTGGAAATCATGGTGCCCACAACAGGCCATGCAGAGCCTAATGTCACAGTCTTGAAGCTGGAAAACATAGCCATATTGAACCTATAAGAGCCAATCCCTAGACCAAAAGTATCATCATAGATGTACAGGGAAGCTATGTCCCATCTGGTCTCTGTTTTTAGAGATGAAGGAGTTGAGATTCCCTCTCAGAAACCTGGAGCAATACTTCCTTGATTTTGTTAGGCCCTTCAGCATTCCAGCCATGGGTACTGGGAACACTGGGTACAAAATGCCCCCATCCCATCAGAGGGAACAAAGGGGGTCTAAGCACAACACACAAGCAGACACCAAAACATCCAACTGGTCCAGAAACAACTTGTTTGGGGCAGCTTCTAAGAAGCAGTTCCAGATTGTAGTTGGTAAGAGTTTCCAGGTGGGCACCCAGGTTGCCGTTGCTGTTGAGGGGGGTTGTGGAGTTCGCTCCAGGAGAGCACCTTGGGTTCTGCATGCAGAGCTTGCAGTAGCTTGTATAATGGTGCCAGGGTCCTCTCAGATCTGGATCCAGGGTCTGCAGTTGGGACCCTTCTCTCTGCATCCTCTATGTGGGCCTCAGGTCTGGTTGAGATGGTCACCAATGTCATCCCACAGCCCCAGCCAAGAAAGCCCCAGAGCCAGCTCCAGACACAAAGCCCGCTGAAGCAGAGCCAGTGGAAGAGGAGCACTATTGCGACATGCTCTGCTGCAAGTTCAAACGCCGCCCCTGGAAGAAGTACCAGTTTCCCCAGAGCATTGACCCGCTGACCAGTGAGTCCTGGGGAATGGGTGTTCCCACTGTGTAAGATGAGAGGGCAGGAGAGTGGGAGCGGGATGGGGAGAGGGTCAGGGGATTCAAGAGGTGGGATGGGAGGCCACAGACAACCTGGGTTCATGATCTTTTATACTTTTCAAAACCATTCCACAGTTTCTCGCCTGATTCTCAAAACAAACCCAGCCTGGCCAACATGATGAAACCCTGCCTCTATTAAAGATACAAAAATCAGCTGGGTATGGTGGTGCACACCTGTAATCCCAGCTACTCGAGAGGCTGAAGCAGGAGAATCATTTGAACCCAGGAGGTAGAGATTGCATTGAGTCAAGATCGCACCATTGCATTCCAACCTAGGTGACAGAGTGAGACTCT
Organism: Nomascus leucogenys; assembly: GCF_006542625.1. Classification (NCBI taxonomy): domain Eukaryota; kingdom Metazoa; phylum Chordata; class Mammalia; order Primates; family Hylobatidae; genus Nomascus; species Nomascus leucogenys. The sequence continues at coordinate 62,350,944 of NC_044382.1, forward strand.
GTCTTAAAAACAACAACAACAAAAGTCCCTGGAATAGGAACATAAGATCACACCCATCTTACAGATGAGGAAACTAAGGCACAGAGAAGTCAGCCAGGGTAAAGATGCAACTAGTTAGTGCAGACCCAGGACTCCTGACTCTTGAACAAGTCCTTTTTCACTCTGGTCATGCTGGCCTTTTCCTAGAGCTCCTGCTCTGAATAGAAAAAGGGCAGGAGTGTGAATTCCCCTTGCTTCCCTTTAAGCCCACTTCATATTCCTCAGAAATAACCCACTTCATATGTGCATAGCACTTTAGAGTTTACAGAGGACTCCCTGCCTTTCTTATCTGACCTTTTCCTGTGATTTCTCAGAAGAGGGCAGGTGCCAGTGAGGGACTTTCTCAAGGTCACACGGTCACACATTTGGGGGGCAGGACTTCAACCCTGGTGTCCACTGGATTCCTCAAATAACCTGGTGGGCTGGGTACATTGGCTCACACCTGTAATCCCGGCACTGTGAGAGTCTGTAGTGAAAGAACTGCTTGAGCCCAGGAGTTCAAGATCAGCCTGGGCAACATAGTGAGACCTCATCTCTACAAAAATAGTAAATAAATAAATAAATAAATAACCAGATAATCTGGAATACCCATCCATCTATCCATCCATCCATCCATCCATCCATCCATCCATGCATTCACCTGTCTGTCCATCTATCTGTCCATCCTTCATGCATTATTTACTATTCTGTATTTACTGAGGCAGAAAATACATTTTGGGAAAAAATTAAAGAAGAATAAAAGCAAATGGGTTTTCTAGTTGGCTGCCTATTATCTTATAATACCAGCATATTCCCTCCTGAGAGTACTCTGATTTATTAGGGATTAGCAGTAATTTATTTTTAAAACAGATAGTTGTTTTTTTTTTTTAAGTAGAGATGGGGGTCTTGCTATGTTGTCCAGGCTGGTCTTAAACTCCTGGGCTCAAGCAATCCTCCCACCTAGGCCTCCCAAAGTGCTGGGATTACAGGCATGAGCCACTGTGCCTGGCTCCTAAAGCAGAGAGTTGTGTGTGTGTGTGCGTGTGTGTGTGTGTGTATGTATATATATGTATGTATACACACACACACACACACACACTCTTACAAAAGTGCCACATGTAGTAGTTGAAGGAAAGTGTAGAAATGTAGAAAGAACAAAACCCCACCTGATCCAACTGGTGAAGAGCCTTGCCTGGCTGATGCTCTAGCGTCCCCATCCATCTTCCGCACAGACCTGATGTATGTCCTGTGGCTGTTCTTTGTGGTGATGGCCTGGAATTGGAACTGTTGGCTGATTCCCGTGCGCTGGGCCTTCCCCTACCAGACCCCGGACAACATCCACCTCTGGCTGCTGATGGATTACCTATGCGACCTCATCTACTTCCTGGACATCACCGTGTTCCAGATACGCCTGCAGTTTGTCAGAGGCGGGGACATCATTGTGAGTCACAGGCAGGTGGTGTTGGGGTGACTGGGGGCAGACTGCTCAGCCAGAGCCTTCAGGGCACTGACCCCTGGTGCTGTCATAGATGACAAAATAAGTGAATAAGGAAATCTCAAGAACGGCTGCTGTGCTTGTTCAATAGCATGGTTGTTTATTTTACATGCCTTTGATATGTTCAAATTACGCACATCAGATATTGCTCATAGGTGAAATAGTTCCTGGACCACTTGATGGAATCAAAGATAGAGAAGTGGTCCAGGGAATGGTCTTTAGTGAGGATGTACTTGGTTTGAATCCCACCTCCACCACAACTAGCTGAATTGCCTCTGTTTCCTCATCTGTAGAATGGGGCTGGTAATAGCTTCCACCTCCCAGTGTTGCCATGAGGGTTGGTTGAAACGACGCATGCAGGGCGCTCAGCACAGGTATCCACTGGCAACTGACTTCTCCCAGGGGTCCTGCAAAGAACACACTGATGCTCTCCTACTTGGGCCAGTTTGCGACCCTGGCCTCTGGTCCAGCCCCGTGCACCACCCCTGCCTTACCAGGGAGGAAACTGAGGCCCTGACTGTGACTTCTCAGGAACAGGAGACACAGTCCCTGTCTCCCAGTGTGGGTCGCTTTCCAAAATTCCACCCCGGCACTGCCTGTTTTGCTGTGTGCAGACGAGCTCAGGTTTTGCCTCTAAATAATTTTCCTTGGAGAGATTTAAAGAGAGTAAAGTAAAAAGTAAAGAGATTTCCTTGGAGAACCTCTTTTCTGGCCTGACTAGAGTGGTTACCAATTCCTTAGTAAACAGATGTGCAAATGGTCCAGGTAAGACCAATGGGCAGAGAGAATAAGCTTAATGTCCTCGCTTTCCACCCGAGAAATCAGGATCTAGCTGGGTGACCGGAACAAATCCCTCCTCCCTGGGGGCCAGGCCTCTCCACCCATAAAACTCAAGGCTTTCACCAAGGCTCAGATGGTCCTTGGGCTATTATGCTCGTTTGAGGGTGGGGTTTTTGGGGAAGTTTCACAATTGTTCCCTACAGGGTCAGAGATTAAGCTGTAAGGTCATTTCACCATCATTATGCCCTTTCTTTCAGACGGACAAAAAGGACATGCGAAATAACTACCTGAAGTCTCCCCGCTTCAAGGTGTGTGCCGGGCGTGCAAGTTTTCACGTCTGTGGGGTTTCAGAAGGGGGTGCCTCAGAGGGCCCTGGGTGCCTGGGGGGCTCATGAGATGTGGTTTCTGCCACACAGAGGGATGCTGGTCCCTGTGGGAGTGTCCTCCAAGCCACAGGCCCCAGGAGACCAGCACAGGCTGGGTGGCCTCCAGAAGCTACGTTTCTTTTTTCTTTTTTCTTTTTTTTTTTTTTGAGACAGGGTCTAACTCTGTCTCCCAGGCTGGAGTTCAGTGGTGCGATCTCGGCTCACTGCAACCTCTGCCTCCTGGTTCAAGTGCTCCTCCTGCCTCAGCCTCCCTAGTAGCTGGGATTACAGGTGTGCGTCACCACACCCAGCTAATTTTTGTATTTTTAGAAGAGACAGGGTTTCACCACGTTGGGCAGTCTGGTCTCGAACTCTTGAGATCAAGTGATCTGCCTGCCTCGGCCTCCCAGATTGCTGGGATTACAGGCATAAGCCACCGTGCCTGGCCAGAAGCCACCTTTCAGTGTGTCTGTACCACTCCCGCCCCTACTGTATGACACAGCAGCCACTATTGGGGATAATGAAGCTGCCCTCGGGGCTGGCAACATGGGCTTTGAAGCCAAACAAGGGCTTGTTGGTGGGACACCTTCTGCCCTCTAGTTTTAAGCTCTCCTGGGGCATTCTGACCTCACCTTTCCATGGAAGGGAGAGACTCCGCCTCTCACCCCCCTCACCCCCAAACCTGGGGTCATCTGTTTTACCCCCATGGTGTCCCACTGGGATTTCAGATGGACCTGCTCAGCCTCCTGCCCTTGGATTTTCTCTATTTGAAAGTCGGTGTGAACCCCCTCCTCCGCCTGCCCCGCTGTTTAAAGGTAGGACTGCTGGGCCCGCCACCCCAGGCCTTCAGCTCATCCCAGCTCTGCGCCGACACTAGCATCTTCATGTCTGCCCCCAGCAGCACTGGGGAGGGGAGGGTCCTCGAGGGAAGGCCTGAGGGGAGATGCATTTATTCCATGTGTGTCTTAGTGGAAAGTTCATTACAATTTGCTAGTGCTTCTGTGGTGCTGCATGTTAGGTAGTATTATTGCCAGGATTTTACAAATGAAGGACTGGGGCACAGAGAGGTTAATTAATTTGCCCAAAGTCACACAGCCAGGAGGGAGTGGAGCCCGGATATGAATGCAGGTCATCCGTCTCCACTGTTTATGCTCTCAGTGATTATAGAGATTCTCAAGAGGGGATCTTCTGCTTTATGATGGTCTCTGTCTAAAAGATGGGGGCATTGGTGCTTGGAGAGGCTGGGGGACTTGCCCTAGGTCGCAGGATCAAGGAAGTGCCAGGGATGGATTTGAATGCACAGCCAGACACCCGTTTCATCATTGGCCAGGCCTCAGTGTCATTCCAGCCATTCCTTCTGGCACTCACTGGGCAGAGCGAAAGTTTCCAGGATGGTCTGGCTGCCACAGCTGGCCACGGTCCTGTCATATGACCAGGGTGGCTAGTCACTCAGAGCATTCAGGATCCCCCAAATGGATTTTGGTGGCCAACCAATCACATTCATCTCTCTCCTGAAATGATGCCTGGTGCCTTTTTCTGAAAACAGTACTGAGGGAATTTACAAAAAATGCAAATGCAATAACATGAACAACCCAGAGAAACAGGGCAGAGAAAACTAGGGGGTGTGCAAGTGCCCTGATGAGAAGAAAGCACACCTATGTGGAATCGAGCATGGAAGCTGCCTCTGAGCTTCCTGGCTGCCAAGAGGAAGGGGGAAAGTGGAATTGGCACCATTCTTATTTGACACATGCCAGCCTCCCAGGGGCTGCAGAGGTTGCTTTAGAGCCAAACATCAGAGTGAGGAAGGTTGGGTCCACAGGCCAAGTTTTACCCCAGACGCAGAGGTGAGATCCATACCTTGGTTCACATGGTGGCCCCAGTGAGGGGGCAAAACTCACAGGCCTAACATTGAACACCGTTCAGTGGACAAAACTCTTTGAGTGAGCCATTCAAGCCCCTGTTCTTTCTGCCTCCAGTTTAAACTGTGGCTGGAATTAGAATGAACACATGGATGATAACTGGAATATCCCTTAGAGAATCTTCATAAATACTGTTTTCAAATATCAAAAAATAAATCCAAAGATCTAGAGGTGGTATAGCATAAGGAGAGAGCTTGCAGCTCTGAGTCTGGCCTGGGTTGGAATGCTGACTCTCTCACATACCAGCTGTGTGCTTTGGACAAGTTACTGGACTTCCCTGAGCACCAATTTCTGTCAAAGGAGAATGATAATACATACTTCATATGTAAATAAGGAATAAGGTAATGTATATAAATGTATGTGCTGGCTGGGTGTGGCGGCTCATGCTTGTAATACCAGCACTTTAGGAGGCTGAGGCAGGAGGATCACTTGAGCCTAGAAATGTGAGACCAACCTGGGTAACACAGTGAGACCCTGTCTCTACAAAAAATTTCAAAATTACCCAAGAGTTTTGATGTGTGCCTGTAGTCCCAGCTACTTAGGAGGCTGAGGCTGAAAAATTGCTTGAGCCCAGAAGTTCGAAGCTGCAGTTATCTATGATTGTACCACTGCACTCCAGCCTGAGTGACAGAGTGAGACTCTGTCTCTGAAAAAACAACAAAAAAAGGCATATGCCAGTCATATAATAGGTGCTCAATAAAGAAAAGTAGTTATTAATATACTTTTATTCTTATAAATAAACCTTTGAAGGATCTAAGAGTGGGGTGTTAGGGATGCTGTCTCTTTATTAAATTGTTTTCTTTATAAGAAACATTAAAAACAGCAGCTTTAACCTGGATGCATGTACCCCTAAAAGTCTCATGATAGGGTTCAGAGGGTCCGGGATTCCCCTGAAATTATATGCAAATTGTGAGAACAAGATTACATGTCATTTCCAAGGGAAGATGGGCTATGACTTTCTTCAGATTCCTAAATGGAGTTTCTGGCCCCTACCCGTCAAGGGGCTGAGGACTTCTGATTTTGAATGCTCACCATCCTGTTCCCTCCTGGGGGCTGCAGGAAAAGCCCTGAGTCCCGGCGCCCGTGGGCGTGGGAGCAGCATGCTACCTAACGGCCGGTGGGCTGCTCTCACGCCCTCCTCTCCCTCCAGTACATGGCCTTCTTCGAGTTTAACAGCCGCCTGGAATCCATCCTCAGCAAAGCCTACGTGTACAGGTGAGACTCCCCCTGCATGTGCATGCATGCACACACACATGACACTCACAAACACACAACACACACAATACACACACAACACAGATGACACACATACAACACACACACGACACACACAACACACACAACACACACATGCACACACCACATACAACATACACACACCCAACACACAATGCACACACACAACAGATACATACATGCACAACACACACAATACACACACAACAGATATATGACACAACACACACAAACACAAACACACAACACATGCAGTGCACACACAACACACAATGCACACACGACACAAATGACACACACAATGCACACACACACACAACACAGGAAGTTTGCACCTAGAACAGACAGCAAGACATTGTGTACCCCCACTGACATCCAGGCCCCGTCTACACTGGAAGCCAGGCATCTTCCTGGTCCCGCCTCCTCTTTCCCAGAGAAATGTTTGTTATTTAGAGAACCAGGAATATCCGAAGACCCTCATTGTGATGAGGGTGCACATCGGCTGGCACGAGGGGCTTATCAGCATTGCAGCGAACTGGGCCTCATTTTGGCCTCAGCTCAGGGAACTGGAGCCCCCAGCCAGCTCTAACAGAATGGGAACAGGTGTAAGGTGGCGGTGGCTGTTTCACAGATGTCTGAGCATGAGGTACAAGACCAGCCAGGCCGTGCTAGGGGGCAAGGCTCCTGTCCACATCTCTCCTGGGGAGACATGGCCCCATCTTCACCTCAACTCCTCTGCACACATCAGTCCCTCCCTGCTCCTCCCCACACACACATTTCCCCTCTGGCCCCTCCATCCCCCAGTGCACAGTCAGCTCTGCTACCTCTGTGCCAATTCTAGCCCCAGGTCATGACAACACCCCATTCAAGCACCACCCTTCCTAACTGGTGCAATCTCAACAAAGCATCCAGTCGGGCCAGCCCAGCCATGGGTTGGCTCTCACTGTCCAGGTGTCTATCCCTCACCTCCCCCTTCCGCTGCTGTGTTCATGCGCTGCGTTCCTTCTGCAGGGTCATCAGGACCACAGCCTACCTTCTCTACAGCCTGCATTTGAATTCCTGTCTTTATTACTGGGCATCGGCCTATCAGGGCCTCGGCTCCACTCACTGGGTTTACGATGGCCTGGGAAACAGGTGAGCCACAGTCATCCCCCTGGGGCCATGCCTGGGTGACCTTCCTGTTCTTTATAATTCGCAGCACAGAGACTCCGGGAAGGAGTCTTATTGCTGCTGTATTTTCAAGGCCTCTTTGCTCCTAAGCAATCACTGGCATGACAAGGCTCAAGAGCCACATCTTGGGACGGGTGTGGTGGCTCATACCTTTAACCCCAGCACTTTGGGAGGCTGAGGCAGGTGGATCACCTGATATCAGGAGTTAGAGACCAGCCTGGCCAACATGGTAAAACCCCATCTCTACTAAAAATACAAAAATTAGCTAGGCGTGGTGATGCACGCCTGTAATCCCAGCTACTGGGAAGGCTGAGGCAGGAGAATCTCTTGAACCCAGGAGGCAGAGGTTGCAATGAGCTGAGATTGCGCCATTGCATTCCAGCCTGGACAACAAGAGTGAAACTCCATCTCAAAAAATAAAAATAGAAAAAGAGCCAGGTCACCACGTCTTCCCCAAGCTAAGGTTTCCTGAGCACCTGCATGTGTCAGGCTGGAGGTACTGGTGTGAACAAGACTTGCTTGGATCCTTTCTGCATCCAAAGTCTACTACAGTGTGCAAATACGCTGTATTTGTGCATCTACTCCTGCTTCCCTGGGCAAGGCCAAGAGGGAATGAGGCCAGAGAATACTCCCCAGCACAGCTCCCCAGGCACTGCTACCATGTAGGCGCTGGCGAATGAGGTGAGACCCACTTGCCCATCAGAGAGCCACCATCCATTATGAGACTTGCCAAAGGGATGATGATGACGTGTGAACCAAAAAGTATCTGGCACAAGTTTCAATCAATTTAGAAAGTTTATTTTGCCAAAGTTAAGGACATGCCCATGGTACAGCCTCAGGGGTTCCTGATGACATGTGTCCAAGGTGGTCGGGGTGCAGCTTGCTTTTATACATTTTAGGGGGACAGGATACATCAGTCAATACATGTAAGGTTTATATTGGTTAGATCTGGAAGGGCGGGACAACTCAAAGGGAGGAGTGGCTTCCAGGTCATAGGTAGATTTAAAAAGTCTCTGCTTGGGGAAAAAAAAAAAAAAAGCTGGGCTTGGTGGCTCACACCTGTAATCCCAACACTTTGGGAGGCCGAGGCGGGCAGATCACCTGAGGTCAGTAGTTCGAGACCAGCCTGGCCAACACAGTGAAATCCCATCTCTACTAAAAATACAAAAATTAGCCAGGTGTGGTGGCAGTGCCTGTAGTCTCAGTTACTCGGGAGGCTGAGACACAAGAATCACTTGAACCCAGGAGGTGGAGGTTGTGGTGAGATGAAATTGCACCATTACACTCCAGCCTGGGTGACAGAGCAAGACTCTGTCTCAAAATAATAATAATAACAATAAATAAAAATTCCCTGCTTGGCAATTGGTTGAAAGAGTTCTCAGTAGAAAGAAATGTCTGGGTTATGATAGGGGGTTGTGGTGACCTAGGTATTTTCATGCAGATGAAGCCTCTAAGTAGCAGGCTTTAAAGAAAAGAGACTGTGATATTTCTTACCAGACTTAAGGTCTGTGTTGATGTTAACGCTGGAGGGGTATAATGAGGCGTGTCCGACCCCCTCTTCCTTCATGGCCTGAATTAGGTTTTCAGATAACTCGGGAAAGCCCTTGGCCAAGAGGAGGGGTCCGTTCCAATGGTTGGGGGCCTTATAATTCATTTTTGGTTTACAATGGTGATGATGATGACAATGATGATAATAGCAGCAAGGCTTGTAGGATACCTATTTCGTGCCAGCCCTGTTTAAAGCACTGAACACAGTAACTCACAACCATCACATCAGATAGTACTGCCCCATCCCCATTTTACAGCTGAGGTAACAGATGCGAGTTCCCAAGGTTACACGGTTCATGAGTTACAGAGCTGGGATTTGAACGCAGGTGTCGTGGCCACAGAGTCCTAACTGCCTCAATGAAAAGGAAAAGTGCCAACCTGGTGGCCAGAGGGAGTGGGGGAGGTGGGCATGAGCACTGTTGATTCCACCAAAAGTCACCAAAAGTTACTAACATTTAAAAAAAAATTTTTAGCCAGATACAGTGACTCATGCCTGTAATCTCAGCACTTTGGGAGGCCGAGGTGGGCAGATCACTTGAGGCTAAGAGTTTGAGAACAGCCTAGTCGACATGGCGAAACCACATCTCTACTAAAAATACAAAAATTAGCCAGGCGTGGTGATGCACGCTTGTTATCCCAGCTACTTGGGAGGCTGAAGCAGAAGAATCGCTGGAACCCAGAAGGGGGAGGTTGCAGTGAGCCAAAATTGCGCCACTGTACTCCAGCCTAGGCAACAGAGAGCAAGAAAAAAAAGTTTAAAAAATTATTTTAATGAACAGACTTAATTTATTTAAAAGTGGTTAGAAGTTTATAGAGAGGTCCATTGAAAAGTAGAGAGAGTTCCCATATATATGCCACCTCCCTTATTATTATTATTGTTTTTATTTTTTGAGACAGGGTCTTGCTCTCTGTTGCCCAAACTGGAGTACAGCGGCATGATCTCGGCTCATTGCAACCTATGCCTCACGGGCTCAAGTGATCCCCCCCACCTCAGTCTCCCCAGTAGCTGGGACCACAGGCACATGCCACTGCACCTAGCTAATTTTGTATTTTTTGGATATATGGAGTTTTGCCATGTGGCCCAGGCTGGTCTCGGCTCCCTGAGCTCAAGCTATCCGCCTGTGACTGGCCTGCCAAAGTGCTAGAGTTACAGGCATGCATTTTAAGGCTGGATGGTGTCGAAGGCGACACTCTCTCCCCTACCCTGTCAAAAGCCTTAAGCAGGAGAGTGAGCAGAGGGAGGGCTCAGCCCTTGCGCTGATGGGAGAGTGCACTGGGAGTGACGGGAGGCAGCAGACAGCCAGCAAGGGGCCCTGCTGTGTCACAGAGAGCAGCAAACCCTCCAGGCCAACCCTCCAGGCTTGACCTAGGGGAGGGAGGGCAGTGTGCGCAAGAGGGATGAGCACAGGGTAGGGGGTGGGCCTGCGGAGTCAGAGTGGAAGCTTGAGGGACGAGGGATGAGGAGTCCCAAGTGTGACTCCTAGAGCTGCCCCCTGGCAGCGGAGACAGGCCACTTCTCTTTTCTGGGCCTCAGTTCCCTCACCTGCAAAATGGGGCTGCAAATGGGACTCCCACCCTAAAGAGGTGACTGAGGAGTAGATGCCTCTGAACCCCTGCCTCAGTGCCTGGGCACAGTGGGTGCTCAGTCAGCCGTAGTGAGGATGAAAAGGCGGAAGAAGGAAAGGTCCTTCGGGGAGTTACTCACCGAAGGGTGCCCTGCCTCACCCTGTGACACAAAATGCCCGTGGTCCAGCTGTCTACCCCCAGGCCCTTGCTCCCAGTGGGAACAGGTGGGTCGCTTGCGTCCAAGGTGGCGGCTTCGTAGAGTGATTAATTGTTCAGAACATCCCCTCCCAGTATAGATGCCCCAACCTCAGCCACCATGGCTATGGCCGTCGCCTTCTGCCATGAGCCCTGCCCTGAGGGGGAGCCACGCCTTTACAGAGATGTCCCAGGCTGGTTTTGGTGGCTCATGTCTGTAATCCCGGCACTTTTGGAGGCTGAGGCAGGCAGACTGCTTGAGCTCACAAGTTCAAGACCAGCTTAGGCAATATGGCGAAACCCCCTCTCTACAAAAAAATACAAAACTTACTTGGGCATGGTGGTACAGGCTTGTAATCCCAGCTACTCAAGAGGCTGAGATGGGAAGATCGCTGGAACCCGGGAGGTGGAGGTTGCAGTGAGCCCAGATTGCTGCACTCCAGCCTGGGCGACAGAGCAAGACCTTGTCTCAAAAGAGATGTGCCAGAGGCCAGGGCAGCCCAGGCAGGCAGGAGGGGAGTCCCTGAGAGCCACTGTGGGGTGGAGAATATCAGGGATGAGGTCAAGATCTAACGCTTCCCCACGTCACCAGTGGCCCTGTTACCCGTTCGCATTCACAGCCCTGCTCCTGAGCCCTGGCTAGACCATGCATTCATTCACTTCCTCATTCACTTAACCCGTCACAAGGAGGCAGAGGGGGACTCGAAGGCCCTTTCTATGCAAAGGGGAGAATGCAATTTCTACATGGAATTGAACTCTGTGACCTTACCCTTTCTGAGACCCAGTGTTCCCACAGGCACAATGGGGGTAACTTACATCCAGATTTCTTATGAGAAATAATAAATTAATCTGTGTAGCATGTCTAGCCTGGGCCTGAACAGGAGTCAGTGGCCCCTGTGCCTAGCTATGGCTATTGTTAGGGGGAAGCCAGCATGGCAGAAAAGGAGTTAATAACCTGGGGTATAGAGATTTTAGGGGATCACAAACCCCCCAGACATTGGAGCTAAAATTTGATTATATGTTGGCTTTTCTGGGGAAACAGAGCTGGCTTTCTCTAGATTCTCAAAGGGGCTTGTGCCCCAGTAAACTAAGAACTCTCCTCCCGGGGACTAAGCCTGGCACATCCGTCACTGGGCAGCTCGGTGAAAGGAGAGTAAGCAGAGCAGGGCGGGGGCGGGGCAGGGGGACAGCTGTCTGGGACCTCTTTCTGCAGGGCCCTCTGCGGGAGGAGCTTGAACTGCCCAGCAGTGGGAAGGGCACGCTTCCTTGGCAGCAACACTCCTTCCCAAATGACGTCCTGCAGGGAACCCCAACATGTGAACCAAGTACGAGTAATGAAGGAGGATTCCTAAGAAATTCCAATAGCATGAAGAATAACAACTTTTACAAAGCGAGCATTTGTGGAGTGCTTGCTGTGTGCCAGGGGCTCAGGGTCCCGAGCTCCTACAAATGCTAGGCCCTGCATCCCGCCCCAGTGCTCTCCTGCCCCGGTTCTGCTCAACCTGAAGCACAGAGGGTCCCCACAGACCCAACAGCATGGAGGACAAGGAGACTTCAGGGAGGCCCCTAAGATGTGGCATGTCATTGGAAGATTCCTCCAGCTAGGAAGGGTTTGGGGTAAAGCCAGAGTTTTGTGGACATCGCGCCTATGTCCCTTCTCTGTTGGTGACCCAGCTGCATAAGCACCCAGCTCCGGGACAGCCCAGGGGTCTGCAGAGTTGGGGGTGCTGCTCCGTCCCGCTAAACCCTGCTTCGCGCGCCCTCTGATGGCCAGAACCAGTATGACGCGGGCTTGCTAGGCCCGTTTTGGGTTCTGAAACTTGCAGGCAACAGGTGATGTGGAGGTGCACGGCGGCCTGCAGCCCTGCCCAAGGCCCCGCAGCTCTCAGAGGCAGAGCCTCTACCACACTCCCCAGCAGCCTCTGCTTCCTCCTTCCTGCACGCATTGCACGTTACCTGCCTGTCCCCGCACTGGACCACGAGCTTCTTGAGGATATGGGCGAGTCTGTTCAGTTCTCCACGGCAGGAAACAGTGGCTGTGAAGGCTTTGACAGCTCCCTTGCTGAGAGTCCACCACGTGCCAGGCTGTCTTCTAGCATCTCTTTTTGTCCTCATGGTCTTCTGTGAGGGACATTCTATTGCCATCCCCATCTTATGGAGAAGGAAACTGAGGCTTGGAGAGAGAGAGAGAAATGTGTCCGTTATGCAGCTAGAAGGTGGCTGAGCCACAGGGCTGAGCCCAGCCAGCCTGGTCTGGAGCCCATGTTCTATCTAGGACACTGCGTAAATAGCTGGTGCAGGAAAGCCCACAGGGACTGCCTGGTCTCTAGGCCCTTCTGACCTCACCTTTGCTGACCCAGGGTAGGGCTCAGCCTGAGATGTGGACAGGTGTCACAGGGACCCTTGCTGCTCTGTGATAATCACACACAAGCTTGGTGTCTTCATGCCGTTTGAGCCGCTATAGTAAAGTACATGAGACTGGGTAACTTATAAAGAACAGAAACTTATTTTTCACTGTTCTGGAAGCCGGGTAGTCCAAGATCAAGGTCCTGGCCTCTGGTGAGGGCTGGTCTCTGCTTCCAAGACAGTGTCTTGAATGCCACAGTGTCCACTAGAGGAGAGGAATGCTGTCCTCATATGGCAGAAGGCAGAAGGGCCAAAGGAAGTGGAAACCCTCCACCAGAACCTTTTGTAACAGCTTTAATCTATTCATGGGGGCAAAGCCCTCACGGCCTAAATGGCTCCCAAAGGCCCTACCTCCTGACACCATTGCGCTGGGAATTAAGTTTCCAACACCTGGATTTCGGGGGACACATTCAGACTAGAGCACTTGGGGCATTTCCTATACCTTTTACCACACAGTAGGACACCCTCCCCCATACCTCCCTTCCAGAAGGTTCACAAGCCTTTGTCAGAGGGTTACTGCTGGTGGGTGACATCTCAGAGAAGCAGAGAGTGCCCAGCTCTTGTACTTACCAACTAGTGACCATGGGTGTGCCCTTTCCCTTTGGGGTCCTCAGTTTCACTATCTGGAAAATGGATGGGCCAGGGAGGGGTGGGTCAGAAAAAGTCATCCTCAAGATATCTTCCAAACTTGATGCTGCTTTTGCTTTTCATAAGCCAATATGGCAGGAGACAGCAAATGAAAAGACTGGAAATTGAAGGAACACTGAAGGAAATTGAGGGAGCGCAGTCATTAGGAGTTGGAAGACCCTGGTCTGGCCTCCTGCAAACTCTTCCTGGCAATCCCCTGGAGCCTCAGTTTCCACATCTGTAAATGGGGATGACAACATGTCCCTACAGACACAACCATACCGGATAGCATTTGTGAACCTGCTCTGCAAACGGCAACATGCTCTACACGTGCAGGAGGTGGTTTTTCTTGCATAGATGAGCTGTAAAGGGTTTCTGTCTTTTGCACAACATGCATCTATCAGAAGCATCTGAGCCAGACTGCTCAGGGGCGGTAGAGTGGGGCCTGTGATGACCCACGTTCCCTTTCTCCTCTCTCTCCAGTTATATTCGCTGTTACTACTTTGCTGTGAAGACCCTCATCACCATCGGGGGGCTGCCTGACCCCAAGACACTCTTTGAAATTGTCTTCCAGCTGCTGAATTATTTCACAGGCGTCTTTGCTTTCTCTGTGATGATCGGACAGGTATCGGGGCACCAGCCTGGTTTCCCACCCCACCTGACTGCAGGGGCCCCTCCTACTGTTGCCAGAAATGTCACCTTCTGTGCCTGTTGCTTTTGGATTAAGCCTGGGAAAGAGCACTAGACTGAGTCAGGAGCCTGGAGCACTGGACCCTGCGTGTTGAAGGGGGTGGTGGTGAACTCGGCCCTATTCCCTCTCTGAGGTCATACTCATTTGAAATGTCACTTCCCCTGGGTGCACTGGGCTGAATGGTTTTCTGCAGAGACCAAGGGAGAAACCCCTGGTGTTTCTGGTGTGCCGGGGCAGCATCTTACATTCTGGTTGAGACACGAAGTGACAGTCAGAGGTTCTCAAATTTACCTTTGAAGGGCCCCGCCCCGCGGAACAGCACACTGGCTTCCTATTTCCTCCAGCATGGAGTCAGACAAAGTGGCCACCGTCACCCAGGGACTGTGTTGTACCAGAATCAGCCCAGCCCAAGGAGCTTTCCCCCATGGTGTAGTCCCAGGGACCTGAGGCCACCAAGGGGCTGGCAGTCTCCCTCCCTTCCTCTTCCCCATATCCATACTGGAGGCAGAACTTCCCCGTCAGTAAAACTTTCTCTGTGTGATGACATCTGCCTACCCCGCTCCCAACGCCCCGCCAGGAGCACATGCCCGTGGTCTGTGTGAAGTGACACATCCCAAATCCATGGAATAGCCCCCACCCCCATGACCCAGTGGCTTCCTTGACCTCCCACAACCTTTCCCTCCAGATGAGAGATGTGGTAGGGGCGGCCACCGCGGGGCAGACCTACTACCGCAGCTGCATGGACAGCACGGTGAAGTACATGAACTTCTACAAGATCCCCAAGTCCGTGCAGAACCGTGTCAAGACCTGGTACGAGTACACCTGGCACTCGCAAGGCATGCTGGGTAAGATGGTCACGCCCTGGCAGCCACCAGCTCCCAGCCAACTCCTGTTGCCTGGTGCCCGGTGCCCTGCCTTCGGGGTGCCTCCCTTGTCCTCTGTGTCTCTGAGGTCCCGAGTACTGGAGCCTCTCTTGGCTGTGTCCCCAACATTGGTGTGAGAGGAGCCCAGTGGGGCCCCTAAAGTGCCTCTAGCAGGGCTGTCATGAGATCCCTGGAGACTTGGGGGGGGGCTTGTCTTCTGTGTGCCTGCCCCCCTCACTTCACCCACCTTGAAATGCATCCCCATCCAAGAGCGAAGTGTAGTTTGTTTGTGTGTTTGTTTATTTATTTATTTGACATGGAGTCTCGTTCTGTCACCCAGGCTGGAGTGCAGTGGAGCAATCTCGGCTCACTGCAACCTCCATCTCCTGGGTTCAAGCGATTCTCCTACCTCAGCCTCTCAAATAGCTGGGATTACAGGCATGTGCCACCATGCCCGGCTCATTTTTGTATTATTAGTAGAGAGGGGGTTTCACCATGTTGGCCAGGCTGGTCTCGAACTCCTGACCTCAGGTGATTAGCCAGCCTTGGGCTCCCAAAGTGCTGGGATTACAGGTGTGAGGCCAAAGTGCACTTTAAATTTAAAAAAAAAAAAAAAAAGAAGGACTGTCTATCCTTCCTCTCTCCCTCCCTGTCTCTCCCTCCCTCCCTCTCTCTCTCCTCCTCGCTTTCTCTCAGGGCATTGCACACCCCATGATGGGCACAGCAGGCTTAGCCCTGATCTCTTGAGGCAGCTCTAGAGCTCCACAGCCAGGTTGGAGTCCTGAGTTTATCCGCCGAGCTACAAGACTACAGGCATGTCACTGCCATTTGCTCATCTATAAAGTCGAGATTATAGTAGGGCACCTCTTGGGTTGCTTAGAGGATTTAGTAAAATAATTTTGCCTTTAATCCCAGCACTTTGGGAGGCTGAGGCGGGAGGATCACTTGAGCCCAGGAGTCAAGACCAGCCTGGCTACATGGCAAAACCCCGTCTCTACAAAAAGTAAAAAATTTAGCTGGGTGTGTTGGTGTGTCTCTGTGAGTCCCAGCTACTCAGGAGGCTGAGGCTGGAGGATCGCTTGAGCCTGAGGAAGTTGAGGCTGCAGTGAGTTGTGATTGTGCCACTGCACTGCACTGCACTCTAGCCTGAGTGACAGAGCAAGATCCTGTCTCAGAAAAATAAAAATAAGTCCCCGTGCGGTGGCTCATGCCTGTAATCCCAGCACTTTGGGAGGCTGAGGCAGGTGGATTGCTTGAGCCCAGGAGTTTTCAGACCAACTTGGGCAACATAGTGAGACCTTGTCTCTAAAAGAAAAAAAAATTTTTTAGCTTTTCAGGGTTCAAAGTATTTAAAAAATTTTATTTTAATAAAAACTAAGAACTGAGATAATCTTTATAAAACATTCTAATAAAAACTACCTGGCTTGGCTGGGTGCAGTGACTCACTCCTGTAATCCCAGCACTTTGGGAGGCTCAGGTGGGTGGATCAAATGAGGTCAGGAGTTTGAGACCAGCCTGGCCAACATGGCGAAACCCCGTTTCTACTAAAAATACAAAAAATTAGCCAGCGTGGTGGCGGGCACCTGTAGTCCCAGCAACTCGGGAGGCTGAGGCAGGAGAACCACTTGTACTAGGGAGGTAGAGGTTGCAGTGAACCAAGATCATGCCACTGCGCTCCAGCCTGGGTGACAGAGTGAGACTCTGTCTAAAACAACAACAACAAAACAAAAACAAAAACAACAACAAAAACAAAACAGGTGCCTGGCTCATAGAAGTGCTCCAGAGACTTTAGTTCTTGCTGATGTTGTCCTTCCAGGGAAGTGGGAACACAGATGACCAACAATTGCAACAGCGCAGGGGCTACTCACATAGTAGCTGAGTGGGGGATGTCAAGGGAAGGCAGGGAAGGCTTCCTGGAGGAGGTGACATTAGTGCTGGGTTCTGAAGAATGAGTAGGAGTTTGGGAAATGCACAGGGGTGCTCCTGGCAGAGGAAATGGTATTGGCAAAGGCCTGGAGGTGAGAGAGGGTGCACTACAAATCTAGAGTGGTTCCATGCGGCAGGGTAATGGTGTGCCCTGGTGAGCCGGTAGGTGGGCACTTGGCCTGTATGTATGTCTGGGGTGGGGCCCGGCCTTGCCTCTGACCCTTGCCAGGCCTTGTTCACAGATGAGTCAGAGCTGATGGTGCAGCTTCCAGACAAGATGCGGCTGGACCTCGCCATCGACGTGAACTACGACATCGTTAGCAAAGTCGCACTCTTTCAGGTACACCCTTTGGTGCCCTCACCCTCAGGGCTGTGGGAGGCTCCAAGCCCAATCTTCTCTAAACAGCATTCCTTTCCCTTCCTCACCGGGACAGGGCTGTGACCGGCAGATGATCTTTGACATGCTGAAGAGGCTTCGCTCTGTTGTCTACCTGCCCAGTGACTATGTGTGCAAGAAGGTGAGCTGGCCCGGCAGCCACCGCGGGATCTGGGGTTCACGATCCCCCTGGCTTTCAAGGAGCTGAGTTGCAGGGGTGCCTGCCAGCCCAGGGCAGAGTGAGATTGTTGGGGAGGGAGAGGAGCATCTGCGGCTTCATGCTGCAGTGACCCGAGCAGACCCAAGAACAGGAGCGGATTAGAAGGCTTTGCCGACTCTATGCAGTCAACACACATGTGCCTCGGGCTTTGCAAAGCATTTCCTCAGCTCCATTGACACAGGACCATGGGGGCCAGGACAAAGACCCCTCCCACCCCACCTTACAGAAAGGGGAACCGTAGCGCCTGAAGAGGGGCAGGGCCTTGACTGTACCTGGAACTGCTTCTGGGGTCTCCGTCTTCCCATCAGGAAAATGGGGCAGGAGAAGGGATGGGAGAGGTTGCAAACTGGTGGCCTTTGGGTAAGATCCAGCACACAGGTATTCTGTGGATTTTTTTTTTTCTAATTTTAAAAAAATGTTGAATTGGTCCTCAACCTTTAAAAGTTTGAAGATTTCATATAAAAATTCAGATTTCTGGCTGAAAACAGAAAATCTGCCAGCACTGGGTCCACTTTCCCAAATGGCAAGAGCCAGCTGGGGTGGAAGAAAGGTTGCCCCAAAGGGGAACGTCGTGTCCCTTCCTGATGCCACAGCCCCCACCACTCCCCACTGCCCCACCCTAGAACCCCCTCCCTGCTCAGCTTCACCCTCTGATCCCAGAAAACATCTGGAGTTGAATCCTGGGGCCTGACAATGTCTAGAGCCCTTTCTGCTCCCTGTCCTTGGGGTTCAAGGTGAGACCAAGGTCACTTGGTGAGTGAGGGGAGGGGTCAGGAACCCAGGTTTCAGTCCTCTTGCACAGAGCCGTTAATAAGTTAATAATAAGCTGTTAATAAGCGTACATGGGGAAACATTACCCAAGCAGGCTCTGCAAGACTTGGGAACCCCCGTCCCCAAGAAAGTCCCTGTCTCCAGGTTATATGCTGTGCAGCAGTGAAATTTCTGGAAGCAGAGAGCTGGGGTGAAGAAGGGAAAATGATGCTTCAGAGGGCTGAGAATTTAAAGCTGCAAACTTAGAGGCAAAGAGGGGTTTGGGAGCAATAGAGTGACTTGCCTGACATTGGAGCCACTTCCTGGCTGTGCAGCCTTGGGCAAGTGGCTTGCCCTCTCTGAGTCCTGCTCATCTTATGGATAAAGAGGGGGATGTTGATAGTACCTCCCTCATGGGGTGGTTGTGAGGGCTGAATAAGATGTGCATACAGAGCTTAACACTGTTCCTGGCACACAGCAGGTGCCAGTACTGTTGCTGTTATCTTCGTGAATGATGCAGAGTTTGCTTTAAATGAGAAAAAGTGAATCTAGAGTCTGTGATTGCAAATTAAATTGAGCGCTTGGTGAGCACGTGTGAAGGGCGCCCTCTGCTGTCTGGTTTTGCTCGGCAGCGATCTCTCTGAGACACCCCAGGGATTGGTTAGTGAGGTGAGGGTCCCCTCACCCTTTCACCCTTGTCAAACTAAACAGAAACATGGAGGCAAACCTCTCTTCCTTTTTGTTAAGGGGGTCATGCATGTGTGAAACGCACAGGAAATTTTTGTCAAATAAGTCAAAAGTGTGACAGTTACTGTCCTTGGTCACTCCCCCCACCCCTTATTTATTTATTTGTTTGTTTATTTGAGACCAAGTCCCACTCTCTCTCCCAGGGTGGAGTGCAGTGGCACTATCTCGGCTCACTGCAACCTCCGCCTCCTGAGTTCAAGCATTTCTCCTACCTCAGCCTCCCAAGTAGCTGGGATTACAGGCATATGCTACCAGGCCCGGCTCATTTTTTTGTTTATAGTAAAGACAGGGTTTCGCCATGTTGGCCAGGCTGGTCTCGAACTCCTGACCTCAGGTGGTGTGCCCGCCTCGGCCTCCCAAAGTGTTGGGATTACAGGCATGAGCCACTGCACCCGGCCCCCTTTTTAATTATTATTATTATTTTTTTATGTGGACCTCCTCTACCCCTTTTAAACACATGTGACTCACAGGTAGCTGGCCAGGACAAGGGCCCATGAAGGGATGAGGATTGGAAGGCACGTGGCAGACTAGGTGTTTCTAATTGCAGTCCAAAGCAAGCTATTCATTCCTGCATGCATTCGGTTTAACTTGGGCCATTGTATTCATTTTCCAGGCTGCCGTGGGACGACACTGCGCAACTCCACCACAAGCTGGGTGGCCTCTCTCCTCAGCTTGTAGGTGGTCATCTAGTTTTTTTGTGTGTCTCCTCACATCCTCTTGTCTCTGTGCCTGTCTTTGTGTCCACATTTCCCTTTTTTTAGGACACCAGTCATATTGGATTAGGTCTAGAAGGACGTCATCTTTAGGAATTACATCTGCAATGACCCTATTCCCAAATAAGGTCACATTCTGAGATGCTGGGGATGAGGACTTCAATATATGAATTTGGGAGGGGGTACATAATTCAACCCATAACAGCCATGAACTCTGGAACCAGACTGTCTGGGTTCAGATCCCAGCTCTTGGGCAAAGAGTGATCTAGACTCCGAGGGTTGTTGAGGATAAGTAGTACACTGCATAAAGCAATTTGGGGCTGGGCACAGTGGCTCATGCCTGTAATCTCAGCACTTTGGGATGCTAAGGCAGGCAGATCCCTTGAGGCCAGGAATTCGAGACCAGCCTGGCCAACGTAGCAAAACCCTGTCTCTACTAAAAATACAAAAATTAGCCGGGCGCGGAGGCACATGCCTGTAATTGCAGCTACTTGGGAGGCTGAAGCATGATGCCTGTAATCGCAGCTGCTTGGGAGGCTGAAGCACAAGAATTGCTTGAACCCAGGAGGCAGAGGTTGCAGTGAGCTGAGATCATGCCACTGCACTCCAGCCTGGCCGTCAGAGTGAGACTCCATCTCAAAAAAAAAAAAAGGCAATTTGAATACTATCGTTATTGTTGTTCCCATTCCTGTCGCAGTTAGCAAATGGTTCCCGAGCCCCTGAGATGTGCCAGGTGTAGACCTCATTTGATGGTGGGAGCTGCTATCTGATTTGCCCTGCCTCCATCAGTGAGTCTAAATGGAAATTTGCAGAATTCCATCATACCTGCACCTCCCAGGTTAGCTGGCACTTCCCATTCCATGACATCACTAACTCCCCCACTGCAACCCTGTCAGTTATGGAGGGCATGGGGTAGTCACTCCTCCAAGTCTACAGATGGGGAGACTGAGGCCCGAGAGGGAAGTGACTGCCCCCACACAACACCCCAAGTTGTGGTGGCAGGGCTGGACCCCAGTGCCTAGGTTCCTCCTTGCCGGACCTCCAGCCTCTGGATCCAGCCCTGGCTGCTTCTCTGGTGACTTTGGGGGATGGACAGAGGGACTTGTCCCTTCTCTGTTTCAGGGGGAGATCGGCCGTGAGATGTACATCATCCAGGCGGGGCAAGTGCAGGTGTTGGGTGGCCCTGATGGGAAATCTGTGCTGGTGACGCTGAAAGCTGGATCTGTGTTTGGAGAAATAAGGTCAGAGGCAGCTGGGGTAAAGTGAGGGGCCTGAGGCAAGGGCTGGGAAAGGAGACGGCCAGCGGGCAGTGCGAGTGTCTACAGCTTGGTAGATGCAGCACTGGCACCTGCTGATGTATGCGGGGATGGGGGCGGGGGAAGGCTCTCATCTGTGTGGGGCCACCACTGTGCTCCACACATGGGAAATGAAGATCTGAATGTGACCAAAACCGCAGTCTCTGAAGGGTCTCCTTTCTCCTTTCTCTGCCCCAGCTTGCTGGCTGTTGGGGGCGGGAACCGGCGCACGGCCAACGTGGTGGCCCATGGGTTTACCAATCTCTTCATCCTGGATAAGAAGGACCTGAATGAGATTTTGGTGCATTATCCTGAGTCTCAGAAGTTACTCCGGAAGAAAGCCAGGTATGTAACATTTCTTTCATTTAATAAAAAATTGCTAAGGACAATGAATTTCTCTTACATAACCACAGTACCTTTATCTTTTTTTTTTTTTTTTTTTTTTTGAGATGATGTCTTGCTCTGTCACCCAGGCTGGAGTGCAGTGGAGTGATCATGACTCACTACAGCCTCAACCTCCTAGGTTCAAGTGAGCGATCCTCCTGCCTCAGCCTCCCATGTAGCTGGAACTATAGGCACGTACCACCATTCCCGGCTAATTTTTAAAATTTTTTCTAGAGCTGGGGTCTCACTATGTTGCCCAGGCTGGTATCAGACTCCTGGGCTCACATGATCTGCTCTGACCTCCCAAAGTGCTGGGATTACAGGTGTGAGCGAGCCACTGTGCCTGGCCTAGTACCTTCATTAGAATAAGGAAATTTCGTATTGAAACAACACTATTATCTCATTCATAATCCGTCTTCAGATTTTGCTAATTCTTTAAGAGTATCCTTTGTACATTTTCTTCTTTTTCCATTCCTGAATCAAGTCTAGGATCACATATTGTAATTAAGGTGCAGAGTATTCTTAGTCTTCCTTGATCTGGGATAGCTCCTCAGGCTTTTCCAACCTTTAGTGACTTGGACTTCTTTTAAGCATACAGGCCATTTATTTTAATTAATTAATTAATTTATTTATTTATTTAGAGACAGAGTCTTGCTCTGTCGCCCAGGCTGGAGTGCCGTGGCACAATCTTGGCTCACTGCAACCTCTGCCTCCTGGATTCAAGCAATTCTCCTGCCTCAGCTTCCTGAGTAGCTGGGATTACAGGCACACACCACCACGCCCGGCTAATTTTTGTATTTTTAGTAGAGACAGGGTTTCACCATGTTGGTCAGTCTGGTCTGAAATTCCTGACCTCGTGATCCACCCTCCTCGGCCTCCCAAAGTGCTGGGATTACAGGCGTGAGCCACCACACCCAGCCCATACAGGCCAGTTATTTTACAGAATGCCCCTCAGTTGGGGTTCGTCTGATGTTTTCTCATGATTACCATTAGAGTCTGCATTTTTGGCAGAAAGAACTCAGAACTTCTGCAGCAAATGTATCGAGAGGTGCATTATGCCATTTACTTCCAACATTGATGATTTTTACTTTGATTACTTGGTTAAGGTTTCTGTACTGTAAACCTATTTTCCCTTAAACCTAATTCCTAAGTAATTAGTGGGTAGTCACCTTCAGGCTATGAGGATATCCTGTTCCCCATCAAACTTTTACCCACCGCTTTTAGCATCCTTTGATGGTTCCTCGCTATGATAGTTACAGAGATTGCTATGATAGTCATAAAATGGTAATTTTGTAACTCCACTCCTTCCTTGATTATTAGCTGGCAGTCAGCTGTATGGAAGAGCTTTCTCTTCTCTCCCATTTGTTTATTCATTTCTCAATGTATATAGGCATGGATTTACTTGATTCCATGAATACTCTGTTAACAATCATTATTTTGATGCTCAAATTGGTCCAGTTTGGCCAGTGGGCACTTTTTCAAGGTGGCTCGTTTGTGACTTTGTGATATCTCTGTCATACTTTAGCACTTCCTTGCTTACTCAAGGAACAGCAAGCCACAACCAGATGCCCTGGTTCATCTTGTACTTCCCTTGCAGTATCCTGGAAATGGTCATTTCTCCAAGCAGCCTTGATTCCTTTTACTGGGGGATGGTTTTTAGAAACCAAGATCTGAGTCATAGGAGCAGTCATTGCTACTGGAGTGCTACTAGGCCTCTGCAGCAGGCAGAACCAAGAAATACACTCACATACACACCAGGATGTATAAATACAAATATATATATATATAAAAAATACATATATAATATATTATGTATATATAAAATACACACACACATATACATATATATGCCAACTTCAGTTTTTCTGTCTATTCTACTGATTATCTATAAAACAATTTCAATCCAGCACCACAAAATTCATTCTTTTTTTTTTTTTTTTTTGAGATGGAGTTTCACTCTTGTTACCCAGGCTGGAGTGCAGTGGTGCCATCTCAGCTCACTGCAACCTCTGCTGGAATTACACGCCTGGCTAATTTTTGTATTTTCAGCAGAGATGGGGTTTCACCATGTTGGCTAGACTGGTCTCGAACTCCTGACCTCAGGTGATCCACCTGCGTTGGCCTCCCAAAGTTGCTGGGATTACAGGCGTGAGCCACTGTGCCCTGCCACCACATATTAGAATTCATTCTAATATTCTCCCTTTTCATACTTGTAAATCTCTTCTCCAACACTGAGCAATACAGAGAAGTTCATTTCGGAATTTCCAGCCCATGTCACTGTAAAAACAAAAAGTAAGGCTTCTAGGTAGACTTCAGTACTGGATGCAGTTCTTTTGTGTTTAGCCCGAGTATATATGATGTAAGTGTTATGTTCAAAGTCATCTGGAGTCCTTCTCTTCCTCCTCCACTCTTTAATGTGGTTACTTTATTCATTTGAAATACAGGTAGGTTCACTTGTTGCAGTTTACATTCCATTTAGGGCTCCTGCCACCCTGATCTTTGTTGACTTTTTCTTGTTTTAAGTATGTAGAACATTAACATGTTCCTGAAGGTCAACACTCTGCAAAATGGGGCACTCAGAAAAACGTCCCAACTCTCCCTGTCCCCATTGCCCCCTGACTGCAACCCCCATTATTACATGACTCGTCGCATCAATTTCTGCCTTTTCTTTCCTCTGCTTACTTTTGCAAAAATAGACAAGTCCACAAACATTTTCTTTTTTTCTTTTTTGAGATGAAGTCTTGTTCTGTAGCCCGGGCTGGAGTGCAGTGGTTAGATCTTGGCTCACTGCAACCTCCACCTCCCGGGTTCAAGCGATTCTCCTGCCTCAGCCTCCTGAGTAGCTGGGATTACAGGCATCCACCACCATGCCCAGCTAATTTTTGTATTTTTAGTAGAGATGGGGCTTTGCCATGTTGGCCAGGCTTGTCTCGAACTTCTGACCTCAGGTGATCTGCCCGCTTCTGCCTCCCAAAATTCTGGGATTACAGGTGTGAGCCACCACACCCAGCCCAAACATTTTATTTCTTCTTCTTTCTTACACAAAATGTGGCATGCTGTAGATTCTTGTACTTTGCTTTGTTTCCGCATGACGACAAAACCCGGAAATCATTGTCTATCAGTGCAGAGTCAGCTTCCTCATTCCTTTCCACAGTGGCAGAACATTCCTGTAAATCATTTAGGGTATTTCCACAATTTTGCAATTACAAACAGTGGTGCAACAAATAACCTTGTGCATCTGTATTTTGCATTGTTGGGGAACAGGTCATTCTTTTTAGAAAAGCCAGTTTTTATTTTCAAACCCTTAAGATCAGGTTTCAAATTGAGCGACAGGCAACGTAGTGTGTCAGGAACCCAACAATAGTCTGGGAGGCTGGCAGGGCTCAGATCCCTTCCATATGAGGTGCTGGCTGTGTGACTTTGAGAAAGTTGTTTAACTTTTCTGGTCTCAGTTGTCTCCTATGTAAAAGAAAGGTCATAACCTCTACTTTGCTGCTGTAAATTTTTTTTTTTTTTTTTTTTTTGAGATGGAGTCTTGCTTTGTCGCCAAGGCTGGAGTGCAGTGGCGCAATGCTGGCTCGCTGTAACCTCTGCCTCCTGGGTTCAAGCAATTCGATTCTCCTGCCTCAGCCTCCCCAATAGCTGGGACTACAGGCACGTGCCACCACACCCGGCTAATTTTTGTATTTTAAGTAGAGATGAGGTTTCACCATGTTGACCAGGCTGGTCTGGGACTCCTGACCTCAGGTGATCTGCCCGCCTTGGCCTCCCAAAGTGCTGGGATTATAGGTGTGAGCCACTGTGCCTGGCCTGCTGCTGTGAAAATTAAATAGTGTGCAGGAATGTCTCCGGTGGGGTGCCTGTCATACAAGAGAGCTCAGTGCATGTTAATAATGATCACTTCATGCCGGGCACAGTGGCGTATGATTGTAATCCCAGCACTTTAGGAGGCTGAGGCGGGAGGATCATTTCAGCCCAGATATTTAAGGTTACAATGAGTTATGATCGTGCCACTGCACTCCAGCCTGGGTGACAGAGCAAGACCCTGTCTCTAAGATAAATAAGCAATTGTTCCTCTGTAGCCATCAAATTCACCCTATAATTTTTCAATTGGCTAAAACCTTTTTAATCCACATATCTGGGTTTTCCTCCTTGTCTTGTATCACACATTCTTATTTTCCCCTTCATTCTATACAATGACACCATAAATTAACTGCACAGGGAGCTGTCATAACAAAGGGAAGTAACTCACCAGCATCCATTCCTACAGCACAGTGATGTATCGAGTACACAGTGCTGAGTTCTGGGGACAGAGTAGGGACCAAACAAAACTCACATTCTAGTCAGGGAACCGACAATGGAAAGATGAGTGATGATGTGATGTGTTTGGCTATGAGGAAACACAAAGCCACGGGAGGAGCAGGAAGTGACAGAGAGCTGCCTGAGATAAGCTGGTTGGGGAAGCTGCTCTGAGCAGGCGGCATTTCAACGAGACCTGCACAAAGCAAAGGAGTGAGCTGGGAGGACTGATGGCTGGGTACAGCATTCTGGGCAGAGGGAACAGCATGTGCAGAGGCCCTGGGGAGTAGCAGGCTTAGTGTGTGGGTGGCACAACAGCAAGAAAATGAGCATAGCTTGGTATGGGATCAGAGGAGTCTAGGGGAAGAGATTGGGTCGGACCTCAGAGGAAGATGGGCGCCATGCAGAGTTTTACACAGAGGAGTGACTTGTGCCTTAGGTTTTCACAGCAGCCCTTTGGCAGCTTCGAGGTAAAAGGATGTAGTGTTAATGTCCAAGCATCATGCACACAAAACACTGAGGTCCCCTGGGGAAGGAAGCTGCCCCAAAACTCACCTTACCTGGTTGCTCTCAAGGGACCCACTGGGCCCTTCCAAAACCCAGTCTATCTGAATTTCTCCCAGAAAATCTCCCCACGTTCCCCATCACATCAGTGGTGCGTGCCAGTGCCTCCTCTCTGGAGGGACAGGGAGATAGAGTGGACCCTTGTGATTCATGGACTCCATATTTGCAAATTCGCCTCCTCACTGAAATGGACTCGTAACGCCAAGATCAATACTAACAGGCTTTTGTGGTCATTCAAGGACATGCCTAGAGCAGCAAAATACTTGAGTCACCCCAAGTGCACACTCCCCGCTGAAGTCCCAGTTCTGTCTTGTGGTTTTAGCTCTTGTACTGCAAAGAGGTGTCTTTTTATGGTCCATTTAATGCCACTCTTTTTTTTTTCATTTTTGTGCTTTTTGTTGGCGATTGCACAGTTTAAAATAGCCCCCCAGCATAGCGCTGAAGTGCCGTCTCGTGTTCATAAGCACAAGAAGT
Organism: Nomascus leucogenys; assembly: GCF_006542625.1. Taxonomy (NCBI): domain Eukaryota; kingdom Metazoa; phylum Chordata; class Mammalia; order Primates; family Hylobatidae; genus Nomascus; species Nomascus leucogenys. The sequence continues at coordinate 62,377,571 of NC_044382.1, forward strand.
CTGCGATGTGCCTTACACAGAAAATACGTGTGTTAGATAAGTTTCATTCGGGCATGAATTACAGTGCTATTGGCTGTGTGTTCAATGTTAATAAAACAACAATCTATATTTAATAAGATGCTTTTAGCTGGCACAGTGGCTCACGCCTGTAGTCCCAACACTTTGGGAGGCTGAGGCGGGCGGATCACCTGAGGTCAGGAGTTTGAGACCAGCCTGGCCAACATGGTGAAACCCCATCTCTACTAAAACTACAAAAATTAGCCAGGCATGGTGGTGGGCACCTATAATCCCAGCTACCCGGGAGGCTGAGTAGGGAGAATGGCTTGAACCTGGGAGGCGGAGGTTGCAGTGAGCCAAGATCACACCACTGTACTGCAGCCTGGGCAACAAAATGAGACTCTGTCTCAAAATAATAATAATAATAATAAAGTCTTTAAAAAGAAACACACTTAAGACAAGTTTATTACTATTAATTTTAGAGACAGGGTCGTGCTCTTTCACCCAGGCTGGAATGCAGTGACATGATCATAGCTCATGCAGCCTCGAACTCCTGGGCTCAAGAACTCTCCCCCTTGGCCTTCCAGTGTTCTGGGTCTATGTGTGAGCCACCACGCCTGGCCAAGTTTATGTATTATGGTTGATGAATGTTGTGATGGGAGATCTGTTGGAATCTAGCCTTGTATTTCCCCTAGGAACAATGTTTCCGTATTTGCTAATTCAGTGTTCGCAGAGATCTTATAGGACATAATTACTACAAATCATGAGATTCAACTGCTTATGACTGAAAACTGGTACCAGGTCTCCCCACCCTCTCTTCTTGCCCCCACCCCCACCAGGAGGAGCAAAACTCAGGAAAGCCATGCTTTTAGCTGTTACCCATCCCGCTGGGTGGGTGAGGCAAGAGTTTGGCAAATCAGATGGGACCCCAAAGGCACCTCCCAAGAGCCGTGCAGAGGCCCCCATTCCTGACAGTGCCTGTGCACCTGTGTCCACACTGAGAAGGCTGAAGTGTGGGTGAGAGGCAGCCAGGTGAAGGAATGGGGCTAACAGGCCTCACAGCAACATAGGGGGACATGGGAATGGGGGTCCCAGCCATGAGTCATCAGAGTGGTTGTTTGCTGGCCAGGCCAGCTTGACCAGAGAGGCAGGGGATTGTGTATGAGCTCTGCTCATCAGGGGAAATACACTGTCTGAGAACCATAGTCCCAGGGACATCTGAGTTGGTGAGGGCCACGTGTGGGATTCTGTCCAAGCTCCCTGCTTTGCAGATGGGGTACCTGGGTCCCCAAAGAAGTGAAGTGCTGAGATCTCTGGCTTGACCACTCCAAGAAAGAGGTTGAAGAGGTCTTATGTGGGTCACTCACTCCAGGCTGATTGCTCAATCTCAGTTACAGGGAAGCAGACATCATCAGAAAATGAGGACAAATTTCCCTAATCTGGAAATGCCCCAGAAGCCAGCTCAATGTTTCCAAACAGAGACAGCTATTAGCAATCAGCAAAGGTCCTATAAATAGTTATTTTGTTAGAAAGAAAAAGATAGTTCATTTTCACAGCACCCTCAGCCTTCCTGTGGGCTGTCACATCATGAATTATGGACTCAAATAACATGGGGGACAGTGCCGAGCTGGCGCGTGTCAGAGGCGTCTGGTAAATTATCATGTTTGTGTTCTCCTGGGGGATCTCCAGCTAGAAATGCAAATCTTGGGCAATTAATATCAACATGCACAATTTAAACTCATTGCCTCTGATTAGATAAGCAGCCAGTAATGGCCTCATTTTTAAACAAACAAGTTTTGCTGGAGCCTCGATGAATGAATTTGCCAATTATTGTCTAGGCCTGCTGGTTGCAGGCAGAATTCATTTGTTCTTGAAACAAACTGCTCACCGCATGTTTGTAGTGTGAAAAATTGCCAGTAAAAAGCTAGGGCTCTCTTTGATGGAAAATCTACCCTTATCTAGAGAAACAGTGTGGTACATGCCATTAGATGTGGGTGGCAATTCTGCTTTTGCCACTTCCTGGTAACCTTGGACACGTCACTCCCCCTGCTCTGAGCCTCAATTTCCCCAACTGTCAGAGGCACAATAATCTCAGCCCTTTCCATGTCACAGGGGTATTTGTCAGCGTCCAGGAAGATAATGATGTAATGTTGCTTTGTAATCATTAATATCTGGGGCACTGGGGTCAGAAGTGTGGGTTTGAATTCTAGCTTTGCCACTTCTTAGCTGTGTGGCCTTGGGAAAGTTACTCACCCCCTCTGAACTTCTATACCCTCATTTGGAAATGAGGATGAATAATAAGACCTACTTATGGGGATTGTTGTGAGACTTAAATGAGAGAGTATGTATTAGCATAACAGTATTACCACAAATTTAGCTGTTTAAAATCACACATTTGCGATCTCAGTTTCTGTGGGTTAGAAGTCCGGACATGGCTTAGCTAGGTCCTCTGCAAGATTGTCATCAAGATGTCTTCCAGAGCAGGCTCTCATCTCAAGTCTGGATCGGGGAAGGACCCATTTCCAGGATCACATGGCTGTTGGTGTAATTCAGTTCCTTGGGGTTGTAGGACTGGGGCCCCAGTTCCCACTGGCAATTGGCCAGTGGCTGGCCTCAGGTCCTTGCCATGTGGGCCTTCTCCAACACAGCTGGCTGCTCCCTACATCAAAGTCATCAAGGGAGGCCAGGCACTGTGGCTCATGTCTGTAATCCCAGCACTTTGCGAGGCCATGGCAGGAGGATTTCTTGAGCCCAGGAGTTCAAGACCAGCCTGAGCAACATAGGGAGACCCCGTCTCTATTACTTAAAATAAAAATCAAATAAAAAATAAATAAAGTCAGCAAGGGAGAGTCCCCTTGCAAGACAGAGATCACAATCCTGTGTGACATATTCCACCAGTGATAGCCCTTGTTGTATTCAATTGTTTAAAAGCAAGACACATACCCCACCCATCCTCAAGGGAAGGGGACAACACAGAGGTGTGAACACCAGGAAGGGGGTAATAGGGGCCATTGAAGGGTGCCTGCAAAGGATGGAGCAGAGGGCCTGGCACATATAGACACTCAATAAATGCTGATAATTGTGATGTTGACGAGGGGGAGGCGACAGTAAAGCAGAAGGAGAAGGAAAGAGCTTTGGTTCCTTTTCCACCTGGGCATCTTATTCCCAGTTCCCTATGTGAAAGTGTCTTTCAGGATTTCCTAACTCTTCTGCTGGTTAAAAAAAAGAAAGAGGCCAGACGCGGTGCCTCACACCTGTAATTTCAACACTTTGGGAGGCCAAGGTGGGTAGATCGCTTGAGCCCAGGAGTTTGAGACCAGCCTGGGCAACATGGCGAAACCCTGTCTCTACAAAATGATAAATTGTGGTGGTGCATACCTGTAGTTCCAGCTACTCAGGTGGGAGGATCACTTGAGCCATGGAGGTCAAGGCTGCAGTAAGTCATGATCACGCCACTGCACTCCTGCCTGGTGACAGAGCCAGACTCTGTGAGAGAGAGAGACAGAGACAGAGACAGAGAGAGAGACAGAGAGAGAGAGAGGAAGAGGAGAGGAGAGAGAGAAGACAGAAGAGAGAGGAGAGAGAGAGAGAGACAGAAAGGAAGGAAAGAGAAGAATTTCCTAGCTGTGTGACCTCAGACAAGTTATTCAACCTCTCTGAGCATCACTTTCCTCATCTCTAAGGTACAACAGACAGTAAGACCCACCTCATTACAGTTGTTCTGATCCTTCGATGAGATGCAATGCATAAAGTACTTAACACGACGCTTGGCCCAGGAAAAGCTCTCTACAATCACCAGCCAAAATCACCATCACTACACAGCTCCAGCTTAAAGGAGCCTGCACAAGCGAGCCTTTCTTTTCCCCCAGAGTGCGTCTGTGATGTAAGTGGATGCTGCTTTCTTCCAGGCGCATGTTGAGAAACAACAATAAGCCCAAGGAGGAGAAGAGCGTGCTGATCCTTCCGCCCCGGGTGGGCACCCCAAAGCTCTTCAGCGCTGCCCTCGCTATGACAGGAAAGATGGGTGGCAAGGGGGCAAAAGGCGGCAAACTTGCTCACCTCCGGGCCCGGCTCAAAGAACTGGCCGCGCTGGAGGCAGCTGCAAAGCAGCAAGAGTTGCTGGAACAGGTAATGTGGTTGGGAACCCAGCCACCACGTCCATTTCGGATATGTGCCAGGGAGAAGGCCAAGGGGTCTCCAAGAGTGGGCCACACATTTAGTTTTAGGGTCTTCCCCCTCCTTTTACTATCAGTCAGGGCTCATTTGGCTACCAGTGACAGAGTGCAAGCTCAAATTAGCTTGAGAAAAATGGGAATTAGGGGTCAAGTAATCGAAAAGTTCAGGCAAGCCTGGATCCAAAAGCCCGAATGATGCCAGCAGGAAGAGGTTTCCTATTGTGTCATCTCTGCTTTATTCAGTGAGGGTTTTATCTCCAGGCAGGTTCTCCAGAGTTTTAGGATGACACCCTCCTGGCATAGCAACTCCAAAAGAAAGAAAGCACCTCTCTCCCAGGGATTCTAGCAAAAGTTCCAGTCATTGGACAGAATTGGGTCACATGCCAATTCTCGAGCCATTCGGTGTGGCCAAGGCACTATGGTGCTCCAAAGAGACCTGGGTCACATATCTGCCCCTGGACTGAGAGTAGGCTGGGAGCAGGATCTCTAAAAGGCAGTCTTGATACTGTTGCAGAGGTTAGAGGAGAGGGTGTGAGAAGCAAGTGTCCATCCCCAGAAGACAGTGTGTCCTCATATTTAATACTGTGTCTGTGACAATTTAAGATATTTAGGTCAGGCATGGTAGCTCACACTTGTAATCCCAGCACCTTGGGAGGCCAAGGCAGGAGGATCTCTTCAGGCCAGGATTTCAAGACCAGCCTGGGCAACATAACGAGAACTTGTCTCTACAAATTTTTTCTTTTTTTGTTTTTAATTAGCCAGGCTTAGTGGCACACGCCTGTGGTCCTAGCTCCTTGGAAGGCTGAGTTGGGAGCATCACTTGAGCCCAGGAAATCGAGACTGCAGTGAGCTATGATTGCACCACTGCACTCCAGCCTGGGTGACAGAGTGAGACCCTGTCTCAAAAAATGAAAAATAAAAATTTGAAAGTAAAAACCTCTCACACAGGCACAGTGCCAAATGTCCCCACCCCCATAAATCTATGGGGGACATTAAAATTAGTTCTGGGACTTTTTTCTGTGACCAAAGCCAAGAACACCAAGTAGAATGATTACACTAATTATGTCTGTTCATGGCTGTCCTTTAGGAAGGCTGCTGGGGATCTGGAGAGGGACTGGGGTTAGGCAGACTGGGCTTAACAGTCCACACAGCAGAGTTCAAAGGAGCCCAGTGAACTCAGTCTCAATCCAGCCTGGTGTCAGAGTCCAGGAGACCCATCCAGAGGTTGTTTGACAGCAGAAGTATGGTGAGTGACATCAAAGCCATTTGGGGTGCCAAGATATTCTCCAGATACAGCCACCAATGGCCCCAGACTGAGGAAAGATGTGATGGCCTGGCTCACAAACTGTCAAGGTCAAGGTGGAGCTGGCAAGTGGGGCTCTTCAGTGCTGGCTGCTGTGAGGGCTGACTAGACAGGAACCCCAAGGGTGCCCTCAGTACACCGAGAGCTTCAGCTGGGGTGGGCTTGTGGCTCCTAAGTGGTAGCTCTTCAGCAAGGCAGCTTTAAGATGGGAATTAGATTTGCATGACTGTTGCATTAAAAGGCACTTCCCTTCCAAATCAGCACAACCAGGGCAGAATGGCAGAGTGCAGGGAGCTCTTAACTAGACATTCAGAGACACAAATCCAAATCCCAGCTCCGTCACCCACTAGCTCCATGACCCAGGAAGCCCCTCGAGCTTTCTGAGACTTGGATTACTGAGGGTTGCCTCATGAGGTCGTAAAGATCAAGCAGGATACCTTGGAGGCCTTTTAGAAAAGCAGATTGAACACAGCAAAGCACTTTTCTAACTTCCCATGAGCTGCTGGTTCCAGCCATAGGACCATGCTTCAGGAAGTCCCACAATGCTCACCGTCTGAGCATCCTGCCCTGGAAATGCATTGTCAAGAGTTTAGGGTGGGCCGGGCACAGGTGGCTCACCCCTGTAATCCCAGCACTTTGGGAGGCCAAGGTGAGCAGATCACTTGAGGTCAGGAGTTCAAGACCAGCCTAACCAACATGGTAAAACCCTGTCTCTACTAAAGATACAAAAACTTAGCCAGGCGTGGTGGCATGCACCTGTAATCCCAGCTACTCGGGAGGCTGAGGCAGAAGAATCGCTTGAACCTGGGAGGCAGAGGTTGCAGTGAGCTGAGATCACACCACTGCACTCCATCCTGGGTGGCAGAGCAAGACTCCGTGGAAGGAAGGAAGGAAGGAAGGAAGGAAGGAAGGAAAAAACAAAAAAAAAAAATAGAGTTTAGGATGGACAGGGGAGGGTGGGACAGGGGCACCAAAACATAGGGAAACACTGAGATAGAGGGAGAAGTATGTCCCAATAGAGGCCTTGTGTTCTTGGAGCATTTTGGCTGCCCCCTCTCCATTCCTTTCCTTCAATATCCTACGACTTGAGCAAATGGCGCAGGTCTCTCTGCACAAGGACGTTGACTGCTGTCACTTGAAACTCACAAGCACCACTTCACACAGGTCTTGGGCAGCTGAGGACCATTCTGGTCTCCTCTGGGGGCTGCTCCCTCTCCAGTTTCCTTCCGTGCAGAGATGGGGTCAGGCAGAGTGGGAGGGCCACAGGTATCCACAAAGGCTTGGTTTAATTACCCAGTCCCCTACTGATGCGAAGACCATGGCCATCGTTTGTGGAAGGCAGCACAGGCTGGAGGCTGGAGGTATCCATCAAGTCCCCATACACGGGATCAGCGCAGCCCAATAGCAGGCGTACCCAGCCGCAGGCGATCCCTGAGGATCTCAACCTTTGAGACCTTCCAGAAAGGGGGCCCAGCCCCAGCAGCCTCTCCCCTCATCACTTTTTACCCTGTTTGCTTGGAGTTTTTCTCATCCACTCCAGGAGTGCCCATCCCTGGTAACAGATGGTTCAGCCTTTGCAGAGGCCTTGCGGGTTCTCCCTCAGAGTCACTGCCTGGCTTGCTTCAATAGCTCGCGGGACGGGCCCTGCACTTGAAACAACAGCCTCACCCCAGCTTCCAGCCCCACAGCCTAGATCTAAGACATCCCAAGACTTTCTACGAAATCCCGCCGGGACTTTTAATCTGTACACTTCCCCATAATGTATTTTGTTTCTCCTAAATAATGCCGATGCGGCTCCACCCCACCCACTAGATTTCACCCGCTGTGTGTTCCACTGTCCTCTTTGGGCGTCCAAAAAGGCTGGAACAGGGAGGTGTCCAAGACCCTTCCAAGACGCCTCCGAGAGTCTGTGCCTCACGAGTCACCCTTTCTCGATTCCAGGCCAAGAGCTCGCAAGACGCCAAGGGAGAGGAAGGTTCGGCTGCCCCAGACCAGCGCACGCCCCCAAAGGAGGCCGCTCCCGACCCACCCGCGCCCCGGACGCCCCCCGAGCCCCCGGGGTCTCCACCGCGCCCTCTACCACCTGCCTCCCTTGGGAGGCCGGAGGGAGAGGAGGAGGGGCCGGCCGAGCCAGAGGAGCACTCGGTGAGGATCCGCGTGAGCCCGGGCCCGGAGCCGGGAGAGCAGATCCTGTCGGTGGAGATGCCGGAGGAAAAGGAGGAGAAGGCGGAGTAAGGTGGGGTAAGGCGGCTCCCGCGCGCAGTTCTGGCAGGTGTGCCCCCAGCGCCCGCTGCGCTCCTGCGCCCCAGCGCCCCATCTTCCCCCACGGCCCAAGAGGAGATGCTTTTCCGTAGTCCTGGCTTCAGTGGCTGCAGCTCTGACCGCCCCTCCAGCACGCCAGCCCCGACTCAGCTCCTCGCGGGGCTGGGCCTGAGCTCGACAAATTGAATCACGTGTTGGAGTCCCTGAGCGCTATCATTTGAGAGCCCTACCTTTTCCTGACTGTTCCTCTTTTTAAGAACAAAATGATTTTCCATTTTTAAAGTTCATGGGTAGGGGATAAAATGAGGCTCCAATATATGGGAAGCTTTGTTGAAAAAGTAAAGGGTTATTGAATGTGTGGGGTTTGCTCTCAGGAATTTGTCTAACACATTTCAAGGATAGAAAATACTTCACGGCAGGGCATGGTGGCTCATGCCTATAATCCCAGCACTTTGGGAAGCCGAAGCAGGAGGATCACTGGAGGCCAAGATTTGGAGAGCAGACTGGGCAACATAGCGAGACCCCATCTCAAACAAAAACAAAACAAAAAAAGCAATAGCCAGGCGTGATGGTGTGCACCTGTAGTCCCAGCTACTGGAGAGGTTGAGGCAGGAGGATGGCTTGAGCCCAGGAGTTTCTGGCTGCAGTGAGCTGGACACAGTGAGATCCTGTCTCAAAAAAAACCTAAAAGATAGCCCGGCACAGTGGTTCACATCTGCAATCCCAGCAGTTTGGGAAGCTGAGATGGGAGGATTGTTTGAGACCAGGAGTTCAAGATCAGCCTGGGCAACATGTTGAGACCCCAGCTCTACAAAACAGCAGCAGAAACAAAAGCAAACAACAGCAACGTACACAAACAAAAAAAACAAAGAAAGTAGGGCAGCCGAGCTGTTCAGCTGAGAATTGCCATGGTTCTGAGTTGAGCTTGGGATGCTGTTTTCCTTTGCGGGCAATCACAGTAGGGGGCTAGATGCCCATTAAGGTAGTCAGTGCTTATCTTCCCCAGACTCTATTCAATTCCAGTGCAATGCCATTATCTCAGAACAGATAGAAGGGAAATGGACTTACTGGCCAGGGGCTGCTAGCGTTTCTGCCTCTGCCAGGAGGGACGGCCCGGTGGGAGCATCCTCTGCCTGTCATCCTGAGAAACCCCATTCGCCAGCAGGGATCAGTCCGTTACTCACTTTTGACACTCTCGCTGTAGAGATGGTGGCAGCAACTTCAATTAATCCTAGAAAATGAAATCTCCCAGCTGATGACAGCACTTACATTCCCTAAAGCTTTCCATATCATGCCATGTTGCTTTTATGATTCAGACAAAAAAAAAAAAATGAAAAAAGGGTCATTCAGGGAATGAATATTTATCAAGAGGATTTTATTTGCATACAGAATGGCTCTTGGGGGAGTGAGTGATTAAAAACAAAATCTAGTATTCTAGTATTAGGCCATTTGTTTCCACCTGCAACAGTGAGCATAAAGGACCTGGAATTCCAATAGGTCCTGCCCATTTTATATAAAATTACAGGAAAATGTGAGCTGCTCAGAGGCCTTTGAAGGTTTGCAAATGTCTGTATGTATTTGTCCATCCACTAAAAACAACATTCATTTCCACTGCGGAAAAATGAAAGAATGTGGGAGTCCCCGGGCCGGTCTAAGCATTTCCAAACCCCAGAGTCAGAAACATATTTGTCTAGTTGATGGCTTGTCACGTGATCCGGGTAATCCTCACATTGAATATAGTGATGATTGACCTTATTATTTTACCTTTTTTTTTAAAAAAAAAAGCTTTTAAAATGTATTTTAATAGACAATAACATATTTACATGAGTACAAAAGGACATCCAATAAAAATTCTTCATCCTACCCCAGTACCCAGCTTCCTTGGTTCCCTCTCTGGAAGCAACCACTGTTAACAGTTTCTCCTGTATCATTTCAGAGTTATTTTATGCTTATACAAGGAAATATGTAACTGCTTCTTCTCTTCCTTTTAAATTTTAACACAAGTGGTAACACAGAGCCACTGTTATTTTTCACTTAATTTACTTTGGAGATTGTTCCCTATCCTTAAAGAGCATGCTTATTTTTTCATGACGGCAATCTAGTTTGTTGTATGGATGTATGACAACATTTAAATGACTCTCCCATTGATGGGCATTTGCGTTGTTTCCAATCTTATGCTGTTAAAAATAATGCTGCAATAAAACAATCTTGTGCAGACATCATTTCACTGGTAAACATTTTTTAAATGGGGGAACTCTGCGAGTTTAGGCAGTTATTTTTCCTTTGCTCCATTTACTATTTGTATATTGTACCACATAGTCTAAGATCGAAGCATAGAGAATGCTTCCACCATTAGCAAGTGTTTCAGATATGCTAATAAACACACAGCTTTTCAGTAAATGGCAAAATGCTTCAACAGCACCTTATCTGTGAGATCCTATTTTATAAGGAATCTTTTTATACGAATGTACTTATTCTTTTAGATATCAGTTCTTGAATGTATACTCCTTATGATATAAAGCAAGAGATTCTTGAGGTTCCCAAGAATTGTCCTGGAAAGAAAATTGATTTTGAAATGAGATTAGCAGCGTTTTAATTTCACTGAGATAACTCCTTTAACTGAGCACTTTCACAAAACTTAGATATTAAATAAATTGAATTTGAGGCTGGCATTCTTCTCCAAATTGAATTGGACTGGTTGTTTGCTGAGGTATGAATGGAACAGCCCAGAAGTATTGTAATTCTGTAGCTGAAACAGGATGCTTATTTATGTATGTTCAGTCTCTACTCATTTAAAATGTCTCAGCATTTCCTGCATTTAGATAGAAAATAGTCAATTATTTTTTTAACTACATAAATATTTTAAATAGAATGAAAACCAAGAAGCTGTTTCAAATTTTATTATCAAAGTGTGTTCAGCTACCTGGAATATCTTAGTAAACAGGAACACTTTATTTACACTCTGCCTTTCATATTACAATGCATTTAATTAAAGTATTTAGACAAATGTTTCTGGCTTGTGGATTCATTTCAGAAATCAGCCATGGGTGACAGACACCTTTGTGAGAAAAACTAAGTAAATTTCCTGGCCCAGGCACTCTAGCAAATGTCCTACGGACATCCTTGTGGCTCTAACCCACCCTGTATTCCTATTGCTGGAATGATATTCTTATCAAACCTCTATGGCCACTTTGGGAAACTGAGGTGAGAGGATTGCTTGAGCCCAGGAGTTCAAGACCAGCCTGGGCAACATAGTAAGACTCCATCTCTATTAAAAGAAAAAATAGGCTGGGGTTAGTGGCTCACGTCTGAAATCCCAGCATTTTGGGAGGCTGAGGCAGGCAGATCACCTGAGGTCAGGAGTTCAAGACCAGACTGGCCAACATGGTGAAACCCCGTCTGTATTAAAAATACAAAAAAATTAGCCAGGTGTGGTGGTGGGTGTCTGTAATCCCAGCTACTTGGGAGGCTGAGGCAGGAGAATCACTGGAACCCGGGAGGCAGAGGCTGCAGTGAGCCGAGATCGTGCCACTGCACTCCAGCCTGGGTGACAGAGCACAACTCCGTCAAAAAAAAAAAAAAAATAGGGCCAGGCATGGTGGCTCATGCCTATAATCCCAGCGCTTTGGAAGCCGAGATGGGTGGATCACCTGAGGTCAGGAGTTCGAGACCAGCCTGGTCAACATGATGAAACCCCATCACTACTAAAAATACAAAAATTAGCCAGGTATGGTGGCTCACACCTGTAGTCCCAGCTACTCAGGAGGCTGCGGCAGGAGAATTGCTTGAACCCGGGAAGCAGAGGTTGTAGATCATGCCACTGCACTCCAGCCTGGGCAACAGCGTGAGACTCAATCTCAAAAAAAAGACAAGAAAGAAAGAAAAACAACAACAACAACAACAACAAACCAAAAAACTTCATGGCCTTTAGGACTCTAAGCCCTTCAAGTTAAAAGCCCCTTTATGTCTGTGTCATCTCATCTATTATAAGACAACTTCTTACAATTTCCCCAGCCCTGTTAGATTTGTTCAATGACACACAGTGCTGATAAACATGGACGCAAGGATTCAGACTGCCTGGCTTCCAATCCCAGTTTGATCATATACCATGGATGATCATGGACCTCTCTGAGCCCCAATGGCCTCATCTATAAGATGGATATAATACTTTGAGTCACACAGGGCCACTGTGATGATTAAGTAATAGACTGAAATTGCCAAGTTTGAATGGGCATAAGGAATAAAACTAACTCACCATCCCCCTTACTCTGATAGTTGGAGTAGACTGGAAGCCTCTGGATAGCTCTGTCTTCTCGGAACCCTGCCTCTGCCTAGGGTTATACACACAGAGGGCTTTGATCGCCTCTTTTCTTGACCCTTTAACAGTGTTTGTACAAAGGGCTGGACACATGTTAATTATAACAATATAAATCTCAGCTTTCCTTACCATCAATTAATGATTTAACCCAATTTTATAACAAAACAGACCCCGAAACACCCCAGCAAGGCTTACTCTCCTTGGGGCAATCACTCCAGTTCTGGGCTAGGCCCAGGGCTGGCTTCATGGGCTTGTGACCTGTGCAGTCACACAGGACTCTGTGTCCAGAAGGGCTCTGTGCTTGAAATTCTTAACTTTTGAACCATGGGTCCTGCATTTTATTTGCACTGGTTCCCACAAATGATATAACCTGTCCTGGCTAGGTTGCGATACTCTCCAATATTTGAAATGACCAGTGGTTGAAGGAGGTAAAGATGTCTTTTCTGCACTCAGCTTCTGTCTCTCTTCTTCTAGCCCCAGAATTCTGCTTCCCCTTTTGGAAGATTATATTTCAATCATGCATGGTGACTCCAACACGGTGACCTAAGCCAGGCCCATTGATTCTCTTTGCTGGGAAGGTGAATCTTAAGAAGATGGCCCACTTTTTCCTTGCTAACAAAGCCCTGATTTAGCTTTGGGCAGCAGCATGCCCATCCCCAGGAGATGAAGCCCCTGGTATAAGCCAATCACTGCTCTCTGTTCTTTTTTGCCAAATTCTTGCCTTTCCAGCCTTTTTGTAGCTAGGTGTAACCCAGTTCCAACCAATGAATTAATCAGGTATGGAAAGCGCTCTGTTGCTGTTGTCCTTCTCTTCTTCTGTTTGGGATACTGAAGTGAGAATGTATTTGGAGCTGCAGCAGCCATCTCACGACCGAAGAGCCAAAAATTGGAGAGATGCAGCCTGTGACATGTTTGGGCTGCCAAATCAACCCTGAAACCATGCGTGTTCAGACTACTCATTATATGAGATAATGAAATATCTTTATTATTTAAAGCCATTCCTAGGGTCTCTGTTACCTGCAGCTGAAAATATCCTGATGTAGGAGCAGTGAAATGGGCTAGGCATGGTGGCTCATGCCTATAATTTCAGCACTTTGGGAGGGTGAGGCAGAAGGATCACTTAAGCCCAGGAGTTTGAGGCCAGCCTGGGTAACATAGCAAGACCCCGTCTCTACAAAAAAAAAAAAAAAATTAAAAAAAATAGCTGGGCATGGTGGCACACTCTTCTAGTCCCAGTTACTTGGGAGGCTGAGGCAGGAGAATCGCTTCAGCTCAGGAGTTTGAGGCTGTAGTGAACTATGATTATACCACTGCACTCCAGCCTAGGTGACAGAGTCAGACCCTGTCTCTAAAAAAAGGCCAGGTGCGGCTGGGCATGGTAGCTCATGCCTGTAGTCCCAGCACTTTGGGAGGCTGAGACAGGTGGATCACAAGGTCAGGAGATCGAGACCATCCTGACCAACATGGTGAAACCCCACCTCTACTAAAATACAAAAAAATTACCCAGGCATGGTGGTGCATGCCTGTAGTCCCAGCTACTTGAGAGGCTGAGGCAGGGGAATCACTTGAACCTGGAAGGCAGAGGTTGCAGTGAGCAGAGATGGCACCACTGCACTCCAGCCTGGTGACAGAGCAAGACTCTGTCAAAACAAAAACAAAAACAAAAACAAAACAAAACAAAAAGTCCAGGTGTGGTGGCTCACACCTGTAATTCCAACACTTTGGGAGGCCAAGGTGGACAGATGGCTTGAGCCCAGCAGTTCAACACCAGCCTAGGCAACAAGGCGAAACCCTGTCTCTACAAAAAATACAAAAATTAGCCAGACTTTGTGGTGCTCCCAGCTACTAGGGAGGCTGAGGTGAGAGGATTGCTTGACCCAAAGAGACAGAGGCTGCAGTGAGCCATCAGCCGTAAGTGTGTCACTGCACTCCAGCTTGGGTGACAGAGACCCCATCTCAAACATAAATACATTAAAAACGATTTTTTTAAAAATTATCTTTAAAAATTTAAAAGGAGAAATGAAATGGAGAAGGAAAGGAAGAAAATGAGCCCGGGTGCAGTGGCTCATGCCTGTAATTCTAGCACTTTGGGAGACTGAGGCTGGTCTTGAACTCCTAATCACCTGAGGTCAGGAGTTTGAGATCAGCCTGGCTAACATGGCGAATACTCGTCTCTACTTTGTTTTTAGTTTTTTTTTTTTTTTTTTTTAGATGGAGTTTCGCTCCTATATCCCAGGCTGGAGTGCAATGGCATGATCTCGGCTCACTGCAACCTCCACTTCCTGGGTTCAAGCAATTCTCCTGCCTCAGCCTCCCGAGTAGCTGGGATTACAAGCATGTGCCACCATGCCTGGCTAATATTTTGTATTTTTAGTAGAGATGGGTTTTCTCCATGTTGGTCAGGCTGTCTTGAACTCTCGACCTTAGGTGATCCGCCCGCCTCGGCCTCCCAAAGTGCTGGGATTACAGGCATGAGCCACCATGCCCGGCTCGTCTCTACTTAAAATACAAAAATTAGCCGGATGTGGTATCTCACACTTGTAATCCCATCTACTCTGGAGGCTGAGGCATGAGAATTGCTTGAACCCAGGAGGCAGAGGTTGCAGCGAGCTAAGATTGTGCCACTGCACTCTAGCCTGGGTGACAGAATGAGACCCTGTCTCAAAAAAAAAAAAAAAAAAAAAAAAGAGTGCCTGCCTGCCCGCCCGCCGCCGCCCGCCCGCCTGCCTGCCTGCCTGCCTTCCTGCCTGCCTGCCTTCTTTCTTTCTTTTCTTCTTTCTTTTCTTCCCTCTGTGGCCCAGGCTGGAGTACACTCTGCTCGCTGCAGACTCCCTGCGTCCAGCTCCCGTGATTCTCCTGCCCTGCCCTGCGGGCTGCCTGGGATTGCCGGCGCGCGCCACCACCCCTCCCTGGTTTTTCTCCTTCGGCTGGAGGCGCGGTTTCGCCATGTCGGCCAGGCTGGTCTCCAGCTCCTGACCTCCAGTGGTCTGCCCACCTCCGCCTCCCGAGGTGCTGGGACTGCAGACGGAGGCTCGCTCACTCGGTGCTCGGTGTTGCCCGGGCTGGAGTGTGGTGGCGTGGTCTTGGCTCGCAGCAGCCTCCGCCTCCCAGCCGCCTGCCTTGGCCTCCCAGGGTGCTGGGATTGCAGCCTCTGCCCGGCCGCCCATCGTCTGGGATGCGAGGAGCGTCTCTGCCTGGCCGCCCATCGTCTGGGTTATGAGGAGCTCCTTTGCCTGGCCGACCCGTCTGGGAGGTGAGGAGCGCCTCTGCCCGGTCGCCACCCCGTCTAGGAAGTGAGGAACGTCTCTGCCTGGCCGCCCATCGCCTGGGATGTGAGGAGCGCCTCTGCCCGGCTGCCCCGTCTGGGAAGTGAGGATCCCCTCTGCCCCGCCTGGGAAGAAGTAGGGAGTGTCTCTGCCCGGCCACCCCGTCTGGGAAGAAGTGAGGAGCGCCTCTGCCCGGCCGCCCCGTCTGGGAAGTGAGGAGCGCCTCTGCCCGGCCACCCATCGTCTGGGATGTGAGGAGCCCCTCTGCCCGACCGCCCATCTTCTGGGAAGTGAGGAGCCCCTCTGCCCGGCCGCCACCCCCTCTAGGAAGGGAGGAGCGTCTCTGCCCAGCCGCCCAGTCTGGGAAGTGAGGAACACCTCTGCCTGGCCGCCCCGTCTGGGATGTGGGGAGCGCCTCTGCCCGGCCGCCCCGTCTGGGAGGTCTACCACAGAGGCCAGAAGCAATGTGGGGGCTGGACGTGGTGGCTCACGCCTGTAGTCCCAGTACTCTGGGAGGCCGAGGCGGGTTGATCACTTGAGGCTAGGAGTTTGAGACCAGCCTGGCCAACATGGCGAAACATATGAAAAATACAACTGACAAACCAACCAACCAACCAAGCGACAACAAAACAGGTCTACCCTGGAGTCATACTCTAATTTTTTCTATTTTCCTCCCTTTCTGATCCTTTATCCCACTTTCTTTTTCTTCCTCTTCCTTCTCCTTCTTCTTTGTCAAATAGAGGATTGAGTTATTATCATTGATCCATACAAAGTCCCTCTCTCATTTATTTTCTTTAATTCCCACCCCCCATTTCTATTCCCTGTCTTCCCATGTGCAACCTTCCTAATATGTTTGATATGCATCTTTTTGTTTGTATGTACTTTTAGAAAATGTTTATTGTTTTGTGTGCAAAAAAAAAAAATTTAAAAAAAAGAAAAAAAAAGAAAAGAAAAGAAAATGGGAGCAGATGCATCACAACTTCAACCCCCTCATCACACTGGACATGAGTTCCTGCTGCCCAGGTTCTTGTTACTACCCGTGTTCTTGCCCTTCCTGGCCTAGTCGACTTTCCTTCAATGACACAAGCTACCTTGTGTATCTTCCTTCTGCTTAAGTTGGTCGGAGATGGTTTCTGTTGTTCACAATGAAAGAAACCTAGCCGATGCAGACAAAAGTACTTCTGGGAGTTTCCTGATTATTTAAAACTCAAGATCTAGGCCACACATTCTGGGTGTGGCTTTTGCTCTAGCATAGGCACTTGTGGTTTCTAAATCCAGAACTCAGGAAGATCCCCTCAGAAAAGAGATTAGAGGAGAGAGGGAGCTGTTTTTTGTTTGTTTGTTTATTTGTTTGTTTTTTGAGACAGAGTCTCGCTCTGTTGCCCAGGCTGGAGTGCAGTGGCGCGATCTCAGCTCACTGAAACTTCTGCCTACCAGGTTGAAGTGATTCTTCTGCCTCAGTCTCCTGAGTAGCTGAGATTACAGGTGTCCACCACCATGTCCAGCTAATTTTTGTATTTTTAGTAGAGACAGGATTTCACCACGTTGGCTAGGCTGGTCTCGAGCTCCTGATCTCAGGTGATGCACCCACTTTGGCCTCCCAAAGTGCTGGGATCAGAGGCATGGGCCACCATGCCCGGCGGAGGGGGCTGTTTTGACCAAGATGAAATTCAAACACCTGTCTGTGGATGGCCAGCCCAATGCGAGAGAGTGATTCACCAGCAAGGAGAACTGGAGCATCAAGCCTCATGCCCCCTAGGTACTTCCCAGCTCCCTCCCTGTCCTGACACCACAGCAAAGCCCCCTGGCACAGAAACCTCCTCATCAATAATTCTTTGGACACCCTGCCTCATTGCTGCCTTTTACTACTGGACCAAGAACAAAGGTGACGGTGCTTTAGGGCTTTGGAAACCTTTTTCCCATTCAGTTAGTCTTGTCCACGCTGCTGCGTGATCAAGAAGCAAATGATCAGACCCAAATAATAGATGAGGAAATTCAAACTTAAGACAGCAAAGGGATTTATTCTCAGGGAATCAGCACCTTGGCTAGAGACAGAAACAGCCATGAGAAAAGACCCCGAAGGCCACTGTTCTGCTTCTGCCACCAACCTGCAGTGAAATCACACCTGGGTAACTTTCATTCATTCAATAAATATTTTTAAAAATGCTTTCTTTGTGCCAAACACTGTTCTAGTTGCTTTCTGGCCTCAGGTGTTTCATCCCTAAGTTGGGAGGAAGAAAATAATCCTTCCAGGTTGTTATGAGAAGATTCGGGGCCGGGCGCAGTAATCCCAGCACTTTGGGAGGCTGAGACGGGTGGATCATGAGGTCAGGAGTTCAAGACCAGCCTGGCCAAGATGCTGACACCCCTACTCTACTAAAAATACAAAAAGTAGCCGGGCGTGGTGGCACGCATGTGTGGTCCCAGATGCTCGGGAGGCTGAGGCAGGAGAATTGCTTGAACCCAAGAGGTGGAGGTTGTTGTGAGCTGAGATCACACCACTGCACTACTCCAGCCTGGGTGACAGAGCAAGACTGCAAAAGAAAAAAAAAAAAAAGGAAGAAGATTCAAAGGATGTTTGATAAACTCATTGTAACCAAAAAATTATAGAGTAACATTTCCTAGATTCAATTTCCTGAGCACTATCTCCTTCAATATCTCTTCTGAAATGAAAAGAAAGACGGCCTGAGTGCCCTTATTTAATTTATTTATTTTTTGAGACGGAGTATTGTTCTGTTGCCCAAGCTGGAGTGCAATGGCGTGATCTCAGCTTACTACAACCTTTGCCTCCCGAGTTCAAGCGATTTCCGGCTAATTTTTGTATTTTTGGTAGAGATGCGGTTTCACCATGATGGCCAGGCTACTCTCGAACTCCTGACCTCAAGTGATCCTGCCACCTTGGGCTCCCAAAGTACTGGGATTACAGGCATGAGCCATTGCTCCTAGCCCTTGTATTATTCTTTCAATGGGCATAAAGTGTTGGCATCTCCAGGGGGTCCTCTTCCCTGGTCACCATGGTTGAGTTCCAGATTTAGGAAGTAAAAATACAGAAAGCCCAGGTAAATTTGAATTTCAGATAAACAATGAAGGGTTTTTTTTTAAAAGCTTAAGTATATCTCATGCAATACTTGGGATATACTTATGCTAAGAAAAATTGTTATTTATCCAAAATTCAAATTCAACTTGGTGCCCTGTATTTTATCTGGCAATTCAGCAAGGTGAGGATGAGTGTCTCCTGCCCAGAGCAATTAGGGCTGCAGCCTCTAGGGCCAACCTTGGGCCAGAGCCATCCTGGCACCCCCCTTCTCCAGAGCCAATCATGATTGGTGGAGGAAGAGGGAAAGCACCCACCCCAGGCTGCTGTTAGTGGTTTTTGTTTTTTGTAGAGATGGGGTATCATGTTGCCCAGACTGGTCTAGAACTCCATGCCTCAAGCAATCCTTCTGCCTCCTTGCTGGGATTACAGGCATGTACCACCACGTCCAGCCTGTCCTGTCAGTGTTTCATTGTTCTTGTTTTGAGACAGGGTCTTGCTCTGTCACCTACGCTGGAGTACAGTGGTTCAATCACAGCTCACTGCAGCCTCGACCTCCAGGACTCAGGTGATCCTCCTGCCACAGACATGCACCTCCACACCTGGCTATTTTTTTTTTTAATTATTTGTAGAGATGGGGGATAGGGGGTGGTGGGGACAAGTCGGAGGGTCTCCCTATGTTGCCCAGGCTGGTCTCGAACTCCCTGACTCAAACAATCCTTTCATCTTGGCCTCCCAAAGTGTTGAGATTACAGATGTGAGCCACCACGTCTGGCCTGCCAGTGGTTTTTTAATATTTATCTTTATTAACTTTATCCTGAATGCACACACACAGGTGTTTGGGATCAGAGACAGATTTTATATTAATTACCTTTTAGCAAATAATAAGTACATAGCCCCCGCTCCCAGCCTCCCCTTAAGCCTTACTCCTGGCCAGGAAATGTCCTGTGCAAGTAGCCGGACACTCCATAGATGAACGACAAGGTTTCTCTGCTTATAAACGCGAAGGAGGTAGCTCTTCCCCTCCCTTTTTGAAAGGGTCTCCTTGGAAACTTAATGGGCCCGAAACCTAACCCCAGCCCTTTGATATGTAAATAAAGCCTCACCGGGAACTAGATAGCCCCAGGTGTCTCAGCTTTAACCACCTGGAGGGGTCTTCAAGTTCTGGGACTTCCTCCCTTTGACATATAAATACCTAGGGAGCTAGCACTGGAGTCTTCCCGGCATTTTGGAGCTAGCCTAGAGACCTAGGCCCGGCTGTGGCCTTTTGGCCGTCTCCCGGAGGGAGGTGAGAGAAGCTCTTTAGGATCCTTTCTGAAGAAGGCAGTTAACTAGACAAATGGCTCCAGAGCACTTTATCAAGAGTCTCGGGAGACTGGGCCCCCACCTTTCACATTTCCAAATTTCTTCCTTTTCCTTCCTTCCTTCCTTCCTTCCTTCCTTCCTTCCTTCCTTCCTTCCTTCCTTTTTTCTTTTTTTTTTGACAGAGTCTCTCTCTGTTGCCCAGGCTTGAGTGCAATGGCGCAATCTTGGCTCACCGCAACCTCCGCCTCCCAGACTAAAGCAATTGTCCTGCCTCAGCCTCCAGAGTACCTAGGAATACAGGTGCACGCCACTACTGCCCGGCTAATTTTTGTATTTTTAGTGGAGACAGTGTTTCACCATGTTGGCTAGGCTGTTCTTGAACTCCTGACCTCAAATGATCCACCCACCTCAGCCTCCCAAAGTGCTGGGATTACAGGCATGAGCCACCGCACCCAGCCACATTTCCAAATTTCTGAAATCAAGTGTTTTGTTCCTTAATGAAAAGTGGATAGAGGAGAGGGTCACGTGAAGTGTTTCCAGGCAGGTTCAAAAGAATAATTCAGATACCATGGAAAACTTCCACATATAAGTCAAATATAAGTCCTAAGTTTTAAAATCAGGGCCAGGTGCACTGGCTCATGCCGGTAACCACAGCACTTTGGGAGGCCGAGGCGGCAGGATCACTTGAGCCCAGGAGTTCAATACCAGTCTAGGTAACATAGCGAAAACCTGTCTCCACCAAATATATATATAACAAAAATTAGCCAGGGGTGGTGGCACATGCCTATAGTCTCAGCTAGTCAGGAGGCTGAGGTGTGAGGATCACTTAAGCCCAGGAAGTCGAGGCTGCAGTGATCTGTGATGGCACCACTGCATTCCAGTTTGGGGGACAGAGAGAGACCCTAACTCAAAAAAAAAAATTAGGTTGGCCCAATTGAATGAAGGATAATATAATATATTGGATGATTTTTGGCAAATTAGTCATGAACAGCACCCACAAAACCAAACAAACAACAACAACAATAACAAAAAAACAAGCTGCCAGGAGGAAGAATGAGCCACAAAAGTTCGCACCAGAGATAATATTTTGCATTCCACCTGAATCTAAATTTACTTGAAAGGATAGAACTGAGAGTGTTTGTAGGTCTTTTATTTCTAATTACTCTGCAGGTGCATTGCACGATGACCATGGAAAAGCAGTTTTTGGGCCGGGCTCGGTGGCTCACACCTGTAATCCCAGCACTTTGGGAGGCTGAGGCGGGTGGATCACGTGAGGTCAGGAGCTCGAGACCAGCCTGGCCAACATGGTGAAACCCCATCTCTACTAAAAATATGAAACTTAGCCGGGAATGGTGGCACACGCCTGTAGTCCCAACTACTCTGGAAGCTGAGGCAGCAGAATCGCTTGAACCCAGGAGGCAGAGGTTGTAGTGAGCAGAGATCGCGCCACTGCACTCCAGCCTAAGAGACGGAATAAGACTCTGTCTCAAAAAAAAAAAAGAAGATTAAGAAAAAAGAAAAGCACTATTTGAAGATGAAAAAAGGGGATTAGAACCTTGGTATGATTCAGATTTGAATTATTCATTGCAGTCTGGGATAATTCTTCCAGATATGAGTAATGCCTCTAAACACAATAAACTGAAACAAAGAATAATGCTTGTTGAATCACAGAATTTCTCAGATTTGCTTAGAGGGAAGTCAAAGGGCATCTACCCAGTTCTCATGAGCAGGACCCTAAAAATATCTGCATGAGATTGTTAATATGAAAAAATGAGGCTATCTAGTAATTTCTCAGCAAATTGATATGCCATTGAATGAGACAACTAACAGCACTCAGAGTTATGCATGCTTGAGGATTTAGAATTGTTCTACTTAACAATGTCTTTCTTTTTCTTCTTAATTCTATCGACAGATTTCATTACCAATTTCTTTATAATGTTTGTATAATAACTAGCAGAAGATTCACTGTAAAATGATTAGAGACAATTACTCTTTTAGGACAATATAACAAAATGAGGAAGTGGTCAGCTATAGAGACTGCATTTCTTTAATGTTTTGTTGTATTATAAACTTTGGTTTCTTCTGAAAGCTTGCCTAAATCTTTTTTTCTTTTTTTGGGACAGGGTCTCACTCTGTTGTCCAAGCTAGAGTGCAGTGGGGTGATCTCAGCTCACTACAACCTCTGACTCCCGGGCTCAAGTGATCCTTCCACCACCCACTTCCCAAATAGCTGGAACTATAAGCGTGTGCCACCATGCCCAGCTAATTAATACCTGGCTAATTTTTGTATTTTTTTGTAGCGATGGGGTCTCACTATATTGCCCAGGCTGGTCTCAAACTCGTAGGCTCAAGTGATCTGCCTGTCTCTGCCTCCCAAAGTGCTGGGACTACAGGCATGAGCCAACAAGCCTGGCTGGCTTAAATCCTATGTTCCATGCATTAGGAAGCTGCATGTCTGTGGTGTCTTCAACCAGCTTTCTCATGCTACATTCAATTGAGTGTCTTATTACTTATGCTTACTGTATACTGTTGTTCTCATTGCCATTGGAATGTTTGTGAATGACATCCTCAACACCTTATATGTTTTTTTTTTAACTCCCTCTAATAATTTATCTTAGTCATTGTTTTGTTTTGTTTTGAGGTGGAGTTTTGCTCTCGTTGCCCAGGCTGGAGTGCAGTAGCGTGATCCCGGCTCACTGCAATCTGCCTCCCGGATTCAAGTGATTCTCCTACTTCAGCCTCCTGAGTAGATGGGATTACAGGTGCCTGCCACCACACTCAGCTAGCTAATTTTTTTGTATTTTTAGTAGAGATGGGGTTTCACCATGTTGGCCAGGCTGGTTTCAAACTCCTGACCTCGGGTGATCCACCCACCTTGGCCTCCCAAAATGCTGAGTTCTGGGATTACAGGCATGAGCCACCACACCCGGCCCACTGCTTTTTTAAATTGGGTTTCGGACATTTAGTCTTGACGTTGGTCAAGTTTGGTATGTATGGGACCTGGATGTCCTCACTTCTCTCTTAGCCTTCTGGTCCTTGTGTTTGGCCACGCTGATGCACCTCTGCCAGCCTTGGAAGAGCTCAGAGCCTCCTCTCCATTGGATGCTGTGTCTAGCTATCTTGGCTCTGGGCTTATGTTCCCTTTCTTTTATTTCTTTTTCTTTTTATTTATTTATTTATTTTTTTGAGGCAAGATCTCACTCAGTTGCCCAGGCTGGAGTGCAGTGGCACAATCTCAGCTCACTGCAACCTCCGCCTTCCAGGTTCAAGCAATTCTCCTGTCTCAGCCTCCTGAATAGCTGGCATTACAAGCGTGGGCTACCACACCCGGCTAATTCTTACATTTTTAGTAGAGACGGGGTTCCACCATGGTGACCAGGCTGGTCTCGAACTCCTGGCCTCAAGTGATCCATCTGCCTCTGCCTCCCAAAGTGCTGGGATTACAAGCGTGAGCCACCTCGCCTGGCCCACCCTTTCTTATAATTTTATTACATTTTAGATTTGTATGGTTATGGAAATTATGTACTCATGCTCTACTCTTTGTTTCTTTTGAGGCCTATATTTTGCATATATCCCCCCAGGTATTGAAAGAAGTGTTTTGTTTTTTTTTAACTTTCCTTCTTTTATTTGGGCCCCAGCGTGGTATTTTGTGCTTACATAAGTACTTTATTCAAATTGTGGAATACATTTTTGGGGGCAGTCCCATTGTTTTATAACTTTGGGATCATTAGTCTTCATAATCCCCTTGAAATTTATTCTGCTCCATGGTTACTTTATTTATGTATTGATTTATTTTAGGGACAGGGTCTCGCTCTGTCGCCCAGGCTGGAGCTCAGTGGCACGATCATGGCTCACTGCAACCTTGACCTCCTGGGCTCAAACGATCACTTCAGTCTTCCAATTGGCTAGGACCACAGACACGCATTTCACCATGCCTGGCTAATATTTAAAATTTTGGTAGAGACAGGGGTCTCCTTATGTTGCCCAGGCTGGGCTTGAACTTCTGGGCTCAAGCAATCCTCCGGCCTCAGCCTCCCAAGGTGCTGGGATTGCAGGTGTGAACCACTGCACCTGGCCCTGCGTAATTTCTTAAGAATGTTTTATTCAGAAGCTTGGAGTAGCACATAATTTTGCCTATTTACAGTCCGAGAGTTAGGATTCTTCTACTGAAATAGAATCTGTCCGGGCACGGTGGCTCATGCCTGTAATACCAGCAATTTAGGAGGCCGAGGCGGGTGGATCATCTGAGGTCAGGAGTTTGAGACCAGCCTGACCAACATGGGGAAACCCCGTCTCTACTAAAAATACAAAAATTGGCTAGGCATGGTGGCAGGTGCCCATAATCCCAGCTACTCTGGAGGCTGAGGCAGGATAATAGCTTGGACCTGGGAGGCGGAGGTTACAGTGAGCCTAGATCCTGCCATTGCACTCCAGCCTGGGCAACAGAGTGAAACTCTGTCTCAAAAGAAAAAAAAAAAAAAAAAGAAATGGAATCTTATCAACAACATAAAAAGTACATTCAGCAGCCATCTTAGGCCATAATAATGATAAATAAAAAGCGCATGCACCTGGAGCTGGAGCCTGTACTTGTAGTCTCAGCTACTTGGGAGGCTGAGGTGGGAGGATCACTTGAGCCCAGGAGTTCAAGGGTACAGTGTGTCATGAGCATGCCCATGAATAGCCACTGCACTCCAGCCTAGGCAACATAGTGAAGCCCTGTCTCCAAAAAACAAACAAACAAGCAAACAAACAAAAAACCGAAGTACACAACTTTTTTTTTGAGACGGAGTTGCACTCTTGTTGCCCAGGCTGGAGTGCAATCGCACAGTCTCGGCTCACCGCAACCTCCACCTCCCAGGTTCAAGCAATTCTCCTGCCTCAGCCTCCCGAGTAGCTGGGATTACAGGCGTGTGCCACCATGCCCTCCTAATTTTGTATTTTTAGTAGAGATGGGGTTTCCCCATGTTGGTCAGGCTGGTCTTGAACTCCCAACCTCAGGTGATCTGCCTGCCTTGGCCTCCCAAAGTTCTGGGATTACAGGCGTGAGCCACCGTGCCCAGCCATAACTTTAACTTTTAACTAGGGATTCCATGTCTTTGTCTTATTAAAGCAAAATATATATTTTTTAGGCCAGGCGTAGTGGCTCGTGCCTGCAATCCCAGCACTTTGCCAGGCCAAGATGGGTGAATTGCTTGAGCCCACAAGTTCGAGACCAGCCTGGGCAACATACTGAGACCCCCCTCCCCCCCCAACCGTCTCTACTAAAAATACAAAAATTTGAGCCAGGCATGGTGGCGGGCACCTGTAATCCTAGCTACTTGGGAAGCTGAGGCAGGAAAATCGATTGAACCCGCGAGGTGGAGGTTGCAGTGAGCCGAGATCATGCCACTGCACTCCAGCCTGGGCAACATAGTAAGACCCTATCTCTATAAAAAAAAGTACAAGCATAATTTGCTACCAAAGTTTACAACTTTAGCTTTTAACTAGGGTTTCCATGTCTTTGTCTTATTAAAACAAATTTTTTAAAAAGCAAAATGTTTTTATTTGAGGACTTTTTTTTCCTTCTCAAACGATTCTTATTGTAAGGCTTTATCTCCAGGCAGAAAAAATAATATTGTTTGTATTGACCTAAACATTGACTTAAATGGTTACGTAGCAGTTTAGCTGACAGGAATAAAAAATAGAAAAAAAAAAGTCTATCATATGAAGCACATTATTTGAACAAAAGAAATTATTTCTACTGCATTAAATAATCCAATTACATGCTTTCATGTTACTTGCCTTCTTATTAACAAATGAAATACTAGGCACATCTGGGAGGCACACAAAGCTCATAAAACAGAAGTGCTTGGGCAACCAGGATAAGAGGTGAGATTCTCTAGGCTGAGCCTTTGTTGGTGTGGTATCACCTCATCGAGTTGGCAGGTCCATTAATCAAGGGACACTAGCATCCAGCCAGCTGAAAAGACGGGCCTGAATTGCTGAGTATTCATTACAGGAAAAATAATTATTATAAAAACCTGTAGGCACAGAAGACTTATCAACAAAAAACGAGGTAATGACTACGGCATCTGTGGATGTACAGAATTTACAAGTGGAATTTCAGGATGAAATGGGGAAGTGGCGAGGGCCGGGGGGGAAGGAGAGCACATTTACACTTCAATGAGCGTGAGTTCAGAAGGTAATTTTTCACATTAATGTAATATACTTTAAATCACGAGGCATGAAATGAATTGCAGGTGTTTTAAATTTGCCAAGATTTTATTATGAAGCTGATGGCTTTGCGCTGGGCTAATGGATCATCTCCTGAAGTACTTTGGTTACCTATTTAAGCATTATTATAATTAAAAATTTTTATTTGTTTAAAGTTTGTTTTTTGGCCAAGTGTGGTGGCTCATGCCTGTAATCCCACCACTTTGGGAAGCCAAGACGGGCAGATTGCTTGAGCCCACAAGTTTGAGACCAGCCTGGGCAATACATACCGAGACTCCATCTCTACAAAACATACAAAAATTAGCCAGGCTTGTTGACACACGCCTGTAGTCCCAGCTATTCAGGAGGTTGAGCTAGGAGGATATCTTGAGCCCTTGAGCCTGGGAGTTGGAGGCTGTAGTGAGTTGCAATCACTACACTCCAGCCTGGGTAATAGAGTAAAACCCTATCTCAAAAAAAAAAAAAAGGTTTGTCTTTCAACTCTGTATGTTTGAAATGCTTTTGAATTTTTCAGATAAAATTGAGTTTATCCAAATGAAACGTATCATACTTTATGTAACTGTATCAGCCATAAAAGAAATACATCTGTGAGCTTACAGGTTGAGGCATATAATTAATAGCAGGCAAAATAGAAAAATCAGGCACAGACCTGTCTCATGAGTCCATCACCCATAACTCTCTACATTCTTTTATGTTTGTTAGTGTCTGAAATGCACCTGTCCAGCGAGTCATCATTTTCCTTCAAAGCAGTCTCCAAAACCCAACCACTGGATTCCGACTCCAGGCAAAAAAAACGCTGACTTGATTTTTCCCTTTGCAGTTTCTTCCTTTTTCAAACACTTCTAGTTTATAAATGTGCCAAGAGGGAAGTCACCTGGAGGCGCTGTGTGTTATCAGACCTCGTTTTCCTTTTGTCATATGCACATTCCTGTCAGTACAAGTGGCCTTATTTTGGGTTTGGAAAATATGGCACTGCAGTGAAATGGTCCAGTTTCAGATTTATACTCTCTGTGTTCTTGGGGTTATGCAATAATCATTACTGCGTATATAATGTATCAGTCAATAAATGGTTACACAGGTTCCATTAGACTCCAAAGAGGTATGATGAGTAAGAACAGGTTTATAAGGTAATGTACATGCAGACATAGGTTATTACGACTTGCAAATGTAATTATGCATTACAATGGAATCTCACTTTAGAAATGGCCTAAATGTAGGATTGATTTCACCTGCTCCCCACTCACAGGCCCTTATTTTATTATTATGATTATTTGAGATGGAGTCTTACTCTGTCGCTCGGGCTGGAGTGCAATGGCATGATATTGGCTTGCTGCAACCTCTGCCTCCTGGGTTCAAGCAATTCTCCTGTCTCAGCCTCCCTAGTAGCTGGGACAACAGGCACGTGCCACCATGTCCAGCTAATTTTTGTATTTTTAGTAGAGATGGGGTTTCATCATATTGGTCAGGCTGGTCTCGAACTCCTGACCTCAGGTGACTCACCCACCTTGGCCTCCCAAAGTGCTGGGATTACAGGTGTGAGCCACTGCACCCAGCCTATTTTATTATTATTACTTTGAGATAGTATCTTATTCTGTCACCCAGGCTGGAGTGCAATGGTGCAATCATAGCTCACTGCAGCCTCACCCTCCTGCGCTGAAGCGATCTTCCCACCTCAGCCTTCTGAGTAGCTGGAACTACAGGTGCACACCACCATGCCTGGCTAATTAAAAAAAAAATTATAGAAATGTGGTCTTGCTTTGTTGTCCAGGCTGGTCTCAAACTCCTGGCTTCAAGCGATCCTCCCACCTGAGCCTGTCAAAGTTCTGGGATTACAGGCGTGAGCCACCATACCTGGCCTAAAGGCCCTTATTGCTCAAAGTATCTATAAAGTACCTACCCCTTTACATGTGTGCTTTGTCCAGAAAATGTTCTCAGGACAGCCCTGGGGACAGATTATAGCAAAATCTCAACATAGTTTTCTGTTACTCAATGCTCAATTGTTTCTTTATCTTTTGTCATTTGTTCAGTTGATTTGTTTATTCTTGTTTTTTGGCAACTAGAAAGTCATTTAGCAAACAAATATTAGGTTAATAAAAATGTATAGGTCAGTAGGTTTTAAAGAAAAGAATGCAGACACTAGTATTTTGTTATTGTTTTGCTGCTTCTCTCAGAATTATCCTTATTTCCTGTAGTGTTAATTAGTCATATTTTGGTCTTATCACACTCCATTAAAGGTAAAGATGTTGGGCTTGGGGCTCACACCTGTAATCCCCGTACTTTGGGAGGCCAAGGTGGGAGAATCACTTGAGCCTAGGAGTTCAAGACCAGCCTGGGCAAAACATAGTGAGACCTCCCCGGCCCCAATCTCTACTGGAATTTTTTTTTTTTTTTTTTTTGAGTAAGAGTCTCGCTCTGTCGCCCAGGCTGGAGTACAGTGGCGCGATCTCCGCTCACTGCAACCTCCGTTTCCTGGGGTGAGATTCTCCTACCTCAGCCCCCCGAGTGGCTGGGATTAGAGGCACGCACCACCATGTCCAGCTAATTTTTGTATTTTTAGTAGAGACGGGGTTTCACCATGCTGGCCAGGCTGGTCTCAAACTCCTGACCTTGTGATCCACCCACCTTGGCCTCCCAAAGTGCTGAGATTTACAGGCATGAGCCACCGTGCCCGGCTGAAAAATTTAAAATTAGCTGGGCATGGTGGTACATCCCTGTAGTCCTTGCTACTCAGGAGGCTGAGGTGGGAGAATCGCCTGAGCCCAGGGGTTCGAGGTTGCAGTGAGCCATGA
Organism: Nomascus leucogenys; assembly: GCF_006542625.1. Classification (NCBI taxonomy): domain Eukaryota; kingdom Metazoa; phylum Chordata; class Mammalia; order Primates; family Hylobatidae; genus Nomascus; species Nomascus leucogenys. The sequence continues at coordinate 62,406,233 of NC_044382.1, forward strand.
TCATGGCACTGCACTCCAGCCTGGGCCACAGAGCAAGACTCTGTCTCAGATAAATAAATAAATAAACAAATAAATAAATAGGAAGAAACTTGAAAATACATATATATTCTTAATAAATACTTAATTTGTGGTTTTATTGAGTTATTAGAGTCCCATGCCATAGGCCCTTCAAAAGTACATGTCCTCCCAAGAAAAATATTTAATTACAGGAACAAGCAGTAAATTGATAAAAGAACAAGAGGGTCAGGGTACACAGGAATTGTTTTATTGCCTTTTCCATGTCTCAGGCATTCTATAATTGTCTACTTCATCCATGTTCTGAAGCTAATTAGTTATTCCATCCCCAGGATAAAGTTAGGCCTCTTGGTTTGACTTCGTATTTGCAGGTTTGACCTAATTCCTTGCCGGCTCATAATATAATTAAAGTTGGCATTTCCTTCTCTTATCCGCCCTCCCCACTCCCCGGCTTTCCCTCCCCGCTGTGTGCCTGTTTATCACTAGATGGTGCTAAGACTTGGGTTATAGCTGCCAGAGACTCTAGGAAAGTTGTTCAGGAGCCAAGCAGGCTGGTATTTGAGAACTGGAAGATGCCCTCAGAGCTCATCCGGGCAGCACTTTTGTTTTACAAATGAGGAAACAGAAACTCAGTGAAAATAAGTAATTTGTCAGAGACCCAGAGATCTCTTCCCTCCTTTTTTTTTTCCTCTCTGTCTTATCTGTTAATAGCTTCCAGTGTTACCTCATCACCCAGGAAGGAGCACAGCTCAGAGAGCAACAAGGTCAGAGTTGCTTTGCAGAAAGCACTTTGGCAGCTGCATGGTACAATTCATTGATTCATTTACTCATTCCAAAAGCCGTTATTGGGTACCCACTTTTTGCTTTGCATAGTGCTAGACATTGAGAATAAAAATCAGATGAGAATTCCTAGGATTCTAGGAATTCACATTCTCTTAGGAAATGCAGAAATGCAAAAAACAAACAAACAAAAAAACAAAAACAAAAACAAAACAAAAAATCATCCCCTAAATCAAAGATGCTATAATAGAGGTGATTATAGGACACTCTGGTCACTTGGAGGAGTTTGCAGCCAGCTGCATTCATAATTCAAAGGGAAGATTTTGGTGCGCTAACATTGGAGGCTGAAGCGCTCATCGGATCTTGTAGGCAGAGGCATGGGAAGGAGGGCAGTCCAGGCAGACAGCATCATGGGTGAAGGCTTGGAGAGCTGGTGAGGCTTGGTGGAGAGAGCAGCTGATTGCGGCTGATGACCAAAGGGCAGGGGCAAAGGGGCAGGTGGTAATCTGGGAAGGAGGGGACGGACTTCATCCGAGGTGTCATGCTCAGGAATTTGTACTTTATCCTGAAGGCTACAGGACAACCCAGTAAAGCGTATTGCTCGGAAAATGGCATGGATGGAGTTTCTTTTCAGGAAGAACACTCTGACAGCTGCACGGAAGCCCAGACATCAGGAAACCCTCAGATTGGAGGCTGGTGTCCCGGAGCAGTGCGAGGTAAGGGCCTGGCTGGGTTGGGGCAGTGGGAACGGGAGGAGGAGTCCTGTTGGAGAGAAATTTCAGAAGCAGGACTGACAACATCTTTTTGAAAAACAGTGATTGGGATTGTAGCTAATATTCTTAGAAGATGGTTACCACTCTGGTATTTGAATTACTTATAAAACATTGAAGGGATGAAATTTTAATTGAATACACATATTACTTGGATACAATTTTTGAAATTATTTTAAAAATGCAACTTAATGGCAGTATAGTAATCCTCCCTTATCCACAGTTTTGCTTTCTGAGGTTTCAGTAACCCTCGGTCAACCAAGGTCCAAAAATATTAAATGGAAAATTCCAGAAATAAACAATTCATGAATTCTAAGTTGCACAATGTTCTAAGTAGCTTGATGAAATCTCAGCCAGGCAAGGTGGCTCACACCTATAATCCCAGCACTTTGAGTGGCTGAGGCGGGAGGATCACTTGAGCTCAAGAGTTTGAGACCAGCCTGGGCAAGACCCTGTCTGTACTAAAAAAACAAAATAGCCAGATGTAGTGGTGTGCACCTGTAGTCCCAGCTATTCAGGACAGAAAATTAAATAATAATAATAATAATAATAAGGACACCAAAAAGCTCCCAGGGAGTAGCAGTTAAGCCCAGCTGCCAGAATTTGCTTCCAGAAACTCATCCTTATTCTTTGATGATCTATACATATGACTAGCCAGTACTTCCACTCCTTCAGCTTGAAAATATTTTACCTGTCGGGAAGATTATTATTATTATTATTATTTTGAGTCAGAGTTTCGCTTTGTTGCCCAGGCTGGAGTGCAGTGGCACGATCTTGGCTCACTGCAACCTCCGCCTCCCAGGTTCAAGTGATTCTCGTGACACAGCCTCCCAAGTAGCTGGGATTACAGGTGCACACCATCACGCCCAGCTAATTTTTGTATTTTTAGTACAGACAGGGTTTTGTTAGGCTGGTCTTGAACTACTGGCCTCAAGTGATCCACCAGCCTTGGCCTCCCAAAGTGCTGGGATTACAGGTGTGAGCTACCGTGCCTGGCCTAGGAAAGATTATTTTGATCACATGGCTCCCTTTTGCCCTTCTGGCCTTCTGGCCCCCAGTACCATGGTGCAAATTGTTTTATGATCGTCCCCTGGGAAAGTGGACGCTGGGTCCACGGTCCTTCCTGCTACCTGCAATACATCCTTGGGAACATCCAGACCAGCCATTTGCCCTGGTCAGCTTTGTCTCATTTATGAGATTGGTAATTAACAAAGTAACTGTCTAAGGTTGCGCGGTGACAGAAGGAAAGACATTGAGATAGAAGGTTAATAGTGTCAGAGACGTCCTAACCAGAGTGACCCCATCTTGAATAAAGGCTGGGTAAAGCCAATCCTGCTAGGCAGCATTCCCCATTCCCAGGGGGTTGGTACTGTTGGTCACAAGATATTTATGGTTGAGGGGATGAGTTAATGATGCTAATTTACCAAATAAAGACCCAGAACTTATGGAAACATCCCAATATTTCAAGAACAAAATGCATTCTTAGTTTAAGAATAGGTTTTGCTTTAAAGATAATAGTACACGTATAAATTCTTGTGGAAATCAGTAGTAACATAGGAAAATAACAATACTAATAGCCCGTCACAAGCTGATCAAAAGTCTTTGTAATGAAGTATGCTATTCTTAACAACCTATATAAGCAAGCACTATGTTTAAGGTGAGGCATTCTCGGCCAGGCATGGTGGCTCACACCTGTAATCCCAGCACTTTGGGAGGCTGAGATGGATGGATCTCTTCAGCTCAGGAGTTGAAGACCAGCCTGGCCAACATGAAAAAACCCTGTCTTTACAAAAGATATAAAAATGAGCCAGGCGTGGTGGTATGTGCCTCTAGCTCAGCTGCTTGGGAGGCTGAAGTGGAAGCATCAATTGAGCCTGGGAGGTTGAGACTATAGTAGCCATGATAGTGCCACTGTACTCCAGCCTGGGTGACAGAGGGAGATATTGTATCTAAATAAATAAATAAATAAAAATTTTAAAGTAGGGGCATTCCTCCTCTTGCTTTCTGAGGAAGCCCTACTCCGTAATAGTCTCTAACAAACTATCTTAACTTCGCTATACTCTGCAACTTGCCCTGAATTCTTTCCCAAGAAAGTGAGATCTAAGAGCCCACTCTTGGGGTCTGGGACAAGACCCATTTTCTGGTAACAGCAATGGTAATGAATGAACATATGTAAGTTAATTATCATTTGGATGTCCAGTTTGATTTTCTTTTTTTAAATTTTTTTGAAACAGAGTTTCACTCTTGTTGCCCAGGCTGGAGTGCAATGCATGATCTTTGGCTCACTGCAACCTCCTCTTCCCAAGTTCAAGCGATTCTCCTGCCTCAGCCTCCTGAGTAGCTGGGATTACAGGCATGTGCCACCATGCCCAGCTAATTTTGTATTTTTAGTAGAGACAGGATTTCACCATGTTGGTCAGGCTGGTCTTGAACTCCTGACTGCAGGTTATCCACCTGCTTTGGCTTCCCGAAGTGCTGGGATTACAGGCGTGAGCCACTGCCCCAGTTTGATTTTCTAAATTTTACTCTGCCTTTATAGAATTTCCTAGGGAGGAATTAAGGGAGCTTCACCGCCCCACTTGTTTTTATTTTATTTTATTTTATTTTTGAGACAGAGTCTCACTCTGTTGCCCAGGCTGGAGTGGAGTGGCACAATCTCAGCTCTCTGCAACCTCTGCCTCCTGGGTTCAAGCCATCCTTCCTCCTCAGCCTCCTGAGTAGCTGGGACTACAGGCATGCGCCACCACACCTGGCTAATTTTTGTATTTTTAGTAGAGACAAGGTTTCACCATGTTGGCCAGGCTGGTCTCAAACTCCTGACCTCAAGTGGTCTGCCCGCCTCAGCCTCCCAAAGTGCTGGGATTACAAGTGTGAGTCACTGCACCTGGCCTTGATTTTATTTTAAATGTTTGTGGGGAATGTGGAGATGAAACTAACAGTTCCCTTTGTAGTGACCTACACAGTTGCCCTCCCACTGTAACTGGTATCTGACTTCAGCGGGTGTGGGAGGAGTGTTGCTTGTGGGAAATTTCTAAGGCTGATGTAGACAACATAATCTTAGGGTCTGTAGCAGCTCAGCAGGAATGAATGAGCCCCCTGCTGGAGTTTCTGAGAGCTTCGTGAAAATAGCTATAATTAGTATCTCCTTAGTGAGACTCTTTTGACGCTTTAACTAAAGTCATTCATTCCATTTTAACTGCATGAAGCAAGTGCTGGAGGAAGGAGGGTGAGGAACATAGCCTTTTCTTAAGTCTAGAAGTGGAAGCAGACAAAATACTCAAGCTGAGAATATACATTAGTAAACTCCTTATTTTTGGTGCGTGTCTTTAGTGTAGACGTTTCTGGAAAGGCTTGTGTCTCCTCTTTGGGATCAGGCACAAATATTATCTTTGCTGCCCACCACAGTGTAAAGTTGTAGGGTCATCATGGCTTCAAGGAAATCTCTAATCCTCCAGAATAGAAACTGTTCAAATACTTTCTGAAATAAAGAGGTGGATATGGTTCTTATGTACTATATTAAGATAAGAACAAGGTAAAGTAAAAGTGTCTGTTTGACTTTTTTGTTACAAAACCAAAGAATACTTCACAGAATATTTTTCCATGCATTTGTCTGTCTTCACATACATAGCAATTAAATTTGTTTTGTGAATTCAATGATATATTTTCTTTTCCTTTTTGATTTTTTGAGACAGTCTTGCTCTGTTGCCCAGGTTGGAATGCAGTGGTGTGATCTCAGCTCACTGCAGCCTTGATTTCCCCGGTTCAAGCTATTCTCGTGCCTCAGCCTCCTGAGTAGCTGAGATTACAGGCATGTGCCACCACGCTCAGCTAATTTTTTGTATTTTTAGTAGAAAAAGGGTTTTACTGTGTTGGCCAGGCTGGTCTTGAACTCCTGATCTCAAGTGATCCATCTACCTCAGCCTCCCAAAGTGCTGGGATGACAGGTGTGAGCCACTGCACCCGGCCTCAATTATGTAAATTTAAATTTGTTAAGAGAGGGGATGGTTAAAAAAAAACAACCTATGTTTGTGAATTAGTGAGCTATAGAAAGTTAATGACATGCAATTATACACCTAGAGCAGAACTCCAGAGAAAGACAATGCTGGCTGTCATGAGGTGCACTTTAATTTTCTATAAATGGTTCACGGACCTTATATGGATATCTTTCTGCTATTACTGAAATGAAACAGGAAGGAAAAATCAAAACAAAACAAAAAGCAAAAATAAAACAAAAAACTAAAATTGGCTTCAGCTATTTCTGTGTTCCAGGGAAGAGAAGGCTTCTTCTCCTAGGGGCGAAGTGCTCTGTGCCCGGGAAGACATATAATGGACATTTGGGTTGCAATGAGGCTCTGAGACTAAAAGAAGCTAAATTTCTTTGCTCATTCAGTATCAGGAAAGTTAAAAAAAGAAAACTATTGAAGCATATTCATAGTAGCAAAGACTTGGAACCAACCCAAATGCCCATCAATGATAGACTGGATAAAGAAAATGTGGGGCCAGGCGCAGTGGCTCACGCCTGTAATCCCAGCACTTTTGGAGGCCGAGGCAGGTGGATCACAAGGTCAGGAGATCGAGACCAGCTTGGCCAACATGGTGAAACCCCATCTCTACTAAAAATACAAAAATTACTCGGGCGTGGTGGCATGTGCCAGCTACTCGGGAGGCTGAGGCAGGAGAATCACTTGAACCCGGGAGGCAGAAGTTGCAGTGAGCCGAGATCGTGCCACTGCGCTCCAGCCTGGGCAACAGAAAGAGACTCTGTCTCAAAAAAAAAAAAAAATAAAAGAAAAGAAATTAAAAAAAGAAAAAAAATGTGGCACATATACACCATGGAATACTATGTAGCCATAAAAAAGGATGAATTCATGTCCTTTGCAGGGACATGGATGAAGCTGGAAACCATCATTCTCAGCAAACTATCACAGGAACAGAAAACCAAACACTGAACATACTCACTCATAAGTGGGAGTTGAACAATGAGAACACATAGACACAGGGAGGGGAACGTCACACACTGGGGCATGTTAGGGGGTTGGGGCTAGGGGAGGGACAGCATTAGGAGAAATACCTAATGTAGATGATGGGTTGATGGGTACAGCAAACCACCATGACACATGCATACCTATGTAACAAACCTGCATGTTCTGCACATGTATCCCAGAACTTAAAGTATAATAAAAAAAAAAAAAAAGAAAGGTTTTAGGGGGTTCTGGTAGACTTATGAAAGTCAGAAATGGGCTAAGAGTCTCAGAAAGCCAAGCTGAAGTCAGGGGACCTGGAACAAGATTTGGAAACAGGCTGTGCTAAGGAAGAAGAAGCCAGTATCTTAGGTATGGTAATTCCTGACCTTCACGTTTACTCTTTCCTGAGAATGTTGGCAGAAACCAGAAGAATATATCCTTCTCCGAAAATCCTTGGAAGACACACAGCACACAGGGAGAGTGGGCCTGTGCTGCTCTGCCTTGGAATTAAAGCACTGCTGTATCTTTTGCAGGTGGATTTTGTGATATGTGGTCAGCTGTAGGCATTATTAATAAATAGCAATCCATCAGATTCATTGGTATCGGGGTAAGGCTGGGCTCACAAAATTAGTTAGGAAGTGTTCTACTGATGTTATATCTTCTTGAAATGTTTGGTAGAATTCACCAGTAAAACCATCTGGACCTAAGTTTTCTTTTCTGGAAGGATTTTAGCTATGAATTCAATTTCTTCTAACGGATGTAGAACTATTTAGTCTGTCTATTTCTTCTTGGGTGAGTTTGGTAGTTTGTGGCTTTAAGGAATTGGTCCATTTCATCTAAATTATCAAACTTATGTGCGCAGAGTTGTTTGTAATATTTCCTTATTATCCTTTTAACATCTGTGAGGTCTTTATTATATACACTCTTTCCTTCTGATATTGGTAATTTCTGTCTTCCCTCTTTTTCTTTGTCAGTCTAGCTAGCAGCTTTAATTGATTGTTTCAAAGAACCAGCTTTTGGGTTTATTGGTTTTTCTCTACTCTTTTTACACTTTTCTTTCTTTCTTTCTTTTTTTTTTGGTTGAGATGGAGTCTTGCTCTGTCACCCAGGCTGGAGTGCAGTGGCACAATCTCAGCTCACTGCAACCTCCGCCCCCCTGGTTCAAGCAATTCTCCTGCCTCAGCCTCTCAAGTAGCTGGGACTACAGGCACATGCCGCCACACCTGGCTAATTTTTTGTATTGTTAGTAGAGACAGGGTTTCACTGTGTTAGCCAGGATGGTCTCGATCTCCTGACCTCGTGATCCACCTGCCTCGGCCTCCCAAAGTGTTGGGATTACAGGCATGAGCCACCGTGCCTGGCCTGCCCGCTTGCTTGCTTTTCTTTTTCTTTCTGTCTTTTTCTTTCTTTCTTTCTTTCTCTTTCTTTCTTTTCTTTCTTTCTTTCTTTTTCTTTCTTTCTTTCTCTTTCTTTTTTCCCTCCCTCCCTCCCTCCCTCCCTTCCTTCCCCTTCCTTCCTTCCTTCCTTCCTTCCTCCCTTCCTTTCTTTTTTTAAACATGGTCTCTGTCACCCAGGCTGGAAAGCACTGCAACTTCCACCTCCTGGCTCAAGCGATCATCACACCTCAGCCTCCTGAATAGCTGGGACCTCAGGGGTGTGCTGCCACGCCAGCTAATTCTTGTATTTTTTTTTTGTAGAGCCAGGGTTTCACCATATTGCCTAGGGTGGTCTCAAACTCCTGAGCTCAAGCAGTTCATCCATTCTGGCTTCCCAAAGTTCTGGGATTACAGGCATGAGCCACTGTGCCCAGCCTTTTTTTTTCTTTTTTTTTTTTTAATTTAAATTTTAATTATATAGAGACAGGGTCTTGTTATGTTGCCCAGGCTGGTCTCAAATGCCTGGGCTCAAGTGATCCTCCTACCTCCACCTCCCAAAGTGCTGGGATTACTGGTGTGAGTCCCCTGTGTCCAGCCTTATTTCCATTTCCATTTATTAATTTCTGCTCTTAATGTTTTTGTTTTTTGTTGTTATTGTTAGTTTGTTTTTGTTTTTGGTTTTTTTTTTTTTTTGAGGTGGAGTCTCACTCTGTCACCCAGGTTGGAGTGCAGTGGCATGATCTCAGCTCACTGCAACCTCTGCCTCCCAGGTTCAAGCGATTCTTCTGCCTCAGCCTCCCTAGTAGCTGGGACTATAGGTGTGTGCCACCACGCTGAGCTAATTTTTGTATTTTTAGTAGAGATATGGTTTTGCCATGTTGGCCAGGCTGGTCTCGAACTCCTGACCTCAAGTGATCCACCCGCCTTGGCCTCCCACAGTGCTGAGATTACTGGCCTGAGCCACCATACCTGGCCAAGTTCTGCTCTTAATGTTATTATTTCTTTGCTTCTGCTTGCTTTGAATTTATTTTGTTCTTATGAGAGTTTCTTAGGTTGGAAGCTTAGCTTTTTTTTCTCTGCTAAGATAAGCATTTGATGTTATAAATTTTCCACTAAGCACTTTTTACCTGCATCTCACAAATTTTTCTATGTTGTACTTTTGCTTTCATTCAGTTTAAATATTTCCCAATTTCTATCCAAACTTTCACCTTTTTGGCTGGGTGCGGTGGCTCATGCCTGTAATTCCAACACTTTGAGAGGCCGAGGTGGGTAGATCACATGAGGCCCGGAGTTTGAGACCAGCCTGGCCAATATGGTGAAATCCCATTTCTATTAAAAATATAAAAATTAGCTGGGTGTGGTGGGGCATGCCTGTAATCCCAGCTACTTGGGAGGCTGAGGCATGAGAATCACTCGAACCTGGGAGGCGGAAGTTTCAGTGAGCCAAGATCACACCATTGCACTCCAGCCTGGGCAACAGAGCAAGACCATGTCTAAAAAAAAAAGAGAGAGAGAGAAAAGAAAAAAAAATGGGGGAGGGGGAACCCCTTTCACCTTTTTAATTTTGTTTTTAATTTTTATTCTTTGTAGAGATGGCATCTTGCTATGTTGCCCAGGCTCACCTCAAACTCCAAGCCTCAAATGATTCTCCCGCCTTGACCTCCCAAAGTGCTGGGATTACAGATGTGAGCCACTGTGCCCGGCCAAAACTTTCACTTTGATTCATGGATTATTTAGAAGTGTGTTGTGTAACTTTCAAGCACTTGGAGATTTTCCAGATATTTTTCTATTGATTTCTAGTTTAATTCCTTTGTGGTCAGGGAATAACTTTATATGATTTAATTTCTTTTAAATTTGTTGAGATTTGGTATATGACCCAGAGCACTTGAAAATATATTCTGTTGTTCTTGGGTAGAGTATTCCAGGAATGTCAATTAGATCCAGTTGGTTGATGGTGTTGCTCGCATTTCTATCTGTGGTAATTTTCTTTTTTTTTTTTTTTCGAGACGGAGTCTTGCTCTGTCACCCAGGCTGGAGTGCAGTGGCACGATCTCAACTCACTGCAACCTCCACCTCCCAGGTTCAAGCGATTCTCCTGCCCCAGCCTCCCAAGTAGCTGGGACTACAGGTGCGTGCCACCATGGCTGGCTAATTTTCGTATTTTTAGTAAAGACAGGGTTTTGCCATGTTGGGCAGGCTGGTCTCAAACTCCTGAGCTGAAGTGATTTGCCTGCCTCGGCCTCCCAAAGTGCTGGGATTATAGGCATAAGCCACCGCACCCGGCCCCATCTTTATACTTTTAACATACCTATATCATTATATATAAAGTGGGTTTTCTTATAGACATCACATAGTTGAGTTTTTTCAAAAATTCAATTTAACAATTTCCGGCTGGGCATGGTGGCTCACGCCGGTAATCCCAGCACTTTGGGAGGGTGAGGCAGGTGAATCGCTTCAACTCAAGAGTTTGAGACCAGCCTGAGCAACATGGTGAAACTCCATCTCTAGCAAAAATACAAAGATTAGCTGGGTGTGTTGGTGTGCATCTGTGGTCCCAGCTCCTCAGGAGGCTGAGGTGGGAGGATTGCTGGAGCCTGGGAAGTCGAGGCTACATTGAGCCATGATCACACCACTGCACTCCAGCCTGGGTGACAGAACGAGACCCAGTCTCAAAAAATAATAATCAAATAAAAATGAAGGCTGGGTGCGGTGCCTCACACCTGTAATCCCAGCACTTTGGGAGGCCGAGGTGGGCGGATCACTTCAGGTCAGGAGGTTGAGACCAGCTCGGACAACATGGTGAAACCCCATCTCTACTGAAAATACAAAAAATTATCCGGGTATGGTGGCACACACCTGTAATCCCAGCTACTCAGGAGGCTGAGACAGGAGAATTGCTTGAACCTGGGAGGTGGAGGTTGCAGTGAGCCGAGATCGTGCTAGTGCACTCCAGCCTGGGTGACAGAGCGAGACTTTGTCTCAAAAATAAATAAACAAGCAAAATTAAAAATTAAAATTAAAAAATTCTGTCTTTTAATTGGTGTATTTAGACTATTTACACTTAATGTGATTATTAATATGCTTGAATTTGGGTTCACCATTGAATTGTTTTCTGTTTTTTCCCCTCTATTTTTTGTTTCTGTTTGCACTTTCTTATCCTCTCTTAGATAATTTGAATACTATTTTATTTCATTTTATTTTGAGATGGAGTCTCATTCTGTCACCCAGGCTGGAGTGCAGTGGCACGGTCTCAGCTCACTGCAACCTCTGCCTCTTGGGTTCAAGTGATTCTCCTGCCCCGGCCTTCCAGGTAGCTGAGACTACAGGCATGTACCACCATGCCCAGCTAATTTTTGTATTTTTAGTAGTGACAAGGTTTCACCATGTTGGCCAGGCTGGTCTTGAACTCCTGACCTCAGGTGATCCGCCCACCTCATCTTCCCAAAGTGCTGGGATTACAGGAGTGAGCCACTGAGCCTGGGAAGATTATTTGAATACTTTTAGTATACCATTTTAATTTATCTATTGGGTTTTGATTATATTTCTTATTTTAAAATTGTTTTAACTTTTTTTCCTTGTCTTCAGGATTTTCTAGCTATATATTTCTTTATATAGTGCTTCTATACAAAGAAATATACTATAGCATATTAATTTTAGTTCTGTACAAAAAAATTTCTATCTCTTCTATACAAAAAAAGAAATTCTACAAAGAAAGTTTTAAAATTGCTCTAGGAATTACAATATACATATTTAGCTTTTGACAGTCTACTTAGAATTGCTATTCGATCCCTTTAAGTGGAATATAGAATCTTTTCGCTAAATAGGTTCCTTTAGTCTCCCCTAGTTTGGCACACTGGAGCTTACAGAACAATTTTTACTCCTAATCTAAATGTACTTTGAACTAAACCTCTTGAAGTCAAATATCAATGTATAGGACTTCTAGTTGAAGACAGAATATTTGCATTCATTTCCATCCCTTCCTGAACCCAAATGAAATGATTGTAAAGGATTTAAAAAGTAAAAATCCATGAGGATAAAGATAATAGAAGAGAAAAAAAACAGTAGACAAAAGGTGTTAAGGAATCTGGATTTCGGAACACCTGGCCCAGAGGTGAGAGCTGAGGAAGCACCGCACCCGAAACCCAGGGATGACGCGAAACTCACTCGGAACACTGCGACCTCTGGCCTCCTGCCCTCTCTTAGGTCTCAGAATATTGGCAGCCAGGGTTACAGCTGATGATGAGGCAGGAGGTGGGGTGATTCACTTTTGCGGAAACTAATCAGCTCTGGAGAAAGGAACTAATAAAACTGACAATGAGGACCCTCCAGTGAGTGCTCCAAGGCCCCCAGTCCATCACCCTACAGCAAAGTCCTCCAGTCACAAGCTCCACCCCCACATACAGGTCCGACTGACCGTTAGTGTCTCGTCTTAGATATGAACAGAAAGCCAAGGATAATCTCACAGTTTGTCTCTAACAAAAGTGAGACCAAAATAAAATAAGCAGGAAAAAAGGGACAAAGAAAATAGACAATCTAGGGAAAGAAAGAAAGGAAGAAATAAAAAAAGAAAGAAAGAGCTGGGTGTGGTGGCTCACACTTGTAATCCCAGAATTTTGGGAGGCCGAGGCGAGAGGATCACTTGTGGTCGGGGGTTTGAGACCAGCCTGGCCAACATGGAGAAACCCCATCTCTACTAAAAATACAAAAAAATTAGCCAGTGTGGTGGTGTGTGCCTGTAATCCCAGCTACTCGGGAGGCTGAGGCAGGAGAATTGCATGAACCTGGGAGGCAGAGATTGCAGTGAGCCAAGATTGTGCCATTGCACTCCAGCCCAGGCGACAGTGCGAGACTACCACCTCGAAAACAACAACAACAACAACAACAAAAGTTAGCTGGGTGTGGTGGTGCATGCCTGTAATCCCAGATACTCAGGAGGCTGAGGCAGGAGAATCACTTGAACCTGGAAGGCGGAGGTTGCAGTGAGTTGGGCTTGTGCCACTGCACTCCAGCCTTGGCAACAGAGCGAGACTCTGTCTCAAAAAAAAAAGAACGAACAAATATTATAATAGTTCCAGAGACAAGAGGCAATTACACTCTTGAAATGGTATTGAATAAATGAATATTCAAAACCAAGACAATCTCCAGATATTACCAGGGATGAGGAAAAACAAAATAAACACAAGAAAAAATCTATGTGTTTTTAATATGAGGGGAAAAATCAGTAAGTGGATTGGAAGATGAAGTTGAGGAAATTTTCCAGGAACTAGAAAAAACAGAGAGAGAGGAAAAATAATAGGCCATGCATGGTGGCTCACACTGGTCATCCTGACACTTTGGAAGGCCAAGGAAGGAGGATCACTTGAGCCCAGGAGTTTGAGACCAGCCTGGGCAACATAGGTCTCCTCCGTCTCTACAAAACATTAAAAAAACATTAGCCGGGTGTGGTGACACACTCCTGTAATCCTGGCTACTCAGGAGCCTGAGGTGGGAGGATGCCTTGAGCCCAGGAGCTTGAGGCTGCAGTGAGCTGTGATCGCACAACTGTGCTCCAGTCTGGGCAACAAAGCAAGACCGTGTCAAGGAAAGGAAGGAAGGAAGGGAGAGGAAGGAAGGAGGGAGGGAAGGAAGGAAGGAAAGGAGGGAGGGAGGGAGGGAAGGAAAGGAGGGAGGGAAGGAAAGGAGGGAGGGAGGGAAGGAAAGAAGGAAAGAAGGAAGGAAGGAAGGAAGGAAGGAAGGAAGGATGGAAGGAAGGAAGTTGAAATCAAATCAGCAATTTCAAAGAATTCCAGAGAGAACAAAGAAAGGGCAGAGAATATCAATGAAATAACACAGGAAAACTTCCCACAGCTGAAGCACTGGAAGGGCCTGCGGAGAACTCCGTACAATGTATGAAAAAGACCCATTTTTGTGGCTGGGCACAGTGGCTCACTCCTGTAATACTGGCACTTTGGGAGGCCGAGGCGGGTGGGTCACCTGAGGTCAGGAGTTCGAGACCAGCCTGGCCAACATGGCAAGACCCCCATGTCTACTAAAAATACAAAACAAAAATTAGCCAGGCATGGTGGCAGGTGCCTGTAATCCCAGCTATTTGGGAGGCTGAGGCAGGAGAATCCCTTGAACCTGGTGGGTGGAGGTTTTAGTAAGCTGAGCTAGGGCCACTTCATTCCAGCCCGGGCGAAAGAGTGAGTGAGACTCCATCTCAAAAAAAAAAAAAAAAAAAAAAGACCATTTTGAAAATTTATTTTTATTTATTTATTATTATTATTGCATTATATTATTTTGTGTGTGACAGGGTCTCTCTCCCCCAGGCTGGAGTCCAGTGGCTCAATCATGGCTCACTGCAGCCTCAAATTCCTGGGCTCAAGCAGTCCTCCTGTCTCAGCCTCCTGAGTAGCTGGGACTACAGGTGCATGCCACCATGCCCAGCTAATTTTTCAATTTTTTGTAGAGACAGGGTCTCGCTATGTTGCCCAGCCTGGTGGTCTGGAACTCCTGGGCTCAAGCAATTCTCCCGCCTCAGCCTCTCAAGGTGTTAAGATTATAGGCATGAGCCACCACACCTGGCTTTTATTATAACTATTTATTTTTTAGAGAAAGGGTCTTGCTCTGTCACCCAGGCTGAAGTATAATGGCATGATTATAGCTCACTGCAGCCTCAAACTCCTGGCCTCAAGTGATTTCCCTACTTTGCAAGGCTGATTCCCCTCAAGCCTCCCAAAGTGCTAGGATTACAGGTGGAAGCCACTGCACCCAGCCCATTAACTATTTGCTGTTGTTGTTGAGATGGAATTTCACTCTTGTTGCCCAGGCTAGAGTGCAGTGGCGTGATCTCGGCTCACTGCAACCTCCACATCCCAGGTGCAAGCGATTCTCCTGCCTCAGCCTCCCAAGTAGCTGGGATTACAGGCACACACCACCACGCCCGGCTAATTTTTGTATTTTTAGTAGAGATGGGGTTTTATCATGTTGGCCAGGCTAGTCTTGAACTCCTGACCTCAGGTGATCTGCCTGCCTCGGCCTCCCAAAGTGCTGGAATTACAGGCATCAGCCACCATACCTGGCCTCACTAACTATTTTCTAAACGCCTCTACCCATATCTTCTAGAGGCAGTGAGTTTATGTTCTCCTTCTCTTCATAAGACAAAGGGCACCAACTCTGTAGTTTAAAAGACTATATTGACTTTCAGATTTTTTAGGGAAGTGCCACTATGAACCCACAGAGCACTTAATTAAGGGTTTTAAAATAACTAAATCAGTAATAACAAAGTAAAGGCCGTCACAGATACACACACACAGCAGTTTGTCTCAATCGATCTGATGTGTGTTAAGTTTGCATTGTCATTATCTACAAGGTAATTTATCTCCATTAAACTGGTCTGTAGGGGATACATTGATGAATGAAATCTGGGTTTCATTGCTTTGTTTATTTACAACGTACCCTTTCTACTGAGATCACCAATTATCAAGAAACTGTGATGGTAGTTGCCTTAAATTGGTTAACTGGGTTTCTGTCTCCAAAAAGGCTTAAATTTAGACAAGCAGAACTACAGATTCAAACCTCTAAAGCTTATTACTAACTCCTCTGCTAATCTCCGTACTGTCTGATCACTCAGCTACTATTGTTCTCTGCTTATGGAAAAGCACATAAAAAGTGTGGTACTTAGCATGACATCTACGGGAAGAACAGTTTTAGGATTCTAGGATTAGTGTTTAAGTGGAACTGGGGAAGACAGAAGAAATTAAATCATCATAGAAGTGTTCTCATAAAGCTTAATTTTATGTGAATATTTTTCACCTTGAAAACAAAGTTTAAGGTCACAGTTGCCAGAGAATCTAAATTCCTTATTTTTATTTATTTATTTAGAGAAAACCTCTAGTTTTTTGTTATGGCTGCCTGAAGGTGTCACATGAATTAAGTCCTAAGACATGCTAAATCTTCTTGTTAAAAACCCTGTGTAGCCATTCTTAGGGCTTCCTTTTAGCAAGAGAGACATTTTAGTAGTCTGCACACAGAATTGGAGATTAGCTTCATATGGGCGTCTTTTAATTTTAATTTTTTGAGACAGATCTTATTTTGTCTATCAGGCTGGAGGGGCAGTGGCTCAGTCACAGCTCACTGCAGCCTCAAACTCATGGGCTCAAGGGATCCTCTGGATTCAGCCTTCCCAATAGCTAGGACTACAGGCATGCACCACAACGCCCAGCTAATTTTTAGAATTTTTTGTAGAGATGGGATCTCGCTATGCTGTGCAGGCTGGTCTGGAACTCCTGGCCTCAAGCAATCCTCCTCCCTCGGCCTCCCAAAGTTCTGGGATGAGCCACCACACGGGGCCTCCATGCTGGCATCTTGATGCTGGTCCTGAATTTCGGCTTTCTATGTGGTCCTTCTTAAGCCAGTTAAACCACTCTCTGTTTGCTTGATCATAAAAACAAATGAATGTTCATCTGAACAAAACGAGCTTATAGCTTAATAGAATCTCCAAAATGTATGGCAACTTCAGGGCATTAGACAGAAAATAACAATAATAAAACTTTGGCTTCTTTACAAAGATGCTACAAAAATAATTTCTCAGAGTATTTAAAAATTGTTTTGCAAATAACTCTTCTGGCATCCAGGCCGAGCATGGTGGCCCACGCCTGTAATGCCAGTACTTCAGAAGGCTGAGGCAGGTGGATCACTTGAGGTCAGGATTTCAAGACACACCTGGCCAACACGGTGAAACCCCATCTCTCCCAAAAATACAAAAATTAGCCAGATGTGGTGGTGTGCACCTGTGTCCCCAGCTACTTGGGAGGCTGAGGCACAAGAATTGCTTGAATCTCGGAGGCAGAGGTTGCAGTGAGCTGAGATTGTGCCACTGCATTCCAGCCTGGGCAACATAGTGAGACTCAGTCACACACACACACACACACACACACACACACACACACACACACACAAATTCATCTGGCATCTGGACTTAATCTAAAAATATATTCTTGAACAATAAGGCCAAAGGGAAAGAAAAGTCTCAATGTTCTCTTATGCATTTATATCATCTGCAAATCTCTTTCAGGACTCACCTCCCCTGCTTATAACAGAAAATTGGGCAGCCCTGTGTGTTTGTGTCAATTCCACAAATTGACAGAATCAATTTGTGGAATCTCTAATCTTTTTCTATCCATAGAACACTCCTAACACCAAATGTGTGTGGTTTCTTTCCCACACCAATAAATTCTCTGTGACACCAGCTGCATGTCCTACAGTATTTTTTAAATTACTTTTTATTTTTTATAGACACAGGATTTTTACTGTGTTGCCCAGGCTGGCCTCGAACTCCTGGGCTCAAGAAGCTTTCCACCTCAGCCTCCCAAAGTGCTGGGATTACAGGTGTGAGCCACCCCTCCCTCCCTCCCTCCCTTCCTTCCTTCCTTCTTTCCTTCTTTCCTTCTTTCCTTCTTTCCTTCTTTCCTTCCTTCCTTCCCAGAATCATTGCTCTGTCACCTCAGGCTGGAATGCAGTGGTGCCATCTGGCTCACTGTAACCTCCGCCTCCCGTGTTCAAGATATTCTCATGCCTCAGCCCCCAGAGTAGCTGGAATTACAGGTGTTCGCCAGCACACCTGGCTAATTTTTGCATTTTTAATAGAGATGGGGTTTCACCTTGTTGGCTAGGCTGGTCTCGAAATCCTGGCCTCAAGTGATCTGCCCACCTTGGCCTCCCGAAGTGTTGGGATTACAGGCGTGAGCCACTGCACCAGGCCTAAATATATTTCTTATACCACAGAATCACAAAGGAAAACAAACTTCTTTTTATAGGTCATTTCTTTGTTTTGCTCATAAAAGAGTTATCCCAGGTCACAGTTAAGCTCATGAAATTCATATAAGTAGAAGGTTTCTCAAAACCCAACACGTGAGTGTTTGTTTGGGAAAGAAATTGTACCTGTCAGAATGAAACGAAAGTGGATCGGTTGTACAGCCTTGAACCAGCTGCAGCGGTGACACTTCTAATCTGCTTTTCTCATTCTCGTTAACAACCAGATGGAGTGGGGGAGAAAGGAGGGAGGATGGGCTGTCTGTGACCAGCTTCCTTAAAGGGTTTGACATGAGAATTTGCACCTGTTGGGCTGAACAGCGCCGTCCAGGCATCTCCGCCCAGGTGGCTGGGTTTCCCAGCAGAACATTGCATTCCAGTGTCTGCAGCGAGCCCACTTCTGTTAGGTCACCCTCCACCATCCGCCTTCTTCAGCAATCAGGATTCTCGTTTAGAAAGACTGCAAAACCCTGTGTCCAGGTTGGAGGCAGCCGGGAGGCCACAGGTAGGGAAAGGATGTGTATCTCATGGCTTTGTCTGCTTCTCCCGGCCTGGCTTCAGGTCTGGAACCACGAGCCCCATAGTGCTCTCTGGGCAGCAAAGGACCCAGGGGTGTGGTCCTCTACTGCCCAGCCCCACCCAGGGAGAGGGGTGGAGTTCTCCCTCTACCAGGCCATCACCGGCCCCTGAAGGTCCAGCCCCTTCCTGCTCTGGTGGGGAGGGAGTGGGCACAGGCTTATAAGTGTCTTGGCACGAAAGGGGTGGGTCTCCAGGCCCCTCACCTTGTCTACTCTTCCCTCATCTCATCTCCTGAGGAGCAGGGAAGTCAAATGCATTTCCTCTGTTCTCTTTCTCATCTTTGTTTTGACAAAAACCCCACAGCTCTGGGGCAGCCCCTTCCTTTCACAAATCTTAAAGAACCCCCTGTAAGTGTCAGACTCTACCAGTGCCCAGGAGACACTGGCAAACAATATAGAAAAAGATCTCCACCTCTCAGAGGTGACTCTCCCTCACAGAGGGAGGAATAATAATAATAGGCACAGGGAATAAATAATAGGCACAAAAATACATCGATATTTTGTCTGTCTGTTGGAAGGTGTTAAGTGTGAAGACTGAACAACAAAAACCAATCAACCAATCCAACAGCAGAGTAAGGGGTGCAAAGAGCTTGGGGCAGAGGTGGAAGATGAGGAGTGAGTTGTGATTTTAACTAAGGAGATCAGGGAGAGTCTCCTTGAGGAACAGGTGCCTGAGCAGGTGTGGAGGGAGGGAGAGAGCCCTGTGGATATTTGGGGAAAGAGTGTCCAAGGTGGAAGAACCCAAGCAAAGGCCCTAAGGCTGTCTGGCAGATTTTAGGAGCAGAGCAAAGGTGTCGGGAGGGATAGGAGGTTTGGAGCAGAGAGGGCTTGAGGGCCACTGCAGAACCTTGGTTTTTACTTGAAGAGATGTGGGGGCCACAGACGGCTTTGAGCAGATGAGTGACGTGATTGGCTTCGGTTTTAACAAGATCAGTCAGGCCGCTGAGCTGAGAGGTGATTGCAGCGGGTCAAGGACTATCGCAAGAGTCCAGGGAGGGATGGTGGGGGCACTGGCGGTGGTGAGAAGTGGGCAGATTCTGGATAATATTTGAAGGTAGAGCCGGCAGGAGTTGTAACACGATGCCTGCACCTGCAGAGTTTGCACGGAGTCACTGAAAGGATGCAGTTGCTATTAGCTGGGATGAGAAGGCTGAAGGAGAAACCAGATTTGTGGGGAATGAAAATCAAAGTTCCAGTGTGGACATCTTGAATGCCCACTTGGATATCAGGAGCCTAGTTCACTTAATTTTTGTCTCCCTGCTATAAAAATTCTAATTCTTCTCAAGACCGTATGGGCTGCAGAGGAGACGCACTGCCTAAAGAACCCAAAGGGTAACATTTCAAGAACCTTGCTGGTGACCTGGGTCAGTTCCTGGAAGCTGAAGATCCTGTCCTCTAAGCCTTTTAATTGCTGAACTAATGACCGAATGCCTGCCTTGTTCAACACCACAGCCGCCGCAGGGTCCAGCTAGGAATTGGTGAACCAAGCAGAAAATTCCAGAGCACAGGCTGCTGTGGGCTCCAGTATAGAAGACTGTGCTCCCATAGTCTGTCAGAGCGGAACTGCCATGTTTGTAGTTCCAGCCCTGGTGTGGCTCTGTTCAAACACCTGGGGCCTGCGGAGGGGGCGGCAGGAAGAGTGGGACAGAGACCCCAGCACAGGCCAGGAGGAGGCCCCCGGTTGGCACTGGCGCAGCCCCGGCACCTCCAACAAAGATATTCTTGCTGAACTCCAATCCCCCTCCCCAGGGAGCATCCTGATCTCAGAGACACGAGGCTATGGCTTTCAGGTAAGGGACCTTCACCAGACCTTGCCAATAGGTTTATGCTGCCTTTATTTTCCCCCCTGAGACTGAGTCTGCCTCTGTCGCCCAAAGCTGGAGTGCAATGGCAAGATCTCGGCTCACTGCAACCTCCGCCTCCCGGGTTCAAGCAATTTTCCTGCCTCAGCCTCCCGAGTAGCTGGGATTACAGGCACATGCCACCACGCTAGCTAATTTTTCTATTTTTAGTAGAGATGGGTCTTCACCATGTTGGCCAGGCTGGTCTCAAACTCTTGACCTCATGATCCGCCTGTCTCAGCCTCCCAAAGTGCTGGGATTACAGGCGTGAGCCACTGCGTCCAGCCTATGCTGCCTTTAGATCAAGGAAAGAAACTTCTTTTTTTTTTTTTTTTGTTCGAGATGGATTCTCACTCTGTCACCCAGGCTGGAGTGCAGTGGTGCAATCTTTGCTCACAGCAATCTTCATCTCTCAAGTTCAAGTGATTCTCCTGCCTCAGCCTCCCAAGTAGCTGGGATTACAGGCTTGCACCACCATGCCCACCTAATTATTGTATTTTTAGTAGAGACAGGGTTTTACCATGTTGGCCAGGCTGGTCTGGAACTCCTGACCTCAAGTGATCTGCCCACCTCGGCCTCCCAAAGTGCTGGGATTATGGGCGTGAGCCACCATGCCCGGCCAAGGAAAGAAACATCTCCAGGGTGGAGTATAGATGTTTTCCTTTAGGCCTTGCAAACATATCTGAAGATATTCAATTTAGGTATTTCCAGTATTTTCTATACTCTCAGAAGCTCCTGCCAACTGCCCAGATCTGACTCACTGAGCACCAGGGATTTTGTTTGTTTGTGTCTTATTTTTGGTAGAGATGGGATCTTGCTATATTGCCCAGGCTAGTCTTGAACTCCTGAGCTCAAGTGATCCTCCTGTCTCGGCCTTCTAAGGTTCTGGGATTACAGGCTGAGCACCTCATTTTTCTAATGATGAGTGTCTATGCAGCCAGGGCACCAGGGCATCAGAACCCATCACCATCAGTTCCTGGCAAGGACCTTGAGCAAGTCACTGGACCAGCCTGTATCTCAGTTTCCTCCTTTGTGAAATGGGCCAACAGTAAGTAGTGATGAGGCGAAGCAGGTGAAGTGTGCGGCCCAAGGCCTTGTTGGCAGGAATTACCCAATAAAGGTGGTCAGTGTTCACATTCTGATTGTCTCATGGTTGAATCTCTGTCAAGTGGTTCAGAATTAATTGAAAATCCTTTTATCTGAAATATTTTGCCCTGATTTGCCTGTGAGATTCTTTTATACACAGTTCCTGGCACAGAGTAGGTGCTGTATGATATGTATTTATTTATTTACATTTATATTTATATATATTTTTTGAGACAGAATTTCACTCTTGTTGCCCAGGCTAGAGTGCAATGGTGTGATCTCGGCTCACTGCAACCTCTGCCTCCTGGGTTCAAGCGATTCTCATGCCGCAGCCTCCCGAGTAGCTGGGATTACGGGCTTGCGCCACCACGCCTGGCTAATTTTTATATTTTTAGTAGAGACAGGGTTTCGCCTCGTTGGCCAAGCTGGTCTCGAACTCCTGTCCCTCAGGTGATCTTCTTGCTTCGGCCTCCCAAAGTGCTGGGATTGCAGGCATGAGCCACTCTGCCCGGCTGCTCTATGATATTTATTTAGAGGAATTTGAACATTATTGTGTGGCCTAGTGTTGGGATCTGAACTCTCTCTGTACTGGCTGTGTGATCTCAGCCACAAAACATCTCCTAAACCTCAGTTTTTGGACCTATTAAAATGAGAATAATGAGCTATTATTAGGATGTTATAATAATATATTAATGGGTTGTTATGGGATGAAAAGAGAAAGCAAACGACAGGCGCTTCGAGTCAATGCCCAAGTTGTTAGTCTGATTGAACAGTGTTACTGAATAACGAAATTGAATTATTGAGTTATTATTGAATTATTTTTGCTGCTATTGTTCTCATTGTTGATAAAATGGTGGAGCCCGAGGCTGGCACTGGATGTGAGTTTTTGAGTGATTCCCGTTCTGCTGCACTGGACTGCATGAATTATTTACAAGTTTGTTATCTAGTTCTACTTGATGGATTGATTTCTTCACTCCATAAATATGCAGTGAATGTCCACTCCATATCATTCCAGACACAGGGGGCTCTGACCCTGGCCTAGCAAGCACATTTCTGACCCCCTGGATCTTGCATTCCAGGTGGGGGAGGCAGTTAGTGAACAAGATCATTTCAGACAGTGCTAAGAAGCATGAGGAGATTTTTTATTTTTTCTTGAGATGGAGTCTCGCTCTGTTGCCCAGGCTGGAGTGCAGTGGCACCATCTCAGCTCACTGCAACCTCCACCTCCCAGGTTCAAGCAATTCTCCTTCCTCAGCCTCTCGAGTAGCTGGGACCTATTACAGGTGCGCATCACCATGCCTGGCTAAGGAAGCATGAGGCGGTTCAAACACAGGAAGAAGGCAGGAGATGGCTGGTGGGGATGGTCACGCAAGGCCTCTCAGAGGAAGTGACATTTTTAAGGCCTAAGGGTAGAAAGACAGGAGCCACCCTTGAGAAGAGGGGAGGAGTTGGGGATGGGGTGTGTAGGGGGTGGATGGGGTATCCCAGACAGGGGGACAGCCAGAGCCAAGACCTTGAAATGGGGAGAGCCTGGCATGGTGACAGATGCAAGAGACTCATGCAGCTGGAGAGCTGGAACTGAGGGCAACACGCATTTGAGAGGCCCTTGGCAAATGCTATAGGGTCTCATGGGCGATGGGAAAGAGTTTGGGTTTCATTCCGGGTTTTGTTATTGTTTTTGTTTTTGTTTTTGAGACAGTCTCGCTCTGTTGCCCAGGCTGGAGTGCAGTGGCACGATCTCAGCTCACTGCAACCTTCACCTCCCGGCTTCAAACAATTCTCCTGCCTCGGCCTCCCAAGCAGCTGGGTTTACAGGCACATTCCACCACACCCGGCTAATTTTTTATATTTTTAATGGAGATGGGGTTTCACCATGTTGCCCAGGCTGGTCTCGAACTCCTGGCATCAAGTGATCTACCCACCTCAACCTCCCAAAGTGCTGGGATTATAGGCGTGAGCCACTGCGCCTGGCCTGGGTTTCATTTTAATGTAATAGGGAGCTTTAGGAGGGTGGTAGCTCTTCTGGGTGTTTTGTGGATCACTTCCCTACCTCCTTCAGGTCTCAGATGCCCCTTTCAGCGGGGCCTTCCTTGACCACCCTACTAGAAATTACAACTCCCTACTTAAAGAGCTGGAAAAAATTCAGCCACCCATCCCTCCATGTCCTCCTTTGAATTATTTTTCTCCACCACTCTTATGGTCCTCTACCACACTCTAAATTTCACTCTTTGATTTTTGTCTATTGTTCTCTCTCTGCTGATAATGCAAGGTCCAGCAAGGGCTAGAACAGCGCTGCCCAGAGTAGGTGTGCAAATATTTGCTGAAGGAAAGACTGGAGAACGTGACAGGGTTAAAGCTATGCCTTCACAAGGTCCCTCTGGCTACCTGGTGGAGGAGGATCGCCAGAAAGCCAGAGTGTGGACGCAGGAAGCCTAGTATCCACTAGTGAGGAGGCTTCCAAAGACATCTGGGACAAAGGTGGGAGGTGGCCAGATTTGACATTGTCTTGCATGTAGGACCCACTTGACTTGGTGACAGCTGGGGTGAGGAGGGAGAGAACCTGTGCTAGGTTTATTTTAACTTTTTTTTTTTGAGACGGAGTTTCTCTCTTGTTGCCCAGGCTGGAGTGCAGTGGTGAGATCTTGGCTCGCCACAACCTCTACCTCCCGGGTTAAAGCGATTCTCCTGCCTCAGCCTCCCGAGTAGCTGGGATTACAGCCATGTGCCACCATGCCCGGGTAATTTTGTGTTTTTAGTAGAGACAGGGTTTCACCATGTTGGCTAGGCTGGTCTCGAACTCCCGACCTCAGGTGATCTGCCCACCTTGGCCTCCCAAAGTGCTGGGATTACAGGCATGAGCCACCGCGCCCAGCCTTTAACTTTTAATTTTTAGAGACAGGGTCTTGCTATGTTGCCCTGGCTGGTCTTGACTCCTGGGCTCAAGGATCCTTCCTAGTAGCTGGAATTATAGGATGAGCCACTGTGTCTGGCAAGCTAGGTTTTTGTTTGTTTTTGAGACAGAGTCTTGCTCTGTCACTCAGACTGGAGTGCAGTGGCTCGATCTCAGCCCACTGCAACCTCCACCTCCTGGGTTCAAGCAATATTTCTGCCTCAGCCTCCTGAGTAGCTGGAATTACAGGTGCGCGCCACCACACCTGGTTAATTTTTGTATTGTTAGTAGAGACGAGGTTTTGCTGTGTTGGCCAGGCTGGTCTTGAACTCCTGACCTCAGGTGATCCGCCTGCCTTGGCCTCCCAAAGTGCTAGGATTACAGGTGTGAGCCACCTCGGCTGGCTAAGCCAGGTTTTTTGACTAGAGCAACTGTGGCCATTTACTGAGACTGGGGAGGCTGGGAAGGAATGGGCCAGCAAGGGGACAATCCAATTTGAGGAGTCAGTTGCAGGAGTCTATTAGGCAGCGGAGAGTGGAGTTGTCAATGGAAGTGGATGGTGATGAAAAGGAAAGTGCTTAAAATTGTGGAGAAGCTGTCAAATTGACAAATATGAGTTGCTCAAGAATGATGGAATTTTAGATCCAGGGGAAAAAAAATCACTAAAACTTAGATTTAAGTTCAGATAAATAAACCTGACATGTTTATTACATTCAAATGTAAAGCAATGAATAATAATGTTAGCCAAAATGCCTGCATTTTCAAGTCACAGGAAGTGCTTTAGGATAAATTTCAATGAAATTTAAAATAAAATGAAGGGAACGATGATGGGTGAGGTCTCCAATTTATAGGATTTTTTTGAGGGGGTGTTTCAGTTACAGAGACATTTATAAATAATCTTTATTATTATTATTATTATTGAGACATGGTCTTGCTCTGTCACCCAGGCTGGAGTGCAGTGGCACGATCATGGCTCACCGTAGCCTCCACCTCCCAATCCCAAGTGATCCTCCCACTTTAGCCTCCCAAGCAGCTGGGACCACAGGTGTGCACCACCATGCCTGGAATTTTTTTTTTCCTTTTTGTAGAGACGGGGTCTCCCCATGTTGCCCAGGTTAGTCTTGAACTCCTGAGCTCAAGGGATCCTCCCGCCTTGGCCTCCCCAAAGTGCTGGGATTACAAGCTTGAGTCACTGCCCAGCTAATCTTTATTATTTTAGGGGACGGATATCATCACCCCAAATATGGTTTCTTTTTAATTTTTTTAGAGACAGGGTCTCCCTCTGTCACTTAGGCTGAAGTGCAGTGGCTTGATCATAACTCACTGCAGCCTTGACCTCCTGGCCTCAAGTAATCCTCCCACCTCGGCCTCCCCAAGTGCTGATGTTACAGGTGTGAGCCACTGTGCCCAGCCTCAAAATAAGGGTTCTTCAACAGAATGCTATTCTTAGTTTTAGTAAGAGGCCTTGTGTATCTCCCCACTAATCCCCCACTCTGCACCTTGCTAGTCAGGCCTCCCCAACGTTTCCCAGGGGCCATTTCATCCACATCATCTTTCCACCAAAAGCGTAACGCAGCTACACACGGCGGTGCCTTTTTGTTGTTTGATTTCCACACACAGAGACGCCACAGATTTTTATGGGATGGGATTTGCGGTGACTCTAAGGTGCAGGAGTGGTTCAGGAAGCAAAGATGACAAGGGCAAAACCCGTGAAGAAATGGATTAAGCAAAGCTATGATCAAGCATAACCCTGATGGTCTTAAAAGCATTTTGCTTTTTGGAAAATGGAAGCTGCAACACCATCAATTTCAGCTCGTTCTTTCCTCCCGGGGAAGTCCCAAAGCAATATTTTCCACCTAAAGGTTTTCCTGTTCCTGTGAAAATGATTTGCTGACAGCTCCTGTTTCCCACTTGGGGCTGTGCTTTCCGAACACCATCTTGTCTACGTGTGCTTGGTAATAGATATGCATGAAGCCGCGCCTTTGAGAAAAATTGCTGCAGACAAGAGCAGGCTGGGCTGTAACCAGGTGGCTGTGTCTGGAACTCCCGGGATGTTTAGTATTCCATGTGTGTCATCCTCAAAAATTGCGTGGCTGCGAGGACCCAGCCAGGGCTGCCACTAGTATATGCTGTGCACTTCACAGGGCGCATGAATTCTGAATCTCAGAGGCTGCTTGGAGGCGGTTTGTAGCTGAACCATCAGCTGTTCTTGCAGGTGAATTCGAGTTTAATTCCATCCCCAGCTGTGAGGCTTGGGAAGCTGCTTGTTCCCTGCATTTTTCTCTTTGTTCTTTGGCACAGATTTGCTTGCATTGTGTGGTTTGGTGCAGAAAACAATTGCTCCTTCCGAAGATGAAAGGTGATTCTGCACTCTTGATGGATTTAAGCTGTGCTATGCCTCTTCCTCATCTTATATTTTTTCCCCTAACCCTGGCTACTTGACCCTGGTTCAGCAAGCCAGTGTGGCTTCAAGCCAGTGTGGCCCACCAGGAGTTAGCGGACCTGGGTCTGGGCTGGGCTCTGCCAAGGCCACTCTGTATGGCCCTCCACCTGAGCCTCAGCATCCCATCCACACAGCAAGCAAGTTCACCATCACCTCCACTGCCTTTACACGGTGAGGTTGGCTCTGCCTGCTGTGGATGTTCTGAGACAGGGGGTTTTCTGTGCACTGTTAAAGTCCTGATTCCCAAGGCCTTGTCTAGGAGCAGTACCAACCCCTTCAATTATGAAGACTAATGGGGGAAACAGACACACCCTCAGCCTTGCACATCCCTGAGGACACGTGTCTGCCCACACCTGCCCAGAACAAATGCTGGGAAAATGAAAATGTCAATTAAATAGTTGCTATGGTAACCTAGTCTCATGTTTGCTGCTTCTCTCTCTCTCTTTCTTTCTTTCTTTCTTTCTTTCTTTTCTTTCTTTTCTTTCTTTCTTTCTCCTTCCTTCCTTCCTTCCTTCCTCCCTTTCTTCTCTCTTTCTTTCTTTTTTGACTGAATCTCACTCTGTCGCCCATGTTGGAATGTAGTGGCATGATCTTGGCTCAGTGCAACCTCTGCCTTTCGGGTTCAAGCAATTCTCCTGCCTCAGCCTCCTGAATAGCTAGGATTATAGGCTTGCACCACCATGCCTGGCTAATTTTTGTGTTTTTAGTAGAGACGGGGTTTCGCCATGTTGCCCAGACTGGTCTCGAACTCCTGGGCTCAAGCAATCCACCCGTCTCGGCCTCCCAATGTGCTGGGATTATAGGCGTGAGCCACCACCTGGCCCTGCTGCTACATTGTCAGTGGTGAAATGTTTTTCTCTATTGAGTTGATTGAATTCCTTGGTTGTTGCCCTCACTCCCCAACTCTGTCACCCTTATAACACACACACACACACACACACACACACACTATATACACTGGTTTCTAAAGACTAGCAGAGCCTTTCATGCATCTTTAAAGGACTGAGATGAGGCAGGGTACAGTGGCTTACACATGTAATCTCAACACTTTGGGAGACCAAAGCAGAAGGATCACTTTATACCAGGAGTTTGAGAGCAGCCTGGGCTGCACCACAAGACCCTATCTCTACAGAAAAATTTTAAAAATTAGCAGGTTATGATGGTGTGTGCCTGTAGTCTCAGCTACTCAGGAGGCTGAGGTGGGAAAATTGTATGAGCCCAGGATTTCGAGGCTGCAGTGAGCTATGATGGCACCACTACACACCAGCCTGGGCAACAGAGCAAGACCCTGTCTCAAAAAAATAAGAACAAAAATACATAAAGGGCTGAGATGTCCCATAAAGGGCTGAGAAAGCCAGGAGAGTGGTTTTGGAGCAAGAGGGTACATTTTCGTTTTCTTTTTATGCCTTTTGGGGTAGTTCCATTAGACAGAGGGAATTTGCAGCCTGAGACCAGAAAATCTACCATTCATTCCCTTCTTGACCTGCCTGGGCTGCTCAACTTCTGCCCAGAGGCTTAGCTCTTCATCAGGAGAAAATAATGCTCTTAGCTCCACCAAGCTGATAAGGGCCAAGGAGAAAATGCCTGCACTGGCCGGGCACAGTGGCTCAAACCTGTAATGCCAGCACTGTGGGAGGCTGAGGTGGGAGGATCTCTTGAGCCCAGGAGTTCAAGACCAGACTGGGCAACATGGTGAAATCCTGTTTCTATCAAAAATACAAAAATTAGCCGGGCGTAGTGGAATGCCTGTAGTCCCACCTACTTGGGAGCCTGAGGTGGAAGGATTGCTAGACCCCAGGAAGGTCAAGGCTGCAGTGAGCCCATGATCTTGCTACTGCATTCTGGCCTGGGCTACAGAGGCCCTGACTCAAAACAAGCAAAACAGAGAAAATTCCTGCATCAACCTTTGAGTTCCCTGAGAAGGGCAACCTGAATGCCAGCTTCAGGCTGGCGACTGGGTTTCCCTCTGGAATCTAGTGTGTTCTGGGTTGGAAGTGAGGGCCTGGAGAGAGGCGCCCAGGCTGGAATGGAGTTTTTGTTTGTTTTTTGTTTCTGAGATGTAGTCTCACTCTGTCATCTAGGCTAGAGTGCAGTGGCGCAATCTCGGCTTACTGCAACCTCTGCCTCCTGGGTTCAAGCCATTTTCATGCCTTAGCCTCCTGAGTAGCTAGGGTTACAGGCACATGCCACCATATCTGGCTAATTTTTATGTTTTTAGTAGAGACAGGGTTTCTCCATGTTGGCCAGGCTGGTCTTGAACTCCTGACCTCAAGTGATCTGCCTGCCTCGGCCTCCCAAAGTGTTGGGATTACAGGCATGAGCCACTGCGCCTGGGCTGGAATGGAGTTTTATTAGCCACAAAACTTTGGGTGAATCACTCAAAACTTTGGGTGAATCATGGCTCCTCTGTTCCTAGTCTATGAAACAGGGCTGACAAGAGTAGTACTTTCCTCATTGGGTTGTTCTGTAACCTAATAAAATACCATAGAAAATGCTAATATGTAATAAGTACCTAGCAGATGTTAACTCCTATTATATTAATATTGGTCACTATAGGAAACCCACAAAGGAAAATTGTACTATCAAATTATCTAGCGCTTTAATATTCCATACTCACATCTTTGCTGCTTTCTGAAATGCATTCCCGTTTCATATTTTAGAGCAGGCTGAATACAAGAAACACATGTTCATTTTTTTTCTCCCTGGTGATCAATGAGCTGATTGGATTTTAATATTTTCCATTTTGTTTTGTTTTTAAAATAAGTCGTTTGCTAGTTTCTGTTGCCAGAACCTTCTGATGAAATCATCTATCACTGACTCTTCAAATATCGGTGCTATTGTGCCTTTGGGGAAGAGGCAGCATCTCTCCCATGACTGTACCTAGAACAAAAGAGAGAACCCGCCTCCGTTGTTACTCACGGAAGGAGGGGCCTGCAGGGAGCCAGTCTTAGCGAGGAGGAGAAGCACAAGAAAGCAGCTTTTCTGTTGCATTTCTTTTTCCTCCTGAATTTTACCACCATGTCCAAGGATCTCCCTCTGTTTCTCAGATCTACCTCCTTGGGAAAGGCTATTGGCAGCAGTGATGACAAAGGTTTGAGCATAGCTCATGAATTGCTGCCTCTGCAGAATTGCATGCAGTAGAGACACCAATAGGTAACACTCAATCTAGACGGCACCTAAAGGTATTTTTGCAGGGCACAGTGGCTCATGCCTGTAATCCCAACACTTTGGAAGGCTGAGGCAAGGGGACTGCTTGAGGTCAGGAGTTTAAGACCAACCTGGACAATATAGTGAGACCCGGTCTCTACAAAAATAAAAAATAAAAAAATTAGCTGGGCTTGTGACATGTGCCTATAATCCCAGCTATTCAGGAGGCTGAGGTGGGAGGATTGCTTGAGCCCAGGGGGTTGAGGCTACAGTGAGCCATAATGGTACCACTGCACTGCAGCCTGGGCAACAGAGCGAGAACCTGTCTCTAAAAATAATAAAATAATAAATAAATAAAAATTGGAAGGTATTTTTATTTTACAGAGACTTCAGAATTTTAACACTTTGAAAAAAGGATCAAGGTGAAGAGTTTACTGAATAATGAATGAATTGTATAATGTGTAAAACTTTTGCGATAATTTTTTTAATGTTCAAAAAATGTCAGGGAGTGCAGTTTGCTCAGGGACAAACCAATGTTTCCCAGCCTAGAATAGTTAAGACCAGGAGAGGTCCACTAAGAAACAATACTGGGAGATTATTTTCACAGATGGTAACTTTTGCAATTTTTCATCAAATAATTTATTTGATAATGTGTTGCTAAGCTATAGTATGTATATTACTTTAAAAGTAAATGCATTCCTGAGGCGCGGTGGCTCAGGCCTATAATCCCAGCACTTTGGGAGGCCGAGGCAGGCAGATCACGAGGTCAGGAGATTGAGACCATCCTGGCTAACACGGTGAAATCCTGTCTCTACTAAAAATACAAAAAATTAGCAGGGTGTGGTGGCATGCGCCTGTAATCCCAGCTACTTAGGAGGCTGAAGCAGGAGACTTGCTTGAACCTGGTAGGCGGAACTTGAGCCTAGATCGCGCCATTGCACTCCAGCCTGGTGACAGAGCAAGACTCAGACTCAAAAAAAAAAAAAGTAAATGCATTCCTAAATATTGAATATCATTAAGTGTATGCAAGAGGTATGATACCACTTTTAAAAATGCTACTGATACTCCCTAGGTCTGACCCCAAGCTCCCTTAGACAGAGGTGGCCATAAATTCCTCTTCAGTAATTTTAGGGTCCCTCCCCATCCCAGGTGTCATGTCACCACGATGGGAAACTCACCCAAAGTCGGGGGTAGGGGCCCTGCATTTCCATGCCATGGTCTCTGATACTGACACCATGGAAGTCCCGATCTCTGGGTCCTGGGAGTCTGTGGGGGCTGCTTCCAGGAAGAGTGTGCTTGGGACAGGAGCCTAGGTGCAGCCGGAAGCCCCTCTGAGCTCAGCCCTGCCCAGCTGCCTCAGTGGAGAGCACACCTCTGCTCCCCAGTGCAGGGCTCATCCCTGTGGGAGGGAATCTCCCCTCGGGCGCTGAGATCCACATCTCCAGAGTGTTGTGGTTAGCTATGTTCAGGGATTAGGGGAAGGGGTCCTGGTGAAGTTAATGGGGAGACTGAAGGCCCCCAAGCTTCCCTTTAGTGCCATCACTATTTACCTCCACCCTGCAACTACATCTTACACAAGATGGGAAGGGGCAGTCACTGTCCCCTCTGCCCTCCTGGCACCCTGGGCATATATATATATATATATTTGAGACAGAGTCTTGCTTTGCCACCAGGCTGCAACGCAATGGTGCGATCTCGGCTCACTGCAACCTCTACCTCCCAGGTTCAAGCGATTCTTCTGCCTTAGACTCCTGAGTAGCTGGGATTACAGGCACCTGCTACCACACCTGGCTAATTTTTGTATTTTTGGTAGAGATGGGGTTTCTGTGTTGGCCAGGATGGTCTTGAACTCCTGACCTCAGGTGATCCACCCGCTTCGGCCTCCCAGAGTGCTGGGATTACAGGCATGAGCCACCGAGCCTGGCTGGCTTATATATTTTTAATAAAAGAAAGGAAGAGCCAGTCCAACATGATCCTGCAAACATCTCTCTTTTAAAATACCTCTGCCTAAATATCAGTAGGGATGTCTGAAGCTGGGAGTGAGGAGTAGGGGTGATGGGAGAGGATGGACTTTACCTGGAGCCCTCCGTTTTTAAAGGAAAGTGCCTGACTTCTGAAATTAGTTGAAATTTAAAAATCCCTGTGGCAAGAAGGCATCAAAGGGTCTTGCTACCTGAAAAGGGTGTTTGTGTGTTGGGGAAAGGGCAGTATGCTGGGAGAAAAAAAATTCACCTTGCAGCCAGGCACGGTGGCTCACACCTATAATCCTAGCACTTTGGGAAGCCAAGGTGGGCGGATCACCTGAGGTTAGGAGTTCTAGACCAGCCTGGCCAACATGGTGAAACCTTGTCCTTACTAAAAATACAAAAATTGGCCGGGTATGATGGCGCATCCCAGCTACTTGGGAGGCTCAGGCATGAGAATCACTTGAACCTGGGAGGTAGAGATTGCCGTGAGCCAAGATTGCATCAATGCATTCTAGCTTGGGCGAGACTTTGTCAAAAAAAAAAAAAAAAGGGCCTGGCGCCGTGCCGTGGCTCATGGCTGTAATCTCAGCACTCTGGGAGGCCAAGGCGGGAGGATCACCTGAGGACAGGATTTCGAGTCCAGCCTGGACAACATGGTGAAACCCCGTCTCTACTCAAAATACAAAAATTAGACGGGCGTGATGGTGCATGCCTGTAGTCCCAGCTACTTGGGAGGCTGAGGCAAGAGAATGGCTTGAACCCAGGAGGTGGATGTTGCAGTGAGCCAAGATTGTGCCACTGCACTCCAATCTGGGTGACAGAACAAGACTCTGTCTCAAAAAAAAAAAAAAAAAAAAAAATCACCTTGCAATAAATTATCCTGCCACAAATGTTTAATTCATTTTGTATCCTATCCCTTTCCCCTCAACCCCCAAAGAAATCATGAGGGATCCAGTTTATAGTTGTGCTGTTGGTTGCTTGAATCCTAAATCTTGGAGTACAAACTGATCAGGGTTCCCAGGTCTGCCTGGTGAAGGGCAACCCAAGGTGTCTGTGGGGCCCAAGGAAAGTCTAGGCCTTCATTGTTCACCAGCTGTATCCATGGAAAGCTTGTCAGACATGTGGAATCTCAAGACCCACTAAAGCTTAAACTGTATTTCTTTCTTTTCTTTTCTTTTTTTCCTGTTGCCGAGGTTGGAGTGCAGTGGTATGATCATAGCTCACAGTAGCCTGGACCTCCTGGGTTCAAGCGATCCTCCTGCTTCAGCCTCCTGAGTAGCTGGGACTACAGGCACACACCACCATGCCTGGCTAATTAAAAAACAGTATTTTTGTATAGAGACCGGGGTCTTGTGCCCACGTCACCCAGGTTGGTCTCAAACTCCTAACCTCAAGTGATCCTCCCGCCTCGGCCTCATAAAATGTTGGGATTACAGGCATGAGCCGCTGCCTTAAGATGCGTTCTAATAACAACCCAGCTGATTCATGTGCACAGTGTGGTTTGAGAAGCACTGCTCTTGGAGAGAAGTGGCTGGGCGGGAGTTGCTATTATTGGAAGAGTCACAAGAGCTTTTGGCTGTGAGAATCCCCCCCGTGGGGTTAGCAGGGTTCAGACCCCTGGTGTGAGCCGATGTGGTTCTCTCTAGCGCTGAGTCTCCGTGGCGGGGCAGGCTCACCTGCTGAGCAACAGCCCTGCTCACCTGGATGGAACTCCCAGGGCTGCTTATTACTTAGACCTTTGTTCTAATTTCATGGTTTCTGCCTTGGGTTGTGTCATCCCGGACTTGCAAGGCTCAAGTGTGGCGTAAGTCACCATCACCAGGGCTGATGAATTTCCCACTCTGGTGACACCTTAATTGAAGGTGAGGCTCTCCTTTCATTAGCAAGATTCCTACCTCCTGTCTAAACTATCACCTCAAAGACCTGGGGGGAAAAAGAGGCTGACCTCATAGTGTGGCCTCAGTTACTGTGGCTTTGGTGGCTTCTCTAAATTTATCAGTGTTTCAGGCAAGCCCATGGCATAATTACTCAAGGCCCTGGGAATGTTGGCATCAATGATTTTGTTTCTCAAACCGATGAATAAATATTCTTCTGGCTTTTACTCCTTGCAACTGCTTTACTATAGAAGAAAGCATTTTATTTCAGCCAATTCTCACTACCATCCTTTGGGGGAAGGGCATTGCTATTATTCCCAGTTTACAGAAAGGAAAACAGTGCTCGTTTTGGCAGTACATATACTAAAATTGGAACGATACAAAGAAGATTAGCATGGCCCCCGCACAAGGATGACACGCAAATTCGTGAAGCGTTCCATATTTTTGCCGGGTGCGGTGGCTTTTGCTTGTAATCTCAGCACTTTGGGAGGCTGAGGTGGGTGGATCATGAGGTCTGGAGTTCGAGACCAGCCTGGCCAATATAGTGAAACCCTGTATCTACTAAAAATACAAAAAATTAGCCAGGCGTGGTGGCAGGTGCCTGTAATCTCAGCTACTCTAGAGGCTGAGGCAGGAGAATTGCTGGAACCTGAGAGGGGGAGGTTGCAGAGAGCTGAGATTACACCATTGCACTCCAGCCTGGGCAACAGTGTAAGACTCCATCTCAAAAAAAAAAAGAAAAGAAAAGACAAAAGAAAGGAAAACAGTCAGAGAGGTAAGGTCACTTTTTCAAGGTCACACAGCAAATTAAATGGCTGAGTGGGGACCCAAACCCAGATCTGCCTGTCACCAAAGCCAGTGCTCTCTGTCCTCCTGGGCTATACCTGGACTTTTGAGGACAGAATTCCCTGGTGGAGGCTGTCAATTGTTTTCTTTGAGGTGAAGAAGAAAAGCTGGAATGTTCTTTTGGATGATCTTGGTCATCTTCTCTTGCCTCTCCCAGTTGAGGGGCAAGCATGTTTCCCGGCTTACCTTGTTCCTCTTCCCTTATGAATGACTTGGCCCCAGAAATGTAGCTCCTCTGCTACAATGGCTTCTTGGAAGGCCAAAAATTGAGCCTGGGACACTTGCCCACAGGGATTGTGGCCAGCTGGGCAAATGCCTGTGGCTGAGTGGCCATCTGGCCGTGACCCTTCCAAGGACAGACGTCAACTCTGCAGCTCCGTGAGATTACCCTGAGTGGTTGCTTTGATACTGGGGAAGAGGCTGGAGGTTTCTTTGATGGACATGACCCTGGGAGGGAAACAGATCTGAGTTCAAGGTCTGCCTCTTCAGGGCTGCATGGTGACTTTCCTGAGCCCTAGGTGCTTTTGCCTTGGTGAGTTCGTTTTGCCGCTAAAAAGAACATTTAAAAAATAGATTTTTGGCCAGGCATGGTGGCTCACGCCTGTAATCCCAGCACTTTGGGAGGCTGAGGCAGAAGGATCACTGGAGCCCAGGAGTTCAAGACCAGCCTGGGCAACATAGCAGGACCTCATCTCTACACATCTTTTAAAAATTAGCTAGATATGGTGGCACACGCCTGTGGTTTCAGTTACTCAGGGGGCCGAGGTGGGAGGATTGCCTGAGCCCAGGAGGTCAAGGCTGCAGTGAGCTCTGATTGTGCCACTGCACTCCAGCCTGGGCAACAGAGTGAGACCCTGTCTCAAAAAAAAAGACAAACAAACAAACAAAGGTTATTCTTAATTTTAAAAAATAAAATAAAAAATAAAGATAGATTTTCCTGGTGTATTGGTATAAAGGTGAATATGTTAATTTTATATATGAAATCATTATCTTTACCCTAAAAGTTCATTTTTTCCCCTCTGATTTTAAGTGAAATTAAAACGTTTTTATGGGTCCTTAAAAGTATTATGGTCTCTAATCACTGTGCCTATTGTACCTACTGGGGAAGTTGGCCTAGTGTTTGGGTCTGTGGTGACCTCGAATGAGCTAACTGACTTTTTGGGCCTCAGTTTTCTCATCTGTAAAATGGGTATAGCAACAGCATCTGTTTTAATCCATAGCAAGTGACTAGCAGAGAGGCAGATTTGTGGCTGTTAGTATCTAGTTAGGGCCCAATCAGTAAAGCTATCTACACTACCCTCTGCTAGGGGGTGAGGGGCTTGTGCGTGGAGGGGGCTGGGCTTGTAGTGGAGAGGGGCTGAGTGCCTCCTGTAGGGAGTGGACTGTTACTCAGGCACTTAACTAAAAGGCCACTGGGGCCAAGGTTTCTGCTGTCAGCCTTGCTTCCTGCTCCAGCATCATAAAGCATTAGGGCCTGAAGGGTCCTCAAGGCCTGTCCTCTGCCCAGGTCCGCCAGAGATGGGATCCATCAGGGTAGAGCTGGGACAAGAACCCAGGCTGGGACCCTGGCCCAATGCCGCGGGGCCCCACCCAGGCTGTCTTCTGAGGTGCCACCCTCAGGTAGATGATGACAAGCAGCTCTCCTTGGCAAGATGTAAACAAGACTTTGCCACAGCCTCCCTCTCTCCCTCCTGCCACCCACGTTGGCTTCTTGGCCTTTTTGCTACTCACACCATTTCCTCATGGCCACATCTGCACACGGGCCTCCACGTGCAGCACCCAGAGAGGGCCTGGGTTTCAATGGCGGCACAGCCTTGGGCCAAGTCGAGGTCTACCATTGCCTTATCGGGCAGGTGGCTTCACATTGGCATCCTCACCTGAGAAAGGGACCTAAGCACGCTTCCTACCTCACAGGGCATTTGCAAAGGTGACATTAGATGACGCAGGTAAAGCACTAGCACAGGCAGGGGCTCCCTCATGAGGAGGAAGGAGAGGAGGAGGAGGAGCACAGAGTGGCTTCTTCCATTCTCTCCTCTGGAGGCTGCTCAGGGAAGAGCCCCCAAGAGGGCCAGGGGCCACGTGGCAGGATGCCTGGGTTACAAATTCCAGCCTGCTCCTTACTGGTGGCATGACTTTGGGGAAGCACTTCACCTTTCTGTGCCTCAGTTTCTTCACCTGACAAGAGGGTACAACAATAGAACTTCCCTCAAGGGGTTGTTGGGAGAAATAAGTAAGTGAACATACCTCAGAGGCTTCAATTGGCACCTGGTGTGTAGTTAGTGCTCAGTACAAAGTGAAGTATTTTTCTCTTCTTGGGACACGCCACAGCTGACAAATCAGCTTTTGTCTTCAGGATGGAACCTTCTAGAACTGGCATGGGGTTCCAGAAATGGGAGTTCTCAGTTCCTTTCTCTCCAAAGTGTGAGAGACACGTGCTGTGCCCACTGGAGGGTTTGTGGAGTGCAGCCCAGGGAAGTTTCTGACCATCCATGGCCTCGTGGTTGCTTAAGCCCAAGGGGGTGACTTCTCGACCTCAGAAAACAGCCATGGGACAGGGAGGCTGTGGTCCTGAAAATGGTCATGATGTGTTGCATGGGCAGCATGAGGCTCAGAAGAACAGAAGCTCCAGGAACTCTGAGGGACAGGGAGGAGAAGGGAAGGGATGACAGGTGTCGAGTGTCTCCTGTGCCAGGCACGGGCCGGCTCTCTGGCTCTGCTCTGGATTTGTGGAAACTGCCCTGGGTGAACCTCATTCAGGTGAGTGGGCCAGCGGAAGGTCAGCCAGGGCCCTCAGCCGTCTGGTCTCAGCCGTCGCCACGTCCTCACAGCGGGCAGTGGCTTTGGACGTAGAGCCAACCAGACACTGAGATGTGGCCTGTGGCCATGGCCCAAGGGAAGCTACTGGCTGCCAAGTCACTGAAGTAAGACCCTGAGCTCGCTGACGCCAGGCTCCCACCAGCCACAGGCTGTTCACGGCTCAGCTTCCTTTTAGCTTTTCTCTTGTGGGATCGCTTTAGTCTGATGCGGACCCTGAATGAGAAATGACGGGGTCCATGCTTTCTGCACGCTACTTTCCTGAAGTGACTCTTGTCACCTGAGGCCTTATTGGCAGCTGGCATAAAATATTAAAGCCTAACTGAGTGTGTGAGCTGCAGAGCCTTCCTAGCAGGCTCTGGTTTCACAGTCGCAAGGCAGCAGCTGCAGGGAGGGTCTGCAGCAGGCCCCAGTGTCCCAGCGCAGCACCGTTTGGAGCAGCCCCAGACGCACTTCTGCTCAGCAGCCACATTCTGGGAGTCCGAGGTCCAGAGTATGAACATGGTGAGAGGTATGTACTCTAGTGGCAGAATATCAGGAATCTGACTTTTGGAATCAGAACTGAACTCCACTGTGTGTCTCCGTCACCATCAGCAAACAAACTGGCAGCTTCCTCTGTGATGACCAAATCAAAACATTCATGCACACAGGGAAGTGATGGTCGGATACAATTTTCCTGCACCCGTCCTCTTCCTCTCTACCAAGACTTCTTAATGTGGCATCTGTGAGCCTCCCTCTAATAACTGAATGCAAAATCGTCACATAGTTTATTTTGTTTTGTTTTGTTTGTTTCTCGAGAGAGAACTGGTATTTTGCATGAAATTTTCAAAAGAGTGGTAGGCCCTAACCCAATATTTTTTAATGTTTAAATTTAAATTTAAATATTTTAAAACACTAGCAGTTCCACTTCTAGGAATAGCCACTACCACCTGTAAATGAGATAAAAGATCTAGGTACAAGGACGTTCTTGGAAGTATGGTGGTCGCAAAAGACTAGAAATAACTCAATTACCTGTTAATAGGGAACTGGTTCAATCAGTTGGGTCCACTCTTTGAAAAAAGCACAACCATAGAAGGACAAATGTGTATGCATGATGTGGAGAGCTTTCCAACAGGGTGAGGTGTGAAAAGCAAAGCACAGGATAGCATGTGAACTGTGCTCTGGACGCCCATGGTGGGGGAAGCGGGCATTTTGGGGTGTGGGCTTGTATGTGGTGACTATTCTGGGGAAGGAACCTCCAGCCACTGGTGGCAATGATTCCCTCAGAGGAGGGAGGCAGAGGACAGAGGTTAAGGGTGAGAGGGAGACTTACTTTTCACCATAGTTTGTACTGTTTGAACATATATGGCTTAAAAACAGTTAAACAAGAAAACAAGCCAGGTGCAGTGGCTCATGCCTGTAATCCCAGCACTTTGGGAGACCAAGGTGGGTGGATTGATAGCTTGAGTCCAGGAGTTCAAGACCAGCCTGAGCAACATGGCAAAACTTTTCTCTACAAAAATTGAAAAAATTAGCCAGTCATGGTGGTGCACACCTGTACTCCCCAGCTACTCAGGAGGCTGAGAGGTGGAAGGATCGTTTGAGACTGGGAGGTCAAGGCTGCAGTGAGCTGAGATCGTGTCACTGCACTCCAGCCTGGGTGACAGAGTGAGACCTTGTATCAAAACAAAACAAAACAAACAAACAAACAAACAAAAAAGAAAGGAAAACAACCTCAGAGTTGTTTTCCAAAGAACCTAAGTAGATAGATGCGTTTGAACAGCAGAGCTGAGGCTGAACGTGGGGCAGCTAATTTGGGTGGGCAGCTGCCACTCTAAATTAGGAAGGCAGTCAAGGTCAAAGCCTGACTCACAGCTGGCCCCACAGTGGCCTTGGGTTAAATGGAGTGGCGTCCTCCTGGCATGGTGTTTAATAGCCTGCTGCATCCAAGCTTATATCCTTGTTATAATCACACGTATCTATGCTTTCATGAATGGAGCTGAAAGTCCATGTGCAAACCCCATTTTCCCTTCAAGGCTGGGGTCAAGCCAGAGTCTTGCTTTAGCACAGATGCTTGGCATTTGTTGGGGAGGGACAAAGAGAAGGAGCCTGGCCAGTGACTCATGAGGACTGATGGTGGTGCCTCTCCTCTGCCTCACTTAGGTGTGGGACTCGCCCCTCAGCAGGTAACAGGAGGCAGGTCCCTCAAAAAGTCATCTGTGTTGCAGAGCACCCTGGGATTGCCCAAGGGCTGGGCAATCTACCTGCTAGGAGGGCTGGGCTGGGGTAAGTTGTGCTATAGGCCACATTCCTTGGTTGTGAAGTGTGCCCTGTTGATATCCATCCATCCATCTCATTGGTTCTAGCCGCAGTCATATCTGAGTAGGCTTGGGAGGCAGGTTAACTATTTGATGAGAGAGGGCCTGGTCGAGAGGTGCCAGTGGTGCTGGCTCACATTGGTCATCCCAGCACCTTGGGAGGCCAAGATGGGAGGATCGCTTGAGGCCAGGAGATCGAGACCAACGTGGGAATAGAGCGAGACCCCATCTCTACAAAAAATGCTTAGAAAAAGGTACCAGAGATGCAGGGCTGGCCTCCCCACCTTGTTCATTGCACCTACAGGGCCTCAGTAGTGATTTCAGGCAAAGGGCTACATGGAATCTTTTGTTTTCTGTTTTTATTTTTCTTTGAGACGGGGTCTTGCTCTGTCATCCAGGGTAGAGTGCAGTGGCACCATCTTGGTTCACTGCAACCTCTGCCTCCTGCGCTCAGGCAATCTTCCCACCTCAGTCTCCCAAGTAGCTTGAACTATAGGCATGCACCACCATGCCTGGCTAATTTTTGTATTTTTTGTAGGGATAGCGTTTCATTATGCTTCCCAGGTTGGTTATGAACTCCTGACCTGAAGTGATCTGCCTGCTTTGGCCTCCCAAAGTGCTGGGATTACAGGTGTGAGCCACCGCACCCGGCCCTACTTGGAATCTTGTTCTCTGCAGTGAGTATCTCATTTTGCCAGAAAGCCGCTGGCCCAGCTCTTGCTGGGTGGGCTGAGATGTCCGGTCTGCCCTCAGCCTACCCACTATGAGCCTGCCTCTGGCTGGTGGTGCAGCCTCAGTGGCTCCCCCAAGGCAGGGAGCCTCACTGGACCAACAGAGGTTCGTATGCACCCATGATCTCCATCTACAAAGCTTGCCTGGAATTAGGCTGACTGACCATCCTGGGAGTTTTCCAGCATGCAGGACTTTCAGTGCCAAGACCATAACAACCCCAGGCAAACCTGGACAGTTGATCACCCTCCCTGGAAGCCTGCCACCAGCAAGACGTGCTCTCCCTGCCAGGACTCTGCAAGGGCAGGAACCATACATTTCTTTCTTTTTTTTTTTCTTTCGTAATTGCAGACTTTATTCTCACAATTTTTCTATAGATTCCTCAAGTATTAACAGTTTAGGCTGGGCGTGGTGGTTCATGCCTGTAATCCCAGCACTTTGCAAGGCCCAGGCGGACAGATCATTTGAGGTCAGGAGTTTGAGGCCAGCCTGGCCAACCTGGTGAAACCCCATCTCTACTAAAAACACACACACACACACACACACACAAAGTAGCTGGGTGTGGTGGTGCACACCTGTAACCCCAGCTACTCAGGAGGTTGAGGCAGGAGAATCGCTGGAACCTGGGGGGTGGAGGTTGCAGTGAGCCGAGACCACATCACTGCACTCCAGCCTGGGCAACAGAGTGAGACTCTTGTCTCTGAAATTGTTTAAGAGCACAGTACATACATAATGCCTCGTAACCCTTGAATACTTCGCTGTATATTTCCTAAAAACAAGAAATTCTCTTTTATAATTGTGAACCCAAAGTATCTGAGACAGGTCTCAATCGATTTAGAAAGTTTATTTTGCCAAGGTTAAGGACACGCCCACGACACAGCCTCAGGAGGTCCTGAGGAGAAGTGCCCAAGATAGTCAGGGCACAGCTTGCTTGTATACATTTTAGGGAGACATAATGTATCAATCCATACATATAAGATTTACATTGGTTCCATCTGGAAGAGTGGTGCAACTCAAAGCAGGGTCTTCCAGGTCATAGGTTGATTTAAAATTTTTCTGCTTGGTAATTCGTTGAAAGAGTTATTATCAATAGGAAGAAATGTCTGGGTTATGATAAGGGGTTGTAGAGACCATGGTTTTATCATGCAGATGAAGAATAGATTGTAAATGTTTCTTATCAGACTTAAGGTCTGTGTTGATGTTAATGCTGGTCGACTTTTGAATTCCAAAAGGGAGGAAAGTATAATGAGGCTTGTCCAAACTCTCTTCTATCATAGTCTAAACCAGTTTTTCAAGTTAACGTTAGAATGCCCTTGGCCGAGAGGAGGGGTTTATTCAGATGGTTGGGGGGGCCTTAGAATTTAATTTTTGGTTTACATAACTAGTATACAATGATCACAGTCAGGAAATTAACATTGAAACAGTACTGCTACCTAATAATCTACAGACTGTATTGGGGTTTTTGTCAATTGCTCCAAGAATGTCTTTCATGGCAAAAGGAAATCCAAGCTCTGTGTTGCTTTCAATCTGGAACAGTCTCTGAGTTTTTCTTTGTATTTCATGACACTGGCATTTTATTTATTTTATTATTTTATTTTATTTTATTTTATTTATTTTTTGAGACAGAGTCTCACTCTGTTGCCCAGGCTGGAGTGCAATGGTGTGATCTCGGCTCACTGCAACCTCCACCTCCTGGGTTCAAGCCATCTCCTGCCTCAGCATCCTGAGTAGCTGGGATTACAGGCACCCGCTGCCACACCCGGCTACTTTTTGTATTTTTAGTAGGGACGGGGTTTCACCATGTTGGGCAGGCTGGTCTCGAACTCCTCAAGTG
Organism: Nomascus leucogenys; assembly: GCF_006542625.1. Classification (NCBI taxonomy): domain Eukaryota; kingdom Metazoa; phylum Chordata; class Mammalia; order Primates; family Hylobatidae; genus Nomascus; species Nomascus leucogenys. The sequence goes on from NC_044382.1 coordinate 62,448,276, forward strand.
ATCTGCCCGCCTCAGCCTCCCAAAGTGTTAGGATTACAGGCGTGAGCCACCGTGCCCAGCCGCATTGGCATTTTAAAAAGAGGACAGGCCAGTTATTTTGTAGAATGAAAGGCCCTCCGGCAGGGAGTGCTCCCATGTATTGAGCACCTACTGTGTTCCAGGATCTTCCTGTACATGATCTCATTCATCTCTTCAACAACCCTTTGAGGGACAAGTGATTACTTTTGCATAGAAGGAAACAGGCTCAAAGAGGTTAAGAGGCTTGCCTGAGGGTGCTCAGCCCCAAGAGGTGCTCCAAGCTTAACTCCAGAGCCCATTTTCTTAACCACATGGCCATTGTGCCTTGGGGAATTTTCTTGTTTTACTTGCAGTTTTTTGTTTTTGTTTTTGTTTTTATTTTTGAGACAGGGTCTCACTCTGTCACCCAGGCTGAGTGCAGTGGCTCCATCACAGCTCACTGCAGCCTTGATCTCCCAGGCTCAAGTGATCCTTTCACCTCAGCCTCCTGAATAGCTGGGACCACAGGCATACACCACCATGCCCAGCTAATCTTTATTTTTGGTAGAGATGGGTCTCACTCTGTCATGTAGGCTGGAGTGCAGTGGTGGGAATAAGACTCAGTGCTGCCTCGAACTCCTGGGCTCAAGCCATCCTCCCACCTCAGCCTCCCAAAGTGCTGGGACTATAGGCACGAGCCACTATGCCCACACAGATTTTTTTTCTTTTTTTAACTTCTGGAATTCTGAGGTCAGCAAAGTGTCGTCATGGTCCTCAGTTATCTCCTACCTATAATAGCACCCCTCCCCGACCATGTACCAGTAGAGATAAGAAGGTTGACCTTTATACTTTCCCCAGGCTTACAAGAAACAGCGGGGAGCAATTAGTCTTCAGCACTTAGGAAAGATTGCCAGCAAATGGGCACAGAGGATTGTAGGATGAAAGTTCATCTTTGAGTCTAGAAATCACTGCCTCCTAATTCAAGTCCTCATTATAGGCTGGGGCAGAAGATGAACTAAGAAACTCTTCCCTGTTCTGGTCTCTGTGGTGGTAGCTGTAGCTAAAGCAGCAGAGAGTTACCTGGTTTCCCTTCTTGCTTCCTGTCCCTGCGCAAAGCTACAGCCAGAGACAGAATATCCTTTTACAAGGTCTGGTCATTCTCCTCCAGAAGTCCTCTTGGCTTGAGGCCCAGCCACCCCTCTTCGCTCTCCTAATATTTCCCCAGCCTCTACCTGGGTCTGCATCTCCCAGGCCACTCTCCTTGTCATACCCAATGGCCAGCCCAGTCTTTTGCCAGGCTTTGGGTTATTTATGTGTGACTCTGTGGTCCTCCTTTTTTTTTTTTTTTTTTTTTTTTTTTTTTTTTTTTTTTTTTTAATACAGGGGCTTGCTGTGTCACTCAGGCTGGAGTGCAATGGTGTAATCTTCGCTCACTGCAGCCTCAAACTTCTGCTTCAAGGGATCCTCCTGCCTCAGTCTCCTGAGTAGCTGGGACTATAGGTGTGTGCTACCACACCTGGCTAATTTTTTAAATAAACATTTTTTTTCTGTAGATGCAGAGTCTTGCTATGTTGTCCAGGCTGGTCTCAAACTCCTGGGCTCAAGTGATACTGCTGCTTCAGCCTCCCATAGTGCTGGGATAACAGGCATGAGCCACTGCACCTTACCTGTATTCTCTATTGAATTCATTCATTTATTCATTCAACAATATCCACTGAGGACCTATGTGGAAGCACTGTGCTAAGCCCTGGAGTCAGCAGGGAACAAGACAAAGTCCTTGCCTCTTGTCTTCATGAGAGAAAGATGATTAAGAAGCAAATGATAAATAAACAGGATAATCATGGGTTTTGCTAAGTGCAATGAAGGAAATAAACCAGGCCGGGCGCGGTGGCTCATGCCTGTAATCCCAGCACTTTGGGAGGCTGAGGCAGGTGGATCACGAGGTCAGGAGATCAAGACCATCCTGGCTAACACGGTGAAACCCCGTCTCCACTAAAAATACAAAAAAAAAATTATCCGGGTGTGGTGGCGGGCGCCTGTAGTCCCAGCTACTCGGGAGGCTGAGGCAGGAGAATGGCGTGAACCCTGGGGGGGCGGAACCTGCAGTGAGCCGAGATCGCGCCACTGCACTCCAGCCTGGGCGACAGCGAGACTCCGTCTCAAAAAAAAAGGAAATAAACCAGGAGGTTAAGGTAGAGAATAACTGGGAGCCATCAACTCTAAGATCACTCTGGGCTGGGCACAGCAGTTCACACCCATAATGCCAGCACTTGGGAGGCTGAGGTGGGAGGATCACTTGAGTTCAGGAGTTCAAGATGAGCCTGGGCAACATAGTGAGGCCCCATCTCTACAAAGAATAAAATAATTAGCTGAGTGTTATGGCGTGCACCTATAGCCCCAGCTACTCAGGAGGCTGAGGTGGGGGAATCGCTTGAGCCCAGGGATTTGAGGCTGCAGTGAGCTATGATCACACCACTGCACTGCACTCCAGCCTGGGTGACAAAGTGAGATCTTGTCTCTCAAAAAATAAAAAATAAAGTCACTCTGAAAAGTGGACAGCTGAGCTGCATGGAGTTCAAGGAATGGCATCCCAGGCAGAGGAAACAGTGAGTGCAAAGGTCTGGTGCCACATTTTAAAGTCAGAAGGTAGCCGGGTGCAATGGCTCATGCCTGTAATCCCAGCACTTTGGCAGGCAAATCACTTGAGGTCAGGAGTTCGAGACCAGTCTGGCCAACATAGTGAAACCCCATCTCTACGAAAAATACAAAAAATTAGCCGGGCATGGTGCTAGTGCCTGTAATCCCAGCTACTCAGGAGACTGAGGCAGGAATATCGTTGGAACCCAGGAGGCAGAGGTTGGAGTGAGCCGAGATCGTGCCATCGCACTCTAGCCTGGGCAATAAGAATGAAACTCCATCTCAATAAATAAATAAAATAAAAATAAAAGGGCCGGGTGCGGTGGCTCACGCCTGTAATCCCAGCACTTTGGAAGGCTGAGGCAGGCGGATCACGAGGTCAGGAGTTCGAGACCAGCCTGACCAACATGGTGAAACCCTGTCTCTACTAAAAATACAAAAATTTGCCGGGCGCGGTGGCAGGCGCCTGTAGTCCCAGCTACTCGGGAGGCTGAGGCAGGAGAATCGCTTGAACCTGGGAGGCAGAGGTTGCAGTGAGCAGAGATAGCACCATTGCACTCCAGCCTGGGCAACAGAGCAAGACTCCATCTCAAAGAATAAATAAATAAATAAAATTTAAAAAAATAAAAAATAAATACAAATAAAATAAAGTTCGAAGGTGACAATCTCTCCTTCATATGTTAAGACTTCTCTGGCTGCTGTGTGCTGGTGTCCAAACAGGAGATATCTCGGAGTCCAATCCTCCTGCTTGAGCCAAGTCATGTACCCCACTCTTAGGCTTAAGCCATCCTCTCTCCTCAGCCTCCCAAGTAGCTAGCTCTGCAGGCACATGCTACTGTGCCTGGCCAATATTTTAATTTTTTGTAGAGACAGGGTCTCCCTGTGTTGCCCAGGCTGGTCTTGAGCTCCTAGGCTCAAGTGATCCTCCTGTCTCGGCCTCCCAAAGTGCTGGGAGTACATGTGTGAGCCACCATGCCCAGCCAGTAGTACGGATTTTGTGGGACCCTTGTGAGCATTCAATGTGAAGACGCTGTACCGTTCTGGAGCTACGTCTGGGGTGGGGCTGACAGTGGGGCTGTGCCTGTATCTCGTCCCTTCTTGGCTGGGAGCAACTGGAGGAAAAGCACCTGCCACACCTGCTACTGTCTCCCCAGACTCTGTGGCTCAGCTGTGAGCTGTGAGGGCCCCCCGGATTCTTAGATTTTCTCCACATTGTCACTGCTCAAATAGCTGGCCTTGCTGCTGGCAGAGAACAGACAGGGGATAACGAGCTGATACTTGAGGAGGTAAATTTAAGCAGCAGGCTTACAATATGTTTTATGAGCTTGGCAGCTGTAGCTGAAGTGGGTGTTATCAGTACACACAGCAATGACATTGACCACACTGGGCAAATAGCCTCAAGGGGCTTACAAAGCCTTGGAATGTTCCCACGAGGTCTCCGTTTGGAGCCTACATAGTGCAGTATACTGGATCTGGGGTCAAAAGACCTGCCACTCAGCCGGGCTGGTGGTTCACACCTATAATCCCAGCACTTTGGGAGGCCGAGGCAGGAGGATCCCTTGAGCCTAGGAGTTTGAACCAGACTGGGCAACATAGTGAGATCCAGGCTCCACAAAAAAGTAAATTAGCTGGGCTTGGTAGCACACGCCTATAATCCCCGCTATTGGAGAGGCTGAGGTGGGAGGATCACTTGAGCCTGGGAGGTCAACACTGCAGTGAGCTGTGATTGTGCCACTGTACTCCAGCCTGGGTGACAGAGGGATATTCTGTCTCAAAAGAAAACCAAAAAGACCTTCCTCTCGTTAGCTATAGGACCATGGACACGTTAATTAATGGAGCCCACTGTTTCCTTATCAACTGTTTCCCAAGCCCCTCAAGGTCGTGTTGGCAAGAAGAAAATGTAACAATAGACTAGGCATGGTGGCTCATGCCTGTAATCCCAGCACTTTGGGAAGCTGAGGCAGGCAGACCACTTGGGGTCAGGAGTTCGAGACCAGCCTGGCCAACATGGTGAAATTCCATCTCTACTAAAGATAGAGGTGGAGGGTGCAGTGAGCAGAGATCATGCTACTGCACTCCAGCCTGAGCAAAAAGAGTGAGACTCCGTCTCAAAACATAAAAAAGAACAAAAAAAAAAAAAGAAAGAAAGAAAATGTGACAATGGCCAGGAGAAGCTTTATAAGTGATGAAGTGCTAAGCTTCTGTGAGGAGATGGTGATGATGATGATGGTGATGGGTGAGACAATGTAGTATGGATTCGAGAAACAGAGGCTGGGTGATTTCTGGCAAGTTGCTTAACCTCTCTGAGCCTCTTATATATCTACCTGGAACCCTGGGAATATGACCTTATTTGGAAGCTTTTTGGGCCTTTGCAGAGGTATGCAGAGGTCATACTGGATTAGCGTAGGCCTTAAGTCCAATATGACTGGTGTCCTTCTAAGAAGAGGGAGGTTTGGACACAGAGACATAGATAAACAGAGAAAACTCCATGTGCAGGTGGAAAGAGACTGGTGTGACATGCCCATAAGCTGAGGTGCACTGAAGATCGCCCGCCTCCAGCAGCAGCTGGAAGAGGAAAAGAAGGATTCTCTCCCAGGCCTTCAGGAGGAGTGTGGCCCCGCCGACACCATGAGTTTGGATTTCTGGCCTCTAGAGCTGTAAGAGAATACGTCCTTTTTCTTTTTCTTTTTCTTTTCTTTCTTCTCTCTCTCTCTCTCTTTTTTTTTTTTCTGTTGAGACAGAGTCTCTGTCTGTCACCCAGGCTGGAGTATAATGGTGTGATCTCAGCTTATTGCAACCTCTACCTCCTGGGTTCAAACGATTCTCCTGCCTCAGCCTCCTGAGTAGCTGGGACTACAGGCTCCTACCACCATGCCTGGCTAATTTTTGTATTTTTAGTAGAGACGGGGTTTCGCCATGTTGGCCAGGCTGCTCTCAAACTCCTGACCTCAGGTTATCTGCCCGCCTCAGCCTCCCAAAGTGCTGGGATTACAGGCGTGAGCCACCGCGCCTGGCCTAGAGGATATGTTTTTGTTGTTTTAAGCCATGCAGTTTGTGGCAGTTTGCTACGGCAGCCCCAGGAAACGAATGCATGTGATAATTCAGAAAAAGTGCTCCATGCCATGGTGCTCGGCATGTAGTGAGTGTGAAGGGTTAGCTGTGATTATTGTTGTTATCATTCTTAGTATTACGGTTCAAGGTCGGTTGTGATAGCCACAGATTTGGTCACAGGGAGACCCCTCCAACCTCCCTGGCCTCAAGTCTTGCTGGGGGTGGGATGGGTTCCCTGGTCTTGGTTTCCCATGAGCTCCTGCCCGGAAGGGGTGGCTGTCCTTGTGGCAGTGGCTGACTTCCACGGATCCCTGAGGGGAGGGTTCTGTTGAGGTTGGTGGGGGTGCCCTCCACGACTCCTGGTTGTGGGGAGGGGTGGAGGCTGCCTGGTGTGGCAGCTGCCCAGGGCTGGTTTCTGGAGCACAGCTCAGCAGATGCCTCAGGAACCTGTCTGGCAACAACATTCCTCCACCACTCAGAGCAGCCGGCTGTCACTCGCAGACGCAGCCCGTGTGGTTTTGTAAGGCGCAGACAAGGAACGTCAGCTGCTTCCCAGCAGGGCCCGTGAGTCACTTCGGCAGCTCTGAGCCCAGAGTTTCCCCTGTGGCGGCCAAAACCCTTGCCTCTTGGGCCAGCTTCTGTCCTGCGACCAAAGGCAGGTCTTCTGAGGCCTTCCTCAAGAGGAAGCCAGGAGGGGCAGGCCCCAGGATCCTGAAGACACACAGGAAGACAGATCCCACCGCACTTCCCTACTTCCTCAGGCTTCTGGGTTTGGGGCAAGGAGTGTCATGGTTTGGGTTGAAACTTTTCGGGCCTCAGTTTTCTCACCTGTGAATGGGGATGTTGTGAGAACTTGATGAACTATTAGAAGTGGGAGCACCCTCCCCTTTCCTCTCCCCAGCGGCTCAGGTAGCAGGTCAAATGGTTCAGAGCCGCTGGTAAGAGGATTTGACCACATCCTTCCTGTGGGTACGTGGATGGCCACTCACTAACATCAGGACCAAGGAGGCCTCAGGAGGAAAAGGGACAGGACTCCTGAAGACCCTCACCCCAGGTGAAGTTCAAGAATGTAAAAGCCTGTTTGTAGCAGGGGTGACCCAGCCGAGTTCATCCTTGAATGGACCCCGGGGTATCCGGGCAGCACTCGCCACAGGGCACAGACAACCCAGGCGCCAAGCACTGCATGTGTGCCTGAGGTGGGGGAGTGGCAGGAAAGGAGTCTGGGGGTGTTTGGTGGTGTGTATAGTGAGTCAGAAGAACTTGGTGATCCCACGGACCCAGGCAACTTGGCCGTGGGACAAGCCATGGCTGGGTGGAGTTGAGGGGGCAGACAGACATTTGCTCCCCTTCTCCCAGGCCCCGAATGGAGTATTTAGCAGGAAAACCCACTTCACTTACGTTTTTGGAGCCTCTGTTTCCAACATCAGTTGCAGCAGCCATGTGGGGGTACCCCCAGCCTCCCTGGGGGGGTGACTCAGGCATCAGTGTTGGTCTTGGAGGGCATCCTGGTAGAAGAGTCAGGCCAGGTGCTGATGTGGTCCCAGCTCAGCCAGGTTGGGGGTGATGGGCAGAGAGTCTTGTAAGCAGCCCCTTGGGGCTTTGGAAAATGCTTGGAGGGGATCCTAGAAAACACGTGGCGGTGGGGGGGGTGCGGTTTGGATCTCGAAGCACAGAGATGTACCTGTGGCCTTGAGCTAACAGAAGCAACCCGGAGCTACTCTGGTTACAGATGAGCACAATTCTGCCTCCAGTCAGCCTCCCAGGACCCCCACAGCCTTGGGCACCATTTATCCAGGTGGTTTGTTTGCCACCGGGCTCTGTGCATTGCAGGACTGGTTTGGGCAGAGTCTGTTTCTGTGAGTAGAGACATGGCTGATGTGAGAAGCAAAAGGAGGCCACCCCAAGTCCCCAGCCACAACAGACTACCAGCATCAGCCTCCAAAGATGGTATCACCCCAGCCAGGACAGGGCCAGGCCTGCGTGTTCTAGAGCATGTGCAGAACTCTGTTTCTGCAACTCCTTCCTATCTAAGGTTGGTTCCAGTTCCAGCCATACTTGAATTTTGCTGTTTGAGTGTCTGCTGTGCACTAGGTTTTGTAGCGGACAAAAAAATGGCAATATTAGGCCAGGCATGGTGGCTCACACCTGTAATCCTAGCAGTTTGGGAGGCTGAGGTTCGTGGATTGCTTGAGCTCAGGAGTTCAAGATCAGCCTGGGCAACATGGTGAAACCCCATCTCTACTAAAATACAAACAATTGGGTGTGTTGGTGCATGCCTGTAGTCCCAGCTACTCGGGATGCTGAGACATGAGAATTGCTTGAACCTGGGAGGCAGAGGTTGCAGTGAGCTGAGATCGCACCACTGCACTCCAGCCTGGGTGACAGAGCGTCTGTCTCCAAAAAAAAAAAAAAAAAAGAATGATAGTAATGATAATGATGGTAGTCCTAATGACAGTGACAGTTTCTTCATCTGTAACATGGGATAATTATAGTACCTGCCTCATAGGTGCTGTAAGGATTAAATGGGATACTGCATGTAGAGTACTTAGCACATAATACCTGGCACATAGTACGTGCTCGATAAATGTTACCTGTTAATGAGGAAACTGAGGCTTAGAGAGGTTAGGTGCCTTACCCTAAGTCACACAGCATGGAAGTCTGAATCAGGGACCTCCAATCTGATGTAGGAAACTGACAGTCCCCCACAGTTGTGAATCCAGTACTAGGTGAGCTAAGGGAAGGGGAGGTGGTCCTGGGAGACTTCTGACTAGGTGGTATCAGGAGTCCCCATGGAGGAGGTGATGCTTCCATTGGGCCTCACAGGTAAACGGCTGCAGGTGGAGATGTGGGGGTGTGGGCAGAGCATATGGAAAACTCAAGGACCAGAAAGAGGGTGCCTTGTGGGGTCAGTGGGAGAGAAGGCTGGGCAGGGCAGCTGCAGGCAGATGGTGAAGAGCCCTGAATGCATGCTGAGGAATGACCCACAATGACAAGGACCCCACTGACTGTGCCCTTGAGAGGCAGTGTGGTGCAGTGGTTCAAGACTTGGACTCTGCAGCCAGCCTGCCCCAGTCAAATCTATGGCATGGGGACGGTAGCGGGATGTACAGGAAGAATAAGCAGGAGTGACTGCACAGCCCCTACCCAGTGCCAGGGTAGATCCCTTCACCTCTGCCTACGTGTCTACCAGGGACCGCATGGCTTTTATGTCCAGGAGAGCATGGGGTTCTGTCTTCAGGCTGTGACTCTGGAGATGCCTTGAGTCTCCCGAGTCCCTGGGTCTCTTCCCTCTGAAGGCACGTGCTGCAGAGGCTGTGAGGATGCCAAACCCAGCTGCGGGAGTGGTGCCCGGGTGCAGGGAGTTGCTGGACACACGCAGGATGCCAGGCAGGACGTTGCTTCAGAGCATAGGAAATCCTAATTATTGTCATGCAGGCACTCGGCAGGCATGCAGGTTTGACCCCAGGGCTGGGATTCTCAGAAGGTGGTTAGAGTCTCCATTTGTTCACTTAAGACAGGGGCATCCGGTGCCATTTGCCCCAGGAGGTGGGCATGAAGAGCATAGGACAGGCAGGCGTGGAGGGGGTGGAGTGGCGTGGGGGCAGTGCATGCTTTCTGGGTTATCTGGAGATTTAGACAGGGACACTGTGCCTCCAAGATCCTCTGGGTTCTCCTTTTCCATTTATTTATTTATTTATTTATTTATTGTATTTCGAGACAAGGCCTTGCTTTGTTGTCCAGGCTGGAGTGCAGTGGCGCAATCTCGGCTCACTGCAACCTCCACCTCCTGGGTTCAAGCGATTCTCCTGCCTCAGCCTCCCGAGTAGCTGGGATCACAGGCGTGCACCATTACGCCTGACTAATTTTTGTATTTTCAGTAGAGATGGGATTTCTCCATGTTGAGCAGGCTGGTCTCGAACTCCTGACCTCAGGTCACTAGCTTCAGTCTCCCAAAGTGTTGGGATTACAGGTGTGAGCCACTGTGCCCGGCCAGGTTCTCCTTTTTCAACAGCAAGTTGCCCAAACAGTACAAGTGGAATGAGCTCCTGCCTCTTATTGGCCAGTTTAGCCCTCGTGATGGATCCCTTGCACCTGTGCCCCTGGCTCAGCGTTAGGTCTAGGCTGGAGTTGCCTCTTGGGCAGCTGCATCTGCCTGTGCCCCACGATTGCCAAGCAGACATGGCTGGACCAGTTGTGGGGGGCCCTCAGGGGCAGCAGGTATTCCTTACTCACATTTTCTGGAGTGTTAAGATGTTTCCAGGCAACTGAGAGCGCCCTGGCCAGCCCAGTGTTTCGGTGTTTCCAGTCCAGGCTTTGTTTCCAGGCCCTCCCTGTCTGAGCAACACCTCTTCTCACCCTGACTCATGGGGTCTCTCCCGCTCCGCCTCCAGCCGTTTTCTTGCCACCCTCCCCACATTCCTTCAGGTCCACACACACCTGCCCTTTGATTCATGGCTCTTTCCGCTCCGAGGAGGGCAAGCACCAGAGGCCAGGGCCCCATAATCTTCGTTCAGCAGCTGGAGCCACCGCCTGCCACTGGGTGTCTTCACACACACATTTCCTGGGCTCTGGAGTGAGGCTGCTTAGAGGGGGATGATTGCAGAGGGGCTGGGTGCTGAGGGCCCTATTCCCAGAAGGTAAATCCCAAAGGCAGCTCTGGCCTGACCTCTTTTTTTATTTTTTAAGAGATGGGGGCCCGGGCACGGTGGCTCACGCCTGTAATCCCAGCACTTTGGGAGGCCTAGGCAGGCGGATCATGAGGTCAGGAGATCAAGACCATCCTGGCTAACACGGTGAAACCCCATCTCTACTAAAAATACAAAAAATAAGGCCAGGCGCGGTGGCTCACGCTTGTAATCCCAGCACTTTGGGAGGTCGAGGCGGGTGGATCACAAGGTCAGGAGATCGAGACCACGGTGAAACCCCGTCTCTACTAAAAAAATACAAAAAATTAGCCGGGCGTGGTGGCGGACGCCTGTAGTCCCAACTACTCGGAGAGGCTGAGGTAGCAGAATGGCGTGAACCCGGGAGGCGGAGCTTGCAGTGAGCCGAGATCGCGCCACTGCACTCCAGCCTGGGTGACAGAGCAAGACTCCGTCACCAAAAAAAAAAAAAAAAAAAAAAAAATACAAACAATTAGCCGGGCGAGGTGGTGGGCGCCTGTAGTCCCAGCTACTTGGAAGGCTGAGGCAGGAGAATGGCGTGAACCCCGCGGGGCGGAGCCTGCAGTGAGCCGAGATCGCGCCACTGCACTCCAGCCTCGGCGACAGCCAGACTCCGTCTCAAAAAAAAAGAGATGGGGTCTCGCTCTGTCACCTAGGCTGTAGTGCAGTGGTGTGATCATAGCTCACTGCAGCCTTGAACTCCTGGGCTCAAGTGATTCTCTGGCCTCAATCTTTTTTTTTTTTTTTTTTTGAGACGGGGTCTCACTGTCACCCAGGCTAGAGTGCAGTGGCACAATCACAATCTCGGCTCACTGCAACCTCTGCCTCCCAGGTTCAAGTGATTCTCTGTCTCAGCCTCCCAAGTAGCTGGGTTTACAAGCTTATGCCACCATGCCTGGCTAATTTTTGTATTTTTAGTAGAGACAGGATTTCACCATGTTGGCTAGGCTGGTCTCGAACTCCTGATCTCAAATGATCCACCTACCTCAGCCTCCCAAAGTGCTGGGATTACAGGCGTGAGCCACTCCGCTTGGCCCCACGCCTCAGGCCTTCTAAGTAGCTGGGACCATAGGTATGCACTCCATGCCCAGCTAATTTTTAAATGTTTTTGTAGAAATCGGGTCTTGCCATGTTGCCCAGGCTGGTCTCAAACTCCTGGCCTCAAGTGATCCTCCCTGCTCTGCCTCCCAAACTGCTGGGATTACAGGCGTGAGCCATCGCGCTTAGCCTGACCTCTGTGTAGGTCTCTCTCTCTCCTGTCCTCCCTCCCTCCTTCCTCCTTTCTCTTTTAAACGGCTTTATTGAGATATAATTATCATACCATAACATTCACCTGTTAAAGTGTACAATCCAATAGTTTTTAGTATATTTACAGAGTTGTACACTGTCACCATAATCTAACTTTAGGACATTTTATCACACCCCAAAGAAGCCCCATTCATAGTCACTCCTCATTCTCCCTCCCAGGCCCTGGCAACCACTCAACTACTTTCTTTCAGTGGAGTTCCTTGGAGAGGCAACTGTGAACGGTGAAGCCAGCCCCAGGTACTGAGGTGGGATGCTCCTGCCCTTGGATCAGGCTTTCAGCAAGCAGAATCCCAGAATGAGGACCATCCCTTCCAGCTGGCCCACTCACTTCCTTGTGGCTGTAGCCCTGAGAAGGTCACCAGTCCACCCTCCTCATTTACTCAGGGAGGGGCATGAGACCCAGAACAGGGAGGAAATCTGACCAAGGTCACATCGTGGGTTGGGGACACAGCTCCTGCTGGCAGTACCCACCATCTCTGGCACTCCAAGCTGCCTTCCCACAGCAGCCCCTACACATCCATAGGTCTTCCACTGGCCTCAGTCTCTCCATCTGTACAATGGGAATAATAACACCTACCACACATGCTGTTGCGGGGATTGAATGAAAGCAAAGGTAATCTTGTGTGTAAAGAGTTTTTCCCTGTGCCTGGCATGAAGCTGTCCCTCAGCCCATTGCTGAAGTTGAATTAGATTAAATTCCTGTCTTGGCATTCAGGGCCCTGCACATTCTGGTTGTCTGGGGTGGATGGAAGTTTGTCCCTCCCCTCCCTTGGAAGGTGGCAGATGGAAGCCATGGGAACCGCAGGATCCTTGCTGCTTCCTCTTGGTCACCTGGAAGCTGGTAGTGTCAGCGGGGCGGGCGGGAGTTTGACACTGGTGGCGATGACTAATCACTGAGAGCTGTGGGAGTCTGGTTAATCAGCAGCGTCAAAACTTCCTGTTGCTGTTTGCAAACAAGGGCCACCCCTGGAGGAGGAGGACCAGAGCTAGGGGAGAGGCTGCGCACCATAGAACCTCAGCAAAGCGATGCTACGGTTTAAAGGCAGCAGCAGCAGTGGTGCTAAGAGTTCAGCAGGTGGTCGGGGGCTGTGGCTATGGCTTTCCAGGAGCACGTGGCTTCCCTTATGGCCCCTGTCCCCATCTCCCCACCCAGGAGGAATTTTTTTTTCCCCCAGGAGTAGCTGATTGACTTATTGAAAGGAGCCCCAATGAAGTGCCAGGGTGTGAGAGCAGGAATCATGCTGGTGGCACCAGATGAGACTCATCCATCTAGGATGGGCCAGAGTGTTGGACTGCGGGGTACTGAGGCGTTTCAGGACTGACCTCGGTAGATCTCTGGGGGCTTAAGAGCAGGCAGGGATTGGGAGCTCTGAGTCAGTGCTCTCAGCCCCACCTGGCCTGGCCCAGCAGACAGAAACGCTCCCAGCCTGAGCACCTGGCAGAAGAACCAGATACGCCCCTCTGGTGACAGCCATCGCTCAGAGATCTTTATATATGCCTCATGCCTCCCAGGAGAACCAGCCAGGGCGAGAATTCCAGATCCAAGAGAAAAACTGTAAATTAGCGTGGAAAGTAGTTCTCGTCAAAAAATGCTGCCAACGACTGTGTAAATTTGGTACAGGCCTTCTGAGGGGCAATCTGGCAACATGTTTAGAAAGTGAAAAAAAAATGCTCAGACTCTTTATTCAGAAAGATTTTTTAGGAAATTGACAACCTCTCTTCTCCCTTCCCTCCCCACACCAGGGAATGAACGGGTTGTGTGGGTGGCAATGGTGACAGCAATGCTGTTTATAAAAGTGACAAAAATGGGAGCTACTCAAATATCAGACCCTATGGAATGGCCAGCTCAGTCAGGGCACAGGCTCTCAGTGGAATATTATGCAGCCATTTAAAATAGTTTTTTGCTGGGTGCAGTGGCTCACAGCTGTAGTTCCTGTACACGGGAGGCTGAGGTGGGAGGATTGCTTCAGCTCAGGAGTTTAAGGCTGCAGTGAGCTCTGATCATGCCACCTCACTCCAGCCTGGGTGAGAGAGCGAGACCCCAACTCTAAATAAGTGAATAAATAAAATACTTTTCAGCCATTTTTATTGAGCACTAGGTGTGCCCCAGACACTGGAACCTCCATTCTGAATGTGACCTTGGCCTTATCCTATGATGTCTGCACTTCAGAAAAATGTAGGCATTAGTAGGAAAAAGTGACATGGAAAATGCTTATTATAATAATTTAAAAAAAATTTAGAGATGGGAGTCTAGCTATGTTGGCCAGGCTGACAAACTCCTGGGCTTAAGCGATCCTCCCACCTCTGCCTTCCAAGAAGCTGGGACTACAGGCATGAGCCACCACGCCCAGCACTTACATGATTCAAAGTAAGAAAAGGCAGAGTAAAAAATTCTATCCAGTCTTTGCCTCCCACTATAACTGCAGCTTGTGTTTGCAGAAGCGCCAATTGTGTGCCAGATGCTGGGCTGAGGGTGCTATGTGCTTGCTCCAATTTACATCTCACCATAACTCAATGGGTTAGACACTAGCCCTACTCTCATTTTCACAGGAGGAAACTGAGGCACAGAGGAAGTGACTGAGCCAGTGAATGAGCTCAAACCCAGGTCTGCCTGGACCCAGAACCACCTTTAGCCATACCTCTATACTGTCTCTCCTTAACACAGAAATGACATCAGCTCAAGGTCAGATACTGGAAAGAAAAATCTGGGCCAATGACAATAAGTGAAGGGTGGTGGGATTTGGTGTTTTAGTTTTTGTGTTTTTCCTCTCTCTCTTGATTTCTATTAGATTTGTGCAGAAAAAAAAAATTTAAGTTCAAAAACAAAAACTGCCACCTAGAATTTGCAGCAGGTGGGGAGAAGTGAATGAGGAAGTGGGGAAAAATGCGAAGGATGTTAATAACGCATGTACTGGTTTAGAACCCGGAGCTAGAACAATTTAGGAGCAAGGAGGGAAGTGGCAGACCACTTAGGAGGAGGAGCCCGGTGGCTTCTGGAGGATGGTGGGGGGATCCTGAGGCTGGGAGGCGGGCCGGGGGCGGGGCTTATTTGGCCCTTGCTACTCCCAGGGCGGTTATTGCTAAATCTTTTTATTACCTGGTGCTTACGTCCATTATCTCCTCAATGTTTGCATTCCTCTCATTTTTTTAGACTACAGGAAATGATACAAGGGAAAAAACCCCACAAAGCCTCGGTTGGCTTTTAGCCTTGGAGTGCTAGGAGGGAGGGAATCTCCGCCAAATTCTTCCTTGAGTCATAAAGAGGTTTTAGGTTCCCCTAAACTGAGAGTTAGGGGAGCAAGGTCGAGTTCAGTCTTTCTGGCCAATGCAGAAAGGCAGCCACCATTTGGATATTTTAAAGCAAGGTGGTTTTCTTTTTATTTTCTAGTCCTCTTAGAAGGTTTTTTTTTTTTTTTTTTTGAGACAGGATCTTGCTCTGTTGTCCAGGCTGGAGTACAGTGACATGATCATAGCTTACTGCAGCCTCAAACTCCTGGGCCCACGCCATCCTCCCGCCTCAGCCTCCCGAGTAGCTGGGACCACAAGCCTGCGCCACCATGCCCGGCTTGTTGTTTTGTAGAGACAGGGTCTCAATATGTTGTTCAGGCTGGTCTAGAACTCCTGGCCTCAAGCGATCCTCCTGTCTCCTGAGCCACTGTGCCTGGCCGGCAAGGTGATTTTCTTGGGGGAAAGATTGCCTTGGTTATCTGAAAATGGGAGAACTGTTTTCCCCTGTTAATACAGCTTCTAGAAAGGAAGGGACACAGGGAGCAGGAAGGTGAGAGGGAGAGAAAAGAGTGAGAAAAGTATCATTTGTTTAAATATCACTTGAACACCTAATGCCTGCTGAGCTGGGTCTAGAGCAGACAAGGATGAGAGGAATTTACATTCCAGTCAAGGGACATCCAAGACCACCACCTCTCCATGCCCACTGAGGAGCCTGGCTTCCTGGGAGCTTGCAGCTGTGAGCCTTCTGCCAGACCCCCTGAGGTGCTCAGGTTGAGTCACGTGCCCAAGACCTGCAGTTGGTGACATGCAAAGCCGGAAACCAAATTCATGCTTATGGGGCTGGGTGCAGGGCCAGGCTCTTCGCCTCCAAGAGCTCCTCCACAGGGTTTTTTTTTTTTTTTAGACAAAGTCTTGCTCTGTTGCCCAGGCTGGAGTGCAGTGGCATGATCTTTGCTCACTGCAACCTCCACCTCCTGGGTTCAAGCAATTCTCCTGCCTCAGCCTCCTGAGTAGCTGGGATTACAGGCGCCCGCCAGCACATCGGGTAATTTTTGTGTTTTTAATAGAGATGAGGTTTCACCATGTTGGCCAGGCTGGTCTCGAACTGCTGACCTCAGATGATTGCCCGCCTCAGCCTCCCAAAGTGCTGGGATTACAGGCGTGAGCCACCGCGTCCAGCCTCCTCCGCAGTTCTTTCTGCAGTGCTCATGGTGAATGATTTCAGAGGGATTGGAAGATTGGAAGATGTGGATTCAAAAAAGCAGCTAATTGGGTCAAGATTACTTAATATGCGGCTCACTCCAGAATGAGTTTCTCCAACTTCAGTAAATGTTCTGTTACCCAGAAGCATGAGAGGACACACTTTTCACAGCTGCAGGGCACTCCTTCCTGACCACATGGAAATAATTGCTAAGGAGCCTTCTCTTACTTCCTTTTGGTAGACATTATCATTACTTTACATGGGAAGAAAGTCTGTTTGGGTACATTTCATGCACCTGTTCTTCCCTTCTGAATTCTACGGGATCTATGGATTTATTCAATGAACATGTCTGTGATACCAGGCCCTGAGCTGGGGTCAGCTGAGGCTTTCCCTGTGATCAAGTAATGAAAGGGTCCTGTCCTGAAGGAGCAGATGGTATACACAGGAACGCCGTCATGATCCAGGGTCGGGGATGCTGCAGGGGGTGGGTTGAGCCCGCCTGCTGGTGCCTGGGAGGGTCAAGGAAGGTGACCTCTAAACTTGAAGGAGGGACAAGCAGGTATGGAATTGGCCAGGTAAGGGTTAGTGGAGGCAGATGAGAATGGGGTGAAGGAGAGGGGCTTTCCAGGCAGGGAGAAAGCAACATTTGCAAAGGCTCGGAGAAGACTTGATCTCAGGTTAAATCATTTAAAATGGGAAAATCGTGTAAATCTTATCTGTGTTTTACTCTGGGTTGCTATGAGAATCAGATTAAACACAATCTGACTTTTCATTCCCCTTCTTTCCTTCCCTTTGGGGAGCGGAACTCTCAGGCTCTTGGCCACTTCTCTGATGAATGCCTGAGCAGTAAGGGGTTTCCGGCCCTTTGAACACAAAGATGGGCCAGGCGTGGTGGCTCATGCTTGTAATCCCAGCACTTTGGGAGGCTGAGGCAGGCAGATCACCTGAGGTCAGGAGTTCAAAAGCAGCCTGGCCAACATGGCAAAACCCTGTCTCTACTAAAAATACAAAAATTAGCCGGGTGTGGTGGCGCATGCCTGTAATCCCAGCCACACGGGAGGCTGAGGCAGGAGAATCGCTTGAACCCAGGAGGCAGAGATTCCAGTGAGCCGAGATTGCGCCACTGCACTCCAGCCTGGGCGACAGAGTGAGACTATGTCTCAAAAAAAAAAAAAGTCTATGGGCATACCATCGTGAACACACCTGATCTTGTCTGAACACAAAGATGGTGCTGCTAGTCCCTGCCTGGGGATGGGGTGGATGTGGGCGCGGAATTGCAGTGTTCTGGACACTGTCTTTTGTCTGGCCCTCCCTGAGACAGCTGTGCCTCTGCCAGAGTTCGGCAGGAAGGGTCAAGGCTGAGGCTGAACCCAAGAGTCCTCCCTCAAGGGTTTAGGACTTCAGTGTTGGGATCGCCAGGTTTCAGCAAAACTTCCACCTTCCCTGGGGCCCGGAGAGTTGGCAGCCTCCTATGTAAATCATCAGCGAAGTTTCTGGGTTAGAAATGACCTTGGAGTCGGTATGTAGTTCCTGGTGACATTGTACATTCTTAAATTCCAACAACTGGGATGGGCATGGTATGGTGGCTCATGCAAATAATCCCAGCACTTTGGGAGGCTGAAGCAGGATGATTGCTTGAGGCTAAGATTCTGAGACCAGCCAGGGCGACAGAGCTAGACCCCGACTCCACACAATAGATTTTTTTTTAAAATTGAGTCATGCTGGGCACAGTGACTCACGCCTGCAATCCCAACACTTTGGGAGGCCGAGGCGGGTGGATCACTTGAGGTCAGGAGTTCGAAACCAGCCTGGCCAACATGGTGAAACCCTGTCTCTACCAAAAATATAAAAAATTAGCTAGGTGTGGTGGTGTGCGCCTGTAATCCCACTGCACTCCAGCTTGGGTGACAGAGCGAGCCTCCATCTCAAAAAAAAAAAAAAAAAATTGAGTCAGGCACAGTGATTCACATCTTCACATCTGTAATCCCAGGACTTTGGAAAGCCGAGGTAGAAGGATCCCTTGAGCCCAGGAGTTTGAGACCAGCCTGGGCAACATAGTGAGACACCCCCATCTCTACTTAAAAAAAAAAAAAAAATTAGCTAGGCACAGTGGTGTGTGCCTGTAGTCCCAGCTACTCAGGAGGCTAAGGTGGGAGGATCACTTGATCCCGGGAGTTTGGGGCTATAGTGAGCTGTGATTGCATCACTGCACTCCAGCCTGGGCAACAGATCAAGATCTTGTCTCAAAAATGCAACAACCATGAAACAAGTAGTTTTTACATTTCAAATCGGAGTTTTGCTAGAATTCCAAAAATACAACCTCCTTACACTTCAATTTTCTTTTTCCTTCGCTGGTGCTTTGATCTTAATAAGTTGTTATACCCATATGCATCTGATAGCACTGTGTGAGTACCTATTGGAGTCATAGCTCTATCACACACTTTATTTGTGAACAAACTTTCTGAGGCTCAGTTTCCTTTCCTGAAACACGGGAATATGACAGTACTGGTGTTCATAGGGTGTTCAGGGTTAAATGGGATTTTGTTTATAAAGAGCTTAGTGCCATGCCTGACAGTGTTAGCTTCAATAATGGCATCTATTATGTACACAGAAAAAAAAAAAGACTTCTAAAGTGTTGGCAGCATTTATCTCCAGTGTGTGGGATATGGTTACAATGAACATCTATTACTTTTGTAATCAAAGCAAAAGAACAATAAATGTTATTATTAATTTAAAAATCTGGGTTTGGCTTTGGTGGGAAGGACCTACAGTTAATGTCAATGTACTCAATCCCTGAGTAAGAAAAAGTCGCCAGTTTTGCACCAGGACTTTAAAGACAAACATTCTGCCCTCCCCGTCCCCTGCCCCATCAACTCATAGGGAGTATAATCAAGGGAGATAGATACTAAATCAGAATTCTAGAGACATTTTGCCTTCATCCACCCTTGCAGTCCCCTGGTTCACTGCTGTTTGGAGGGCAGGCAGAGGAATTCAGAGATCTTAACTCCCCAAATAAGGCTTTCTCTCCCATTGGAAGAGTTCTCCGGTGTGGTGTTCAGCTGGAAATCTAACTCTCTAGGGAATGATTCCAAGAGCGTTACATTCACCCTCTATCGGGCCTTCACTGAGGAATCTCAGTTGGCAAATAAAGCATGCACTAGGCTGCTTCCAGCTGGGGGACTGTGACTGTCCTGCTCTGGCGTCCAGAACAATCTGAGGCCCAGGCCCTTGGCTCTGTCGCTGGTCGAGATTCTTGACTGGCAGCCCAGCGCCTGGGCGGCAGCAGGAGATAGAACCCACCTGGAGTTGCCCGACCCCCTCCAGTCCTCTCCTTCATCTTCTTGGGCCATCCCCTGACAAACAGGAAAGGGCAGAGTACCCACCCTCCTGGGATTATCTGCAGAACCATCAGCCTGCATGGGCTGGCTTCAGAGTGACTTGCTTTCTCCTCTTCCGCACCCGGGGGTGTGGAGAGTGACGGAGAATATTGCTGCTGGCTCTGGAATAAAATGCTGCCTCTGTTTGGGAGACAAAGAACAGAGTGGCTCCTCCAGGTCAGCTGTCTCTCCCGGCTGGCAGGCCCCTGGCCTCCCCCAGGCCTCTTCTGAGGCTCTAGGTGCCCCAGGAGCAGGGCCTTCTGCAGCAAGGCCGGGAACTGCTGCACCATTGGTGTGTTTTCACTGGAACCTGAAGGAATGTTTTACCTTAAGGGACTCCAGGCAGCTTCCTTGCTGGGAAGATATTCATTTGCTGGGGTGGGGCTGGGGGTGCAGAGGTAGGAAGTGCTGTGGCTAGGAGGCGGCCTGGCCAGCGAGTAGGTGGTGGAGCCAGTGAGAGGGTGTGCGCTGTAAAACAGTGTGAGTGCATGTACGCCAGCGCGTGCAAGGACACGGTAAGGGATGTACATGTACTGTCTCGTAAGAGCTTGTGTGTGTGTTGGGATGGGAAGACACGTACTGGTATGAAGTGTATGTGTGAGTACTCGCGTGGAAGTTTTGCACTCGGGTTTGAAGCTGTGCAAAAGTACGCATGGCTCACCAGGTGTGGGGCTGTGTGGGCTGTCTCGTGTGTGCCAGCCAGTGTGCAGGCATGTTTTGTGAGAGCCTTCAGGGAACGCATGAGCACGTGTGCCAGTGCGAGTGCGGGACGCGGGGAGGCGGGAGAGCCCGAGTAGGAGGCCCCGCGAAGGAGTGGGAGTGGGAGTGGGAGTGGGAGCGCCGGCGGGAGACCTGCGGGGGCGCGCCCGGCCTGACGCGTGCGCGCCAGTGCGCGTGAGTGCGGGCGCGCGCCGCCGCCCCCCGCCGGGGTCGGAGCCGGTTGCCATGGGAACACGCCGCGGCCCGAGTTAATCATTTCCTGTGGAAAGTGTGCGGGAGGGGCGCGAGCGGGCTGGCAGAGGAGGAGGCGGCGGCGTGGAGCTGCCTCCTGCCGGCGGGCCGGGCCGGGCCGAGCCCCGGGCGCTGCGGCGACGCCTGGATCCTGCCTCCGCCAGGCCGGTGAGTGGGGGGCCCGGGCGCGCTGGGTGCGGGCGGGGTGCTGGGCTCCGCCCGGCCCGCCGTTCGGGGCGCCGCGTCCGGGCCGGCCCTGCCCTCGGGACCCCTCTGCCCGGACCCGCTAGGGGCGCAGGGAGGGAAAGGCCCGGGAGACCCAGCCCTGCGAGGTCCCCTCCAGCGCCGTTCAGCACGAGTCGAGGACCTTGCTGGAAGCTGGGCACGGGGGCGGCGTGTCCCACGGGATCCGAGCAGCCTCAGGACCCCGTTTGGATTTTATTGAACGAGAAGAGCGCAGACCCTCCCCGGGATCGGCGTGTCAATCGGCGCCGCCCTCTCCCCTTCCTGGCGTCTCCCCCACCCTCAGGGCTCCCTGGAAGGCTGCCGTTGGGTGCCTCCCACCACGTCCCTTGGGGAGTTCGCTTTTGCCCTGGCAGGGCCTGGGGCGGGGTGCGCCCGCCCAGAGGTTAGGAAGCAGGGCCTTGGCCGGTGCCCTCCGGGCAGTGAGGAATCGGGCCATTGACAGCCGCAGCAGTTGTGAGGGTCTCAGCAGGGAGGGCGATCCCAGGACCACCCCCTTAAGCCCCGCATTGCTAGTTAGAGCAGAACTCTGGCTGGTGCAGTGAAGGGCCTGGTCCTGGGAGGTATTAAAGAGGAAGCTGTGTTTAATTAAATTCTGGAGTACCATTTACTGCCACCCACCCACCACCTCCATACCCCAACACTGTCTCAAAATTGCGGGTTGTGGCCACCCCTGGTCTTTCACCTTCCCCGGCTTTTCCTCTGCCTGAACAGGGTGAGCACCCATTCTTTCCCAGATGTGTATTCCCCATGCCCTTGTTAAAGTAGCCGTCTCCTTGACCAGGGAGAGTCATTTGCTAGGAATGCAGCCTCAGAATGGGGCCCTGCATTTGCAGTGACTGGACTTTAGGGGCACAGGGTGGTGAGTTCTGCTGTTCATAGGGGCACTAGGGAGCAGAGGGTTTGAAATCTGGGTTGCCCTGGAAAGCCCAGGATAGGTGATGGTGTGCAGGGAGGTGGCATTCCCTGTACAACTTCCTTGACCTTCTGCCTGCTCTCCCAGGGGGACCAAGCCCTGCTTGCTGCAGTCTCTGGGCAGCTGTCCAGCCTGTCCCCCCAATCTTTGCAATGTCCCTGATCTAGGGCAGGGGGAGTATTGCAGCTCTGCTGTCCTGGTCTAAACCCAGAGAGGCAGAGACCCTCTTCCCCACCCAGGCCCTCTGCATTCACCCACCACTGGAGCAAAGTCACTGAAAAATAAAATTTTGGAGCTCTTTGTATATGCCAGTATTGTTCTGAACACTTGGCCTTGTCTAATCTTTAGAGCAACCCTATAAGATGGTGTTCTCCCCATTTTATAGATGGAGATAATGAGGTACGGAGAGGCAAAGTAATTCTCCCAAGGTCAGACATCTAATAAACAGGGGAGCCAGGTTCTGAACCAGTCCCACTGCCTCCCCCACGAATCTTAGGTTGGTAGAAGTCCCCGGACACCAGGTTTCATCTCAGATGCCCATGTAAATGAGAGAGAGTGCTGCTTTCTTGGCCCAGAACCCTGGGCTTAAGATTCCTTGATACTTTTGACCTTCACACCCCGAGGCTGCTAAATTCAGCTGCTTTTTCCTCATCAGGATCTAGCACACGCCCTTCCTCTTTCTTCCTGATATCTTCCTGGCTGCCTCCTCCACTTCCCTTCCTGATAACCACAGAAACACTATCTCCTCCTGTCCCTGCCCCTCAGACTGAGCTGAGCTGATCTCCCTGAAAGTCTTCTCTGTCCACTGTGGAGTCAGCCTCCAGTGCCCTGCACCATCTCACCTTCCCAGCAGCCGAGCCTGCAGATGGACCTGTCTTGCTCCTTCCCTTGCCCATTGGACAGCTGGTCTGCAGGGTTGGTTGTGTGCCCAGCTCTGTGCCAAGCAGCCTGGAGAAGAGGACATTTGGCTGCTCCCCTTGGTTTCTTCCACGCCACACTGGTCCATCTCAGTTTCCTCAGTGGAGCTGGCCCAGGTATTTAGATCAGCCTCTGCCCTGTCCTTTGGCCCACATTCCCGTCCCCTTCCCAGTAAGACTGAACCCAGGAGCCTCCTAGTTGTTCTCAGTCAAGGAAGGAAGAGACCATGGCTTCCTCGCCAGGTGCCTGGCATTCTTCCAGGGTTGGGCTCTGCAAACATCAGACACCAGATCTTCAGGCCCCTAACCCCTGGACCCTTTATTTTATTATTTATGTATTTTTTGCCTCTCAGTGCTTTAGTCACTCCTGTCTCTCTGTCTCCCCAACATGCTCAACTCTCCCCCTATTCTAGACACCACATCCTCTCCTTCCCATCCTAGCCAAACACCCCCAAGGAGAAGAAGGAAGTGGCTGCTTCCTCCCCCAGCTCCCGCCCCACTCTTTGAGCCCTCCCAAGTTTGCCATCTGCCCTTCTCCCTCCACGGGCTCAGGCTTTCTGCCTGTCTGGGCTTTCAGTCCTCCACGTCTCTGTGGCATGATGCACTGGGCACTGACCAACCTCTCCTTCCCACTTACACTTCAGTCACTTCTGAAAACTCTATACTTGCCTGGAGCTCCTGTCCCTCTCTCACCTTCCTTCTGCAGCTTTCCACCCCCCCGTGAGCCCTGTTATTGCATGGCTGTCTCCTCTTGCTCAAGCTTTGATGATTGCCTCCTCACCTGTGGCATTGGTGGCCCTGTTTAGCTCTGAGTCTGTGTCCACCCCTGACCTCTCTTCCAGGCTTCAGTTCAAGCTTTTGTGTGCGTTCATTTCAGAATGTTCACCCCACAAGCCATCCCAGAGTGCTTAGTGTGGGTGCAGCTGCAGGCTGTTTGCAGTGGGGCTGCAAACATGAATGTGTGTGGGCCCATAGTGGGTCAGGGGAGGTGGACACCCTTCAAATAGCTATCTTCACTTCCTGGCAGGAAGTGGCCATTGCAGTGAGGGATGGGGAGAGTAGTTGACAGCCCAGGAAGCTCCACTAGGAAGTCCTTCACTAACCCCCACCTCAATCTTAAAACCCCATGTTGCCTCGCCAAGCTGACTTCGCTTCTTCTGTAAATGACATTACTGTCTGAGTCTGGGACTGTAGCATGATCACCTTAAATGTCCTCAAGGTTGCTTTGCACACAGTAGGTGCTCAATAAAGACTTGTGCAGGGAATACCTGAGCTCTGTTCATTTGTTCAGTTCATGAGGGACCTATCCCTGCCTGAAGCTTTCTATCCCTGACCAATGCTCCATGCCCCCCTCCATTCCCCACACCACCTGGTGCCTGGCCCGCACCTGCCGCCTCCAGTAGCCTGCTCAGACTATGAGGGTTTTTTTGAAGTGTTTATCTCCCTTCTGACTGGGAGCTTTCAGGCCTCATCTCTTCTGATCCAAAAGGACTCCTGGCAGATGCCTGGCACCCAGTAGGCATTATTAAATGAAGACTGAATGAATCTTTGTATCTCAACACCCATACGGTGCCTGCCACATGCTAGGCACAGAGCGCAGCCTAGTCGAATACATGAATGAGAACTTGCTGTATATAGACTTCACTTGTCATTGGCCACAGTCAGGGCCCTTTTGAGTCCCTCCTCAGTGAAATGTTAATATTCAGAGCATTCACTGTTCTGCTGACAGGCCTTAGGCAGAGGAGCCTGAAGCCTAAGGGTTAAGCATGTGGTTAAGTGCAATTAGAAAATTAGATGTCTTGGAGGAAAAGGATTAGACTTACGGAGATGCTGGAGATGCTGCTGACTTGCGGTGCCTCCTCTGTGTGGGGCTAGGACCTGGCTTGTCCTCAGGCTCCAGGCTCAGCTCGGAAGGGCTCAGGTGTGGGGTCTCAGGCACAGCTGACATGCTCCTTTCCCACTTCGGAGCCTCCGTATTCGGAAACAAATACCCCCAAAAGTCAGCAGGCCCCATTTCATCCTGTGAGCCCTAGGGTCTTTGGGGGACAGTGCAGTTGGAGCTGCTGCCCTGGGTAACCAGCGACCGGTGGGGCATAGACCCTTCCAGATGGCTGGCTCTGCCCGAGGTGCAGTTGTGCTGGTCCGCGGTCTTCAAGCTTATCTCCCCTTGTTCTCTCCGCAGGCTGCCCGGTGCCCCGAGGAGGCTTCTGAGCCCCAGGCCATGGTCCCCTCTCGCAGGACGTGGAACCTGGGAGCCACGCCCTCGCTGCGGGGCCTGTGGAGAGTGGGCCGGGCCCCGGAGCCCGAGCCGGGGATGGCTCGCCCCGCCCCAGCCCCAGCCCCAGCCAGCCCGGCCGCCCGCCCTTTCCCACACACCGGTCCGGGGAGGTTGAGAACTGGTGAGTCCGCATTTTTAAAATGCCTCTTTATTTCCCTTCCTTCCTCCAGATACCAGAGATGAGACTGAGGTTTCTCACCGGTTCCTAAGCCCAGTCAGAGCTGTCAGGTAATTACAGGGTAACCGACAGCCTAGAGCCGGGCGGGCGTGGAGCCGGAGCGTCAGTCTCGCCGGGCGCTCCTTCCCTGCGCCCCTGTCTGGAAAAGAGGAGACCTGGAAGCCGGGTTAAACTTTAACACGGGTCGGGCACAAAGCAGGGGGAATCAGCTGCGTTCTCTCTGGCCAAGCTGGTCAGAGCTCTGCGGGCTGCCGTCCTTGGCCAAGAGCGTGTGGGCTCGCTCCGGTCTCTGCCTAGGCTGGTAAACAAGGTAGGTGAAGTGGCTGCCCGGGCACCAAGCGCAGCTGACACTTGATCCTGCCTGGGCTGGCCCCTGGACGGCGTTGGGAGTGGACCGAGGCTGCTCAGGAACGTGGCCTGGCGGGGCTTGGGGGCCATGCGCTCATTTCAGGTGCTTCTGTAGAGACCCTGACAGCAGGTGGGCAGAGGTCCCAGAGTCTTGGCCCCCACTGTACCCCCTGGGGAGCTGTCAGTGCCAGCTCGCCTTTCTGGGTCATGTCCCCCGGTGCTGCGAAAGTCAAGAAGTGAGCGGCTTCTCTGATTCAGGGCAGGGACTGGATTGGCGGGGCTGGGGAGCTGTCCATGACCCTCTCCCGAGGCGTGGGCAGGTCGCCCTGGTAGTGTGGGGGAGAGAGGGCTCTCCAGGCAAGGTGCCTTGAGGGGTCTGCTCCCTGTCCCTCGTGACCAAAGGAACAGGGTCTAGACTGCCGGCCTGTGAGAGCTAGCAGAGTCCCTCTGGGCCATCAGGTCCAAGCCCCTTGGTGCACAGAACGGGAAACTGAGGCCAGAGAGGGCACACAGCAAACTCCTGTTCACCCCTCTCTCCCACCACACTTGTGCTGTCAGTGGCAGCTGGACTGATGCCTTCCGAGGTCTCTCTGCTTCTATGGTTGTCTGGGGCTGGCTGCTCCCCAGGCAGCACAGCCAGGCTGGGGATGACCCAGGGGCCTCGGGAAAAGCCTGGGCTTTTGGGCCAGGTAGCCCGTTGTCTGAAAGGGGCAGAGGATGGCCTCTACCCCATAAGGTTGTCCTAAGGATTACAAATGTAATATGAATGAGTATTGCTTTTCTGGTAAAACAAAAACATTTTCCCTTAGAAAACTTAAAACACATAGAAAAATATCAAAAAGGGAAATAAAAATCACAAGCTAGTCACTGAACATTTTATGTAGTGCCTTCTAGTTGTGTGTGTCTGTGTGTGTGTGCATGCATATAGGTCTTTGAAATATTGTGTTATTTCAGCTTTCTAACCTGAAGGAAAAAATTGGGTATTATGAAGATTATATGACCATACAGACTTTTATCCACTTAAAAAATTTAAGGCAAAGGTCAGATGAAATCCTGTGTGTGAAATGCAAGCGCCGTGCCTGCCACTGGGCCTCAGCCAGCTCAGCTGCCCCAGGCCCCTCTGAGCCCCCTGACCAACCCCCATATTGCCACCCTGAGAGTCGGCTGGCAGAGGTTTGGTTAGCACATGGGATTTGAATCCTGGCTCCCTGTGACCCTGGGCACATTAACCCTTCCGGGCTTCCGGTTCTTTGCCTGTCAGGTGGGGAGAATGCCCCCCACCTCCCTGGGGAGTTTTGAGGAGCTGATGGCTACTGTAGTCCTATTGGCCTGTACTGTGGGCCCTTTCTGTGTGCCTGGCACTACGTGGGCACCACGTGTCTCTCATCCCATTTAATCCTTATCACAGGGCTGTGAAGTTGTCCCCATTTTATTGACAAGCAAACTGAGGATCAAGAAGATGTGTAAAGGCTGGGTGCTGTGGCTCACGCCTGTAATCCTAGCACTTTGGGAGGCTGAGGCGGGCAGATCACTTGAGGTTAGGAGTTCAAGACCAGCCTGGTCAACATGGTGAAACTCCGTATCTACTAAAAATACAAAAATTAGTTGGGCTGGTGGTGCGCACCTGTAATCCCAGCTACTCGGGAGGCTGAGGTATAAGAATCGCTTGAACCCGGGAGGTGGAGGTTGCAGTGAGCCAACATCGCACCACTGTACTCCAGCCTGGGCAACAGAGAGAGGCCCTGTCTCAAAAAAAAAAGAACGTGTGTAAGGCCTGAAAAGCACTTGGCCCAGTGGCTGGGACTCGGGATATTGTTACGCCCTAGGGTAGTGGCTCTACAGTGTGTCTCATGACTCGTGAGGCTGGCCCCCATCCCACCCTGTTCAGCTCTGCAGGTGGAGGTGGGTGGCTGGGGCATTGCTGCCGCAGCCCACCCTCTCTCCCATGGGTGAGGGAGGCAGTGTGTCAGAGGCACAAGGGGATGCACGTTAGCTGGTTCTGAATACGCTTGGGGAGGCAACGGAGGCTGGGCCACCTGGTGTGGATTTGGTCTTAATGAAGTCAGGGAAGAAATTGCCACCTAGAGGCAGCTGGGGTAATAAAGCAATAGCCCCTGTGCAAGTCCTCAAAGCTTCATGCAGGCTGGCTGGCATCGGCTTCCGTCCGCTGCCCTGCTGAGCAGATGCCTGCCCCAAAAGCCACTGTGGGGATAGGGGAGCCTCCGGTGGGGTATTGGGCCCCCTCCAGAAGAGAATCTTTGGGCGGCTTTTGGTAAGGAAGGAGCATAGCCCCTGCCCCGAGCCAGGCCTTCCCCTCTGCAGGGCAGGCGTGTAAGGCTGTGTGAGCCCCTCCTGGCCACATTTGGACCAGCCAGGGATGTGTGAAAGCTGAGCTCAGCTGCGGCCCTGGCCAGTGATCCATGGCTAGCAGTCTTCGGCCAGTGGTCGGAGTGTCTCACCTATCTCTCTGTCCTGGGACAGGGCGTGGAAAAGATACCCCAGTCTGCGGTGACGAGGACTCCAGTGCCCGAAGTGCAGCTCGCCCAGCCCTAGCTCAGTGCCGAGCCCTTAGCGTGGACTGGGCTGGCCCCGGAAGCCCCCACGGGCTCTACCTGACCCTGCAGGTAAGCACTGGGGCCTTCCAGGCTGTGTGTGCCTTGGCTCTCTGAGCTCCAGTGGCTGGGTTCCTGCCAGGCTTCTGGGGGTAGGAAGCACCTGGGGAGAGCCGGGGACCCACCTCACACCTCTCTGCTAGGCTCCTCATGACCCCTCTGCCTGGGAGCCTGCTTTATTAAGTCAGATAAGGGAAATCTCACAGGAGCTGACAGGAGCTTTTCAGCCATGCCCTGGCTGAGGTGTTAAAATGGGAAGCACGTGGGCCTTAGCTGAGATGGGCAGAGCTTGGAGAAGTTATTGGGAAAACAGGCAGGTTTGGGGTAGTTGATTATTCTGAAACATGATTATGTGAGTATTTCCTTGTATTTCCTTGGGAATATTTCCTTGTTTGAAGTGAGAATTCAAAGCTAGATGGGGGATTCACTAAAACTTGGGGTCTTCTCCCTTGCAGTTATCACCAAGTGACTTTAAAAAGACAAAGTAAGGCTAGTCACAGTGGCTCAGGCCTGTAATCTCACCACTTTGGGAGGCTGAGATGGGGGGATCGCTTGAGCCCAGGAGTTCACGACCAGCCTGGACAATATAGTGAGACCCCATCTCTACAAAAAGAAAAATAAAAAAATAGCTGGGCATGGTGGTTCCTATAGTCCCAGCTACTCAGGAGGCTGGGGTGGGAGAATCGCGTGAGCCCAGGAGGTTGAGGCTGCGGTGATTGCACCACTGCACTCCAGCCTGGGTGACAGAGTGAGACCCTGTCTCAAAAAAAAAAAAAAGAAAAGAAAAAGGATAAACTTTACATATGTATGTATATTTGGCTGTAGAAATAATACATAATGATAATAGTAATAAGAGCTACTGTTTATCAAACACGGACTTTATGCCAGGCATTAAAAGATCTCATATTAGTCCTCTTCATACTCATAACAATCTCAGGATACAGTATTTGATCTGAGCTTTATAGATGAGGATGTGGAGGCTCAGAGAGGTTAAGTTACTCGCTTCTGGTCACATATTCGACCATTCAACACAACTAGCAACAGGGCAGAGATACAGTTATCCAGAAACTGCCTCTCGTAGTCCTCTATCTTTGAGAAATCCACTATTAAGTATTTGGTGTTTATTTATTTATCTTTCCTATATAGAACCACTTAATTAAATTTATATGATTTTTATTTTTGAGATGGAGTCTCATTCACTCTGTTGCCCAGGCTGGAGTGCAGTGGCGTGATCTTGGCTGTAATATTCTCCTCTCAAGTTCAAGTGATTCTCCCACCTCAGCCTCCTGAGTAGCTGGGATTACAGGTGTGCACCACCACACCTGGCTAATTTTTGTATTTTTAGTAGAGATAAGGTTTCACCATTTCACCACATTGGCCAGGCTGGTCTTGAACTCTTTTTTTTTTTTTTGAGACAGAGTCTCGCTCTGTTGCCCAGGCTGGAGTGCAATGGCATGATCTCAGCTCACTGCAACCTCCGCCTCCCGGATTCAAGTGATTCTCCTGTCTCAGCCTCCCAAGTAGCTGAGATTACAGGCGTGTGCCACCATGCCCAGCTAATGTTTGTATTTTTAGTAGAGACAGGGTTTCATCATGTTGGACAGGCTGGTCATGAGCTCCTAACCTCGAGTGATCTGCCCGCCCCAGCTTCCCAAAGTGCTGGGATTACAGGTGTGAGCCACTGCACCCAGCCATATTTATATGACTTTTTTTTTTTTTTGAGACAGAGTCTCGCTCTCTTGCCCAGGTTGGAGTGCAATGGCATGATCGCAGCCCACTGCAACCTTCACCTCCCAGGTTCAAGCGATTCTCATGCCTCAGCCTTCCGAGTAGCTGGGACTACAGGCATGTGCCACCACACCTGGCTAATTTTTGTATTTTTAGTAGAGATGGGGTTTCACCATGTTGGCCAGGCTGGTCTTGAACTCCTGACCTCAAGTGATCTGCCCACCTCAACCTCCCAAAGTGCTGGGATTACAGGCATGAGCCACAGTTCCCAGTGCATACTTATATGATTTTTATTATTTATTTTACATGCTCTTCTGTGACTAGCTCTTTCCCTCAAGTAAATCCTGGTAATCTCTTCATGCTCATCAACACATAGAGAACTACCCTTTTTTTTTTTTTTTTTTGAGCAAGGTCTGGCTCTATTGCCCAGGCTGGAATGCAGTGGTACAATCTCACTGCAACCTCTAGCCAAGTCATCTCACCTCAGCCTCCTGAGTAGCTGGGACTATAGGCATGTGCCACCACGCCTGGCTAATTTTTGTAATTTTTGTAGAGACGGATGTTTCATCATGTTGCCCAGGCTGGTCCCGAACTTGTGGGCTCTGCCTTGGCTTCCCAAAGTGCTGGGATTACAGGTGTGAGTCATTATGCCCAGCCCTACCTCTTTCTTTTACACGGCTGCATAATAGTCTACTTCAGGGCTTACCATAAATTATTTATAACAGATCCTCTGTATTGTTTCTGATTGCAGTGAGCTCCTTAAACAAATATCTGTGCTGTGTTCATGCCATGCAGTGATAGCTTTGAGTATTTTCAGGGCAGTATAAGCTCTGCCCATTTTTAATTAATGCATTTGTTCAATAGATTATTTAGAATGTGCCAGTCTGTGCTAGGGTCAGAGGTACAGTGCAGAAAGAGACAAGAGAGTCTAGCAGAGGTGCCAGAGAGTGACCAAATAATCACAAAGAGATGAAGGCAAACCAGGCAGGGGCCAAGAAGGCAGTGGCAGAGGATTGACACCAGGGTTATCTGGGGGTGCTGCCAAGGCCCACCCCCCAAGAAAGCCGGTGCACGAGAGGGCCCACCACTCCCCCACGTTCTCCTGACCATCCACACACTGATTCTGCCCTTTCTGGAAGCCACATTTTCACAGAGCCTTGAAGGAATGTGTACAAATGGTGGGCAGGATGGAGTGTGGGAAACACATACCCTTCAAGGGGACATGTCCTTCCTGGTGCAAATGGGTGTCCTGGCCCAGGTAGCTTGTTGTCCCAGCCCCTGATCTGAACACGGGTGTAGGGGTTGATGTTGCTTCAGGGGCAGTCTTGTGTTTCGAGGGGTTTCTTGTCCCTTCTCATGTGATTCATCTGAAAACTGAACCAAAAGTTTCTTCTTTTATCTGTTCAAATCTGCTAGAAAAGCAGGTCTGGTGAGAGAACAGTTAAAGAAATCTGAGGACCCGCTCTTTGCTCTGTCTTGAGCCATCTGTAGTTAAATTGGAAGGCGGCAGTCAGAAACCCACAGCCTCGAGTTGGGTGGTGGCTCTGTTCTTGAGCTTTGATTATGGGGTGCTGAGTTGTGGTTGCAGCTGAGTCCTGGGGTCAGCAGATCTGCTGAAGATCTCTGGGACGCTGGCACCAGCAACTAGCTTCCACGTTCACATCCTGGCGGGCCCCCACAAAGCTCCATTATGCGGTAGGTGCTTCAGGGTCGAAGATGTGGGGCCAGAGTGGGTCCCAAGCACAGTGCAGCGACCTGGTAGGCTTAGTGACACCCCCTCCCTAGCCTTGTCCAGCAGTTAAAACCTGAGATGCACCCCACAGAGGCGCTGCAGAAATTCCCAACCCCCCAGGGCCCCGTCTGTCCTTCCTGTGGCTTGGCCAACAGGCCAGAAATAGTGTAACCTTTGCCCTGGCTGGCAAATGGAAACTTCCAGCTGCTGTCCTTACCGCCATGGCTCACAAGCCTGCTCGCGATGGTGCGGCAGTTGGTCACAGGGTGGGGACAAAATTAAGTCAGAGGGAATTTTCTATTTTCTTTTTGAGACAGAGTCTTGAGCTGTCACCCAGGCTGGATTACAGTGGTGCAATCGCAGCTCACTGCAACCTCCATCTCCTGAGTTCAAGCGATTCTTCTGCCTCAGCTTCCCAAGTATCTGCAATTACAGGTGCCTGCTACCACGCCCAGCTAATTTTTTTTCCATTTTTAGTGGAGACAGGGTTTCGTCATGCTGGCCATGCTGGTCTCGAACTCCTCACCTCAGGTGATCCACCCGCCTCAGCCTCTCAAAGTGCTGGGATTACAGGTGTGAGCCACTGCGCCCAGCAGGAATATTCCTAAATATAAGAGGTGTGTCCCCCACCCGCCCTTCTCAAGTGGAGCTCCAGGTCGAGAGAGGGAGGGGGTGAGTTTTGGGCTAAGGAACCTGCTGATGTCACTTTTCTTGTCTTTTTCAATTATCTTTATTGGCTTTTTGATTGTCAAAGTAAAAAAATGTGAAGATTACAGGAATCATGTCCTGATAATAGCTACCTCATATTAAGCCCTTACTATGTGCCAGGTGCCTTCTGGGGACTTGGCTGCAGTTGTCTGTTACTCTTCACACAAGCTCAATGAGGCGGTCCTGTTATTACCATTTTTATTTTAAGAATGAGGAGAATGCAGCTTCAAGAAGGTAAATAACTTGCCCACCGTCACACAGCGTAGCCGAGGAAGAGCCAGGCTTCACACACACGCCTTGCCACTTCTAGACTACGTGTTTATTTTTTAGACTGAGCACTTTTAAAAGAGTGACTTATTTTTTTGTTTTGAATTTAAAGGTCACAAAGACACACAGAAATTGTTTGCTATCTCTCTTCTAAGATAACCTCTGTTGATATGGAAAAAAAAAAAAAAAAGCTGGGTGTGGTAGCTCATGCTTGTAGTCCTAACGCTTTGGGAGGCTGAGGCAGGAGGATTGCTTGAGCCCAGGAGTTTGAGACCAGCCTGGGAAACATGGCAAAACCCCATCTCTACACAAAAAATACAAAAATCAGCCAGTCGTGGTGGTGTGTACCTGTAGTCCCTGCTACTCAGGAGGCTGAGGCTGGGGGATTGCTTGAGCCCAGGAAGTCAAGGTTGCAGTGAGCTGTGACTGCGCTATTGCCCCCTAGCCTGGGCCACAGAGTGAGACTCTGTCTTTAAAAAAAAAAAAAAAAAAGAAAGAAAGAAAAAAAATGGCCAGGCACAGTGGCTCATGCCTGTAATCCCAGCACTTTGAGAGGTCGAGGCAGGTGGATCACTTGAAGTCAGGAGTTCGAGACCAGCCTGGCCAACGTGGTGAAACCCCGTCTCTATTAAAAATACAAAAATTAGCCAGGTGTGATGGCGCACATCTGTAATCCCAGCTACTTGGGAGGCTGAGGCAGGAGAATCGCTTGAACCTGGGAGGCAGAGGTTGCAGTGAGCCGAGATCGCACCACTGCACTCCAGCCTGGGTGACAGAGTGAGACTCTGTTTAAAAAAAGAAAAGAAAACAAAACAAAACAAAAAAACACAGTCAGTGTTTATAAGGTTAATAATTCAAATGCCAAAGAGGTTCAACATGAAATGTAAGGCCGCCTCCTTTCCCCTCTTCTCATGTTCTCTCTGTTGTGAACTTTCTTTTAATTCCCCCAAAATTGAAATGATGCTTGTTTCTACTCTTAGCCACTACACCATCCCCCCAACCTTCCAGAGAGGATCACTATCTATGTAGTTCTCTAGATTTGTCTCTATGCCTGTTTTATTTTCATGATCCTCAAATGGGATCACTCTTTGCATGTGGCCCTGCCGCCTGCCTTGGGCATCTTTCTGTGTGAGCGGCAGGTGATGTTCTCTGGATGAAACACCTCTTCGTGCCTCCCCTCTCTCTCCCTGTGCCTGCGCACTGGCTCTCTTTGTCTCAAGTCCTTTGCCTGTGTTCCCCCTGGAAGAGGAGACAGCTTCCCATGGCCTCTCGATAGCCCTGTGGGGCAGAGAGAGTGAAAGAGGCAGGGCTGTGGCTCATCCCCTGCTCGGACGGACTCATGCGCAGCCTCCTTGGCAGTCCTGGGGGTCCCATCTGGAGATGCGGGGCTGTGTGCCTGGGGTGGCAGCAGCTGGCATGGGAGCAGTTGCCCTGAGGTTGATATGTGTGTGGTGGGGCTGGACGGTTGCCTGTGGGGTGTGCGCACCGGAAGCAAGCCGGCCTCTGTGCTGGTGACTCTCAGACCCTGCAGGGATGGCGTGAGCTTCGCCTGAGGACTTGAAGTACCTAAGAACCTTCTTTGCTGGTGCAGAAGACCAGCTGCTGAGGGAGGCCAGGAGAAGGCACTGCCACTGCCTTGCTGTGGGACCTGGCACATCCTCTTCCAGATCCTGGACCTCAACGTCCCCACCCACGCACACAGGGAGGGACTGGACCCGCTGGGCCCTGGGATCCTTGCCAGCTCTGGGAGTGCACCATCCTCTGGCTTGAGGGTCCCTCCCTGGTGCAGTCTCCCTCATGTGAGGATTCTGGTTGTGTCTTGGCAGCAGGCCCTGCAGGACAAGGGGTGCAAGAGCCAGAGTCAGGGGACGAAAGAAGAGAAGCTTTGGAAGAGACAGGCGCCGGCCCCCAGGCAGGCCCGGGAGGCCCGGGAAGCCCGGGAAGCTGGTGGCACCATGAATGTAGAGAATACAGGTAAAGCAGGCCTGCCCGCCAAACTGGCACTCCCCAGTGAAGCCAGCGCAGGAGGGAGGCTCTTGTGTAGTTGGTGCTATCCCCATGCCCTGTGCTCCCCAGCTGGAGGTGGCCTAGATAGACTCCAGCTGCCTGATCTGCAGCTCCAATCCCCCAGCCTGCCTCTCCCGGATTCAGGGTCAGAGGTGTGTATAGAACCTTCATCTCACCACCTGCCTCCGGCAGCATCCAGGCCCCACCTAGTGATAAGAGGCCTTGGCCAGCGTGGGCTGGGGTTGAATTTCCCTGCTTTTTGTCTTTTCCCAGCACCTGTCTAAAGCAGGGCGAGGGTGGCCGCCTCACAGACGCCACCGCCTGCAGAGAGAGACTCGGCCTTCTCCCTCCTATCCATGGGCTCCCAGGGTCTGGAGGCTCCTAGGACAGGACTTTGATTCTCCTGGCCAGAGGTTGAGATAAAGGAGCCAGTGGCTCAGCTCTTCTCTGGCAGGGCCTGCCATGGTGTCCAGGGCTGGCTGGTTCTGGAAGATTCTACAGGCCCCCCTTGTAGTCTTACGGGTCCATGCCGGGGGTCCCTCGCAGTAAGCGAGAGCCTGGTGATAATGGGGAAGCAGCATGCTCCAGGAGCCCGGGGGAAGGCCAAGACCCTGTGAAGGAAAGAGGAGCTGGCCTTTCTGTCATCTTCCTCCTCCATCGCCAAAAGGTTAACTTGGGTGTCTGAACTTGCCATGTGGTGGAAGGAGCCACTCCCTTCTCTGAGGCTGTCCCAGAGCCCTGTTCTGGGGTTCTGGTCTGTCTGGGCTCAGGCACTCCTCTGCAGCGAGTGGCAGGGGTTGGGGTCTGGCTGAGTGTGGGCAGGCCAGCCTCGGGCAGGGGACATCATCTTGCAGATTGTGCGCGGAGAAGAGGAAGGCTGATTCCAGGGAACAGCAAGGATGACCCAGTCAGTGGGGCCAGGCCGCGCCTACGTCGCATCTTTGAGCCCTGAGTGCAGCCTCCGCAGCACAAGGGCCCCTTTGATCTCACTTCGTCCTCCTGTCCTCCCCTTTCTGGGACCTCCCTGAGCTTCTTGGAGATCTTTTCTCCACAAGCACTCTCCTGGCCCCCTTCCCACTGCCCTGCCGTGGTGCTGAGACCTGGTGAGCCCCTCCAGGGGTGACGTCCTGTGACGTGAGCAGTGTTCCGGATGAGCTGGGCTCTCCAAGGCCTCATTTCTGCCCCATGGCCTGTTGTGTAACAGCCACCCACGCCTGTGCATCTCCACGGTGCTGGACTCCTTTCAGGCAAGGCCCCTTGTCCCCATTTCTCCTAGGAAGCTCCTGCCGTGCCCCTCCCACACGTCTCTCGAGTGGCAGAACCAGCTCTTGGGCCAGGAGTCCAGTGCGTTCCCTGCCTCACTGCAGCAGCCTGCAAAGGGCTGAGGGCCATGCTGGTCACGTGCTGCTCATGCTGCCCCGTGTGCAGGCCTGGAAGCATCTGTCTGATCTCACTCGCTCTAGAACAGATCGCGGGAGCTTGGCCAGCTCTGTGACATGCATGCTGCATCACGTGCAGGCCACACAGCCAGGGTCACCACCTAACCGGGATGCCCAGCTCCAGCTCTCCGGAGTGCTCGGGTGGAAGAGGGAAGAGCCGACCTGCGTGTGCCCCTCCTGCTCTCCTAGAGCAGGCTGGGGGGCCTCTAGCTATCTGCCCCTCCTCCTGGGGCTGTGCTGAGATGTCCCCGCCCAGCTGCAAGCTGCACCCTCCCCACTTCCCTGTCCAGCTGAGTCCGTTTGGCTTCCCTCAGGCCAGACTGTCAGAGGGGTGTGTGACTTCAGGTGCAAGTGGCTTCCTTCCCAGAGTCTAAGAGCCCCCCAACCCCAGCCTGCCGAGGGCTGGGATTCCTGGGGACTAATGTGGCAACACCTAGAGCCCCAGGCTTTGAGGTGGAGGGCAGCGCTCTCTGGCCAGCAGATGCCCCTCTTCACCCTTCACTCTGCCACACTCTGTCACATCCCATTTGGTGCTCCCTGAGGGGAAGAGGCAAACCCCCCATCCCTCCTCCCTAGCCCCCCATTCTTCTCTCTCTCCCCCAAACTCTTTGTTCCCTACCTGCAAAGACCATGGCCATTCTTGGTGCCCTGGAAGCAAGCTGTAACAAGCATCCCAGGCCCCATGCACAGGTCACGGGCCCTGATTCTGTGTTCTTGTCCTTCTTCCATCTGTCCATCTCTCTCGTTCCTGGTGACAGGACAGTGGGAGGCCTTTGGAGGAGGAGGACTCAGGCAGAGCTTCCGCCCAGCCGCGTGTTTCCCTCTCTCTTGCCTGGGAGGTCCCTGCACTCCATCCTTGCTGGGTGCTGGCTGGCTGAGTTCTTGCTCCATGTGTCGGGCTGGCTTTGTGTCCTGGTCTGTCTGTCCCTCACACATGCGCATGGCTCCCCTGGCTCCCCTCTTTCTGCACAGTTGACCACTTGCCACAGGGGCAGGCTAGGGAGCCCCACGCTTCTCTTCTGTACTCTTGAGAGGGTTTGAGATTTAAAGAAATGACGTTCCTACAAGAATAGAGTTTTCTAGGGTGAGAATCCCTTGTCTTTCCCAGCTGCGATTCCTTGCAGCCTGGCCATGGAGAGAGGCTGGCCCATCAGACCTAGAATATGTGCTTTGAGAGCCGTATTCAGTGAAAATTGCTTTCTTAAGTCCTGATCCAGGTAATTTCATCCCCCAGATGCTGTCTGGGGAAGTGTCTTCTTCTGGGACAGGCCCTGGAGGCCCCAGCTAACCTATGCCGCTGCTGCCCCAACCCTCACCTGGTTGCCACCCCCTCTGCTTGCACCCCTGTCATCCCTGGTGGTCTGCCCTGCTGTGATGGACCCCCTCCTCTGCCAGCGTGGGACCTCTGCTGCCCTCTCATCAGCCACTACACTTTGCTCGTAGGTGGGCGTCTCTTTGGCAGCAGGAGGTGCTCGAGCCTGTCAGGGCCACCAGGTGCAGCCCCCGTGGTGCATAGGATGGTGGAGGTCATGTCCCAGCTCCAGGAGGAGAAGGCCCAGCTACAGGAGGAGCTGGTGGTCCTACGGGAGAGGCTGGCCCTCCGCGACAGTGACCAGCAGGCCACATCCACCCAGCTGCAGAACCAGGTACCTGGGGAGGCTGGGATGGGCAGAGGCCACTGCCCACTATGGAGCAGGTCAGAGGACATCGCCTGGGGCACCTGACCCCACCAGGCTACTGGTGTAAGAGGAGACAGCTAGGGTCTTGTTTCCTGGAATACACTGGAGGGTAGGGTGGTGAGAGTCAGAGGTCTCCCATCCTGGAGGATGCGCTTTTGAGATGCAGCATTTCTTTCAGCATACAGAGGCCTCCCATCCTGGTCCTCCTTGTGCCCCATCTCCTTGCAGTTACCAGGGGCCAGGACCTTCCCCACTAGGAGGTGACATAGACGTGAGTGGAGCAGGAAGGTGCGGGGTGCTTCCTACCTGGAGTCCACCCCATCTTCCACGGTGCCCTGCACTGGGCAGCCTGAGTGGACAAAACTCATCAGATGGTCACCCCACAGGAGATTGGCATGACGTTTCTTGTTCTTTTGATTTCTCATTAAACGTGGACGCTAGTTTGAGTGCATGTTGGGGAAGGGATCTCTCAAACCTCTGGAAGCCAGGGAGAGCCAGGGTTCATGCAGGTCAGCGTTGTCTCCTTCGTTGGCTGGGCAGGACATTTGGGTACCGTTGGCTCATGAGCTGCACGTCCCATGGGGCTGACCACTGGCCCTCTTCTGTGTGTGTGACTGCGTCACTTTCTTC
Organism: Nomascus leucogenys; assembly: GCF_006542625.1. Lineage (NCBI taxonomy): Eukaryota > Metazoa > Chordata > Mammalia > Primates > Hylobatidae > Nomascus > Nomascus leucogenys. The sequence goes on from NC_044382.1 coordinate 62,486,372, forward strand.
TTCTTCTGCATCTCCATGCGGGCTCCCAGGCCTCTTTCCCCACTCTCATCCTCAGTGTCTGCCTCTGTGGCTGTATCTGAGCCTCGCCCACTTCCCCAAGGTCTCCAAGCCTGTCTGCCACATCATCCCCACTTCTGATCCAGTGCCCTGGCCTGGCTGTTGGGCCTCTGAGCTCTGGGCCCAGCACTCTCTGTTGACAGACTGGCCTTCAAGTAGAGCTAAGTTCTTTCTGTGTCCCATGAGCCAGCAAAGAGATGGCCTGGACATGCCGACGTCTGCCTATTGTGCATCATGTGTGCTGTGACTCGTTCTTGCAGTTCTGGGGGCAGCATATTGTGCGCGCTTTTGAAATACAGCATTTCTTCCAGCTTATAGGTATGTCCTCTTCTCAAGAATGGCCTGGCCTGCCCACCTGCCCCTTGCTGAGTCAGGTGGGACTCCTTGGGGGTGCCCCTCATGCTTTGTGTCTTCTTCTTACACACCCCACAGCTTGACTATCTGGGCCTGCCTTCCCCACTAACGGGGCTCCTCTAGGCTAGCCCTGTATCCTCTTGCCTGCTGCATGCCCGCCTACTTCCTTGGGTATTTGTGCCTGCCCCTTTTGTACTGGCACTGAGCTGGGCACGGGGGATACCCCAGTGGACAGCAGGCTCCCACCTGGTGGAGGCTCTGCCTGGGGGAAAACAGACATTTGCTTCACACACCCACATAAAGTGGGAAGGGCTCATCGGGATGGGCCACACATAGCCTCGAGGGGTTGTCCCTGGGCGTCTTGAGCTGAGCTCTGGGACAGAGCAGAGGGAAGTGCACTCTGAGCTGAGGCTTAGCCAGTGCATATGGACTTGTGGTAGGAGAGGTGTGGCTGAAGCACCTTGGGGGGTTGCAGGGGGTCCAGGGCCTACCCTGCAGGACACGTGTCTGGCCTCAGGCAAAGGCCGAGCAGCCCTTCTTCCTTCCCTGACCTTCCCCAGTTAGGCTTTTCAGACACTTCATTTTGCAAATAAGTGTTTTTCAAAGGGGTTTGTGGGCTGGGTGTGGTAGCTCACGCCTGTAATCCCAGCATTTTGGGAAGCCAAGGTGAGTGGATCGCCTGAGGTCAGGAGTTCAAGACCAGCCAGGCCAACATAGTGAAACCTGTCTCTGCTAAAAATACGAAAATTAGCTGAGTGTGGTGGTGGGCGCCTATAATCCTAACTACTCGGGAGGCTGAGGCAGGAGAATCACTTGAACCCAGGAGGGAAAAGTTGCAGTGAGCCGAGATCACGCCATTGCACGCCTGGGCAACAAGAGCGAAACTCTGTCTCAAAAAAAAAAAAAAAAAAAAAAGAAAAGAAAATGGGCTTTGTGGAGATATAATTCACATGCCATAAAATTCTCCCCTTGAAGGTGTACCATTCGGTGGTCGGTGGTGAGTATATTAAGATGGCAATGCATCCATCACCAGTGTCTCATTGCCAAACATCTTCATCACTCCAACAGGCCTATTGACAGTCACTCCCCATGCTCCTTGCCCCACGGCCCCTGGCAACCTTTAATCTGCTTTCTGTTTTTATGGATTTCTCTTTTCTGAACATTTTATAAAAGTGAAATCGTAGTATCTAACCTTTTGTGACTTTAAAGAGGTTTTTGAAAACATTTTTTCCTTTAACAAAATCAACTTACTCTTTAAGAAGGGAAACTGAGGAGGAAACATCCCAGCCTTTTTAGTTCTTTGAGCCCCAGCTCTCCAGCCTCTCTTAGGAGAACCCCCGAGCCTACCCCACTCCCGCAAGTGACTTAGAGATTCAGAATGGTTCCTGGTCTTTGTTCTCGTTTTGTCCTTGAACGTTGTTTTTCTTTTTCTTTTTCTTTTTTGAGATGGAGTTTCGCTCTTGTTGCCCAGGCTGGAATGCAATGGCACGGTCTTGGCTCACTGCAATCTCCACCTCCCAGGTTCAATCGATTCTCCTGCTTCAGCCTCCTGAATAGCTAGGATTACAGGCATCCACTACCATGCCTGGCTAATTGTTTGTATTTTTTAGTAGAGACGGGGTTTCACCATGTTGTTCAGGCTGGTCTCGAACTCCTGACCTCAGGTGATCCACCCGCCTCGGCCTCCCAAGGTGCTGGGATTACAGGCATGAGCCACCACGCCTGGCCTGTCCTTGAACTTTCTGACTGCAGCTGTTTTCTGAAAATTTCTCAGGGGATGTATCTGAAGCTCCAGGTCTCTGAGATACTCTCTGGAAGGCCCGATCTTGTGGAGATGTGGACAACCACATGGGCCTGGAGCTGGGTTCAAACCCTGACTTTGGCACTACTCATTAGCTGTGTGACCTTGGGACAGTTAATTACCACTCTGCAGGTCAGTTTCCTCATCTGTGAAATGGATGTAATAATAGGACGTGATGAGATGATGCCTAGTGAGTCATTGGTGTTGCTGTGGCCATCACCATTGTTGTTACTGGGAGAGTTTTGGATTTGGAATCCCGTGAGCAGGATTCTATTCTGGCTGTGCCACGTGCCAGCCGGGCAGCTGTAGGAAGTCGCTTCCTCTCTGAGCCTTCACTTCCCAGTCTCTAAACTGGGGCTCACAAATGTCGCACTGCAGTTTGGGGGTGGATCTGTTGTAAGAGTGGACAGAAAAAAGGATGGTCAAATGTAATGTGTGGTGTGTCGTGAGCTGTCACTCCCGCATGCCCTGGTCTCCTGCTAGCCTCACTGTGGTTTGACTCAGACTTGGACTTTCCTGGAATTCTGAACGTTGCCTCTCTAAGCAAAACTCCCTGGGGGTACACTCTGCCTTGTTTTCCGTGGTGCTGTGTTCCCAGCCCTGTCCACACTGGCTTCTGATCGGCTGCTTTCTCACACTGCTGTTCCTGCAAGGCTGTGTGGCCCCATGGTTAAGGGTAAGGGTTCTGCAAGGGTCAGTTAGATGCGAGTTCCAGTCCTAGGTCCACCACTTACTGGTCAGGTGACCTCAAGTAAGTTGCCTAACCAAGGCTTAACCTCTTAGGAGCTCAGTTTTTCTTCCTGTAAGATGGGGATAATAATAGTACCTACCTCAGGGGAATAGGGGATGAAAAATGGTCTTATGAAATCCCCCTGCCCTACTGGCAAAGCCAACTCAGTTAACAGGGCTCCATTATCACTGTTGGGACCTGGGCTTGTGGGGGCTGTAGGAGTCTTCTCAGGCCTCCCCATTGCTGTGCCAGGTGGAGGAGGTATTTGTATTTACTGAGAGCAGTTGGGCCAACGGTCCATAGTCCTTGAGCACCCAGCTGACCCAGGCCACAGAGGCTGCTCATCTTGGTCTGGTGACCACAGGAGGCTGTGACTGTTGGGATGACCCTCCCCAGTGTTGTTAACAACAGTCCCAGGCCATGTCCTGCTGGCCTTGAGTTCCCCTGTCCTCTTGTGGATGTCCCTAGAGCCATGGCCTCAAGGTTCCTGAAGTTCCCAATAATGTGACATGCTGCCCAGACCTCACTACACTCCTTTTTTATTTTGAGACAGGGTCTCACTCTGTCACCCAGGCTGGAGTGCAGGGGCATGATCACAGCTCACTGTAGCCCCTGCCTCCCGGGCTCAAGCCATCCTCCCACCTAAGCCTCCTGAATAACTAGGACCACAGGTGTCCACCACACCTGGCCCACTTTTGTATTTTCTGTCCAGACGGAGTCTTGCTATATTGCCCAGGCAGGTCTCGAACTCCTGGGCTCAAGAGATCTGACTGCCTCAGCCTCCCAAAATGCTGGGATTACAGGCATGAGCCACTGTGCCTGGCACTCATGGCACTCCCTACCTGCCCCCTGCACCTCAAGAGTGAACCTTAAAAAATTGTTTTCAGGCCAGGTACGGTGGCTCATACCTGTAATCCCAGAACTTTGGGAGGCCGAGGTGGGCAGATCTTCTGAGGTCAGGAATTCGAGACCAGCCTGGCCAACATGGTGAAACCCCGTCTCTACTAAAAATACAAAAATTAGCCGGGCATGGTGGTGCACGCCTGTAAGTCCAGCTACTAGGGAAGCTGAGGCAGGAGAATTGCTTGAACCCGGGAGACGGAGGTTGCAGTGAGCCAAGATTGCGCCACTGCACTCCAGCCTGGGTGACAGAGCAAGACTCCATCTCAAAAAAAATAAATAAAATAAAATAAATAAATAAATAAATAAATAAATTTGTCTTCAGAGGCCTCAGGCTGGAAAACTAGATCTTGCCCTCAAATGTGTCTTGTTTGGCTGCCGCCTTCTTCTTTTTTTTTTTTTTTTTTAAATCATTTTAAAAATAGATGTAACATAAAATTTACCTTCTTAAGCATTTTTTTTTTTTTCTTGAGAGAGAGTCTTGCTCTATCGCCCAGGCTGGAGTGAAGTGGCACAATCTCGGCTCACTGCAACCTCTGCCTCCTGAGTTCAAGGAATTCTCCCACTTCAGCCTCCTGAGTAGCTGGGACTACAGGTGTGCACCACCACACCTGGCTAATTTTTGTATTTTTAGTAGAGATGGGGTTTCACCATGTTGGCCAGGCTGGTCTTAAATTCCTGACCTCAGGTGATCCACCTGCTTAAGCCTCCCAAAGTGTTAGGATTACAGGCGTGAGCCACCGCGCCCGGCTGATCTGAAGCATTTTTGAGAGTAACGTTCAGCAGCAGTACATTCTCGTTGTGCAACAACCATCACCATCTGATATAGTTTGGCTCTGTGTCCCCACCCAAATTTCATCTCGAATTGTAATCCCCACATGTCAAGGGAGGGACCTTGTGAGAGGTGAACGGATCATGGGGTGGTTTCCTCCCTGCAGTTCTTGTGATAGTGAGTTCTCATGAGGTTTGATGGTTTAAAAGTGGCAGTTTGCCCTTCATGTGCTCACTCTCTCTCTCCTGCCGCCATGGAAGACATGCCTTGTGTCTCCTTCTCCTTCTGCCAGGATTGTAAGTTTCCTGAAGCCTCCCCAGCCATGTGGAACTGTGAGTCAATTAAACCTCTTTTATTTATCTATCTATTTATTTATTTACTTTTATTTTTTGAGACGGAGTCTCCGTCTCCCAGGCTGGAGTACAGTGGCACAATCTCAGCTCACTGCAACTTCCGCCTCCTAGGTTCAAGTGATTCTCCTGTCTCTGGCTCCTGTGTAGCTGGGACTGCAGGTGTACACCACAACACCTGGGTTTTGTATTTTTAGTAGAGACAGGGTTTCACCATGTTGGCCAGGCTGGTCTCAGACTTCTGACCTCAAGTGATCCACCTGCCTTGGCCTCCCAAAGTGCTGGGATTACCGGTGTGAGCCACCATGCCTGATGAAACCTCTTTTCTTTATAAATTACCCAGTCTCAGGTATTTCTTTATAGCAGTGTGAAAACTGACTAATACACCATCCATCTCCAGAACTCTTTTCATCTTCCCCTACTGAAATTTGGGCCTCATTAAAGAGTAACTCCTCATTCACCATCTGTCTCCGTGGGTTTGACTACTCATGTAAGTGGAGTCATCCAATATTTGTCCTTCTGTGACTGGCTTATTTCACTTAGTATAATGTCCTCAAAGTTCATCCATGTAGCATGCATCAGAATTTTCTTCCTTTTTAAGGCTGAGTAATATTCCATTGTATGGATATACCACGTTTTGTTTGTTTTGTTTTTCCATTCATCCATCCATGGGTTGCTTCTGCCTTTTGGTTACTGTGAATAATGCTGCTATAAACATGAGTGTACAAGTATCTCTTTGAATCCCTCCTTTAAATTATTTTGGGTATATACCCAGAAATGGAATTGCTGGATCATATGATAGTTCTATTTTAATTTTTTGAGGAACCATCATACTGTTTTCGATAGTGGCTGCACCATTTTACATTCCCACTAACAGTGCACAGAGGTTCCAATTTCTCCATATCTTTATTGGCACTTGTTTTTCATTTTCTTTATTTATTTGTAGAGATGAGGTCTTGCTATGTTGCCCAGGCTAGAGTGCAGTGGCCGTTCGTGGTCGTAGCTCACTGCAGCCTCTGAACTCCTGGCCTCAGGCAATCTTCGTGCCTCAGCCTCCTGGAGTAGCTGGGACTTGCTCCTGCTTATTTTTATTTTTGTAACAGCCATCCTAATAGGTGTGCAGTGGTATCTCATAGTGGTTTTGATTTGCATTTCCCTAATGCCAGTGATATTAAATATCTTTTCATGTGTGTTTTAGCTATTTGTATGCCTTCTCTGGAGAAATTTCTATTCAAGTTCTTTGCTCATTCTGTAATTGGGTTTTTGTTGTTGTTGAGTTGTAGTTCTTTATATATCCAGGATAATAACTCCTTATCAGATAAATGATTTGCGAGTATTTTCCACGTGTTGCCTTTTCACTCTGTTGACAGTGTCCTTTGTTACACAAAAGTTTTTAATTTTGATGAAGTCCAACTTACCTATTTTTTCTTTTATTGCCTCTGCTTTTGGTGTTATAGCCAAGAAGTCATTGCCAAATTTAATGTCATGACATTTTCTCCTCTGTTTTCTTCTGAGAGTTTTATAGTTTTAGCTCTCACATTTAGGTCTTTGTGGTTTTTTGTTTTTTGTTTTGACACAAGATCTTGCTCTATTGCCCAGGCTGCAGTGTGGTGGTGTGGTCATGGCTTACTGCGGCCTTGGCCTCCTGGGCTCAAGTGATTCTCCTGCCTCAGCCTTCCTAGTAGCTGGGACCACAGGCGTGTGCCACCATGCCCAGCTAATTTGGGTTACTTGTTGTAGAGACAGGGTCTCCCTATGTTGCCCAGGCTAGTCTTGAATTCCTGGGCTCAAGCACTCCTCCTACCTCGGCCTCCCAAAGTGCTGGGATTATATACCATGCCTGGCCCTCTTTGATCTATTTTGAGTTAATTTTTGTATATGGTATAAGGTAAGGATCCAACTCCATTCTTTTGCCTGTGGATATCCAGTTTTCTCAGCACCATTTGTTGAAAAGATTATCCTTTCCCACATTAAATGGTCTTGGCAACCTTGTCAAAAATCATTTAACCATATATGTGAGGGTTTATTTCTGGACTCTGTATTCCATTCCATTGGTTTTTATGTCTGTTTTAATGCCAGTACCACACTGCTTTGATTGCTGTAGCTTTTTATTTTTTTATTTTTTTTTATTTGAGATGGAGTCTTGCTCTGCTGCCCAGGCTGTAGTGCAGTGCTGCAATCTCAGCTCACTGCGACCTCTGCCTCTCAGGTTCAAGCGATTCTCCTGCCTCAGCGTCCTGAGTAGCTGGGATTACAGGCACCTGCCATGAGGCCCGGCTAATTTTTGTATTTTTAGTAGAGATGGGGTTTCGCCACGTTGGCCAGGGAGGCCTCAAACTCCTGACCTCAGGTGATCCGCCTGCCTTGGCCTCCCAAAGTGCTGGGATTACAGGCATGAGCCACCGTGCCTGGCCAATTGCTGTAGCTTTTTAGTGAGTTTTGAAATCAGGAAGTGTGAGACCTTCAGTCTTTCAAGACTGTTTTAGCTATACGGTATCCCTTGATAGGGATTTTTCTATTTCTTCAGAAAATGTCATTGGGATTTTGTTAGGCATTGCATTGAATCTGTAGATCACTTTGGGTAGTACTGACACCTTAACAGTATTAAATCTTCTAATCCATGAACATGGAATGTCTTTCCATTATTGATGTCATCTTTAATTTCTTTCACCAATATTTTGTAGTTTTTAGCATATAATATTTAACCTTTTTTATTCCTTAGTACCTTATTCTTTTTGATGCTATTGTAAATGGAATTATTTTCTTAATTTCCTTTTTGGATTGTTTATTGTTAGTTGTAGAAATGTAACCGATTTTTGTGTGTTCATTTTGTATCCTTCAACTTTGCTGAATTTATTAGTTCTAATTGCCCTGCTTTTAAAATCAAATTAATTCCAACATTTAAATCTTAATTAAATTCACATAAAACTCTAGACTTCCTTTTTGTCATAAAATATTGGAAGATGTGGCACCTCTGAGCTGACATTCCCACATGTCACCCACCGCTTGAGGTTGAGTGGCAGCTCCTGCCTTTGGTGGAGGTGAGCATCCTTTAGCACACTCCAGCTCCGCCACCCTTTCTGTCTCTGCTTACCAACCTCATCCACAAGCTCTGCTCTGGCTGGCCCCTCATGCATTCAGCATTCTTCCTACAGGTGCTTACTGAACACCTACTATGTACCAGCCACTGTTCCAGGCACTGGGATTACAGTGCTGAACACAACAGACAAAAATCCCTGCCTTCGCATATATCATCTCATTTAATCCTTGAGACAGCCTCCATGAGGTAGCCTCATTATACAAATAAGGAAACTAAGAGACATAGCGAACTTAAGAGACTTGTCCAAGGTTACCCAGCGGGTAAGGGGATGTCTGGATTAGAACCTGGGCAGCCTGGCTTGAGAATTTGAATTGTCAGCTGCTATTACTGCCTGTCAGTGGCAGAAGGACCCAGAGGTGAAGACTTGGCAACAGAGGCAGGGTGGCATGGACAGGGGACAGACAGGCCTGGCCGGTGGTCATAGAGCCAGGATCAGGCCTTCTGTGGGCTCCACAGGCTGTGCTCCCAGGGCCGCCCCGCTGGCCTCTGGGCTGAGTTTCCTTGAGGTCGTCTGGATCCCAGACCCTCTGGCCTTCCCAGCTCAGCAGCTTCGGCCTGGGAGAGCCCGCTTTTCCTCAGCAGACAGCTGATGATCGTTGACTGGGCTTGGTGGGAGGTAAGGAGGTAACCAGCAGGCTTTCTTTCTTGATGTTAAGAGGCTGCCTTGGAAGCAGACAGCTGAGAAAACACAGACCTGGGCTGGCCGGCCCCACCCTCGGTCAAGCCGCTTCTGCCTGTGAAGTGTAAATGCAGGTGGTGTCTAGTCGGCAGACAGGCCCAGCTCCCTCTTCCCCTTCAGCAGGCAGGGCCGACGCCCCCTGCAGCAGGCCCGTGATTCAGTTGCTCTGGCTGATGAGGAGCTCGGGCCCGGGAGGAGTGTCGCACAGCCCCAGCCTGCTCCATCCTCAGCTCTGGATTGACGCCCATGCTGTCCTGGGACCGTCTCAGCGGCCTAGTGGGGAGTCTGCTTTCTCCTCCGTCCTGTGTCTTGGGTTCAGGCATGTGCCCGCTGCCCCTTTGTGGCCACAAGTATGTATCGGGCCCAGGGTGGCGCTCGGGACCCTCCCCTGTTGGGCTTAGAGACACAGACGGCCCTTGCTGGTTGGAAGTTGCGGTGAGTGTGTGAAGGGCCCTCAGTCTACCCTGAGGAAGGCCCTGCCCTCTGGCCCTGCCTGCTCTTGGCTCTTACTGCTCCCAGGCCGTCTCCCATCCGCTTTCCCCAGGTGCCTCCATTTCTCTCTGACTTCTTGCCTGTTTTCCCGAACTCTGAGAGATTGCCTGCCTTCAAGTGCAGGAGAAAGCGGACATCTTCCCTACAAGCCCAAGACCTAGTGCCCAGTAAAGCTGGCCAGCCACCCGCACGGAGCAGGCCACTGGTGCCTTGGCCAGAGTGCTCTTGGTGCCAGTCTGCTGCGTCTCAGCCACATTCCCCCTGCTCTGCTGCCTGCAAGAAGCCAGAGATGACCTAGTGTCTGACATCTCTGAACAAAGGGGCCTTTTACAGCCCCTTCCTCAACTCCCTCACCATCCCCCATGCTCCCCAGCCTGCCCCAGTTGCAGCCACCTCCTTCTGGGCGCCCCTCTGAGATTCCAGACAGAGCTGGAGCCCACAGGTTCCCATTGTGATGCAAGGACAGAACAGAACCCTGGGCCGCAGGCAGGCAGGTGGCCGGTGGGTATCCCGTCTCCCACCACCAGCAAACACTGGCAAACCCCACTCTCCCTGCATCGGGGTCTGAGTTCCTGGCAGTGGCAGCAGTGGAAATGATCAAGGTCAGCACGCCCAGCCCCATGCTGAGGCAGCAGCCTGTCTGGGGAGGGAGGGGGCGTGGAAGGAGACTCCAACCTTTTGAAAAGGAAGTCGATTCACTTATGTCAGGGTAGGGAGAGTAAGAATAGGTATTCTTTGAGACTGAAAAATTACTGGCCGGGCGCAGGGGCTCACAACGGTAATCTCAGCACTTTGGGAGGCTGAGGCGGGAAGACTGCTTGAGGCCAGGAATTCAAGGCCAGCTTGGGCAAAATGGCAAGACCCTTCTATACGTTAAAAAAAAAAAATTAGCCGGGCGTGGTGGTATGTGCTTGTAGTCCAGGCTACTCGGGAGGCTGAGATGGGAGATGGCTTGAGTCCAGGAGGTCTAGGCTGCAGTGCACCTAGATCGAGGCACTGCACTCCAGCCTGGGTGACAGAGTGAGACCCTGTCTCAAAAAGAAAAAAAAAACTTTGTCAACTATAATTCCACAGCCCAGAGACCCCCACTTTTTAGTGCTGTACACTCAATGGTTTTCCAGATGTTTCTTGGACTTAATATGTTGATGAGCCTTTCCCCATGACATTTAAAACTCCTGGTAAACATGAATGTAATGATGACAGAATAGTCTATGTACTATATATATACACATTGTAATTCACCTGCCCACTCCTCTAAGGGTGCTTCTTCACGGTATTCTCAATTTTAGGACTAAAGCAGAAAGGCTGCCTCATGCAAACTGTCCCTACTCCCACCCGAGGGCCAAAGGACTTGAGCCGTCCTCTCATCGGGCACTGAGTGGGCAGGGAAGTGGCACAAGCTCTGCCTCCCTGCCTGGCCCGTGGCCCAGCGTGTTGCTAGGAGGGAATGTGCTTGCGCAGGTGGCGGCAGAGCTGACCTCCAGGGGCCTGGTCCTTGGGTCACCTGCTTGTCCCCCAGGAGGCCTGGCTGGGCCCCCAGCCTTTTACCCGGGTCTTGCATCTTGGAATGCCCCTGCCCCACCAAGAGAGGCAGTGCCAGCTCCCTGGCCTTTTCCTCAGAGGTGGGGGTGGATCCCTTGGTCCACTTCCTCCCTGACCGCTCAGAGCTGGCCTAGCTGCTGTGAGTCAGCCGCTTTCCCCAGCCCTGGGAGACAGGGACCTCCGAGGCCGAACACTACCTTGTTTGATGACACAGACTTGTTTGATGACATCTCAACCATGTAAAGTAGGGAGATTTTACACACACACCCAAAATCCAGATGTCAGGCCTGTCTTAACTATGGCTGATGCATGCTGCTGGCTGTGCTAAGGGGGCGGACTCTAAGCCTCTATTTTTTATTTTTTTTAGACAGCCTCGCTCTGTCACCCCGGGGTACAGTTGTGCTATCATAGCTTACTGCAGCTTCAAACTCCTGGGCTCAGGTGATCCTCCCACCTAACCCCTTGGATTATAGCTGGGATTATAAGTGTGCACTGGCGTACTCGGCTGAGTTTTGAAACTTTTTGTAGAGATAGGGTCTTGCTATGTTGCTCAGGCTGGCCTAGGCCTCTCTTGAAAGATGAGAATTTTGGTGATGCTGGGTGTGCGTTCTCACCTCCTGTGGTCCGAGAGGAGTACATGGTGGCCGCCGCCTTAGAGGGTTCTTGGGAGCCAACCCCTGCACGGCCCCTCACCTGCCTTACCTGGCTGTCCCCTGTAATCAGTGGATGTTGTTGCCTGTCATTTAGTAATGAGAACCCAGCTGTGTAAACCTCCTAAACCACCACATAGGAATCTGGCTCTTAGCGCACCTTTCCCGAGGTGGGGGGTGCTCACCACAGGACATTCTGCAAGAAAAGTCCTAAACATGCCCTGACGGAAGCTGGAGCCAAAGTCTGTGTCTGTGGATTGTTTCCTGAGAGAGGTTTCTGGGGGTGGGCTGATGTGACACCAGGGTCTGGGGCCTTGGGAGGGGATGGCTGGCTGGAGGACAGCTCTGGGGAAGGGTTGCTCCCCTGGGATCTGCCCTCATGGGACTGGCACCATGATGGTGTCCCCTCTTCTGGGGTCCGGATAAGCCAGGTAACCGTGGCTTCCTCATGGAGTGCATGCCCCCTTCCCCCTCTAACAGCCTTGGCTGCCAGAGCTCTCCTGCAAGGCAGATTGGGAGCAGGGGTGGACACAGGTTCTGAGTGTGCCCTGGCCACTGGCAGACCCATTTCCACAGGCTGACTTGCCAGAGACCACCCCAAGTGGAAAATTCTGGGGGCTGGGCCAGGGTGGATCTAGGGCTCGGAGGACCTGGAGTATGTACAATCTGGGGGCCCCTCTAAAGAGAAAGAACATAAGATTACGTAGACACAGGCAGGTACAGGATTTTGGGAGGGGCTCGTGTAGTGAGGAGTCCTGAGGGTGGGCTGCCGTTGGGTGGGCCCAGGTGGCATTGGGGTGGCCTTGGTTGCACTTGCTCTCTGGGCTTTCCTGAAGAGCTGGGGTTGGCTCTGTCCTGTGGAGGGAGAGGGTGCGGGAGGCTGTCAGCACCAGCCCAGGTTTCTCTCACCTGAAGTCCCAGGTGTGATGGAATGCTTGAACATAGGGGAACCTAAGGCCACAGCCTTAGAAGAAGCCACGGCCACATCAGTCATCCCTGGTGCTGGGCAGGAGGCCTGGGTGTGGGCTGGAGCTGAGGACTGAGGTTCACCTTGCTCCTGACTCTGTGCCCACAGGTAGAACACCTGAAGGAGAAGCTCATTAGCCAGGCCCAGGAAGTGAGCCGACTGCGATCTGAGCTGGTGAGGCCACAAGGCTGTCCTGGGGCAGCGCAGGGGGCTGGCCTGCCTTGTGCAGATAGGCCCTGCCAGGGGCAGGGGTGCGACCCTCTCTCTCCTGAGCTCGCACATCCCACCCTGTCTCAGAAACACACCGAGAGCCTTATCTCCACCTCCTGGTACCCTCAGAGGCCTTGTGGCTCCAAGGGGTGGGAGGTTCCTTCTCTGTTGCTGACATTAAACAGGAGTGTGAACCCTGGTATAAATGTCTCTCCTTGTGAGTTTCACACTCAGAATAGGGTGGGGGCAGCAGGGAGAGCAGGCCCTGGGTCACCACCCTTCTCAACTCTGCCCTCCCCTGTGTTTCTCTTCGTTTCTCTCTTGAGCTTGTTCCCTCCTCTCTTGCCCTTGCCTGTTTCTTTTTATCCTTCCCTCTGCCTTTCTCCACACCTCTCTTCTCTCCCCTGTGCTTGTGCCACCTCCACGGGCCCCTCTTCCTTCCCCCATCATCTGCCCTCGCCCACATGCGCCCCCTCGGCCCTGGCTCTCTGCAGGGGGGCACTGACTTGGAGAAGCACCGGGACCTGCTGATGGTGGAGAATGAGCGACTGAGGCAGGAGATGCGGCGCTGCGAGGCCGAGCTGCAAGAGCTGCGCACAAAGCCAGCAGGTCCCTGCCCAGGTTGTGAGCATAGCCAGGTGAGCAGAATGGCCGCGGCCCCCATGCTGGTCCTGGAGGGCCACCCCAGCTCCTCACAGTGAGCCTGTCCCTTGCACTCATCCAGTGCCTCCCAATGGCTGCAGGAGAGCGCCCAGCTCCGTGACAAGCTGTCCCAGCTGCAGCTGGAGATGGCGGAAAGCAAAGGCATGCTGTCAGAGCTGAACCTAGAGGTGCAGCAGAAGACCGACCGGCTGGCTGAGGTGGAGCTGCGGCTCAAGGACTGCCTGGCTGAGAAGGCACAGGAGGAGGAGCGGCTCAGTCGGCGCCTGCGTGACAGCCACGAGACCATTGCCAGCCTGAGGGCCCAGTCCCCACCTGTCAAGGTGAGCCCTGGCCCACCTGATCTGTGCCTCAGCCCAAGGCCCCTGGCACCCGGGGCAGGACCAGCCCATAAGGGGGGCTTGTCCTGGTGAATAGGTAGGTGCGTGTGGATGGAAGAATCATTCCAGTTCTGTGCTTGGTCCTGCCCCTTCCCCTTCCTGTATCCAGGGCCAGGCACCGAGGTAGGTATCCAATACCTGAGGTGCCAGGCACAGATGCAGCGCAGCCCCTGGATTCTGCCCTCATCTTTTTGCCTTTCTTGTTTGTACCCAGGATGGGGCCCCAGCCAGGCTCATAGTAGCCGCTTGTTAAACTGAGAAGGTTCCAGGAGACCCCCCCAGCTTTCTGGAAAGCCAGGACCTCAAGGCCCCTCTAGTTTTTTCCCGGTTTCTGAGTGGGATGTTCCCGAGAGTTCCTTCCCCTGGCTGGCTGCGTCTCAGGGTCTTGGGTGAGGTCCGGTGCCCACTGGCTCCACGCGCCATTCCTCCCTCACCCTGCAGTATGTCATCAAGACAGTGGAGGTGGAGTCGTCCAAGACCAAGCAGGCCCTCAGCGAGTCCCAGGCCCGGAACCAGCACCTGCAGGAGCAGGTGGCTATGCAGAGGCAGGTGCTGAAGGAGATGGAACAGCAGCTGCAGAGCTCACACCAGCTGACCGCGCGGCTCCGGGCGCAGGTACGCAGGCTGTGTGGGGGCACACACCCAGCCAGGAAGCCAGAGGCAGGCCCTTGGGCCAATGCATCGGTTAAACATTCGGGTACCCCACAGACATGGGGTCCAGTCCCTCCTCTCCCTGATGGCCACAGGACCCAGGGCGAGTTTTGTCTGGTTTCCTTTTCCTCATCTATTATAACACGATCTGGTCCCAGAACCCACCTCACAGTGGGGACTCAGGAACGTGATCCCAAGAAGCTTTGTGCCCAGGGCCCAGCACACAGGCTGTGCTCAGTAAGCTCTACGTGGCACTTGTCACTGTCATCACAGAGGCCCTCTCCTACCTTCCTGAGGGCACGTGGCTTGGGCACCTGATATGTGTTCAGCACTGGGTTGGTGTTGGGGCCAATGCACAGAGCTCACAGCCCTATAGGGGGAGGGAGACATGGCCATTCTACCCCTCTGTGCACGTGTGTGTGCATGTGTGTTCATGTGCATGGGAGGTGACCAGTTTCTTTCTCGGTATGGCACCTGCCCCTTGAGGTACTGAGCCTTTTCCTGGTCTGGCTGCCAGATTGCCATGTACGAGTCAGAGCTGGAGCGGGCCCATGGGCAGATGCTGGAGGAGATGCAGTCCCTGGAAGAGGACAAGAACCGGGCCATTGAGGAGGCCTTTGCCAGAGCCCAGGTGGAGATGAAGGCTGTGCATGAGAATCTAGCAGGTGAGCTGACCAGCTGGGCCCTGTCTGCCCCACGCCGCGGCCCCTCATCCCCTCCCGCCTCACAGCCCGAGTGTCCCCATAGGTGTCCGGACCAACTTGCTGACCCTGCAGCCGGCACTGCGGACCCTCACCAACGACTACAACGGGCTCAAGCGGCAGGTGCGCGGCTTCCCGCTGCTGCTGCAGGAGGCCCTCAGGAGTGTCAAGGCCGAGGTGAGTGAGGGCAGTGGGTGGGAGGGTCCAGGCTGAGAAGGGTGCACTGGGAGAGGCATGACATCCACCCAGGGCTTCCCTCCAAAGCTCAGACAAAGCCCCTCAGACAGCAGCCCCTGCCCCACTCACCATGACACTTACTGCTGCCCGTATAGGCCCTGTTTGAAACCAGACTGCTCAGGGCAGGCATTCGGGTATTTGTCTTACTATGATTCTTTAAACCAAACATGTTACAGATAACTTCATATTTCAAACATGCAGGCCAGGTGCGGTGGCTCACAGCTGTAATTCCAACACTTTGGGAGGCCGAGGCAGGCAGATCACTTGAGGTCAGGAGTTTGAGACCAGCCTGGCCAACAAGGCGAAACTTCGTCTCTACTAAAATTACAAAAATTAGCTGGGCATGGCGGCAGGTGCCTGCTAATTCCAGCTACTGGGGAGGCTGAGGCAGGAGAATCACTTGAACCCAGAAGGCAGAGGTTGCAATGAACCAAGATCGTGCCACTGCACTCCAGCCTGGGTGACAGCGAGACTCTATCTCAAAAACAAAAAACATGCTACATATGTATTTTTTAAAAAAATCATTTATTAGAGACAGGGTTCATTATGTTGCTCAGGCTGGTCTTGAACTCCTGGCTTCAAGCAGTCCTCCTGCCTTGGCCTCCCACAGTGCTGAGATTATTGGTGTGAGCCACCATGACTGGCCGATACAGTCTTATCTCTGTTAGGTTTAACTTAATTCTTTCAAGCCGTACTTGTACATATGAGAATAACCAGCGCCTCTTAAGTGCCTCCTACATGTCGAGCTGTTTATAGCTGTTAGCTCCTTGAATTTGTATGATAGCTTTGCAGAGACTAATATATTTTGGGAACAGAATATACTTCTTCTCCTTTAAAAGACTGTATCAGTAATACATGGACATGGTGAAAAGTCAAACTCCATAGCGGGGCATCAGGTGAATAGGAAAGGCCTCTCTGCCACCCACCCAACTCCCCCAATATGGCCTCTCAGCATTTCCCCCGACCATTCTGAGCATGCTTAAGCCAATTGTGTGTGTGTGTGTGTGTGTGTGTGTGTGTGTGTGTGTGTGTGTGTGTGTGAATATATAGTGGGCCCTTCCCCCATCCACAGGTTCTGCACTCCCAGATTCAAACAACCACAGATCAAAAATATTTGAAAAACATTAAAAATAACAGTACAACAATTAGAAATAATAGAAATAAAAAATAACATATAACAACTATTTACACAGCATTTTTTTTTTTTTTTGAGACAGTGTTTCGCTCTTGTTGCCCAGGCTGGAGTGCAATGGCGGGATCTCAGCTTACTGCAACCCCCACCTCCCAGGTTCAAGCGATTCTCCTGCCTCAGCCTCCTGGGTAGCTGGGATTACAGGCGCGTGCCACCATGCCGGGCTAGTTTTTGTTTGTTTGTTTTGTATTTTTAATAGAGGCTGGGCTTCACCATGTTGGCCAGGCTGGTTTTGAACTCCTGATCTCAGGTGATCCACCCACCTCCACCTCCCAAAGTGCTGGGATTACAGGCATGAGCCACCACGCCCAGCCCCTACCCAGCATTTTCATTGTATTAGGTATTATAAGTAACCTGGAGATGATTTAAAGTACATGGGAGGGCCTGGGCACAGTGGCTCACACCTGTAATCCCAACACTTTGGGAGGCTGAGGCAGGAGGAGCACTTGAGCCCAGGAGTTCAAGACCAGCCTGGGCAACATAGTGGGACCCCATCTCTACAAAAAAATATAAAAAAACTAGCTGAATGCGGTGGCCTGCACCTGTAGTGCCAGCTACTCGGGAGGCTGAGGTGGGAGGATCGCTTGGGTCTGAGAGGTCGAGGCTGCAGTGAGCCAAGATAACACCACTCACAATGAGTTTCTACCATGTCCATGGAGCTGTGATTGCACTCCAGCCTGGGCAACAGAGCAAGACCCTGTCTCAAAAAAAATAAAGTATATGGGAGGATGTGTGTAGGTTACAGGCAAACACCATATCATTTTATATCAGGGGCTTGAGCATCTGTGGATTTTTATATCCTCCATGGTTACTAAGGGATGACTGTATACACTGTATACACTTCCCTTCTACCCTCCAGAAAGGGGATGTGTGATTCTGTGTACAGTGTGATACTGTATGTGTGATTTTGCATCTTTTTTCCCCCTGTGAAATGTAACTGGGAGATCTTTACAGATTCATGAGTTAGATGGTATTATCCCTGCTTTCCAGATGAGAAAATTGAGGCTTAAAGACATTGAGCCAGTGGTCTCAGGTCCCCAGCTACTCAGGGGCAGAGCTGGAATTTGAGTCTGGCTGAATCACATAGTCAAGCACTAGTGCTGTGGTGTGGAGGGCTGAGTCCTGGCTCTATGCTTATTAGCAGAGCAGCCTCAAGCTGTCAGCTTAGCGTCTCTGGGGCTCAGTTTCATCATCCGTAAAATGGGGATGGTAGCAGTACCTACCCAGAGGGGTGAATTGGGACAGTCTGACATGTGACAGTGTGTGTCAGGTACTCAGCCAGGGGCAGGAGGCAGTGGGCTCCCCTCAGGGGTGGGCAGTCGGGCCGGCAGGGCTGATGGAGCCAGCCCCCTGACAGCGGTGTGCACCCCCCACCAGATAGGCCAGGCCATCGAGGAGGTCAACAGCAACAACCAGGAGCTGCTGCGCAAGTACCGCCGCGAGCTGCAGCTACGTAAGAAGTGCCACAATGAGCTCGTGCGGCTGAAAGGTGACTGCAGAAGGGCTGGGGGTGGGCGCCGGCCTCGGGGTCCTCGACCTGGCTTGGCAGTCATGCTTGGAGCTCACCCCACCACTGAGGCACTATTCCAATCCTATCTCTGTAGATAAGGAAACAGAGGCACAGAGAAGGCAGGGAACTTGCTCAAAGCCACATAGATATTAAATGGTCTGCCTTGGATTTAAACTTGAGTCTGTCCAGCTCAGAAGCCCTGGCCCCAGTGCCTGGGCAGGTGACTCCCCAGGCCCTGGATAGCCGAGGGGTGTGGTATTGCAGCATTGGGTTGGTGGCAACTGGAAAGCCACTTGTTCTGACCTGGGGCCTGGTCAAGCTTAAGACTCCACCATTCACTGCATGGAGCTCTAGAGTGCCTGCTCTGTGCCAGTTGCCGTTCCAGCCCGAGGCTATGGTCATGGCCCCACAGACTGCCTCCCGGTGCACACTTTAGTGTGAGAATCGACAATGATGATTGTCAGGGAACCCAAACCCTGCCCCCTTCCAGGGCTGAGACAGGCTCTCCTGGGTATGGGACAGGCAAGTGTGTTGAGGGGCTTCCCAGAGAAGGCAAAGTTAGAGCTGAGACCTGGACGGTGAGCTGGAACGGATGGGTGAAAAGGGAGGGCAGGTGGGCCATGCTGGCAGTGGGAGGTGTTTCCTCTTCATTCCAAGAGCACAGGGATCCCAACGAAGGCTGGAAGTAGATGGTGGCATGACCAGCTCATGCTGCCAGATACCCCTGTGGCTGCCCCACTATCTGGGCTCTCAGATACACCACCAGTCATCACCTGCTGCCTGGGCCTATATGCCCATCTGATTCCTAAGCCCTGTCCTGCCATTCAGGACAAGGCTCTTTGCTCATTGGGGCCCAAGCCCCTCATTGTCTAGATGAAGAAACTGAAGTCCAGGGAGAAAAAGAGTGTCCATTCTGGTGTCTCACCCTGACTGGGCACAGTGCCTGAGCCCCACAACTGACCTTTCCTTCCCATCCCCAAGGCAGAACTCCACCCCAGTCAACTGGTCTATTCAAGAAATGTACTAAGTGAATTCATACTATAGTGTGAATGATGGATAACAGCTTCGTGGGCCCCCTTCTCCTAGGGGGCTGTGCTTAAAAGTCAGGGGACTCCTAGGTCAACTAGTCTGCCTGGGACACCAGTGGACCAGAGTGGAGACTGGTCTTGACATGGCCTGGACCCATTTCCCCATTCCCAACCAACCCAGGGAACATCCGAGTGATTGCTCGTGTCCGGCCAGTCACCAAAGAGGATGGGGAAGGACCTGAGGCCACCAATGCTGTGACTTTCGATGCTGACGATGACTCCATCATCCACCTGCTGCACAAGGGCAAGCCTGTGTCCTTCGAGCTGGACAAGGTCTTCTCCCCACAGGCCTCGCAGCATGATGTGAGTGTGGCCCCATGCGGGAAGGGGAAAGCAATGGAGAGAGGGAAAGACGGACTCCCGGGGAGGGGGAGGGGGGCTGGGCAGGAAGAAGCATTAAGAGTGGGGGGTGCAGGAATCAGAAGTGGGGAGCCAGGGTCCCGCTCCTTCCTCTGGAGGACAGAAGAGGGTGGGAGGTTAAGACTGAAGGCCTTGGAAGCCTCCATAGGAAGGAGAGATCCAGACACAGCCCATCCCCTCCCATGGCTGTGGTTCCTCCCATCCCCAAGGCCCCTTCTACTGTGTGGCCCTGCCCACCCTTAAGGCCCTTCCCACTATAATAACTCATTCCATTCTCTCAGCTGTGGCTCCTCCCACCATGTGGCCCCTCCTATATCCACAGCCCCTTCTACCACATGGCCTCACCCACAGCCCCTCCCACCACCATGGCTTTGGATCCTCCCATCCAGTGGCCCCTTCCACTGCATGGCCCTGCCCACTCTCAAGGCCCCTCCTACCATCACAGCCCATCCCACCCTCATGCTGTGGCTCCTCCCATCTGCATGGCCCCACCCACCCTCAGGCCCCTCCCATCCTCCAACCATGTGGCCTCACCCACCTTCAGGCTCCTCCCACCCTCATGGCTGTGACTGCCCACCCACATGGCCCCATCCATCTTCACGACCCTGCCCATCTTCTCCATCCGGGAAAACCCTCCTGTATCAGTCCCCTGGGCCTTCCTAGGAATCTCCCGACCCCCTGAGGCTGTATGAGAACCATGTGTTCTCAGTGTCCACTCTTCCCTTATCTCTGCCCAGACCAACCTGCCAGCCCTGCGCCCTCCTGTTCTCATGTCTGGTTCTATCTTTGCCCCCATCCTCTGACGGCTGGCAGGCAGGCCCAGGCCAGAGAGGCCCCAGGCATGTGCTGGCCTCCACCTTCCTTGTGCTGAGCACTCTTTGAGAGAGAGCAGGAGGAGCTGGGGGAAGGGCAGCAGGCACTGGCCTGTCTTCCCTGCAGTCTCTGGGCGGCCTGGTTGCCCACTGATGTCTAATGTATGACTCATGAGTCACGAAT
This sequence comes from Nomascus leucogenys, assembly GCF_006542625.1. Lineage (NCBI taxonomy): Eukaryota > Metazoa > Chordata > Mammalia > Primates > Hylobatidae > Nomascus > Nomascus leucogenys. The sequence goes on from NC_044382.1 coordinate 62,506,751, forward strand.
CATTGTGAGCTGAGTGACTGCAGTAACATGTGATGTGGTGTTGCTGAAGGACAGCATGGTTGGGGAGGTGGCTGGACTTGTAGCTGGTGGTCCCAGTGGCCCTGGAAGCCCCCCACCAGCCTCCCTCCCACCACCATCCCAGGTGTTCCAGGAGGTGCAGGCCCTGGTCACCTCTTGCATCGATGGCTTCAATGTCTGCATCTTTGCGTATGGCCAGACGGGCGCCGGCAAGACGTACACAATGGAGGTGGGTGCTGCCCAATGGGGTGGGGGTTCACAGTGAAGCGTGAAGGGAATGCAGGCTCCCTCATTGGTCTTGGGGTTTTGTGCAGTGTGTGTTTTGCCTCATTTGGCCCTCACAACCCAGGAGCAGAGGCTGTAGTTATCTGTGTTAGCCCCGAGGCACCAGGCCTTAAGAGGGGGCCCCCTTACCCAAGGGCACCCACAATAGGCCCAGCAGGACTGGGGGAGAGGCAAGGGAGGACTGTCATCACAGGGATCTGGGGACAGAGTCCAGGGCAGGCCACCCACCTCTCAGGACCAGGGCTGCATTTCACCTGGAGTGTGCACTGCACGCTCCTGCTTTATGGCTGCCTCGGGCCATGCCTGGGGGATCTGGGATGAGTGGTGGGTCTCAGTCCTCAAGGAGATCCCAGGGCAAGACTGGCATGTGAAGGCTGTTGTGGGGAGCCCAGCTCTTGCCTGTGGCCCCTGGGGCCAGGCCAAGGCTTCCTCTCCCTGCCTGTCACTGGCACCCTCCCAGGTGTGGTGGAGCAGGTGGCCGGCCAGGGAGAGGGGTATTGAGACGAGGAAGGATCTTGACTGTGGGCAGAGGGCAGTGGAAAGCTAGCCCTGGCTCTTGAGTGGTGCTGTGGGATTGATTCCCCAGGTCAGAAGGCGGCCAGGTGGTGTGGCGTCTGGACAGGGCAAAGGGCTGGTCAGGCCTGCTGGGCGGGCCTCTGTTTCCCATCTGGACTCTGCTGTTCCCGCGATTCTGGGACTGGTGAGACTAGTTGGTGGGGGCAGCCAGGCCAGGCGGGAGGAGGAAGGGGGTGTGTGCAGCATCCCCTGGGCTCCCCGCTCTGCTTTGGAATTGCTTAGAGTTGAGATGACCACCGGGAACATCAGAGCATTCGTCCTCAAGCGTATCTGCTGATGCATGAGGTATATCAGGCATTGTGCCAGGCATGGCTGTGACCCAAACAGTCCCTGCCCACACAGAGGGCCCTCCCCAAAGGGCCAAGCTGGCTGTGGGGAGACAGCAGGGTCCACACAAATCAGCAAGTGTCCTGTCAGGCCAGGGAGAAAAATAAAGCCAGGGATGCAGAACTGACTAGGGGGAGGGACAGGGCGTTTGGGGGTGCTGGGCGAAGGAGCAGCCTCCCTGAGGGGGCATCTTGGGAGCAGCCTCCCTGAGGGAGACGACGGAGCCGGCCAAGGGGTGGTCAGAGGAGTACCCGGGGCAGAGGGAGCTGCAGGTCTGAGGCCAAGAGGCCAGAGCATGCCAGGGGCACCTGAGGCCCAGCCAGGAGGCCCTTGTGGCAGGAAGAGAGAGAGGGTGAGAGGGGCGAGGGCTAGGCTCTCAGGGCCTTGAAGGCCCAGGTGGGGACTCCAGGTTTCCTTCTAGAAAGGCCGGCCCACCCGTCCTGCCCCAGGACACTGGCCCACTCCTCCCTGTGCCTCCTCTCCACCACCCACAGAGCCCAGGTCTCAGCCTCCCTGAGACTGAGCCCCTTTCTGGGCAGTGGTGGGGTCATTCATTTCCGGTGCCCCTTCCAGGTAGCCCCACAGGGCCAGGTATGCATCTGGCCCTCCGCTGCCCTGTGTGGGGTCTGGGCCAGGCCTCTCATCCCAGTGCTGGACTATAAGTCTCAGCGTAGTCCTGGCAGGGCGATGCCATTTTAATGGTGGGGAAATAGAGGTGCAGTTGCCTGCAGCTGGCGGAGGGCATTTTGGGGGACAGTGGCAGGCAGGTAAGTAGGAGGTTTGGGCAAGGAGGCTTGCCTGTGAGGGGTAGCCAAGGGGCTTAGGGGACAGATGCCACATGAGCGTCTTTGGGGACAGGCCTGGCTTACTGGGGCTTTTCCTTCTGTCCCCAGGGGACCGCTGAGAACCCAGGTATCAACCAGCGGGCCCTGCAGCTGCTCTTCTCCGAGGTGCAGGAGAAGGCGTCTGACTGGGAGTACACCATCACCGTCAGCGCCGCGGAGATCTACAACGAGGTCCTCAGGTGGGAGCCCCAGGGTGTGCGGAGCAGGCCTCAGGGGCAGCTTTGGGGTCCTCAGGGGTGGTGCTGGAGCAATGGGGGATAGGAAGTGGGGGTCTTCCTGAAGGGAGTGCAGGGACCAGATGAGGCCGTCAAGGGACCTGGCTGCAAGTCCTGACTCAGCCCAGCAGGTTGGGTGGTCCTGCGGGGAGGAGGGGCTCTCTGAGACCCAGGCAATCCTTGCCCCTACCTGTGGGCTGCACCAGGTGGCCATGGGTGAGAGTGGGCAGCTAGGGGCCCTGCCCACAGGGGCTCATTGTATTGTGGAGTGAGATCTCCACGTCTTCAGCTGAATGCGGTGGAGGAGCTGGAGGAGGAGAGATGCACTCAGCTTATGGCTGGAGAAGGCTTCCTGGGTTGAGGGAACATTCCTGGCTGGGGGGGCTGGGTGCAGTGCAAACAGCAGCTGGAAATGGCAGGAGGGGGTGACTGTCTCACCTGCCCCTCCAGGGACCTGCTAGGGAAAGAGCCTCAGGAAAAACTGGAGATCCGGCTGTGCCCAGACGGCAGTGGGCAGCTGTATGTACCAGGGCTGACTGAGTTCCAGGTGCAGAGCGTCGATGACATCAACAAGGTGTGGAGGGAGCCCCTGACCACAGCCACGCTGCTCTAGAGGACAGAACTGGGTTTGAATGTAGGCTCTGCTGTGTCCTAAGCACACACCCTTGGGCAAGTCCCCACGCCTCTGAGCCTCAGTTTCCTCATCTAAACTGCAGAGGGTGGTGCCACTCCTCACGGGTGCTTGGTGCCTGGTGACTCTGAGGACGCCATTCTCAACGCTGTGCCTCTGCCCTCCTGCTCCCAATCCCCCAGGTGTTTGAGTTTGGCCACACCAATCGCACGACCGAGTTCACCAACCTGAACGAGCACAGCTCCCGCTCGCACGCGCTGCTCATCGTGACGGTGCGAGGTGTGGACTGCAGCACAGGCCTCCGCACCACAGGTGAGAGTGGCGGGCAGCCTGGCCTGAGGATCCCCACAACCCCAAGGGGCAGGGCAGGCCCGATCTGCTGGGTGCCTTCCCTGCAGGGAAGCTGAACCTGGTGGACTTGGCTGGCTCGGAGCGCGTGGGCAAGTCGGGGGCCGAGGGCAGCCGCCTGCGGGAGGCGCAGCACATCAACAAGTCGCTGTCAGCTCTGGGGGACGTCATTGCTGCCCTGCGCTCCCGCCAGGGCCACGTGCCCTTCCGCAACTCCAAGCTCACCTACCTGCTGCAGGATTCGCTTAGTGGTGACAGCAAGACCCTCATGGTGGTACAGGTGAGGACCATGGGTTAGGGCGGGCCAGTCCCTAGCATGTAGGGGCTATGCTAGCAGTGAGACCCAGCCACCCCAGGCTGTGCAATGGACCCTTGTCTCAGCAGCTCCATAGTCAGCAACACCCCCCCGCCCCTAGACCTGGCCACACACACCCTGTGTTAACTCCCAGTCCCTCCTCTCCACCTTTGACCACGCCACCTCTGCCACGTTGCCTGCCCTCCCACCCCATCCCTTGGTCCTCTCCAAGAAGCCTTCTGACGTCCCCAGCTGTGAGCTCCCTCTCGTGACCCTGCTGCGCCTCCAGCTGGCCCGGGTGGGCAGTGAGCTCTCGTGTCCCCTAGGTGTCCCCCGTGGAGAAGAACACTAGCGAGACGCTCTATTCCCTCAAGTTTGCTGAGAGGGTGCGCTCTGTGGAGCTGGGGCCTGGGCTACGCAGGGCAGAGCTTGGGTCCTGGTCGAGCCAGGAGCATCTAGAGGTACGGGGACTGTCACAGGCCTGGCTCAGATGGCCCTGGGTCAGAGACTTTGGGTCATGGCAGGAGCAGGGAGCTGGGCGGGGAGGTCCCGAAGCAGTGGGGGCGGGGAAGCTGCCAGAGGTGGGTGGAGCTACGGCTGGAACCCATAGCCAGGAGCCTCTTTAGTACAGGTATTTCTTCCTGGCCTCAGAGGTTCCTGTGGGGTGACGAGCTGGCCGTGGGGGTGGCACATAGTAGGTGCTCAGTGGTAACTAGTTGACTTCTTTACATGTATTATCTCATTTAATTTTTGCCATAACTGTGAGGCTGGGGCACGAGCATCATGCCCATTTTGCAGATGAGGAAACTGCGTGTTAGGAGGTTAGGAGGCAGGGCAGGGGAGTAGAGAGAAGCACAGCAGCGTGGGGAGCCAGGGCAGCCGTGGCCCCCGCCCACCCGCCCTTCCCTGCTCACAGTGGGAGCCGGCTTGTCAGACGCCACAGCCCTCAGCACGGGCACACTCAGCCCCCAGCTCTGGGACCAGCAGCCGCCCTGGATCCATCCGGAGGAAGCTGCAGCCCTTGGGTGAGCCTGGAGTGGCAGTGTGGGTGGGGAGTCTCCCCAGGGTAATAGTCACCAGGCTGCCCTTACCTGGATGGGCTTTCTCTTTCCTTTTAAAAAAGTTCGTACACCTTCTCCAGAACCTGTTTTAGAACTTCCCCTGCCCCCGGGGCAGTAGTCAGGGCAGACAGTGCTGTGTCCGTTCTGCAGGTGGGAAATGGAAGGTCTGTGGGATGGGGGCAGTGTAAGAAGACCCCAGCCTCTCAGCTGGGGGTGCTGACTCTACCCTGGGACCCTGCTCTCTGAGCGTGGGCTGGCTGAGCATGTGCAGTAAGCCCCCTCCAGAGCAGCCCCTGCAGCCCCCTCCCTGTGCCTCAGCTGTCCCGGGGGTAGAAAGGGCCGGGCTTGCCTACCTCCTAGGTGAGGAGTGAGCCCCGCCACAGGACCAGGACCCAGGGCTCCAGCCCCTGTTTAGCCCAGATCATGGGAGGGCCTGGCCCATCCTTGAGTCCAAAGGGGTAGCAGCAGCAGGGTCTTGTGGGGTACTGGCCCAAGGCAAGCCCACCAGTGAGACGCCTGTCACTTTGATTTCAGCCTGACGGCTGGGGCTGCAGAGTCTCTAGGTGAGTGTGGGGCCTGTGGCCCAGGGCTGCCCGCCTGCCGGCCCGCAGTGGGTTGCAGGGCTGCGCTGGGACGTTCTGCTGTTCAGAGCTGGGTCTAGCCCCTGCTGTCGCTTGACTGTGTGCTTTTGCTGGGTTCCCTCCTGCTCTCGGTGGCACATGCTGTGGGCTGCCAGTGGGCAAGTAGACAAGAAGCTGATGATCCCGTGCCCCTGCAGGGAAGTCACGGCCACTGCCTGTGTGACGGATGTGACCCCGCTGGGCCTGAAGCTGGGCCCTGAGGCCTCACTGGCCTGTTCCTGCTGCAGCGCCAGGACCCCTAGAGGTGGAGGCGAGAGTGGAGGCTCTTCTTCTGCCCCGTCTCCCCTCAGAGATGAGAAACATGTTCAGAAGTAAACGGTGTCTCTCGGCTGTGCCTCTGGGCGCAAATTGCATGGGCGGAAAGGCGGGGGTGGCTGCTCTTCCTGGCAGGCCTGGGCCATCAGTGAACTGGGCCCCGTGAGGAGGGCGGGAGTGTGGAGGAGGGCGGGCTGCTCACCCAGGCTGCCCCGGCTCCTCTCCTCAGCTTGCAGGGCTGGCCAGCTCCCTCCTTAGGGGGTGGGCGAGGAGCCTCTGGGCAGGCCCAAGAACCATGGGGACTGGGGTGGGTTGGTGGCACCAAGGGCAGCCCTCCCCCCCCCCCCTTCCAGGAGGGTTCCCACAGCTGGGGGGTGTGCGGAGGCGCATGGCCTCCCGCCATGGGGCTGTGCCGTGTTTATGGCTGGCAGAGGCAGCCAGCGGGTGGGGGGATTCTGCTGCTCCCTCACCTGCCTGGCTCACTGGTCTCTTGAATTTTCTTCCCTCTGAAATCCTATTTAAAAACTTTTGGAAGCTTAGCCATTTTTACTTATTAAAATAAAAGCCTTTTTACACAAGTATGGTCTGAAAAAGTTGGTCTGTGAGCCCCTCTTGGTCTGATTAGGGGGACGGGGCACTGGCAGGTCCTGTGGACTCCCCCGCTGGCTGGTCACCCCACAGCCCTGCAGGATCTGTCCTCTAGGTCAGTTAGGGACACGCGTCCTTAACAACTGGGGGGAGCCCACGCTGTCCCACCCTGGATCACTTTCTCTGTTGCTTGTGGTCACAGTCGCCTCATGCAGTACCTACCATGTGCCCATGATAACTGATCTCCCAACAGGGGCATCCCTCCATGTTACTGATGGGAAGGAAACTAAGGCTGGAGAGAGCTTCAAAGGCTATCAAAGCCTTGCCCAAACCATGCTGGGCTTCCAGGTTACTGCTGGGCACCACCCACTCCCACCCTTTGCCCTGGCCTTCTTCCTCTTCAGTGAACTGGCCAGAGGTCCACGCCACCTTCCTCCAGTGCCGAGGACCCTGACCACCCTGGGGCGGGGCTGTACCTGGTCTCTGCCTTGGGAGCAGGAGGGGGCCCACCTGTCGCAGTGACCACGGAGCAGGGGGGGGGCCTTTCCCGCCAGCCAGTGCTGGGGGCTCCAGCAGGGAATGACAGCTGATCGGAGCCCTGCTCAGAGGAAGGGGCAGGTGCCCTTCTAGTCCTGCCCCGGAGGTGTCCTGGGGGTGTCCATAAGACAGCTTGAGTGTAGCTGAGGTGGGGAGGAAGGGGCCGGTGGGGGCCACCCCTAACCTCAACACCCAGTGGTGGAAGGGTGGTTGCCACCTCCCCTTCCTTCCCAGTCTGAAGTGGCTGAACTGGTGCTGTCCCACAGGCCTGATTCTCTGCTGCCCCCTGCTGGCCACACGGCCTGGAGCCTCACCCCAGGGCTTGGAGCGGGTGTGGCCTCATCTCAAACCATGGGGCAGGCACTCCTGGGCCTGGGGAGCCCTGTGGCCAGCAGAAAACATTCCCCACAAGGAAACCTGGGAATAGTTACAAATTTAATAAAACTTGCCTTATAAATTACAGCAGCAGCCCCAGGGCTCAGTTCGCTGCCCCAAGAAGCAACAGTTGGGCAAAGCTGGGCAGCTATTGCTGGAGAGAGTTGTCGCAGAGTTCAGGGCTGTTGAGGTGGCCAGGGACCAGCGTCACCTCCTCCAGGATGGCCACAGGACAGCGGCAGAGGCCAGGCAGAGGCTCATGGGCCAGTGGGTGCACAAGGAACAGGAGTGGGGGCTGAGGCCAGGCCCTGTGGGCTGCCGAGCGCCCCTGCCCACTGCGTTCCTCAGTCCAGACTGGCCATGAGCAGGTGCAGCTCGCGGAAAGTACTGCCATGGCGGCCGCTGAGGCCTGACTTGCTCTTGACCAGGCCGCTGATGCTCTTGAGCTGCTTGTAGCAGAGCCGGCACTTGTGCAGCCTGTAGAGAGGGCAGGGCCTGAGGGGCCAGCTGGCACCACCACCACCACCCCCCAACCCCAGGGCCTTTGCTGTCCTAACTGCTCCAGCCCTTCCTCCCAAGGGAAGGCGGAGGCCCAGAGGGGAACCACCCAGGCCCTGCCAGGGATTGTGGGCACAGCCAGGCCATGGAGGAACCCAGCTCTGGCTAAGCCCACCCACGCCCTGAGCCATGGCCCCAGACCAACGCCTCCTCTGTACTCTGTCCCAGCAGGACTGTCAGTAAGAGGGGCCCGGGCCTCCAGGCCTTTGTCCCCTCACCTGTTGTGGCACCCCTGTCCCCAACACATGCGCTGCCCTCACCTCTCCTCCCTGCTGATATCCACACCCACGGAGGGTGGGGCCGCCAGCATGTCTGTGATGAGGGGCAGAAATCGCTGCAGGATCAGCTTCAGGGAGGTGCAGCCCGTCTGGACGTAGCTTTAGGGGGAGATGGATGACGTCACAGATGGACCCAGGGCCACAGACAGAAAGATAAACAGCAAGGAACAAAGGAGGAGAAGGGCAGAAACAGACACACACACACACACACACACACACACATGCCTGTTTTCACTCCCACCTCCAGACTGTTGAGGGGCAGCAATGCTTCACAGCCAGCTCACAGGAACACCCAGGCTCTTGGGGGTCCTTCCCATGGTTCTGGAGGAGGCTTCTTACCTCTCCCCTCCCCCTGCTTGAGGCAGGCATGGCTTCCCCGCACGCACCTCTCATACTTGCTCTGCAGAAGCTTCTCAATCTGTGGCAGGACTGTGGTGCACAGGTCCAGCTTCCACAGGGAGCTAGGAGAGGCCAGGACATGCTGCCATCAGCCCAGCCCTGCCCCTCCGCCCACTCCCCCTTGGCAGCCACTTACGCTTTCTGGTTGACGATGTTCAGGAGGTCCACCACCACCGACAGGTCGTTGATGGCCACAGCAGAGTCCACCGATGTCTGTGCAAACAGAGCACCGTCAGGGGTGGGGCAGTGGGGGACAGTGTGGCCCTGTGAGGGTGAGGGTGGGGGCACGAACGTGAATGTGGGTGTGCTGATGGGGCCGTGGGTGTTCAGCACTGCACCTAACGCAATGAGTGTAAGGCCAGGCATGTAAACAGCTGCTCACTAAATGGCAGTCTGTGATGATGATGATGGGGGAAACAGATGGTGTGACGTCAGGGACGGCCTATCCCACACTGTCCCCCATGGGTGGCCTCTTCTTGTTCTGCCCCAAGCCCGGGCAGGCAGGTGGCAGGGACAGGCAGGGGCAGGGGGGCGAGACAAGGCCCTGGGCAAGGGTGGGCACTTGCCTTGATGTCACCCGTGGTCCACACAGCCCGCACGGTGTCCAGGTTCTTGTGGCGGCTGGTGAGCACTACACACATGGTGTCATGGCCTTTGCGGATCTGTGACATGGCATCCTCATCCACCAGCTCGGCCTGCTGGGGGATCTTCACGGCCTGCGTGGGATGGGCACCCAGATGCTGGCATGGGAGGAGCCGGCAGCAAAGCTCTGCCCTCCACCCACAGACCTCCACCCATGCCTCGAGCTGGGCTCCCACTCACGGGCAGGAAGTCGGAGGCCTTCAGCCCGATGGGCTCGTTCCGGGTGGCAGGGATGATGGCAGGCTCAGCCTTGGGTGCAGGTGTGGAAGCAACCACGGGGGGCCGGGGCAGGACCTCCAGCTGAAAGAGTGTGAAGCTCAGTGGGTGCCAGCCTGGGGCCTCCCTCTCTGCCTCCCGAGGGACCCCCAACCCTGGGTCAGGACCCTCTCTAGGCCCCACACCATACTCCCTCTCTGGACATACGTTTGGCACCGGGAACTGCACATCCATGGCAGGGCTGGGCTTTGCTGCCTCCTTTGCTGTGGCTGCGTCTGGAGGCAAAAGGAAAAGATGACTAGGTCCGGCCAGAAGGGCCTGGCAAGAAGGGCAGGGCTCAGGGCGGGACTCTGGACAGCATCTGCAATGGGGGGGATGGAGCAGGAGCATGGGGGAGGCCGCAGGCCAACAGTGTGGGGGTTCCAGAGGACCTGGGGGCAGGCCTGGACCTGCCTCCTCCCTCTCCCCCAACTCAACCTTAGGTCTGCCTGTGGGTGGGACCCAGGGGGCTCTAGGATGTGGCCATCCTGTCCCTTCACTGGCGTGTATGTGGAGGGGCTGGGATGACTGACTGGCAAGATGGAAGTGGAGGCTCCTAGGAAACCCAGGACCGATGGCAAGGACGGTCCCTGAGGGGGGGGCAGGGGTACCCTGTAGGACAGGTGGCCCCATGCCTGCCCCTTCTCTAACCACAATGCAGATCATGTTTTCTCCCTTCTTAATCCAAACCCCCAGCTGAGGCCTTGTGGGTCTGACCTCTTGCTGGGACTCACCCCAGCTCCCCTCCTCTCAGCTCCCTTCCTGCCAGAAGTGCTTCTCTCTCCCTCTTCTCACCGGCCCCCAGGCCTTGGCAGGCATTGGGCCTCCTGAGGGCCTCCCGATCATCGCATCTACAGCAGACCCCATCTAAGGTGGGCCCCCAGTGACTCCTTTCCATCCTCCACAGCCCGAGTGCCCCTGGCAGCTCCCCCCGTGTGGTGGTGTCTATGTCTGTCCCCCACACACCAGGGCACGGGCTTCTAGGGGGGCACTGTCAGTCTTGCAGGGACCTGGCACATAACAGACAGAGGGCAGAGACCCAGCGGGAGAGGCTGTGGGTCGTGTCCTGAGAGGGGAGGGTCCAGGGAAGGGGCTTGTTGGGAGGGCTCACAGGAAGAGAAGATGAGGGATGGGGGCATCAGAGACCTTGGGGAAACCAGGCTCACCCAACTCACCATCCTCTGGGGGTGCAGGGAAGGGCTCACTTCTCCGGGGTGGCGTCCGACCTGCAGAGAAAAGAAGCCCCTGGCTGTGAGCGGTCCTGGCCAGGCCACCTGGGACCCAGGGCCCTGTCAGAGTGCGGGGGATGGAGGGTGGCTCCCAGGCATGCGGCTGCAGACTGTGGACCCTGCTCCTGGTCCCGGGAACCCTCAGTCCTGCCCCTCCCAGCCCACTTGTCCCTGGCAGGGCAGGGACTGGGACACTGAGCAGCTGCTGGGCCTCTGCTGGGGAGTGCCCAGGACCCCCTCTCAGTTCCATCAGAGCACGGCCTGGCAAGGCCCAGGGAACGTTGAGGACAGGGCGTGGAGCCCAGGCGTGGGTTAGAAGGAAGTTAAAGGGATGCAGAGCCACAGCAGGTCACCCTGGAAGGACCCCCAGCCTCCCTTTCACCGATGGGGATGCTGGGCTGGGGGCGGGAGCCCGGCCTCACTGATGCTGTTCTTGGGCTGGAAGATCTCGTTGTAGTCCTCGGCGTTCTGGATCTCTGCGCGGGACTCGCGCTCGTCCCGGTCATCCTCGCTGCTGGGGCTGCGGCGCTCGCTCTCTGAGTTCTGCTTCACCCTGGGGGCGTGAGGCCAAGCCCAACGGAAGCAGGTGCTCTGTGAGGCCCAGGGCTGGAATTCCGAGGCTTCCCCTATGACAGGCCCTCTCCTGGGCCCCCGAAGGCCCCCCAGGCCCTCACCTCTGAGGCTTGCTGCAGGTTGTGCTGGGCCGCTCATAGATGCGCCGGAGGGGGGCGCTGGGGTTGGGCGGTGGCTGTGCCAGGGGCCGGTGGTCCTGCACAGGGTCCGGGGCCACCGTGCCAGTCCTGGTGACACGAGTCAGATCCACCACGTAGGAGGAGACGTTGCTCTGGGAGAAGGCCACACCTATCTGCAGGAAGCGGAGAGGCTGGGACTGCAAGCCGAGGGGGCAAAATCCCAGCCCCAGTGTGGGGGTAGGAGGAGGGGCCTGGGCTGGAGGGAGGCGGGTGGCCCTGTGGGAGTGAGGGGCGGTGGGTGCCATGGCTCTCTCACCAACTGGTCATTGCAGATGGCCAGGTCGGCCACCTTGCCCCAGTTGACGAGGACCACATCAAAGCACCGCTCAGGTTCCCAGCCGTAGACACGCAGTGAGTCCTGGCAGCCACTGTACAGGCAGCAGCCGTCTGGGTTGAAGAGGACGCTCCTGGGCCAGGCGAGAGATGGCCATGGGTCCTGTGGCACCCAGCTGGTCCCCTCCCCGAGGAATCCAGAGGGCCCAGGGCAGGGAGGGCGCAGCAGCAGAGATGGGAAAGGCCCACCCACAGCCACGCCCCATTGCCAGGGAGGAGCGCTGGGCCGCCCACCCTGTAGCCTGCGTACCTGACAGGCCCAGGCTCCCCTTCGATGCAGCTCACCACCTGGAACTTCTCCAGGTCCCAGAAACGGATTGTCCTGCAAAGGCAGCCAGGCTGTGCTGCGAAGCCTATCCCTCATCCTGGCCTCCACATGCCCCTGGGAAGCCAGCTTCTCTCTAGAAACCTCTCCCCCAGGGCAGGGCCACCAGGAGCAACATCTGGGGCAGAGCTGGCCCTGACTTTGCAAGGGGGAGGCTGGGCCCGATGGCCCTGGCCCCAGGGTTGGCCCCTACAGCCACAAGCCTCCCTGCCCTATGGGGCCCCACTAGATGCCTTGGGTCCCAACCTGCCCATGAAGCCACAGACCTGGGACACTGGGGCCAGGGAACCAGAGTCCCTGGGAGATGGACCAGGGTCCAGTCCTGGCTCGGCTGAAATCCAATTCAGTCCACACAGGATCATCAGACGTATGACACCCCAGTGATAGACCGGCAGTAGAGACACGCGCAGAGGACAAGGTGGTGAAGGATAGCAATCACGAGCAACTCGCCTCGCTCCTCCTCACCTGTCAGAGCTGCCAGAGGCCAGCAGGTACTCGTTGGGGTGAAACTCGACCACATTGACAGGCCCCGTGTGACCAGGGAACTCAGACATCATCTTGCCGGCAGTGAGATCCCAGAGCTGGAGGCAGGGCAGGGAGGAGGTCAGGGCGACCAGGCATCTTGGCTGCCCACCCTCCTTCTAATCCAGGCCAAGCTCTTTATCCACAAGCTACCTTCCACTCGGGATAGGCTTGGGACATGTGAGCCCGATCAGGAGGGAGGTGAGGACTCAGCCTGGTGTGATCAGCAGACCCCAGCCCCCAGCCCCTGGGCCCAGGTCAGGCCAGGAGCTACCTTCACGGTGTGGTCATCTGCAGCCGACGCCAACCACTTCCCATCGGGGCTGAACCGGAGACATCGCACAGCCTGGCTGTGCCCCTGAGGGAGGACACAGCATGAGCTCACCCTGGGATCCTGGGCCCAACGGACCTCTCCCGGCCTCCTCACTCCTATGGGACCCCTTCCATCTAATGACACTGGTTACCCGCCTGGTTCTGCTTGGAGCAGTTTGATGAATGTGGCTCTAGGGGATTCACGGAGAGCCAGGGGATCCAGGTGGGCCGCCCATGGCGCTCCTGCTCGGCTCCAGATCCATGTTTTATGTTATCACCCATGTGGGACAGCCGTCCCCTCCACCCCCTGCTGGGGTCTGGGCACCACGCCACACTCAATGCCCACAAGGTGCTCATGGAGTTACTGACAGGGCGCATCCTTACCCTGTATCGGAAGACACAGCCTTTCCTCCTGATGTCCCAGAGCTGTGGGGCAGAGAGAAGCAGAGGGGCAGAGTCAGGAGAGGTCAGGGCCACGACTGGAGGAAGGTGTGCGGTCGTGAGCAGACGGCGGGGCCCAGCCGTCTCTAGGTCGTTATTCCCCATGGAGACAAGCACAGAAACTGCTCACTAAAGCTGGCATTCTGAGCAGAAGCGTCTGGCAGATGCCTGCCACCCACTTTCCCTAGGATGGTGCGGATGTGGCTGCAGAAAGGGAAGAGGTCCCCTCAGCAGGCATCCAACACTGAGGACTGGGCCGGGCCGGTCCTGCCACAGGCTCAGCAGGAGACATGGGGCACGGACCAGCCTCTCACCTTGATGTTTGTGTCCTGGGAACCAGAGGCTACAAACTCGCCGTACGGGTGGAAATCCAGGCTGCAGATATTGGCTTTGTGTCCCATGAGTGTACGAAGAACTAACAAGAAGGAAAGCAGAGACAGTGGCTAAGAGGCAAATGAGAAGGCTGGCAGAGGAAGGGCTGCTGTGGGCATTTGTATGTGCGCTTTTGGATTAGCTGCACAGAAAAATAGAACAATAACACATATTTTTAAAACAGGAGGAAACAATCAAGGGTCCCACCACCCTAACAATGAATTTTCTTTTCTTTTTTTTGAGAAGGAGTCTTGCTGTGTCGCCCAGGCTGGAGTGCAATGGCGTGATCTCGGCTCACTGCAACCTCTAGAGGCCTCCCGGATTCAAGCAATTCTCCTGCCTCAGCCTCCCAAGTAGCTGGGATTACAAGCATGTGCCACCACACTCGGCTAATTTTTTTATATTTTTGGTAGGATAGGGTTTCACCATGTTGGCTGGGCTGGTCTCCTGACCTCAAGTGATACACCCGCCTTGGCCTCCCAAAGTGCTGGTATTACAGGTGTGAGCCACCGCGTCCCACCGACAACTAATTTTCCTATATTTCTCTTGAGAGATGACAGCCCTGTGTTACCTCAAGTCTGCAGAAGTTGTACCGCACTCTCCCCACAGACTGTGTTCCAGCGGAAGCAGAGCCAGGGAACCACCACACTCAGTTCAGGGCCCCATGGGTGTAGAGCTTATGGTTTGCAGGGCACTGAACCCCACCCAAGACAGTGCAAGGAGAGAGACAGACCAGGAGAGGTTCAAGCTGGGAGAGAAACTGCTTGGTTGGAAAGATAAATCCAGGAAGGCTTTATGGAGGAGGTGGTATTTGAGTAGATGTCAGTGGGTGGAGGATGACGGATGCTCTGTTAGGTAGATGGAGGTGATGGGCAAAGGCCCTAAGGAGGGCAAGTGGAGGGCATGGCTGGGGTGGCCCTGGTGCACACACCAGTCTTCTTGGATGACCTCGGTCCAAGGGATCTTGAGGGTGGCTGTGAGGACACACCGAGGAGCAGTGAGAACTGAGAGGACACAGGGAGGACACGCAAGGACCAAAGAACTCCTGGGGTGGGGCCTGATCGCCTCCCACTGCCCTAGGAACCACATCTCCCATCCTTTCCTTTAAGGTTTTGCAGGCATCTCCATGGCCAGGAGCAGCCCAGCCTAGAGGCAAACCTTGTGTGTTTCAGGGTGTCCTCCAGCACCACTCAAGTTTGTCTCATGTTTCCTGCTTTTGGAAAGATTCATAATTCACTATCTGAATGAAACTGACCATCCCAAGTGCCAGGGCCAGGAAATGTGGGAGTCCAGCCATTCTTAGTTTTGAGCCAAGGTGCAACAGGGTGCCTTGTGAGGCAGTGAGCTCTCTGTCAGAGGAGGTATTCAAGATTCCATATATAACACTTTACTGCAGAGTCGAGATCCAAGCACTAGGTGAATTAAATGAACTCTACTGTATGATCTTCTCTACCCCCAAAGTCAGGATGTGGGCTCTGGCATCAGGCAATACTGGGATCAGCCTTGGCTCTGCTCCTCACTGGTGGTGTGACCCTGGCCAATCACTTACTGTCTCTGGGCCTCATGTTGGGTCACAGAATGGAGTAAACAGACATAAAGTGCTTAGCACGGGCTCTGCACATGGTAAGTGCTCAATAAATGCCAGTCGTAATTAGTCCCGTTCACATTTCTTCCTGCACAAGGCCTGCCTTCTGCTCTTGGCTGTCCCGCAAGCTGGGCCTTCTCTCCTCCTTGCCAGGCCTCAGTGCCCCTCTGCAGCTGGCCCTGTCTGGTGCTGGAGCTGGGTCTGGACACTTTCACATCCCTCTGGAGTTTGTCGAATGCATGTCCAATTCACCTGCACCAGAGTCTCTGCAGCTGTCCCTCCTTGCTCCGTGTAGCTATCAGGTGCTGCTGGGGGCTGGGCATTGCCTCCTGGCCAAGGAGGCCACGCTGGCTCTTGCTCCAGTCCACACCCGCTCCCAGCCCACTCAGCTTGGATCCCACAGCAAGGCTTCCAAAATCCTGCCCTGCCCAGAGAGGATGTGGCGGAGTCCCACCCTGTGTGGGCTGGCTGCATGAAGCGCCGGCTGCCCTGTGGGATCCCCTGCGCTGAGCCACCCTTGCCCTCTGGCTGTGCTGTGGAAAGCAGGCAGGACCACATTCTTCCGGCCTGACTCCTGCCCTTGCTCTTCTGTCCCACGAAGGCCTCTGATGCCCACATTCAATCATGGGATCTAGGAACTGCAGAGTGGAGGGGCCTCCGGGGTCTGTCTGCCCCACACAGGAACCCCCAAGGCCTCCCAGCTGAGCACCTCCTCAGCCTACATCTGAACCCTCCAGTGATGGGTGGCCTTTCGAGGCAACCAATATGAGAGGCAGCTCTCTCTCTCTCCTTTAAAAAAAAAAAAAAAAATAGAGATAGGTGTCTCCTTTTGTTGCCCAGGTTAGTCTTAAACTCATGGCCTCAAGTGATCCTCCTGCCTTGGCCTCCCAAAGTGCTGAGATTACAGGTGTGAGCCACCATGCCCGCAGAGCAGCTCTCTTTGGAACCTTTCTACACCTGGGGCCTCAATTTGCCTGTCTGTCACTGACACCTGCGCTCTGGCGAAGCGATGTGGAGGGGGGCCGGAGGTCTTAGCTCGACCTACTGTGCTGATGGCAAGTTTCTCTTCCATCCAATGGCAGAACAGACAGCACTGGGATGGGAATACTGACGCCGGGATTCAAGTCCAAGGCTCTGCTACCTGCAGCTGCCAGGGCTTTCCTAAGCTCAGTGCTCTCCATGGGCCTCTGTTTGCCCATCTGTCAACCTGGCTGTCCATCAGAATCACCTGGAAGCTTATTAAAATCCAGATCCTGGGCCCACCTCAGTACTGAATCGGGTTCTCCGAGGGTGGAGGGTTCGTAATGAGCTCCATGTGGAGCAGCCAGCCCTGGCCGTCCAGGGCCCAGGAATCCAGCAATCTTCAGTTTTCATTTCTCAGCCACCTCAAGGAATTCCTCACAGTTCCCTTATGAGCAAAACAATTGTGGCTGAGAAAGCCTGGACAGGGGGCATGGTGCCCTCGGCTTCTCCCTTCTGTCTCTTGTTCTTCAGTGAATACTAAATGGCTGGTGCCCACGCGCTGGGATTCAAGTCCAGGGAGCTGCCCGCCTTCTGCCTGAGCCTTCCCACCTTCTCCATGAGAGCCCAGCCATCCTGGACTCCCTCCTACCTGGCCCGCTTGAGTTCAGCAACACCAAACACAGCATGCCCTGGTGTGGCCAGGCAGTGTGATCACGTGCCGAGACACAAAGCCTGCAGTCCTGTTTGTTATCAAAGAGGTCCTGGGGCTCTTCTGTTCTTAAACTGACCATCACTGAGTAGGCAAGCATTAGTGAAGAGGCTGGGTGCATCTCTATTGAGTACCACCTACACAGGAAGCCCACTGTTTCTGAGCAAAGGGAACCTTGCCACTGTGCATGTGTGGCTCATGGCTGCTGCCCTGCCGCCAACATAGAGCATGAACCAAGGAGAGGCCCAGAAGAATCTTGAAGTCTCAGCCAGGCCAGAGGGGCTCTCTTCTGGAAAAAGCAGCCTCGGCAAAATCCATGTTGCCACTTCCTCTCCAGGGCTTCAGGTAGGCGGCCTCCTGCCTGGCATGCGGGATGATCCAACCAGGGCTATCAAAAAGCATCAGGCAGGCCAGGCATGGTGGCTTATGCCTGTAATCCCAGCACTTTGGGAGGCTGAAGCGGGTGGATCACCTGAGGTCAGGAGTTCAAGACCAGCCTGGCCAACATGGAGAAACCCTGTCTCTACTAAAAATACAAAAATTAGCGGGACATGGTGATCCGTGCCTGTAGTCCCAGCTACTCAGGAGGCTGAGGCAGGAGAATCGCTTAAACCTGGGAGACAGAGGTTGCAGTGAGCTGAGATTACACCACTGCACTCCAGCCTGGGTGACAGAGTGACACTCTGTCTCAAAAAAAAGAAAAGCATCAGGCAAACAGGTCTTATTTGGACCTCACAGTGCTGGCCTGCATGGTGTTCTGAAACAAATGTTGAATGAGCTGTCAACATTTTTAAATGGGTGGATTCCACATGAATTTCCAGATTTCCAGCCTCTCTTGAAAAATCCGTAGAGCTGGCACCACCTGCTAAGACACCGAGGCATAGCACAGGAGCAGTGGGCGAGACTCTCTGCTCAGCCCCAGAACTGAGGGCATGAGTTTCCAGACCACAACCGCAAGAAACCAGTGACAACCTAGCACAGGGTGGAAGCAGACCCACCCCAAGGCTCACCACACCGGAACACTGGGACAAAGACCCTAAAAGCCTGCAGAGACAGAGAGAGAGAGGAAAGCAAAGAGAGAGAGAGAGAGGAAGGAACAGACAGAACGTGGAATGAACCCAGTCCCCTGTGAAGGATCTGGGATCAGAACAACACCGGCCCCTCCCAACAGCAACCCTAAAACCTAAAAGGCAGAAGAGCTGCACCTTCCAAATTCTGAGGGCGATATTTTATTGCCAACATAGAACTCTATACTCAAACTCATAAAACAAACACAAAAGCAAATGATGGGGGTAGCAGAAAGTCATTTTCAGCCATGGAAGTTCTCCAAAACTATGCCTTCCCAGCACCCTTTCTCAGAAAGTTACAAAAGAATGTGCTCCATCAAAAAGAGGGAAAAAACCAAGAAAGGTGACGGCATGGGACCAGGAACAGCAGACAGAGAGAATTCCCCAGAGAAGAGAAACGGAGGCCCAGGATGACAGCTGGGCTGCAGGCCACTAGGACCAGAGGAGAGGCTCTGAGAAAAGGCACCTGGATTATGGGATGGGTTTCAAAGAAACAGAAGGAGCTTTACTCGTCTGGCAGAGAATTTGGGGATGAATGAGTAATATGGACATAGAAAACACATAGATTAAAAAAAAAAAGAACCATTATTAACTCCAGGGAAACCAAGTTATTAAAAAGAAATAGTCGGCCGGGCGGGGTGGCTCAAGCCTGTAATCCCAGCACTTTGGGAGGCCGAGGCGGGTGGATCACGAGGTCAGGAGATCGAGACCATCCTGGCTAACACGGTGAAACCCCGTCTCTACTAAAAATACAAAAAATTAGCCGGACGTGTTGGCGGGCGCCTGTAGTCCCAGCTACTCGGGAGGCTGAGGCAGGAGAATGGTGTGAACCCGGGAGGCGGAGCTTGCAGTGAGCTGAGATCGCGCCATTGCACTCCAGCCTGGGGGACAGAGCATGACTCCGTCTCAAAAAAAAAAAAAAAAAAAAAAAAAAAAAAAAAAAAAAAAGAAATAGTCAGTGGTAAATGACACTTATGCCTCCTTACGATATAAACACTGCCTATTGAAATGGTGCTACTGGGAGGGTGGGGGGAGAAAAACGAGCCATGGGGCCAGGGGTGGTGCCATGAGAGAGCTAAATTCTCATCCTCTACAGTAGGAAGAGAATAACTAATGTGTTAACTTTTTTTTTTGAGATGGAATTTCGCTCTTGTTGCCCAGGCTATAGTGCAATGGCTTGATCTTGGCTCACCAGAACCCCCACCTCCCGGGTTCAGGTGATTCTCCTGCCTCAGCCTCCCAAGTAGCTGGGATTACAGACATGTGCCACCACACCCGGCTAATTTTGTATTTTTGGTAGAGATGGGGTTTCTCCATGTTGGTCAGGCTGGTCTCGAACTCCCAACCTCAGGTGATCCGCCTGCCTTGGCCTCCCAAAGTACTGGGATTACAGGCGTGAGCCACTGCGCCTGGCCACAATGTTTTTTAAACAAGAAAAGAAAGAAACCGTAGTATGACCATGTGGTCTAGAAAGGTGGAGGTGATCAGTAAAGCACAGACAAAAGCACAGAAAGTTTAGGCTCTTGGAGAATGGGAAGGAGTGGGGCAGAAGTTTCCTCTTTCCATTGAAATTAATTGTAGAAATACTGGTATTTGAGGTTTTAAATTTTAGGCTATGTACAACTTCCATACAGATGAAAACTAAATTAAAACAGAGCACAAGCAAACAGATCTGGCCATTCCAGGCTGCCTCTAATGGCACCAGGGAGCCAAGGCAGAGTGGGGACCACCTGGAGTCGGGGTACAAGCTCCCTGGTTCTTCATGGCTGTCCCACACAGCCACCTCATTCATGTGACCTGCAGGGCCCCTGGCGGCATGTGACGTCCCTCTAGGTTCTAAATACACACACACACACACACACACACACACACACCCGCACATCCCCCCACCCACACGAGACAGCAGTGCATGTCAATGCCAGGCTAATGGGGGTGGAGTGGGTGCCACACTGCCCGGTTAGTGCTCCAGGAGCAAAGCAGCCAACCTAGTCCAGGCAGGCTTCCTGGAGGAAGCAGCACAACTGCAGAGCCTGAAGACTAAGGCAGGTGTGCGTGCACAGGAGGCAAGCTCGGAGGCCTACTTTTGGCAGCTTCCAGGTCCCAGACACGGATGGAGCCCGACTGGGAGCCAGCCACGATGAGCTCCTCGGGGGTGTTGAGGCGGACGCTCTCCACTGGGGACGTGTGGCCCGTCAGGCTCTGTGGAGAGAGAGCAGCAGCTTCAGTGCACTGCTGGACAGACCCCTGCAGTTGCCGCCCTGAATTCCAGGTCCCCCGGAAAGGCTTCAGCAAGAAGTGACTAAGGCAGGAGGCGGCGCCCCATGGGGGCCACAGCCTAGCCCTCCTGTAGGCCCTTTCTGAGCACCTACTCCTCTTGGCCTCAGCTCCCAGGGCTAAGAGTGGCCAAACCCCAGTCATCCCCCCACCACCTCCCTCCTCCCTGCTATGCTTCTGACATGGGCGTCACCTGCAGAAATGGCCCTGGGCCCCTTGGAGGGGAGCGACTGGCCAAGATAAAGGGATGCTGTCCCTTCAGCCCTAAGTTAAGCAACCCTGCCCCTGCTCTGTTCCCATCTTCACTCCGCCCCACGCAAGCCCCTCAGCGAGGAAAGCCACAGCAGAACCAAGGCCTACCTAGTCTTGGGCACACATCTCGTACCTCTAGAACCCCTGGCTCTCCCTGACTGCCCATCCCCATGGAAAGGAGAGGGCTGTGGGGGTTGGAGGAGGGTGGAAGACTTTTCACTATGGATCCTCTATCTTTTGGATGTTGAACAGAGTAAGTGTATCCCATACTCAAAAATAAACAAAAATAAATCCAAGTGGACGGCCTGCAGGGGGAGAGCGTGCACAGAAAGCCCAAGGGGAGAGAGACCCCGGCAGGCTGGAGGCACTGTGAGGCCTGGGAGGCTGGTGTGTGTGAGCCAGGGCAGTGGCCCGGGGCGAGGCCGGCTGGGGCCTGACAGCTGCACCTGGCGTTCTAAGACAAGCCTGCAGGCCAGGCCCCAGATGGTTGGCCCCGTTTCTCTGGGGGTCGTGGCATGTCCTATTTTTGGTCAGTCATTGATGATGCTTTTTCATCTTGTGTATGCTACTACTTTGGCATTTCATGGGGGTAGAAAACACATTTGAACCCTAAAAACAAAGTAAAACAAAACATTTCAATTCATCTTTACTGACCCCTGGCACCCTTGCTGAGGCTGGGGTGGATCTCAGTTCTCCCCCTGGATCTCAGAAAAACACTGAGGTGATTAAGTTTCTACTAAGAAATTCATCCTTTGCCATATTATTTTTATTTTTCCTTTTTTTTTTTTTTTTTGAGATGGAATCTCGTTCTGTCACCCAGGCTGGAGTGCAGTGGCACAATCTCGGCTTACTGCAACCTCCATCTCCCAGGTTCAAGCGATTCTCTTGCCTCAGCCTCCTGAGTAGCTGGGACTATAGGCACCCGCCACCACGCCCGGCTAATTTTTGTGGTTTTAGTAGAGACAGGATTTCACCATGCTGGCCAGGTTGGTCTCAAACTCCTGACAGGTGATCCACCCACCTCAGCCTCCCAAAGTGCTGGGATTACAGGCGTGAGCCACTGTGCCCGGCCTATTCCTCTTATCTTTATTTCACCAAGAGTCAAAACAATGATACTCCCTGGTTGGCAAGGGATGGGGGTTGGGGCAGGGAGGAAAGGGCAGGTTCCGATGCTGCTGGTGAGAATGTAAAATGATTTCTGGAGGGCAATTTGGCAATCTGTTTTGAAAGCTTTAACAAAAGCACACACCCCTGGATTGAATGCAATGATCACGGATCTGCTCAAGGATCTAGGTGGCTGAGGATGTTCACCACAGGGTACTTTAGCGGAGCCAAAAAAAAGGGGGAAACAACCTCCATGCTGATAACAGGGTGTGGCTAAGCTAATTACAGCTCATCCCTACAATGGAACACCATTAAGCCATTCAAAATTATGTTGTAAAAGAATACTTGTTGACACAGGCAAATCCTTACAACACTGTTATTTTTAAAAACCAGGCTGCACAAGAGTGGCAGTGTATTTTTATTTACGTGTGTGCGCTTGTGTATTTGTGTGTATACATGTGTACATGCATGTACAAGTGTGCACTTAAGTGCATGTACACGTATGTGTATCTGTCTCAGCATCTAGAAGGACTCACACCAAAACACCAACTGTGGTAGCCTTTAGATAACAGAACTATATGTAGTTAATTTTGTGTTTTCTCCTTTATGCGCTCCTATTTGGAAAACATTAAACATTAAAGTTTCCAGCATTAAACATATAGCTGCATAAATAGTGGGGAGATGCTACTTAAGAACTACCTCCCTAGCCAGCTCCAGCAGGTCCCCTCAAATCCTCATTGGGGAATGAAGGCTGGGAATGAATTAAAATAAACACCCACATGTCGCTGCCAGGCAGGCAGATGGGCAGGTGGGAGGGGAGGGGTACAAGTCTTTTGGCTCAACCACAGGCCCGGGGCTTATTTTAATCTTCTCATGCAGCCTGCCTGGAGTTCTTAATAGTACCACAGGCAGGTGACTCCCTCGCTACTGAGGGCTGGCCACTGTCCCAGCCATGCTGGGCTGTCCTGGGCCTCACTGAGCAGACAGCTGGGGAAAGCACTGATGGTGTCCCCACCACGCCCCCTCCACCCCTGGGCTGGGCCCCAGCAGATAGGGGGCCCTGGGCTCAAGAGAGTCTGAGAAGCTGCTCACTCTTCAGCCTCCAACCCCTGTCCCCGTCCCCTCCCCAGGCCCTTGTCCTGACCCACTGCTGGCTGCCGGGACTCACCATGATGCAGTTGGGCTTGTTGATGGACCACAGGTTGACGCGGCAGTCATCCCCACCTGTAGCCAGCAGCCGCCCGGAGGCTTTGCCCAGCACCAGTGAGGACACATTGCTGGCATGCGCGACGATCTCTTCTACACAGGGAAGGAGAGGGAGAGGCCATCAGGGCGGCCCGATGGGACCTTGTGAAGGAGGGGTGACCCTGCTCGGCTACCCGCTTCGGAACCTGAAGCCCAGTGGAAGGATCTGCCTCCTTCAGCTCCCCCTTTGGTGCTCACCATGAGCTGCAGGACCAGCAGACAGGGCAGGGCATGGGCCTGAGACAGAAATCACTGTTTCTCAACTTTCATCATGCCTGTCCTTCCTACCTGTAGACTTCACGATTTTCTTCCTGTTTCTGCACATCACCTGGTAATATTGACTAGTTATATTCAATTTTTAAAATTGACTTGCTATTTTTATTAGCTTGGTCTTAAGCAATGTCCATGAAATTACAAGTTTGATATACTCATGATACTCTTTCTATGATACAAAAAGAAAAACAATTATTAAAATAAAAAAAAATGGACCCATGCACTGCCTACACACCTCTCAGCTGCTGCTTGTGTGTACATACAAACCCCGCTTTGGAGAACACACTTTAAGAACAACTGAAGTCACCTGTAGACAAGCTGCCCCAGGTGAGCCTGCACAGGGCTTCGGCTCAGATTCACAATCACCGATCAGGTTCTGGTCTGAGGTCTGCGATCTGCTATTGCGTGGCCTTGGCTACTAGGTCACTTGTCCTCTGAGGGCCTGGCTCCTCATCTGGAAAGTGGGGATGCCCATGGTGTCTGCTCACACCTGATGCTGAGGACTTCCTCAGAGCGTGCCTACGTGCTGCTTAGTAGCAGGCGAGGGCTCTGTGACGTTGGGCAGGCTCGGGGCTAGTCACCATGAGAGAGTGGGCATGGGGGCCCGGGCAGGCACCAGAGGGTGGGCTTCATGAGGAGAGGGCAGGAGGCAACAGACTGAGCAGCTGGGGTGGGGGTGAGGGCTGACCACACAGAGGAGGAGGCCGTGCAGACAGCCCAAGGCCCTGGCCTGGTCAGTGGAGATGGCAGACATGAGCCTCAGAGGGCTCCTCAGGGAGCAAAGCACAGGCAGGGAACCAAGGGGCGGCCCGGGCCTCAGAGCCCATCCCTGCATGAGCTCCTCCTGGAAAGAAGGGAGAAAAAAGACAGTTCTCCCCACACAGGCCAGGGGAAAACCCCAAGGTGCTGACGCCCTGAGGCACCCGGAAGGCCAGCGTGGGTGATGCCAAGGAAAAGGGTGTTGCAGCCACGGTGCTCCACAGAGGCCCCTCCTGCACCCCAGCTCCGACTCCACCCTGCCTGGGTGTCTCTGCTGCAGACTTCAGACCACAAGGAGGTTGGGAAACTGGGCCCAGGGAAGCTGCTTGCCAGAAAGCCGGGCTCCAAGGGGCCACCAGGAATACCCAGGGGACAAGTTGCAGGCTCAATCTCACTGATGACACCCTGCCTCCTGGGCCGGCCGGGGCAGAGCCGGCACGGGCAGCAGCGCCAGCAAGGGCGAGGGTTCCCTGTGGGCCCAAACCTGGGCCAGGGCGCTGGGGAGCTCGCCATGGGGATCCCAGGGAGCTGGGCCCCACTGTAGCCCCATCTTGACGAGAGCCTTCTGTCCTCTGGACACTGTCGGGACAGAAACCTGGGGAATTCCAGCCACAAACGTGTCTGTTCAAGAGTTTCCGTCCGACCCAGAAAGAGGGTAAAGCACCTTCTCCCTGGCATTCTGTGCCCAAGCCTGGTGTCCTCTCCGTGGAGGCACTGCTCACTCCCCCTGGCCTACCTGGAGGGCTCTGTCTGTCCCCTGGCCCTCACTCCTCCCAGGGAAAGTGTCTGGCTGGGCCCCACCTCACTGGGCCTCAGGACTGCTGCCCCTGGAGTCAGGAGCATTCATTCACAATATCAGTATTTCCTGGGTGCCTGTTCTAGGCCTTGCATGAAATATGCCCTAGTATGATCAGATGGTGGTGGGGGTGAGACACTGAGCTGGCAAAACTGCAGACTTTGGGGTGAGAAGGATTTAGAAGTTGGGTCCTTCTGGAGGAGCCCACATCACTCCCCTTTAAGCAGCCTCACCAGGGACTGACTGGAGCCCACAGAGGGAGGGCAGAGGGGCAGGGACACAGCACAGGCACCTGCAAAGGAGGCACAGGGCACCACCCCAAGAGCTCCTCCTTCAGCAACCAACAGCCCAGGCTGAATATTTGATTTTTTCTTTTTCTTTTTTTTTTTTTTTGAGATGGAGTCTTGCTCTGTTGCCCAGACTGGAGTGCAGCGGCAGGATCTCAGCTCATCGTAAGCTCCGCCTTCCGGGTTCATGCCATTCTCCTGTCTCAGCCTCCCGAGTAGCTGGGACTACAGGCGCCCGCCACGTTGCCCGGCTAATTTTTTTGTATTTTTAGTAGAGACAGGCTTTCACCATGTTAACCAGGATGGTCTCGATCTCCTGACCTCATGATCCGCCCGCCTCGATCTCCCAAAGTGCTGGGATTACAGTCATTAAACCACCGCGACCGGCCCAGAATACTTGATTTTCATACCAAAAATAAAAGATAAAAATCCTCAGTGTCTACTGGCAGGCCAAGCTCTGGGAGTACAACCTGGGCCCCACATCCAGCCAAAGCTGGAGAACACGGTGCGACGTGGCCAGAGGGGCTGAGGATCAGCATCCCAAATGCAAGATACAAAGTACTAGGTTTCAACGACCTCATGTGGGCCACGCACCTCTGATCCTCACCAGACCCTGGAGCCACAAGGAGCCAGAGGTCATGTGGCCCTGGGCTCTTCAGAGTTGATTCCCATGGACACCACCATGCACATGACATCAGCAGCAGCAGCAGATGCCCAATACGCCTGATCTCATTACTTCCTGCTCGCACACACTGATGGCTTGGCCTTGCCTTTATGATAAAGCACGGCAGCCTCAGGAGGGCGGGGGTCCTGCGAACTCACTAGGTCCATGCAGCCCCACATTCCTCCTGCTGCTGTGCCACCGCCCACGGCCTCCCTTGAGTCATTCCAATACACTGAGCCTCCTGCCTCAGGGCCTTTGCACTTGCTGTTCATGCAGCCTGCAGCATTCCCAGCCCATCCCTACCCCCAACCCCCAGCTAACTGATTCAAAGCACAGGCACCAGCTTGCAACTAGAGGAGACACAGAGGGATACGGTTATCCAGTTCCTGCCTGTTGCTCTCCCCAAGCTCTGAGCTCCCACCGTACAGAGACCTTGACTACTTTGTCCCCCAGTGGCTCCCCAGTGCCTAGCTCTGGGGAAAGGCCAGCTGTCAAAGGGATGAATACATAATCCCAATAATTACAAAGCCACTCTAACCAAAGTGTGCCCTCCTTGGGGAACCATAACAGGGTTCTCCCAGAGCCCTAGAGCTTTGGGGAACAACATGAAAATGGCCCAAACTTCTCACTTTACAAACAAAGAAACAGAGGCCCTGCAAAGAGCTTTGCCCAGAGTCTTACAGTTAAATTCATGGTTAAAAAGTGTGGAGTCTTGGCCAGGCGTGGTGGCTCACGCCTGTCATCTGAGCACTTTGGGAGGCCAAGGCAGGTGGATCACCTGAGGTCAGGAGTTCAAGACCAGCCTGGCCAACATAGTGAAACCCCGTCTCTACTAAAAATACAAAAATTAGCCGGGCGTGGTGGCAGGTGCCTGTGATCCCAGCTACTCGGGAGGCTGAGGCACGAGAATCGCATGAACCCGGGAGGCAGAAGTTGCAGTGAGCTGAGATCGCGCCACTGTACTCCAGCCTGGGCGACAGTGAGACTCTGTCTCAAAAAAAAAAAAAGTGTGGAGTCTTGTCCCAGCTCCTGAAAACCAGCCCAGGGACAGCTGGCAGCAGGCAGTGACCAGGTGGAGCACATAAAAGCTATGCCAACCAGTTACAACAGGTGGGGCAGGGCCCACTGAGGTGCCAATGTGTAGGGGAATTCTCAAAATATGATCTGGGGATGCTTGGGATCCTCAAGATCCTTTCCAGGGGTCTAAGAAGACAAAAGGATTTTCACAATAACACTAAGATGGCATCTGCCTTTTGCACTCTCATTTGCTCACAAGCATATGGTGGAGTTTCCCAGAACATCACTAGAGGCCTATTTTATTATATACTCTTGTTTGAAATGTCTCAGTATTAACTTCTAACATGGTAAATATTGACAGATATGTAACTCCAACAAACAAAAGCACTCTGGGGTCCTCAATAATTGTTAAGAGTATGAAGTCTTCAGATGAAAGAGTCTAGAACCACTTGTATAGCGCAATGGTGGGAGTGGGCAGTGCCCATCAGTTACAGTCTAAGCCCTGTCTGCATCCCTCTGCCCACCCCTCCTCGCTCCCACTCCTTCCCCCATCCCAGGCCCAAGATGCTTTTATCTGACTGGGGAAGTTTGACTTGTGAGATGTCTGAGAATGCTGTGAACATCTTTCAGGATTTCTCACCCCACTATCAGCCTAACTGGAAATGCTGTGCTAAGTGCTTTAGGATGGGTTCATCTTGTCACTTGAATTTCACAGCAACCACAGAATGCAGGCATCATCTCATTGTACAGATAAGAAAACTGAGCCTCAGAGAGGTTAAGTCACCTGCCCAGTGTCACCCAGCTAAGAAGTGCCACAGTCATGACTTACATCATGGTCTATCTTACTCCAAAGTCTAGGAGTCTCCTCCTGTGCCAAGAACAGGAAACAAAGCTGTGGGTTCAGGCCTCCCAGCAACAAGCCGCTAATAGAATAAATGGGGTGATAAAGAAAAATGAAAACCACTCACGCAACTTCCAGGCTGTCTTGGTGACCACAGGGGTGGCCATCCTTCAGCTGGCTGGCACCTGAAGCCCCACCCACAAAATAAACTGTGCTTTCCTTGTGGGGTGGGGGTGGATCCCCCCCAGATCCACCAATCAAGTTGGCAGAGAGTTCTCACACATCCAGGCAGACAGAATGCCTCTTCTTCTGGCCCTGGGGTGCCTCGTGGTTCCAAATTACCCACAGCAGCAACAGCAGCAGCCTGTGCACATCTGTCACGATCCTGGATCATGGAATGTTAGGCTCGAGCCATCTCAGCTCAATACAGGGCTGCAATACAAACAGAGGTGACGTCATGTTAGAAAATGCTTGGTAAGAGCTATTGCTCCCTCGATCACCAAGGCCACTTGAATAAAGACTGACACCCACCAAAACCACCAGAGTCAGAAGCTGCACTGCAAATTAGGTTTGGGAATCTGCAGAGGGGGCACCTCAGGTGGGGTGATTTGGAACATAAGGAAAAAGAAACTCCTCCCAGAGGCCAGGATAATGAGCTGCAGCTCTGTTCCAGGATGCTGGCTGCCTAAAGTGCAGCAGCCGCAGTGGGGCGGAGAAGACCACGTGTCTGCAATTCACATAGATTTCCTGGGAGTCGTTGTTTTTGTCTGACGTATGGGATGTGGGAGAGCGGAGTCAGAAGCTAAGCTTATGGGCCTAGGAAAGACATCCCAGGGACGGCCACTTAAGTCCTCCCTGGAAAGAATCTCGAAGACGACCCTGATGGTCCAATTCCCCAGCTCTTGGCAAGGGAACCGCTCCTGCTCCCTGCGATTCCCAAGGACAGAGCTAGGAACTAGGCCTCCAGTCTGGGCGTGAGTGGCTATGACTCCTCAACTCGAAAAGGCCACCTCATGGAGCCTCCCACCTCCTTCCCACAGCCACTTCACCTCTTCCCCATGAGCCCGCTCCCCTCCGTCCCCTTTCTCCTGGGTCCCCGGGTCTGCCTCTCTACTCCTCCGTTCACACCCCCTTTTCTCCCTGCCCCCTGAGTCTCCCACTCATGCACATCCTGTCTCCCGAGCTCCCTCACGTGGCCCCTGCCTCGCCAGACTCCCGTTACTGCCCCTTCCCATATGCTCCCGGGGTCTCCCATTCATTCATTCTCCTACTTTTCTTCTCCCTATTCATTACCTGTCCTTCTGCAGACCCCCAGCTCTGCTTCCGGCCTCCCTGGTTTTGCCCCCTCCGGCCTCCACCCCGACCCCTCTCGTCCGGGGGCGGGAGCAGGTCCCTCTGCTTGCGGAGTACCGGCTCTAGCCTCCCCACGCTCAGAGCTCTCTGCCCGCAAGCCCGGCCAGCCCCGCCTGGCTCGGCCCAGCCCAGGGGCCACCGTCCGCTCGCCACCTCTTCCCCTTGCCCACTCCACCTGCAGCTGCGGCTCCGGAGGCCGAGGCTCCGCTCCAGGCGCGACCCCCACTTGCCTCCATCCCCTGCCCTGATTGGCCGCTGCTTGACAACCGACCCTCACAACAAAACCTCCGGCTCAGAGCCCCGCCCACCTTTCCTCCCGCACCAATCAGCTGCCGCGGGTGCCCCGCCTCCTGCCAGGACTGACCAATGGAAGCAGGCGCTTCTGCCGCTTTTCCTCAGCACCCGCCCTCTTTTCCTAAATCGGACTAATCAAGAGGAAAGAGCGTTCAAGAGCCGCCCCTTGGCCTCTAATAAACCAATGCAAGCTGCCGTTTCCTTAGTCCCGCCTCCGTCTCAAGTTTTCCCTTTCCTCTCCGTTTCCTTCCTCGAACCTAATTTGTGTCTGAAAACCTTTGAGAGCCGCCCTCCAATGGCGGCTGCGCCAATGGCTTGAGCAACCGTCCTGGATTGACCAATCAGCGCCCGCATTATTGGAAAACCCAATTCCCAGATAGCCAATGGGAAGGGGACTTCGGGGGCAGTGTGAAGCCTCAGGCTTTCCATCTTGAAGTGGGGCAAAACCTAAGGAGGCCTTAGTCGGCATTTTGTGGAAGCTCCCCATTCTTCCCTTTTCCTGCAGATGGTCCCCCGTGGCAGGAGGACTTTGTCCCTGTTCGTTGACCCGGACGCCGGCTTAAATCCCCCACGGGAGGACTAGAAGGAAACAGCCTGATTCCGGAGCCGAGGCAGGCGCTGAGCTCTGTAGCACTGCACACGCAGCCACCGCCTCGGCTAATGGATGCATGGGCAAGGGGCTGCTCCCTGAGTGGCTGCAATCAGGGAATCGGAGAAGGGCCAGCCTTATTTGTGACACGTTGGGCGGGGTGGGCTCTGGGAAGCGCTGTAACCCTTCTCGACTCAGGGCCCCTCGCGTGGCCGCTTAGGAGGGACTTGGCCCCGCAGCCGCCTCTTCCTGTTGCCCAGAAGTTGTCCCAGGCACCCAGAGCCCCTCGAACGTCGCCTTTCGGCCTCCAGCCTCTCACCGCAGGTCAGGGCTCCTTGGGCTCACATAACGCCCCGTACAACCCTAAGGGGTAGGAATTCCTGTTCCCATTTACAGATGAGGAAACTGAGGCCCGGGTTAAGATGCTTGCAAAAAAACACACGGTCAGAAAGTAATAGCCCCAGAATTCGAACCCTTGTTCTGAAAGCCAAAGCATGGGGGAGTCCCCACTCTGCCTTCTGGGTTCAAACGATTCTCCTGCTAAAGCCTCCTGGGTAGGTGGAACCACAGGCGCCCGCCACCACGCCTGGCTAAGGCTAGTTTTTATATTTTTAGTAGAGACGGGGTTTCTCCGTTTTGGCCAGGCTGGTCTTGAACTGCTGACCTTAGGTGATCCACCCGCCTCAGCCTCCCAAAGTGCTGGGATTACAGGCGTGAGTCACCGCAAGACACCTTTAAAAGATTAGCAGAATAACATCGGATCAAAACTGTCTAGCCTGCAGTTCCCCTTAAGTTTTGTATTATAAAAAAACTAAATAGAGAAAACTTGAAAAGACAATATAATGATACCACGTAGATTCCAGCACTTGTTAACAGTTTGCCATATTTGCTTTGTCTGTGTGTCTTTTTCGGAACCATTTGAAAATTGTAGAGATGACATTTCACCCCAACACCAAATACTGAGTATCTCTTAAAAATAAGGCCCTTGGCCAGGCGCAGTGGCTCACGCCTGCAATCCCAGCACTTTGGGAGGCCAAGTCAGGCGGATCACCTGAGGTCAGGAGTCCGAGACCAACCTGGCCAACATGGTGAAACCCCATGTCTACAAAAAATACAAAAATTAGCCGGGCGTGGTGGCGTGCGTGCCTATAATCCCAGCTACTCGGGAGGCTGAGGCAGGAGAATCACTTGAAACTGGGAAGCAGAGGTTGCGGTGAGCCGGGATGGGGCCACTGTACTCCAGCCTAGGCGACAGAGTGAGATCCATTTCAAAAAATAAAAATAATGCCCTTATTCTACAATAACCATTGTTATCACCACTGCTAAGAAAATTTAATTCTCTAACAACCAGTCCATATTCATATGTCCCCAGTCATCCCAAAAACCTTTTAGGACTTTTTTTTCTAACTAAGAACCAATCAGTATTCACCACACTTGACTCTTAAGTTCTTTCCATTTCTGTCCCCAACCTTTTATTTTTATGACATCGATCTTTTGAAGAGATCAGGCCATTTACCTAGATTGTCCCACGTTAGGAGTGTTTCCTTTTAGTATCATTTACCTGAATTTCCTGAAGATCTTGTTAGATGGAAGTTCTTCTTAAATGCATTTCTTCCCTTGAATTTCTTAAGTTAGGGCTAAAGGCTTGATTAGATTCATGACAACAAGCACTTTAAAATACTCCAGAGGACACATTGTAAGTGCACAAGCTTGATGAATTTTTACAAACTGAACACACCTAGGTCAAAAAGCAGAACATGACCAGAAACCAGAATCCCCTCCCGGGGCTCCATGCTTACATCCATTCACTAACCCTCACACTCCAAGAGTGACGGTTGTCCTGACTTCTAATATCACCAATTAATTTTGCTTATTTTTGTACTTTCCATAAATGGAATCATACAGTATGTACTTTTGTGTCTTGAATCTTTTGACATTATACTTAGGCAGTTTGACCATATCATTCCATATAGTTGTGTTGCAGTTCATTCATTTTCATTGCTGTATGATATGGTTTGGCTGTATCCCCACCCAAATCTCATCTCGTGAATTGTAGCTCCCATAATTCCCACATATTGTGGGAGGGACCCAGTGGGAGATAATTGAATCATGGGAGGGGTTTCCCCCATACTGTTCTCATGGTAGTGAATTAGTCTCATGAGATCTGATGATTTTATAAGGGATTTTCGTTTTTGCTTGGTTCTCATTCTGTCTTGTCTGCCACCACGTAAGATGTGCCTTTCGCCTTCTGCCATGATTGTGAGGCCTCCCCAGCCATGTGGAGCTGTGAGTCCATTAAACCTATTTTTCTTTACAAATTACCCAGTCTTGAGTATGTCTTAATCAGCAGTGTGAAAACAGACTAATATACTCTATAACCTCAATATTATTGGCATTTAGAGCTAGATAATTATTTGCTGTGGGGGGCTGTTCTGGGCATTATAGAATGTTTAGCAGCATCCCTGGCCTGTATGCACTAGATGCCAGTAGCATTCTCCCTAAGCAGTTCTCCCTAAGCAGTTAAAGACAACCCAAAATATCTGAAGACCACAATTTATGTATCCATTCTGCTCTTGATGGGCATTTGGGTAACTTCCAAGTATGGTGCTATTATCAATAACGCTGCTATGAAAGTTATAGCACATGCCTTTTGGCAGATAGCTATCTATCTACATTTCTGTTGAGTTATTCATCATTCTTACTTGATGAATGATGGATTGGAGTAGAACCTAAGAGTAGAATTGTTGGGCTTTAGTTTAGCTTTAATAGATAATGCCAAGCAGTTTTCCAAAATGGTTATACTGATTTATATTTTCACTAGGAAGGCTATTTGGGAGTTCCAGTTGTTTCTCATCATCACTAGTACTTTTTATTTTTTTCATACCGGAGGGTGTTGTGACATTTCATTTCCCAGATGACTCATGAATTTGACAACCATTTCATGTGCTTTTTGGCTATTTTTTAAGCTAACATTTAATGACTGCTTTCTATGTACCATTCCCAGCCTCCCTGCTTTATAATTTATGTCTTTTTTTTTTTTTTTTTCTGAGACAGGGTTTTGCTCTGTTGCTCAGGCTGAAGTGCAGTGGTGCAATCATGGCTCACTGCAGCCTTGACTTCCTAGGTGAAAGTGATCCTCCTACCTCAGTCTCCTGAGTAGCTGGGACTACAGGCTCATGCCACCATGCCTGGCTCTTTTTTCTTTCTTTTTTTTTTTTTTTAGAGATAGGGTCTTACTATGTTGCCCAGGCTGGTCTCAAACTCCTGGGCTCAAGCGATCTTCCTGCGTCAGCCTCCCTAAATGTTGGGATTACTTACAGGTGTGAGCCACCACACCTGGCCATAAGTTTTATTTAACACAACAATGCTACCCCATTCCGCAGATGAGTAAGTGGTATCTGGTAAGAAAAGGAGCTGGGATTCAGTCCTCAAATTCTGGGGCATGCATCTTAGCTTTCCCCATCCCACTTGGTGAGGTGGGCCACCCTAGTCACATTGAGATCTAACCAGTTGTTTGCAGATGGCTGTGGGACCATCTGCAGAGGTGCTGTGAAGACCTGACATTCCAACGGAGAGAAGGACAGGAAGCAAATCACAGGCCAAGGGGAGGAAGGGGGTGGTCCTAGGCTATAGATAACAGAAGAAGAGAAAGTCTGCTGCTGGAGCTTGTGAAGTGCGAGGCACAAATGGCAAATTAAGAGTGTGTTTATTTACAAGAAAATCATGAGAAGCAGGAAAAAACAGGGCTGTAGGGGAGGTGGGCTGGCAGTGAAGCCAGGTGTCTGTGTAAACAGGCATTGGCTGGGTAGAGGGAACACAGGAGCCAGGCTGTGGGAAGAGGTTTCCTTTCTCTGGCAGCTCTGGCTGAGGCCCCAGGAGGGACATCAAGCAAATATTTTCTGGAGCTCCCCCAGGCGTGGGTCCTTGTAGAGCTTTTCCTCCAGAGCCAGGTACTTCAGTGGGGCCAGTTCCTTGTGTCTGAAGTCAGAGGGGCAAGGAAAGAGGGTGAGGGGTTACAAAGCTGGTGGTACAGCCTCCCAGTGGGTTCTCTCCACCTGCCCTGCCTGCTCACCGATTGAGGCGCTGCTCCAGGATGCGGATGCAGAACATGGCCTGAGAGCAGTAACTCAGGTACAGGTCTTCATCCTCGGGTGTCAGCGTCAACTGGTTCTCCTGGTACCACTGCTGCTTCTTTTGCAGCTCCTGGGTCTCCTGTGGTCATAGGGAGGACAGAGAAGGAGGGCTGACAAGGCTGACCTTCACCCAGGCTGCAGGCTGCAATCCCATTGGTCACTAGACAGCACCATGACTGTTGGCCCCGCTGTCCCCACCCACACAAGCCACCTATCCACACCTGCCATAGAGGCAGGGGCCACAAAATATCTTGGGTGGGAGCCAGTGGGGTCATGTTTATAGGGATGTCATGTCCATGAGGTCAGAGCAGGGGGCAAGATTGAGAGAGCCATGTGGCTCTGGACAAGTTACTGGCATTTTCAGAACCTGCAATTTCTTGTCTACAAAATGAGGGTCATTGTACTCCCCGCTCTCCTTGTAGAGCTCCTTGTGAAGATTAAGTGACATAATCTTAGTAGTGCACGGGAACTACATGGTGTGTGCCTGACCAACAAAAATGGGTCAAGGACTAGGAGTTGTTATAATGTACCATTTCTCTGTCTGCCCAGCCATCTGCCCATCTATTCCTCTGCCCATCCCTCCACCCATCCCTGCCCATCCATCCGTCCATCCGTCCTTCCACTCATCCATCCAACTGTCCATCTATCTACTCGCCCATCCATCCATCCATCCATCCATCCACCCACCCATCCACCCACCCACTCATCCATCCACCCACCTACTCGCTCACTCATCCACCCATCCATTCATCCATCCATCCATCCACCCATCCATCCATTCGTCCATCCACCCACCCACTCATCTATCCACCCACCTACTCACTCACTCATCCACCCATCCATGCATCCATCCATCCATCCATCCACTCACCCACTCATCCATCCACCCACCTGCTCACTCACTCTCCACCCACCCAGTCACCCATCCATCCATCATCCATCCATCCATCCATCCATCCATCCACCACCCATCCATTCATCCATCCACCCACCCACTCACCCATCCACCCACTCATCCATCCACCCACCCACTCACTCACCCATCCATCCATCCACTCACCCATCCATCCATCCACCCACTCACTCATCCATCCACCCACCCACTCATCCACCCACCCATCCATCCATCTATCCATCCATCCATCCATTCATCCATCCACCCGCCCACTCATCCATCCACTCACCCACTCATCCATCTGCCCACTCACTCACTCATCCACCCATCCATCCATCCACCCACTCATCCATCCATCCACCCACTCACTCACTCATCCATTCATCCATCCACCCATCCATCCATTCATCCATCTACCCACCCACTCATCCATCCACCCACCCACTCATCCATCCACCTACCCACTCATCCATCCACTCACTCACTCACTCACTCACTCATCCACCCACCCATCCATCCACCCACCTATCCATACATATACCCATACACCTATCTATCTACTCACCCATCCATTCATCCTCCCATCCATCTATCCATCCATCCATTTATCCACCCATCCACCCACCCATCTATTCATGCACCCACCCATCCCTCTATCTACCCATCAATCCACCCACCCATCTATCTACCTATTCATCCATCTATCTACCCATCCATTCATCCACCCATCCATCCATCCATCCGTCCGTCCATCCATCTATCCACCCACCCACCCACCTATCCATACCTACACCCATCCATCCCCCTATCCATTCATCTATTCAATAAACAAGTGTGAGGAGGAACAACTCAGTCATTTGGAAACCCCAAGCATTGACATATTCATCCCCCCTCATCAGGCCCTCACAAGCCTGTGAGGTGGTGGGCAGACAGCCCTGGGCCCATTTTCTGGATGCAGATGCTGAGATCCCCTCCCCAACAAAGGCCCTGGCGGCACCTTCTCAAAGCGGGCCTGGATGAGGTTGGCCTTGTTGATGAGCCGCTGCTTGAAGTCACTGAGGCACTCATCCTTGAGGCGCACCGCCTGCCAGCGTGTTAATTTCTCTCCTGGCGGGAGCTGGGCCAGGAATGGGGCCAGGTAGTCCAGCTGGGTCTCCACCTGCCTCAGGTGTTCTTCATGCATCACGCGCTCCTGTAAAGGTGAGGGGCAGTCAGCTGGATCAGCAGGAACTGCAGAGACCTCTCCACCAGCTCTGCATCAGCAGTGTGCCAGCACAAAGCCAGACTTCACAGCCAGGTCCCGGTGCATGGTGCCTCCAAGACGGGTCTTAGAAGGGCCTGCATGCTGGTCTCTGGACCTGTGTTTGCTGGTGACAGCCAACTCTTTTTTTCTTACACGAATTTGTGTCTCACTACCTGAGTTTTGGTTTCCTTCTCTAAGGATCTGACAGGATCATGTCTGTAAAGCACGCAGCCTGATGCCTGACAATCCATAGTAGATGCTTATTCAGTCAATGGTAGTGGTTATTAATGATGTTAGTTAAAAACTGCCAGTAACTCCCTTCACTTTTCTTTTCCACCCTGGGGCCTGTGTCCTCCATCTGCAGACAGGGGGCAGTGAAGTTGGAGATGTGGGGGCTGACACCCTCCCCTGGGATCTGAGAACAGTCATCTGATGCCCGTCCTGCCTCATGACCCCCAAACTGTTTTTAGGAATCTCAACTTGGTTGGTGAAAGGGATTCAGAAGCCTGTCCTGAAAACCAGGCGGGGCCTTGCAACCTGAGGGTGTAACCTGAATGCCGTCCCTGTGCTGGAGAGCAGGAGAGCTCAGGCCTGGAGCCAGAGGTAACTCACTGGGGCCACTGGCCCAGGGTGCAACCTCAGTGGGAGCCCTGAGTAGAGGTGGGCACATAATTTTAATTCTTTTCCCAACCACAGGCCTTGGCTTGGCTACAGCCCCTGGGGATGGGGGGAAACCTTGCCCAAATCCCAAGTACTCTTTGGGATGAACCATAGAAATGGTCAGCTCAGCAGCAAGGATGACCGCATGGTATCAATAACCGTATCCCCCACAGAGGGTTTCTCAGCAGAATCCCTCATGGTCCTCACCACCCTGGAGGCCAGGGGGGTCTAGGAAAAGCTGGGGCCTAGAGAAGGGATTGGGACTGACCATGGCCTCCCGATATTCCTTGCTCTTCTCATTCCGCTTGGTGTCATAGATGGAGATGGTCAGTGTGTGTGCCGCCTCCTCTTCCTCTCGAAGCTTCAGAATCTCCAGCACCTGAAATGAGAAGTGTTGGAGAGCGTGATGAAGACACCCCCCCGCCACTCCTATAACCCTAGCACTTTGGGAAGCCAAGGAGGGCAGATTGCATGAGTTCAGGAGTTTGAGACCAGCCTGGGCAAAATGGAAAAACCCCATCTGTTAAAAAACAAAAACAAGAAATTAGCCCGGCATGGTGGTGTGCACTAGTGGTCCCAGTTACCTGGGAGGATGAGGTGGGAGGACCACCTGAGCCCGGGATGTAGAGCCATAACTGTGCCACTGCATTCCAGCCTGGGTTATAGAGGGAAACCCTATCTCAAAAACAAAGATACCGCCCATTTGCTCGCTCTCCCATAGGACCCTACCTCCAGCTCTGACTCCCAGACCTGATGTCTGGACAGCTTCTCCTCCCTCTTCAGGTGCATCATGGTCTCGTACTGGTAGAGCAGCTTCTTGGTGTGCTCCATGGGCTCCACCTGGGACAACAACCACCTCAGCAACACAGAGAGGCTGCCATGATCGGGGCATAGGACCACCTGGTTTCAAATCTACCCCTGCCACTTTCTAGCTGTGTGACCTCGAGCAAGTTGCTATACCTCTCTGAGCCTCAATTTTCTCACTTATAAAAATACAGATAATAATAAAAGAGGAACTGAAGACTCAGAAAAGCTGGGGACTGTGCCAGAAGAGTGAGGGTTTGACTAGGAAGGCTAGCCCCTCAGAGGTAGTGAGACTCTTCCCCTCCCACAGAGCCTCCCTAGGATCGGAGGTTTGCCCTGACCAGGAGTGCAGAGTCGTCTTAGCCTGCTGAGTTCTCTTTTTTGGTGGAAAAGGAAGATTTTCAGAGGAGCTCAAAGAGAAGGGTCCCCAGATGGGGAACTTTTGGTTTTCCCAAGGAGCAAAGATGAATTTCCTGGCCGGGAATCACCAGCGCCCATCCTGGTTCTCCCAAGTTGCTGGAATAAGACAGAGAGCCCCGGTTCCTCCTGCACCCGACCCCTGCCCGCAGTGGGGCCCAGGCCCACCTCGAAGCTGATGCACATATCGGGCGTCATGATGATCTTGTTGCCCTTGCTGTCCACCTGGGTGCGCCGCAGGAACTCGCGCTTGGAGGCCGTGATGTGGTCCTCGCGGCAGTGGTAGCGCAGCTGGATGCGCTCCTCCGCGACCAGAAACACGCGCTCTGCCACGTCCTCCTCTGCGGGCTTCACTGGGTTGCGGAAGAACCGCTCTGTGATTTTCTGGGAGGCCAGAATATGCAAAGGATGAGGGTGTGAGAGGAGATTTCTGTGCAGGCCCGCAGGCAGGAGCAACGGACGTTCAGGACACTGGAGTCTGGGGTCGTTTGGCGATTCACGTGGAATAGCCTCTCCTAGCCAGACAAGGGATTTCGTGGGTTCTCAGGGCCAGGCCACTCCAGTCCCGTATGGTGCTGGGCCCCTCCTCAGCTCCTTCAAGACTCTGCTTGCCTACCTCAAGAGATGGGGAGCTCATCACCTCTCCAGGCAGCCTACTCCATTGCTAGACATCCCTAACTGCTAGAAAGGGCTTCTTTGGCATGCTGCCATTACACACAGTTGCCAACTAATTTGTAATGACATGGAGGGGAAAATGCACAATTTCATGTTAAGTGGGTAATACAGGGACTCTAATCCCCGGGTCCTGATCTCAATTACATTAGAAAAAACTCAAAACCAAACCTATAATCCGTGGTAATATATGAGAGATGCCATTCTGAGATATTTTTGCTTTTCTCTACATTTTTACATATTTTCCAAATGTTTAGTCATGAGTGTGTATTTTTGTATAACAATAAGGAAGTAACACATCCTTGGCCCCATGGTTGAGGGCACAATCTGGCACCAGACAACCCCAGGATGGCACATTTGGTGATATGGTTTGGCTTCGTGTCCCCCCACCCAAATCTCACCTTGAACTGTAATCCCCATATGTCAAGGGCGGGACCAGGTAGAGATAATTGAATCATGGAGGTGGTTTCCCCATGCTATTCTCGTGATAGTGAGTGAGTTCTCCCGATATCTGATGGTTTTATAAGCGGCTTCCCCTTTGCTCAGCACTTATTCTCTCTCCTGCTGCCCTGATTCTAGTGAAAAGGACCCTTTTCACTAGGCAGAAGGTGAAAAGGACCCTTCTGCCATGATTCTAAGTTTCCTAAGGGCTCCCCAGCCATGTGGAACTATGAGTCAATGAAACTTCTTTTCTTTATAAATTACCCAGTCTCACGTATTTCTTCATAGCAGCATGAGAACAGACTAATACATTTGGTAAAATGCTTGGTTCATCATTGGTGCCCTTAGATATGTCTCAGGCCTTAATGCCATCCCAGAGCCAGGGCTCTCACCATTCAGAGGTGACATCAGCTGCCAGAGAAGGAGGGCGACCTGTCCCCAGCCCCGGCGAGCTCTTACCACAATGGGCCGGGGGTTTGACTCTGCACTCCTCAGAGCGAGCTTCTTGACTCGGGGTCCGAAGTTGGCATGGCGGTAGGAGAGGAAGTCTGGGCGTCCTTGATAGTACTCTGTCATTGTCCTGGGTGCCTCCTCCCGCTTTATCAGGCCATCCACACGGGCTGTTTCATAAAACTCAATGACACGGTGCATCTCAGGTTGCATGGACTTGTACGAGTGCACTGGGTGGGGAGCGGGAGGTGGGAGGAGACAGCTTCATGAGCACTAGGAAGTATGGCTTCTGGCTTGATGGCCCAACCCCAGGCCCAGGGAGAAGACAGACCCACATTATGGATGAGGTTAGCTATGGAACCAGTCCCCTATTGCTGGGTGTTTAGGTTGTGTACAACTTTTCTGATTATTACCAACACCCTGATGAACATCTGCATCGTGCATTTTTTGTTCTTGTCCATTATTTGCTAAGAATAAATTCTCAGCAGTGGAATTGCTGGGTCCAAAGGTGTACTTTTTTTTTTTTTTTTTTGAGACGGAGCCTCACTCTGTCACCCAGGCTGGAGTGCAGTGGTGCTATCTCAGCTCACTGCAATCTCCACCACCTGGGTTCAAGTGACTCTCCTGTCTCCGCCTCCTGAGTAACTGGGACTACAGGCACCTGCCACCACACCTGGCTAATTTTTGTATTTTTAGTAGAAACGAGGTTTCACCATGTTGGTCAGGCTGGTCTCAAACTCCTGACCTCAGGTTATCTACCCAAAGTGCTGGGATTATAGGTGTGAGCCACTGTGCCCAGCCAAAAGTGTACATGTTTTATGGTCATTACCAATATTTTGCCCAACTGTCCTCCAGAAAAGTTCCAATGTGCTGTCCCATCAACAGTGACACAGAGTGACTATTGCTCCCATACTTGTTCATACCCAGTAGGACCATTTTTTTCATCTTTGCCAACATGGGGGTTGTAAGATGGTCCTTTAGTTTTTTAGGGACCTTATTAGTTTCTTTTTTTTTTTAATATCAACTTCTAAATGAGGTTGATCATTTAAAAAAATGTATATTACTCCTATGCTTTTCTTTTGTAAATTTCTTGGTCAGGATTTTTTTTTTTTTTTTTTTCCTTGAGACAGGACCTCTGTCACCCAGGCTGGAGTGCAGTGGCATAATCTCGGCTTACTGCAGCCTCAACCTCCTAGGTGCAAGTGATTCTCCTGCCTCACTCTCCTGAGTAGCTGGGATTACAAGCACGTGCCACCATGCCTGGCTAATTTTTGTATTTTTTGTAGAGATGGGGTTTCACCATACGGCCCAGGCTGGTCTTGAACCCCTGGGCTCAACTGCCCAAGTTGGCCTCCCAAAGTGCTTAGATTGCAGGTGTGAGCCCCTGTGTCTGGCACTGCCTCCTTTAAATGTGGCTTCTACCGTGTGACCTCCTGGTGAGGTTCTGGCCTGATTCCAACCACAGAATGAGTATGTGGCGCCCCTTTTAGCTTTCCTGGAGGAGCATTTCTCATGTTTCCTTAGAATTTCTGAGCTTTCCCTGACCTCCCATACATGGGGTTTGCTGAGGGAGGCAGGGCAGCTTCTACTGCTTGCTGCCCAAGAAGCTCTGTGTAATATGTATGCTGGTTCCTCCCACCACATACCACCTGCCACAGGGTGTGTGAGGCCTCTACCCCAGGCTCCTGGCCGGCCCAGGAAAGGGGAGCCACGTACCACGCAGAGCCTGGGGGTGGCCGGGCTTGAAGTAGTCTATCTTCAGGTCTGTGGTCTTGTTTATGTGTTTCAGCTCCAGCATGTCCTCCCGGTTCTGGTACCACTCCTTTATCTCCAAAATATTGGTACCTGTGGGGCCGACGGACACTTGCTGCAGCCAAGCCAGCTCCCCTAGCCTTCAACACCCCCTTATTCCAGGCACACAGAGGCCAGCAATGCCCCCAGAGAGAGTAGAAGCTGCCCCTGCCCCTGGGCTGGCGTGGACCCATGGCCAGAGCAATCCCCCTTACACTCCAGGTCCTCGTAGGTGGTGAGGCGGCTCACAAGGCCATCGCTGTTGAGGTATGGGGCCCACTTCTCCAGCTTTGCCCTCTTGTACTGAATCACCTTCTTCCCATTCAGGCAGCGGGTCTCAAATGCTGTGGACACAGTCAGCTGGGGTCTCTCCTTTCTAGTTTGGGAGAAGGGAGGGCCAGCCCTGCCCAGCCACTCATCCATCCACTGCCCGTTCTCTGTGTACTGAACTCCTCCAGCCCCAGGCCCAATCCAGGGAGGCCGAGAATAATCACCAGGGGTGGCTCCAGCCCCAGAGGGGTTCTCAGGCCAGGCAGAAGCACAGATCCACCCAAGAATGGGATTTGAGCCCCATCAGAGGGTCTGCCCCGCAGCCAACCACACTCTCACACTGCCAGGCCTTTGCTTGTACAGGTCTCTGCCAGAAACACCATCATCCCCTCCTCCCCTTGTTGGACTGACTCCTTCAGATCCTTCAAAACTTAGCCGAGGTGACCCCTAGCCTACTTCTGGTACCCCTTTGTGCTCATCTATCCCCAGGCCCTAGCTCCAGTGCTGGGCTGGATGCGCCTCCTCTGGGTTCCCATGACACCCTCTCTGGCACTTCCCACCCTGATGAAATGGCCCATGCCCTCCCCATAGGTCTGGGTGCTCCCTAGGTGGGCACCAGCAGATATTGACATGGAGCATGACAGTCCCTGCCCTCCTGCCTTCTCTACCTGCCCCTCTCCAGTCCTGAGACCCCCTGCACCATCTGGGCACTGCCCATGGCCTCCTCTGGGTAGAAGAGTGTGAGAGGGGAACCGGCTGGGTTCCCAGGCCTTGCTGCCGCCCACACGCCATCATCCCACACATGCTCACTGAGCTGCATCGCCCTGTGTGCCAGACTGCTGTCAGGCCCTCAGGGTCAGAGCTGTGTGTGGCAGGAAGGGAGGAGGGAGGGAGGGACGGAGGGTGCAGCTGAAGGTGAGAAGGGTGGAAATGTGGGGCACGGCATTCCCTGCTGTGTCCCCCCCACCTCGTTGCTGCAGACCTCTCTGGAGGCCCAGGAACTGGCTCTGGAAAGGATAAGTGAACACACAAATAGAAAATACCTTCCGGGGAGATCTCAATCTGCTCCACCCACGAGTGGGGCATGTCGAAGCTCTTATCCTCATCCTCCTTGTCCTGATGGGAGAGAAGGGGGTGGGGGAGGTGGTGCTGGTCAGGGCCTTGAAGCAGAAGTTATGATCAAAGCTCTGTCTCTGCCTGCAGAGCCAAGCCAAGGTGGTCCCTTGGCTTCCCCAGGGGAACTGGAGGTCATGAGCATGACCCATGATGTGGAAGAGGAGGAGTCAACTCTGGGCAGGGAGCCCTTCCCTATACCTGCCTGGCTTAGGACAGCAGCACCCCCTGCCCTGGCTGCGGACCCTTTGTTATTAGAGAGGTGTTTCTGGAGTTAGGACGCCCAAGCCCCACCCTCTCTCCAAGACCAGCTAAGGGGTCCTGGGCAAGTCCTTTAACTGCTCTAAGCCTTAGTTTTCTTAACTGTAAACTGGACCTTTTAGGAGAATTAAATGATATAATGTCTGTAATGGGGCTCTGCCTGGCTGACATTATTATTATTATTTGAGATGGAGTCTTGTTCTGTTACCCAGGCTGGAGTGCAGTGGCATGATCTTGGCTCACTGCAACCTCCGTCTCCCAGGTTCAAGTGATTGTCCTGCCTCAGCCTCCTGAGTAGCTGGGATTACAGGCATGCACCTACCACACCCAGTTGATTTTTGTATTTTTAGTAGAGATGGGTGGAGAGGGTGGCGGGCGGGGGGTGTCTCACCATGTTGCCCAGGCTGGTCTCGAACTCCTGACCTCAAATGATATGCCCACCTTGGACTCCCATAGTGCTGGGATTACAGGCATGAGCCACCGTGCCCAGCCTATTTCCTCTCTGAGCCTTAATTTCCCCATTTGTGAAATAAGGCCGGATCTAGATAAATGGTCCTCAAACTAGATAATCACAGAAACTTGGATAAGACTTTCTCAACTTAAAACACTTTTTCCACAAACGTTGCTCATACCTCTGACACCTGCTTATCTAACTGTGACATTTTGCAGGGGACAAAAATGGGTGAGCAGTCAGCAGTTAGTATTGTCAAAAATCTCTAAGATGGCCAGGTGGGTGGGCTGTCACCAGGGGTCTGGTTTTTCCTGGGGGTCCATGAGTGGCCTGTGACTCTTTGGGCTGCCCTCTGTCCGTCTTTGCTGTAACGAGGGCTCTTGGGCCAGGGTTGACCAGGACTCTGTGACTGGAACTGTTTGATTATTAGCCATGCGGGTGCTAAGCCGGCTGCCTGCAGGGCTGGGATCTCAGGCCCTGGCTGGTCCATGCCCCAGGGCCAGCAGGGGGCGCCTATGCCCGGATTTACTGCACACAAGATGTCCCCAGTCTCTGGAGATGAGGACGCTGAGAACATTTAGCACCCTTTCCAGGCGGTCTACACTGCTGTGCCAAGCACATCACATCAAGCAGCCCCAGGAGGTGGAACAGAGTTACCACTGAGAACCCAGACTGTGGAGCCAGACTGTGTAGGTTCAAATCCCAGCTGTGTTGCTTTGGGTAAGTGAGTGAGTCTTCCCATCTGTGTGTGAGTCTTCCCATCGGTAAAATGGGATAATATTAATCACAGGTGGTAATACCAGTGCCCACCTCACCAGGTGGCTGTGGGGATTTAAACGAGTTACTTCAGGTTAAGCAGATACAATAGATCCCAATGCTTAGTAAGGACCATATGAGTGCTACCTTTTGCTACGGGCTGAATGGCGTC
The DNA here is from genome assembly GCF_006542625.1 of Nomascus leucogenys. Classification (NCBI taxonomy): domain Eukaryota; kingdom Metazoa; phylum Chordata; class Mammalia; order Primates; family Hylobatidae; genus Nomascus; species Nomascus leucogenys. Next base: position 62,550,767 of record NC_044382.1, read on the forward strand.
CCCCTAAAATTCATAGGTTGAAGTTTTAAGCCCTGAAAGTGACTGTATTTGTTTTATTTATTTTTCTTATTTTTTCGTTGTTGTTGTTGTTGTTGTCTTGATCACTTACTGTTTGAATGATTGTATTTAGAGACAGGGTCTTTAAAGAGGTGATTAAGGTAAAATGAGTTCATTAGAGTGGGCCCTAATCCAGTATGACTGGTGTTGGTTGGGCATGGTGGCTCATGACTGTAATACCAACACTTTGAGAGGCCAAGGCAAGGAGATCTCTTGAGCCCCGGAGTTCGAGACCAGCCTAGGTAACATAGCAAGACCATGTCTCTCTGAAAAACAAAAATTAGCAGGGTGTGGTGGTGTGTGTCTGTAGTCCCAGCTACTCAAGAGGCCAAAGTGGAAGGATCATTTGAGCCCAAGAGTTCGAGGCTGCAGTGAGCTATGATCGTGCCACTGCACTCCAGCCTGGGCAACAGAGGAGACCCTGTCTCAAAAAAATTTAAAAAAAAATATGACTGGTGTCCTTATAAGAACAGATTAGGACATAGATTTGTACAGAAGGAAGACAATGTGAAGACAGGGAGAAGACAGCCATCTACAAGCCAAGGACGGGGGCTCAGAAGGAACCAACCCTGCCCACACCTTGATCTCAGACTTCCAGCCTCCAGAACTGTAAGAAAATTAATTTCTGTCGTTTAAGGAACCGCATCTGTGGTGCTTTGTGATGCCAGATGAATGCACCTATTAGAATTACTATGAATACAACTATGATCCTTCTGCCTCCATTTCACATAAAGGCTGAAACTGAATTCAGAGAAGGGAGGCTGGTGATGTGGGTAAGGCCCTGGCCAACAACTTTCAGAGGAACTGACAGAACAGACAAGAAAGGCCTGGCAGTGTATGGGGCTCATGATGGCTACTTGGGATGGAACTGAGAACAGCCAGCTCTGGGACTCCCAGGGGGTTGCAGAGTGGGGTCTTTTTCTTTTTCTAAATTAATTTTAATTTTTATTTTTTGTGGTGGGGTGGGGTTGCCCAGGCTGGAATGCAGTGGCATGAACATGGCTCACTGCAGCCTCGACCTCCCAGTCTCAAGTGATCCTCCTGCCTCAGCCTCCCAAGTAGCTGGGACTACAGGTGCATGCCACCACAGCCAGCTAACTTTTAAATTTTCTTGTAGAGACAGAGTCCCACTATGTTGCCCAGGCTGGCAAGGGGCATGCTTTCCAAAGGAGCAGGGCAACTCCTGAACCACGTGAACGATATGCAGGGCAGAAGACCTGACTTCAAGTCCCGTCCCTTCCCTAACCCACTGGGAGGTCCTGGGTAGCTTACTGGCCTTTCTGGGCCTCAATGTGCCAATCTGAAAAATAAGGGAATTGCCCAAGCCTTCCTGCTTTGAGGAACCCATCACTGGTCTACTTGGGCCATCCCCCACCGCCACACACATGATGCTGGGGACACTTGTCAGGCTCCCTGAAGCCTTCACACACATTCCCTGGGCTCTCAAGCTGCTGAGACTCACCAGATTTTCCACATCATCCTCATTGTTTAACCCACTGTCGTCTTCTTCAGTCAAGGACAGCTGAGACTTATCAGTCCCCAGGAGCATGTACTCCCACCTCACAGGGTCACCCAGGTCAAAGATCAAGTCCTGTTGGGGATGACAGCAGTCAACTGAGTGTACCCCACAGCCGCCAAGTCCCCACCTGCTCCATGGGGAGTTGGGAGACAGCTACTCCGGGGCAGAAAAGGGACCTGGGCCCAGGGCTTGGAGAAGCAGAACATCAATCCCAGGTGGCTCTGAGAGTCCATGTCCATACTCCTCATCCCAACAGGGAAACTGAGGCCCTGAGGGGGAGCAGAACTCCCTGCCCATCATTCAGCCTCCCTGTGAGGAAATCTCGTGTTGACCTCTGTGAAAGACTAGGAGGCTCTCTGGCCTGGGCTAGACCTGGATGTGCAGGTCTTTCCTCATCGTCTGGGCAGTGCTTAGAGCCAATGAAAACAAACCAGCAAGATTTGATGGCAGAAGGGTCTAGCAACTCCCAGGAAGGGGAAGATTTTTTAAAAAGGCTTCCTCCTGTTTATTTTACCCATGCCAGGAACAAGGGAACTAGGCAGGCACACGTGGAGGTTATACATAAAAAGCAGGTGGACAGCCGGGCGTGGTGGCTTGTGCCTGTGGTTCCAGCACTTTGGGAGGCTGACACAGAAGGATCACTTGAGCCCAGGAGTTCAAGACCAGCCTGGGTAGCAAAGGGAGATCCAAAGGGAGAGACTCTCTCTCTCTGTTGCCCAGGCTGGAGTGCAGTGGCATAATCACGGCTCACTACAGCCTTGACCTCCCGGGCTCAAGCAATCGTCCCACCTCAGCCTCCCTAGTAGCTGGGACTACAGGTGCATGCCATCATGCCTGGCTAATTTTTTTGAATTTTTTTAATAGAGACGAGGTCTCACTTTGTTGCCCAGGCTGGTCTCAAACTCCTGAGCTCAAGCGATCCTCTCACCTTATCCTCCCAAAGTATCAGGATTACAGGCATAAGCCGCTATGCCCCACCAGAATGCGTAGGTATTGATGAGGTAGGCCAGTGACTTACAGAGCCATAAAGAAATGGTGTTGCCTAGGAGGTGAGGAACAAGACACATGAGAAATCCTAGGATGCCTTCTTCCCAATAGATGGTTACTATGGAGTCACAAAGTTCACAGTACTTGGACTCTCTGTCAATGAATTGTACCATCAATCTCAGTAATCATGCAGAAGGGATGTGCGATGGCGGTAGCAGCAGAACGAGTGATAATCTCTCGAGTTATCTCCATGGTAACTCGGTCAAAGAAAGATGAGACAGCTTTCTGTACATTTCCAGGTCCTAACTACTGCAAAACTTGACCATGGACTCCCAGGCAGTTTTGGAGTTAAGCCTGTGAACAACCTGCACCTCCCATCAATGCTGGCAATGTACTGAGTGTAACTAAAGGGACCAGGAAGCTGACCTACTTGCTGCCCCAAAGTATTCTGACCTGTTGTTGCAGGAAGAGGCTCATACACCATGAGAGCAGCTGGGACAGGATGGTGAGACAGGAGCTCAGGAGCAGCAGACTGGCTACGTCCGCCATGCAGATGGACAGACAGTCCAAGCCACCAAGCAAATGAGCGAGCTGTTCCTCAGGGTCACCTTAAAAAGGGCCCAAGGGAAACTGGCCTGGTCAGAAACAGAGTGCCTTCGAGACAATGAAAGAGCACTGATAGACATACCCGAGACTGGGTAATTTGCAAAGAAAAAGAGGTTTAATGGACTCACAGTTCTGCAAAGAGGATAACCAATGCTAATACAAATCAAAGCCCCAGTGGCTATATTAATATCAGACAAAATAGACGTCAGAATGAAAAATATTACTAGGGATAAAGCTGATTATTTCATACCGATAGAGAGGTTAATTCATCATGAGGACATAACAATCTCAAATATTTACTCATCTAATAGCAGGGCTTCAAAATACATGAAGCAAATACTGATAGAATTGAAAGAAGAAATAGAGAAATCCAAAATTGTAGCCCAAGATTTCAATAATGTTGTCAATAATTGAAAGAAATGTAGGCAGAAAATCAGCAAAGATATACAAGATTTGAATAACACTATCAATCAACTTGAGATTATTGACATTTATAGAACATTCCACCCAACAGCAAAAGACACATTCTTGTCAAGTACACACAGAAAATTCACCATATTAATAATTTGGTGAATTTCCTAGACAGACCATGTTATGGTCCATAAAACGAACTATAGCAAGTGTAAAATAATAGAAGTCATACAAGTTATATTCTCTAATCACTACAGAATTAAATTAGAAATCAACAATAGAAATATCTCTAGAGAGTTTCTAAATATCTGTAAACCAAACACATTTTCAAATGGCCCATGAATTAAAGGAGAAATTAAAAGGGAAATTGGAGAGCATATTGAATGGAAAGAAAATGAACACATGATAGAGTAAAATGTGTGGGATGTCACTAAAGTAGTACTTCCGAGAGAAAGAAGGCTTATGTTAGAAAAGAACAGGCTTAGCTGGGCATGGTGGTGCATGCCTGTAATCTCATCTACTCGGGAGGCTGAGCCAGGAGAATCGCTTGAACCCAGGAGATGGAGGTTGCAGTGAGTGAAGATCGTGCCATTGCACTCCAGCCTGGGCAACAACAGCGAAACTCTGTCTCAAAAAGAACAGTCTTAGATGAATCATCTCAGCTTCCACCTTAAGAAACTAGAAAAAAGAAATGAAGCTCAAAGTAAGCATAAAGTATAAAATAATAAAGATCAGAGTGGACATCAATGAGATAGAAAACAAAAACAATGGAGAAAAACCACAAAACCAAAAACTGGTTTATTGACAATAAGGTGGGACTTACTGACCAGAAGGTGGGACTTGACTTCCAAGCGGGGGGCTCAGACACTGGACCAAATTGAGGACTAGCTAAAACGGGGCCAAGGCAACACCCAGAAATTACACCTTTCCATGGCAACGACCAAGTGAACCAGAAGTTACCACTCTATTTCTAGAAATTTCTGCATAATCTGCCCCTTAATTCGCATATGATTAAAGTGGATATAAATGTGACTGTGGAACTGCCTCTGAGCTGCTACTGTTGAAACTGCCATTGCACAATTATGACTGAGACACTGAAAGAGATCTCAATGGACTCCATCTTGCTTCTAACCTCCAAGCTGTCCTTGTTCATTCCTAGGTGTAGGCTGAACTAACTTTGGGAGAAGCTTAGTTTATTATAGTTTAAAACAAAGGCAATAACAGCCCTTTCCCAAAGCAGACCTCCTTCTTGCCTAGGGACTAGATTAGCTACAAGATTAGAAATTACGGTTTAGGAGTCATGCAGCTGGAGGCTACAAGATTCCGACCCTCCCTAAACTGCTCCTAAGATCAGTGCTTGAGATATTTTGCAGGCGCTACACTTGATGGATCAGATGGCACCACCAGATGGATAACTGGCTCATCTGATCCTGTGACCCCCACCCAGGAACTGACTTGGTGCAAGAAGACAGCTTTCACTTTCTATGATTTTATCTCTGACCAATCAGCACTCCTGGTTCACTGGCATCCCCCAACCCACCAAGTTGTCCCTAAAAACTCTCCTCCCTGAATGCACAAATGCTCTGGGAGACTGATTTGAGTAATAATAAAACTCTGGTCTCCTACACAGCCGGCTCTGCGTGAATGACTCTTTCTCTATTGCAGTTCCCCAGTCTTGAATCAGCTCTATCTAGGCAGCGGGCAAGGTGAACCCCTTGGCTGGTTACAATCTGGGCACACTGCCTATGGGGTAGCCCTGCTCCACAAGGAGCAGTCCGTCTGCTGCTGCCGTATGCTGCCACTTCAAGAAAAGTTGGCTCTAACACCACCAGCTTGCCCTTGAATTCTTTCCTGGAAAAAGCCATGAATCCTCACTGGCAAAGCCCTGATTTTGGGACCTGCCCCTGCATCAAGACCAACAAAATTGATAAACCTCTAATCAGATTGATCAGGAGAAAAAGAGAGAACACACAAACTACCAATATTAAGAATGAATGGAGTAATGTCACTAAAGACTCTAACATATTAGAAGGAAAATAAGGAGCTATTTTGAACACTTTCTTAACAATAAATTTGAAAACAAATGAAATGGACAAATTTCTTGAAAGATACAAACACCAAACCTCACTCAAAAAGAACCTGAGTCTCCCTATTGAATTCGTACCTTAAAATCCTTCCACAAAGAAAATTCCAGCCCCAGATGGCTTCACTTGTGAAGGCCAGCAAACGTACAAAAGAAATCATGCCAATTCTACAGAAACTCATCCAGAAAACTGAAGAAAAGGGAAACTTCCCAACTCATTCCATGAGGCCAGCATTACTGTGATACCAAAACCTGGCAAAGATATTCTAAGGAAACTACAGAACAATATCTCTCTTCAACAAAGATGCAGAAATTCTAAGCAAAATTTTCAGTTCAAAACCAATAATATATAAAAGATTAAACCATCATAATGAAATGAGGTTTATCCCAGGAATGCGTGGTTAGTCTAACATTCAAAAATCAATCCAAGTAACTTACCATGTAGATAGACTAAAAAAGAAAAAATCATAATAATCTCAATAGACTCAGAAAAAGTATTTGACAAAAATCTAGCACCTATTTCTGAAAAAACTCTCAGCAAACTAGGACTAGAGAAAAACTTCCTTTATTTGATAACGGGAACCAATAAGAGAAAACTGTGGCTAATACTATACGTAATGGTATGAGACTAAATGCTCTCCCTAAGATCAGGAATAAACAGGTTTGCTTTCATCACTTCTGTTTAACATTTACTGATGATTCTAGCCAGTGTGACAAGGCAAGAAAAGCATCCAGATTGGAAAAGAAGTAAAACTTCTTTAACATAACATAACATAATTATCTATATAAACAGATAACATAATTATCTATATAAACATTGATGGAATCCACACAAAGGCTATTAGGGCAAATAAGTGAATTTGGGAAGATTTCAGGATAGAAGATCAATATGTAAAAATCAACTGCATTTCTATTCACTAACAAAGAATAGTCAGAAGTTGAAATTTTAAAAAATCATAGCATCAAAAAGTAAAATATTTAGAAATAAATCTGACAAAATATGTGCAAGAACTGTACACTGAAACCTACAAAATGTTGTTGACAGAAATTTTAAAAGACTTAAATAACTGAAGAGAGATACCATGTTCATGGGTGAAAAATTCAATATTGTTGAGAAAACAGTTCTCTCTCAATTGATCTAGGGATCCAGTATAATCTCAATCACAATCTTCTTTTCGGGGCCCGGGACAGTGGTTCAAGCCTGTAATCCCAGCACTTTTGGAGGGCAAGGTGGGTGGATTGCTTGAGACCAACCTGGGCAACATTGCAAAACCCATTTTTTGTCTCTATAAAAAATACAAAAATTAGCTGGGCATAGTGGCACATGCCTGTAGTCCCAGCTACTCGGGAGGCTGAGGTGGAAGAATTGCTTGAGCCCAGAGGTTGAGGTTGCAGTGAGCCATGATCACATCACTGCACTCCAGCCTGGTCAACAAAGGAAGACCCTGTCTCAAAAAATAAAAATCTTTTGGGGTGATGAAAAAATTCTGGAATTAGATAGTGGTGATAGTTGCACAATCTTGTAAATACACTAAAAGCCACGCGGCTGGGCGCAGTGGCTCACGCTTGTAATCCCAGCACTTTGGGAGGCCGAGGCGGGCGGATCACGAGGTCAGGAGATCGAGACCACGGTGAAACCCCGTCTCTACTAAAAATACAAAAAATTAGCCGGGCGTGGTGGCGGGCGCCTGTAGTCCCAGCTACTCGGAGAGGCTGAGGCAGGAGAATGGCGTGAACCCGGGAGGCGGAGCTTGCAGTGAGCCGCAATCGCGCCACTGCACTCCAGCCTGGGCGACAGAGCGAGACTCCGTCTCAAAAAAAAAAAAAAAAAAAAAAAATATATATATATATATATACTAAAAGCCACTAACGTGCACTTTAGTGGATTTATGTCAATTACACCTCAATTTTAAAAAGGGGGGGAACACAATCAATCTAATTTACCAGCTAATAGAAGAAAAAATTATGATCATTTAATAGATGAAAAAAACATTTGATATAAACAAATTTTGTTTGATTAAAAAAAACCTGCTAGCAAACTGAGAAAGAAATCCCTTAGTTAAATAAAGGCTAGCTAGCTATAAAAACCCTACAGTCAAGATAAACATCATACAAATAGTGAAATGTTATGATACTAAGGCTTTACTTGTGAATCAGGACTGAGACAAGGATGTTCAGAATCCCCACTTTAATTTGACATTATACTGGATGTACTAACCAGAGAAATAAAACAAGAAAAAGAAATGAAAAAGTATAAGGATTAAAAATGAAGAAACAAAACGGCCATCATTCAGCTATAGGACTGATTGTATATGCAGAAAATCCCAAAGTCTTTACAGATTAATTTTTAAAATGAATAAGCAGGTTTAAAACTTACTGGATATGTGAACAGTTTGCAAAAAGCAATTGCCTTTTTTTTTTTTTTTTTTTTTTGAGACAGAGTCTCGCTTTGTCTCCCAGGCTGGAGTGCAGTGGTACAATATAGGCTCACTACAACCTCTGCCTCCTGGGTTCAAGTAATTCTCCTGCCTCAGCCTCTGAAGTAGCTGGGATTACAGGTGCCCACCACCACACTTGGCTATTTTTTGTATTTTTAGTAGAGATGGGGTTTCACCATGTTGGCCAGGCTGGTCTCGAACTCTTGACTTCAAGTGATCCACCCTCCTCGGCCTCCCAAAGTGCCGGGATTACAGGTGTGAGCCCCCACACCCATCCAAAAATCAATTGCATTAAATAAGACCACAGTGCAATACCATTACATGTCCACTACAATAGCTAAAATGGAAAAGAAAGTATCCAGTATTGGCAAGGATGTGGATGGAGCTCTGAGAACCCTCATACATTGCTGGTGGGAGTGTAAATGGATGCAACCACTTGAGAAATCGGGCCGTATCTACTAAAACTGAGCATGTGCCCACCCTATGACCCAGCAGTTCCACCCCTCAGTAGTTACCCAACGGAAATGTGTATATGTGTTCACTGAAATACATGTATACAAATGTTCATGGCGGCATTATTCAAAATAGTCCCAAACTGGACACAGTCTCAATGTGCAACTGTAGAAAGGACAAATAAGTTCTGGTGTATTCAAATAATGGAGAAGTAATGAAAAATGAAAACGAACAAACCACACAAAAAACCATAATGAATTTCATAAACACAATGAGTGAAGGAATCCAGGAGTAAGAGTATTGAATCACTGTGTGATTCAACTGATGTAAACTCCAAAAACAGATGAAACTAATGGATGTTGTTAGAAGTCAAAATAGTCCTTAACTCTGGGGACGATGGTGGGGTTGGTGGCCAGGAGGAGACATGAGGGGGCTTCTGCTGGTCCTGGCTGCACAGGTATGTTCAGTGTGTGATAATTCAATGATATGTACACTTAGGATTGTGACCTCCCCTGTACCCTCTTGTAGGTGCATGTGTGTACCAGTGCCACATACATGAGTTAAAAATACATTTGGGGGAAGATAGTAATTGTGCAAAGGGACTTTCTGGGGTTTGGGAAATATTCTATTTCTTGATCTGGGTGTAGGAAACCAAGGTGTGTTCAATTTGTGGAATTTCCTTGAACTGTATGTATGTGTGGGATGAGTGTACTTTTCTGCATGTAGGTTACACTTCAATATAGAGTTTTTAAAAAATGCATTCAAACAATCCACATTTTAGAAGGATACACAAATCAGGAGAGACAATAATTGTATCAGAATGGTTATTCATGGGCCAGGGAGTGGGCCATGGAGACTCAGCTATGGAGAAGGTTCAAAGCCCTCGTGGCCTGGTGTCCCGCTCTCCCCAAGGTCTGGCTGCCATTGCTTCCCTCTATTCCCGCCACCTGCCCTGTGCCTGCCACGCCCACCCAACTCCCCCTCCCTAGGCACCTTGCAGCAGTTCCAGCAATCCTGCATGTTGATCCAGTAGTTCTTGTGGTTCCACAGGCTTTCGATGCCCAGGAAGTGCTCATCCTGGGTGCTGTAGCTATGTCCTGTGAATGGGTCGATGAAGAAGTTCTCAGGCACCTCACGCTTCCCCGATAGCACAAGGACCCAGGAGTGCACCCGCAGGCCGTGCAGGGCATCCGGCTTTGCCTTCTCTGCCTCCTGCCAAGGAAAAGTGGGTGACTCTGAGTCAGATGGCTGGAAGAGGAGTGTCGGGGCCCAGACATCTCCCTGGGGCTGGGGAACCAGCAGGAGAGCTGAGTTCTGATGTAGACTGCACCATCAACTAGAGTGTGATGGCCCACCTCACCTCCCATCACCCAACCACTGAGCCCATTTGTAAAATCAAAACAATGGGAGAGTCTGACTAGATCTGTGGTTTACAAATTGGACTCTTTGGGGCATTGGGCATCTGGGGGTTACCGGCTTTATTTGTTATGACTTTGGGCAAGGTTTCATCCACAGAAAGGAAATGGGAGACCAAGTACCTTTCTTATCTGCCTCCCTCTGAGAGAACTGTGACTGTCTTGTTATTCATTGTTATGTATAAATAGGTCTGGACCAGAAAAGAAGCTCAAGGAATACTCTATGGAAGGAAAGGAAAGAAGGGAGTGGGGAAAGAGGATTGGAGGAAGGATAGGAGTGTGGAGTTGGAAGAAGAGATGGGAGATAGGTGGGAGGATGGCTGGCAGGATGGATGAGAGGACTGATAGCAGGATAGATGGATAGGAGGATGGATGGGGAGGATGGATGGATGGGAGGATGGATGGATGGGAGGGTGGGTGGATGGGAGGATGGATGGATGGGAGGATGGGTGGATGGGAGGATGGATGGATGGGAGGATGAGTGGGACGATGGATGGATGGGAGAACAGTGGGTAGGAAGGTGGATGGATGGGAGGATGGACGGATGGGAGGATGGGTTGGAGGAGAAATGGAAGGATGGATGGATGGGAGGATGGTGGGAGGATGGATGGGGGGATGGATGGGAGGATGGATGGTTGGGAGGATGGACGGATGGGAGGGTGGGTGGGAGGACTGATGGATGGGAGGATGGGTGGATGAGAGGATGGATGGATGGGAGGATGGGAGGATGGGTGGATGAGAGGATGGGAGGATGGATGGATGGAAGCATGGATGAGAGGATGGATGGATGGGAGGATGGACGGATAGGAGAATGGATGGGAGGAGAAATGGGAGGATGGATGGATGGGAGGATGATGGGAGGATGGATGAATGGAAGGATGGATGGGAGGATGGGTGGATGGGAGGATGAAAGGATGGATGCATGGGAGCATGGATGGATGGGAGGATGGATGGGAGGAGAAATGGGAGGATGGATGGAAGGGAGGATGGTGGGAGGATGGATGGATGGAAGGATGGATGGGAGGATGGCTGGATGGGAGAATGGCTGGATGGGAGGATGGATGGGAGGATGGATGGGAGGAGAAATGGGAGGATGGATGGATGGGAGGATGGTGTGAGGATGGATGAATGGAAGGATGGATGGAAGGATGGATGGATGGGAGGATGGCTGAGAGGATGGATGCATGGGAGGATGGATGGATGGGAGAAATGGGAGGATGGATGGATGGGAGGATGGTGGGAGGATGGATGGATGGAAGGATGGGTGGGAGGATGGGTGGGAGGAGAAATGGGAGGATGGATGGATGGGAGAATGGATGCATGGGAGGATGGATGGATGGGAGGATGGATGGGAGAATGGATGGATGGATGGGAGGATAAGTGGGATGATGGATGGATGGATGGGAGAATAGGTGAGTAGGAGGGTGGATAGATGGGAGGATGGACAGATGGGAGGATGGATGGGAGGAGAAATGGGAGGATGGATGGATGATGGGAGGATGGTGGGAGGATGGATGGGAGGATGGTGGGAGGATGGATGGGAGGATGGATGGATGGGAGGATGGATGGAGGAGAGATCGGAGGGTGGATGGGAGGATGGATGGATGGGAGGATGGGAGGATGGATGGATGGGAGGATGGATGGATGGGAGGATGGGTGGGAGGATGGATGGATGGAAGGATGGATGGGAGAATGAGAGATGGGAGGATGGATGGGAGGAGAGATGGGAGAATGGATGGTTGGGGGATGGATGGATGGGAGGTGGGTGGGAGGATGGATGGATGGGAGATGGACGGATGGGAGGATGAATGGGAGGAGAGATCAGAGGATGGATGGGAGGATGGATGGATGGATGGATGGATGGATGGATTGGCGAATGGGAGGGGAGATGGGAGGATGGATGGAGGAGAGATGGGAGGATGAATGGATGGGAGGGTGTATGCAGGTATATCCCCAGTAAGAGTCTAGAGCAAAGAGGACACCAGAGCTGCCTAGCATAGAATGGGCTGCCCCAGGCAGTAGAGTGCCCTGATGTTAGGAGTCCCTCATGAGAAGCTGGCTGACCACCAGTGGGAGATTCCTGCAGGGCCAGGTAGAGGTTGGAGGTGATTTTGAGGTGGACCTAGTTGGGGGGTCCACACACACATCCCCTCCATGACCTGTGCCTCTTTTCCCATCCCTAGCAGTCCTTTGTCGATAGCTGAGCCCAGGGGATTGAGGGCTGAGGACCCACCATGAGGCGCTCCTCCTCCTCCCTCAGCCGCTTCTTCTCCTGGGCTCTGATCTCCTGCTGCTTCTTCACCTCTTGCTCCTGCTCAAACCTGCTGCACAGGTCCCTGGGGGGTCTGATGGTATACTTCTTAGGCAGCACCTTTTCCTCCTTCTTGATGGTCTGTCATCCAAAAGAAGAGGAAGGGTCAGTGGCCCTGCATCCCCCCTTTACACATGCAACTCCAAGAGATGAGACCCGCCCAGCCAGTCCCCCGGACCGGGGGATGGCAGTTACTCCTGTAGCCTGTGGCCTTTCTGGCCCTAAATGCAGAGGGAGCCCCAGCTCCAGCTCCGTGACCTTGGGAGGTCCTCTCACCTCTCTGAATCTCAGGTTCATGGTGTGAGAATAATAGGAACTTTCTCCCCAGGCTCTTTCTGAGAAGTAAAGACAGAAAAAATGCCCGAGGGAGGTACCTGTCAGGGCCAAGAGCTCAGGAGGTGTGGCTTTCTCCTCTTCAATCCTCACCACCCATCCTAGCCATGACCTGGGTCTGATCCAGAAGTGGGGAGAATTGTCAGGAGTTGGATTTTTCAGATCTTGTCATCGGAGGGCCTCATACATTGACTTTAAGAGTTCGCTGGGCCAGGAAGGAGAAGAAACCGTGTGTGTGTGTGTGTGTGTGTGTGTGTGTGTGTGTGTGTGTACGCTTGCATGTCTACGAATGTGTGCTAGGTGGCAAGAAGTATTCCCAGGAAAGAGCACTGCAGAGGCTGCAGAGGTGGGCCTGTGATTGCTATGAAGGAGAAATAGTGAACCTCCAGCGTTTCAAGTTCACCTGACCCGGGCTTCAGTCCCTGAGTCTCCATTTTCCTGCTGTGTGACTTTGGCCGCATTATGTTACCTTTTGATTTCATCAACATACTCATCTGTAAAATAAAAGTGACAATATCTACCACACTGGGCCATCATGGGGAGCAACGAGCGCAATGGGTGAAAGTGGATTTTAAACCCGAAAGTTCTCTGCATCTGTTTGTTACTGATATAATGTTAATCATTAAGCTTTTGGCTGAGCTGAGAGAGCTGAGATGCCCGGGTGGGAGCTCAGTGGCTTTTTTTTTTTTTTTTGGAGCCAGAGTATCTCTCTGTTGCCCAGGCTGGAGTGCAATGGTGCGATCTCAGCTCACTGCAACCGCCACCTCCCAGGTTCAAGTGATTCTCCTGGCTCAGCCTCCCGAGTAGCTGGGTTTACAGGCATGCACCACCACGCCCAGCTAATTTTTATATTTTTAGTAGAGACGGGGCTTTGCCATGTTGGCCAGGCTGGTCTGGAACTCCTGGGCTCAAGTGGTCCACTTGCCTCAGCCTCCCAAAATGCTGAGATTACAGCCTCCCAAAATGAGCCACCGCGCCCAGCCAGAGGCTTTTGAAGCCAAAAGCCATGGCAGAGCTCATGCTCCATCTCCTCTTGGGGAGGTGGGCCTGAGAGAGCAAGGCTCTTCTTGTGCCTCCCCTTCTGTCTCGCCCTTCTCCCACCAGAGCACCCACCGTGGGGTCCCTAGGTGCTCACCCAGGTATAACACAGGTACACAGTGATCCTGCTGGGTGCCTCAGACCCCTGGATCCCCATCTCCAAGCTGTGGACACCCACAAGAGCCTGACCCTGATCCCAGAGTCCTGGAATTAATCCACCTCATGAAGAGCATTTTCTGTTTGTAGTATGACTATTTTCTAAATGTAAAGAGATGCATTTGTGATTCTGATACTCATTTCAGAGTGTTTCTTGTGTCTGTAGCAGCCTCTGGTCCTTATGGAGTTCTTAATGAGCAGATCTAAAAACACAGCCACCAGCTACTGAACAGTTAGTGATTTTTTTTTTTTTTTTTTTTTTGCTATTAAAAAGGGGCCTTGAGGGCCAGACACGGTGGCTCATGCCTATAATCCCAGCACTTTGGAAGGCTGAGGCAGGAGGATTGCTTGAGTCCAGGAGTTCACAACCAGCCTGGACAACATAGTGAGAACCTACAAAAAACAAACAAAATTAGCTGGCCGTGGTGGTACACGCCTGTAGTCTCAGCTACTTGGGAGGCTGAGGTGGGAGGACCGCTTGAGTCCAGGAGGTTGAGGTTGCAGTGGGCCGAGATCATGCCACTGCACTCCAGCTTGGGTGACAGAGTAGGAGAGACCCCATATCAAAAAAAAAGCAGGGTGGTGGGGGGCTTTTTACCTCAGGAGTGTGGGACTGAGAACAAAATGTCTGTCCACTTGTCTGTTATTTTTTATTTTTTATTTATTTATTTTTTGAGACGGCATCTTGCTCTGTCACCCAGGCTGGAGTGCGGTGGCGGGATCTCAGTTCACTGCAGCCTTTGCCTCCCGGGTTCAAGTGATTCTCCTGTCTCAGCCTCCTGAGTAACTGGGACTACAGGCACACGCCACCACGCTTGGCTAATTTTTTTGTATTTTTGGTAGAGACGGGGTTTCGCCATGTTGGCCAGGCTGGTCTCGAACTCCTGACCTCAAGTGATTCGCTCGCCTTGGACTCCCAAAGTGCTGGGATTACAGGCGTGAGCCACTGCACCCGGCCTATTTTCTTACATAAAAATGGCTGGCTGGATTTTTATCAAATGCATACGGTAAATTTGGAATCATTTGACTTAAGATATAATCTATGTGGCATTCATAAAATTTACCAAGCAGGGAGCATAGTAGCTGAAAACTGAGTTACAACAGACAGAGAACAGCCAGCTTGGAAAACTGGGCTGGATGTTTTAAGACACCAAGGACATAAATCACTGGTGGTTTGAAATATGAACTCCAGGGCAGCGGAAGGGCTGGTGGTGAGAGATCTGTGTCCACGTGGCCAGAGCCGGGGATGAGGTGGCAGGGACGGACGCCTCTAAGGATGGCACAACAGCACCGGGAATGTTCATCCCTTGGGAAACCCAGGCAGCTCGAGCCCGACCATACCTCCTTGGGCTTCACAGTGAGAGGGCACACCTCCCGCGTCAGGTCCATGTGGCACAGGTCCAGCGAGCCATAGCCGTTGACGCAGTAAGCATCATAGCCAGAGCCGATAAGCATGGAGCAGAGCAGCGTACTGAAGTCAAAGCAGTTCCCCTTCTGGTACTTGAGCACAGTGGTCGAGGAGTACAGGTGCGAGGGCTGGTCACAGTGGGACGGTCAGCATAGCTGGGGCCCCGCTGCCCCAGCCTGTCCTCCCCACCGGTCACAGCCCACCACGTGTCAGGGCGGGGAGCCAGGACCAATGCACAGGCGGGACTTGCTTTGGGCCCCTAACCCTTGTGGGGTCAGGGAGCCTGCTAAGAATGGAAGGACAACCAGATGCCATGCCATTCACATTTCCCTGTCATTTGAAGGGGCTATGGACTTCCTGATAGGGGAAACCTTCTGGACTGTGGAAGTGTCTGATCTAATGCCCTCTGATGGGTAAGTTTACTGTTTTGCTCCAGTGTTCCCCCTTCCTTCGATCCCCAGCTTTCCTCCTCCTTCCTTTATCAGTTCTCCACTGTTGACCTCGCCCTTTCTTCCTCCCTCCCTCTATTCTGAAGGAGAAGTTGACGAAGTTGGTCAGAAGCCCAAAGACGGGGTTAGGGCCATGGGCAGCCGGGCCTCCCCTCTCTCTTTCCTGCACCGCTTGAAGCCATGGCAGGAAAGCTCTGAAAGCAAAGGAGAAAAGAGGTGGGAACCAGAAGCCCAGGCTTGCTGTGTGTCCTCAGGCAAGTAAGTGGCTGTCTCTCTCTGGGCCTGTTTGCCCTTAGGGGCCCTGAGAGGCAGTGCCCTGAGCCTGGCTGAGCTTCCTTTTCCCAGACCGTGCCTGACATCCCATTGAAGGAAATAATGTACACAGTGATCCGTTTCCAAGGCAAAGTGCCTTGAATAGGCTTAGGTCAGCAAACTACAAAAAACCCAGGATATACCAGGCCCCTGCTTGAATAGCCAATGCCTGTTTGTCAGCCTTCTCCTTCCTCCCCCTTACCTACCGCCTTAGTTGCCCTCACTCAAACCAAAAAAGTTTAGCCTAAGATAAAAATTTACTAGTCTGCAAAACAGCTCGCTTTGTCTGTTCTTATCAGCTTGCCCAGCTACTCAGGTCATAAGTCAAATACTTAAAGAGCCCCTGAGCTAACTAGGATTGCAATGCATTGTGGGTTGCAACAAAATGCTGCAAAACAACCCTAGAAAAAACACCTAAAGCCCCTGCCTAACAATCAATAGGCGATGTCTGGGAAGATTGTGACCCCATAGTACACAGCCTGTGAGGAACCAGGGGAGGGACCTGTGCACTAGGGGATAAACTGCTTGTTAAAACTATGCTGGGTGTGTCTGCCTATCAGACACTCAATCTTGCAAGACCATCATTAAAAGTCTCACTTTTGCTGTTCTCCAGGTCTCTAAGTCCATTCTTTTTTTTTCTGAGAGAGTTTTTTGAGAGTTTTGCTCTTATCACTCAGGCTAGAGTGCAGTGGTGCCATCTTGGCTCACTGCAACCTCTGCTTCCCAGGTTCAAGCGATTCTCCTGCCTCAGCCTCCCCAGTAGCTAGGATTACAGGCATGTGCCGCCATGCCCTGCTAATTTTTGTATTTTTAGTAGAGACGGGGTTTCGCCATGTTGGTCAGGCTGGTCTCGAACTCCTGACCTTGTGATCCGCCCGCCTTGGCCTCCCAAAGTGCTGGGACTATAGGCGTGAGCCACCACGCCTGGCCTCTAAGTCCATTCTTTGGGTCTGGATGGGTGAGTTTGTTTTTCAAGCTATCTTAGTCCTAGTGGGCTCAGGCATGCAGCCTGTGAGTGGTGCTTACCGGCTTGAGGGGGTCAGGCAGGGGCACCATGGTGAGGAAGTCGGAGACAAACTGGGCACAGCTGTCCCAGTTGTAGAGCTCAGGGTAGGGCATCAGTGTGGGCCGGAGGGTTGTGCTCACGAACTTCTGCAAGGAGAGAGATGGTGCCAGTGGGGTCAAGGCAATAAAAACCTGTGAGATCAGGCTTGGGGCCTTCCCTGAATCCACAGGGGGACCCTAGAGGCCTGAGCAAATGCAGGAGGCCAGGCCCACATGCCCTGGGGTGGCAGAGCAGCCCTTGACTGGGAAGGTGATGCCCAGATCTGGCACATGGCAGCCATCAGTGGCACAGTGGCAATGACTGGGAGGCCCCTATCACGTCGCCAGCACCCGGAGACAGCACAAGCATATTCTGGATCTGGACTTTGAAGGGCTTTGAAGTTTTGCCGCCTTCAACCCCTAGGGCATCGTGGAGACCCCTGAGGCCCAGAGCGGGCTTGAGAGCTGCCTGAGGTGACCCAGCAAGTCAGGGCTGAATGAGGAGATCAGGTCTGTTTCCTGGGGTTCCTGGGAGCGCTGTGCTCTCCTCCCAGGAGCGATGCTCTCCCTGGGGCCTACAGAGGTTCTGGGCTGAGGCCAGCTGGTGGCCAGTACAGTCTGAAGCCTCAGAGGTCAGCCTGTCCAGGGAAGGACAGAGAAATAAGACAAAGTGGACCAGGACAGGCATAAGAACCTAAGCTCTGGCTTCTTCCTTCCAGCCCTGTGACCCAGAGCATGTTTCTGAGCCTTTCTGGGCCTCAGTTTCTCCATCTGTAGATGGAATGACATGGGATTCATCCAGGGAGTGGGAAACAGCTGCCCACGAGCTGACAGGGACCCACAGACCCGCTTTATTTGGCCCACGTGGCAATGTTTAGCATTTATGTCAGCTGCCAGCATTTAAAAACCAGAGACTCACACACAAATCTCGAGTCTCCTCTTGATCAGGTAACCCCAGGCCTGCAGTTTCCCTGCAGCAATCAGCAGCTGCCTCTTTAGGCAGGGGCATGGGGTCTCCAGACCACCACCGTCCTCCAGGAATATCTGCACTGAGCCTGCTGAGGCCTGCTGGCGTTCGAGTTTATGTCGCCCCCAGACTAGAAGTGCTCTGGCCCACAGGAGGTCCGTGATTTGGCCCAGTGACCTTGGAGAACCTGCCCCACTTCCCTGTGCCCTCTGCTCTCCAGCCCCAGGCTCCCCAGCCCTGCCCTCAACATGCCAGCCTTACGGGCACTTCACACTCATTCAGGGGGTGCAGGAAGAGGGGCACGCGGTCCGGGCACAGATGGCTGTACTGGCGGGAGAAGTTGTCTGCCACCTGCAGCAGGTGTTCCTCCTTGGGTGTGTTGGTTTTGTAGGAAATGGGCAGCTTGGAGATGTCAATAGTGTCCTCGGTAAAGGCCCTGTGCCACAACAGGGATGGCATTAGGGAAGCCATGCCTGGCACACGAGCCCTGGTTCCACTGAGTTGCCATTGGCTCTACCCCTTCCTCATTTAATCCTCACAGCTACTGAGAAGGCAGGTATCATTAACATCTGCACGTTTATATATATATATATATATATACACACACACACACATATATGAATGAATATATATATTCATATATATGAATGAATTACATATATATGAATGACATATATATATATGAATGACATATATATATATATATATATATATATATGAATGAATGACAGGTCTTGCTCTGTTGCCCAGACTGGAGTGTGATAGCACAATCATAGCTCACTGTAGCCTTGAACTCCTGGGCTTAAGTGACCCTCCCACCTCAGCCTTCCAAGTAGCTGGGACTATAGACACCACCACACCTGGCTAATTTTTGTATTTTTTGTAGAGATGGGTGGGGGGGTCTTGCTATGTTGCCCAGGCTGGTCTCGAACTCCTGGCCTCAAGAGATCCTTCCACCTTTTCCTTCTAAAGTGCTGGGACTACAGATGTGAGCCACAGCACCCGGCCAGCACCTGCACTTTTAGACAGATAAAGGCACTGAGGCACCGAGAGGCTGAGTGACTTGTCCAAGGTCACACAGCTAGTTGGGAGAGCATGGACACTCGGCCCAGGCCATTTGAAAGCAGAAAGCCTTCACTTTTAACTGCCTCCCTCTATCTCCTGGTCACCCTGCCAGACCAGGCGCCACCACTCTGCCTGGGTCTCCCTGTGCCCAGCCCCGGTCTGCCTTTGCCAGGGCCCCCACCCTGCCACTCACGGGAGCTCTGCTGAGACGATGATCTGGATCTCCGACAGCTTCTTCTCCAGGTCTCTGAGCGTCTCCTGCTTCAAGGTGGTTTCCTCCTTCCGCACCTCGACTGGCCTCATCATTTTCTCCATCCTTGCCCATTCAGCCCGCTCGGCTGCCTCCTCCCGCTCAGCCTCCTCCTCTTCCTCCACCTTCTCCCTCAGGACCTCCATTCTGGAGCGTCTCTGGCTGTCTGGAGATGGAATGTCTCTGTGGGGAAGGGTAAGTATACTCCATGGCCAACTGTCAGACCAGGCAGGACCCACCAACACCACCTGGGCATCCCCGGGAGGCCTGGGAGATGGTTTTGAGGAGGGGTCGAACACATAGGGAGTGATTCCCTCTTTGACTTCCTTTCAAACATGGAGAAAGTCTCTGTTTGGTGCTACCCCATCTGTAACACCTTTCTAATCCTGGCAAATATTCCTTTACAACAAAGACAAAGCAGGCCTCCGCTTGGAAGCCATCCTCAGGACAGGACAGGGCAAGGCATGTGTCGATTTGCTTTTAGTATGTTTGACAGTTATCTTTTTTTTAAATTTTTTATTTTTTTGAGACAGGGTCTTGCTCTGTCACCCAGGCTTGGAGTGCAGTAGCGCGATCATGGCTCACTGCAGCTTCAAACTCCCAAGCTCAAGCAATCCTCCCACCTCAGCCTCCCCAGTAGCTGAGACCACAGGTGCACACCACCACACCTGGCTATTTTTTTTTTTTTTTGGTAGAGACAGGGTCTGGCTATGTTGCCCAGGCTCAAACTCCTGGCCTCAAGTGATCTTCCTGCTTTGGCCTCCCAAAGTGCTAGGATTACAGGCATGAGCCATTGTGCCAGCTGACAGTTATCAATGACAAGTACTGCTAATGCTGTGGGGATTACTATAGTATTGTCAAGTTTCCTATTTAAATAAATGAATTGGCTGGGTGCGGTGGCTCATGCCTGTAATCCCAGCACTTTGGGAGGCTGAGGCAGGCGGATCACTTGAGGTCAGAAGTTCAAGACCAGCCTGGCCAATATGGCAAAACCCCGTCTCTACTAAAATTACAAAAATTAGCCAGGCATGGTGGCACATGCCTGTAATCCCAGCTACTCAGGAGTCTGAGGCAGGAGAATCACTTGAACCTGGGAGGCGGAGGTTGCAGTAAGTTGAGATCACACCACTGCACTTTAGCCTGGGTGACACAGTGAGACTCCATCTCAAATAAATAATAAATAAATAAATGAATAAATAAATTGGTTTAAAGAAAATCCTAACAGTAAGGTGATATGGACTACAACCCACCCAAAAATGAAGATGGCAGGTGAATGATATCTCACTTGATCAAACTGGGAACTGAGGCACAGAGAGTGAAGGTGCCTGCACCAGGGCATAGAAACAGGGAGTCGGGGGTGGGGGTAACAGAGCCTGCTCTCTCTTGGCCAAGGCCTGTGTTGGCCCAGAGAACAGGCTCCATTCTGTGATCCAAGCAGAGATGCCACATGTGCTCACCATATGTCTTGTGGCCACAGAGCGGAGCCTCACTGAGCGGGGACTGCTAGTCACCTACCCAAAGATCCAGTCTCCTCTTCTGTACGGCAGAACCCCAGTTGTGTAGGGGGCAGCAGTGTGCCTGGTTTGAATTGCTCAGCTTCCCAGATTCTCTTGCAGCTAGAGGTGGCCCTGTGATGTGACCCAGTTCTGGCCAATGAGATGTGGGCAGAAGTGATTGGGGAGCCCTCTGCCCTTCTCCTCCTCCCACCTGGAATGTGGAGATAAAGTGGGAGGTGAGGCAGCCAAGGAGAGACCATGAGGTGACCACACATGAGGGCTAAAGCTGCCTGCTAAGGATGGCCGAGCCGAGAGACCGGGGAGCTAGGGTCCCCAGCGGTGCCACAGAGGCCTGGAGTGCCACCTCCAGCCTTTCCTTATATAAGAAACCTCAGCCTCTATGGGGGTCCCTGTTCCACACTGCCCAACGCCACCCCAGCTGATGCACTATCTGCAGCCTCCCAGCTGGGGTCCCCAGCGGTGCCACAGAGGCCTGGAGTGCCACCTCCAGCCTTTCCTTATATAAGAAACCTCAGCCTCTATGGGGGTCCCTGTTCCACACCGTCCAACACCACCCCAGCTGATGCACTATCTGCAGCCTCCCAGCTGGGGTCTTCCCATTTCTGTCCTTGAACATCTGTTTTCCTTATGGCAAATGGGGGTCCAGAGATGAGGAAAACAAACAAAACCCACAGGACAAAGGGGGAGAGTAGTAAGGAGAAAAAAGCAGAATCCCCTTGACTTTCTAATCATCCCTCCTTCCTTGGGTGAAACCAGGAGCAAGAGGGCAGAAGGGAGCAGCAGATAAAGGCTAACCCCAATTTCCCACTCCACACCCACATGGGCCACCTCGGCCTCCTAGGGATGTGAGTTGCTGGCCACCAGCCACGACTGAGCCTGGCTGGGGAGACCCTGGCTTTGCCAGTAGCTCTTGCTGGACCCTTGGGTCACTGTCTGCTCCTTTCTGTGCCTCAGTCTCTATTTATAATAGGAAGGGAGGGCAGATATTTTCTGTCCAATTCTGACATTCTGTGCTCTGGGACACAGGAGGGGACGAATGCTCATCTGGCTGGAGCCCACCCAAGGCCCAGGTGGCCCAACACCATTCAGGACCCCAGATCCTCAGGGGAGAACCTCTAGCCAAGCAGTACTTCCCAGTGATCAGATCCATTTATCGGCCTCTTGGTCGCAGAGAAAATGAGCCCAGGAGGGCAGTCATCACCATTACAAGGCACTTACAGTTTGCTGAATGCCTACTGTGTGTCAGACCTGTGCTGAGAGTTGTATGGAGATCATCTCACTTATCCTCTACTGACTCTATGAGGCAGATACTTAGGACACCCACTTTGCAGATGAGAAGACTGGGGCCCAGAGAGGTTGAGTGCACTGCTTAAGGTCACAGCCAGTAAGTAGCAGGTCTGGGATTTGAACCCCTGTATTTCTGATTGTGAAACCTGTGCGTCTCAGGCTGGAAGAGATGTGAGATGGGGAAGTGCTAGAAGGGATGGTGGGGGTGGGGGAGTGGTGGGCAGAGAAAGAAGTAGGCTGAAGAGGAAGCCAACGTGTCAGTCCTAGAACACCATCAGAGGCAGAGCTGGGGAGAAGAACCCACAGCACTTTATTCCCTACACAGGTGGACTCTTCAGCTATAGCCCAGTGTGGGGAAGGCAGTCTTGTCTCAAGGTTCCCTAGATTCTGCCCCAACCCACAGGCCCTTCCCTGCACCCCCTCTCCACCGGCAACTTCCTCCTCCCAACACACATAAACACACACACACACACCCCACCAACAACTTCCCCAGAAAGATCAGGGCTGGAGGCCCCCAGGCAGAAGGGGGCCGCCAGCCTCACCCTCTCCCTGCCAGACAGGGTCCAGCCACCCCAAGTCCCTTGCTCCCTCCTCACCCCTCCGAGGACAGCCTGCTCTAGCTGTTAGCCATCTCCATGGTAACAACCTGGGAAGCTGAAGGCCGGTCATGGGAGAGGAGGCTTCTGGGAAATGTAGTCTTCCCAGGTTGCATGGATCCTTCTGCCAGCGGTACACTGGTATAGTGGGGCATCAACTTGCTAGTTGTTAAACTTTCCAAAATTTTTGTGAAACACAGCCACTATTAAAAATTAAGAGGGCTGGGCACGGTGGCTAACACTTGTAATGCCAGCACTTTGGGAAGCTGAGGCGGGAGAATCCTTTGAGCCCATGAGTTCAAAACCAACCTGGGCAATATACAGTGAGACCCTCTCAAAAAAAAAAAAAAAAAAAATTGACCGTGGGGTTATTTACACCACAAAAATTAGCAAATGCCAAGACCAGGGCTTTTTCTCTGAGCCAGCCATTTGTTAAACATTTACCAGCACACCGCAGCCCCTGCTCCACGGCATGCCGAATGTGGCCTTGATCGAGACAGACAGAAACCAGTGTGGGGCCTGGAGTAGCTGCCAGCTGCGGTGGACAGAACCAGGCTGCCTTGACTGAGTCCTGGGTTCTAGTCCAGGCTGGAGCTCTGATGTAGAACATTACCTCGAAGTACGGAGAAAACCTATCCATTAGGCTAGTGGCTCATGAAAATGTTTAATTTCTTTTAAATTCAGAAGAAAAAATGAGAATAATAATGACTATATAACTATGAATCTGCCCTGAATTATATTTGTGTTTTTACCAATAGAGTCCTAAAATATAATCTTTACTGTTTTATTTTTGGAGGGAGGGGTGCATGGGCCTTTTTTGGTCAGGGGATAGGGCTGCCAGGAGGGAATCCAGACTGTCACTGTGCTGACAAGCTTGCACAGTTAGTGTTACTGCTAGAAACTTAGGAATTGCCTCAATTCTCATGAATAGAGAATGATGTTCCCCCTCCCGGTTGGAATATCATGCAGCCATAAAAATAAGCTGTAAAGGATCAATTGCACTGTGGAGAGCTCATGAGACAGTGTGTGTATTTCAGACTTAGTGCTAAGCAACTCGTAATTACCTCTGTGGGGAACTGGCTGGGATGAGGGCAGGAAGGGAGGAGGGAGGAGAAAGGAAAACAGGTGATGTGTTATGCTGGTGGGATGCAGCATAGGCTTCATTCTCCTTTTTCAACCCTATGCAACATTTCATTCCTTTTACATATTTATTCATTCCTTTTTCTCTTCAGACCCACTTTCATTTCCCACCTCTGTAAAGCAACCATTCTGACGTGTGTTTTTTTTCCAAAATGAATATTGTTTTGCATGCTGGTGTTTTTAATATATGTTTAATATGAGACTGAACAAATATATCCTTCTGGTTCTTATATTTTCATGAAGGGCTGTGTTTTTAAGATCTCTCCACGTTACTGTGTGGATCCACACTTACTATCTCTTTGTCCTTCCAGTGACGGGCACTCGGTGTCCAAGTGTTCTAGAGGGAGCTTTCAACGTCCCCAGGCACTGATAGTTGTTTAGGTTGTTGCTGGAAACATGGAAAGATCAAACAAGTGCTAAACGTGCCCCAGCCCTGAACTAAATTCCTTAAACCCTCATATAAACTCCATAAACCCACCCCCTCGTTATGAACAGACACATCTCCCTTCTTGCTGTCTGTCATGAGAACACTACAGCCTTCCCTATGTACGTTTCCCTAATAAATGCTTTGGATGGATACGGATCACCCTGGCGCTTAGTGTTTATTTCTTTGGAATTCCAACTGGCCCTATCTCTTGATGGTTTGGGGCAGTCTTGAGGGAACTCCCCAGCAGACATTGGGTGGGCTGGACAGACCACTCAGATTTGCTACCAACTCCCTTCCATCACAGACAATGCTACACAGGTCTAGAGGGGTCTAGATCTAGAAGAATGTTTCTTTAAGATAAACAACCAGTAGCAACATTGCTGGCTCAGCAGAAGCACTGTGTTTTTCTCCAGGCAGCTGAAGCAGTCTAGACTCTCCCTGGCTCCCATATCGTCCCTGCCCATTGGTACCATCTAGCTTTCTAGTTCATCAGTTTAATAAGGATACAATGAGGTCTCACTGTCACTTCAATCTGCAGCTCTCTGATGACTAATGATTTTAAATGTGTCTTCATGAACTAATGTGTTAGTTTTAGGTATTTCCTCCTCTGAAAATGACGATGCCACCCTTGTTATGTATTAAATCCCCCAGGTGTCCATGGGTCTGCCTCTGAGCACTCTGTGCTGTTCCACTGATCTTCTTTCCTATCCCTGCACAGATACCACGTTGCATTTACCAAACTGGCCTTGTAATATCTTTATGTCTAGAGGTCAAGTCTTCCTTCTATGCCCCTCTTTCTGCTTTTTCTTTTTGAGACAGGGTCTAGCTCTGTCGCCCAGGCTAGAGTGCACAGGCATGATCTCGACTCACTGCAACCTCCGCCTCCTGTATGCCCTCTTTCATTAAGATTGACTTAGCTATTTGAGGTCTATATGCCTCCATATCAATTTTAAAAGTTTCTGGAGAATCAAAAAAAAATAAAATCAATTAGAATATTTATTTTTTTCCTTTATTTTATTTTATTGTAGAGACAGGGTCTCGCTATGTTGCCCAGGCTGTTCTGGAACTCCTGGGCTCAAGCAATCCTCCTGCTTCAGCCTCCCAAAGTGCTGAAATTAGAGATGTAAGCCATCATGCCCGCCCCAAAATCTTTATTGTAATTGCATTGAATTCATTAATTGATGAAGGATTTATATCTTTTAGTGTTGTCTATCTGACAGCATGGAGCAAATAAGTCTTTTTTCCTGTGTATTTGTTATGTTGCAATGAAAAAATACAAGGAATGAAGGGATTTGGGCAGAACAGAGAACCAGGCAGGAGCCATGGCAGAAGGGACCCTCTCTGTGCCCAGGACTTGATGAAATGATGGCCAAGGCAAAGCTCTGGCTTTGTCACATTCATTCTGGGCCAGGCAGGCCAAGCAGTGGGCAGTCCTTGCAGGCACTGTCTCATTTATGCATTTCCTTCATCAACCCTGTGGGGCAGCTACTGCTGTTTCTGTTTTACAGGCTCAGTAGTTGAAGAATTTGGTACCATGCAAGACAAGTTGCAAAGACAGAATTTGAAGCTGGTGAACTAAGATCAGGGTCTGTGCTCCCACCTGTGATGATGGCCCTCTCCTAGGTTGCTACTGTTGCTGTGCAATGACGGAGGAACTCCATCCATCCGCTCTGGGCTTTGGGGTGTATTTTCACCATAGCCCCCTTGGCCTTATGGGTGCTCAACTTGGCACTTGGAGCTGCTTTTGCAGGAACCCCAGGTGATGAGGAACTCCAGCCCCTTGGCCCCTGCCTAGCCCCAGGGTGGAGAGCCAGCCAGAAAAGCAGTGCACCTCCAATGCTAGCCACACCTTCTTATCTGCCCTCTCCATCTGAGCCAGGAAGCCCAGCTATCAGGGGCTTGTGGTCTTGTTGGTCCCACATCCCACTAAGCAGTTTGGGAAACTCTGCAACCCAGGATTTCCCTTGAGACTGGGGGTTGGGACCAGATGATAATTCTTATTCTTCTTCTTTTTTCTTCTTCCTCCTCCTCCTTCTCCCTCCTTCTTCCTCCTCCTCCTCCTTCTGCCTCCTTCTTCCTCCTCCTCCTCTTTCTCCCTCCTTCTTCCTCCTCTTCCTTCTCCTCCTCCTCCTTCTCCTCCTTCCTTCTCTTCCTTCTCCTCCTCCTTCTTTTTTTAAAAACATGGTCTCGATTTGTCATCCAGGCTGGAGTGCAGTTACGTCATCATAGCTCATTGCAGTCTTGAACTGCTGGGCTCAAGTGGTCTTCCTGCTTCCTCTTCCAAGTAGCTACCATGCCTAGATAATTTTTTTTTTTAAGAGATGGAGTCTTGCTCTGTTGTCCAGGCTGGAGTGCAGTGGCACAATCTCAGCTCACTGCAACCTCCACCTCCCAGGGTCAAGCAATTCTCCTGCCTCAGCCTCCTGAGTAGCTGGGACTGCAGGCGCACGCCACCATGTCCAGCTAATTTTTTTTGTATTTTAGTAGAGATGGGGTTTCACCATGTTGCCCAGGCTGGTCTCGAACCCTGGGCTCAAGCAATCCTCTTGCCTTGGCCTCCCAAAGTGCCATGACTACAGTTGTGAGCCATCAAGCCCAGTCAAGGACCAGGTGATAATCCTTAAACTCAGGGACCACTCTGGGATGAGGGCAACCGGGGGAGGCCTGGCCCTAGCTTCAGCCCAGCCCATGGAGTGACCTTAGTTGGGCAGGTGGCTGGGCCTGTCTGGGCCTCCATTTCATCATGCCATTACCCTTGGCTGGTCTTTCTTTAAATCAAGGCAGGGTGGGGGAGCTGACCAACTCCTAGTCAGTGCTGGGCACTTTATTTCTGTCACTTCATTTAATGCTGTCAGGATGAGGTAAGGGCTGTATAATCCCCATTTTATGGATGGGGAAACTGAAGCTCAGAGAGGCGAAGTAAAATGCCCAGGATCACACAGCTCCTAAGTAGCTGAGCCAGGATTTAAGCCCAGACCTATCAGATAGTGGAAAAGCTGCTTCTCAGGTTACTATCCCTGAGACTTTGAGATAAGGGAGTTGAGACCTTCGGTGTGAGAAACAGATGTCTGTGAAGATAAGCCCCAAAACACACCAAGTTTGTCCACCAGAACTGCTCCTGTGGCTCAACTGATGCAATGTCCGCACCCCAGAATTTCCCTTCCAGGAACACAGCGACTTGCATAAAGTGAGGGCCTGCCTTCCTGTCTTTCAACTGCTTGCAAGCTTGGAGGGGAAGCGAAGCGCATCCATTTGCAGTCAACATTAGCACCCAGCATCTGGATGGGGAGGTGGGCTGCAGCCTGCAGCTTCCAGGGCTGTTGGGGGAGGCCTAATAGTGACAATAACTTCTCACCTGCAGACAGGGCTTGACAGTCCACAGAGCTCCCTGGAGAGGGTTGGGGGCCGGGTAAGGAGGAAGGTTGGTAAGTTGTGGGTAGAGTGAGGGATGGACTTGTGCGGTGAGGCTCCAGGGAGGGGAATGATGTCAACACTCACTGCTCCCCTGGAGTAAGGGGGTCGCTGGAGCCGGTGTGGGCCTGCCATCTCTCTGCACCTGTCTCTCCGCCTCCGTTCTCCCTCTTTGTGTTGGTCGGTCTGTTAAGTCTTTCTCTCCGTCTCTCCATCTCTGTATCTCTACCCCATCTCTGCTGTCTCTGCCTCTTTTTGTTTCCTATTGAGAAACCTGCACGCGACTGTGACATAGAGCCCCAGCTGCTGGAAGTGCCCTGCCCAACCTAGGTCTGGCCTGAGACACCCCCTTGGCTCAGGGCTCTGCCAGGCTGGCGCCAAACTCATACATCCACTCATTCAGCCAACAAATATTTATTCAAGGCTTGCCACGAGCCAGGCCCTGTGCTCAGCCTGGGCTGGAACAGTGAGCGAGGCCACCCAGGTCCTTGTTCTCTAGGAGCTCAGGTTCTAGTGGCAATGCCCGGCCTCTACTTAGGGGCCCCACACGCTGAATGAGTGGGAGCATCCCCAGGTGTGCTGAGCCCCAAATCGTTTGATTGCTACCTCTATGATGACAGCAGGTCAGAGGTTGGGCCACCCACGTGGCAGTCAGAGTCAGGAGTGGGGGGTTTGCTCAAGGTAGCTCACCCACTCAGTGGTTCTTTGAAATGCAGTGTCCCTGGATACCTGCAGGGCTCCCAACACTCTGAACGTGGGGGTCTCTTCCAGGAGGATGAGCTCTGATGGGATGGGCAGAGACCAGGGGCAGACTGGGTGGGCGGATCAACTCCCACCCCTCAAAACAAACCTCCAATACCTGAGGGAACGCTGGCCTCCTGAATGCCCCTCAAGGTTACAGGCAGCCAGAGGGGGAGTTGTGGGAGGCCAGTGACAAGGAGGAGGAGGGGAGAGGCTGGGGGCTCCTTCCAGGGCTACACCAACAACAGACTCTCCTCGCTTGCTGAGACCAGAAGGTGAGTGAGGGCTTTGCAATGAGGGCAGGGCATGGAGGTGACTGTCACTTTTTGCTGGCAGGGGGTCTCAGGACTATAGGAAATTTAGAGCCTTGCAAACCTGCTTACGTGGACTCTTGGACCTACAGTTGGATCTGGATGGGACCTCTGATGCCACGTGGTCCAACCTGGTCCCATCCTCTCCCTCCCCAGCCACATTGTACAGAGAAGGAAGCTGGCCCAGAGGGAGGCACAGAGCTGACCAAGGTCACACAGCGAGCCAGAGCTGAGTCCAGATTGCAAGGCCGTGCCTTCCTATTCTTGAGATGCGGAGTGGGCCTGGTCCAATCGTGCAGTTGAGGAGGAGACTGTGGTGCTCTGACTTGGGAGGTAGAGGATGGTGAACCAGCAGCAGATGAAGACACCTGTTAGGGAAGAGAGGCCTCGGTGAGCCTGGAAAGGGGTGGGCAGGGAGTGGGGCAGTCTGGGCTGGTGGCTGTTGAGAGGGAGGAGACCCACCATAACCACTCAAGAACTGCTGGGAAAGTCAGGCAAAAATGCAACCATTTCACAACCATTTCAAAAATGAAATAAAAAAGAACCAAATAGAAATCTTGGAAATGAAAAACAGAGACCTTCAAATAAAATATCTACATATGCCTATTACAGAAAAGAAAGAGCAAAATAGAGGAATTTTCAGACATACAAAACAACCATCACTCCCTCTATAAAGGATTATTATGGGGGCACTCCAGCAAGAGGAAAAGGGAAAGTGTGGGGTGAAAGGAATTACAGTAAATATAGAACATGACTTAGAAAAACCTCATGTTTCAAGGAAATCCGTAACTAAACCTCTATATACAGACAAATATTGAGAAGAGTTTAATGGGCAATTCAAGAATACCATGGGCTCTGTTGTATTGGAGAGGAAGAGAGAAATACAGAATAACTCAGACCCAATGGAAACTTAGTAGAGTGAAGTGTGCAGGCTTACATATTAAGGTAACCTCTGAAAGAATAACGACATCAGCTATAGTTTCAAGGTGCATTTTTCCCCAACCATCAACCCCTGGGATTCTCCAGGCATGGACTCATGATTCTCCATCTGGAGACAGCCTCAGATGGCCTTACAGTCATAATTTCTATGATTATTAATATAGTTCCCACATATTGAAGACCTAGTGGTTCCCACACGTGCATTGTCATTGTTCATTGTGAAATCCGACAGGCCAGGCACAGTGGCTCATGCCTGTAATCCCAGCACTTTCGGAGGCTGAGGCAGGTAGATCACCCGAGGTCAGGAGTTTGAGGCCAGCCTGACCAATATGGTGAAACCCCGTTTCTACTAAAAATTCAAAAATTAGCTGGGCATGGTGGTATGTGCCTGTAGTTCCAGCTACTCAGGAGGCTGAAACCAGGAGAATTGCTTGAACCCAGGAGGTGGAGGTTGCAGTGAGCTGAGATCATGCCACTGTACTCCAGTCTGGGTGACAGAGCAAGACTCCATCTCAATTAAAAAAAAAAAATCTGGTGAGATAAGTATGGGATTATCCCAATTTTTGAGATGAATGAGGACGGGAGGAGCCGAGTGACTTGCTGGATCAGGGATGGGGCTAGAATTTGGACCCAGGGCTGCCTGGTCCCAGCCACTAAGCCACACAGTCTCATGGGGCGCTGAGAGCCAGCCCTGGTCTTGGGGGCTTGTACCCACTGCATCTAGGACGCCTGGGTTTCTAGTGACTTCTCTGAACAGGTTGAGTCTCGTCACTCCGGTCTTGGCTGTTTCTCTTACAGTCAGACTGTGATGCCTCTCTGGGCTGTGGATGTAAGGAGCAAAGAGTACACACACAAACCATAGCCCATGGACTGCTCTTACCCCTTTGCTGGGATCTCAGAGGAAGGGCCCTGTGGGGGCTAGTAACAAATACAGCAAGCATTTCCTTCCTACCTCCATAGATCCCTGGAGATCCCATCCATGTCATGTGGACATCAGATCACATGATTCTGCCCTTCTGGTTGCAGCTGATTGGACCAGAGATGGACGATGGACACCCAACTTGCAAGGTCAGGTAGGGTTACGGTGGCCATGTTGGGTAACAATTTGGGGCCATGGATAGTAAAGGATGAGTGGAGAGAGAATGAAGGAGTTTCCACAGACACTAGGTGAGAGACTCCATAGCTCCAGGAGAAAGATAGAGAACGTATCTGCTTTGGTGTGGGTGGCTTTTTCTGATCCTGGTAGCAGCTCCCATGAAGGCAGCTGATATGTCTGGGATGTTTGTTCCTTCCAAATCTCATGTTGAAATGTGATTCCCAATGTTGGAGGTGGGGCCTGGGGGGAGGGGATTGGATCATGGGAGTGGATCCTCACGAATGGCTTAGCACCATCCCCTTGGTGATGAGCGAGCGCTGGCTCGGAGTTCTTGCGAGATCTCCTTGTTTAAAACAGCATGGCGCCTCCCCACTCCCTCGCTCCCACTCTCGCCATGTGATACGCTGGCTCCCCTTTATCTTCCACCATGATTGGAAGCTTCCTGAGGCCTCACCAGGAGCAGATACTGGTGTTGTGCTTTGTCTACAGCCCGCAGAACCACAAGCCAATTAACCCTGTTTTCTTTATAAATTACCCAGTCTCCAGTATTCGTTTGTATTATAGTAACGCAAACGGACTAATACAGCAGCCAAACTTTGCTGCCCTGGATCCTTGCTCTGAATATTTGAAATCAACATCCTTGACTTCAGCTAGCCTGAACAGAGTCCTGTGTCTTGCAAACCACCCTCTTCCCCACCTCCCAATACCTCCTGGGACAGACAACACAGCCCATCACCTCCCTGGCGCAGGGGCCTCACCTTGCAAGGAGTTGAAAAGTGCAAAGATGTAGACAGTGGAGAGGCCCAATGGGGTGAGGATGGCCAACCCCCATGTCACACCCACCAGGCTCGAGAGGCCCAGCAGGGTGAGCACCTTCTTCCGGTTCTGCCCCCGCTCCTTGACCGCTGTAGCACCAGACAGGGTGAAGATCTTCCAGGCCACCAAGGCCAGGATCACCATGCCAAAGAGGAAGGTGATGAGGAAGTAGCCGTGGACGGTGATATAGAGGGCGTACATGGTTGTTCCCTCACGGAACCAGCATCTGGAGGAGAGGGCAGCTGTGGTGGGACTGGGAGCGGTACCTCTGGCCAGCAAGCCCAGGAAGTCCCCTGGCTGAGCTTTTCTGTCTGTGAAGGTGCCTCTCCTGTTTCCACCCATCAATCCCTGGCTCTCCCGCTGTGGGAGGGGCCGTCACCAGACTCCAGCCTGGTGTCTCTTTAATGCCAAAGTGACCTCAAAGACATGTTTCATTTGTGCCATATTACATTGTGAAAAAACTGAATTAGTGGCCGCTTTAAAATCAGAAGCTTTGGTATAAACACCTAGATTTCTGCTTCTCCTATAAAATCACACACCTGGCAGCTCTGTGGATGCCCTCCTGAAGGATAGTAACTGGCCGCTAATTAGATGGGCTTGTGACTGCCAGTCCACTGCAGTCCCCACCCGGCCCACTGCCTGCACCCTTGTGACCTCTCCAGCTCCTGGGGCCCCTGCTTTCGAGGCCCTGGGGACAGGTCCAAGGCCTCACCAGCTCCTCTTAGCACAGAGCCATGGGCCCAATGGCGGGTGCCCCATGGATCCCAAGGTGGGAGTCTAGAAACTGAACTCAGCTCCACTGCCCCCTGCACTGCAGGGGCAAAGGGCCTCAAAGAGCATGTTGATCAGTTGCCCCATGGTGCAGATGAGGAGACTGAGGCCCTGGGAGAGATCGGGCCTGCCAAGGTCACACACACAGCAGGCAGGGCAGAGTCCGGACTAGACCCAGGGCTACTGGGAATCATTGGGCAGGTGGTGGCCTGAACAAGGACACCTGGCTGGGCAGCAGGTGGGGGCTGAAATCCAACACACCCTCCACTCTCCAGCCTGTGCACCCCGCATGCGGACGGGGTGACCTTCTTTACTTTGCCTCAAGGTGCCATGTGGGCTCGTGTTGGCCCAGGCTCGAGTAACGCATCCTGCCTCCTGGTCCAGTTCTCCCTCTCCTTTCTCAGGCCCCCTCTCTCACTTCACTTCCTCTCTCTCTAGGCTTCAGTTTACTTCTCTGTGCCATGAGATCGCTGGATCTGAGGATTCTTCTGGTCTTGACATATTTGGTCTAGATTTTCCTAGAAATCCCTCCTCTCCCCACCTCTCTCCAGCCCCGATATGTGTAGCCGGGGAGCTGGCATCACCCCTGCTCCCACAGCCGCCACTCACAGCTCCAGAGAGGTGCGGTTCTCCCTGTCGCGGATGGTGTAGAGGCCGTAGCTGTTGGCACTCCCAGTGCCGATGACCATCAGGGCAGGCAGGCCTGGGCACAAGGGGAAACGGCATGGCACCACTAGGGCTTATTGGCACGTCCTCCTCCACATCCCCTCCACATGGCCATCCCTCCAGCTCTGGGAACCCCTCCTCTCTCTCCCCAAGGCTATTTCCCTTTGCACCCTCGGGGCCGGCCGTTTATTCTGTCCATCCAGGCAGCACCTACCCCAGCCCACCAGGCTCAGCTTCAGGAAGTAGTGCCCGAAGTAGGTGTTGAAGACCCTGATGGCGAGCAGGTAGAGGTGGAAGGCTTCCAGGCCCATCCAGGTGAAGGCACAGAGCAGGAAGTAGTGGAAGACAGCCCCCCGGGCCCAGCAGGCAGCATCAGACCCCTTTGAGCCACTCCCCACATTGAACAAGAAGGCCAGATTCAGGAGGAATAGGCTGCCACCCAGGGCCACGTGGATCTTTGGGGCATCTTCTGACTTGAACCTCTCCCGAGAAAGCCTGGGGTGAGAAATAAAAGGCCCCCAGGGGCCACAGCTCCCATGGGGAGCTCCCATGAGGCACCCAGGCCTGTCCACCCCAACAGCCTGTGGCTCTCCACCCCCACTGCCAGCTCCTGCCCGCTCATCCAGCTTCCGTCCCTGCTGGCAGCCAGAGTGAGAGTGTCCTGAGGTTCAAGTCCAGGAGCCTCTCATGGCCCACGGGGCCCTGTGGGTTCCGGATCCTGCCAGCCTCATCCCTTGATCGATGTGAGGCAGGATAATGGGGAAAATGAGGCCGGAAAATGAGGCAGGAGAATAGCAAAGGAAATTAAAAGCTGGATAAATGGCAGAATAAGTAAAAGCAGAGAATAGAAACAAGGTGAATGGGACGGGTGAGCAAGAAGTGAGATGAAAAGCAGACGTTCAGCAGGCAAGACAAAAGTGATATAAAAAAGGGACCCCATGGCCGGCAAGATCCGGACCAAACCAGTAAGGGGCAGCTCTTCAGAGATGGGCATTTGCATTAGAGAGAAAAAGTTTCTTTCACATAACCCTGTATGATAATTAGCTACTTAAGGTTCATGCATATGGGCTGCATATCATGCATGTACTTAAAATTATGGGATGGAGGTGACGCACAAACATACACGGGCCCAAAGTAACTGAGCAACACACCTGTCAGTCAAAAGCCAGACACACTGGCTAGAGATTAGGCAGCCTCGGGACGAGAAGAAAAAAAACACCTGGAATGACCCAAACTACACCAAGGTGAGGCTGATCTCATTTCGCAGAGGTCAGCCCACTCTCCCCCTCTGAGAGTGGAATACTGTGTGGAATACAGCTCCCCTAGGCTCCTTCAAGCTGGCAGGTCCTTGTTGCTTTGCTTGGCTCTCTCTGTGTGTCTCATCTAATTCTTTGTTCGGGGCACCAAGAGCCTGGAACTGCGCGGCACCATCTGGTAACAGCTGCCAAACTGTGTAACTCGCAGTTCCCTGAATGCATGCTGATTTTTCACACCTCCCAGACTCTGCCAGTGCTCTTCCCACTGCTCTCAATGCCTTTCCCTGCTCCCCAGCTCCTCCCACCTTCTTTGCCTGACTCTTCTTCTGCCTTTCAAACGCCCCTTGGATGTTTCCTTCTGGGGAGGCCATCTCTGAATGCCCCTTAGCCTGGGCTGATTTGGACATTTCCCAGCAGCATAGTGGAACTCCCCATCCTCTCCCTCCTTGGGTTTCTCCCATGCTGTGAACTTCAGGCCTAACAGTGGCGGGACCATGGATTCATTGGTGAAGTGGATGGATAGGTGGGTGGATGCATGAAGCCGAAAATGCAGTAGGAGAGTGAGGCTCAGAGAGGGACGGGAGCTTTACGGGGTCACAGAGCAGGGCAGAGGCTCCAACCCTGGGCTCCAGACTCCCTGCCCAGTGACTCACCAGGCTCACCTCCCTCTCTCTGGAGCCCCCACTCTGAATTCTTAGCAAACCAGATCCAAAAGGGCTCTCAGCCGAGGGAGGGGAGCCGGGGGCTTCCTGGAGGAGCATCTGGGATCATGTCCACCTCACCTGAGATGCCAGACCCCACCCTGGGGAGCTGGTGGTAATTTCTCCTGGCACTCCAAGCCCCGCTCACAGGGTCCAGCAACGTGGCCAGCTGGCAAGTCACACTCGGCTTGTTGGGGACGGGGACCATGTCCTAGGCCAGGGCTTGGAGGGTGTGGATGAGGGGCACCACTTACACTCATGGGTTGGTCTGTGATGGAGTGGGTGGGCCTAGTGGGGGCTGCAGCCCGGGGCCAAATGCTGACACAGGGGCACGTGGGACGGCCCTGGATGCAGGGGCAGGAGACCCAAGGGCTGCTTTAGGCCACCCCCAGGGACCCCCAGGAGGCGGGGGACAGGACAAGCTGGGGCACTGGCAGCTCCCCTAGGCTCCTTCAAGCTGGCAGATCCTGTGGGTCCCTCAGCCATGGCCTGGGCCCGGGCTGCACTGCTCTCTGCTGTTTCTGCCTTTCCTGCACTCACACCCACCTCTTCTGGACACAGCCCCAGGTTTCACCGAGGAACGCCTGTCCCCACTCTCAAGCACAACATAAGTCAGGGGCCAGGGGTTCTTTGTTAGCTCAAACCCAAGAGCAGACTCATGGCCTGGCTGGCCAATCTATGTATTCCATCCCTTGACCATAGTGACCCAGACAGGCATGGGCACATGGTCCAAGTTAGACCAGTAAGACTCAACTCTGGTGTATACACGGGATAAAACTGCATAGGCTGATACACACAGACATGCACACACATGCTCACACAGGGCCAGTTTCATGAGCATGTGACCTCTGTAGGACCCCATAGGCAGAAGGACTTAATGTTCTACTGTCGACATCTTGACATTCTTAACATTTTTTGAATAAGAGGCCATATATTTTCTTTCTTTCTTTCTCTCTCTCTCTCTCTTTTTTTTTTTTTGAGAAGGAGTTTTGCACTTGTTGTCCAGGCTGGTACAATGGTGTGATCTCGGCTCACTGCAACCTCCGCCTCCTTGGTTCAAGCGATTATCCTGCCTCAACCTCCTGAGTATCTGGGATTACAGGTGCACACCACCACGCCCAGCTAACTTTTTTGTATTTTTAGTAGAGACGGCGTTTCACCATGTTGGCCAGGCTGGTCTTGAACTCCTGACCTCAGGTGATCTACCTGCCTCGGCCTCCCAAAGTGCTGGGATTACAGGCATGAGCTACTACGCCCGGCATTCTATATTTTCATTTTGGAATGGGCCCTGCAAATGATATGTCCTGCACGAGCGCGTGCACACACACACACACACACATGAATGTACATAAAAATGGTGAAAACTGAGCAAAGTCTATATTCTAGTCAACAGTACTGTACCACCAGCTGCTGGCTTTGATATTGAACTACAGTTGTCTAGGATGTATCCATAGGGGGAATCTGGGAGAAGGAACCATAAGACTCTGCACTATTTTTGCATCTTTCTGTTTTATCTCAAAATAAAATCCTTCTCAATCCTGGGATTCATCTTAGAATACTTGGAAAGAGGAGACTTCTTTTATTTCTGCCTAAGCAGCTAAGGAGCTATGATGCAATCCTGAGGCAGCCAGGGCCCCTGAGGGTGGTGAAGCTGCCTGATGTGACTGTCAAGGGGCAAGCAAAGCTATGAGAGGCAGAGGGAGACCAAGTTCTGGGGACCTCTTTTGACCCCCTGGATCGAACCCTGCCTGAAGTCCACGCACCTTGGGTTTTTCAATTACATGACCCCTATTTGCTATTTGCTATTCTCAGTTACGTGAACCACACATTCCCTGTTATGTTTAAGCCAATTTGAGTTGAGTTTCTGCCACTTGCTCCTGAAATAGCTCTGACACATTTCAACCCCAAGCTCCATTTTGGGATGAGGACACTAACATGTGGAGAGGACATCAGTCAGAGGCTGTGCAACCTGAGTGCTTCCCACCCTGCCCTGCTGCCTCCCTTGAGGGCGAGAGGGAGACATGGTTGGGAGGTGGGGATCACTCACCTAAGGAAGGCATAAAGAATAATGGTGAAGGCGAGGAAGATCATGGAGACCCCACAGCCCGCCTGGGAAATGCGTGTGAGGATATGCACCGTAGACTGGTCCAAGGTGGGTCTCTGCGGGTGACCCCAGAACCGGGACCACGTCAGTTGGAGGCCAGGCCCATATACCCAAAGACCACCAAGCAGCCCCCTCCCCAGGGCAGGAGCTGGAAGCCCCTGGGATGGCTGGGATCAGAGTGGAGGGGGCTGTTACCAGGAGCAGGGCGAAAAAGGTCAGGTGGTCACAGCAGCACACGGTCCCCTCAGGTCTGACTTCCGTGGAGCAGCCCTCAGAAGCCCAGTCTCCAGTGGGCCCTGGAGAGGAGGCCAGGGGAACACAGGGAAAGGGAATATAGGGAGGGGAGAGGAGGGAACAGAGGGGAAGGGAATATAGGGAGGGGAGGGGAGGAGAGAGGGAAGGGGAGGGGAGGGGAACAGAGGGGAAGGGAATATAGGGAAGGGAGGTGAGAGGGAAGAGGAGGTGAGGAGAGGAGGGGAGGGGAGAGGGGAGAGGAGGGGAGGGGAGAGGGAAGAGGAGGTGAGGAGAGGAGGGGAGGGGAGGGGAAGGGAGGCGATGGAGGGAGCAAAGAGGAGGGGAGGGGATGGGAGAGGAAGCCAGGGGAGGGACTCAGCCAGTGGAGCCAGCCCCACCCCACAATGCAGCCCATACCCTCCCTTCCTGTCTTACCCCAGAGAAGGTCCTCCAGGCCCTACCTTTAGTCACATCCCAGAATACACAGGTGAGGGTCGTGTTCTGAAACCGAAGAGTGGAAGTCAGGAGAGAGGAAAAGGGAAGGTTGGGGGAGGGCAGGGGAAGCGGGAGGACGGTGTGCTCCCCTGAGTCCTAGCGTGAGTGTGCATTAGGTAGAAAGCAAGGTTCACGCCCATGGGCCACACAGAAAAATTAAGTGCATCATTTGATGAGCCCTGGGCCGGCATGTGAAGGGTGCGACTGTGGTGTGGGGCTGTGGGTGGGAGGGTTTGCCTGTCTGCATGCATGTGTGCGTGTCAGGGGAACATGGGTGTGGAGGATGTGGAATGCCGTGTGTATGCAGGTGGGCTTGCCAGGTCCTCATGTGCGCCTCTGTGGGGTGTGGCCTTGGATCCAATTATGTGTACGGCCCTAATGGCTTCTTCTGGGTGACTGTGGAAGGGTAGGGGATAGATGTGTAATGTCCCATGCAGGGCCCACCATAGGCCCAGGTGTGCCCACTCGCCTGTCTGCCCTGCAGTGACTGCCAGGCCTGAGCAGGGGACTCACAGGGGGTGGACGCTGGTGAGAGAAGACAATCTCCAGAGGCTCAGCCAGCTTGGTGACACGCATTTGTCCCACACTCAAGCCCACCAGGTGATTGTTCAACACGCCGCTGCCATCTCCCAGGCCGAGCTGGGGGCCCTGTGAAAGGGGAGATTGGGGAGGCCAGGCTGCAGAAGGGGCCATCCCAACCCACCAAGGCTGGGGTTCCTAGGAACCTCCAGGAACCCATGGCCTTTGCTTGGAGGGCAGAGTTCGAGACCAGGGGACCAGGGAGGCAAGGAGTCACGGGCAGCCTCCTCCCTGCTGCTCCCAGTGGTCTCCTGCTTGGGCTGGGCCAGGTCGACTGGCTACAAAGCTGTGCACATGACAGCTCTCCATTGCTGGCCTCCAGAGCTCCTCTGCCCTCTTAACTAGAGGGGGCATGGGGCCAAGATCAGCCAAGAAATGGAAGTCAGCGGGGAGGACAGCGTGCCCCTGAGGGTCTTAGCATGAGTGTGCATTCGGTAGAAAGGGGGCTGGTGGGGGGAGCACACTAGCCCTCAGGGGGTACACACATCTGCACAGGAGTGGATGCACACCTCTGGGTGCACATACCTGGTACACACATGTACAAGGGCATGGGTGCACTTGCTCGTGTGGATATGATCACAGCTGAGCACATGGGATTGTGTGTGCACAAGAATAGAAAAGGATGTGCATGTTTGTACATGGACAAGGACACACAAGCACCCCCAGGACACATAGACAAGCCAAAGGGCACTGATGTGTGGGGGTCAAACATCTGAGAGCGTGTGACCAGTGTGAGTCTGAAGACCATAGACTCTAGTGACAGGTGTCTGAGATGGCCACGGGCTGCATTAGAAACACTAAGAGGCTCACTGCCTGCTCTGTCCCCATCGGATCCCTCAGCAGGCTCCAGGGACAGCAAGCTGTGGCATGGAGCCCCCACAGGACCTAGCACTTAAACTTGGAGCTTCCCTGAGTCCTCACCTTGAAGAGAGTCCCTGGTCCGATGTCCAGAATGGTGATGGCCAAGTGGACCACAGACCTGTTGCCTGGCAGAGATCGAAAAAGGCTCTTGGGAAGTCGCACTCTGTCAGGGGGCTTGTCCTCGTCCTTCATCACCTGCCTCGGAACCTACAACCACAGACACAGCAGGTCCCATCTGTACCCAGCCCCCAACATGAGTCCTGCCACTCCCCCAGCTGGGAGGGGAAACAGGCACACTGGGTAGGGGGCAGCATCTGGGGACTGTCAGCTCTGAGAGGCAGGACGCCTGGGGCACAGTGCAAGCTCTGCTCCTCACAGGCTGTGCGTCCCTAGACAAGTTATAGCCCTTGTGGAGCCTTGATTTTCCCAATACAGACAGTAGAGCTAAGCTTGTGCCTGTCTGGGCACCTGATGCCTGGGCAAGCTGAATGTGCAAGTATGAGGACGGCTGGAGGGCGTGTGCTTTTGGCCAGGGCCCTAACAGTCCCAGAGTTTACATAGAGCTTGATTGTGACAGTGTCTGGCTTCTGACTCAGGAATAAATGGAAAGAATAAAACCATCAGGAAGGAAGTTCAGGAAGCGAGAGAACAAGGGCAGAGAGGGAGGACACACACATTTACTCTGAATGTCAAATCCTCCCTGCCCAACAACAACAACACGTTTTTAAAAAACAAAGAATCGTCAGAATATTGAAATATATTCCGGTGGTCATTGCAAAGCATTTTTTTTTTTTTTTTTTTTGAGATGGAGTCTCATTCTTGTTGCCCAGGCTGGAGTGCAATGGCACTATCTCAGCTCAGTGCAACCTCCGCCTCCCAGGTTCAAGCGATTCTCCTGCCTCAGCCTCCCAAGTAGCTGGGATCACAGGCATGCACCATCATGCCCAGCTAATTTTGTATTTTTAGTAGAGACAAGGTTTCACCATGTTGGCCAGGCTGGTTTCGAGCTCCTGACCTCAGGTGATCCGTCCACCTCAGCCTCCCAAAGTGCTGATATTACAGGCGTGAGCCACTGTGC
Organism: Nomascus leucogenys; assembly: GCF_006542625.1. NCBI lineage: Eukaryota > Metazoa > Chordata > Mammalia > Primates > Hylobatidae > Nomascus > Nomascus leucogenys. The sequence continues at coordinate 62,591,095 of NC_044382.1, forward strand.
CCGGCCGCAAAACATGTTTCATTCATTCTCTGAGCTCCCTGTTCCCCTAAGGGCTACAGCCTGACCCACCCAGGGCCTGCCTCAGAAGCACCCCATGCACATTGGCACAGGGGGTTTATGGCTGGAGCTGAAGGCCCCAACTTTCTCCTTCCCAGTCCAGACTCCCAACAAAAGGACATGTGGGTGATTTCTGGGGCCAGTGCATAACCCCTGCAGAGGGCTCAGCTGCTTGAGTGACATAATAAAGGGTTGAGAAAGAATCTCTCTTCCATTTCCCTCTCTCCAGACAAACCTAAAAGTACCTCAATGCTAACCAACTCACCTTGCTGCCTGAAGTTCCACCACCACATCCATTTCTTCCGGAAGGCAGGAGACTTTCTAAGCCCTCACTATCCCAGGCATTCCCTGTGCATTGTCTCATTTGCTCCTCTCATTCATCTTTTGTTTGTTTTGTTTTGTGTTTTGTTTTGTTTTTGTAGAGATGGACTCTCACTGTGTTGCCCAGGCTGGTCTAGAACTCCTGGCCTCAAGCCATCCTCCTACCTCAGCATCCCAAAGTGCTGAAATTGCAGGTGTGCACCACTGCACCTGGCCATGTTAATCTTGAAAGTGGGCAATACCTTCATCTTTTTATAGACAGGGAAACCGAGGCTCAGAAAAGTAATCTGCCCATGATCACAATGGCTGGTCAAGGGCAGAGCTGGGATTTGAATCCAGACCAGCATAAACCCAGAGTCTGTCCATCGAACCCTTTACCTCATTTCAAATATGTTCCCTCAGTAGAGGAGCTCACGGAAATTTTAGGCTTGGAGGAGTCTTAGAGCTCATTTTACAGATGCAGCTCTGCCAATTGGGATGTGGGGGAGGGACAAGCCCTAGTTATATCACAGGATATAACTCTCTTAGAGTTTTGAAATATATGTCCAAGAAAAATAGGGTCCGAACCAGCCAAGAGGGCTGGGGAACTCTTCACCTGAGAGGGCTCCAGAGAGAAGTAGAAGTCTTCTGCGGTGTTGGTGCTGAGGTTCTGGACCAAAGCCTTCAGGAAAGTCGTGTTCACCTTCTGCATCAAGCCTTCCTTTATCAGATGGGCCTCGTAGTTTAGCCAGTATCTGCAAAGGGCCAGGGATGAGGGGAGGGTAGGATCCCGCAGGCTGAGTTACTCACTCATCAGGCTCTTGGGGTGAGAGGGCCGATCCAAACTATCAAAGTAAAGACCCTGGGATCGGGGCAGGAGGAAGAAAAGTGGCTTGGGGGCCATCCAGGCTGCTCCTGCAGGATTCCAGCTAGGCATCCCTCTGAGTATTTTATGTGTTTGTCTTTTTTTGTGCATGTGGTAAAGTACACGTAGCATAAAATTTACCATTTTAACCATTTTAAAGTGTCCAATTCAATGGCATCAAGTAAGTCACAATGTTGTGCAACCGTCGCACTATCTAGTTCCAGAACATTTCATCACCCCAAAGGAAACCCGTACCCGTGAAGCTCTCCCTTCCCTTCCCCCAGCCCCTGCAATCACTAATCTGCTTTCTGTCTCTGAGTTTGCCTATTCCAGATAGCTCACACGAATGGAATCATACAACATGCAGCCTTTGTTTCTGACTTCTTTCACTCAGCATAATGTTTTCAGGGTTCATCTATGTTGTAGCATTATCGATATTCCATTTTATTTTATTTTTGAGACTATCTCACTGTGTCACCCAGGCTGGAGTTCGGTGGTGCAATCTCAGCTCACTGCAACCTCCACCTCCCGGGTTCAAGCGATTCTGCTGCCTCAGCCTCCCGAGGAGCTGGGATTACAGGCGTGAGCCACCACACCCGGCTAATTTTTTTGTATTTTTAGTAGAGAAACATGGGGTTTCACGATGTTGGTCAGACTGGTCTCGAACTCCTGACCTCAAGCGATCCGCTTGCCTTGGCTTCCCAAAGTGCTGGGATTACAGGTGTGAACCACTGCACCTGGCCCTATTTCATTTTTTAAATTATTTTTAGTAGAGTCGGTGTCTCACTCTGTTGCCCAGGCTGGTCTTGAGCTCCTGGCCTCAAGTGATCTTCCTGCCTCAGCCTCCCAAAGTACTGGGATGACTTTGGGCATGAGCTACCGTGCCTGGCCCCTGTATTTTATTTCTTTTTATGGAAGAATACTATTTCATCGTATGGAGAGATCATATTTTAATTATGCCTTCATCCATTGAGGGACATTTGGGTATTTTCCTCTTTTTTTTTTTTTTGGCTACTATGAAAAGTGCTGCTACAAATATTCATGTACAAGCTGCTGCTGCTGCTGCTTTTTTTTTTTTTCTTTGAGATGGAGTCTCGCTCTGTCGCCCAGTCTGGAGTGCAGTGGAGTGATCTCAGGTCACTGCAACCTTCACCTCCTGGGTTCAAACAATTCTCCCACCTCAGCCTCCTGAGTAGCTGAGATTACAGGCGCCTGCCACCAAGCCTGGCTATTTTTTTTTTTTTTTGTATTTTCAGTAGAGACAGCATTTCACCATGTTGGCCAGGCTGGTCTCAAACTCCTGACCTCAAGTGATCTAACCCCCTCGGCCTCCCAAAGTGCTAGGATTACATGCGTGTGCTGCCGTGCTTGTCCCATGTATAAGCTTTTGTTTGGAGACTTGTTTTAAATTATTTTGGGTATATACCTGGGCAGCACAAAGAGGAGCCTCTGAACAGCTCTGGGGTGGGAATGGAAGCTGGATCAGCTGCAGGTGGGAATGGAAGCCTTTTCAGGCCACTGAAATAACATGATCCAATGAGATGGCTGTCCTAACACCAAGCCTGAGAGCACAGGGCTTTTACTCATTCCTTTAACACATATTTATTAAGTACTAATGCAAGCCACGTGCTTTTCTAGGCATCCCAGAAGAGTTATAGGCAACTTTGATTAGGAATGGGAAAAGGAAAGAGAGGCAGAGATATTTTTGGAGATGGCTCCTAAAGATGTTGTATTCTAAACCCCTTCATTTCCCTCACCCCCCCATCTAACCAGTCTCTTGTCTTACTGAGTCTGCGTCGTATCATCTCCCCCATCCATCTCTCCTTTCCAAGCACACAATGCCAATTGCTGCTGGTGGTGCTGGCTCGGCCCTCACTCCCACCCAGACCCCTGTGATGCATCCTACTGGGTCATGTCTTCCTGCATCACCACCCCTGTAGCCGTCCCTGAAGCCTGAGCAATCTTTCCAAAATGCAGAGTTGACTATACTCTACCTGCACTTAAAATATGTCATTGCCCTGCCGCCCCCACCCATTGGTATAGCTTACACAACCCTTCACACCTTAGTCGCTGCTCATATTTCCAGTCCTATCTCCCACCCATCGCATCTGCCCATTGTGTCTTCCATCCCCACGCAGTTTACATTGTTACAGTTCAAAGCATTGTAGTTATCCCCCATTACTTTCAAGTTCTGTTGCCTGTATCCTCACCATTACTTAGATCCAACTGGAAAACTCCTGTGCACCCTCAAAGCCCTTTCCAGGTTTCCTCCTCTGTGGAGCCTTGGCCAACTTCCCTCCTCTGGGCTAACCTGGCACCTTGTCTGCCATTCTGTATACACTCTGGAGTCATCATTATTTGGGTCTGTGTCTGTCCTTCCACAACTCCCAAGGGCCAGGATAGGAGTGGATTCATCTCTGAATACCCTAGATCAGTAGGGACCCCAACTGCCAGAATGGGGGTGTTGGGTCAGGGGGGACTGTGGTGTCAAACAAGGTGGAAGGGTCAGATGGGAGCAGCATTTTCTGGGGCCTTGGGGGCAGATGGCCCCATCCCTTCCTGGTAGTCCTCCTCCTAGCAGCTTCAGATTCCCCCTCCAGCTCAGGGGTCCCCCTCACCTCTGCAAATTTTCCACATTGCAGGGGTCGCTGCCCGACTGCCTGCACTTGGTGAAGCATGAAGCCTTGTCATTCAAGTTGAAGATGTCGTACTTGTACATGTTGTTGCTCCCCAGGCAGGTGTTTCTTGGCCCTTCGGTGGGCTTTTCCTGACCTAAGGAAGGAATGCAGAGAGTGTGAATGGGCTGGATGAAGATGGGCAGCAAGGATGAGGAGTAGGGAAAGGAGCTGGGGCTCCAGAGTCTGGTGATTGGGCTAGAATTCCAGCTCCATGCATCACACTAACGGTGCACTTGAGCAGGATGCAGACCCTCTCTGGGGCTATTTCCAAGGTAAAAGCAAATACCCCAATCTCCCAGGGCTGGTAGGATGCTTTGGGGAAAGCATGTACAAAAGGCTTGGCACATGGCTCTGTAAATAAAAGGTTTCATACGTTTGTGCTATTACTCCTTTACCCCTTCCTCCAGGGAGTCTGCTTGGCTTTTCAGTTACTCCACATCAGACCTTCCAAAGCCCTTGCAACTGTGGCCTCCTGGTCAAACTCTTGGATGTATTCTGTCTTGGTTTGCCTCATTCTCCCACATTCACACTATCTTATTTGTGTAAATTTAAAAAAGGATATATTGGCAGGGCATGGTGGCTCACACCTGTGCTAAGAAGCACACACAACCGTCACAGCTACCTCATGGAACGGGTAGAAAATACAGCAAACCAAGGTCCCTCGAGCAAAATGACTTGAGAAAGGTTACTAGCTAGTTGGAGGCTGCTCCAGGACTAAAGACCAGCTTTTGTGACTTTTAGTTCAGTTCCCTTTCACCTAATACAGGGCAGGAAATGGAAGCTTTGGGTCATCTACTAACTGTATGTCCTGAGGCAAGTTACTTAAACTCTCTGAGGCTCAATCTTTTGCCGGCAAAATGGAGCTAATAAGACATTCCTTGCAAGTTTTGGGAAGGATTAGAGATAAAGGATATAGCTCATTGTAGGTGTTCAAAGAGTTTACCATCTTTAACGGTTTATTGCACAGCCTTCTGGAAATTTTGCAGAAGGTATGCATATGCAAGTATTTATAAGTACAATTTTTTTTAATGAAAAAATGTTTTAATTGAGAAGAGGGAGTTCTCACTATGTTGCCCAGGCTGTTCTCAAACTCCTGGCCTCAAGCGATCCTCCAGCCTCGGCTGCTCAAAGTGCTCGGATTAGAGGTGTGAGCCACCATGCCCTGCCAATACATCATTTTTTAAATTTACACAAATAAGATCACCTAACAATATATCTTTTTTTTTCTTTTGAGACAGAGTCTTGCTCTGTCACCCAGGCTGGAGTGCAGTAGCATGATCACAGCTCACTGCAGCCTAGACCTCCCAGGCTCAATCGATCCTCCAACCTCAGCCTCCCAAGTAGCTGGGACTACAGGCACATGCCACCATGCTTGGCTAGTTTTTCATTTTTTTATGTTGTTTATTTTTATTTTTTGTAGAGACAGGGTTTTGCTGTGTTGCCCAGGCTGATCTCAAACCCCTGGGCTCAAGGGATCCGCTCACCCTGGCCTCCCTAAGTGCTGCAATTTATAGGCATGAGCCACCACGCTTGGACTAGCAATATATCTTGAAGAACTTTTCCACCTCATTCTTTATATAGTTGCAAACTATTCCATTCCATGGGCATTGCAACACTTTTTCAACTGGTCCCCTCTTGGTGGACATTGTTTTTCACAATCTGCCATAAGAATTCTTGAGTGTGCATCTTTTCAGCTTGTGTTGAGAACTCATAGAAAACATTCCTATCTTAGGACTTTCTGTATCTAACTGTATGTGCTTTAAAACACCGCCAGGAAGGCTGGGTGCAGTGACTCACGCCTATAATCCCAGCACTTTGGGAGGCCGAGGTGGGCGGATCACCTGAGGTCAGGAGTTTGAGACCAGCCTGGCCAACACGGGGAAGCCCTACTAAACATAGAAAAATTAGCAGGACATGGTGGTGGGTGCCTGTAATCTCAGCTACACAGAAGGCTGAGGCAGGAGAATTGCTTCAACCCGGGAGGCAGAGGTTGCAGTGAGCCGAGATCACACCACTACACTCCAGCTTGGAAGACAAAGAGGGACTCTCTGTCTCAAAAAACAAAAAACAACAAAAAAAATTCCTATTCTAGGACTTTCTATATGTGCTTTAAAAAACTGCCAAGTATTGAATTTCCCTCCAGAAAATGGTGTACCTATTTATACTCTCACTCAAAGTGGATAAGAGTGACTATTTATCCACATGCCTATTATTCTATAGTTTACTGAACTTTTGGATTTTTGCCAGTCTGAGAGATGATGTTGAATCTTATTTTCATTTAAGGAGTTTGAGCGTCTACCTGTATATTTGCGGCCACTTATATGTCTTTTACTCTGAATTACTTTGTTGTATCCTTCTCCCATTGAGGGTGGGAAGTGGGTCTTGGCTCTGCATTGTCACTTTTCAGATTGCCCCCCCCAGGAAGTGTTAGGAGAGGTCCCTCTGCGATCGGTGGTGCTGGGGGCTGAGGTGGGCAGGGGCTCATTTGCTTTCCATTTTTTATTTCCCTCTCTGGTATTTGATTTTTTTTAAATCATGTCCAGTAGTACTGTCACATTTTTAAAAAAACTGTTCATTTTTAATCATTAAGACAAAAAAATGCATGATAAAAATAATGGCTGAATAAAGAGTAACAGCAGGGTAAAGAAAATAACATTTTAGAGTGGATTTTGTAATAATGGACTCTATATGTGATAATTCGTTTTAGATAGCTTATGAAGGAACTGTAAATTTCTGTTAGTTTATAAAGATATTGATGATGCATTGTTTAATGGGAAATGAAAATGATAGATGAGCATGAATATAATATGATCCACGTTTGCTTTTTAAATAAAGGGGAGAAGAGGGAGAGGAGGAGGAAGACAGAAACAGGGAGAGGGAAGAACAGAGGAGAGGGGAGGAGGGGATGAAAGGGGAAGGAAGAGGACAGGAGAGGAGGGGAGAGAACATTGTCAGCTTGAGGGCAGATGCCATTCTCTGCCATCCCGGCCCTGCTGTCACAAATGGGTGCAGGTGCAGGCAGCCCCCTGGTGGGTGACATCAGAGCCTCCCTCCCGGATTGCCATGAATTTCAGCGCAGGCATGGAAGTGAAGCTCTTGGCAAGCACCCTACACAGACAGGATCATTAAATATCTTTTCCATGTTTATTCTTTGAAGACACTGCAAGCATTTCATGTAGACAAGGAGACCCTGTGCTAGGCCTGTGGGTGGGATAGCGCCCCACCCCTCCAGACCCTCTATGCTCCAGAGCCTGGCCTCCATGGAGTGCCTCATTTGGGGGTCAGCAAGTGGAAAGTGGACTGGAGGTCAGAGGGCAGGAGGAGGGCAGGCTGGGCATTTGTCCCCACCCGGCACGGCTCCTTCAGCCCCTGCTGGCTCACCGTGAGCAAACCACCGCCATTTCCCTCCTGCAGCGACAGTTGGCTGTAGAAGCCCAGGGGGCCACTCCCTCCTGGGCCCTTTAGACTTCACGGTGCTGAAGGCTGCCCCAGGTGCCAGCCTGCCCAGCGACCACCCTCCTTGCTCCCCGTGCCCTGCCTGCATCTTTGTTGCACGTCCCTTCATGCCAGCCCCTCCATTGCATCCACCCCTTGCTCAGCCCTAACAGCTGGGTCTCACATGCGAGTCCCCACCACACTGTGTCACTCCTGCAGACTGTAAGCCTTTTGAGGGCAGGGGCCAAGTGGTACCAGCAGGAGCAGAGGGCACCATCGATGCTTCCTGAATAAATGAATGAATGAATGGGCAAATGGAGAATGGAGACTAACACATCACTGTCCACACAGGAAGTGTGCAGACCTTCCTGTGTGTAGACCTCTCAGAGCTTCTTGCTCGATCAAATGGCTGCTGCTCTGCCCCAACCAGAGGACCCACATCACCATGGGGGAAACAGCATCACCTGGAGGAGCCTTGAAGGCCCAACCAGCGATGACAGCTGGGGCCTGAGGACGCCCAAGAGCCCTGGTCACAGCTGCCATCGGTGGCTCCGTTCATCCGTCCATCAAGGGCTGCCCGGTGGCCCGCTCTGTACCAGGGCCTCCCGGGGCCACTAGGAGGACAGTGCTGTCATCTCCCACCCTTTTTTGAGCCAGGGACTGATTCACTCCACTGAATCTCCCAGTGTTTGAAAAGAAGAGGGTTCTTTGAAGCCCAAATAAGTTGATCTATGTGGCCAAAGTCACACGACCACACGCTGGACACACAGGGAGATGGACATGCAGGCCCCTCACCGAGTCAGGAGCAAAACGAGAGTGGCCCACAAGGCCCCGAGACAGGAGCACTGAGGAGGGAGCACTAACGGGGGAGCACCTCCCTCTGTCCGAGAGGGTTGCTAAGACACCACAGAGGCCAAGAAGGGTAAATGGAGCCGGCTATGTGGGCAAGGGGTAGGGGGACAGCTTTCCTGGGAGAGAGGCCAGCAAAGGCAAGGCCCGGGCACTTCCATGGCCTCTGGAGATGCACCACGGGTTTGTGTGTGAGATGGGAGAGTGACGGGGAGCAGTGTGGATCCTGGCTCAGGCCACTGAGGACCAAGGGGTTGTGGCTGAGACTGGGAGAGGGAGCCGGTGTGGGGTGACATGTGCGGGAGGAGAGGGCCAGAAGAACGAGGTGACAGACCTTCCTGGCCTCAGCTTCCAGAGTGTCCGAATCCCGTCCCCAGGATCCCACAAGCCAGCTGGAGAATTGCCTGCCCAGGGCCAACCCCTGTCCCAGAGCCAGGCCTGTCAGGGAGACACAGCCCAGGTTGGGGAGTCAGGGAGCACCCTCCGACCTCCCCTATCTCCAGGGCACTGTGGAACACCAAAGGGAACCTGAGACCAGTCCTGAGCAAGTTTTAGTGGAAGGACAGTACTGACCCAAAGGGACAGGGCTAGAGGAGGTGCTGAGGCGGCCACTGGGGGTCTCGGAGGACACATCCCAGACACCCCAACTCCTCACCTTCTCCAGTCCCTGTGTCTGTCCCTGGATCCTTCCCTCAGCAGGGCAGAGGCGGCCCAGCGTGGCAGGAGGGGATGAGGTGCCAGCCACTCACCTGAGGTCGGGAGCAGGAGGAGTGGGAGCAGGAGGAGCAGGAGCAGGGCTCCCAGGCCCCTGGGCGTCGCCATCCTTGGCCAGCCTTGCCCACGCCACTGGAGCTCTGTGGCTGTCTGGCCCTCTGGCCCCAGGCTCTGCTGAGCTGGCCTGCCCCCACCCTGCAGCCCCACCACTCTGGCTTCCTGTGTCCTCTTTCTCACCCTTCCTGCTCGATGGCGCCATTGGTTGGGTTGTGAAAGGTGAGTGTGGGGAACTGGGCAGTGCTCCCAGTCTCACCGCACCCTGAGTCCACCTGCAGAGGGAGCTGCTGAGCCCACCCAGGTATGTGCCCCCAGGGCCCCACTGGGGTGGGATCTACAGGGCTAGGGGCTGGGTGGCCACAGAGGCCTGGCTCAGAGCAGATCCCTGGGAACTGTGATGAGCACAGGCTTTGGAGTCAGGCGCACCTACTCAGACCCCTCCTCTCACCATCTGGGAGCCTCTCTGAGCCTCAGTTTCCTCCTCTGTAAAGTGAAGATGACAATGGGGCTGCCTCCTAAGGCTGTGTCAGGGTTTGATGAGACCTGCAACAAGCTGGGCACAGAGCCTGGCTCTGGGCATGAGGATGAAGACCCGGATGGTGCCTATGGCTTGAATCAGGCTGGAGGGCGTGGGAGGAGAGCAGGAGCTGACCCTGCGGCCTGAGCTTCCCCCACCAGCCTGGATAACAGGACGAACTCAGAGGCAGGGTAGCAGGAAGACAGGAGTGTGGCCCCGGGGGCTGGTCAGGCCTGGGCTGACATCCGTCCTGGCCACTTCCTGGCTGGGTGACCTTGCGTGCACTCTCTGTCACCCTGAGCCTCCCGAGGTGTGTGATGAACTCATGGATGACGCAGGAGGAGCCGCCTGCGGCCATTACATCATTTCTGATCATCAGAGCTGTGAAATTGTTGTCTTCACACCCCAACTGGTCACTGATTGGGTGGGAGGTGGGGGTGGCAAACGCGCCTGGGCTTCAGCCTAAAGGAATTGGGGCGCCAGCCACTTGGGCCAACTCTGGAGGCCCCACGGATGCACTGTGCATGAGGCCATGGCCACTTGGAGATTGGAAGGTGAAGGGCATCCCGCCAAGGTGTGTGCTTGCTGGCATCCCCCTCTGGCCCACGGGGCTGGCACTAGCCCTACTCAGCCTTAGGATCGAACTAGGGAGCCGCCCGGCCCCTGCTGGCCTCCATTTCCCCTTCCTCCCACTCAGTGTCTCCTGCTGAGCCCTCTGGGTCTGGGAAGGGGTAGGGAAGGGATGTCAGGGTCACTCATGGTGTGGGAGCAGGGGGGAATTCAGCATGGAGCAGCAGGTCAGAGCCCAGGGCTTCCTGAGCCCCAAAAACTTCCTCTGCAGGGAGGGCTGTGAAGGCAGATGAATGGCTGGGCCTGCCACTGCTCCACACCCGGCCAGCCTTCTCCTGGAGGATCTGCAGAACTCCCTCCCAGCTGCAGGTGAGGGTGAGGTGGGGCAGTGGACTTGGATGTGCTGGGCCCATCGCTGGAGCCCCATCCTGGCACCTGGGCCCTCAGAGAGGCTCGCAGTTACCAGTGTGTGAAGAAGGGCCTGGGGGTGAGCAGACTGAGACTCTGAGCACCCAGCCCACCTGGGAAGTGGGCAGGGTGGGGGCAGGGGAAGGTCAGGCAGGGCTGGAAGGAGGGCCACCTTTTCCTGTGGCCCCTTCCCTGAAAGGCCCCTTGGGGACCAGGGACTAGCCTGGAGCCACTCACAGAACCCTGAGACTCCCCCAATCCCAGGGCCAACAAAACAGTAGTGTCCCTTCTTGCCACCTCCTGCCCCAGCTTCTCCCAATGGCTCCAGTGGGCAGGGCCTCAAGTCCTCCAGCCAGACCCAGCCAGCATTCAGCCCTCAGCTGCTCCAATCCATTTCCCAAGCTAAAGGGATGTTTCCAGATGCAGGCCTGGCCACATGCTGGCAGAAAGGGCGATCCCGATGTCCAAAGCCCCACAGCCTGGGAAAGTGCATGATAAGAACCATCAGGGTAAAAGGATCAGCACGGAACTGTTGGTGCCCCATCCAGGGCCTACCCGAGAAGGTGAGACCCAATCCAAGACCCCTCCCCACTACCTGAGCCAGCCTCAGATGCAGAAACCAGATGTTTCAGAAGCAGGAGAATTGTGGAGGAACGGGGCTGGGTCATTTCCCTCCCTTCTGGAAGATGGGGGGGAGTTTCCTCAACCCCTACCCCAGGACCTAGCCCAGCCATGGGGCTCTGAGAGACCCCCTCACGGAGACCTAGAAGCCTGTAAGGAGGGAAGCTGGCTCTGATCCCCCTGCGCTGCCCAATCCGGACACCGGCGTAGGAGAGGCTTAGGAAGGTTTGGCCTCTGTCCTTTGGAGCAGGGGGCATAAGAGGAGCCCCCCACCTGCAGAAAGGTGGGGACAGAGGTCAGTGGAGGGAGTGGAGGGAGTGGAGGGAGGGCTGGCAGAACAGCAGGGCACAGGGATTCTTGGTCCCTGCAGGTCCCAAGATCCCACATTCACGCCCCTCAGAAGGCACTGCCAGTCTAGGCCCGGCTGCCTCACACCCACCATGTCCAATCCAAGACCTGAGCCTCCTCCCCTGCTGGGCATCCCCCTAGAGTGGCCAGAGGAGGAGGGAGGAGCCTGCAGAAGGGAGAGAGTGGGCTGTGGGCCTTGGGGAGGGCTTTGGCTGCACTGGGACCTCTTACCTGAACACAGTAGCAATGATCCGTTGCGACTGCCCTCATCACAGGGAAGATGGGAACCTGCGTGATCTGCCTCACCTGGGTCTTAGGAGGGGGAGGAGAGATTGATTTGGTGGAACAAGGTTAGAGGCAGGGATGGGAGAGAAGTCCAGGGATTTAATTCTTGCAGCCCACCTGCTGCAGGGTGGTCAGTAAACTGGTTGCATAAATCCCAGGACCAGGTAGCTTTTGACTGTAATCTCTTTGGCCAGATAATGTTTTGGATTTGCCAAAATTTTAAAATCAGGGGATTTCAAACCACAGTCTGGATTTCCCATTTCTCATAAAAGGCAGGTGGTCTGGCCACGTGGGCCCTCATCCCTGCAAGGCAGTGACCAGCTGGAGCTGATGAACAGCCACCCGCTCCCAGCGTGGGGTTGGGAGTCTCCAGTGCGCCACAGACCCCACCACTCCCCATTGCCTCCCCAGCACAGACACCAAGTTGCCATTTATCTTCCCCTTTGCCCTGATTGATGAGGTTTCCAGCAGTCGATTTTGTTTTTCTTCACACGCAGCCCTCTTCTCTCTTTCATGTTTCCTGATTGGCCCCAAGGTATTTGTATCAGTGACTCTTTCAATAGAAGCACAGGAAAAAGCTCAGAAGGAAATGACCCAAAATGCTTATGCCAGTTTGCTACGTGATAACAGCTGATTTTTATTTTTCTTCTTGATTCTCTTCTACAGTTTCCAAATTCTCTACAATGAACATGTACTTCTTTTTAATATCAAAAGACAAAAGAATTGGTACGTAAAAAGAACATCCTTCCCATCTTTAAGGTCAAGATTAAACGCTGACTTCTGCAAGAAGTCTTCCAGGATTCCCAGCCAGGAATGATGACTCCCTGTCCCTGTAGCTCCAGGAGCTCTTGCTTCATGCGTGCCTCACATACCAGACTGAATGTTGGCAGGGGGAGTGACCAGGTCGGTCATCTGTGTCCCTACCACCTAGCACAGGCCAGCAATCTACCCGTGTGTGTTTGTTGGACAGAATTAACCACGATGGACGGCTGAGGGCGCCTGAAGCTATTTGCAGGGGCTTGGAGAGAACCTCTTAGGAGAGTGTCAGGCTCTAGGCCAGTGTCACCAGAGGAGGTCAGTCTCAGTCCTCGGAGTGCTGGGATGGAAACCAGATGGGACTGGCATGGTCCACAGTTCTTGCCACAAGAGGGCTTCAGGAGAGGCTGAGGGCCCCTCTGAGGCATGTGCTTGGTCAGGGTGAGCAAGAGCAATGCAGTTCATACAAAGGCCCAGATGGACAGAGGGACCTAGCCCAGCCCAGGCATCGGTACCGAGCCTGGGCCAGGGGCAGGCCAAGGCTTGTGCAGTAGACAAACATTTACAGCAGATACCAGGCAGCTCCTGGAAACCACTCCCCAAAAAACAGCATTGGAATCGGGGACCCCAAGCTGTGAACGAAGGAGCAAGGAGGCCCTGGGAGAGGAGGAGAACCCCAGGGAAGATGGAGGGAGGGCTGGGGGGCTGAGGGAGGGAAGGAGCCTGGGCTCAGAGGTAGGCGAGCTGCTGCTGTGCTCCTGGCAAACGGCCTCTCCTCTGCCAGGGCTCCGGCCCTGAAGGTCTGCCCTGGGCCCCATTCGCCCTGGGTGCCACCTGAGGTTAAAATGACAGAGGATGCACAGTGCCCTCAGGGTGACCATGAGAGACAGAGCAACTGGAGCCACATTTCTGTCCCAGGCAGGGGCACAGGATTAAGGATGTGCCAGACTCTCAAGATCCAAGGCCTGGCCCCCAGCAATGAGGGCTGGGCCCAGGGGTTGTAAGGAGAGACCAGGCCTCCACCTGGGTTGGGACAGATATGGAGACAGTCCCCTCGCCAGCATGGCGGCGCGCTTCTGAGTCCCGTGGGAGTTGAGTGAGAGCCGAGTAGTCCCCAAGGCCAATTCCAAAGCCCAGCCGGGAGTCCGTCCACCATGGCAACGGCCCATCTCTCCATGGTCGCTGGGCCTTCCCAAGTCTGTGGCTGACTGGCCTGGGGCTGGGCCTGGCTCGGGGGCCACAGGCAGTGTGCGACGAGGCCGCATCTCTGCTTCATCACACGGGCAGGTGGGCTGGAGGCCTAGATGCGGCTGGACGAGGTGCTGCCCGAGCTGATGGGGAGCCTGGCGCTGTCTGAGTTGCTCTTCAGAGGGGAGGGACCACCCCGGGCCTGCAGCCGCATGGACCAGTACCAGACAAAGATGAGGAAGCCTGCGGGCAGCGAGGGCACGGGGTCAGCAGGTGGGGGAGCCCTGCCCCATCCCTCCTCCTCCCTCCCCAGCCACTGTGACTCGGGTCTGCCCCACCTCCCCACAGTGTTTGCCAAGCACGTGCTGTCGGGCACCCATGGGACCTAGCGAGCACCTCCTATGAGCCAGGCACTGTGCTAAGTCCTCGTGTGGCCTCACTGTCACAGGCTTCCTGCAGGCCCATCCTATTCATTACTATTCTCTTTTGTAAACAAGGAAACTGAGGCCCAGGAGGCTCAGGTAAGGGGACATGGCTGAGCCAGGGCTCAAACAGTGGTGAACAGGCTCTGAAGTCCACCCACTTAAGCACTGTGTGATTTTGCACCCCTCAAATTAATAGCACTATGATGTATCCACAGCTCAGTAAATGTCTGTGTGAATGTATGGGCCTCACTTACAATCCTGAGTCCCCTCATCTCACAGGCAGGAATGAAGGCTTGAACGTTAAATAACCGAAATTTGGTAACATCTCCCCACCACCAACTCCCAACTCCCATTCTAGGGTGGCCCTGTATGGGAGGCTGGCCTTGAACCCCATGAGAGCCCCTGGGCCTGGCCATACAACCCCGTTCCTTTCTGCACGGCCAGGAACAGAGGGGTGTGCACGCCTGTGTGAGCACCTAAATGTACACACACAGGTACATGCACAGAAAGGGACCCTGTTGGCATCAAGCCAGAGCCCTCACGACCCTGCCCTGGGGTCCCACCCCTCCGCCCCTGACCTGCTGCCATCTGGCCACACTCTCCCTCACTGTCCTTCCTACACACAACCGGTTCCAACCTCATGATCTTTGCTCTTGCCTTTCCCTCTGCCTGGAGCTTCCTTCCCCTAGACCAGGGCTCCCGATCCTATCATGTGCACGTGACCCCTTGGGCATTTGTGAAAATGCAGATTCTGAGGTGGCAGGGCCCGGGTGGCCCAGAGGCCGCGTTTCCAAAAAGCTCCTAACAACGCTGCTGCTGCTGGTCTGTGGACCACACCTGGCGTAGGGAGGCCCCCCATCTCTCCACTGGGGGAGCCTTCTCTTGTCTTCATACGTCTCCTATCCAGAGAGGCCTCCCTGGCCACCCTTCTTAGGGTGTCCCCCACCCCAGCCCAGGCCCTGTGCAGCATGTGCTCATGACGATGTCCCTACTATCTGGGACCACCTTTGATGGCTACACTCTTGCCTGCTGATGCTCAGTCTTCCCCACTAGAGCCGAGTTCCATGAGAACAAGGCCCACACCCAACCAGCTCAGCCATAGCCCTGTGGCTTAACACAGGGCCTGCACATAGTAGGTGTTCAATCAAGACTTGTCGACTGTGGCCTGGATGTCCCCATTTTATGGATGGGATGACTGAGGCCCAGAGAAGGGAAGTCTTCAGGTTCCCTGGGTGATCTCTTCCCTGCCCTTGCTCCATGTGTAGACACCCTGCCTGGGCCAAGGGACGGGTCTTCTCCTTACCTTGGAAGGAGGTGATGATGCTGAAAAGGTAGAGGACGACAAGCTGGAAGGTGCCAGAAGCAAAGGAGAAGAAGATCAAGGCCCAGGGCAGGCCAAGGACCAGGCTGAGGCCCAGCAGTGTCAGCACATGTGACCACTTTTGGGTGTGGGGGCGCAGCCGCAGGATCTGCACCACCATGGTGCCTAGCATGGCCATGTTGAACAGAAACACCAGGCTGAAGAGGCCCAGGTTGGTGATGTAGCTGACCAGGGAGTCCCGGATCCAGCACCTGCGGGCAAGGGCAGGAGGGCTCAGTGTGTGGCCAGCACGGGCAGTATTTCCTGGGCTGTGGTTGTCATGTTTGTTTTCAGGATTATCCACTGTTTACAGCAAGTGCTGCTTGTTTTCTATTTACAGTGTTGATGTAATTTTAAAAATACATTTGAGTTAACAAGTCAGACTGTTTAAAGGAAAATATTAAGTAAGTAATAATATAGATAGTACAAAAGTGAGGCAGAAATCACTGGGTCACAACGTAAAGAGCTGAAAATTTCAAAACCACTGAGCCAATGGGAAGGATTCCTTCCCAGCCCGGAGCTCAGGAACCCTGGCTTCCAGTTTGGGTTCAGGGGATCCACAGGCAGGGCCACTGCCAGCCTGGGTGAATCGGGTGAGTGGAAAAGGACTGGACTTCAACCCCACTCATCCTCTGCCTTTGAACAGCACACCAGCCCTCAGTGTGGCCAAGAGCGGATCTCTTCCCTCCCTGAGCCTCTGTCTTCCCATCTGCATGGGGAGACAGAGAGGTGCTGCTGAGGAATGTGGTGAAGCTCATCTGCTCCATCCCATACCCCCATTCATGCACGAGGAAACCGAGGCTCAGAGAAGGGCTGGGGCCTGTGCAAGGTCACCTGGCGAGTGAGTGGTAGATCCAGGCCTTTTCTCACCCTCCATGACTCTTAGACCAGTGCTCCAGCCACTGCCAGGCCCATTTCTCGAGGAGACTGGAACCCAGGTATCCCCTGGCCAGCATGACCTGGGCCCGGGCTGCACTCTGGCCTCTGTGCCCAGAGACCCACCTTCTTGCCCCCATCGCACACAGCCACTCACATGGAAGGGTAGATGACACTCTCTGGAGTCCTATGCACAGCCAAGATGATGGGGCCATAGTTGTCCACATCCACCAGGGCCACCAGCGTCACCAGAAAGATGGGGAAGCCTGAGGGTGGCAATGCATGTTGCTCCACTTCCCGCTCTCTGAGGCCTGCCCCTTCCCTGCTGGCCTCAGGGAGTCTGGAGGGCAAGGGCCCCTCTGAAGTTTGGGCTCCTGAAGCCCACCCAGCCCCATCTGGTGGGGAAGTTCCCCCAAGTTTGGACCCTCCCCTTCCCCATTCCAGTATGGGTTTCCTATAAGGGAAAGCCATCTCCTCCAACCTTAGCCCTGCCCTTCGTCACCCTGGGGGCCCCCTGGGAGAAAGGCCCATGGGTCTCTGCTGCAGGGCTGGATGTCACAGGGGAGATGGGAGGGGCAGACAGTTTAGGAGGGACAGCAAGAGTTCTGCTATCAGGGGACTGGCCTTGACCTCGCCTATTCGGTGGAGATTAAAAGCTCCCTAGAGGGGGCTGCCCACCTCCAAACACAAAGTCCTGACACAGAGACACCTCCAAAGGAATTTCATGCAAATGGGGGAATGGACAAAGAAGGGGCCCAGTGAAAAACCCGTGAAGAGCAGCAAGCTGGAGTCAGGGGCATGCAGAGGTTGGGGGCTCTGTGCAATGTCCAAACAGACTTGTGGCATCATGAGCCCCCGGGCTATAGGTCTGACATAAGAGGGCTGGGCCACAGGTGAACTGAACAGTCATTGGCCAAGACAAAATGCCAAAGCCACAGGGAATCTGTCACCCAAGGTCCAGGGGGATCCTGAGGCAGGGCCACTGCCAGCCTGAGTGAATTAAATGAGTGGAGCGGGACAGGATTTCAGCCCCTCTGATCTCTGAACTAGGTGCCTTTGAGCAGTGCACAACCTGCACATTCACACACAGTGGCCGGGCTCATAAATCCCATTTGCAATGGAGTGAGTGATGTGGAGAATTTGGAAGCGTTTTTGGGGATAGGGCTCACCACTTCTTCCTAAAGGGGACCTTGATTCAGCCAAGGTGAAGGACACCTGAGGATGAGTGAAGGGGGCTGGGAGGGAAGTCAGAGAGATAGGTGGAGAGGCAGAACCAGGTGCCTGGGTTTTGCCGGAGCCAAGTGGGAGAGGCAGGTCTGAGGCACCCCCTGCTCCCCAGCCACTTACCCCAGCCCATGGCGCTCAGCTTGAGCAGGTAGCCAGGGACATAGGTGCCGAAGACCTCCACCACAAGTCGGTAAAGGTTGTAGCCCTCGAGGCCCATCCAGGAAAGGCAGGCGAGCAGGGAGAAGTGCAGGAAGATGGCACTGGCTCGGCAGCCGTCCTCAGAGCCTGTCAGGGCCACCGGCTCGCTGAGCAGGAAGCTCATGTCCAGCAGGAAGACGGCCAGCAGCAGGTTCATGTGCACCTTGATGGTGTAGTCCCGAGGTTTCCTCCTGCACGGCAGGGGCACCCTGGTGGGCCAGTGTGGGAAGGTAGAGAGGGGAGTGTGCCCACATCTCCTCCAGGAAGCCTTCCCAGACTGCCCCCCAACCCCGACACACACATGCAATCTACATAGCCCCTATCCTATTCCTGTGGCTGCAGCCAAACTGTTCCCCACATCCCCCTGTGCACCTGCTGTGTGCCCAGCACCCACAGACTCAGGCACCATGTGCACGTTTAACAGAAGCCTCAGCCAGGCAGAGCGAGGAAGACAACCACAATAATAAACCCGATACTGTCAAAGTCAGAGAGGAAACACTCTGGCATTTTCACCCTGTTGGAGAATCCATGCCATCCACATTCTGTGTCTGCCCGTCTGTCTGCACGACTGTGCACCTGTGAGTCTGAGTGTGGGCTGCGCGCATCGGTCTGTCTGAGGTTTGCAAGTCAATGTGTGCACAGCCCACCCCACCCCCACTCCAGGATTCTACATGGCCCTAGAGGGTGCAGCAGAACATGCAGGCCCCAGTGTCACCATCCTGGAGTCCCACCCTGCCCTGCCCCTAACTCACGGCACCATCGTGAGCTGGTCCCTTCCCCTTGAGACTCTCAGTTTGCCCATCTGTGAAGTGGGAGGATGGTGCCCTCATAGGGTTGGGGTGAGAGTTACACTGACACAAGGCATCTGACACAGATAAGGTGCTCAGTTCCTAAGGGTTCCTGTGCTATGTCCTTGGGCATGTTTGTGAGCAGTTGGGTGTTGAGGACTTCTGCCTCCACCTCCAGCCTTCCGCCGAGCCCATCTCATCACCCAGCTGTCCTTCCTCATCACCATACCTACTTAGCTCCCCAGGTACACAGCTGTGCACACACATGACAGTCATATATGCACACACGTGCTTGTGCACACGCATAAATACAGCTTTACTTTCCTCTCCTTCCTCGTGGCTGGGGACAGTGAGAACTGAGGGTGCCTCTCCTCTACCCAAATGGGTTCAGCGCTGAGGGCAAGTGGACCCCAATTTAGGCCAAGCCAAGCAATGGCAATCTGACCTCTGCCACTTCCTCACTGTGTGACCTCAGGCAAGTCACTTACCCTCTCTGAGTGTTCCTTCATAGGGCTGTTGTGAGGATGAATTGAGTTCGCACATGTAAAACACTTAGAACAGTGCATGGCACGTGGGAAGTTTGACACACGTTAAGTATGATCATTACTGCTGTGATATTATTCTGTCCACCCAGTGCTCTCACAAATCTGCTTATTCAAAGGCAGAAATGAAGATTCTTTCCTTTTTTAAATTTTTATTTTGCTTTCCTGTCTTAATCTCGGAAAGAAACAGATTCTTAGGTGGACGCTCTCAATTTTAAATGTTGACAATTAGCCTGGCGCAGTGACTCATGCCTGTAATCCCGGTGCTTCAGGGGGCTGAGGTGGGTGGATCACTTGAGGTCAGGAGTTCGAGACCAGCCTGAGCAACATGGTGAAACCCCATCTCTACTAAAAATATACAGATTAGCAAGGTGTGGTGGCAGGTGCCAGTAGTCCCAACTACTCAGAAGGCTGAGGCACAAGAATCACTTGAACCCGGGAGACAGAGGTTGCAGTGAGCCGAGATCATGCTACTACACTCCAGCCTGGGTGACAGAGCAAGGCTCTGTCTCAAAAAAAAATAATAATAAAATAAAAATAAAAATAAATAAAATGTTGACAGCTAAAATTTGTAAATGCTATGTTATCCAAACACCACTGATCTGAGGAGGAGACGTGGCCCCCAGGGGTCAGCATGCTATACCCCCAATAGCTCGCCTAACCACACACACAGTTCCAGGTCATGCGGGCGGGCCATGACCAGAGATGTGTGCGGCGCCCTGGTGGAGGTGTGTGCAATGGAGGGTCCCCTCCCCTGTCCCATCCCTTTCAGGCCTCACCTGGAGCAGAGGTAGGCGGCAATGGTGACAACACAGGCCAGGGCAGAGACGACACAGCCCACATAGGAGAGGAGGCTCAGGTAGTGCTTGTGCACAGCGTCCACCTCCACCGAGGAGACCTGGCCCCAGGAGACAGGAGAGAGCTGGCCTCTGTGTCCCCCACCCAACCTGGAGGCTTGCCCTGCGTGAGGGGCTAACCTGGGGTCCCTGGTGGGCCTCGGAAGCCTAAGAACCCCCTCTCCCAACTGAGCAGAATGTGGTCCCATGAGTGCATTTTTCTGGAGTGGGGGCATCTTTAGATTTGACCACATTCTCAAGCGGCTTCCTGACCCACAGAGGCCAAGAACCCTTCAGGAGAGAACCCCTATTCTGTCCTGGCATTGATTATTCTTCTATAACATTTAACATGGGAATAGGTTTCCTGTGATGGAATGAGATTCCCACACCCGGGGTGTTCAAGCCCCAGGTGGATACCCACAGGCAGAATCCTACAGTCCTGGGAGCATGAATTCTGAGGTCTTGGGTGCAGTGGAGGCCACCTCAGGGGCCTCTAGAAACACTCTTGGCCCCAGCACTGCCAAATCAGAACCTAGGTGAGGGCCAGGAATCTGCATTTTTGCACACACCAAAATTTGGGAATAAAGAGCAGGGGCTTTATGAACCAGCTCTTTCACTGACTAGCTGTGTGGCCACGGGTAAATTGCTTAACCTCTCTGAGCCTCCATTTCCTCATCTATAAAATGGGACAACAATAGAAGCTACCTTGGAGGGCTGTTATGAGGAATAAATGACTTAATATATGAAAAGTGCTTGCACAGAACAAGCACACGGCCGGGGGTGTGGCTGCGAGGTGGGAGCGGGACCCTCACCATCAGCACTGCAAAGTAGGTCAAGTGGTTGCAGAAGCAGGATGTTTGGGTTTCTCTCCTGACGGTCTCACACCCAGCACTGCTCCAATGCCCCGGGCTGCTCACTGAGGAGGGGACAGCATGGGGCTCCAATCAAGTCCAGTCCTCCAGGACCCCACTGTGTCCACCCCCAAAAGCGCGACTGTGCCATTCTTCCACCCGGCCTACTCGTAGCCTGCCATCTCTCTCTCTTCAAAGTCCACCTTTCTCCAGGAAGCCCTCAGTGATTAACCCCACCTCCCCCACCCCCAGGACTCTATTTCTCTTCCAGATACTTGTCCAGCCCAGAGACCCCTGCATACTCACATGTGGGGTCTTCAACCCAGAACACACATTGCAGAGTCACATTCTTCTGTAGGGACAAGAAAGAAGGAGAGTGGTTTCTGTGACAGCCCCCCACCCCACCAACTTTACGGGCCAGGCAGAGGAAGTCTAGAACACAGTCAAGCCACCACCTGCCTCATTTGGACCTGACTGGCTGGAGCCCTCAATCGTTAGGCAATCGTTTCATTATGAAGACAAATGAGTCTAGGGGGAGGGAGAGGAAAGGGCGACATGGCCAAGGGGTGCTTGTCCCCTCAATGGCTGGCCCCCACTTACCGGCTGTAGCTGGTGCTGGAAGGTGAGCACCACGGGCTCCGTGAGGTTGGCTACTTTTGTGTTCTGCACCACAATCCCCAAGACCTTCTCACCCAGGACTTGGCTGGAATTCTTGTCCTAGATACATGGGGTTGGAGGAAGAGAGTAGGGAGGGAGTTCAGGACTGAGACGAAGGGCCTAGAAGCCCCTTACCCTCTCTAGATAACCCTCTCCCAGCACATTGCCTTGAGATGCAGCGTCTCCCTCTGGAACCAATTTTGCCCATGTAGTCATTTACACTATAGTAAGAAGAACATTGCTTAGCCCTCTCACAGGGAGATTTGCACATTGCAGTGCAATTTGTAACTTTACAAGGAAAGGCTTTGACTCCCAGAGGAAGGAGCTTATCTGCATGCCTTCTTTCCACCTCTGTCAGAAAAAAACTGCTTTCCCCTGGGAGGCGTGAGGGTGAGGACCCCATACCTGGAACAGGGCTTGGCTGCTGAAGTCCACCAGGAGGAGTCTCTTCTCAGCCTCCCCCCTCCGGCCTTTTGTCCTCTGGAAGAGTGTTCGAGGCAGCAGCACCGAGTACTCCAAGATCTCGCTCTGCTCCTCCTGCAGAGGTCCCTTTAGGGCTCAGCCAAATGCGGACCCCCAGATCCGTGCCCCCCGGCCCCAGCACACACACACACCCTTCCCTTCCTGGACGCTGCCACTTCTAAGCCCATTTCTTCGGGAAATCAAGCCTGATTCATGACAGCCCTCCTCATCCCTCCCTTCCTTGCTACCAGCTGTGGCTGGGGAGTCTCGTGGTTAGAATTCAGGACTCCAGGGCAAACAGCCCTGGGAGAACCACATGGTATTCTGTTGTCTGGGGCTGCAGATGCCAGCTCTGCCTACAGCAGCCAAGTTGGGGGTGGCCATGTGGGCAGTGTGGGTGGTTCCCAGCTAACCAGAGCCACTCAGGGGGCAGTCTCAAGACGGGGGTGTGGCTGGGTGCAGTGGCTCACACCTGTAATCCCAGCACTTTGAGAGGTCAGGGCGAGAGGACTGCTTGAACCCAGGAGGTCAAGACCAACCTGGACAACATAGCAAGACCTTGTCTTTACACAAACAAAAAATGTTTTTTGAAATAGAGTCTTGCTCTGTCGCCCAGGCTGGAGTGCAGTGGCACGATCTCGGCTCACTGCAACCTCCGCCTCCCGGGTTCAAGCAATTCTCCTGCCTCAGCTTCCCGAGTAGCTGAAATTACAGGCATGTACTACCATGCCCGCCTAATTTTTGTATTTTTAGTAGAGACAGGGTTTCACCATGTTGGCCAGGCTGATCTCAAACTCCTGACCTCAAGTGATCTGCCTGCCTCGGCCTCCCAAAATGCTGAGATTACAGATGTGAGCCACTGCACCTGGCCTTACAAAGAATTTTTTTAAGCCAGGTGTGGTGGCAAGCCTATAGTCCCAGCTACTCACAGGCTGAAGTGGGAGAATCGCTTGAGACCAGGAGTTTGAGGCTGCAGTGAGATATGATTACCCCACTGTACTCCAGCCTGGGTGACAGAGCAAGACCCTGTCTTGAAAAAAAAACAGGGGGCGGTGCATGGACAGGCGTTTAGGGGCTGGTCTTCTGTTCACATGGGTGGCCCCAGGAGACTGGTATAGGAAGCAGACCCTGCTGCTGTGCCCACGCAGGGTCCTCAATCCCATGGTTGAGCTACTGACTTAGGATGGCTATCCTCGGGCCTGGAACCTTCTCGGGAGGCCCCAGGGAGAGGCTGCAGGGGCACTGAGCTTCAGGGAGTGCTCACAGCCCCCATCTCCTGCTGGCCCCAGCCCAGCCCACATCTGCTTCCTGCCCAGGCCTGCCCCTGACCTCCTGCCGGGAGTGGATGTGCAGGTCCTGGAGGCCGGCTGTGGGCTGGAGCTTCCACACCGTGGCGTTGATCCGGTCCTCCTCGAAGGACACCGTGTTCCCCATGAATCTCACAGAGGTCAGCTTCGACTCCAGGCTCTGCAACTGCCTGGCAGGGAGGAGAAAGCAGTGGTGATGGTGGGAAGGGGGCCGGGCCAGCAGGGAGACCGAGGCAGGAGGAGGAGAGACTCAGACAGAGACACAGGGAAGAGGCAGAGGCAGAGAGAGGGGTGGGGTGGGCAGGAGAGAGTGGAGAGCGGACGAAAGAGAAAAGCAGGCAGCTGCGTGTGGGAGAGAAAGAACGAGCTGGGGGTAGGGTCAGACAGAGGAGGCTGGGACCTGGGAGCCACGGGAAAGGAGAGCAATGGGGTGGTGGGGGCTGTCCTGGGACTCAGCACCGTGGGTTCGGGCCCAGCTCCGCCTGTGCCAACCACTCTGTGGCCTTGGAGTGGCTCTGCCGTCTCTGAGCCTTGGTCTGCTGGGCTGTACCATGGACCACCCGTCCCTTCTTTATGAGGGAGAGGAGGGCTTGGGATGGTGGATGTGATGTTGGTTACTGACTCAGACAGAAGAGAACTCAGCCTGGGAGGCATGTGTTGACTCCCAGAAGGCGGAAAGAGAAATCAAAGAAGCATTCCAGTCCCAGGGAAGGCCTTGCAGTGGCCCCCACTCCAGGTCCCCGCCCTGCCCAGGTCCAGATCTCTGATGCCTTCCTGCCTCCCCTCACAGCCCCAGGTGCCACACTTACTGGCTGGCGGGGGCAGCCGAGGGCCTCCTTGAGGACTTCTGGGGATGCTTCAGGAACTGGCTGAGCAGCTGGAGGTCCCTTTTGAGCTCGCACATGTCCACCGAGGCATTGTGAGCAGCCGTGTGGGGAGGACCTGGGGGAGGGGTGGACAGGCCCCCACCGAGGCTGCCGATTCAGGTCCCAGGACTCTCCCATTCTGCCCCCTGCCACCCTGACATGACTCTGAATGCCTCGATCTTTACTTTACAAAGGGGAAACTGAGGTTTCAAGAAGTGGAGTGGACTCTGCCAAGGCCACTCAGATGAGGCCAGCCCATGGGGGCTGTGTCTTACAGAACCCGCCAGCAACACCAGCCCCAGCAGGATGCGGTGGGATGTTCCTTGCTCAGCACCCTCAGCAGATGCCTTCGGCTACACACACCGAGCAGGGAGGGCCCAGCCAGGCCTCCTTAGGAGGGATGTGGGGGGCTTGGTGGTGGTTCCTGGGACTCCACACCCACCAGCCTCCCTGACTCCAGGCTCAGGCCCCTCTGCCCAGGTAGCCTGCACCCAAAGGCGGCCGACTAAGGTGTCTCCAGCGATTAGCTGGGACTCAGATGAGGAAGACAGACGGTGGGGGTTGGAGGGTATACTTTCTGTGCCACTGAGGAAGGCAGGCCCTGGGTAGTCCCATCTTTTGAATGCATAACCCAGAAAGCCTGGGTTTCAGGTGATTTGAAATCCCTGGTCCATGTTTTTTAAAAACCTTCTACAGGCCAAACAAGACCAGGCTCAGTCTGGTCTTCAGAATGCCAATTTGCAACTAGGACCAACTTTGCCCTAAATCCTCCCAGGTTGTGGGGCAGAATCCCAGCCTGGGATGTGGGGAACCCCCCACCACTGACTGGCCTGGGCCTGCCTGTTGCACTGGACATAATCATTAGCCTGTTACACTAACACAATCAAAGTGCTGTGCCCCCCACCCCTGAAAGCCCTGCCTCAAACTTGAGGTGCTGGAAAGACATGAAAACCCCCCAGTAAACCTTCAAGCTCCTTCTGATGCTCCTCTCTTCCTGGCCACCATTCAGCATTTAATGGTGCTGAATGGCAGTGGCCACATGGTACCTGTCACACTCAAGGGGGAAGATGCAGCTTCTGGACCTCAGAATCAGCCCCACTGCTTTCCTGACCTTTGACCTCTCATGCTCCACCCCTCACCCCCACCCCACTCCAATCAGCTGCTGGGTTCAAATCCTGGCTCTCCCATTGGCTAGCTGTGCAGCTTTGGGCAGCCTCTTTGTGCCCGAGTTTCCTCCTCTGTGAAAGGAAATAAACAGTCTACACTGATGCTGAGGAAGAATTCTTCCCGGGGCTCTTGATCTTCAGTCCCTTTCCAGTCGCTGCTCTCTCACCCTGTTCAGACCTCATCCTCCTTCACCAAGACCTTCTCTGCAGCCTCAGGACAGGCCCTTGCCCCTCCATCCTCACCCCTGCCTGCCCACAAAATAACCATCAAGGGACAGTGGGGCCGAGCGCAGTGGTTCATGCCTGTAATCCTAGCACTTGGATCACACTCCTCCCCTCCTCAGACACCTTCATTGGCTTCCAAGTGCCTGTGAGCAAAGCCCAGGCTTCATGATCTGACATTGCGAGCCCAGTTCACTTTGCGTTTTGCCTTCCCTGCCTCCAGACCACTGCCCAGTTGTTTCCTCTGCCTGGAAGTTGCCTTACTGTGGAAGGAGAAGGTGAAGCTGGCAGCACTGGGCAGGCTGATGTTCTGAGGACTCCACCAGGAGGTGACAGAAGTGGCGAACAGTGGGGGGCCCTGGGCCAGGCTCTCCTCCCGGTGCTGGAAGCAGAGGAGGCTAGAGGCATTGTTACTCAGCAAGAAGTCATGCTTGCCATAGAGAAGATGCAATCTCCCAGCATGTCGGTTCCAGTAGAGGCAGAAGTGGTAGAGGCCCCTGGGGTCAGGGAAGGATCGGGAAGCAGGGTGGGCTGCAGGGAAGGGGGCATGGACTGTGAGGGCCTCCTCGGAGTTCTCGATGGAGATGCGCAGGTCTGGTGTGTGCTTGTAGTGGAGGCTGCTCCTGTGTGTCTGGTTCCGCTGGCTGCAGAAGCGAAAGTCTTCCCTGTGGCCCCTGCTGTGGGCACCTGAGGAGGCAGAGGCTGCAGATGGGACCCCGTGGCAGGGGCTGACCAGAGGCATGGAAGGGGACAGGACCTGGGCTGAGTACATGTGAACCTGGAGCCTGAGACTCACACACATTCCAAGGGTCTACAAAAATGTGTTAGGCTTTCCCACTCAAAACTTATCAGCATCAAACTATAAAAAGAGGAAACTGAAAACGAATAGTAATTTCAAAGGGAAAACATATTTTTAACAGCAATGAAGTATTTAATGAGGCCATGGCTGACACAGACGGTTGTGCAGGTGGTACACTGCACAAGAATGCTCTGGCTGCAAAGGTGAGTGGGGCCAGTTCCCCATCCATGTTCCATACTCTAAGCTGTGCACTGCGGGGCTGCACCTACCAGAAGGAAGGAGTGTCTTTTGCTTTTCTCCAAGGTACTCTCCACTAGCTGAGCTGTACCTGCCTAAAGGAGTTAGCATGTGTGCTGGCAGCCACCCTAGGCACAGGGGCATTTTAACGTAAGTTCCAACAGCCCAGGGCACCCCTGGGAATACCTGCCTTGGACCAGGAAGAGCAGACTCAGCAGGAACAGTGTCATCTGCAGCAGCGACTGGGCAGTCATTTTCCTCCCACGGAGTCACTCTTGAAAGTCACCACCTGGAAGAGGCCAGGAGTGTTAGCTGGGAGTGTGGACTGTGTGGTGATTGGGCTGGCCCTGCAGAAGAGGAGGCCAGTGTGGCATGGATGTGGGAGGTGAGCTGGGGAAGCAAGTGTGGAAACAGCCCATGGACCTCCCCAGAGCAGCCAGAAGCTAATCAAGAGGCAGTGAGGCCAGGCGTGGTGGCTCACGTCTGTAATCCCAGCATTTGGGAGGCTGAGAAAGGAGGATTGCTTGAGCACAGGAGTTTAGACCAGCCTGGGCAACATAGTGAGACCCTATCTCTACAATAAATAAACAAAATTAGCCAGGTGTGGCAGTGCATGCCTGTGGTCCCAGCTACTAGGGAGGCTGAGGTGGAAGGATCACTTGAGCCCAGGAGGTCGAGGCTGCAGTGAGCTATAACTGCGCCACTGCACTCCAGCCTGAGTGACAGAGTGAGACTCTGCTTTAAAAAAAAAAAAAAAAAAAAAAAAAAGGGAAGGGGGTGGCTGTCCAGAGTCCAGCTGAGTTCCAGTTGCAGTTCCACCTTTTGCCCACTGCAGGACCTTGTGTAAGTCACTCAAAATCGGGCTAATCATAGTACCTCCCTCCTGAACCCAGAGTGATGGGATTATCTTGTCTAGAATTTGGCGTGAGGGTTCTACCTGGAACCATCACCACCTTGCCCCTCCAGGCCCAGAGGGAACACAGAAAAAAGGGGGCTCCCAGAGTTCTCCCCAGCTACCTCCCTATCATCATTCCTGAGACCTAGCTCAGAGGACACCTCCTCCAGGAAGCCCTCCTCAACTCCCTCCAGAGTCAGTCCCAGCCTCCTTTGGTTCCCACGACTGGCCGAAGCCCCTCCCCACCCCCACTAGCCTCCTCCAGGTAGTGGGAGACAGTGCATTCCCTCCTTCTTGGTCAGCCAGGGAGCACCTGATCCATCTCTGTGGGCAGGCCCTGGCTCTACAGAGGTTGCTGGATAAAGGCTGTGGGGATGGACAGTGAAGGAACTAAAGGATCAATGCATCCGCGACGCCCTCTACAGGAGCCAGAGGGGAAGGGTGCTTCCTATTGTGACCGCCAGGGGGAGCCAGTACCCAGGGCCCGGAGCATCTGGAACAGCAAAGGGACCACGGTTTCTGCTGGGGACAAGGACTCGGTATTGCCCCGCCCTGGCAAGGATGGAGCAAACCTGACCCCCTAAGCTCTCTATTAGCTGAGCTGCTACTATCTGCCAGCCTCTGTGTTGACCCGTCCCACCCCTGCATCTGCATTGATTCTCACTCCAACCCTCTGAAGTGGGCACTGCTGTTGATCCATTGCACAGATGGAGAACCTGAGGCCCATGGGGTTAAATGACTTGCCCAAAAATGCTCCCGAGGCCAGGGGCTTTCCCTGACTGGTCAGGACTGTAGTGCCTGGCAGGGAACCTGTAACCCTGGCACTTGTAGAGTTGCCAGAAGGCTTGGCCCTCCCTATGGCCAGCTGGCCCTGTGGCAGAGCTGGATGCTCACAGACACAGACAGAACCTCATCCTGCGTGGCGCGGCAGCTGGCCACAGTGACAGAGGCAGTCATCGGCCACAAGCTGGAGAAGACGCGTGGAGTCTGAGTTTGAGAGAAACCAAGGAGGACTTTCAGGAAGAGGTGGCTTTTGAACCAAATCATTGAGAGCAGCATTAAAAGGAGGGGTGTCCCAGGCAGGAGCTCAATGTCTCCTTCCTGGGCTAGTCCTCCCTCGGATAAACCTGGCCCCTTTGACTGAGAGCCAGTCCCCTGCGTCCCACCATGTGGAATGGAACCCCAATTTCTCAGGCCTTGTCAGTTCAGTCGTAGGTCAAATAGGCTCATCATCTTGCCCTGGTGGCATCAGAGAACCCTTTGAGAAGAAGGATGTGAAAGTGTTTTAGGGAACGGCACCATTTCCCAGGTTGCGATTTATAAGCATTTTGATTCCTTTTGAAACTGCCTCCTGCCACCTCCGACCAGCGGAAGGAAACCCAACATCCGGGGACAGGGACATGTCCCTTCCAGACTCCCTCTTTCCTTCTACTTCCTGTCAGTCTCTGTTGCTGTCCCCCTCTGATTGTCAGTCCAAATGCCACTTCCTCCAAGCAGCCCCTCACTGCTACCACCACTCCCTACCTGTCAACTTGAAGCTGACAAATCATTTGCAGAATTTGGATCCAAAGCCCAAAGAGGGCCAGTGACCTCGTGAGGTCACATAGCAAGCAAGAAAGGAACTGGCCAGAATCCATGCATCTCCCTGGCTTACTGAACTTCAAAGTGAGCCTTCACTGTCAGTAGGCATGGCTGAAGGACAAAGAAGAACCACTGCGTCACTTCAGCCCTCCTGGATTGGCCCTTGAGAGTAAAGGAGGGGAGTACAGGTAGTGAGCTCCCCATCATTGGAAGGAAACAAGTGAAGCGACAACATGGGGTTCCATGGAAGAAATCCAGACACACACAAGGGACAAACTGTCCCCGCCACTTCCTGAGTCATCCCCACTCCACCTCAGCTGTTTGAACAACTATTCCAAGGTGGACAGCTCTGGCTCCATTAACATGCTTGAGGCTTGAGGGGGAGGGTTCCTTTAACCCATGGGGTAGACTCTAGAGCCAGACTGCCTGGGTTCAAATCCTGACTCCCTCACTAGCTGTGTGTCCTTGGGCTAGTTACCCTCTCTGGGCCTCGCTTTCCTCACTTGTAAAGAAGAATAAAGAAATCAAGCTCACCTCAAAGGTCATTGTGAG
Source organism: Nomascus leucogenys (assembly GCF_006542625.1). Classification (NCBI taxonomy): domain Eukaryota; kingdom Metazoa; phylum Chordata; class Mammalia; order Primates; family Hylobatidae; genus Nomascus; species Nomascus leucogenys. The sequence goes on from NC_044382.1 coordinate 62,620,590, forward strand.
AATTAAATGAATTGATACCTGCAAACAGCTTAGAGGCAGGTGCCGTGAGTCTCAGCTAAGCATCTCTGTACTTTCTAAACAGCTCATGCCTGCCCCTAACTCAGCCCTAGGGGCCTGTCACAGGCCCCTCCTCCCTGTTTCCCCCTCTTCCGGTACGGCCCCCAGCAGCCAGCTCACCCACCAGACCACCTTGAGGGGAAATTCTTAGAGCATGAAGCTTCCTTTCCGGGAGAGTGCAATGGAAGGCTAAACCCCACCCAGAAAACTTCCCTCCTCCAGAAGCCCGTTGGGGCAGGAGAGCTGGGCTGGAGACAAGAAAATTGCCACACAGATTGGGCTGGGGGGGGCGGCACTGTCACGCTTGTCCGCTTAGCGCCCCTCCTTCATCCCTGCCTGTGCCACCCCTCCAGATCTGCCCCACGCACACACACCTGCCACCTGCCCACCCACCCACCCAGGCGCCAGGGATGTAGCATGAATCTCCGCACAGACCCCTGGGACCTGACCTGTCTCTGCCTCTGGAGCCGCAGAACCCCAGCACTACAGGGCCTCAGCCATCAGGCGCTCAGTACCAACCGCGGCCCCACAGGCAAGGGCCTTGCCTCGGCTCACACAGAGCCAGAGAGAGTAGCTGAGCAGGGGGCATTCTAGCAACACCCCCACAATGATAATGTTAGTGGTGACATCCATGTTATCACACCAAACCCTCAGAACCACCCTGTGATACGGGTCCCACTGCTACCATGTTACAGATGCGGACACTGAGACTGGGGAAGGCTGTGTGTTCTGAGATCACACGGGCGTAGTGCCAAGTCTCCCCCTCCTTGTAGAGCTGGCATTGGTAAAGGCCCCAGAGATGCACATCCTTCCCAACTCCCCGGCTTTAGAATCCCCCCGAAGGGAAGGAGAGGAGAATGGAGAGTAGCACAGAGAATCCAGCCTGGGATAGAGGGTGCTGGGGCTGAGGCCCAGGGAAGCCCCCACCGCCCCCAGCTTCCAGAGCAGCCGCCCTTGACCTCAGACCTTCCATAAACACACATAGGACAGAAGAGGCCAGTCCAGTCTGACACTATGGGGGCCACATCATGGGGTTCCCCAAGGATCCAGCAGAGTGGAAGACGGCCAGGGTTTGTCTGAGCTGAGACCCCATCCCACCACCAGCTCATCCCCCGCCCCACCCCCAGGGCTCCAGCTCCAGACCTGGCTCAGCCCTGCCCCTCTGCACGGTGGGCAGGGGGGACCCACGGCTCACTTTCTCCCGGGGGGCCTGAGTCACTTCCGTGTGGAGCCACGAGTCACCGCTGCCCAGGCCAAGCTCCTGGAAAACCCATTTCCTCGGAGGATGGAGGTGGAAGTTGAGTGGACAGGACCTGGATGGCTCTGGGATTAACCCTTCCCGGGCAGGCGCCTCTTTGCCGTCTCCCGCCAGAAGACTCACGAACCTGGCCATCCACTGCTTCCTTCTTCCCTTTACACACACTGGCCACTGCCCGCCCCCGGGCACAGGCATCCCACCCCCAGACCTTTGCCCGTTGCTGTCCTTTTGCCTTGGATAGCACCTAGCCCCGTGACATTCCGCTCATCTTTGAGACGAGCTAAGACAAGTCCTCCCCGTGAAGCCTCACCTACCCGTCCATTCCTTGCCAAAATTAACGCATGTTCCTGCTGGCCCACAACCCACCCTCAACACAACACGCCCCCCATTGCCACAGGCGCTCACATCAGAGGCTCCCAGGCCTGCCGGTGGGTCAGACCTCCCTCTGGGAGTGAGCTGAAATGCAGATTCACAGTCCCGGCCCACAGAGGGTCTGATGGGGTGGGCTTGGGAGCTTGGCTTTAACAAGCATCCCGTTGATGGACACACTGCAGGCTTGGGAACCACGGGCTTATGAACCAGGGAAAGGCACCAGCAGCCCTGGTTTAGAGATGGTCAGAGAGGGGAGGGACTGGCCCCGCATCCCTCAGCTGCTAGATGGCAGGGCCTGGACTCGGGGCCAGGGCAGCCTGCGTTCCAGCACTGTCTCTTCCCTGCCCTGTGACGCAGACCCAGCATTTAGCGGGGCCCGGAAGGGGACTCCTGAAAGACATCAGAAGAAGGGCAGGCATCAGGTTGTGGGGTGGTGGGGTGGGAAGGGAGTCAAGGAGGGAGGAATGAGGGAGCCCCGGAGGCAATCTCCAGGTTCCAGCCTAGTCTTGCCTACCTGGAGGCCTTCCCCTCAAATGGGCCCTCACTGGAAGACGCAGAGGGGAAGGCCCCCCAGCTCAACTTCCACTGCCCCAGCTCCCCTCCCGTCCACAGCTGCTCTCCCGTGGGCTGCTGGGGCACAACACTGAGCTGCTGAGCCTTTGGAAGCAAGGATTTGGCCCAGGGGGGTCGGGCAGCAGGGCGAGGGTGAACTCCTGCGAGTTACACAGGCATGTGGGTGTGTGTGCGTGTGCATGAGTGTGTGCATGTGCATGAGTGTGTGATGAGTGTGTGCCCATGCATGAGCGTGCATATGTGTGTGTGCATGGGTGTGTGTGCCCGTGCATGTGTGTGATCAGTGTGTGCCCGTGCATGAGTGTATGCGTGTGCATGAGTGTGTGAGGAGTGATGAGTGTGTGTGCCCATGCATGAGTGTGCATATGTGTGCATGGGTGTGTGCCCGTACATGAGTGTGTGATCAGTGTGTGCCTGTGCATGAGTGTATGATCAGTGTGTGCCCATGCATGAGTGTGCATATGTGCGTGTGCATGGGCGTGTGATCAGTGTGTGCGCCCATGCATGAGTGTGCATATGTGTGTGTGCATGGATGTGTGTGCCCGTGCATGAGTGTGATCAGTGTGTGCCCGTGCATGAGTGTGTGAGGAGTGTGTGATGAGTGTGTGTGCCCATGCGTTAGTGTGCATATGTGTGTGTGGATGGGTGTGTGCCCATGCATGAGTGTGTGATCAGTGTGTCTGCCCGTGCATGAGTGTCCGTGTGTGTGCATGTGTGTGCCCGTGCATGAGTGTGTGATGAGTGTGTGCCCATGCATGAGTGTGCATGTGTGTGTGCATGAGTGTGTGTGCATGAGTGCCTGTGCCCGTGCATACATAGGGATGCATAGGGCCAGGAGGAGAAAGCAAGAGAAGGCGGGGAGCTCCGCAGAGGAACAGACTTCAAAGCTGGGGAGGGGACAGGGAGGGCGGGGCACAGTGCGAAGAGCAGGACTCTTGCAGGTGTTTCCTCCATGGTGGGTGGGGTGGCATCTGGGAGGACCCTCCCTCCAACGGTTTCCAAACTTTTTTTATAAAAGTAAATCTTACTTGGAAATAGCATGTACCCAACAGCTCAAAGTAGACACCCCTGTCAGACCCAGGTGGCACTCAGGGCTACGCCCCACTCCCAGCCCAGTCCCCCAACCCCTCAGCCGCACCCATGGGTCCTGGGATAACAGCTTGCAAAGGCAGAAGCACTCTCTTCCCCCATTCCCACCCCCCTCCCCCATTCCCACTCCCTAAGTGGGTGACTGAGGTCCAAGCTAGGTGACCACAGAGAGCTCCCCAAGAGGGGTGTTCCAGGATCACTGGCAGAAGCAGAGTGACTTCAGTTTTCAGGAATTTTCCTACAATAAAGGAGAATAAAATGAAGCAAGCTGCCTGCCTCGGAGGCTGGCGGGTGCCCAGGCCTGGCCCGCTCACTGCCCAGGGTGAGGCTCACACTCTTACACCAGACCTGCTGGACACCCCCCACCCCCCACACCACCAGCTCAGGCCTCACTGTCCCCGTGGCTTCTGGTCCAACCAAGTGCCTGGGCCACAACATCCTCTGCCTGCCCAGACACACCCTATGGGAAGACTGACAAAGGGGAGAAGTTGGGGCACTCCCTGCCAGCCTGAGAGGGAAGGACCCACTCATGGAAAGGGACTCTGAGTCCTCCCAGAGAGTCAGTTGTCCAAAGCCGGCTGCCCTGCTGCCTCCCGTATGTGGAACTGGGCATTTGCTTAAGAGGCCTCAGAGAAGCCAACATATAGTCATCCAGCCAGGAAGGAGCCTAGCCTTGGATGCTCCCACCTCCAAGCCTTTGCACACACTGGTCCTCCTCCCCGTGATGACAACCTTGTGACACGTCTATGAGAGGCCCAGTGCCCTGGCCTCAGGCCCCCACATCCTCCCAGTCCCCATGCCTGGCAGGACACCAGATGATGAGTGGGACTGAACAGGGGTCTTATCTGGTGCAGTGAAAAGGGCCCTGGAATCCAGGGAGATTCTAAGAGCAGAGGGAGGATCACAGCTTCCACTCACCAAGTGCTCAATTAGCCGCTGGCATCCTGCAAAGCACTTGGCAAAAAATTAATTGTTCAATCCTCACAGTAACCCTATGAGCAGAGCCCATGAATCATGCAATCCTCGCAGCAGCTTGGTGAAGCAAACGCTAACAGTGTCCCCACTTTAAAGATAGGGAAACTGAAGCCCAAAGAGGTTAAGTAATGCCCAAGATCACACAGCAAATAAGCAGCCAAGCCGGGACTCAAACTCAGGTCCGCCTAACCTGCAAGCCCTAACTTTTAGCCATTGTGGTCTTCTGAGTTCTTTCTCTTCTCTGGGACTCAGTCTCCCCATCTTTACCATGAGGTAACTTGCCAAGGCACTTTCAGGGAGCACTAGTCCCCAGATTAGAGAAATGCTTGTGGGCCATACTTTCTGTTGTATATTAGCATATCAAAGGCTCTGATAAGTCCTGCAGGAAAGAAACCCATAAAGCTTGGTTGGGCAGTTTCCCAGCCCGACATGAAGGTGGAGCCTTTTTTGCATGGACACCTGTCATCAACATGGAAAAAAGCTCTCAGAAATCTTGACGCCACACGGAAGCCTGCCAGCCCCTCCAGCCCCCTCCCCTCCCTTCCCCTTTGAGCTGTCCCAAAGGTCATTAGCTAGCATGAGATGAGCTAGAAGAGACACTTAGGCACTCCCCAGGGCCACTCATCATCATCCCTGACACTTCCAGGAAAGAGGTCCCTGGTGAGCCTGGGGTATATTCAGGCCTATCCCACCTCCCTTCGGCCGGCAGCACCAGCTCGTGGGGAAAAGGGCACTGCCAGGCCTGTCCCCAGGTGTGCCATTCCATTAAAGTTGGCCGTGGCCAGCTGGGCCTGTGACTTCATCTCAAGCAGCTAAGACACTCAGGATGTGAGAAAAGAGAGAGAAAGAATATGAGGATGCAAGAGTTTTAGGAGATGAGAATCAAAGCCTCTTAGAATTTTGGAATTGAAGCCAGGGGTAGTAGTGCTTGCCTGTAGTACCAGCTACTTGGGAGGCTGAGGCAAGAGGATTGCTTGAGCCCAGGAGTTTGAGGCTGCAGTGAGCTATGATCGTGCCACAGTACTCAAGCTTGGGTGACAGAGTGAGACCTTGTCTCTAAATACAAATTAACAAAAAAAGAAAAGAAGAATTTTGGAGGCCAGGCACGGCAACTCACGCCTGTAATCCCAGCACTTTGGGAAGCCAAGGTAGGCAGATCATTTGAGGCCAGGAATTAGAGACCAGTCTGGCCAACACAGTGAAACCCTATCTCTAAACAAACAAACAAACAAACAAACAAAATTACTGGGCATGGTGGCACACGCCTGTAATCCCAGCTACTCGGGAGGCTGAGGCATGAGAATCACTTGAACCCGGGAGGTAGAGGTTACAATGAGCCAAGATCACACCACTGCACTCCAGCCTGGGTGACAGAGCGAGACCCTGTCTCAGAAAAAAAAAAAAAAGGACTTTTAGAATTGATTGAAGAGACTTAGAACCTGAAGGAGAAACAGGGATTAGGAAGGCACTGGGGACACCAGCCTGTCTTGAAGGGACCTCAAAGAGCCAAAGAGCCAGCAGTCCAAAGACTGGTGCCAGGGCTGTTCGGCTTATGCTCCTGGGGTGGTCTGCAGCCAGGTAGAGGTTCATGGCCAAGTCTCCACCTGGCCATCTCCAAGGAGCAGCTGAGGCCAGCCTCCTGGGAGCCAGGGCACACACCAGTCAGTACCTGCCCAGGGAATGTACATGCCTAGAGCAGGGGTGGCAGGAGTTAGGGGCATAAGGTTCAGACAAGCTCTGCAGCCATCTGGATTCTTGAGGCCAGCCTGTCCCTTCTATGGGCCTTATTTTATCCTCTGTCAAGTGGGCAACTCTGATGTTTGTCCCCTGACTGCCTTCTCTGGAGCCAGGGCCCTCCAGGCTCCCGCAGGCTTCAGAATGCCTACAGGTAAGAATAGAGCTTACCTCCCAGCCGGCAGCAAAGGACAAAGAGGATGCTGAGCCATCTCCCCAGCCCCCTCCAGACCGTCTTCCCTCTCAAACCACAGCCGGACCTCAGCTGTCTGGCTGAGGTTCCCCTTCCCCATCTGTGTTCCCATATTGCCCAAGGCCAGGCCCACAAGGTCAGCCCAGTCACCTCCCTCCTTGCTTAGCAGTTCAGCTACCCCAGGTCTGGCAAACTCCCATCGTTGGAGCGCAGGACACTTAGCATTCTCAGGCTGGCCACCAACCCTCCCTTTCTTTTCTCCTCCCCCTCCTCGAGGTCCTGGATCGCTGGCTGAGGGGCCGAGAGCACCCTCCCCTACTAAGTAGGCTGAGTAGAACAAAGTTTTCCTCTACCAAGGCTGGGGGCCCGAGCCTGGCTGTGCCTGGGTCCCGTCCAGGGAAGGGAAGTAGAAGCACTGAGTTCCGTCCCAGCTCCTGAGCACACAGCACAGCATCACTGACCATCAGGGGTTGCACACCCCACAGGCGGGGTGCTCACCACTTCCAGTGACACAACTGCGTTCATTAAGCTCCTTGAAAATGCAAGACAGGATTGTGAGCTTTTTACACATGTTCACGCATTTAAGCCTCCTCAAAACCCTTGAGACAAGTACCATCATACCCACTCAACAAATAAGGCCAGCAAGGCCCAGGGAGGTCAAGTTACCTGCCCGAGGTCACACAGCTAGCAAGTAATGAAGGTTGGATGCAAACCCAGGGCTGGCTCCAGGACACATGCTGCTCATCTCGAAGCCTATTTCCCTCCTGAACTTACCTGACTCTTAGAAAGCACATCTCTTGAAAAGTCACAGTAAAGAAAGCTTCCAACAATGTGTTTCCATGGGTTCAGCTGGATGCCATCCTCCCAAGGGCCCAAATCAGGGGGCCCATCGGAACTTACCCAGGTGACCTTGGATCCCAGCCCCACTGGCGGCTCTTTCCTGCACTTCCAGTCCCCTCACGCCCTGGACTTGTCAGAGGCTTGTTTCTGAACCCGGGGGTGCAGCCCAGGGACCCAAAGAATCTTCAGCAAGGGCTGGGCTGCAGGGAGGGGTGTGGAGCTCTCACCCCCAACCACTTCCTTGTAGTTGAGGCTGCTGTCTTAAACTGCCCAAGTCCCTTGGAGTACCATCTGACCCCCCCGGGGTCCCTAGTGCCACCCCACCCCCACCCACTGGCTACACCATCAATGTTGGGTAGAAGGGGGATGCAGGGGAGAGGAAAAAGATAAAGGGAAAGGGATGGGGAGGAAGGGGGGGAGCTGGAGGGGAAGGGGAGTGAAGGAGGAAGACAGGGGAGAAGCGGGGAGCAGGGAGAGGGAGCAGGAGTGAGAGGGACGGGGAGGAGGGGAGAGGAGGCGGGAGAATCGTACCTGGACTCCTTTGTGGCATCAAGCAGACTATAGATACATTAAGAACGTGCGTGGCAGATGAGGGGTTCTTGTTCGCAGGCAGTAGTCTGCGGGGCTGGTGGGTCAATGTCCCCCGACCACCTCTTTTCAAGAGGACAGAGACTTTGAAGCTGGGCCACCCCAGCCACTGCTCCCTCACTGGAGCTTCAAACAAAGGGGACAGCCAGGGAAGAGAGGCTGAGAAGCCCCAGCCGCCAGCGCGGGAGAAGGGGCGCAGGTGACAGCAGCCCCTGGCAACCGTTGCCCTGGCAACCGTTGGCAGCTGCAGGGACTACGTCACAGCCCAGCTCAGACCCAGCAAGGCAACGTGGCTCTGTAACTTGTCCTGTGCCCAAGTCCTCAACTCAGACGCTGCCCAAGCCAGACAGGGAGCTGGCAGGAGGGAGGGCAGGGGTTAGGACAGCGATTTATGGGGAGCCCGGGGGACACCTGTCTGTCTTGAAGGGACCACAAAGAGCCAGAGCTTCCGATTTCTCGAGAGAGGCAGAGCCCCAGGTTGTTACATGAAATCTGCAAGTTTGTCAACATTGACTTTAAAACCAAACTTTTTTTTTTTTTTTTTTTTGAAACAGAGTTTCGCTCTTTCGCCCAGGCTGGAGTGCAGTGGCATGATCTCAGCTCACTGCAACCTCCGCCTTCCGGTTTCAAGCAATTCTCCTGCCTCAGCCTCCCGAGTAGCTGGGACTACAGGTGCCCGCCACCATGCCCGGCTAATTTTTGTATTTTTAGTAGAGACAGAGTTTCACTATGTTGGCCAGGCTGGTCTCGAACTCCTGACCTCATGATACGCCCGCCTCAGCCTCCCAAAGTGCTGGGATTACAGGTGTGAGCCACTGCACCCGGCCCAAAACCAAATCTTTTTAGAACCCAGTGCAGGCCACCCAGTAACCCAATTATGCCTAACAGTAGCTAGATTTGCTTCTGGAAGCTGCCAGCCTGTGGCCCTGCCCTCAAAACAAGCTGAACACCCTCTAACCCCACCACTGGCTTTTGTGAGCACAACGTGTGCATCATATTTCTCTGAAAACTCCTTAGGGTTCACCTCCTCCAGGAAGCCTTCTCAGATTGCCATAGCCTACCAAGAATCCCCCTTCTGAGTTAGCCCTAGGCCTGGAGGTTCCTCCTGGCTTCCTTCTAGAGCTCCCGGGGGGCTAGGAGCTCAGATTCTCTTTTGCTAGTCTGGGGAGGGAGGAAAATAGAGGCAGAACTTCTGAAACTCCTACTGTGTGCCAGGAACTACACTGGGCATTTTGGAGATCCATTTCTACCACTCTGCAAGGTTAGCCCTAGGGGACCCACCTTACAGATGGGGAAACAGAGGCTCGGGGGATGTGACTTGCTGTGAGCCACCCAGCTGGCAAGGGAAGGGTATGGAATTTAAACGGAGATCTTCTCTGGGACATGAAGATATCAAGACCAGTTGTCCATCTGACACTTGACTAATCCCTAACTCTCCCCCACGTTCAATGCTCGGCCAACTTTATTTGAACATCTCCAGTGACAGGGAGCTCACTCTCTTCCAAGAGGGCACATTCCTTTGGTCTCTAAGTTTTTCATACCCACCGAGTCAAAGGGAAAAGGACATAAAAACTGTGGTATGCCCCAGACAGGGCACAGAAGAGAACCAGGAGTTAGAACCCCCACCGAGGTTTTCGGTTCCAGACCAGCAACAGGCCAGCAGATAGGGTGGGGTTGCTCAGGGGTGCAAAAGGTCCCGGGGTCTCAGTCAACTAGCTACAAGCACTTTCTCAGAGCACAAGTGGGGAACCCCACTGGCAATCACATTCCAAGGGGAGTCCAACAGAGGAAGGGGCTTTGGGACGGTTTCTGGCAGAGGCCATGGGAAAGGCAGCAGGGGCATGGGGCTGAGGGGCTGGTGTCTCTGCAACTCCCCTTCTCCCCCGCCCCTCAGTGGAGCAGAGCCAGGAGGCAGCTTCAGTCAGGAGGCCGCTATTGTCTCACTGCAGGCCCAGAGCTGGGTCCCATTCAGGCCCTATTTTTGGCCCCCGGAGGAAGAGGAAAAGAAAGCAAAGAAAGGACTTGCTGTTCTCTGGTGAAACCTTCTCCCGGAAAGGCTCACAGGGCTTGCTGGCCGGAGAAGGCGGCCTCTGTTGCATCAAAGGATCCTGTGCTTAAAGGGAGCTGGCAGGGGGCTGTGGTTCAGGGGACCTGGGGGGAGGTACAGACGAGGCACACCACGCCTTTTACATACACTTGGCACTCACTTACAACAGCAACCCAGAGAAACAGAGGCACAGCTTCCCCAGCCCCATCCACAGTCCCTAAACATCCCACTCATGGTAATAATAAAAATAACTGCAATAGCTCATCGCTGCCCAGAGCCAAAAGCCAAAGCACTGCCTTACTTCACACCTACAGCATTCCCGACCAGAGTGGGGGCGGGGACTGAAATGATGAAGCTCATTTTGTAAGTCAGAGAACTGAGGCTCAGGGAGCAGCAGGACTGCTGAAATCACAAGCCAGTGGCCACGAGCCTACTCCCGTCCCCCAGCCTTACGCCACCCCATCCCTTCCTTGCAGTCGCCAACTCCAGCCACTCTAGACTTCTGTCCTCGGCCACACCTCAGGGTCTTTGCGTGCTCTTTTCCCTCAACATGGCACATTCTTTCCAGGACCCTTTCCCTGACTGCCTCCTTCTCAGGCCTCAACTCAAATGTCCCCTCCTCTGAGAAGCCTTCCATGACCACCCGATTAAAATTATCTTCCATATCCATCACTTGCTTCCATGCAATTTATTACCCTTATGGCACCCAACACTGACATGACTCTGCGATTTGCTTATGTGTTATCCCTTGCTCAGCTTTGCTGTCTCACCTGTCTTGCTCACCACCTGCATCTCCAGTACCTAGCACAGTGCCTGATCCATAGAAGATCCCAGTGACTGCTGGATGAGTGAATGAAGACTGAGACGGAGCTGGGACTCTAACCCAGGGCAGGCAGGCTCCACACCTCTTCCCAAAAGGAGCCATTCCTGATAGATACTAGATAGCCATTCCCGATAGAAGATCTAGAAGATCCAACCCAAAAGTGCCACTCAGGCTATGTGAGGGGTAGGGGATAGGGGATGGAGAGGGTTCAAGCACTGAGCCATCTCCGCTCTCCAGCATCTAACAGGATCAGGAGCACACACACCTTTGCCGGGTGCTTGGCCAGAGAAGAGTTCCCAAGACTGTGCATAGCCTGATAGGATCTGAAACACAAGGCAAACTCCCCTTTGCTTTCCTGATAAAGGCTCTGAGAAGTCCCACAGCATGGAAGCCTGGGAGCGCATGCCTTTCCTATGCCACTGGGGCCACAGACAGCTTTAATGGGTGCTGGATTAGAAGATGCCTGAGATTCCATCTGAATCTGTGAGCACTGAACCTTGGATTTTCTCTCTACATTAAAGCAAAATTACCGCCCCCAAGACCCTCAAAGGCCCACTCCTGTGGTTCGGGCCTAAGGGGAGCCCAGGTAGCAGATGTGCAAATAAAAGTGGGTCACGTTCCCATTGCGCAGACACCAAGCTCCTACCTGGGCTCCCCATGGGCTCTCCAAGGTAAAGCAAGGAGGAAAAAGGGCACATGCCTATGGCCATGGGGTCCTGCGGTCTAGCAAGCTGGGGGTGGGGTGTGTCCCAAGGACTAGTCTGCAGAGACTCACGAGGCAGCTGGGGCAGGGAAGGGAGCCACGTACGAGTGCAAACCACAGGATATGCACTTGGCCTCCCATGCTTCCAGGGCCACTCTATGAGGAGGTACTATCATTCCCATTTTATAGCAGGGACACAGGGACACGGAGCTTGCCCAGGGACACAGAGCTCGTAAAACTGGATCCAAAGGAGTGTGGTGCACTCCTTTCCCTGGGCTGCCTCTGTTGTCCTGCACGCCCTGGCATCGACACGGAGAATCAGCAGCAGCTACTCCATAGAGAGGGAAAGGAAGGCTCAGAGGGGCTGAGCCACAGGGCCCAAAGCCTCACGGCCCAGGAACAGCGGTGGGGCCGGACCTTGCTCACTCCTATGCTCACGTGGTTGGCAAACACTACCGTCCGTCCTAGATCGCAATCACTAAAGGTTCTGACTCCAGTTTCCCAAACCCAGGTAGGGAGACAGAGATGGGACCCTGGGGCATGCCACCACCTGCTGCAGGGTCTCCATGAAGAGGCACTGGCTGTCCTCCCCCACCATGGCTGGCGAGGAGCTGGTCCCAGCTCCCACCACCTCCACTTAAGGTGCCAGGAGGCAGGCAGGAGAGGAGGTGGAGGACAGACCGTGTGCACCTGGTCCCCTAGGTGTGCACACAGGTGGCAGAGCCCCCCAGAGGGTGTGGCCGGCATGGCCATGGCATAGGATAAGTACAGCTTTGAGGAAACTGTGCATGAGGGTTTCTTCCAGCTTTGCCCACTGCCCATGGCTCTAGGCAGGTGGGGGGCAGGGGGAGTGCCATGGGGTGGGGAATGCCCGTATTCAGGTTCAAGCCTACTGGATAAGGGAGAGCAAGGGGCCCTGAAGATTCAGGAGGTGGGTGTCCTGCCCCTCCTGACCTCCCTCAGCCTCTCCCAGCTCACTGGAGTCCTCTTCAGCTGGGTCCCGCTCCCGCTCTGCTCCCTCCCATCCAGCCCACTGAGCTATTTACACATGGACAGGAGTCTCTGAAGATGCATTCACGGCTTTCACGGTGGAGGTTCCTTGGAAGAACCTTGCCAGTCGGCCAGGCTATGAAGAGGGTTTCTAGATAGAGGCACCACCTGCCCACAAGCACGGCCTGATGCAGCTAGAAAGACCCACGCGCTGCTTAGGGACATAACGACTCCGGGGAACGTGGGAATTGGGTGCCCATCTCCCCCAAGGCTAGGAAAGCTCAGGGCTGGAAGGAGCCATGAAGAGGAGCCCCATGCGATGCCCAAGTTGCTTCTGCAACTCCCCTGCCACACTTGAACACCTACAAAGGTGAGGAACTCACTACCTATCATGGGAATGGCCAACCGTGGGACTCTGGGGAAAAGTCCAGGCTAAGAGGCAGGAGACTGGGTTCAGGCCCTGCTACCACTGACTGCTCCGAGCTCTTGGGCCTGATTCCTCATCTGTGAAATGTGGATAAAGTTTCAAGTCTTAGAGGGCCAGCAGCACTCAAGATTGAATGAGGGTCTTTGTAGGCAGTGAAGTGTACGCCCCAGGGGTGGAGGTTTGGGCTGTGAGTTGCCCCTGAACTGTTTGGCCCGTGCCCAGATGGTGACACAGCAGAGGAGCAGTGGGCAGAGGGCACAGGGCTGAGCATGACTCAGGGGCCCCCGCCAGCCCCTGGGGCTCACCCCTAGCATCTGTCACCATCAAAGCAGGTGGGTCTGGGCAGTTGTCTGACCCCCTGCCACAGGGTCCGAGACCCAGGGTGCCAGCCACAGAGCCACACCCTGAGGCCCAGACTCAGCCAAGGACCCAGAAGGGGTCAGCTGCTCAGCCTAGCTCCCAGGAGCCACGGGAACTCACCCAGCAGAGAAGTGACCACAGTGCTGTTCTATCCCAGGAAATCAGCTCGACTGGAACCCAGGCCTCCTCTCCGGGGCTACTGCCATGGCCTCTGGTCCCTTGAAACGTCGGCGGTTCGGTGGGCAATGGCTCCAGACCAGCTCCCCAGCCCAGCGTCACATCAACTCCCTCCAAAACCTGGGTCAGGTCTCAGGTCTAGAGGAACATGAAGGAGCCACAGGCTGGACAGTGCCTCGGGGCAGCAGATCAAGACCCCAGTAATGGGCATGTCCAAAGGGGAAGCTGTCACAGGATTGGTGGTTTTGCCAGTAACATCCTGGGAGGATGGCACCATTGTTCTGGATAAAGTCTCTGATGCTCTCTAAGAGCAAGGCTTGGTCATGGCCCAGAAGGGGCAATACAACAGCACTTGAGGTGTGCCCGGCCCTGCGCTCAGCACTTAAAATCTAGAGGCTCACTTAACCCTCTCAAGGTGCCATTACCATCCTCATGTTTATAATTAGGAAGATGAGGCACAGAGAGGTTAATATACCTGTCCCAGGCCACACAGCCAGTGGAGCTGGGACAGAATCAGACAGCCCCAGAGCCCACACCCCTAACAGCCCATCTCGTGCTGCCTCTCCTAGGGGGCAGCCTGGCTGGGGGATGGAAAAGCAAAGGTCTGGGGCAGTCGGGGACAGGGTCTACGTCTCATGAGCCCCTACGACGTGTGGCTGTCTTGGTTCATCCCCACAGGGCTGCATTTAGATATCAGAGACTTTCACAGCCCAAGTGATGAATTTTTGAGAAATTCGGCTGCTTGCTCTAAGTCATTTTTCAAGGATTTGTGCCTAACTCAATGACCCCATGACCTGGAAGATTAAACCTTGAGCTGAGGTTTAGGGAGAACCTCTTGAAGTCATGCACTGTGCTAGGTACATACTTTGCAGCCATTTGTCACCCCAAATTCCACAGCAAACCTGCAAAGGGGTGTATTGTTATCTCCATTTACAGGCAGGGAAACGGGTCCGGAGAAGCTGTCATCTTTGGCAGTGGAATGTAAGTCTCCACAGCTCCTCTCAAAAGTCAGCTTTCCCCCATGGGCCTTGAGCATCCAGGCTGGGGGTACTGGAAGGACAGAGACCTGAGGATGGGAGGGGAGAGAGCCTGGGAGGTGGCAGAGGCGGCTCTCCATCTCACTGTTCCTTGTTCTGGAGTTGGTGTAAGTGGCCCTGAGTCTGGGAAGCCAAGCCAGAGCCATTCACCGCAGATCTTTTCAGGCCACCAGGGCTGGGCTGGCTCTTGGACAGCAAGGCCATCTCCCCACTGCCAGGCCATCTCCCACTAATGCAGAGAGGCCTGTCCACTGGTGCCCGGAAGCATGCCAGCTCCTCCGGGGCTGAGCTTTTATCTCTGCCTGGAACTGCCAAGCATACCACAAACTGCCTGAGCCTGCGCAGGCGCCAGCTCGGGAGCCCGACGCCCAGCACACTGGCCTCCTCACCAAAGCACGAGTCAGGCTGGAGATGGGTGGGTGAGTGCCACTGGTGTCCAGGTGGCCACAGCTCTCCCAGCAGTAGCGGGGGCAGGGAGAAGTGCTCACAGTTATTTCAGGTTATCTCTGGGCCTCAGTACAGCCATCTGTCCAATGGGAGAGGTAATAAAAAAAAGGCTTAACATCCCCACATATGGGAAAGGCACTGTCCCATATGCTTTCCTATATCAACTCTCTTCATGCTCATAATGGCCTCTGAAGCAGATGTGACTGTGATCCACAGTTTACAGATGAGGCAACCAAGGCACAGGCCCAGGTTTACACAACCAGAGAGAAACAAAGCCGAGATTCTCCCTGGGCAAGCCACCCTTGCTGTCTGTATGGGCCCTGTCACCCTACAGGTGCGTGGATTTGGCAGTGGCCGGGGCGGGGTTCAAGACACGAGCATGTGCCTGGCTGGCTGAGGAGCCTCCTCTCCACCAAGAGACAAGAGCCCAAATTCTGGATCCCCAAAGATGTGGGGTTGCTCACTGGGTAAGCCTCCCCTGCCTCAATGTCCTCATCTGAAAAGTGGGTGTCATGTGCAAGGCACTGAGCCCAGGGCCTGGCAGAGTCTGAGGTCAGGGAAGGTCCAGGATTGCTCCCATCCAGGCTGAGCCATCAGGGAACCAGGGAGAGTTTGGGGCTTAGCTGACCTCCTGCCAGGGCAGGCTGGCACTGGGCAGTGGTCAGAAAATGTGTGTCCCTTCCTCCTCCCCAACCCTTGGCCCCTCTACCCAGCAGTCCAGACCTAAGCCCAGAATCTACAGGGCTCCCCTGGGGACCTCAAGGGGCCCCAGATGGGGCACCAGAGACAGGAGGAGGGGCAGGGTCTCAGCCGAGTGACGGCTCAGGAGAAAGGAGGCCTGGGAGGCTGAGGCTGTGCCACGGCCCCGCCCCACCCGGTTTGAGAGACCCCTTTGTGCCAGCCCGCCCCGCCCCCCATTTGCCATCTGCCCAGTTGCTGCGTCTGGTCACCCCTGACTGCTGGGTTTGCTCACATGATGTCCCCATCTGCTGTGAGTCAGAAGGCGGGGTCCATAGGGCCACCCCCAGCATGGGGATGGGGCTGAGCCCTGCTCAGGCTCTGGTCTGGGAGGAGGAGGTGGTGCTGGGGTTTGGGGCTCTGTTGTCATGCTCCCCTCTCTTCCCTACTTCCACCCGACTTCCCCACAGCCTCCTCCGTGGCCTCCCTGGGAGCCCTGCCACATGGAAGCCCATCCTGCACCCCTGAAACGGCACAGCCCCCCAGGCCCCACTTGCACACAGCTTCTGCACAGGATGGCGGAACCCGCATCCCAGTCTGGCTGGAGGAGAGTCCGCAGTGACCCCTCCACAGCTGTCCTGCCCACTCCTCACACCTGCCTTTGTCATGCTGGGCCTTGCTAGGAGGCCAACCCCCACACCAACCCTGCCGCAGCTCTGCCACCTCTCTCCTGCCCTTCCCCTCCACTGGGCACCACCTCCCCCTTGTCTCCCTCACACGTGAAGCTACCCCCAAGCTTGAGCCTTAACCCAGCAGCCAGAGACTGGGACTGCCTGGCCAACCTCACACTGCACACCCATCCTGCCCCTCCCCATCCTGCCGGGTTTGCAGCCTGGGCCCCCAGCCCCACACAGCACCCGCCTGGCGAGTCCTCCTGCCTCTCTTCCCGCCACAGAGCAGATTGGGACCTGCTGGCCTGGCTCACCAAGTCCCATGAAATGATCCATGCCAGGGGTCCGGTATCACCCTCCCCGTGGTCCCCAGTTTGTATCATTCCCCAAATGTTTTCCTAAGTAGTTTCCTCCACTAGGACTCCCTCTACAGTGCTCATACAGACATCAGCCCCTTCCCCTCCCACCTTCTCCCAAGCCCAGCCGAAGTGCCTTCCGCAGAGCCTCCCTGGTCCTCTTCCCCTTCTCTGGGCCCTCTGTTAGCAAGCTTATCTCATGCCTCCATCTCACCTCCTAACTGTTTTGTTTGTGTCCCTGACAAAAGGAAGTGTCACACCAGGCTGACTGGCCCTTGCCCAGTGGCCCAGGCCGAGACACAGCCTATCCGTCACAGATCACACCTGGAGTGGCGTTCTCCATCACCTGACACTCTCAGAGCCAAGCCCCAGGCCCACAGCAGCCAGGGCAGCTATGATCACCCCTACACACCCATTTAGCAGCTGAGCTCCTGAGGCCAGAGGAGAGGAACAGCAAGGGAGCCACAGTGATGCTGTGACCAAGGTGGGTCCATATCTCGGGTCCCTGCAGCAAAGAAGGGGTCAGGTCTGGCCCTAAGAGCTCATTCCACACCTGGACATTGGCAGAAAAGAGCCCACAGGACCCCTGCCTGGGCTCTGGGGAGCCAACTTGGCAGTCCATGGTTATTAATGCCCAGATATGCTCCTTCTCACACAGTCTCTGACCCCAAGGAACCAACAGGCTGCCCGGGGCTACCCTCTGGGAGGGGCAGGGGGCTTGGCTCTGGGTCTGGGCCACTCACGAGTTCTGAGACACCTTATTTGCCTCGCTCATGGCCATGTTCCCAACAGAGTACAGAGTGCACAGTAAGCGCTCAATAAATGCTTCTATAAATAACTTCCTTGGCCCACTGAAGGAGCCACAAAGGCTATTCCTACAGAGCCCGTGGACCCCAGGCCACAGCTGCTCCACATTGGTGGGGGGTGGGAGGCCCCTGCCTTGACCCATCCCCTCCTCCCCACTCAGTAAAATGAGCATCAGGCCCCTCCCAGTGGGGCACTGGGAGACCCCAACTCTACCACACAGGGGAGGTGGGTTGGGGACAGGGGAGGGCAGGAACCATCGGTTTCCTACATGTCCCCAGCCCCCGCGGGGACCAGGGTGGGAAGTCCTATCAGCTCCAGGCAGATGGAGCCCTGAGGTCTGGTGGCAACGGGCAGGGTGTTCAGCCCGCAGCCTGCGCTTCCCCGTCTGCCTGTCACCAGTTCCAGGACTCTCACCCAGGTGGCCCATGTTCAGAGACCCTGCGGGGCCACCTCCTCCCAAAGCTGGCCTTGGTGATGAAGAGCACGGCTGTCCCTTGCACAGTGGGGACCCCGGACCCAGCCCCAGGGACAGCTACAGGAAAGCTGCCCTCAGGAGTCCCCTCAAGTGCCACTGAGCCTGGCCCCTGGCTTTCTATCCCAGGATGTGCTAGGTGACCTTGGGCAAGCCACCTGCCCTCCCAGAGCCTCGGTTCTCCCATCTGTGTCATCTGTGTAGTGGGAGCACTGATCTCACAGCTCAGAGAGCAGACCCCAGCTTGCTGGGCCCAGTGACTGTACCACTCTGAGCCTCAGTTTCTCCAGCTACAAAATGCCTGGGAGCCCTGGGAGGTGTCGCTCCCCTTGGGCCCCAGTCCCTTCCCAGGCATCTCCTGTGGGTCCACTCGCACTCTAGAGACCCACCCACAGCCATGCTGACCTGGGCTAGGTCCCACCAAGATACCAAGAGCCCCCCATTTCCCCATTTCACCACCATCCCTACCCACTGCCCAACAGCCACCCGTGCACAGATGCACACATCTACACTCACACTCACACTCACACACTCACACTATTCCTCTTCCTACCTGCTGTCCAGCCCTTGTTTGGGTACCTGCTGTCAGGTGGAGGGTCCCACGCCGGGCCACGCGGCTGGACCACCTTTCAGGATCCACCCCCAGAGGTTTAACCTGCCAGCCCTGGTTCCCGCTGCCTGCTGAGTGAGCTGGAGAGCGTGGGAGACTCCCAGCCCATCTCCTACGGCAGGGCAGGGCGGGCAGCTAGTGCAGAGAGGGAGGGACCGGGTGTGTTTGGTGGGGAGACACCCCCATCCTGCCCCAGCTGGGCTCCTCCCTCCTCCCTGAGCTTGACTGGGGATGACAGACGATATATGTGAGTCATGGATTTCTCAGAGGGAGACCAGGAGGGGGCAGGGCTGAGAGCGCTGAGGCAGTGACCCTGGGGGATGCCCATGACTCAGCGCCAGGCAAGGGGGCACCTCAGCCTCACCCCTCATCCAGGCAGACAATCTTCAGGGACAGGCAGGGGCCGGGGATCACTCTGCTTCCTCAGCCTCCATCTGTCGCCTCCCAGGGCCAGTCTCCCCAAAGTTCCCACAGAGAGGTCGGGGTTGCCACGGCAACAGGGCCCTTGGATGCTGTCCACCCACCCCCCAGGTCAGGGCGACAACTGCCCTTTCCTGAAGGAGAGTCCAGCCTCCTTGGCAGCCGACAGGAGCCAGTGCTGACCGGCAGAGCGGAAGGCAGTCGGGAGGGAGCGGGTGACAGGCAGCTGGGCAGGAGGCCAGCCAGGCCACGCACGACTGGCCGGCTGACCTGCGTCCCCTCTGGAGGGTGACCCGTCTCCCCTCTCAGTGCTCCTCAAGCACCCACAGTTTCAACATCCCAAGTCATTTTGGATTCTGAGACCCCAGGGGCTTCTGGAAATGGCCTCCTTTAATCCATCTGCTGAGCCAAAGGGGAAACCGAGGCCTGGGTGTAGAGCCATTCCCAGTGGCCCCAAAAGCTCAGGCAGAGAAGTGTGGAAATGGGCCATGCCCCATCCCCTTTCTGGTCATTCCTCTGACAGCAGCGCCTCCCGCTGCTGGGGTTCAGCTCCCTTCTCGAGTCAGGAGGCTTTGGATAACTCACACTCCCTGCAGAGGCTCCTGTCTGCCCTCCTCCGAGTGATGAGGATAGATGATTCCTCAGTCAGATGTGCTGGGAGGATTTTACAATGCCAGAAGGGTGAGTGGTGACAATAACAGTGATTACACTCGCTGACCACCGTCTGCATTCCAGCTCCAGAGCGCCCCTGGCAGTGGAGAGAAGTCAAACCTGCTGCTCAGACCAGCGCCCAGTACTTGCCAAGCCCTCAATAAATACTCCCTGTGAATGTGGTGATGAAGAAGAGGGAGCTTAAGGCAGAGACATGCAGCTCAGAGATGAGAATTAACCTGCCCAAGGTCACACAGCAGGGAGGTGCCCGAGTTGGGATGGCGGGGGCGCAGGTGGTCTGGCTCCATAGCGGGTCTCCTAACCACTCAGCAATCCAGCACCCCAGGCCTCAGCCTGGGGCCTGGATACGTGGATGCTTGGGGAACTTGAGATTCCTTCTCTCCGGTAGAGATCTGCCTTCTAAACAAGGGGGCCTGGAAAAGCTTCCCCATGCCACGTGGAGGAAGAATGAATGGAACGTCTCGGGCAGCCTAGGAGCCGGGGCTGCTGCAGGTGAACTGCACTCCTCACCTACCTGCCCAAAATCAAGCTGCAGAAAGGAAGGGCCACAAAGCCACCCCGTGGGGTGCAGGGAGGCCATAAGGTGAGAGCTTCCAGAAAATGGCACTGTGCTCCCCACATTCACAGCCCCCAGTCCAGGCTGTGGGCCAATGCGGGGGCAGGGAGGCACAGTGGGCACCGGGCCTATCTCAGGCCCTCTGCTCCCTCCCAGGGCTGCAGTGGGAGCTCCCTTATTGCCAAAGCAGCAGAGGCCAGCCTACACTGGAGGCCCACTAACAAGGGAGGACAAGTGAGTTATCCAGGTATATCCCTGATATACCACCACCTCTGCTTCAGTTTCCCCAAGGTCAGTCCTTCAGGGCCTGATCAATTGGTAACCAGGGCAGCCTTAGCTGTTCCCCAGGGACCAGGCCCACAGGGCAGCTGTCCCCCCACCAACCACCACCACCACACACACACCCCACAGAGGGTGCTGACCAGAAGGGCACAGATGGAGAGTTGAAGGCACTACTCTCTCTGCAGATGGCTGAAGAGAGGGCGGAGCCAGCTGCCACTCTGGCCACACAGGAGAGCTCTATGGGGCTGCCTGGCCAGGCAGGAGTTGGCTGCCCAGCTCTGCCTGCCTCTCTCACCGTCGGGCTTTGCAGAGACCTACTATGAGCTAGGGGCAGGCAGGTGAGGAAGCAGGCCCCCAGCTCTGAGTCTGGGAAGGGAGACAAGCCTGGCTCTCACAGCAGTGATACCTGGAGTTGGTATTCAGCATCCACAGGGGCTCTGGGAGTAAAGGGGGAGAAATTCAATGAATTGTTAAACACAACACTATCTGTTATGAGTACTTATAACAGGACTAATAATAACCTGCTATGTCTGGAGGTTTTATGCTGTAAGATGCTCTGCTTATGAAGATCATTGTCATTTTATCCACACAACCCTGTGGGTTGGGTACCACTTGTACATTAGAGATCGTCAGAGACATGAAGTAACTTAGCCAAGGTCACACAGCTTGGACCTGGCTGGGCCTCCAGGTGTGTGGGCTGTAGTCAAACACGGGACACCAGGTATCCGGCCCCTGCTAGGCACTTCATCTTCTCCTTTGGTTCTCACAACAGTCTATCCCCGCTTTACAGAAGGGGAACCGAGGTACAGGGAGGGCTACCCACACCTTTCTATAACAGAGCCAGGATCTGAACTAAGCGCGTAGATCCCAGAGCCCCTGCTGAGCCCCTGAAGGAGAAGAAGGGGGCTTTGATAAACAGAGACCAGCAGGAAGGGCACCCCAGGCAGAGGGAACAGCATTGGCTAAGGTGGAGAGGTAGGGCATGGAGCCATGCTTGGAAGGAAGTGGGATCTAACTGGGCAGCAAGGGGCAGATTCTGGAAGATTTTGAAAGTGTAGAGTTTGGGCTTAAATCAAAGGCACTGGGGAGCCAGAGAAGATGTTTGGGTAGGGAGAGGCCTGATTAGCCCTCAAAATGTGGTCTTCAGACCTGCAGATAGCCTGAGACTTGCTGAATCTGAATGTGTATTTTAATAAGATGCCCAGGGGATTCCAGAATTGGAGGTGTGAGAAGCCCTGGTCTAGATGCTAGGGACTTGTACCAGCAATGATGCGGAGGGATGGCGGAGGAGTAGAGGCGAAGTTGGGTCCAGATGGGGCTTTGAAGGAGGCAGATGGGGGAAGAGCTGGGGAGGAGACTTTGGTCCAAGAGACCAGGAAAAGGGCTGGGACATCCCACCCCCCACAACCCGACGAGTGAAGGTGGGGACCAAGGAGAGGGAGAAGATGTCTGAAACGTCCCTGAAGCATCGGGGCACAGGATGGGGTGCAGATCCGGAAGGCAGTGAAGAGACTGCCCTGTGTGCAATGGAATGGGGGTAGCTCTGTGGCATGTGGGGAAGCCACAGGTCCCCCCTGCTTCCCAAGGCAGCTGGAAACACATCACTGGGGCTCAGCAGTGAGGGACTGGGGTCGCCAGGCCCAGAGAAGGTCATGGCATCATTGGCTGGCAACAGAGTCCAGAGATGGTGTGGGGAGAGCAGAAAGCTGAAGGTGCAGAAAGCCCTTTGTATTGAGGGACAGAGGAGAGGGGGCAGCAGCATTGCCCCCTCTCTGAGCCCAGAGTCTGTGATCACAGACTCTGGGTTCAGGCCAGCTGGCCTCTACTCCCGGCCGGCCAGCTGGATGACTTGGGCAAGCATCTCTCCATCCATTTATCTCCTCGCCTGCCAAGTGGGGACCAAAATAGCACCTCCTATTGGGCCAATTAAATGAGGCCACATGCGTAAATCTTGCAGCCCAGGCCTGGCAGACAATGGGCACCCCGATGCATTGGCCAGGACACTGTTATTCAGAGGGGCTTGCAAAGGAGGTAGAGAGGGGGCTGTCAGGGAGGTAGGAGGAGATCTGCAAGAACATGAGGGCCTCAGGACAGGGATAAGAGGTTAGGGCATCCTTATTGTCTGCTGTGACTGAGGCCGGGGGCAGTAGGAAGACATGGTGGGGCTAGGAGGGTTAGGAGGAGGTCTTCAGCCCCTTGTTCTATCTCTAACCCTCTAGCCAGAGCAGCAGCATTTTTAGTGGGAACCAGCCTAGCAAACAGTGAAGAGCTGTCCCCACCTGTGCAAATGGCCATGAGCAATCACTGCCTGCTCAGAAGTGGGTTTTTTCTGTTTTCGAGACAGGGCCTCGTGCTTTTGCCCTTGCTGGAATGTAGTGATGCAATCATAGCTCTCTACAGCCTCAATCTCCTGGGATCAAACGATCCTCTCACCTCAACTTCTCAAGCAGCTAGGACTATAGGCATGCCTCACCACACCAGGCCAATTTTTGTATTTTTTTGGAGAGACAGGGTCTTGCTACGTTAGCCCACGCTAGTCTTGAACTCCTGGGCTAAAGCGATCCTCCCACCTTGAACTCCCAAAGTGCTGGGATTACAGGTGTGAGCCACTGCGCCCAGCCTCAGAGGTGGGTATTTTTTAGACAAGAGCAGTTCACATCCAGGCTTCTCCCCTTGCAAGCTGAGTGACCATATAAATCACTGAGCACAATGACTGGCACACAGTAGGTGCTCAATAAATCTTGGCCAACACCATTATTATTATGATAAAGTCCACATGAATGCCAAAGGCCCAGAACTCCACCATTTGCAGTTTGCAGAACCCTTTCACATCTACTACCTCCTCTACAAAACAGTGATGATTGTTCCCATTTAACAGAGATGAAACCTGAGGCTCAGAGAGAGGACCTTCCCAAAGCTTTGCAGCAAGTTGGCAACAGAGTCAGGACCTGAGCTCAGACCATGTGTTTTGCGGCCAATGTTCCCAGCCACCTCCCTGCTATCTCCTGTGGGAAAGCCTCCTGGACACAGGCGTGGGGGTACCCACAGTCCCATGATAACGCCATCTCCCATCACACCCGCCCCAGGGCCCAGCAGGGATTGCGTTGCACATGTGACTCAGCCGCCTTCACAAAGGGAGCTGTGTGTCTGGTTCCCTAGGCCTGCCTCCCCCACCCACTGCCCATCCCCCAGTCGAGGAAAGAGCAGGGAGCCTGGCCTAGCCAAGATGCGGGGGAAGCAAGGTCATTCTCATCGCTACAACGGGACAAATCTAGTGGTGCTTCAGGTCCAGCCTTGGGATGCAAGCCCTGGTGCCAGCTCAGATGATAGGATGAAGGGCCGGGCACACAGGAGGGGCGAGCGTGCCCAGGTCCAAGCCTATTTTCTGATACCTTATTTGGAGCTCCAAAGACAGACTCCATCTAGCTGGCTCCCTTGGTGAGTGGAGCCTGGGCAGGTGCCCTGCCCATGTTTAACCTGCATCTGGTTTCAAAAGCGCTGAAGCTTGTGGTCAGGGAGGAGGCACTCCCCAGATGCTAGTCGGGCTCCTGTGTCCACACCTGGCTGCCGCACTGGCCTCTATCCACCCCGCCCCCAAAGGTTCCAGACTTGGAGCAGGTGAACCCCTGTTTAGCACTTATCCTGTGCTAGGCAGGTGACTTGCATTTTCCCCCACAACCCTGTCAAGGAGGATTTGCCCCATTTGTGAGAGGAGAAGACTGAGACTCAGAGAGGGAAAGGGACTGACTCAGCTCACACAGGATTAGAGCTGCCTTATTTAAGTCCTGCCTTCCCCCTCCATACCGTCTTCTTGGTTCCAATGGCATCTTGACCACATGCCAACAAGAAATGGCCTTGAGCCCGATGCAGACAGACGTTCTCCCTCCCCCAGGGTCACCCTGGCCCTGCCCTGCCAGGAAGGGGCCACTGCAGAATGCAGTTCCTTAGGGTTCAGGCTGGCTGGGCCTCCAAGGCCCACCCCCGCCTGCTGACCTCCCCAGCCGGGAAGGCATGCCTGGGTGCCCCGCTGCCCGAGATAGAAGGTAGACAGCATGGCCGCCCCCTCTTCCTAATCATGACGGAATGTCTGACCTTTTGCCTAGCCTCCCAAGAGCACTTGGCAGGAAGGTTGGATCCATCCAGAACAGGTCATTCTGGCCATACCCCTGCCCCCAGCCTTCAGAAGCCCCTGATCCCAGAGCAAGGCTGGGCCACCTCTAACAAGCCCTTTCCTCACCCAATCACATGCCTGCCAGCCTGGGCCCCTCTTACAGTGTGCGCAGCTGGGCGTCCAGGGGTCTGGGTTCTTGGGTGAGACTCTACACATCCCTGGATGTCACGGTGTCCTCTGCAGCTCAGGGTATTGGAGCCAGAAGCACAGCACCTCCTCCGAGTGTGGCTCCTGGGATGATCCCTGCCTGGCGCCCAGCTAGAAGCAGCCTTGTCTGGAGGAGCCCCAGTGGTTGGGGGGCTCCAAACTGCCCATCACTCCACCTAGATGCCACCCAGCATCACCCTAAAGCCCTCTGAATAGCCAACCGTGAGATTTGCATCAAATTAGACCTTTTTGTGCCTCAGCATCCTCATGTGTAAAATGGGGATATCCGCCTATCGTAGAGAGCCTCTGTCACTGCCACTGCTGTATCTTTGGTTTAGCATAAACTCCCCACTCTCTCTCTCTTTTTTTTTGAAGAGACAGGATCCTGCTCTGTCACCCAGGCTGGAGTGCAGTGGTGCAATCAGAGCTCCCTGCAGCCTCAAACGCCTGGGCTCACATGATCCTCCCACCTCGGCCTCACGAGGAGCTGGGATTACAGGTGGGCCACCACGCCCAGCTTGGGTTCTCTTTTAAAATCCAAATTCCCCCAGTGGAGAGGACACCAGAAGAGGCCTCTGACTCCTCTGTAGAAGCCTCCCTTCCTGAACTAGGGGTCCCAGCCTTGGCATGGGGTCACCAGCATTCCCTTACCTCAAGACCATCCCAGTTGCTGCTCTTGCCTCTAAAATTGTGCCTCTTGCATCGCAGCTCCCTTGGCCCTGGCCTGTGAGGTCTGAGGGGCAGCTGCTCGGATGCCAGGCCTGGGTCAGGTGCCTCTGGTCAGGCAGTGAGGCATCATCACTCCTGTGCCAAGGAGCCAAATGAGGCCCAGAGAGGTTTAGTGACTACCCACGAGGTGGCACAGCAGTGTGCAAAGATGGCAGGACTTGCTCCATCTCAAAAGGACTGTGTATCACCTCACTCGATGCCACAGTGTTCCCGGATGTCAGCTTTGATTTCCCCATGCACCCCACCTCCACCCCCACTCCCTACACACATACACACCCCATCGGTGCCCAGCACAGAATGTGTTAAGGTGTTGGCTACAAGAGACCTCCCACTGGGAGAATCATAAAGAGGGTGCCTCTGTTTCCTCACCTGGACACCAGGACTGCCACCACTTCTTTCTTGGTAAAATGAAGAGCTGCAGTTGAAACTACTTTGTGGAAAGCCCACGGAGAGCCCAGCCTCCCAACACATCCCAGAAATGCCTCCTTCTGCATGTGCCTGTGCCCAGCAGCCAGGAGCCCCCGGGGTCTCCCCCTAAGTGCTGGGGCACAGATGGCTCAGAAGGCGTAATGGAGCAATGATGAAGCCACTCATTAGCAGGGGCTGCCTAATTAACAGAGGGAACATGGGGGTGCCATTTGCTGCCCACATGCCCCAGGGAGCCAAGTTGGTAGAGAAGGCATGGCGCCAGCACCCCACCCACAACTCCAGACACCCATCTCTGGCTGGCTGGCGTGTGTGGCCCATGAGACCAGGGGAGGGGCCTACTGCTGCAGCTTATGGGTTTACAGACCACTGCCCCTGCCTCTTCTTCATGGAACAGACAAGGAAACAGGCCTGGAGGGAAGGGGAGCCTGGCCCAGGGTCCCACAGGAGGCAGTGGCAGGGCCAGGCCCTTTCTTCCACGACAGTTCCCTATTCCGAAGAGTCCTCAGCCACCATGGAGGGTCCTGGCCCAGAGGAGACAAGCAGCTGGTGGAGGGAGGGACTGTTTGAAGTTCTCCTCCTGCCTCTTACAGCCAGGGCAGGGAGGGCTGTGCTGCTGGGTACAGGCAGCTGGGGGGGAGCAGGGGGACCCTCAGCTGGCCGCTGGCCGGGCACGCCCCCAGGCCTGCACCCCGTTCCTTCCACTTGGCTCGCTAGGGGAGGCTGCCTTCTTCTCCCCAGTCAAAAGTCAAACGACCTGGGCCAACCTGCTCCCAAACCGGTTTCCGTGGGATCCCAGGAGGAAGCTGCTCAGGGCGCTGCGGAAAGCAGGCAGGAGACTTCAGGTCCTGCCGCCTGCCTCCCGTCCATGCTCAGGCTCCACGGCGTCACCCTTGCTCTGCGTCCTGCAGTGTCCTTTGGACACCGGGAACACACCTCACACCTGCCAGCTTCTCGGTGCCAGGATGACCACCATGCCAGCATGCCCGGCCATGCCGTGCACTGCAAGGGGTAACCCCAGAACAGCCAGGGCCTCCACTGAGAGACGCCCAGTACCCTGAACAGGCCAAGGGCCAGGCCACACACATCGGTACCCTCAGGGCATTGAACTAGACCTGACGGATGGCCAAGGTCAAGGGGGACAGGCTGGCAGTGGCACCCCACTTATCTTTCCCACCCCTGTCCCCCACCCGTCTCTTACCTCCAGGTCTGGGCAGGTTCCTCACCGGCCTGTGCCTGTGTGGCCTGCTCCTCCCCTTCCACCTCCTCCCAGGGCCACAGGCACCCAGTCTGAGCTTGTCTGGGCTGGCGGGCAGCCCTAGGTGAGGCTCCGCCTGTCTCGCCCCATTTCCGGCTGCCCCACAGCCACTGCAGCCGCCACCCTCTCTTGTTCCCAGGTGTCCTTGCAGGGGCCAACCTCACCCTTAGGAGCTGAGTCCCCCCACCCCTCACCTCTTCGTGGACTTCAGCACCTCTCTCCTGGGAAGCAGAGGCTGCTGGACGAGCCCAGGGGAGTCCTTGGGTTCTCTGGGTCTCAGCGGCCGCCCAGGCTGTTGGGAGATGCTGCCCTCCATCCGTAATTTGCCATCTCTTTGTGAGTTTCTTCCTGCCTCCTCCCTCCGTCCAGGCCCCGCCTGGAATCCTGGGCCAGACTCACCTGCCTGTAATAAAAACAGGCCCCAGCCAGCAGCTGGTGGGGTCAGGAGGTGGGAAGCGAGGGGGATGGGGAGTCCTGCTCATTCTTCTCTCTGAGTTTCCAGGCTCCTGCAGGACACCGGACAGAGGGAGAACTGAGGTAGACAAAGGGACAGGGATGGAAGCCTCTTCCAGGAAAGAGCTCAGCGGCCACCGCTCAAGGCATCCTGGGAGGGTGCCGAGCTGAGTCCTCCAGGCAGGACCTGGCCCACTCGCCACTAACCCTGCCTGCCTGGCCCCTGTCCCACCCTTCACTCCTTGTCTCAGTCTGGCAATTCTCTAGGGGAAGTTTCTCAAGCTCTCACATCCAGGTACCCCTCCTCCAGATGCTTTCTGATTCCTACATCACATCCTCAACATTGAGAACACCGTCTGAGCCCCACCACCCCTTCTAGAAGCCATCCAGGCAAGGGCTGATTTATTCTACACAGTCTCTATCAGGTGCCGCTGTGGGTCACGCCTGGTGCGAGGTGCTGCATGCACCTCAATGCACCCTACAAACTTCCCCTCACCCCACTGTTTCTCCCACAGTCCCCCAGGCTCCCCCTTGGCTGGGACCAATCCCTAAGTGTCAGAATTCTTTCTTTCCTGATCCGTGTGCCCTGCTAGCGCACCAAACCCAAGAACCAGCACGGGCCTGGGATGGAGAAATTCTGGGTGATTGATGGGTGAAGAAGTGTGGGAAGAAAGCACAGACGGTGAATGGATGAAAGTGTGGACAGGCAGGGGATGCACCACGCCTTCAGCGAGTGTCTATTGAGGGCCTGCTGTGCACCAGGCCCTGTGCCAGGCATGGGGGATCCTGCAGCCAAGAAAACATAGAAACCTCTGCCCTCAGAACTGTAGGAGAGACAAGAAATGAATAAGCAAGTAAGTATTAAAAATATCCAGTGGCAGCAGGGTGCAGTGGCTCACGCCTATAATCCCAGCGCTTTGGGAGGCCAAGGCAGGTGGATCACCTGAGGTCAGGAGTTCGAGACCAGCCTGGCCAACATGGTGAAACCCTGTATCTACTAAACATACCAAAAATTAGCGGGGCATGGTGGCAGACGCCAGTAGTCCCAGCTACTCAGGTGGCTGAGGCAGGAGAATTGCTTGAGCCCCGGAGGTGGAGGTTGCAGCGAGTCGAGATTTTGACACCGCACTCCAGCTTGGGTGACAGAGTGAGACTCCGTCTCAAATAAATAAATAAACAAATCCAGTGGTAAGAATTATGGAACAAAAATAAGCCAGGAAAGGGGAAAGAGCGATGGAGGTGGGGTGGGGCAGCTTAGATGCTCTCCGGGAAGGGACACATGCGCACGGACTGAATATGGTGAGGAAAGTGGCCTTTGGGACATGTCCCGAGGCCAGGGCTTGGTGTTTAAGGAGCAAGGAGGAGGAGGCCAGCTTGATTCTGTGGGTGAACAAAGGAGCCGAGGTAGAGATGAGATGCAAGAGGTGAAACAGGGATGGGTGGACAGGTGGTCAGATGAGAGCAGAGGTGGATCCAGGTCTGGTGGAGCCAGGTCTGGACTGGAGCCCTCTCTGACTCCCCAAGGCAGTAAAGAAGGGTTATCTGCTGGCCACAGCCCAGATCCATTCCTGAAGACCAGCCCAGACCCCACTGGCATTCCTAGTCCCAGCTCCCTCTTGCCGCTCTTCGCCATGGCATATTCCCAACAGTTGATGCCACCTTTGCTGCACCCATGGGCCTGCACGCCTGCTCTGCCCTATGAGTCTCTTGCTTGAGTACAGACAGGGTTGGGATACCAGAAGGGAGATGGAGTGTCAGAGAGAGGGGGATCTGTAGGGTGACAGCCTGACCTCCAGGCTCCGGGGTTTCCCCACAGCCCCGGAGATGCCACCCACCCTGATAGGGACACCAAGGGAATCCCGGTGACTTCCTGTCTACCCGCTGGCAACTCCGCCACTCCTGACACCTATGTTCCATCCCCCATGCCCTCTGGCCTCAGGGCTCCTGGCTTGTGATGGAGCAGCAGGGGCTGGGCCTGAGGCCCTGGGCTGGGACCTTCACTCACTAGGTGTACTTGGGGAGGTTTCTTAACCTCTCTGTGCCTCAGATCATCTAGTAATGAGGGCACATGCCTTTGCCTTGTTTGCCTTCTAAAAGTAAAGGGAAGAAGCTGCGCACGGTGGCTCATGCCTGTAATCCCAGCACTTTGGGAGGCCAAGGTAAGTGGATCACCTGAGGTCGGGAGTTCAAGACCAGCCTGATCCACATGGTGAAACTCCCTCTCTACTAAAAATACAAAAGCAGCGGGAGTGGTGGCGCATGCCTGTAATCTCAGCTACTCTGGGGGCTGAGGCAGGAGAATCGCTTGAACCTAGGAGGTGGAGGTTGCAGTGAGCTGAGATCGTGCCATTGCACTGCAGCCTAGGCAACAACGTGAAACTCTGTCTCAAAAAAAATAAATAAATAAAATAAAATAAATAAAGGGAAGAAAAGAGACAAGGTCAGGAACTCCTGGGTTCAAGCAATTCTCCTGCCTCATCCTCCCAAATAGCTGGGATTATAGGCATGTGCCACCACACTTGGCTACCTTTTGTATTTTTAGTAAAGATGGGGTTTCACCATGTTGGCCAGGCTGGTCTCGAACTCCTGACCTCAGGGAGCCACTTTAAAATGCGGGTTTTACAGATAGGACACAGGGAGTTCAGGAACACGACGGAGATTCCACCCGGGCAGTCTGACTCCAGAACTCCCAGCAGGACTCCAGGCCCCTTATCGAGCCCTGGGTAAGCCCAGTCTCAGCCTGCCCACTCCTCACCCCCACTCAGTGGAGGGCCTCAGGAAATGCTGACTCCTTCCCTCTTGGGGCACATAGGAGGTGTGGAGGGGCAGGAAGGGTCCCCAGCTCTGACATCTTGTGCTCCAGCAGGGCCACGGGCTCAGCCTCTCTGCTCCCTCTGAGAGCTGGTGCTGACCACAAGGTCAGGGGGTGAGCTATCTGTCTCAGAGGGAAGTCAAGGAGTTGTGCAGCTAGGGCGTTGCAGATAAGACACTTGCCACATCTACAGGGAGGACTAAATGGTCTCTAAAATCACCTCCTACTCACAGGTTATTTTACTTGGGCCATTCTTCACTAATTCATGTATTTATCTGCTAACCCGGTATTTGCATAGCAACTACTGGGTACCAGGGCTTTAGATTTATTTAGAAAACAAACAGCCCACAGAGCAGGCAGCAGAGGCGTGATTAGCCATGGGGCTCTAGAGCAGACTGTCTGAGTTGGCATCCGGCTCCACTGACCGGTTGGTTTATCTTCCTTTGCCTTGCTTTGCTCATCTGCAGAATGGGGGTGATAGCAGTATCTATTCATGGAGTTGTAAGGACTAAATGAGACAATGCTAAGTACTTCCACCCATGGCTGGCACGTGGCTAAGTGCTCAGTAAACATCTGCCACATCAAAATCCAGAGGAGTATTTAAATTACTAACCTTTGGGCCATGCGAAATAGCTCACAGCTGTAATCCCAGCACTTTGGGAAGCTGAGGTGGGCGGATCACTTGAGGCCAGGAGTTTGAGACCAGCCTGGCCAACACGGCAAAACGCTGTCTCTACTAAAAATACAAAAAATTAGCCGGACATGGTGGTGCACACCTGTAGTCCCAGCTACTTGGGAGCCTGAGGCAGGAGAATTGCTAGAACCCAGGGGGCAGAGGTTGCAGTGAACCAAGATTGTGCCACTGTACTCCAGCCTGAGTGACAGAGAGAGACTCTGTCTCAAAAAATAAAAATAAATTACTGACGTTTTAACCCATTCTGGTCTGCAGTGTTGCCTCCTCATATTAGAGCAACAGGAAAACTTTCCTCTGTCTGGCCACATCTGGAAGGTGGTCTCCATGCCACTGCTCTGCAGCCAGCCCTAGGATCAGCCCCACCATCCTTACCATGCTTTTTAGAAAAGAGGTGAGGGCTAGCTAGGCCATGGTATTACCCTGCCTCCTGCAATCAATGCATCAGATCAGTTCTCCACTCTGTATCCTGTGGTCACACCCAAGTTCTGTCAATACATGATCATCCATCTGTGCACTGTCTGGGGTCTGACTCCAGCCCTGGGTCTATCACTCTCCAGCTGTGTGGTACTGAGCAGGTCAGGGCCCTCCTCTGAGCCTCAGTGTTCCTCATCTGTGAAATGGGGATAATGACAGGACCCGTCCTGCCGTGTTTTCAAGCGAATCACATGAGGATGCCTGGGGCAGGGGGGACAGAGGACCACTCTGAAACACACTGTGCCAACCAAAAGGCTCCCCGGACTGTCCCAGCAGTTCTGAGGAGTGCCTGTCCCCGTTTTACAGACAAGGAGATGGAGGGTGACCGAAAACAACTCAAAGCAATCCACCAAGCCTCCGTGAGTCAGGAGCATCAGGCCACTTCCGTGTGTTCCGTGACACTGCAGAGCTTTCCTCGCACAGCTTTGGGGGTCTCTCCAGGTTTGCCCTGTGTCTTGAGTTACCTGAGTTCTGCCAGGATCAAGATAGGAGCCACTGAGTCACCTCCTCCGGGGGCATTTTCAGCCGGGCCTCCCCATGCTTCCTCAGAGTCAGCAGCTGCTGTGTGTCAACTACACAGGGGAAACAGGTGAAAACCAAATGTCAAGACTGGGGGCAGAGGCTGTGGCCTAGAACAAGGCAGCTCACACTGAGCGTATCCCTGGCACCCAGTGGCTTTCCTCCCAGCCCTGGAGCAGGCCTGGCCTGCCCACAGATCTCTTTCTGGGACCAGATGTCCCTCCTGGCTCCTGATCTCCCTACTGCCATCTCTGCCTAGAGAAATGCCATCCACCCCCCTTTATGGCCCAGTTCAAATGCCCCTTCTTCCAAGAAGTCCTCTTGGAGTTATCCCATCCTCTTTTATGGAAAGTCAGGCTCTGAACCTCTGAACCCCTGAACCCCAAGGTCCCACATCCCTTTACTTATAAGAATACTGACATCCAACACTCCCAAGCACCTCTCTGTGCCAAGCCCATTCCTAAAACTGCATGGATTGATTTATTTAATCCCCATAACAATCATTTGAAGGGAATTACATAGGGGGTTATAGACAGGGAGACTGAGGCCTAAAGAGATTTAGGAACCTGCCCCAGAGCACACCAGCAATAAGTGCCAGTGGCAGGACTTGAATCCATATCTCTGTTGGACCTTAGGTCCATGATTTATCTCTAGGTCATACAGTTTCTCAGTGAATGTATTTTATTCATTCATTCAACGAACATTTCCTAAGTACTCACCAAGTGGCAGGACTCAAGCTGGGCTCTGCATACATGACAGAGCCCAGAAACCATCCCTGCCTTCATGGAGCTGATAGCTTGATGAGGAAGGTAAGAAATTAAACAATCAATGAAGTAATTAAACAAATAATTCAATATATATGAAGACAGATACATGTAATGGGAGGGCAATTTAAAAAACAACCTAAACAACAAAAGAGTGAAGATGAAATGAAATAGAGAATGCACTTTAGCCAGGTAATTAGGGAAGGCTTCTTGGAGGAGGTGATGTTTGTAACAAGGTCCTAATGGATAAGGAGGAGCCAGCCGTGGAAAGAGTGGGCCTGGGGCTCAGCATACCAGGCAGAAGGAACAGCACGTGCAAAGGCTCAGAGTGAGGAATATCCTCAGTGTGCTGGAGAAACTAGGATCTGATAATTGCGACTGGAGCACAGAGGCAAAGGAGATGAGGGCAAAGAGCCGGGCTGTGAAGACAGGAACGGAAGTATAATTTTAGTCCCAGGGAAGCAGGAAGCCATGGGTGGATTCAAACAGGGAGTGAGGGGATCGATTTATATTTCAAGGAGGGTAGCTGAAGGACTCAGTCCTGCTCTGGTGAGATAAAGGCTATAGATCAATGCTAGGTCTAGCAGCCTCTCCTGCATGCCAGACCAGGCATAATTATCTCCACTCTTTTGTTTTTTAGTTTGCTTTCTTCATTGCCCTTTCATTACATGTATTTGCCTTCATATTTATTGAATTACTTGATTAATTACTTCATTGATTTTTTATTTCTTCTCTTACTTCCCCATCAAGAAATTGAACTGCTGGCTGGGCGCAGTGGCTCATGCCTAAATCCCAGCACTTTGGGAGGCAAAGGCAGGTGAATCACTTGATGTCAGGAGTTCGAGACCAGCCTGGCCAACATGTGAAACCCTGTCTCTACTAAAAATACAAAAAATAATTAGCCAGGCATGGTCGTGGGCGCCTGTAATCCCAGCTACTCGGGAGGCTGAGGCAGGAGAATTGCTTGAACCTGGGAGGTGGAGGTTGCAGCGAGTCAAGATCGCGCCACTGCACTCCAGCCTAGGCGACAGAGAGAGACTTCGTCTCAAAAAAAAAAAAAAAAAAGAAAAAGAAAAGAAAGAAAAGAAAAAGAAATTCAGCTGCTAACACCACAGGGTCTTGATAGCTAGAGGTCACTAGGGACCAAGCAGAAGCCCTGCAGAAGCCCCCCAGGGTAGAAGGTAGGAAGGCAGCCCCCCACCCCACTCCCAGGGAGGAGACACTGGAACTGGTCCACCCAGGGCAGCTGAAACGCAGGCAGTTGGTCCACCCACCCATGCAGGCCCTGCAGCCTTGGGCCCCTCAGTCCTGGGCGGGCCAGAGCTGGCCTCCTCCGCCCATTAGTGGCGGGCTGCTACATATTAACAACTGGCTCTCTAAGTGTTGTTTGGATACCTATATTGATATTTTCATTTACATTAACAAGAAAAAAAGGAAACAATAAAGATATATGTCAGAATTTCATTTGTCCATCAATGACGTGAGCAATTTTTTGCCGAGTGGGATAACGGTCTTCAGATACTGGAATCTTTGCTGAATCTGATTTTGAATAGTTGGCTGAATCAGATCATGGTTTTCAAATTGTTTGTGCTGTTCATGATGTAACAGCTACAGACATGACACATTGATTGCATGGAATGTGCCTTAATAACATTTCACCGCTTTCTCAACTCTTTCTAGGCAATCAACAAAACAACAAAGCAAGTCCTGATTTGTAACATTCGTAGATTTCTGTGGTTTTAACACTCTCTGACTAGGTGCAGTGTCTGTCATCTAAACACTTTGGGAGGCCAAGGTGGGAGGATCGCTTGAGGCCAAGAGTTTAAGACCAGCCTGGGCAACCTCCTGAGACCCGCCCCAATCTCTACCAAAAAAAAAAAAAATGCTTTAATAAATAAATACTTTTGCCACGGCCAATTGCAAGATAGCAAACATCGAACACAGCATTTGGAAAAGGTGCACAGAAGCTCACCATTCTTTTTACTCTACCAATGCAACAGATGGCAACTTCAAGAGCACAGATGGATTCATTTGCTATGGCTATCACAGCAAAGTACCACAAACAGGGTGGCTTGATCAGAAATGTAT
The DNA here is from genome assembly GCF_006542625.1 of Nomascus leucogenys. Taxonomy (NCBI): domain Eukaryota; kingdom Metazoa; phylum Chordata; class Mammalia; order Primates; family Hylobatidae; genus Nomascus; species Nomascus leucogenys. Next base: position 62,655,339 of record NC_044382.1, read on the forward strand.
TCTCTCACAGTTCTAGACGTTAGAAGCCCAAGATCAAGGTGTAGGCAGGGTTGGTGCCTCTGAGGGCTATAAAAGAGAATCTGTCCCACACCTCTCCCCTGGTTTCTGGTGGTTGGCTGGCCGTCTTTGGCACCGCTTGGCTTGTAGAAATCTCACTCCGATCTCTGCCTTCATCTTCACATGGTGCCCTCCCTGTGTGTGTGTGTCTCTGTCCGATTACCCCTATAAGCACACCAGTCATACCGGATTAAGGCCCACGCTAATAAACGCCAAGTAACTTGCTTACGTCTATAAAGACCTTATCTCCTAATAAACTCACATTCTGAAGTGCTCAGGGTGAGAACTTTAACATAAGAATCTGGGGCAAAGAGGAACAGGATTCAATCCATTACAACGAGTGATGGTGGTAAAATAATCAGAAAGTGTTTCATTCTGAGTATTTATTATCTTTTTAAATATACAGTCATGAGTCACTCAACAAGGACACGTTCTGAGAAATGCGTCATTAGGTGATTTTGCTGTTGTGCAAACATCATAGAGTGCACTTATCCAAACCTAGAGGATGCATTTTAAAATTTATATATTCTTACATGGAAAACCCAATGTCCCAGCACTGTTACTGAATATCAATCATTTCCCCCTAGTTGATCTGCAAGGCCAATATGAAGTGCTATCTGTAGCTTTCTCTATATGCCCCATATAATCTTATGGGACCACCGACATCTATGTGGTCTGTCATTGCCCAAAACGTCATTATGCAATGCACGACTGTAATTTAATTTTGTGTATGTAATTTAATTCTTAACAGTGGCTATGTTTAACAACCAACTCACAAAATGCCTAAAAATTTAACCACCAGTTCTTCCGAGCCAAAACAGCAAGCTCCAACACACCCCTGGTCCTTGCCTGCCCTCAGCCCTGTCCTGGGTCCCCATCTCACCTCCCTGCAGGCTCCTATGAGGGGCAGGTCAGGACAGCTGTATCCAGGTCCTGTACATCTCCTCTGAGGAACCTCCAAAGCCTGGTCTCCTCCTACCCAGGAGGGGCCCTGAAGAAAAGACACTCCAGTGACAAGCTGTGGTCACAGGGCTGTCCAGCCTGACCAGTGGAGAGCTGAAGCGGTCCAAGTGCTCAGCACCAGGAGATGGCTCAGAAAGCACAACCTAGCTTTGTCCTCTGGGGTCACCAACTATCTCATTTTGCCGGGGACTGTCTCTGCTTAGCACTGAAAGCTCTGCCTTCCAGGAAACCCCTCAGTTCCAGTAAACTGAGAGAGCTGGTCACACCTAGCTCATGGTCATATGGTCACAACAAAAGGAAAACGCTTATACAGTTGGCCCTCTGCACAAGTCGTGGGGGGCATGACTGAGGGACATGAGCATCCTACAATTTGGTCCCCCACAGATACTGGGGGATGACTGTAATACAAAATTCAGTGAAATAAGCAGAAAACAAAGGCAGTGTCTCCACCTGTCTCAGGGACCTGTTTCCCCACTCAAAGACAGGGCTGCTACCCAAGGGCCACTTGGAAAAGCTCCGCACAGAGTGAACAACGATGTCAAATTGATGCTTCCAGGTCAAGCTGAGAGGTGGCAGGGATGACAGGCAAGAAGAGGCAGCCCTGAGGAGGCGGCAAGCACAGGACCCTGGAGCTGGATTCCAGTCCTCGCTGTGTGACCTTGAGGAGGTGACCTACCCCTTGGTGCCTCAGTTTCTCCAACTGTGACAGGTTTCTTCCTCACTGGGTGGTTGTGCAGCTTTAGTGAGATCAACCATAGACAGCACAGTGCGGGGCTTATTGCCAGCACTTAAGCAGTGCTTTTAGGAAGCCGAGCCAACTGATAGCATTGTGCGTGCCTTTTTTTTTTCCATTTTAGAATTGTTTCCATTATAGCTGTTCTAATGTTATTCGTGCAATCAAAACAAAACCAAATCAAACCCACAAGTATCTAGGTACATAATGTATATAAATAGAACCTGAAACCAAATGTTGGACTGCGGTGGGGGTGCATAGGGCTGCCCCCCAGCTGTCACGGCTGGCCCCAAAGCACGCCATACTTGGGGGCATAGCTTTAGAAGAGCTGACAGGAGACGCAGTGGTGCCTCCCTGAGGTTACGCCAAGTCATGCCAGGACTAACACCCGAGCAGGCAGCTCTGGCTGCTGAAGAAAGAGAGGGCAGGTTGGCGCAGCTCCTAAGACAGAGAAGGTGTTTGTGTTTCCGGGACAGCCCGACACAGAATGGCTCAAGCCCACCTCTGCAGCCTGACACAGATTCTATTCACCCTGCAGACTGATCTCAGCAATTTGGGGCTGCTGTGGCCCCACAGGGAGGAAACTGAGCTGCATTGCACAGAAGGGGCAGCCATGTACCCCAGTTGCATGGGGATAAAGCCCTCTGCTTTTCCACTTGTCTCTGAATTCCTGTCCCAGTAATTAGTATTTCTTGTGCAGGCTGGAATGAGCAAAATACTTAGGGTGTAACATTTAAGGAGGTGTCCACCATCAGTGCCAATGGCCCTGCACCTCACTTTAATCTTCATGTGATTCTATTAGGCAATCTCTATTATTATCCCATTTCATTGTCCAAAAAAGGAAAAAAAAAAAAAAGAAAGGAAGAAAAAAAGAAAAAGAATAAGGCTCAGAGAGCTGATGTTACTTGCCCTGGAAAGTGACAGAGCCAAAATTCAAACCCAGACCCAACAGATTCCAGCACCTAATGGCTTAACCACTGGGCAATCCTTTCTCCTGAGTACATGGGCACCCAGGTGATCCTCAAGTAACTAATGTGGCAGAAAGTACACTGAGGCTGAGGGTGCAGGCAGCAGCTGCAGTCCCAGCTCTGTCCAGGCTCACCGGGTGACCTTGGGCAAGTCCCTTTTTTTTCTCTGTGCCTCAATTTCCTTGTTTATAGAAGCTGGTGTCTATGCTGGGCCAAGAGTCACAAACTGGAGTGCCCACAGTGGCCAGGCAGCAAAGCTAATGAGAGCAGGAGGGGGGCGGGGGGGAGACAATAGGGAGTGGGGGGGCCTGGGGTGAACTGGAGAGTATGGGCCACACTGGGGAGCACTGCCCAGCTCCAGTGAACTGTCCCTTGAGGAAATATGAGCCCCATGTGGCCTGATCCTTCAGTTTTTTCAAGGAAGCCAGAAATTTGAAATTAATGTGAAAATCTTAATTGTTATAAGTTGGGGATGAATTCAAATGGATTTAAAGCCTGTCGTAAGCCAAACAAAGCCTATTTAGGGCTAGAGCTCACCCACGGGGCCTCCAGCAAGCAACCTCTAGATTCCATGTCAGAAGCTGTAAGTGTTCCTCAATATCCACCTCCCCCTTCTGTACGAATGGAACCCCATATTTTCAGCTGGGTTCATGGCCCCCTAGAATAAGACATTATTACCTAACGTTCCTTGGAACTGGGTGGCCACATGACCAAGTTCTGAACAATAGGATGCAGCCATGAGTAAAGTCTGCAACTCTTGCATCATGCCCTTAAAAAAAAAAAGGGTGCACCCTTTTGGAGGAGCAAAAAGGGAAGGGATGTGAGTGCCCAAAGTCCAGGAGCCACCACAGCCACCGTGCAGCCTGGTCCCTCGCATGGGATGGAAGTAAACAGCTTCTTGTTTATATGGGTTCTTACTCTTGAGTTTGTTACAGCAGCCAAAGTCATAACCGACCTAGCACAGGCTCTTTCGGGGATCTTCCTCAGGGCTCATAATTTTAAAGCCAGAAGGCTCCCACAATCCTCAATTCCCACCCCCATTCCTGCCCATATACCTGTTTTACAGATGGGGAGACCAGGTTCAGAAAGGTGGGGAGTCTGTAACTTAATGAGTGAACAGCCTCTCTAAATGCAGACACAGCATAAATAGGACCCTTCCTCTACCCCAAATAAAGCTGCCAGGAGCTCATGTCTGGGAAAAGGAACTACAAGGGTGGGAACAGTGCCACTCGCACCCTCTCAGCGGCCACCGTGTGCAAAGCAAAGCCTTTCTTCACTGCTAGGGGCCCCTACAAGTCCCAGGCTTGCACCCCAACCCCGTGTTTCTTTGTTGTCTGCCTCCAGCCCGCAAGCCCATGTCTCTCTGGGCTGAAGAGGCCTTCAGGACATCCTTTTTTTTTTTTTTTTTTTTTTTTTGTTGAGATGGAGTCTCACTCTGTCGCCCAGGCTGGAGTGCAATGGCGCCATCTCGGCTCACTGCAACCTCCGATTCCCAAGTTGCAGTGATTCTCCTGCCTCAGCCTCCCGAGTAGCTGGGATTACAGGCGTGCACCAGCATGCCTGGCTAATTTTTGTATTTTCAGTAGAGACAGGGTTTCACCATGTTGGCCAGGCTGGTCTCAAACTCCTGACCTGAAGTGATCCGCCCGCCTATTCCTCCCTAAGTGCTGGGATAACAGGCATGAGCCACCATGCCTGGCCAGCACTGGTAATTTTTTAAAGCTCCTTCTACCCCTATACACCCCCACCCCCACACCCGCCCGATGGCCCCAGGTGACTGCAGGGTTGTGGCATGTGAGTCTGGTGGTTTCGCCCTAAGGGTCCTGGGTATCCGGTGCTCAGCACTTTCCCAGTCTCGGCCACTGGCTCAGCCTTTCCCCTGGAGATATAGAGGCTACGGGGGCAGTGATCTGGAAGGCCAGCTGTGTAAAAGTCCCTGAGGGTCAAAGTCTAGGCCCAGCAGTGTTGCAGAATAAAACCCTTGGCTGGCCAAACACGGGGAGGCTGCACCTGCCGCTCTGCAAATACGCCTGCCCCTGCCTGAGCAGCAAGAGGCCTCAGCCAGCCCTCAGCAGGAACCCAGCCAGGGCCACCCACCCCAGCCATGCTAAGCCTCTGCCAGAGTGAGAGAGGCCCGCGTGGGCCAGGGGTGGTGCCACAGTCACTCTCAGGGTGGGCCAGAGGGTATCACAGAGACAGCCTGGCCCTGGAGCCATGCAGACCAGGGGCCAGGTGCCACCTCCAGCACCAACTCACAGTGACTTTGGGCAAGTCCCTTTTTTGTCTTGAACCTCAGTGGGCCTAGTCTTGGCAATTGTGCGGTCGAGTGTCCAGCCCAGGGTCTAGACCAGAGCCAGTGGCAGCAAACAGCCCTGTTATCAAGAAGCAACATAACAAGAAGAAAGGAGAAAAAAGATAAGCTGATTTTTCCTTTTCTGAGTGTTTGCAGAAGTCAACAGATAATGTCCAAGGTTAATAAATCAGGAAATGGCAGTATAAGCATGTTATTTATGGCTCTGGAGGTAACTGCCACATGAGCTCAAACTATTAGAAGTGGTTGCCTCTGGGGAGGGGGCTTGCAGGAAATGGGCTTTTCATTATAAGTCCTTTTTACCAGTTCGTGTTTTTTAATGTCTATTTACAAGTATTTATTAAAAAGTGACTCTGCCCCTCCACTCTTGATTTTCCAGCTCATCACTGTTAACAGAAGTATTTTTGGCCTATAAGGCCATGTATAGGGTTAAGTGCTCAGACTGTGGAGTTGGGCTGCCAGAGTTCAAATCCCTGCTCTGTAACTTACCAGCTGTGCCACCTTGGGCAAATTACTTAACCACTCTGTTCCTGTTTTCTCATATGTAGAATAGGAGTAATAATAATTCAATGCTGCTGGTATATACAGTAAACATTCAGTAACTGTGAGACATTATTATTATATATTCCTGTAACTCATATATGCAATTGTTTTACAAAAATAGAATTAGTATGCTATATATAGTGTTTGCAACTCGCTTTTCTTTCTCTTGCCAAGTTATAATGGATATCATTTCTGCTTAGAATGTACAGTTCTATTTCATTCTTTTTAATTAATACAAGAATTCCATTGCATAGCATGTAAAATTATTTAGCCATAACCCTCTATTGAAGGAAATTTAGGAGTCCTATTTTTTAGTGTAATACACTTTGCAGTAATTGACATATATATTTTGGCACACATGTGGCTATTTCTAAAGGAAAGATACTTAAAAGAGGGATTACTAGGTTATAGAATTGTGCAATTAAAAATTGTACAGATGGCAGGGCGCGGTGGCTCACACTTGTAATCCCAGCACTTTGGGAGGCCGAGGCGGGCGGATCACGAGGTCAGGAGATCGAGACCACGGTGAAACCCCGTCTCCACTAAAAATACAAAAAATTAGCCGGGCGTGGTGGCGGGAGCCTGTAGTCCCAGCTACTCAGAGAGGCTGAGGCAGGAGAATGGCGTGAACCCGGGAGGCGGAGCTTGCAGTGAGCCGAGATTGTGCCACTGCACTCCAGCCTGCGCGACAGAGCGAGACTCCGTCTCAAAAAGAAAAAAAAAAAAAATTGTACAGATACTTGAGCTGGGGAGGTCAAGGCTGCAGTGAGCATGATGGCACCACTGCATTTCAGCCTGGGTGACAGAGCAAGACCCTGTCAAAAAAAAAAAAAAAAAAGGTATAGACACTGCGAAATCGCCCCCCTTAAAAAGTAGTACCAATTTAGAGTCCCGCCATATCCATTCCAATGTCGAGGTGATCTCTCTAGATTGGCAAAAAATCGTTTTAGTGTGTCTATTGTAATTCTGAGTGGAACCGAGCATCTTTTCATAACTTCATCATCCATTTTGATTTCTTCTCCTGTGAAACAAATGTTTATATCCTTTACCCAACTTAAAAAAAAGTAACACTGTTTATTTAACTTCAAAAACATTTCAGCATTCTAAACATACAAAAAAAAAAAACAGAGAGTTGCAAATCATGTTTAAGGACAGAAGGTTCCTGAACTTTCATTGCAGTGACTCTTTGCTTTACTGACAATGAAGAGTTCTACAGTTTAAAAACCATCACACTTAACTAAAAAACAAAACAAAAACTAAACACTTCTCATGCCACCTGACCCCCCCATTTTTGCCCCTAGCTAAGAATGGCAGCAGAAAGCTGTCACCATATACAGAAACAAGACAACTTGAAGCTAAATGAATGCCCACTGCACAGTCAACCGGTCCAGCGTCATGGTGCATGCCCTGAGCTATGGCCCCTCCAAAAGTCACCTTCCCCACAGCCTCAATGCCAGACAAGAAGCCTCAAGAGCTTGCCTCAGTTGTTTTATTCCTTTTACAAACTATGGACATATACAGTTGATAACTCAGGATTTCTAGCCAATAACCATATAGTTAACACCATCTTACAAATTATAAAACTGCCAGAAACATGGTTTCTTTGTTTGTTTCTTTTGTTTTGTTTTGTTTTCAGACGGAGTCTCACTCTGTTCCCCAGTCTGGAGTGCAGTGGCGTGATCTCGGCTCACTGCAACCTCCACCTCCTGGGCTCAAGCGATTCTCCTGCCTCAGCCTCTCAAGTAGCTGGGATTATAGGCATGCGCCACCATGCCCGGCTAATTTTTGTATTTTTAGTAGAGACAGGGTTTCGCCATGTTGGCCAGGCTGGTCTCGAACTCCTGACCTCAGGTGATCTGCCCACCTTGGCCTCCCAAAGTGCTGGGATTACAGGCGTGAGCCACCACACCTGGCCCAGAAACATCTTTAAATGCCCTGTCACACCAACAGCAAAGTGCACAGAGTGAGAATATGAGAGGACCTTTTCATTTTAAAATGTTTGGAGGCCGGGCACGGTGGCTCATGCCTGTAATCCCAGCACTTAGGGAGGCCAAGGCCAGTGAATGGCGAATGGCTTGAGCCCAGGAGTTCAAGACCAACCTAGGTGACATGGTGAAATGCCATCTCTACAAAAAATAAAAAATTAGCCATGTATGGTGGCATGCACCTGTAATCCCAGCTACTAGGGAGGCTGAAGTGGGAGACTCGCCTGAACCCAGGAGGTGGAGGCCGCAGTGAGCCGAGATCATACCACTGCACACCAGCTTGGGTGACAGAGAGAGATTCTGTCTCAACAAACAAACAAAGGTTTGGAATTATGTACAACTTTGATACAGTTTCAGGGTGCTCTGGACACCCGTGGCCACTTTATGTAAACCACTGACAATTTCTAGAGCACTCTGAGAGACTACAATATGATCGTGATCAAATTTTATAATTAAAACTAATGAGGGCAACAGATACTTCTCAAATGAGAAATGAGTCCATTACAGCAGCGGTCCCCAACTTTTTGGCACCAGGGACCGGTTCCACAGAAGAAAATTTTCCACGGACGGGCGTCAGGGGTGGGGGCAAGGGGGATAGTTTTGGGATGAAATGGTTCCACCTCAGATCATCAGGCATTATTTAGATTCTCCTAAAGAGCACTCAGCCTAGATCCCTCTCACGTGCAGTTTACAACACGGTTCAGAATCTAATGCCACTGCTGATCCGACAGGAGGCTCAGGTGGTAATACTTGCTCACCCGCCGCTCACCTCCTCCTGTGACACCTGGCTCCTAACAGGCCACAGGCGAGTACCTGTCCATGGACCGGGTGTTGGGGACCCCTGAATTATGACACTCCTCTGCTCTAAGATATTGACAAGGAGATGGATAAACAGGTTTTTTAATTCATCCTCCTCCTCCTCCTCCTCTTCCTCGTCTACCTTTTTCCAGGCAACTTTAACTTTTGTGCCATCAAACTTTCCTTTAGACTTAGAGTCAGCAACACCCTGCTCACACTTCTTCAGCTTGCTGCCTTCGTGATATCAGGCAACTTTACACTGTCACTCCAGTTATTCCATATCTCACTCAGCCTTTTTGCCACATCTCCAATAGAGATGCCAGGGTTTGTGGATTTGTCCTTGGGGCAGAATTCTGAACAGAACAGGAAGAATCCAGATGGTAGCCTTTTGGGGGCTTCAGGGTCCTTCTTCTTGCCTCCCTAAGCTGGTCCGTAATCCTTTATTTCCCAATCATAGAGTACTTCATCCACCTCGGTCATTTCGTCAGGCTTAAACTTCTCTTTTCCACACATTGTCTTCTGCCTCTCAGAGCACTTCTTGGAAATTTCTGTGAAATTGCCAAGCACCTCTGGGTTTTCCTTCTTGCATTCTTCTCTGCATGTCTGCATAAAGAAGGCATGAGCAGACATCTCGCCTTTGGGTTTCTTGGGGGTCATCTTTAGCCACCCTGACTGTATTGTTCACTAGTCTGGGCGACGCAGGGCACCTGCTTTACACATTTTTAACTGGGCTTTTTGCCACTTTCTTACTGATTCACAGGACCTCTTTGCATATTAGAAACCTTAATTCTTTAATACATATAAGCCAAATATTTTCCCAGGATCTTCTGCATGCTTTTAGCTAAATTCTTGGTGTCATTGGTCATAGAAAAGTTTTGCATTTTTATATAGTTAGATGTAGTCTTCCTTTATGATTTCTGGCTTTCATGTCTTGCTTCAAAAGGCTTTTTCTGATTGGAATTTAATTTTAAAATACTCTCCTATGTTTTCTTTTTAATACTTTTATAGTATTTGTTTAACATTTAATTCATCTGGAATGTTTGTGTGCATGAACATGTTGTGAGGTAGGGGTCTAATTTTTTGTGGGGCAAGTCTTTTTAAAAATTGATACATAATAGTCATACGTACTTATGAGGTACCTGTGATATTTTGATCCACGCACACAATGTGTAATGATTAAATTAGGATAATTAGGATAACCATCACCTTAAGCATTTATTATTTCTTTGCATCAGGAATCTTCCAAATCTCCTATTCCAGCTATTGTGAAATAAACTATAAATCCTATTAACTATAGTTGCCCTACTAGAATCTAATTCTGTTTGCATCTAAATGGAGAACCAATTGTCCCAACACCATTTACCGGTTAAGTCACCCCTTCCTGCCTGACTTGTGATGTCCCTTTGTCAAAGGCATCTCTCTGTCATTTTATGCATTCTTCCTGTGGTTGGCACATGGCAGAACTCATAAATGTTGACTTTGGGAGCAGCTGAAATGTCAGCTGAATGACAGCGAGCATATGCCGCAGTGCAGCTGACCACAGAGCTCACCTCGCAGCTCAGAAGTCAGAACCAGAAATGAATATGAGTGGCTCCCAACATCAGTGAATATTTGTGGCTTTGGTTTTGATGTTGTTTTCAAATCAACTTTGCTTATCCACAATAAAATTTCCACATTTTAAGTGTACAGGGTGAGGACTGATGACTTGGCAAACATGTACACTCTCGGACCAAACATGCCAACCAAAATATAGAACACATCCTTCTTTCCAGAAAGTTCCTTTAGGGCTCTTTGCAGTCAACCTCCCCTCCACTTCCACCCCAGGCAAGCACAATGATCTGAAACCACACGTGTGTAGCACATTGATAACATTTTCAGAGAAATAAATAACCGAGCTGTAGCATGAGCTTGTTGGCTGAGGAGGAAGGCCAACTTCCCCTAAGGGACAGGACTTCTCTCTTGAGGCCGACAAACTCCTCCCTGGGCTGGTTTGGTTAAGAAGAAATGGGGTAATCCAAACCAGGTCTCCCCAACTTCAGGTAGGCAAGTTCTGTTCCAGTGGTTTTTAACAAGTCTAGAAATCGGCCAGATATTTACTTAATATTTTCTTCTAGATCAACTGGCCTTTTTATGTGTAATTCAAAATGATCACTTTTAAAATAAAATATAATATCCCATTAAATGATGAAGGGCGCACGCCATAATTAACAAAGGACTAGTGATGATGTAAAATGAAAAATGAATCTCCTGTGCCATCTGAAATCACATGAATACTGCCTCAGGGGGCAACCACAGCCATGAAAGAGGTAAGGGAAAAGCAGAGGAAGAATCTGGAACTTCATTCAGGTTGGAGGCTGATGGTTAGAGGGGAGGGAGAAGGGCAGAAGGACTGTTCAGCAGAGCTGAGGGGTGAGGGCTCCCTTCATCACTAAAGCAAAGGAGTTGCTTTGGGAACAAACCTGAGTCCACACCGTCCCTCCCTGCAAGGCCATGAGAAGGTCAGAAAACAGCCCCTTAGCTCATAGGTTCTGGGACCTTCCAGCCATAAAAGGAAACAGGCAGTTTTTGAGGGGCCACTCAAGGGAAAAATACCTTTGGAGTCAGACAGACTGGGATTCACTTCTACTTAGGTGACACTGGGGAAGAGAGTAAGCTTTCTGGGCCTCAGTTTTCTCATCTGTATAATGGATATAATAGTAGTACCTCATTGTAAGGACTGAAAGAAGTGTGGTTTGTAAAGCACATTGCCCAGAAATGATAATCAGTCACCTTTAATTTGCCCTAGGCTCCTGAAGGATACAAACACGTGGATATCAGCCTTTGCCCCAATGACTGAGTAGTTAATAAAATCAGTCCCCACTGAAAGAAGTGGGGCTGGCAGTCATGAGTTTTATTAATTAATTGCTCATTAAAGGTTTTGCCAATGGGAGCAGTTAACTGCCTGTAGGCTGGCAGCCCTAACTAAATGAGAATGGATTCGGGGGTTGGCCTGGAAGCAGGGCAGGATTTGGGTGAGTGGAGGCTCTGGCCACAGAGGGCCTGCAGCACCTACTCCAGAACGCCTTGGCCAAGGCCTCTCCCAGTTCTGGCTTCCTCTGAGGATGGAGGCAAGGGGCCTGCAAGGGCCTGGCAGAGGCAGGAAGCAGGCACCGGTGGGCTGGGAATTACTTTTTTCATGACTGAGCTGACCCTTTCCCAGGCCATGCGCAAATTAGCTGCTGCCATCCCGCAGGCTCTGCCAGGTGACTGCTGCTGCCACCTGCAGGCACAGGTGAGGAGTGCTTGGTGGTCAGGCCCTTGCCCCAGTGCCCACACTCAGCACTGCCCTTCCCCCCACCCCACCCAGCAGGCGGAGATCAGGGCCACACTCTAGGAGGGACCATCACACCTTTGCCTGATGGGCAGGGCAGGAGGAGCCCTTGAGACTTATCTCAACTGTGCCTTACCCCATTTCATCGAGGGGGTGGGGAGGACTGGAGCCCAGAGAGGGGCAGGGACTGGCTTGAGGTACAGAGTTAGAGGCTGGAACCCAGGTGTCCTGCCTGTGCTCAGGGAAGGCAGGTCTCAGGTGGGCCTGGTGGCCAAGAAAGGGAAGCCTGCCTTCTCGAGTTTGTCCAGCCCAAGGGGAGCAGCAAGTTCTCACCTAGAGTTGTTCATCCATCCCTGTGAGAAACTGCTGGCCCAAGCCAGATATTGGGTAACACCTACATAAGTGCTATAGGTGTGGTAACTTTAGAGGTTGTAGATCCTGAAGTCTGTGGCTTCCAGGGAGGCAGCTTCATCTCATCAGTTAACTCTATATCACCCAGCTCTTCAGGGTCCTTGAGCAACCTCAGCAACTCTGATACCAAACTTCCCAGTACAGACACAACACTGGGACTTGGTCACATGAGCTGGTGGCAGGAAGAGAGATGATTAGCCCTTCTTCTTGGTTCACCGGTGGGGAACCTGAGTTCCAAAAAGACAGGACTAGGCTATAGTCACACAGCAGCTGTGATGGCAGAGCTGGGACTAGAATCCTGGGAGTCCTGCTTTCAATAATGAAGGCAAAATAGAGACACTTTCTGGCAAATAAAAACTGAGAAAGTTCGCCACCAGCAAACCTTCACTAAAGAAAATTCTAACACATATACTTGAGGTGGAAGGGACCCGATCCAGATAGAAGGTCAGCGGTCACAAAAAGAATAGGGAGCAGAGAAAGCGGTAAATATGCAGACAAATGTGCACAAACATTGACTGTATAAAACAGTAACGATTGGCTGGGCGTGGTGGCTCACGCCTGTAATCCCAGCACTTCGGGAGGCCAAGGCGGGCAGATTACGAGGTCAAGAGATCGAGACCAGCCTGGCCAACATGGTGAAACCCTGTCTCTACTAAAGACATAAAAAATTAGCTGGGCGTGGTGGCAGGCACCTGTAATCCCAGCTACTTGGGAGGCTGAGGCAAGAGAATCATTTGAACCTTGGAACCTTGGAGGTTGCAGTGAGCCGAGATCATGCCATTGCACTCCAGCCTGGGCAACAGGGCAAGACTCTGTCTCAAAAAAAAAAAAAAAAAAAAAAAAGAGTAATGATCATATCTAGTAGAGTTTGGAATAAAATGTAAATACCAGACAACATAACATAGGAATTGGGGTTAGGAAGGCAATAGACTCAAAATGTTCTAATGTCAATGTGTTGTCCAGAAGGGTAAAGGTTTTCATTAATTGTAGGCTTTGATAAGTTAAGTGTGCATGTTATAATTTCTAGAGTGAACACTAGAAGAGGTTACACACTATGGCCCATGGGCTAAATACAGATTTCAGCCTGTTTTTATGTAGCCTGCAAGCTAAGGATGGTTTCTAGATTTTTAAATGGCTATAAAAAATCTGACTGCGGCCCACAGACCCTAAAACAACCCATTGACTGTGGCCCACAAACACTAAAATATATATTATCTGGCCCTTTACATAAAAAAGGTCTCTAACCCCTGCACTAAAAGAATAGAAACAGTATGTCATTTCAAACAAGCTAAGGGACAAAATTAAATGATAAAATATATGCAGATAATTTTTTAAGTCCAGAAAGAAGAGAAAAAGAATAGAATGAATAAGCAGATAAGCTAAAGTAATAGATTTAATTCTAAACATTTACAAAGTATACACTGTATTTACATTTACATATACATTTACATTAAATATAAATGAACTAAATGCTCCAGTTAAATTGCAAAGAATTTCAGACTGGATTTGGAATGAGGGGAGGGGAATTTGCTGTTTACAAAAGAAGAGATACATTTAAAGCATAAGAATAAAGTTTAAAGCAATAAGGTAAAAATATTACTGAAGAGAAAGTTGAAAAATCACCTATGGGATACAGTGTCCAATATTTGAATGATGGGTATACCAGAAGCCCAATTGCACCATTACACGTGTAATACCCATGTAGCAAACAAGCACATGTACTCCCTGAATCTAACACACACACACACACACACACAAAGGCAGATGTAAGTATTTATATTCATGAAATACAAAATAAACTTTAAGGCAAAAACCAGAGGTAAAGATAGCAAAAGTTACTAGGAAGACATAACAATATTAAATTTGTGCCTACAACATAAGCTCAAAATATATAAGCAAAACTTAATAGGACTATGGAAAAATCAACAGCCATAATAGAAGATTTTAAGACACCTTTTTCAGTTTAATTTTAAAAACAAGACAAAAGGGTATAAAAGATTTGAAGAACTCTGTTAATAAACTAGACTTAATGAGCATATGTAGAACACTGCACACAATTGTTGTAAGATACATGTTTCAAGCAGAACATTTACAAATTTGGCTCATATTCTGAGCCTAAAACAAATCTTCATAAATTTCTAATTCATGTAATGTTGATCTGACCACAATATAATTAAGCGAAAATCAATTTAAAAAAACTAGGAAATCTCCATAATGTGGAAAATTTAAAGACATACTTCTTTATATCACAGAGAAGTTAAATTAAAAACTAAAAACATTTTGAAGTGAATAATAATGAAAATATCATATATATCAAAGCTGGTAGGAAATTTTTCTAAAGTTAATACTTACAAGAAAATATATAGCATATATTAAAAAAGAGTAAAGACTTAAAATTAATGAGCTAAGCATTCATTTCAAAGAGCTTAGAAAAAAGAATAGTAAATTCAACACCCCCCCAAAAAAAGTATAGGGAAGACCAAAGCACAAGTTAATAAAATAGTAAGCATGCAATTAAGAAAATGAACAAAAATCAAAATTGGCTTTTTGAAGAGACTAACAAAATTGGCAAACCTCTGGAGAAATAACGAAGACACTAGAAAAAAAAAGCACGAATAACCTATGTCAGGTAGAAAAAGGAGAACATTATTATGACCATAATTATATAAAAAGATAATATTATGAACAACTTTATGGCAATAAATTTAAATTTTATAAAAAGCCTTAGAAAAGCATTGCTTACCTAAATTGACATAAGTAGAAATAGAAATTCTGAGCAGTCCTAGACATTACAGAATTTGTATTTATACTCAAAAATCTTCCCACAGTGAAAACTTAAGGCCAGACAGTTCCACTGGCAAGTTATACCAAACATTCTAGGAATAAATAATAATTCCAAGTTGGCCCCAAACTCTTATGAAGACTCAAACTCGTTTTATGAGGCTGGCATACTCTTGACACCAAAACCCAACTAGACAGTATGAGAAAGAAAAATTACAGGCTACTCTTTCTCAAGAACATAGATGCAAAAATTCTTTTAAAAAATTAGTAAACTAAATCCAGTAACATATAAAAGGATAATGTTAGGTTTAACAAATGCAATACATATTTTACATTACCAAAAAAAGTAATGTAATTCATGACATTAAAAGATCAACGTAGAAAATTCTAATAATGATTGCAATATAGGCAAAGAGATGTTTGACAAAATTCAACATTTGTTCATGATTTTAAAACAAACAAAAACCCTTAGCAAACTGGAAACAGAAGGGAACTCCCTAAATCTGATAATATCTGATCTAATATACAGGTATATTAAACCCTACAGCACATAGTATACTTTCAGGTGAAACTGTTAAAAACTTTCCTTGGAGATTGGCAACAAGATAAGGAAGCTCACTATTACCACAGCTATTAAACTCTTGTTCTGTAAGACCTGGCCTGTGTACCAAGGAAAATAAATAAAATAAAACATACAAGGATTGGAAAGATAAAAATAAACTTTATCATTCACGGATGATATGACGAGTACATGAAAAATGCAAAACAATCCACAGATAAACTATTAGATTCAATGAGAGAGTTTAGAGAGGTTGCTGAATACAAAAATCAATATTAAAACTTCATTGTGAGGCCAGACATAGTGGGTCATATCTGCAGTCTCAGCACTTTGGGAGGCTGAGGCAGGTGGATCACTTGAAGCCAGGAGTTCAAGACCAGCCTGGCCAGCATGGTGAAACAGCATCTCTACTAAAAATACAAAAATTAGCTGAGCATGGTGGCATGTGCCTGTAGTCCCAACTACTCAGGAGGCTGAGGCACAAGAATCACTTGAACCTGGGAGGCAGAGGTTGCAGTAAGCCAAGATGGCACCACTGCACTCCAGCCTGGGCAACAGAGTGAGACTGCATCTCAAAAAAAAAAACAATTATGTAATACTATATAGTAGCCATAAGAATTAGGAAATGAAAATTTTACAAAAATCACTGCAATAGGCAGCCTTTAAGGCAGTCTCCCAGTGAACCCTACCTCCTGGTATTCACGCCTTTGTGTAATCTCATCTTCTTGTATGGGCTGGATTTAGTGACTCACTTCTAATGACTAGAAGATGGCAGAAATCATGGGATGTCCCTTCTGATATTAGGTTATAAAGAGTGTGGCTTCCATCTTGAGTATTCTCTCAGTCTCTCTCTCTCTCTCTCTCTCTGGTACTATCTCTCTCTCTCAGATCACTTGCTCTGGGTGAAGCTAGCTGCCATGTCATGAGGCAGCCCTGTGGATCACCTCCACAGTCAGGCCTTCAGATGAGACCTCAGCCCTGTCCTCCAACTTGACTAAAACCTCATAAGAGACCTTGGCCTACTTAGCTAGGCCACTCCTGGATTCCTGGCCCACAAAAATGAGGAGATAAATAGTTGTTGTTTTAGCCATTGAGTGTTGGAGTGATTTGTTACATGGCCATGATAACTAATATGACCATCATTTATAATACTTCAAAATATATCAAGTACTGAGAAATAAATCTAACTGGAAGTGTGTAAAACCAGATAAAATTCTAAAACTTAATTGAGAAATAATTTAAGACATGCAGAAATATACAAGTTAGGGCACTCACCAGCAGTCTAATACACATGTGGCTGCCTGGTTTATGACAGAGGTGACATTTCTGAACATTGAAGGAAGAGTTGATTTTTCAATAAATGGTGCTAGAACAGTTGGGTATCCCTATGGGAAAAAAAATGAAATTTGACCTTAGCACATACCAGTTACCAAAATCAATTACAGACCTAAGGGTGAAAAGCTATTAAACTTCCAAGCCATAACATAAACTTTGGAGCAGGGAAGGATTTCTGAAAAAAACACTAACCAGAAGTAAGAGTTTAATCAATTAGAATATATTAAACTAAAGAATGTCTGTTTGTCAAAAGACAGCAGGGAAAAAAAGTGAAAAAGAAAATTCATAGAATGGGAGAATATATTGACAATAATATAACTGACAAAGGAGTACTATCCAGAATACATAAATACCTCCTACAAATCGACAAGGAAGAAATGAAGAGTGAGCCTGAGACAAGGACTTGGGTACAGGCAGTACATCTAGAAGGCCATGCCAGGAGCAGAGTTGGTGGGGGAGGGAGGTAGAAACCCAGTTCATGGGCATTGTCAAGGTCACTGCTGTAGGTACTGAAGACTGGGTTCCTTTGGGACCTCCAAGACCCCTGAGAGTTCCAGGGTTGTTTCCATGAAGGTCAAGAGGCCGGAGCATTTCTCCACAATTCCAGGCTTTCCCACATGGTTGGATGAGTCCCTGGGTAGAATGTGGAAAGACTGGCTTTCTGGCAGTGGGAGGCTCCATGACATGGAGGCTGAAATTAGAGTGATGCTGGCCCCAGATGTGTCTGCTATAGATCCAAATGACCCAATAAGAAGCTGGGAAAGCATTTGAATAGGCACTTCAAAAGAGGAAATCCAACTGTCCGATAAATACATGCCATGGAAATACAACTTAAAATAACAATGAGCCATCACAACACACCCATGAGATTTCCCCAAATTAGCCCTACAGAGTGTGGCTCTGTGGAACACTTAGGAGGGGGTGGAGGATGGCTAGGCGGGGCTGTAAATTTGTTCAGCCACTTTGGAAAGCAGGCATTATCTAGTAACATTGAAGATGTTCATGACCTGTGTTTCAGACAGTCCACTTCCAGATACATAGCCTGCAGAAGTACATGCATATTTGTACAACTACTAGCCTATAAGAATGCTTATAGTAGCATTGTTCATAACAGCCTTAACCTGCAAACATCCCAACATCCATCAGGAAATTAATGGATTCATAAATCATAGTATGTTCACATATTGGAATAGTATACAGCAATGAAAAGGAACAAACTACTTCTACATACAGCAATGCAAACGAATCTTACAAACATAACATTGAGTAAAAGAAGGTGGGTTTCATTCATGTAATCTTCCAAAATAAGCAAAACTAAAACTGTATTGTTTTAAAACTAAAACTAAAGAGCTGAAACTGTATTGTTTAAAACTGTACACGTGGTAAAACCATAAATAAAAGTGACACAGAGATTCCTCTAAGTGTCGGGATAATGTTTCCCTCTCCAGCACAGTGAGGTTGTGATGGAGGATTGGCAGTGGGGGTTTCTGGGGTGGTGGCAATGTTCTCTTTCTTTACCAGGGTGTAGTTACACAGGGATTTGCTTTATCATTTTTGTTAAACTATGGGCATATCCTATGTATTCTCCATTTTTAATGCTTAAATGTTCACCATTTTTTAATGCTTAAAATAAATAACTAGGCCAGGCATTGTGGTACACACATATAATCCTTATGCTTTGGGAGGCTGCGGCAGGAGGGTCACTTGAAGCCAGGAGGTCAAGACCAGCCTACGCAACGAAACAAGACCCCCATCTCTACAGAAAAATTTAAAAATAGCTGGGCATTGTTGTGCACACCGGTAGCTGCAGCTACTCAGGAGGCTGAGATGGGAGGATCACTTGAGCCAAGGAGTTTGAGGCTGCAGTGAGCTATGATTGTGCCACTGCATTCCAGCCTAGGCAACAGAGTAGATCCTGTCTCTGAAAATCCATCAATCTATCAACCAAACCGACCCACACACATCACCAATTCTCTTCCCTCCCTTGGGTTCCCCATCTTAGTTACAGACAGGCCACCCCAACTACCCGAGAGTCCAAGACATCAGCCTTGATGATGACCCACCCTCACCCTCACCTGACCTGCAGTGTGGGTTCTACCTCCCAACACCTCCCAGAGCCTCGCCTCTCCCTTCATTACTGCTGGCAGCATGACCCAGGTGTGGTGGCTCATCATCATCTGCTGTTGATGCCCAAGGACAATCTAGGACAGCTACTCCTCCGTGGATGCCACTCCAACCTGTCTCCACCCACTGCCAGAGTGATCTTCTTGAAACACCACTTGGATCAGGAACTCCCCTGGTCAAAGACCTTCAGTATCTCCCTACTTCCCGAGCACCATAATTGGCCCTTCCTTTTTTTTCCGATTTCTTTCCAGCTCCTCCCACCGCCACGCTGCTCACCAAGCCCACTCTCCTGCATTCTCTCTCTCCTCCCATCACCCCCAACCCCAAGCCTGTGCCACTTCCCCTCCCTTTTCTCCTGCTTAACCCTATTCAACGCTGTGGTCTTGGTGTAGAAGTCACCTCCCACAGGAAACCCTCCTGCCCTGCACCACCCGACCCAGCCTGGGTGATGCCTCTCTCCCCACTCTGACACCTGCTATCGGAAGCAGCCAAGCCCACAGCCTCCAGGCACTCCAGAGAGGTCTGTGTTCCTGCAGCCTGGGTTCCTGGGTAAGGGAACAAATGCACGGCCTGTCTGAGACCAGAGGCTCCCACTGTGCCAGACACAGCCTGAAAGCAGGTCTGGGGTGCTTCTGAGAAGCAGGCTTCTCAGCCTTAGCAAAGCTTTCCCTGGACCAAGCCTGGAGGGTGCAGAGAACCACGTTGAGACCACGGAGTCTAACCCCGGGCCCTTCCTCCATTTTCCTTCCAGGAGCAAGGAACCTAAGCCACCCAGATTTTTGTTTAACCCAATGGCCTTCTCCACAAAGGACAAGTTGAGTTACCTACCCATGCAGGGGATGGGAGGCCTTGGAGTCTAATGTGATGTAAAAATTAATATGACATTTTTGCACCTCCAAGCTTGACCACACACATCTCTCTATGTTATCACTGCCTGATACCTCTCCACTCCCCAGCAAATGGTGAGCCAAAGGTGGGGGAGGGAAGTGGCAGAAACGGGAACTGGGTCTCCTTTCTTCATAGGGTACCCTGGAGCTGAGCAAGTCCTGGCTCAACAGAAGGTCTCACTGCATGTTGGATAGACAGAGGGTAGATGGACAGGTGTTTGAACATTGGATGAATGGATGGATGGATGGATGGATGAATGGATGGAGAGATGAACCCACAGACATTAGAATGGACAGATGAGTGGATGAAGGAGGAAGGAAGGATGGAGGATGGAGGGAGGGATGGATGGATGGATGGATAGATGGACAGATGGATGCACAGACATTAGAAAGGATGGATGGACAGATGAATGGATGAAGGAGGATGGATGGATGGATGACGGGTGGAGGACAACAGACAGACGGATAGTCAGATGAATGGCTGGATGAAGGAACAGGTGAACGGATAGATGAGGAAATAGAAGATAAAGGGATAATGGATGGATAGGCAGACAAAAGAATGAACAGATAAATGGATGAACGGACAAAAGTATAAATGGATGGGTGAATGTTAGAACAACAGACAGCCCAACAGACGGATGGACACACTTACCAATGTTCTTCTTTAACAGCACTGGGAAAGTCAAGCCAGGGCCTCAAACCTGCTCATGTTGAAAATGCTCCACCTCATAGATGGCAGGGATGCCATCGCCACCCACAGGCGCTAGGATGAGGGAAGAAGGCAGAAATGGCCAGCCCTGACCCCTGGTGGTTGCTATGGGAATGATCACCCCAGAGCCTGGCTTGGCTGCGAGAAGCTGGGAAGGGTGGGACCTTCCAGCACACTCTGATCTTCTGTCATGCAGGCAGGCTCCCATCAAAATTTCTTCGACACAGTTTGCCACATCTATAGCGTGCTAGGCACCAAACCAGGAGTTTGCTTACACTCTGAAGGGCCTAGTCTTGGCCAAGCCCTGCTAGAGAGAGCTGCTGGGGCCACTGTGGACAGGTGACTCATACAGCATACATTTATGCACATTTATGCACATGTATTGCTTGTCACACCAGGCAGCGAGCTAGGCCACTCACTCCTTTCTCATCAGCCCTTGAAGTAATACCCAGGACAACCCCCATTTGACAGGTGAGAATACAAAGCCTCAGAGAGGCCAAGAGGTTTGCGTGGGGGCTGTAGCAAGTGAGGGGCAGAACCCAGGCTGTCAGGGAATCTCCTCCTCACCCTGCCCATCCTTAACGACCTTGCTCCCTGCCTCACCGCCGGACCCTGTGGGGAGGAAAATTGAGGTTGATGTTCTAAGCATGCCGGCCTCAGCATGAACACACACACAGCCCCTCCCACCTCAGATATCCCTGTCCAGTAGGGTCACTCCCAACCTCTCACGGTTCTGGTGGGGAAGCAGAGCCTGGTGGGATCTCGGCTCCAGCACTGAGTAGCTGTATGTCCCTAGGCGAGCCACTTAACCTGTCTGTGCTTCAGCTCCTCATGCGTGTTCCCAGTATGATACTAAACACAGGACTGGTGTCAACATTCAACGAGCAAACATATTTAGAGAGCATCTGACTCACCAGGGGTGTTTCCTCTTATCATTGCTAGGGAGGAAATGGGCTTGGAGAAGAAAAAGCCTGAATATGGAAGACATAGCAGTTTCCCCCACACTGTTTCATCATTTTTCAAAAATACGGTGGTATCATCACTCTTCTTAGAAACAGTGCCCCCTCCTTTGCCTGCAAATAAAATCCAAATTCCTGAGTCTCCCCTACCCTTCCCTACCTCCCTTCCCCAACCCCAGAGGCATCCTGAATTTTGTATGTAACCTTTACAGCTCTGTCTGTATAGTTCAGTGCAGTGTAAATGTTTAGATATGTATTACTTACTTTTTCTTGGCACTAAACCATTATTAAAAAGGTATGGGCTGGGCGTGGTGGCTCACGCCTGTAATCCCAGCACTTTGGGAGGCCGAGGTGGGCAGATCAACTTGAGGCCAGGAGTTTGAGACCAGCCCGGCTAACATGGTGAAAATCAGTCTGTACTAAAAATACAAAAAATTAGCCAGGTATGGTGGTACAGGCCTGTAACCCCAGCTACTTGGGAGGCTGAGGCAGGAGAATTGCCTGAGCCTGGAATACAGAGGTTGCAGTGAGCCAAGATTGCACCCCTGCGCTCCAGCCTGGGTGTGACAGAGCAAGACACTGTCTCCAAAAAAAAATAAAAAGGTATCGACCAAGTGTGGTGGCTCATGCCTGTAATCTCAGCCTGGGCAACATAGTGAGACCCCCTTCTCTATAAAAAAAAAAAAAATAGCTGGGTGTGGTGGCGTGCTTGTAGTCCCAGCTACTCCAGAGGCTGAGGTGGGAGGATCACGTGGCCTACATGGTAAAATCCCATCTCTACTAAAAATACAAAAATTAGCCGAGCGTGGTGGTGTGTGCCTGTAGTCCCAGCTATTCGGGAAGCTGAGGCAGAAGAATTGCTTGAACCCAGGAGGTGGAGGTTGCAATGAGCCGAGGTCATATCACTGGAATCCAGCCTGGGCAATAGAGTAAGAGTCTGTCTCAAAAAATAATAATAATAAAATAAAATAAATAAGTAAATTTTTTAAAGATATGAAACTGTAGTCTCTGGAACTTTTTTTTTTTAATCAGCATCTATGTGTCTTAGCTTTGCCCACGCTGTGGCTGGTAGCTGTGGTCCATTTGCTTTCAGAGGTTTAGAATGTTCTGTTCTGTGACGATACCACAAGGCCAATCTCCTATCAAGGGGAAGTCAGGCTGTTTCTGTGATTACTAACACCGCTGTTATGAAATTCTCAGGTGCGTCTCTAGGAACACAGCAAGGCTTCCCCTTAGATATAATAGGGAGATAGATTCGCCAGAGCATAGGTGTGCCAGTGTGCCTCTATACCAGTGATCCCCAACCTTTTGGGCACCAGGGACTGGTTTCATGGAAGACAATTTTTCCACAGATTCGGGGGGCAAAGTGGGGAATGGTTTCAAGATGAAACTGTTCCACCTCAGATCATCAGGCATTAGATTCTCATAAGGAGCCTACAACCTAAATCCCTCGCATGCACAGTTCACAACAGGGTTCTCAGTCCTATGAGAGTCTAACGCTGCCACTGATCTGACAGGAGGTGGGGCTCAGGTGATAACGTTTCCTCCCCAGCCAATTCATGGACTGGGGGTTGGGGACCCCTGCTCTACACAAAGAGAAATGCCAAACTGCTTTTCCAAAGTGCTTGAACTAATTACACTTTCACCAGCAATTTTGAGAGTTCCTGTTGATCCATGTCCTCGCCAACATTTCGCAGTGTCAGACATCATAATGTTTACCCATCAAATATGTGGAAGATGATGTCTCATTGTGGTCTTGACTTCCACGTGCCTAATTGCCAGTGGGCTTAATTAAGCATCTTGTCATATTTTTTGGCCATAGCTGTTTCATCTTTGGGGAAATGCTGGTTCATGGATTTTTTTGCCCACTTACCCTTTTCTTGCTAGTCCATAGGGGTTTTTGATACCAATCCTGATTATACATATATATGTGTATATGTCTCCTCCCAGATTTAGCTTATCTTTTCAGTTGCTTTCAGGTATCTTTGGGGAAAAAAATTGTTATTTTTTAATTGTATCAATTATTTTATCACAGTTAATGCTTTTTGGTGTATTTTGTTTAAGAATTCTTTCCCTGAAGGCAGAAAGATATTAACCTATGTTTTCTCCAAACAGTGTTAAAGTTATACCTCTATTATTAATCCATTTAGAACTGATTCTTGGTTATGCTGTAACATACTGATCCAACTGCACTTTCCCCTCATATGAACAACCAGTTTTACCCGCTCTGAGAAATGAATAGTCCCTCTTGCACACTGATCTGACATTTTCCCACTGGCATAGGTCAGAGCTCCACGTATGCCTGCATCTGCTTCTGGGCTTTCTTCTCTGTTTCTTTGGTCAATTTGTTGATCCCTGTGACAAATTCCTAAAGATATGGGATTTTTTAAATTGTATTTTTGTTATTACCCTCTAACTTCATTGCATCATGATCAAAGAATGTCCTCTATCAAATACAGGTTAAGTATCTCTAATCTGAAAATCCAAAATCCAAAATGCTCGAAAATTCAAAACTTTTATTTTTTGTTTGTTTGTTGTGATTGTTGTTGTCATTGTTGTTGCTTTAAGACAGGGTCTCACGCTGTCACCCAGGCTGGAGTGCAGTGGAACAATCTTGGCTCACTGCAACCTCTGCCTCCTGGGTTCAAGTGATTCTCCTGCCTCAGCCTCCCAAGTAGCTGGGACCACAGGTGTGCACCACCATGCCCAGCTAATTTTTCTTTTTTTAGTAGAAACAGGGTTTTGCCACGTTGACTAGGCTAGTCTCGAACTCCTGATCTCAAGTGATCTGCCCACTTCAGCCTCCCAAAAGCACTGCGATTACAGGCGCGAGCCACCACACCCGGCCCAAAATTAAGAACTTTTAAAGCACAGACATGACACTCAAATGCTCATTGGGGTTGGACACAGTAGCTCACGCCTGTAATCCCAGCACTTTGAGATGTTGAGGTGAAAGGATCACTTGAGCCCAGGAGTTCAAGACCAATCTGGGCAACATTGTGAGACCCTGTCTCTGCAAAATTTTAAAAATTAGTCAGGTGTGGTGGTGCACACCTGTAGTCCCAGTTACTTAGGAGAATGATATAGGAGGATTCCTTGAGCCCAGTAGACTTGAGCTATGATAGTGCCACTGTACTCCACCCTGGCCAACACATCAAGACTCTGTCTCAAAAAAAGAAACAGAGAGAGGGGGGGATGGGAGGAGAAGAGAGAGAGAGAAGAGAAAGAAAGGAAGAAAGAGAGAAAGAGAGGAAAGAGAGAAAGAGAGAGAGAAAGAAAAGAAAGAAAGGAAAGAAAGAAAGAAAGAAGAAAGAAAGAAGAAAAAGAAAGAAAGAAAGAAAGAAAGAAAGAAAGAAAGAAAGAAAGAAAGAGGGAAAGGGAAAGAAAGAGGGGGAAGGAATGAAGGGAGGGAGGGAAGGAAGGAAGGAAGGAAGGAAAGAAAGAAAGAAAAAGAAAATGAAAAGAAAAGAAATGCTTATTGGACCCTTTTGGATTTCAATTTTTCAGGTTAGGGATGCTGAACCAGTAAGTATATAATGCAAATATTCCAAATACAAAAAAAGAAAATCCAAAATCCAAAGCACTGCTGGTCCCAAGCATTCTGGGTAAGGGATAATCAACCTGTAGCTCTTCTTTGAAATGTTTTGGAACTTGCTTTCTAATCTGGTATACAATCACTTTTTGTAAATGGTCCATGATTGCGTGGGGAGCGCCTAACTGTGGAAGGTGGGATTCAATCACTGTCCATTGGATCAAGTTTGTTACTCCTGTTGTTCAAATCTTCGCTATTTTTTTCAGCTTTGCTATCAATAATTAAGAGAAGCATTTTAAATATGCCACACTGATGGTAGATTTGTCAGTTTCTCCCTATTCTATCACATTTTTTTTTTTTTTTGAAATGTAGTCTCGCTCTGTCACCCAGGCTGGAGCACAATGGCGCGATCTCGGCTCACTGCAACCTCTACCTCCCAGGTTCAAGTGATTCTCCTTCCTCAGGCTCCCGAGTAGCTGGGACTACAGGCATGTGCCACCATGCCCGGCTAATTTTTGTATTTTTAGTAGAGACAGGGTTTCACCGTGTTGATCAGGCTGGTCTCAAACTACTGACCTCGTGATCCGCCCGCCTTGGCCTCCCAAAGTGCTGGGATTACAGGCATGAGCCACCGGGCCCGGCCTCTATCAACTTTTAAAAGTCAAGTTTATTGGAGTAAATTTAAACACAATACAATTTACTCTTTAAACAGTTCTGTGAGTTTTTATATATACAGTTATGCAATCACCACCACTCTCAGAATACATTACATTTTTAATAGCTTAAAAAGTCCCAGCCAGGCACGGTGGCTCATACCTGTAATCCCAGCACTTTGGGAGGCTGAGGCAAGCGGATCACCTGAGGTCAGGAGTTCAAGACCAGACTGGCTAAGATGGCAAAACTCGTCTCTACTAAAAATACAAAAATTAGCCGGGCTTGGTAGCGCACACCTGTAGTCCCAGCTACTTGGCGAGGCTGAGGCAGGAGAATCCCACGAACCTGGGAGGCGTAGGGTGCAGTGAGCCGAGATTGTGTCACTGTTCTCCAGCTTGGGGGACAGAACAAGACTCTATCTCAAAAAATAAAAATAAAAAAAAATAAAAAGCCCCAGGCCGGGTTCGGTGGCTCACACCTGTAATACCAGCACTTTGGGCCACGAAGGCAGAGGGATTCCTTGAGGCCAGGAGTTTGGCTTGTCACTACAAAAAATAAAAGATTTGGCCGGGCGTGGTGGCATGCGCCTGTAGTCCCAGCTACTTGGGAGGCTGAGGTGGAAAGATCACTTGAACCCAAGAAGTCGAGGCTACAGTGAGCCATGTTTGCATCACTGCCCTCCAGCCTGGGTGACAGAGCAAGAAGACTCTGTCTCAAAAAAAAAAAAAAAGATCAGATGAATTGTTAAACAAAATGTGGTATATTCACAGTGAAATATTATTCAGCCAGAAAACGGAACGAAATTCTGATACATTCTACAACATGAATGAACCTTGAAAATATCATGCTAAGAAAAAAAGCTCCAAACAAAAGATTCTACTTGTGATATATGTGATTCCATTTACATTGAATAATTAATGTCCAGAATAGGCAAATTCACAGAGATAGAAAGTAGATAAATAGTTTGCCAGGGTCTGGGAGGAGAGAGAAGTGGGGAGTTACTGCTAACAGGTGTGAGGTCTTTTTTTGGAATGATGAAAAAGTTCCAAACTTAGATAGTGGTAATGGTTTTACAACCACAACCACCACATGGAAAACTTTAAAGGTGAACTTTATGGCATATGAATTATGTCTCAGTAGAGCTGTTATGTTTTAAATGTTTGCATGCAGGTATCAGTGCAGTTGTGTTTTTATTTCTCTGGATAAATATCTAGGAGTGGGATTGCTAGAGCATAAAGTTGGTGTATATTTAACTTGTGAGAAACTGTCAACCTGTTTTCCAAAGTGACGGTACCATGTGTATTTCCACCAGCGGTATATGACAGTGCCAGCTGCTTTGTACCCTGGTTAGCACTTGGTATAGTGATTTGGGGTTTTGTGTTTGTTTTTTATGTAGTTTACTAATAGATGTATAGCATATTCTCACTGTGGCTTTAGTTTGCGTCTCCTTTATAATTAAAGATGTTGAGCATCTTTTCATGTGCTTCTTTTCCATCCATATCCCTTCACTGGTGACATGTCTGTTCAAACCTTTTGCCCATCTTTTATTTGGCTATTTTTCTTTAGCTGTAAGAGTTTTCTCCTTTTTTTTTTTTTTTTGAGATGGAGTTTCACTCTTGTCGCCCAGGCTGGAGTGCAGTAGTGCGATCTGGTGCACTGCAACCTCCACCTCCTGGGTTCAAGCGATTCTCCTTCCTCAGCCTCCTAAGTAGCTGGGATTACTGGCATGCAACACCACACCTGGCTAATTTTTGTATTTTTAGTAGAGATGGGATTTCACCATGTTGGCCAGGCTGGTCTCAAACTCCTGACCTCAGGTGATCTGCCCACCTCGGCCTCCCAAAGTGCTGGGATTACAGGTGTGAGCCACCGTGCCCGGCCATGAGTTGTTATATATTCTGGATATAAGTCCTTTGCCAGGTATGTATTTTTGCGAAGTTTTTCTTCTAGTTTTTTGTTTTATTTCTCCTTAAGAGTGTCTTCTGAAGAGCAGAGGTGAGGTCTAGTTTATCTATTTTTGATAAATAGGTCTGGTTTCTCTATGAATGAAGTCTAGTTTATCTATTTTTGCCTGCTTTTATGTCCTAAGATATGTTTGTCTAACCACGGTCACAGTGATTTTTGCCCATGTTTTCTTCTAGAGGTATTATAGCTTTGTACTTTATGTTTAGATCTATGATTCACTTAGTTAATTTTTGTCCATGGTGTCAGATATGGGTCGAGGTTCATATTTTTTGCATATAGATGCTTATTTGTTCCAGCACCATCTGTTGAAAAGATTATCCTTTACCTCCATTAAATTGCCTTTGTGCCTTTGTGGGAAAAAAGTCTGTTGTGATTTTGCTTGAGATATCATTGAATCTCCCCAGTTTAGGGAATCCTCTCATCTTGACAATATTGAGTCTTCCAATTCATAGATATGGCATAACTCTCCAATTATGTAGAGTTTTTAAAACTTCTTTCAATTTTTGCCTCATACTTTTTTTTTTTTGAGACAGAGTCTCACTCTGTCACCCAGGCTGGAGTACAATGGTGTCATCTCAGCTCACTGCAACCTCCACCTCCCAGGTTCACACCATTTTCCTGCCTCAGCCTCCTGAGTAGCTTGGGACTACAGGCAGGTGCCACCATGCCCAGCTAATTTTTTGTATTTTTAGTAGAGACAAGGCTTCACTGTTTAGCCAGGATGGTCTCAATCTCCTGACCTCGTGATCTGCCCACCTCGGCCTTCCAAAGTGCTGGGATTACAGGCGTGAGCCACCGCGCCCGGCCCAACTTTTGCCTTTTACCTTTTAAGGCTACTTTATTATATCTTCTTGGTGAATTAAACACTTTATCATTATGTTGTGACCATCTCTATTAGTGCATTGTGCTTTAAAACATATTTTGTTTTATATCAAAATTGCTACACAGGCTCTCATTTGGTTATTTTTTCCTTCACATATCTTGATTCATCTTTTTTTCTTCTTCTTTTTTTGAGACAGTCTTACTGTGTTGCCCAGGCTGGAGTGCAGTGTTATGATCACAGCTCATTGCTGCCTTCACTTCCAGGGCTCAAGTGATCCTCCTGCCTCAGCCTCCAAAGTAGCTGGGACTACAGGTGCATATCACTATGCGTTGCTGATTTTCAAATTTTTTTTTTTTTTTTTTTTTTTAGAAATGAGGTCTCACTGTGTTACCCAGACTGGTCATGAATGCCTAGGCTCAAGCGATCCTCCTTCCTCAGCCTCCCAAAGTGTTGGGATTAAAGTGAGCCACTACACCCAGCCTTAATTCATCTTTTTACTTTCAACATTTCCATGTCCTTTTACTTGAGCTGCGTTTCTTATGAACGGCATATACCTGGGCTTTGTTTTTGCATTCAATCTTAATATCTCCTGCCTTTTAACTGATCCATTTAGTCCATTTATATTTATTATAATTATAGATATATTTGGGTATGTTTGTATTATCTTACTTTTGGATTTCTGTTAGTTCCACTTTTTGTTTCTTTTTCTTTGAGTTTTATTTGATTGTTTTATCTACCCCACTTTTTTCTCCCTACTGGAATAAAATGTCTACATTCCAGTTTTGTTTTTTTTTTTAGTTGTTGCCCTTGAAATTGCTTTTTTTTTTTTTGTGCTAAAGGCAATTAAACCCTTGAAGTTTTACCACATGTATTTAATTAATAATATCTCATATTAAACAATATCTTAACACCCTCCCTATCCCTCCGCACAAATGCTAGCTAACACTTTAGGACACGGTAACTCCAGTCTTACTCTTCCTGATTTATACACTATTATTCTCCAACATTTCACATTCCTTCTTCTTAACATCGCAAATAAAATTATTATTTTATACAGATGATTTTTGGATTGGCTTTAGCTACACTTACTATTTTTAAAATTTATTTATTTTTGAGACACGGTCTCACTCTGTCACCCAGGCTGGAGTGCAGTGGCACAATCACAGCTCCCTGTAGCCTTGACCTCCCTGGGCTCAGGTGACCCTCCCATCTCAGCCTCCCAAGTCACTTGGACTACAGGTGTACACCACCATGCCTGGCTAATTTTTGTATTTTTAGTAGAGACGAGGTTTTACCATCTTGCCCAGGCTGGTCTTGAACTCCTAGACTCATGCTCTCCTCCCACCTTGGTCCCCTAAAGTGCTGGGATTATGGGTGTGAGCCACTGTGCCCAGCCTTTTTGTAAACTCACCATTCCTTCTTCTTGCATATTAGGCTGACCTGGAATCATTTTCCTTCTTGAGGTACATCCTTTGGGAGTTTCTTTGGATCATTCTCAGCTTTTATTTACCTGTAAATGTTAAATGTTTTTTTTTCCTTTTTGCCTTGGTTCTTGAATGGTAGCTTTATTACAGTGAATAGCTAGTTAGGTATGAGCAGGGCAGGAAAGGACTTCTCCCCAACACACACACCCACACACCCACACGCGCACACACGCACACACACTAGGAGTGTTGGGTGACCATCGGGTGGTGGTCAGGTGGTTGTTAACTGTTTCTGTAAAGTAGTAATTGGTCACAGCCAGTACAGGGGAAAGGCAGTCTCCTAACAGAAAACACCTGCAACCGATCAGCAGCTTCCCAGTAAGATCTCCGGAGTGGGAAGCAGCTTACTTCCAAGATCCTGGAAGTATGCCAAGGTATCAAACCCCAAGTCAAGAGGCCAAGCTGTGCACTCAGTTTCTCAGGTCAACCGCTTGGCCTTCCTCCACGTTGTACTTTTCTTCTCCTTCCTTTCCTTACTGTTCTAAAGCTCTTTGTTTTGTTTATTGAGACAGAGTCTCGCTCTGCTGCCCAGGCTGGATGGAGTGCAGTGGTGCCATCTCTGCTCGCTGCAACCTCTGCCTCCTGGGTTCAAGCAATTCTCCTGCCTCAGCCTCCCCAGTAGCTGGGATTACAGGCGCCCACCACCAGGCCCAGCTAATTTTTGTGTTTTTACTAGTAGAGACGGGGTTTCACCATGTTTGGCCAGGCGGGTCTCAAACTCCTGACCTCAAGTGATCCGCCCGCCTCGGCTTCCCAAAGTGCTGGGATTACAGGCATGAGCCACTGCTCCCGGCCCTAAAGCTTTTCAATAAACTTTGACTCCTGCTCTGAAACTTGCGTCAGTCTCTCCTTCTGCCTTATACTCCTCAGTCAAATTGTTTCTTCTAAGGAGGCAAGAGGTTGCTGCAGATCCAAACAGATTCACCAATGGTAACTGGATACCGTCCACCAGTAACAGTTTTGCTGGACACCCTTCTTTTTTTTTTTTTTCGGACGGAGTTTTGCTCTTGTCACCCAGGCTGGAGTGCAGTGGCGCAATCTTGGCTCACTGCAACCTCTGCCTCCCAGGTTCAAGCGATTCTCCTGCCTCAGCCTCCCAAGTAGCTGGGATTACAGGCGTGCACCACCACACCTGGCTAATTTTGTATTTTTAGTAAAGACAGGGTTTCGTCATGTTGGCCAGGCTGGGCTCAAACTCTTGACCTCAGGTGATCTGCCCACCTTGGCCTCCGAAAGTGCTGGGATTACAGGCGTGAGCCACAGCACCTGGCCCCTGCTGGACACACTTCTAAGTGGAAATTTATTTGCTGTCATCACTTTAAAGCTATTACTGCTGCCTCCTAGCTTCTGTCACGGTGGTTGAGAAGCCAGCTCACATTCTGTTGTCCTTGGTAGGCAATCTGTCCTTTCTCTTTACCTGCTTTCATCGTTTCTCTCCCTCTGACATTCTGTAGTTTCAATAAAATGTGCATAAGCATGGATTTATGTATTATGCTTGAGATACTTCGTGTTTCCTGGTTCTGAGACTGTGTTTTTTCATCGCTTCTGGAAAACCTGCAGCCATTTCATCTTCAAATACCACCTCTTTCCCATTCCCTTTATTTTCTTCTTTTGGGACTCCAATATATAAGATCTTCTCGTTCTTATTCTCTATATCTCTTAATCTCTTTTCGTGTTATCCATCTTATCTCTGTTGCATGCTTTAAGTATTTAACTCCAGGCTTATTTTTGTTGTCGTTGTTGTTGTTGTTGTTAAGACAAGGCCTGGCCCTATCGCCCAGGCTGGAGTGCAGTGGTGCGATCTCAACTCATTGCAACCTCTGCCTCCCAGGCTCAAACCATCCTCCCACCTTAGCTTCCTGAGTAGCTGGGACTACAGGCACATGCCACCACGCTGGGCTAATCGATTCTCTATTCAACTGTTGACTGTTTGTTGAATTTTAGATTTTGAGATATTTTTTATTGGTTTTTTTTTTTTTTTTTTTTTTTTTTAGTAGAGACAAGGTCTTGCTCTGCCACTCAGGCTTGAGTGCAGTGGAGTGACTACAGCTCACTGCAGCCTCAAATGCCTGGGCTCAAGCAATCCTCCTACCTCAGCCTCCTAAGTAGCTGGAATTACAGGTGTGCCCCACCATGCCTGGCTAATTTTTTTTATTTTTATAGAGAAGGGGGTCTTGCTATGTTGCCCAGGGTGGTCTCAAACTCCTGGCCTCAAGTGATCCTCCCGCCTCAGCCTCTTGAGTCACTAGAATTAAAGGCATGAGCCACCACATCCAACTTGAGATAATACTTTTTGTTTCTTGAAGTTCCATTTGTTTTCCCCCAAATCTCTCTCTCTCTCTTCATTCCTATTTGTTTATATGCTCATCTTTATGATTACATCTTGTGTTTCTTTAAACATGTCATATATGGCTATTCTCTATTCCATCCCTGGGGTCTAAATCTGTTGCTTCCTTCTTTTCTGCCGACTCTCACTTGGTGGCTTACTTTGTAATTTGGGTAAGTTTTGTATTGAAGCCCATTCCTTGATCTCACTCTGGGCATCCTCCTGGCCTAACCAAGGGAAGCTTCCTCCATATTGAGTTTGCTTCTCTCTTGCCAGTAGCAGGGGGCACCCCAACCCAGGACCACCTCAGTCCCCTCAGAGAGTTTTAGCTCAGAGTAGGTTCAACTTCCCATCTTCCCTACCCCTAGCTCTTCCAAAGTTCACTATCACCAAATGGAAAAATTGCTATAAGACTGGCTTTGGAACCAGCCCTCCCCTCCAGGCAACCAGCCAGTTCATGCCAGCTCTCTGACACTCTCCCACGCCCCCAGCTCCAGCACCCCTGGGTTCATTCTCCAGCTCCCTCTGCTGAAACCCAGGCTCTTGGCCACTCTACTCCCTCACCCTCCTTAATTTTTCTTCTCAGCACTTGTCGCCACCTGTCATATCTTATGTCTATTTGTTAAACTGTTTAGTGTAAGACATTCCTCCCCCACAAGAATGTGATAACTTGTTCATTTATATATCCTCAGCAACTAGTGCAGTGCCTGGAATATAACAGGTGTTTAACAATTACATGATGGGTGAATGAATCAGCCAATGAGACACAGCACCTGTCTCCAAAATGCTCTTGGTCTGGCAGCTGAGACAGACAGGGACACTCATAATACAGAGAAATAACGTCTGTTACGGGGGAAGGGCGGGGATGGGTGGGGCTGAAAGGAGGCCCCACCCTAGATTTGAAGGTCAGGGACCACTTCCCAGTCTGGATTGAGGGGAATGAGGATGTGCAAGGCTGAGATTTGAAGGGTGTGTTGCCATCACTCCACAAATGAGACACACAGGGAGAGCCTTCCAGACAGAGAACAGCCCAGAGATGAGAAAGAACCTGTTCAGGGAACTGAAAGCTGTTCAGTGTGGCAGCACCGAGGAGGAGGGGGCAGGAGTGGTAAGACACGGCTGGAGAGGGGGACACAAGCCGGATCCTGGGCCTTTCCAGTTCCAGTGGGGAGTGTGGCAATGAAGAGGGGGTGCTGTGGAAGGGCTTCCGCAGGGGAGGACATGGGCAGGTTGCACCCTCTGGCTTCTGGGTGAAGTTGGAATTGGGAGTGGGGAGGCAGGGAGGCCCATGGGGCCTCTGCAGGGGATGGAGGCTAGGTCTGCGCCAGGGCTGACAGCAGGGATGGGGACACCCAAGGCAGACCCCTTGGGGTTTCTGGCGGTGGCTTTGGCTGGCAATAGGAACACCTCAAGCTGAGTGGGCTGTGAATGAGGGGGACTCATCCAGTGGGCAGAGGGGCTTCCCCCTCAGCACAGCCTGGGTGGATTTAGAGACTGAAGAGTCCACACCCCGGACTCCTGAGCCAATGCTCTTCTCATTAGAGCTTCTAGGTTTAGCAAAAATCAAAATACATCAATACATAGGACACCCTGCTACATGTGAGTCCAGGTAAACAATGAATAATGTTTTCGTATGTCTCCCAAATTGGGCATCTGATATTTTATCTGGCAACCCTATTTTCAATAGCCCCCCCATACACACACATGCACACACCCCTTCCTGAAATAACACTAACAAAACCACACACAGAAATCTCCTAATCTGTGGTCCCGTTGACACTTACACGTCATCCGTTCACCAAGTGACTGTTCTGAGTCCCTGGCCCTGAACAGCAGCCCCCAGACCCCACCCCATTCCATCCTCCTGCCGAGTCTGGAAGCTCCCAAGAGCTGGCCCCAGGGCCCCAGCTCTGCTGGGAGGGAGAGGAAGGGGGAAGCGGGGCCCTGCCTGGCTCCACACCATCTCCCTCAGTCCCTCCCCCACACCCGGTGAGACATTTCCAGGAAGTGGTCCCTGCCCAGGGCCTGGACCCCAGCGGGGCTCAGGGCCACAAGCTTGGGGCTGCTTCCTGGAACTGCCAGTCTCATCCCTTGTCACTGTGGCCACATCCTCCCTCGGGCAAGCCCTGGGCTTGATGGGGTCTGAGGGGCCAGGTCCTGGGCTGGGGGGTTCTATGCAGACCCAGCCACAGCAGGAGCCTGTGTCCCCGCTCCCTGGAGCTGCCCAAGAGAAGGGCTAAAGGTTCCCATGATTCCTCGGGACCCTCATTAGCAAAGGGATGCCCCGCCCTAAGGCCTGGAGGGCCTGGGCTTAACCATGGGAGCTTGGATGGGTGCTCACATCACCCAGATGGTGGTGGGGGTGGGGAGATTCTGCCTGGAGTTAGTGTGGGAAAGAAGCCTTCTCTATGCACCGCTAGGGCAATTTTGTAGAAGATGTGATAAATGACCACCATGAATTTCTATAGACCGGAAGATTGGGGAACTGGGAGGTAGGGGGACACATGGCATGGCCTGGAGGCTGCACTGTGTGGGGACTATTCTAGAACAGCAGAAAGTCAGCGAGGTGGGAGTAGAGGCCCCTCTGGGGAAAGAAACTGAGGCATGGTGAGATGTGCCTAAGAAGGGGTTGTGCCTGCAAGGTTGAGCAGAGCTGAGCCTGGGGCTTAGACAGGCTGGCCTCTGAAACTCAGTTAACACTGTTAATAATAATAGCAAAAATGCTAATGATAATACCAGTAACCGTTTACTGAGCACTTACTCTGTGCCAAGTCTCTTTATTTGAATTCTTTTACTTAGTCTTCAAAATAGGTACCACTATGGCCTCTATTTTACAAATAGGAAAACTGAGGCACACCGAGGCTGAGTGGATTGTCCACAGTCTCACAGCTAACAAGTGGCAGAGCTGGCATTGGAGCCCAGGCAGCCTGGCTCCAGAGCCTGCGCCACTCACTGCCTGGTGAAGGAGTTATTTGCGTCTAGAAATGTACAGAAGAGCAGAAGATGTTCCAGAAGAACTTTCCCCCAGGGGAAATCCTGCTCCCATTTTCTGCCTGTGACCTTCGAGGTCATCAAAACTGCCCAATGGCCTGGGGCAGGGCCCTGAGCACCTACCCCAGCCCTGCTCTGGTGCCAGCTCTGTCTGGGGTGCAGCCCCCAAGAGCGACAGCGCACCGCCGCATTGGGAAAAGAGACAAATGGCCGTGTAAACGTGTCTTGCCTTTCCTCCTGGAGGAAGTGGGTCACTCAGTAGGCGCAGTCCTGCAGTTACGGCCCCTCCAGCTGGTGCATGGGGTCTGCAAACAGGTGTTTGAGCGATTCTGGATGCAGTCTTGGCGCCAAGGGCCTCTGAGTGTGGACCAACGATGCCCCCTAGTGTTCGTCCTGGGAAACGCACTGGCTTCATGAGCACTGTCTCATGAAGGTCTGGGGTAAGGGTGATTCTCTGCAACTATGGCCTGAGCTTCAAATTTAAAACCCACACTCTCACGGCTACCTGGGCAAATTCAATCCTGCCCAATCACCAAATAGCCAGGTCACTGGGGTCCAGCTGATTCAGCTGGAAGAGAAAGAAGTGTTTTCCTCTGCCCCCAAGAAAACTGTGGGATGGGCTACCGGTCCAAATGGTCTATGGAAGTCTTGGGAGCACTGCAGGAGCCTCTGGGAAGGGCTGAACCTCCCAATCTTTGGGAAGGGTGGGCTTGGACTTGGAGTCATCATAATTTAGGGAGTTAAAGGAAAAGAGCCCTCAGGCATAGGCCAGTAAAGTCTCAGAGCCTGGGTAGGTCCCACCAGCCCCAAGCCCGGAGCCATCTGGCCCTCCCCAGGAGGAAGATGGCAGGGCCAAGCAGGTGCTTCCAGGGCAGCCTGGATGAGATCCTGCCCCTAGCAAGCAGGTGGAGGCCGCGGGAATTCCCACCCCATGCTGACACTCTTCCCCCTGGTCTTAGGCAATTTTTACTAAGCTCCTGGGTTAGGCTGGAACAAAGCCGCTTGCCCCCATGTCACAGCTGTGGACACCTAGGGTCTGTGAGAAGTGGCAGGCCCAAGGTCATACAGACAGACTCAGAGACAGTCCTTGAAACTCGGCCTCCTGATGCCCAGGCTGGTGCTCTGCCCACATCCCTGGCGAGCTGGGCCCAGGTACCAGGACAAAGTTTGCTGCCCCAGGTAAGGTTGGATCTGCCCTGGAGCAAAATATCAGGGAGAGGTAGAGCAATGCCTTCCCCTCAGTGCCTGGAGAGGCCGTGGAAGTGGAAAAGGCCCCTTGGCGGTCACAGTGGCCTCTGGGGTCCAGTAGCAGGCCTGCCACCCTCTCTAGCGGGAGCCGTAGCCTCAGGCTACTGGCAGCTGGAGAGGCTGACGGTTCCAGGCCAGGAGGCCCAGACTACGGCGTTGTCTGGGAGGAGCTGAAGGCCTCTATCTGTGCCTTGGCCTCTGCTTCTGAGCGGCACCGCTGGGAGCAGAACCACAGGAAAAGGAAGAAACCTGCAAGAGAAAGGCTGGTAGGTGGGAGTTCCACGGGGCAGTGTGGGCTTCCCCAGAGGCCAGGGTCTCCTTGGCTGCAGCGAGCTGGCCTCCCTGGGGCCCGTGAGCAACTCCCAGAATCTCTTACTGTAGGAGGCCAGAAGGGGCAGAGCCTCAGAGCTGGAAGAGCTGCTGTGGCCAGTCCATAGGGTACCTTCATGCAGATGTAACCCCCACCAGCTTAGCTGGTGGAGCTGTGGGCTGGACATCAGTCCCCCACTCGCCCCCTTCACCTGAACCCCTTTGGCAGTGAACATCCCACCAGCCATACACCCCCTGCCGGGTGGCTTCCTCCAGGCCGCCCTCCAGCCCTACCGTAAAGCGAGTTTAAGATGGTGAAGAGGAACAGCTGGGGTAGCAGGAAGACGCCAAAAGAAAAGAAGGCCAAGGCCCAGGTGGTTCCCAGCAGCACGGTGAGGCCCAGCACAGTGACAGTGTCATGGCAGGCCCTGGCACTCGGTGCGTCCACCCGCGCCCGCAGCCTGCGCAGGGTCCACAGCGCCCAGGCCAGCACCACCAGGTTGAAGAGGGACGTGAGGCCGCCGTAGCCCATGACCAGGACACCGTGCACCACGGGGCTCCGCACCCAGCATCTGCAGGGGAGGGTGACGTGTCAGGCTCACGGTGGCTCCCAGGCCCACGGGGAGGACAGCATCACTCCCTGAAGCCCCACTCGGTCTCCTGGCTCAGGCCCTATTGTTTCTTGCCTGACTGAACACACGGTGAAACCCCTCACCTGGCTTTGCAGCCAGGCCACCATCAGAGGACGCATCTGCCGCCTTGGTCAACGATCTGAAGCTCCCTCATGCCCACCTTTCCAGCCACAGTGGTTTCTCTCACGTCCCCGTGTCTTCACCCCCCTGAAAATTCTTCCTCTCTCCTTTCCACATCTCACTCCTCTCTGCTTCCATGGCCAGCCCAAGGCCAGCGTGCCCCATCTTCTATTGGATCCTTGGCCCGGAGCCCTCTTTCCTGGAAACTTCCCCTCCACCCCACTACATGGTTGTCACCGCCTCATCATCATCTCTGCAGTGGGACGCCCCTCCCCAGGAGCCACTCCGCACCTAGACGGGGCCACCATGGCCTGTGCTGGACAGTGGGCGGGCTGCCAACCCATGGCTTGGTGGACAGGGACCCTCCAAGTGTCAACCTGAGAGCACACAGAGCAGCAGGAGAGCCCACTGAGGGCTGAGCACAGAGCCATGGAGAACTAACCGAAGCCAGCCCCAGTCCCGGGCCCTCCCGGAGGCCTCTGTCCTTTGCCTCCCCAAGACACCTTCAAGACAGATGCCACCTTTTAGTCAGACACAATGTCATGCTGAGGCAGGAAAATAGAGTTTAGAGACAGGGAACGTAAGGACTTCCTAGAACTAAATCAAATGGAGGCCAGGCGCGGTGGCTCATGCCTGTAATCCCAGCACTTTGGGAGGCCAAGGTGGGCGAATCACTTGAGGTCAGGAGTTGGAGACCATCCTGGCCAACATGGTGAAACCCCATCTGTACTAAAAATACAAAAATTAGCCGGGCGTGGTGGCAGGTGCCTGTAAGCCCAGCTACTCGGGAGGCTGAGGCAGGAGAATCACTTGAACCCGAGAGGCAGAGGTTGCAGTGAGCCGAGATCACACCACTGCACTCTAGCCTGGGCGACAGAGTGAGATTCCATCTCAAAATAAATAAAAATAAATCAGATGGAAACACTTCAGCTATGACAGAAAATATCCTCTCCATTTACATAGGGCGTATGCCAAATGACTTTGTAACTTTACTTCATCCTACTCATTTACAGAGGGTGTACACCAAGTAACCAATGGAAACCTCTAGAGCATATTTAAACCTCCACAAATTCTGTAACAGGGCTCTTGAGGCCCTATGCTCTGGCCCACTCCCATACTGTAGCGCTTACTTTCATTTTCAATTAATCTCTGCTTTTGTTGCTTAATTCGTTCCTCACTTTGTCCTTTTTTTTTTTTTTATTTGAGAGGGAGTCTCTGTCGCCAGGCTGGAGTGCAGTGGCGTGATCTTGGCTCACTGCAACCTCCGCCTCCCAGGTTCAAGCAACTCTCTCTCAGCCTCCTGAGTAGCTGGGACTACAGACACCTGACACCACGCCCAGCTAATTTTTGTGTATTTTTAGTAAAGACAGGGTTTCACCATGTTGTCCAGGCTGATCTCGAACTCCTGACCTCAGTTGATCCACCTGCCTCGGCCTTCCAAAGTGCTGGTGAGAGGTGACAGCATGCTGGCAGTCCTCACAGCCCTCGCTTGCTCTCGGCACCTCCTCTGCCTGGGCTCCCACTTTGGTGGCACTTGAGGAGCCCTTCAGCCCACTGCTGCACTGTGGGAGCCCCTTTCTGGGCTGACCAAGGTGGGAGCCAGCTCCCTCAGCTTGCAGGGAGGTGTGGCGGGAGAGGCGCGATCGGGAACCGGGGCTACACGTGGTGCTTGCCAGCCAGCTGGAGTTCCGGGTGGGCGTGGGCTTGGCTGGCCCTGCACTCGGAGCAGCCGGCCGGCCCTGCCGGCCCCAGGCAATGAGGGACTTAGCACCCGGGCCAGCAGCTGTGGAGGGTGTACTGGGTCCCCCAGCAGTGCCAGCCCACTGGTGCTGCACTCGATTTCTCACCAGGCCTTAGCTGCCTTCCCACGGGGCAGGCCTCAGACCTGCAGCCCGCCATGCTTGAGCCTCCCACCCCCTCCATGGGTTCCTGTGCGGCCCGAGCCTCCCAGACGAGCGCCACCCCCTGCTCCAGGGCGCCCAGTCCCATCGACCACCCAAGGGCTGAGAAGTGCGAGCGCAACTGGCAGGCAGCTCCACCTGCAGCCCCGGTGCAGGATCTACTGAGTGAAGCCAGCTGGGCTCCTGAGTCTGGTGGAGATGTGGAGAACCTTTACATCTAGCTCAGGGATTGTAAATACACCAATCAGCACCCTGTGTCTAACTCAGGTTCTGTGAATGCACCAATCGACACTCTGTATCTAGCTGCTCTGGTGGGGCCTTCGAGAACCTTCATGTCTAGCTCAAGGTTTGTAAACACACCAATCAGCACCCTGTGTCTAGCTCGAGGTTTGTGAGTGCACCAATCAACACTCTGTATCTAGCTGCTCCGGTGGGGCCTTGGAGAACCTTTATGTCTAGCTCAAGGATTGTAAATGCACCAATCAGCGCCCTGTCAAAACAGACCACTCGGCTCTACCAATCAGCAGGACATGGGTGGGGCCAGATAAGAGAATAAAAGCAGGCTGCCCCAGCCAGCAGTGGCAACCCGCTCAGGTCCCCTTCCATGCTGTAGAAGCTTTGTTCTTTCGCTTTTTGCAATAAATCTTGCTACTGCTCACTCTTTGGGTCCACACTGCTTTTATGAGCTGTAACACTCACCGCGAAGGTCTGCAGCTTCACTCCTGAAGCCAGCGAGACCACGAGCCCACCGGGAGGAACGAACAACTCCAGACGTGCCGCCTTAAGAGCTGTAACACTCACCGTGAAGGGCTGCAGCTTCACTCCTGAGCCAGCGAGACCACGAACCCACCAGAAGGAAGAAACTCCGAACACAACTGAACATCAGAAGAAACAAACTCCGGACACGCCGCCTTTAGAACTGTAACACTCATTGCGAGGGTCCGCGGCTTCATTCTTGAAGTCAGTGAGACCAAGAACCCACCAATTCCGGACACACTGGGATTACAGGCATGAGCCACCATGCCCAGGCTTGTCCAATTCTTGGTTCAAGACGCCAAGAACCTGGACACCCTCCACCAGTAATGATGTGCTTTATGTGACTTGTCCCCTGCAATCCCCATGACAACCCATAAGGCAAGTACATAATCATCCTCATTCTGCAGATGAGGAAACTCAGGCTCTAGCTCAGGAACACATTCCAGTTAGAGGGAAAGCTGGAACCTGAAGCCCCAGGCCCAGCGCCTGAGCCCCTGTCACAGTCCCCTGCTCAGGTTCACTTTGTGGCTCCTGCCCCTACAGTCACAAGGGTCCCAGGACATTATTTTCGGATTCCTCCAAGTTGATGAGTGTGGTAGGCAACCACTCACTTTCACAACTAGGGAATGTCCCCATGGGGGCAGCTCTACCGCAGTCCATTCATCCAGCGTCCCGTCAGTGGACATCTGAATGATTTTTCAAGGGTTTTATTTGTTTTGTTTTTTGAGATGGAATCTCGCTCTGTCTCCAGGCTGAAGTGCAATGGCGCGATCTCGGCTCACTGCAATCTCCACCTCCCGGGTTCAAGTGATTCTCCTGTCTCAGCCTCCTGAGTAGCTGGGATTACAGGTGCCGGCCATCATGTCCTGCTAAGTTTTGCATTTTTAGTAGAGATGGGATTTCTCCATGTTGGCCAGGATGTGTTTTTTATTTGTTTGTTTGTTTGAGTCGGAGTCTCGCTGTCACCCAGACTGGAGTGCAGTGGCGATCTCGGCTCACTGCAAGCTCCGCCTCCTGGGTTCACGCCATTCTCCTGCCTCAGCCTCCTGAGTAGCTGGGACTATAGGCGCCCGCCACCACGCCCAGCTAATTTTTTGTATTTTTAGTAGAGACAGGGTTTCACTGTGTTAGCCAGGATGATCTTGATCTCCTGACCTCGTGATCTGCCTGCCTCGGCCTCCCAAAGTCCTGGGATTACAGGCATGAGCCACCGCGCCTGGCCTGTTTTTGGTTTTTAACTGATGTTTGGGTTTAGGAATGTGTATATACATAGTAAGAGATGTTTTAAATTTAAGAGAAAAAAAGTCACAAACCCCAAAGTAATTGTTTTCTGAGAGGAGAGGGCAGAGTAAGTAAGACCCAGGGAGAAGCTGGCTCGTAGGTGGGTGTTCTGTAATATCTGTGCATTAGTGGATCCTGTGAATGTGTCACTAAAGCTCCTTTGTCCTCATCACATTATTATATAAGAAAATAGGCTGGGCATAGTGGCTCACGCCTGTAATCCCAGCACTTTGGGAGGCCAAGGCAGACAGATCACCTGAGGTCAGAAGTTGAGACCAGTCTGGCCAACATGCTGAAACTCTGTCTCTACTAAAAATACAAAAATTAACTGAGTGTGGTGGTACGCGCCTATAATCCCAGCTACTCAGGAGGCTGAGGCAGGAGAATCGCTTGAACCCAGGAGGCAGAGGTTGCAGTGAGCCGAGATCACACCATTGCACTCCAGCCTGGGCAACAAGAGCGAAACTCCATCTCAAAAGAAAAGAAAAGAAAATACATCTTCAGAGACTATGTAAACTGAGGCCAGAGCCTCTATTTCCTC
Organism: Nomascus leucogenys; assembly: GCF_006542625.1. NCBI lineage: Eukaryota > Metazoa > Chordata > Mammalia > Primates > Hylobatidae > Nomascus > Nomascus leucogenys. The sequence goes on from NC_044382.1 coordinate 62,697,335, forward strand.
ATCTGTAGGATAGGGATGATTATGTACTTGCCTTTTGGGTTGCCATGGAGATTGCAAAGAACAATTCATGTAAATTGAAGTCACATGTCCTCTGATACACCCAAGCCTCACTGTGAGAGGGATCAGTCCCACCTATGCAGCACGCAGTCCCCCGGCCTTGCTTCAGGGGCTGGGGGCCAGGCTCTGGACCAGCCTGCCAGAGACCAAGCCCCAGCTCTGCCACTGACTGGCTAGGGCTCCACAGGTAGAGTTCTTAAGCTGCCTGTTCCTCAGTTGCCCTAATTGTAAAATAGGGCTGGCAACAGGACCTGGCCCTTGCCCTTGTGAAAATGAAGCCGGCTGATACCCAAGGCCTGCCACAGAATCAGCCCCCATCCCGAGCCTGCATCAGCCAAGAAGGAAAAAGTTTCCATAGCCAACTGCAAATGAGTGATGGCCCCGCGGGGGTTCCTTGGGCTAGTCTATGTCTGGCTGTTAGAAATGTTGCATAATAATAAAAAGCTTAATGTCCTCGCCTGCAGGGAGGGGCTATAAAAAAAAAAAGCGGCAGCATGTACCCCGCCCCTAAAGGCCCACCTCGCTGCCTCTCTTTGCCTCCCCCAAGCCCAGCCCCCACAGCACTCTTGTCCGACTAGGAGGGCTTGAGAGGCCTGGCAGTGCCCAGGGCAGGTCGGGAGGAGTTGGAGCCTGGGTAGGTGCAGCAAGGTGGTCTGCAGGGGAACAGAGTCAAGTGCAGGCTGAACCAGACCCTCAGGGCCTGGACACTGGAGGGCAGGGCAGGACAGAGGAGGTGGGAGGCCTGGCTGCCCTGGCAGGTTGGCGAGCAGGTGCTGGCTTCGTAGACTTCGCCAGCATAGAACACAAGGCTGCCTCTGCAGGAGACCTGGATCCATGGAAGGGATGTGGTGGAGCCCCCTGCAAGCCCCCCTGTCTAAGACCCAGCTCCCTCTCTGCCCCACAGCCAGTGCCTTGCCTACAGGATATTCCATTTGGAGCCCCAGGCCCATGTGGCCCTTCTGCCAGAGCCAGGGAGCCCACTGCAGCCCTGAGGGCACTCACATGGACATGTTCTGGAAACCCGTGCCATTTTCCCAGCTGTCGAAGACGGGGATCGTGCAGGGTCCATATACCGAGCTCTTGACAGACAGGGAAAGCAGCACCAGGAGGGCTGGGGCCCCTGAGGAGTGGGAAAAAGGCTCAGGAGATGTGGGAGAGGGCTGGCCCTCGGTCCCTGGGGCTGCTGACACAGAATTCCACTGGTCAAGGGACAACTGGGAGGAGACCGTTCTGAGCCCCCAGCTTCAGAGCAATAAGCCTGGTGGTTTGGAGGAAGCTCTCCTCCAAGATGACGTTAGTGACAGCTCTACAATGGAACAGTGGTGGAGGGAGGAGTGGTCACACTGGGAAGGTGGTGGTGGGGAGCAAATGGGAAGGAGAACTGGGGAACTGCTGAGGAAATAGAGATAAGCAAGAAGGGACGGTGAGGAAGGTACCACTGATGGTGCTGCTGGAGATAGAGAAGGTGGAGGAAGTGATGATGGTGGCGATGGAGGTGGAGAAGGTGGTGGAGGAGGTGGTGATGGTGGTGAAGGAGGTAGAGAAAATGATGGTGGTAATGGAGGTAGAGGAGGTGATGATGGTGCTGATGGAGGTGGAGGAGATGGAGGTGATGATGGTGATAGTGGAGGTGGAGGAGGTGATGATGGTGATGATAGAGGTGGAGAAGATGGAGGAGGTGATGGTGATGATGGAGGTGGAGGAGATAACAATGGTGATGATGAAGGTGGAGGAGGTGATGATGGTGATGATAGAGGTGGAGGAGATGGAGGAGGTGATGATGATGGTGATAGAGGTGGAGGAGGTGATGATGGTGATGATAGAGGTGGAGGAGATGGAGGAGGTGATGATGATGGTGATGATGGAGGTGGAGGAGGTGATGATGGTGATGATAGAGGTGGAGATGGAGGAGGTGATGGTGATGATGGAGGTGGAGGAGGTGACGATAGAGGTGATAGAGGTGGAGGAGGTGGTGATGGAAGTGATGGAGGTGGAGGTGGTGGTGATGGAGGTGGAGGAGGTGATGTTGATGATGGAGGTGGAGGAGGTGATGTTGATGATGGAGGTGGAGGAGGTGATGGTGGTGATGGAGGTGGAGGGAGGTGATGATGGAGGTGGAGGAGGTGAGATGGGGTGATGGAGGTGGAGGAGGTGGTGATGGAGGTGGAGGAGATGATGGTGGTGGTGAAGGAGGTGGAGGAGGTCATGATGATGGTGATGAAGGTGGAGGAGGTGGTGATGGAAGTGGAGGAGGTGATCATGGTGGTGAAGGAGGTGGTGATGGAGGTGGAGGAGGTGATGATGGTGGTGATGGAGGTGGAGGAGGTGATGATGGTGGTGATGAAGGTGGAGGAGGTGATGGCGATAACGGAGGTGGAGGAGATGATGATGGTGGTGATGGAGGTGGAGGAGGCGATGGTGATAACGAAGGTGGAGGAGGTGATAATCGTGGTGAAGGAGGTGGAGGAGGTGACAATAGTGATGATGGAGGTGGAAGAGGTGATAAAGTTAGTAATGTAGAAAGTAGAGATGGGTGTAGACAGAGTTCACAGCTGGTGGTCATGTAATGGCCACTATGATGAGGAGAAGGGGAAAGAAAGGACTAAAGGGGGTCAATACCCTGCCCGCCTGGAGGTCTGAGGAGGAGGAGAGGAGAGATGATGTGCTTACCCCAGCCTAGCACACCAAGCTTGAGCACATATCTGCGGATGTAGATGTTGTAGACACGCCCGAGGAGGAGGTAGAGGTTGAAGCCCTCGATGGCCATCCAGGTGAGGCAGCTGAGCAGTGCGTAGTGCAGAGCAGCGGCCAGAGCCGTGCATGCTGACCCGGGCACAGGAGACATTGCGAATGCGGGGCTCAGCAGGAAGGCGACGTTCAGGAGCAGCACGGAGGCATGCAGGTTCATGTGGATGCGTGTTAAGGAGTCACTCTGCTTCCTGCAGGTGAGAGAATGGCCCTCCATGGCCCAGGGACATCGCCCAGGCAGCACTACCCACTGGGCGCATAGGTGCATGCCGACGGGGAAACTGAGGCTAAGAAGGGGCAGGGATCCCACAGCAGTCACACCACAAGGCTGGTCTCCCGCCTCCTGGCCCCCACCCTCTGGAGAAGCACACCCAGTTCTAGTGGACTAAATGGGACACAAGGAAGGGTGATGTGCCACAGTGGGGGGCAGGCCCAGCACCGCGGCAGTGGAATACCTGAAATGGAAGTGCAGCAGGACTGTGATCAGCGAGGCCACGATGGAGATGCTGCAGCCCACGAGGGAGATGTACGTAAGAGGCGCCAGCAACTCTGCAGGGACCAGGGCCGGGGACAGTTGCTGCAGGAGGGAAGAGGGGCTGGAGGCCAGAAGCATAGTATCGCCCTCCCTCCCAGCCTCAGTCAGAGGGACCTCCTGAGGCCTCCTCTCCAAGTCCCCTTCCCCACAAGCCTAGCCATGGACCTGGCTTGAACAAGGCCATGGCAGATACAGTCAGTTTTGCCCCCTCCACAGCTCCCATGTCCCTCTTCTTCTATGAGTGCCTCTCTTCTCCCACTCCCTATGCACCTGGGGGGGTTCCACCACTTTGCCCTCTTTGTGCAGAAAGGGGCACCAGGCCTGGTCAAGCAAGGCCCTCCCTCCTCCTGCCTATAGTGATTGGGTCAGGGATGAGCACATGGCTGGCAGAACTGGGTAAAAGAAGATTTTATTCCACTGGCCTGAAAGCTAGCAGGGCATGAGCCTGGAACTGCTGCCAGCTATATTATTATCTCATAAGGAGATCCTATTTGAGGGCTAAGCCAGCACAGAGCAAGCACAGTTGAGGGACAGAGATAGAGTGCTAGCTTAGTGATCTTAGTGATCATCCCCTGGATCAAGCCATGCCTGAAGCCTAACCCAGCCTTTCCAGAAACATGAGTCCATAAAGTTTTTTATCTTTTTTTTTTTTTTTTTTTGCTTAAGCCCATTTAAGTTGGATTTTCCGTCCCTTGCACCAGCTTTTGCCTTGCTCCTCTGCCACAGACACAGGGCCCTCTGCAGCTCTGAGCCCCACTCAGAATGCTTACATACCATGAGAACAGCAAAGTAGGTGAGGTGGTTGCAGCGGCAGAGCACCTGAAAGCGGGAGGGCTGCTCTGTACGACAGCCCTCAGGGCTCCAGCCCCCCCAGAGCTGTTTCCTGGCTCCCTCCTTCCAGAAGACACAGGTCAGGTTATAGCCTTCCTGAGTGGAGATGCTGGGGTCAGTCATAGGGTGCAGAGGAAAGGCTGCGCATTAGTGTCTGGGAGTCCTGATGGCCAACGGTGACTGAACTGCACATTTGCCAACATCTTACCAGGCACTGGCTGGCCTTTGGCCTCAAACAGTCTCAGATTCCAGTCCCACCTCCACTGTGGGCTCTCAGAGTGACCCCGGCAAGATGCCAAGTTGCTCTGAGCCTCAGTTTAGTCATCTACAGAATAGGATCATTCATACCCATGTTACAACAATGGTGGAAAAAAAAAGGGCAACATGGAATCTTGAGTGTCCAGCTCTGGCCTTTTATATAGTAGGCACTCCATAACCAGCTGATCCCTTCCCCTCCTCCCCGTGGGGAACAGCAATGTGCTCAGACCCATGCCTGGTCGGGGGAGACTCATCCACAGACAGTCCTAACGCCAAGCCACGTGGGTGGAGAAGTGGAGGAAATGACACAGGCAGTCACGGAAAACCATGGAGGGCAGGCAGAGCTGACCCAAAGGGAGAAGGGGAGGTGGGGGCCCTGAGCCCTTAGAGGACGTGTTGGATTTCAACATGAGTAGGGCAAAGGCATTCCAGGTGGAGGGAACCACAGTGGCAGAAGCCCAGAGCTGAAAAGGAAAGGATGATGGTGAAATTTAGAGTGCAGGGCAGTCCTGGTGAGGCTGAAGGGAAGATGGAGCCAGAAAGCAGAGGCTCCGGGCTTTTCAGGAATGCCAGGAACCAGAAACGGAGGAACTGAGGCTTGTGAGCCACCCCACTCTGCCCCCACCCCCAATGAGCAGACCTTTCTTTGTTCCAGGATCAGCATCTGCACTTCCCCTAGGAGCTCACTCCTTCACCCCAGTCCCTGGGCCATGTGACCCAGGCCTGGCCAATCCACACATTCCATCCCCCTGGGCACAGTGACAGGTGCAGGGATGGACATGTGACCCATCTGAACCTTTAAGATCCTGAGACCCTGATCTGCACTGGGGCAGGTTGGGGTGGGGAGTGCAGGGAAGAGCCTGATGGGAAGAGGGAAAGGAAGTCTGGCTCTCCAGCATCCATCATGCCACAGAATGGACAGCCAAGGCAGGAGACCATTGCTGAGACGGAGAGAGACTGAGCCACGAGGTCATCAGATCCGTCCCTGGATCCACCTGTGCCTGAAGCTGGTGGACCACCCCTAGACATTTCATTGATGTGTGCCAATCAGTTCCCTCTGTGCTCAAGCTGGCTTGAAGTGGTCTTTTCTTACTTGCAACTGAAAGAATTCTGACAAATACATGAGTAAAAACTTCTCTCTCTCTTATTTCTTGAGCAGGAATTTTCAAAGTGTGATGGATTTCCAAGATGGTTCCACAGGTTTGGGTCTAGTCAAACCAGTGTTCAACAGGAGAGTCACAGAGGGGCAGGGGTGCAGTGGAAACAGGGGCGCCCCCAGGAGTACCAGGCTTTGGTTGTGCCAGAAGCTGATGTTCACCGGATCCCTGAGGTTGTTCACGTGCCCATGACTCAGCTGGGCCCCCAGGACGTAGTTATTGAGCAGAGATGAGTTGTTTTCATCCTGGAAGGGCAGCAGGAGAAGGGCTGAGTGGAGGGGAAATGGGGAGGCCCTAGGTAAGGTCTGAGCTCCGCTTCCCTGGATGAGAACAAGCAGCAAGAGTTTCACGTGTGCAGCGTGAAAGCTTTCCCAGCCTCCCAGCCTCCCAGCCTCCCAGCCTTTGCATGTGCTGTTCCTGCCCTGTGGAAAGCCGTCCTCTCACCACCCCCCTGCTCCACCTCCCATTCATTTAATGCATTCCAGCCTCACGCCCTCCACCTCACCACTATCCTCACTCACTTTCAAAGCCAAGGTTGAAAGGCACCTTCCCCAGAAGCTCCCCTGGACTGCCCGTTGGGAAGAGCCCCAACCCCACCCTGACTCATCCATCACTCTGGATCTCTACGGCTATAATCAACCTTGTGCTGACATTAAATCTCTAAGGTCAGGCCAGGCACAGTGGCTCACGCCTATAATCCTAGCATTTTGGGAGGCCGAGGCAGACAGATCACTTGAGGCCAGGAGTTCAAGATCAGCCTGGCCAACATGGTTAAACCCGGTCTCTACTAAAAATACAAAAATTAGCTGGGCATGGTGGTGCACGCCTATAATCCCAGGGAGGCTGAGGCAGGGGAATCATTTGAACCCAGGAGGCAGAGGGTGCAGTGAGCCGAGATCACACCACTGCACTCCAGCCTGGGCAACAGAGCGAGACTCTGTCAAAAAAAAAAAAAAATCTCTAAGGTCTTAGTCTGGGCATCAAGACAGAGAGTTCTCTGAGGGCAGGGAATAAGTGCCTTCTTGTCTGTCTCCCGCCTAGCGACAGGCACATCGTAGGTTTCTTAGGTCTCATTTGCAGACTGTAATTGTACCTTCCTACCATTCTGCTAAAGCTGTCAGGGAAACTGAGGCCCAGAGAAGGACAATTGCTGGCTTGGATTGCACAGATGGCTGGTTGGTCTCACTCAGTGCTGGTCACCCAGAGGCCAGGCAGTGACATGGGCGCCTGCAGTGGATCCCAAGAAGGGGCCGGCACCCACCCTCCTTGGCCCGCCATCACACTGACCTTGAAAAAGTGGGTGTTGGAGAAGTAGATACAGATGAGCCGCAGCTCCCTGGGGTGGGTCTTGCAGGCGTCCTGGGTCAGCTCGGCGGGGAACTGCATGGCATGCTGACCCCAGGCATGCTGACCCCGGGCCTGCAGAGGGTTACAAACAGGCTGTCTGGCAACCAGGACCTGTAGACCTGACCCCAACACCTTCACTGCCTCCCACTCCCCGTGAAACCTTCCTTGGGGTTTCCGCCCACAGAACCTTCTCCCCTCAGGCTGCATCTCCTCCCAAACTTCCCAAGACCCTAGGCCTTCCCTCCATGCTGTTCCTGAGTTTTGGATGTTTACCTGACCCACTGGACCCCTGAAGATGGAGCTACCTCAGCACCCAGCCCCAGCCCCAGCCCCGGCCAGGGATCCAGCTGATCACCCCGGGGTCCTAAAAGGAGCCAGGGTTCCTGGCCTCTCCCACAGCGCCTCCCCCAGGGGGCAGCCTCCAGCCAAAGCAGGAGGAAGACTCTGCCCTGGAGGGGCCATAAAGCACCTCCCTTTCCACAGTTCACACAGCCAGTATCAGCCCCATTTTACAGAGGAGGCAACTCACTGCCAGTTAGGGCAGAGCCTGGACTGTGGGGTGTGGGGAGGAGGACAGTGGAGCCTAAAGAAAGTCCAGACCTTAAACGCCTGGAGGACTTCTAGGGCGGGGCAGCTGGCTACACCCCCCAACCCGCAGCCTCTGACCTGGGGCACCCGCTTCAGAGTGGCACTGGTCAGCGAGAGGCCAGAGAAGTCGCAGCTCAGCTTGAAGGCCAGAGACTGGATGTTGGGTGTCTGCAAGGTCAGGTTGTAGCCTGGGAAGCTGGTGTTCAGTAGCATCTGCTCCAGCTGGTGCAGTTGACTGCAGCCCGGAGAGATGGCCAGGGAGGCCAGAGCCCGGAGTGGGGTAAGGGTGAGAGGGGGCTGTAGACAGCCTGGGAGGGCAGGGCCTCCCCACCCACACCTCTGTCACTCCCAGCTCCAGACCACTGCACACACAGTGTCCTTGGCACACTGTTACCTCCCTACCCCATCTAGCCCCTCCTCTTGATTAACTCCTGTTCAGGTCCCAGTTTGTTGTCACCTCCTCCAGGAAGCCTTCCCTGACTGCTCCCTCACAGCTTCCCAGTAGCCACTCTTAGCCCTGACGAGTCTTCAGCATTGGCCGCTCACCTAGAGCTGCTCAGACTTTGGGTCACAAACCCTGGAGAGCCCAGCCAGAATCTTAGAGCCCCTTCCCAGGAAAATGCATGGAGACCCACAATTCTGCACCTAGTGTCATGACAACTATGATTAAGGGCCCCCATTCCTCGATGATAAACTTCATGAGGGCAGTGACATGCCCACACTGCATCCCCAGAGCCTAGTGTCAGGCATGCAGTAGGTGCTCAATAAAAGTGCTGAAAAAATGCACAGTTAAGAGTCTACATTAGACTAACCCTGACCCACTGATTCAAGGTGCAGGCTTGGGGTGGGAGGCACGTCCAACTCACCGAGAGGAAAAAAGCAAGCTCCGGCCCCTGGACACCTGCATGTTCTCCATGTAGCTCAGGAGTTCTTTCCATGTCTCTGTGGGGACACATCTCCCCCTCAGCTTGTGTCTCAACTGCCCTCTGGCCCCACAACCTCTGGGCTTTCCATCCCACCCTGACAGTCTAGTTCACAAGCAGCTCCTGCTGCCTCCAGGAAGCCTAAGTGGCCCTTTTCAATCTCCCATGGTTTGACGCCTCCCCCTTTTGCATCACAGTCCCAGGACTGGGCTAGGGCTGCCCCCAGTCCAGCAGAGCCCCCTTACCTGCTGTTGCATTCTGCAAAGTCAGAAGGCACAGGCACAGGAAAAGGGCACCACAGTGATCCATGCCCTGTGTAGAGTCTCCTCCAAGAACTGGCTCCAGCCCTGGAAAAGGTGCATGCCATCACCATGATGATAAAAGAGCAACCTCTAACTTCTAGGTGTCTGGCATGTCCCAAGAGTAGGACATGCAGCATCTTATTTGACTCACCACTCCTGCATTTCACAGATGAGGAAGCTGAGGATGAAAGGCAAAAGGTCTTGCTTTACTTAAACCTGCCTAAAGCCAGGTCTCTAAGACTCCAGAATCCTTGACCACCAAGTAATGGCTGCCATTAGCAGCTCTGCCTGATACACTCCCCCTCCCAAAAAGCAGTCTTTCTGGGGGCTTCCCCAGGATCCCAGCCTCTACCCAGGGGGAAGGTGTTTGGGAGAAAGCAACATGTAAACCCCATCCAGCCCTGCCATTAACTCATCATGTGGCTTTGGGTAGGATCTGCCTCTCTCTCTCTGCCCTCATTTTCCTCCATTTTAAAATGAACTAATAAACTTCTGCTTCAATAGAGCAAATTAATGTCTGCCCCTTAAAGCCCCGCTAAAATGAGAGGGAATGAACAAAATAGGCACAAAGCCACAGACCAATGGGAAAGAAAAGAGGCATGAAAAACAGTACAATGGGGAAGAAAAGAGGCACAAAGCCTCTTAGGAAGCTGCTGGAGGATGTGCTCCAACAAAACAAGAGAGTAAATCATGAAAGAAGACGCAGGGTACAGGAAACCCTGTACCCTACCATGGGAGAGGTAAAGCTACTACCTAGAAAACAGGCACAAAGACAGAACAATGGGAAAGAAAACAACTGCAGAGATAGGAGATGTCAGCTAAATTTTGGAGGCTACAAGTAGGTGGCACCTGGTAAGACGTTTAGCAGACCGAAAAAAGTTGAACCCAAGTGCCTGCAGTGGGGAGAGGTGTGGTGTTGGCAGGAGACAAGGAAAAGCCTCACAACCTTGGAAGCACTTGAGAACTGGAGGGATCAGGAACCTCTGAAGTGGGGATGAAGGAAGAGGCTAAAATCAGGGATTGTTGGCCAGGCACGGCGGCTCATGCCTGTGATCCCAGCTCTTTGGGAGGCCAAGGCAGGAGGATCACTTGAGACCAGGAGTTCCAGACCAACCTGGGCAACATGGCAAAATCCTGATTCTACAAAAAAAAATACAAAAATTAGCTGGGTATGGTGGCCTGCGCTTGTGTCCCCAGCTACTCAGGTGGGTGAGGTGGATCCTGCCCAAGAGATGGAGGCTGCAGTGAGTCAAAATCATACCACTGCACTCCAGCCTGGGCAACAGAATGAGACCTTGTCTCAAAAAAAAAAATAAATAAATAAAAACAGAGTTCGTTGGTTGTGAGTCTTTAAAACGCCCAACTCAGTCCCCGGATCTCCCCTGCCACCTCGAGTATTCAGGAGTTTCCTCACCATCCTACCATCCCCAATCCTGCTCCACACAAAGTTTACTCTCTGTAGAGAGGATGCACCATAATCAGAACAGAAAGGGGAATTAAGCAATATCCCCTCCCCACATCCTCCCCCATTCAGATTCCAGAAGACTGCAGCAACCAGGATTATGCCCCGAGGCAGGAGAAAAGTCTCTGAGGAGCTAACCATTCCAAGAATAGTATCCTATAGCTACTTCCATTTTTGTGTTCCTCAATGTCATGGCCAAGACCTAACTTACAATGAAATTTCACCAGTCACCAAGCTCTGCCAAGCAATTAGGTTTTTAGTGCTCCTCTCTTGAATGGTCAACCAAGGATTACTGAGAATTTCAAAACACACACCCTTTCTTGAGAAGTTGCTGGAGGATGTGCTCCAACAAAATGAGAGAGTAAATCATGAAAGAAGACACAGGGTACAGGAAACCCTGTATCCTACCATGGGAGAGGTAAAGCTACTCCCCAGAAAATGTGTGAAGGGAAAGCCCGGGTTGATGCTGAACAGCAGGACTAGGGCATTTCCCATCCAGAGGGAGCAGGAGAAAAGAATGCCCTGGGATGGAGGTCTTCAAGAAAAAAAAAACGGAAGAGGAAAAGGAGAGTAGATAGACTATTGAATAGGTTTGAACATCTAGAAAAATTGTTTTTTGAGATGTCATACAGAAAGTTTATAAATGCAAAAATAATAAGCAATTAATTTCAAGAAAACCAAGTTGTACAAGAAAATGAAATGCTGCTACACGACTTAATATGGAATGTAATGCATATAGACATAATAGAAACATTGAACAGGAGATTTTTTTAATGTGTAAAAACCATATTAAGATGATTTTGATTTCCACCTAGAAAGTAGAGAGTAAGATGGGAGCATTGTTCCCATCATAACAATGGGAAAGCCAAATAACATACAAAATCTTTTTTTTTTTAGCCTACTGGAGAGCTGGGGTCTCCAAGCAAACTGGTTTCTGGAGGTAACCAGAACACATTATCTCTGATGGATGAAACACATGGTCTGTTTCATGTTTGACGGAGCATGGAGGAATAGGTAGTTGCCGCAAAAGTAGATAAGGAGAAAATGACTAATATCTCAATGAAATCTTAATGGCTGAGCATTAGCTAGAGTGGCAGTTTACTGGGAGCCCCAGACACAAGGGTAACCTTTACCCCCAGACAGTTTCTTCCTACAGTTCTCCACTGGATGGTCATGAGAATGATGTGGAGTGGGACAGGGCCTGAGACAGGCCCCATGGTAACATAGCCATGCAGGATGTGTCAAGGGTTGAGGGTGGAGCAGGAGTACCTGGAGAAGCCCATCTGTGCTCTGGGCCCTGCATGAGTGCAAGGTGGTAATTGGCTGCTGCTGAGAGATAAACACCTGCACCCTGGCTTTGCTTTGAGATGCCCATCCCACAGGTCCCTGACCTGCTATAAAGCAAATGTTGACTGCTGCTGCTAGAGGAGTAGAAGACCCTCCCACCACAATGCTGCAGTGACATTAAGCAAAAGCCATCAGTGCTGGGTGCCTTGGCTCATTCCTGTAATCCCAACACTTTGGGTGGCCGAGGTAGGTGAATTGCTTGAGCCTAGGGGTTCGAGACCAGCCTGGGCAACATGGCAAAACTCTGTCTCTAAAAAAAAAAAAAAAAAAAAAATAGCCAGATGTGCACACCTGTAGTCCCAGCTACTCAGGAGGCTGAGGTGTGAGGATCACCTGAGCCTGGGAAGTTGGAGGCTGCAGTGAGCCGTGATAGCACCACTGTACTCCATCCTGGGCAACAGAGTGAGACCCTGTCTCAAAAGAAAACAAAACAAAAAAAAAGCCACTGGACACTGGCAAGGAAGAGGCAACCCATTAGTGTCCAGGATTTTGCACTGATATAAAACAGAGGGCTGCTGCTACTACTGGGAAAAGAACAGGAATCTCACTCCCACTCAAGATCCCCCAACCAATAAGGCAGAGTTTGGTTCCCATGGGGGTGAAGGGGAAGAAGTCTGCCTGCACTCTAGTACCTGCACTGAATAAGAAGCAGAGGTTGTCAAAAACTGGAGGAGAAACAGGAACACTAAGAAAGCCCCACTCCTGGGGCTCAAGACTGTCTAAGGCTGAAGCTAGAGCAGGAGAATCAAGAATTCACTGCCTCCACCACAAGCCTTGCACCAAGCAACAAGTAACAGCAGTCTACCGCTGGAGAAGGGACTAGAACACGAAGAGAGGTTTCCTCTGTGTTGCACGCATGCAATGCTGAGCGTGGAGCGGGGACACTGGGAAAATTCCTGTGGGACTCAAGTCCTCATACTGAACACAATGTAGGGACGGTCCACCACTGGAGAAATTTGGAGCCTGTAGTATACAGAAGGTAACTATAGCAACAACAAAACCTAAATCCAGCTGGGCACTGTGGCTCATGTCTGTAATCCCAGCACTTTGGGAGGCCAAGGCAGGAGGATCATTTGAGCCCAAGAGTTCAAGATCAGCCTGGGCAACATAGTGAGACTCCATCTCTAAATAAACAGATAAATAAATAAAACTTAAACCTAAATCAACTACAGATTATATTGACTTGAGGCCTATACTACAGCCATGACATAAGAAATATTCCAATTTCTAGGCATAAATATCATTTACTTTACTACTGTTCCATTACACACAATGCCTGGTAGTTAGTCAAAGATTTTAAGACGTACAGAACCAGATCTTAGAGATGGCCAAAATGTTGGAACTATCATATAGAGACAAGCTAGCTCTGATAAATATGTTAAAGGGTGTAGTGTAAAAGGTAAACTTCTAAGACAGATGGGAAATTTCAGCAGAACAATGGAAACTATTAAGGCTAGTCAAGTAGAAATGTTAGAAATTAAAAACTCGGTATCAGCGATGAAGAATTCCTTCAATGGGTTTATTAGCAAACTGGACACAGCAAAGTAAAGAATCCTTCAACTTGATGATAGTGTAATATAAATTATCCAAATTGAAATATAAAGAGTAAGAAGAGTGAAAATAAAAATTAACAGATTACCCAAGAACTGTGCAAATGGTCTGTATATATGTAACTGGGATCCTAGCTAAAGGAGAGAGAACAGAGAAGAATAAATAGAAACAGAAAGAAAAGAAAATTAAAAATTAAAAAATGGCCAATTTTTTCCCAAAATTAACAAAAGACAACAAACCACAGATCCAAGAAGCTCTGCAAAACCCGATGGAATAAACGCAAAGAAAAACACATCTAGATACATCCTAGTCAAACTGCCGCAGAACCGAAGATAAAATCTTGAAGTCAGCCAGAAAAAAAGAGCCATTGTACACAGAAGATAAAAGATACAAACTACAAGAGACTTCCTATCAGAAACTATCAAAACCAGAAGATAAGGCAGCCATATCTTTCAATAAAAATCTGTCATTCTAAAACTCCATGCCCAGTGAAAATATCTTTCAAAAACGAAGACAAGGTCGGGTGCAGTGGCTCACACCTGTAATCCCAGCACTTTGGGAGGCTGAGGTGGATGGATCGCTTGAGCCCAGGGGTTCAAAACCAGCCTGGCCAACATGGCGAAAACCCGTCTCTACAAAATATACAAAACTTAGTCAGGCATGGTGGCATGCACCTGTAGTCCCAGCTATTCAGGAGGCTAAGGCTGGAGGATCACTTGAGTTCAGGAGGTCAAGATTGCAGTGAGCCATGATCATGCCATTGCACTCCAGCCTGGGTGACACAGCAAGATCCTGTCTCAAAAAAAAAAAAAAAAAAGAAGAAGAAGACAAAATAAGAACTTCTTCAGATGAACAAGGAGTTTGAGAATTCATTGCCAGCAGATTGGCACTAAAATAAATATTGAAGAAAATTCTTAGGGCAGAAGAAAAATAATGCCAGTTGGAAATTTGGACTTAAACAAAGAAATGAAGAGTATTGAAACTGGCAAAAATGTGTCAAATATAAAATAAATTTCCTTGGTTTTAATATCTGTTTAATGTAAAAACAGTAACAATGCCTTGTGGGGATCATAGTGTATGTAGAAGTAGAAGTGTACCACAAAAATAGCACAACAGGCAGGAGAGAGGAAATGGAAGTATTTGGCTGTGAGGTTCTTAAACTATATTTTAAGTATCGTAATGTTATTCAAAGGTAAACTGTGGAAAGTGAAATATGTGTATTTAAATCCTACAATGCCATCAAAAAAAAGAGAAAATTATAAGATATGGCTAGTAAGGCAATAGTAGAGATAAAAGAATATTATGAAAACTGCTCAATCCAAAATAGGACAGGACAAGAAGAAAAAGAAACAAAGAACAGATGGAATAAAGAGAAAACAAATAGCAAGATGGTAGATATAAACCCAATCATATAAATAATTACATTAAGCATAGTCTACATGCTCCAATTAAAAGTCAAAAATTGTCAGACTGGATTATAAAAGCAAAACCTAACTACATACTGTCTTCAAGAAACACGTATCACATATAAAGATACCAATAAATTACATATAAAATGATGGAAAAAAGATATACCAATCATAAGTGTATTAGTATAGTTTCACACTGCTATAAAGAGCCACCAGAGACTGGGTAATTTATAAAGAAAAGAGGTTTAATTGAGTCACCGTTCCACAGGCATGGCTGGGGAAACCTTAGGAAACTTACAATCATGGCGGGAGGTGAAGGGGAAGCAAGCACGTCTTCACATGGCAGCAGGGAAGACAGAGAGAGAAGGGAGAAGTGCTACACACTTTTAAACCATCAGATCTTGTGAGAACTCACTCACTATCAGGAGAACAGCAAGGGGGAAATCTGTCCCCAGGATCCAATCACCTCCCACCAGGTCCCTCTCCAACATTGAAAAATTACAGTTCAACATGAGATTTGCATGGGGACCCAGAGCCAAACCATATCAATAAGTAAGAGGGAATAGCTATATTAATACCTGAAAAAGTAAACTTCAGGATAAGGAATTTTACCAGGGATAAAGATTATATAATGCTAAAGACTAATTCGTCAAGAAAATGTAACAATCTTTAATGTGTGTGCACCTAATAACAGAGCTTTGAAAAATAAAGCAAAAATTGATAACACTAAAAGAAGAAATTGACAAAGCAACACTTGTAGTTGCAAAATGCAATTATTTCTCTCTGAGTAATTGCTAGAAGTAGACAAAAATTGATATAGAAGATATATCAGTCCGTTCTCATGCTGCTATGAAGAAATACCCAAGACTGAGTATATAATCAAGGAGGAAGGCACCTCTTCAAAGCGTGGCAGGAGAGAGAATGGCTAGCAGGGGAAAAACCAGATGCTTACAAAACCATCAGATCTCATGAGAACTCACTCACTATCACGAGAGCAGCGTGGGGGAAACTGCCCCCATGATCCAATCACTTCCCATCAGTCCCTCCCATGACACATGGAGATTATGGGAACTACAATTCAAGATAAGATTTGGGTGGGGACACAGCCAAACCATATCAGAAGACATGAACAACACTATTAACTATCTTCTTTATATTTATAGAACACTCTCCTAATTACAGCAAAATACATATTCTTTTTAATTACAACAGGAAACATTCACAAAGATAGACCATATTCTGGGCCATAAAATAAATCTCAATAAATGTAAAAGGATTAAAAGCACACAAAGTAAGTTCTGTAACCACCAGGAACTTAAACCGGAATTAAAAAACATAAAGATGCCTTTAAAAATCCTCCAAATATTTGGAAATTAAATAATACACTATTAAGTAACCCATGAGTCAGAGACAAAATCACAAGGGAAATTATAAAATATATTCAACTGAATAAAAATGAAAACACAACATAAATTTGTGGGATGCAGCTAAAGCAGTGCTTAGAGAAAAATTTATAGCATTAAATGCTTACATTAGGAAAGATGAAGGATTTCAAGTCAGTGATGTAAACTTCCACCTTAATAAATATAAAAAGAAGAGCAAACTGAGCATAAAATAAGCAGAAGGAAAAATAATAAAGATAAAATTATGGCTGGGCGCAGTGGCTCACACCTGTAATCCCAGCACTTTGGGAGGCCAAGGCAGGTGGATCATGAAGTCAGGAGGTCGAGACCATCCTGGCTAACACGGTGAAACCCTGTCTCTACTAAAAATACAAAAAATTAGCCGGGCATGGTGGCGGGTGCCTGTAGTCCCAGCTACTTGGGAGGCTGAGGCAGGAGAATGGCGTGAACCTGGGAGGCGGAGCTTGCAGGGAGCCGAGATCATGCCACTGCACTTCAGCCTGGGCAACAGAGCAAGACTCCGTCTCAAAAAAAAAAAAAAGATAAAATTATAAATCAATAAAATAGAAAATGCAGGAGTAGAAAAAAATTAATGAAACCAAAAGCTGGTTATTTGAAAAGCTCAATAATATTGATAAGCCTCTAGCCAGAATGATAAAGGGGAAAAAAGGACAAGGTACAATGACCAGTTATCAGCAATAAAAGAGGGGCTATCACTATAGAACCTGCAGATATTAAAAAATAGAATAATATTAACAATTTATGGCAATAAATTACATAACTTATGTGAAATGAAAAAAATTCCTTGAAATACACAAACTACCAAACCCTACTCAAGAAAAAATAGAAAATAGGAATAGTCCTTCACTGATTAAAGGAATTGAATTTGTAATTTAAATATCTTCCCACAAAGAAACACTAGGCCCAGATGGCCTCACTGGTTAATTCTTCCAAACATTTAAAAAAGTTATAATATCAATTCTACAGAAACTCCCACAAAAAAAAGAAGACAAAATAAGTAATGATAACAATCCTAAATGTATTCCTTTAGAAAATAAAAGGGAAAATGCTTCCAAATTCATTTTAGGAGGCTAATATTACTGTAGTACCAAAACTAGCCACAGACATTATAAGGTAACTACAGACCAACACCCCTCATGAATATAGATCCAATCCCAATTAAAATCACTGCGGGATATTTTTTAGATTTTTATAGACAAGCTGACTATAAAATTTATATGTAAAAACAAAGGATCTTTAATTGACAAAACAATTTTGATAAAGAAGAATGAAGTTGGAGGAGTCACACTACCTGATTTCAAGGCTTACTATAAAGCTACAATAATCAAGACAGTGTGTAACTGGCATAAGGACAGATATAGAGATGAATAGAACAGAATAGAGAGTCCAAAAATTTGTTCATATATTGATGTTTGTCAATTAATGTTTGACAAAGATGCAAAAATAATTCAGTAGAGAAAGGATAATTGATTCAACAATTAGTGATGGAACAATTGGATATCTCATGCCAAAAAAAAGAAGCCATCTTGAATCCATATCTTGAAGCACATACAAATTTAACTCAGAATGCATCACGGATGCAAATAACAAGACTAAAACTGTACAGGTATACCTGGCTTTATTGCATTTTGCACATCTTGTGGGTTTTTTTTACAAATTGAAGACTGCAGCAACCCTGCATCAAGGAAGTCTATCTGCACCATTTTTCCAATAGTACGTGTTCACTTAACGGCTGGGTCCTGTTTTGGTAATTCTCATAATATTTCAAACTTTTTCATTATTATTATACCTGCTGTGGTGATCTGTGAACAGAGATCTTTGATGTTACTATCGTAATTGTTCTGGAGTACCACAAACTGCGCCCATATACGATGGGAAACTTAACCAATAAATGTATGTGTTTTGACTGCTCCACCAACTAGCTGTTCCCCTGTCTCCCTCCCTCTTCTTGGGCCTCCCTATTCTCTAGGACACAACAATATCGAAATCAGGACAATGAGTAACTCTACGATGGCCTCTTGAGTGTTCAAGTAGAAGAAAGAGTCACACATCTCTCATTTTAAATCAAAAGCTAGAAATTTTAAGCTCAGTGAGGAAGACACGTCAAAATCCAGATAAGCCAAAAGTGAGGCATCTTGCACCGAACAGTTCACCAAGTTATGAATGCAAAGGAAAAGCTCTTAAAGAAAATTTAAAGTGCTACTCCAGTGAACACATGAAGCAAAACAACCTTATTGCTGATATGGAGAAAGCTTCAGTGATCTGGATAGAAGATCAAACCAGCCCCCCGGCCAACATCCCCTTAAGCCAAAGCCTAGTTCAGAGCAAGGCCCTAAGTCTTCAATTCTATGAAGGCCAAGGTGGGTGAGGAAGCTGAAAAAACATGGAAGCTAGCAGAGGTTGGTTCATGAGGTTTAAGGAAAAAAGCCATCTCCATGACATAACAGTACAAAGTGAAACAGCAAGTGCTGATGGAGAAGCAAGTTATCCACAAGAGCTACCTAACATCATGCATGAGGGTGGCTACAGTAAACTACAGAATTTCAGGGTAGATGAAATAGCCTCATACTGGAAGCAGATGCCATCTAAAAGTTTCATAGCCAAAGAGAAGAAATCAATGCCTGGTTTCAAAGCTTCAAAGGACAGGCTAACTCACTTGTTAGTGGGTAATGCAGCTGGTGACTTTCAATGGAAGCCAATACTCATTTAACATCCTGAAAATCCTAGGTCTCTTAAGAGTTATGCTAAATCTATTCTGCCTGTGCTCTACAAATGGAATAACAAAGCCTGGATGATAGCAATCTATTTATAGCATAGTTTCCTGAATATTTTAAGCCCACTGTTAAGACCTATTACTCAAAAAAAAAAGATTTATTTCAAAATATTTCTGCTCATTGACAATGTACCTAGTCACCCAAGAGCTCTGACAGAGATGTACAAGGAGATTAATGTTGTTCTCGTGCTGCTAACACAACATCCATTCTGCAGCCCATGGATCAAGGAGTCATTTTGACCTTCGAGTCGTATTATTTAGGAAACAAATTTCATAAGGCTATAGCTGTCATAGATAGTGATTTCTCTGATGGATCAGGGTAAAGTACATTGAAAATCTGGAAAAGATTCACCCTTCTAGATGCTGCAAGAACATTTGTGATTCATGGGAAGAAGTCAAAATATCAACATTAACAGGAGTTTGGAAGAGGTTGATTCTATGCTTCATGGATGACTTAGACGGCTTCAAAACTTCAGTGGGGAAAGTAATTACAGATGTGATGAGAACAGCAAGAGAACTAGAATCAGAAGTGGATCCTGAAGATGTGACTGAATTGCTGCAGTCTCATGATCAAACTTGAACGGATGAGGAGTCGCTTCTCATAGGTGAACAAAGAGTGGTTTTTTGAAATGGAATCTACTCCTGGTGAAGATATGGTGAACACTGTGGAAATGACAACAAAATATTTAGAATATTAAATAAATGTAGTGGATAAAGCCCCTGCAGGGTTTGAGAGGACTGACTCCAATTTTGAATGAAGCTCTACCGTGAGTAAAATACTATCAAACAGCATCACATGCTACAGAAAAACACCTTATGAAAGGAAGAGTCAGTTGATGAGGCAAACTTCACTGCTGTCTTAAGAAACAGCCACCCCAACCTTCAACCACCACCACCTTGATCAGCATCGAGGCAAGACCTTCCACCAGCAAAAAAGCGTGTGATTCGTTGAAGGCTCAGATGGATTGCTAGTACTTTCTAGCAACAAAGTGTCCTTTAATTAAGGTATGTACATTTTTAGACATAATGCTTTTGCACACTAAATAGACTACAGTATAATGTAAACATAACTTTTTTCATGTGTGAGACAGTCTCGCTCTGTCGTCCAGGCTGGAATGCAGTGGCGCAATCTCAGCTCACTGCAACCTCCGCCTCCACCTCACCGGTTCAAGCGATTCTCCTGCCTCAGCCTCCCGAGTAGATGGGATTACAGGCACACACCACCATGCTCGGCTAATTTTTGTATTTTTAGTAGAGATGGGGTTTCACCATGTTGGCCAGGATGGTCTCGATCTCCTGACCTCATGATCCGCCTGCCTCGGCCTCCCAAAGTGCTGGGATTACAGACATGAGCCACCGTGCCTGGCCGTAAGCATAACTTTTATATGCACTGGGAAACCAAACAATTTGTGTGACTCACTTTATTACCATATTTGCTTTACTGTGGTGGTCTAAAACCAAACCCACAATATCTCCAAGATATGCCTGTAAAACTCTTTGGAAAAAACAAAAAAGAAAATCCTTCTGACTTAGGTTATGCAAAGATTTCTTAGAAACAACACCAAAAACATGATCCATGGCAACAACAACAACAAAAAACTGATAAGTTGAATTTCATCAAAATTAAAACTTCTGCTTTTTGAAAGTCATGGTTAGGAAAACGAGAAGATAAGCCACAGACTGGGAGAAAATATTTACAAACACGTATCTGATGTTTTAAAAAAATTGTATCTGGACTATATAAAGAACCCTTACACAACTAATAAGAGGACAAACAACCAAATAAATATAGGAAAAGATTTGAACAATCACTATACCAATGAAGATGTATAGATGGGCCGAGCATGGTGGCTCATGCCTGTAATCCCAGCACTTTGGGAGGCCGAGGCGGGTGGGTCACCTAAGGTCAGGAGTTCGAAACCAGCCTGGCCAACATGGTGAAACCCCTGTCTCTTCTAAAAATACAACAATTAGCCAGGGGTGGTAGCATGTGCCTGTAATCCTAGCTACTCAGGAGTCTAAGGCAGCAGAATTGCTTCAGCCCAGGAGGAGGAGGCTGCAGTGAGCTGAGATCATGCCACTGCATTTCAGCCTGGGTGACAGAGCTGGAACTACATGCCAAAAAAAAATGTATAGATGCAAATAAGCACATGAAAAACACTCAATATCATTATTCATTAGAGAAATGCATATAAAAACCACAATGAGATATCACTACGTACCTTCTAGAATGACTAGGATTAAAATGGTAATACAAAGTATTATGAGGATATAGAACAGCTGGAAGCCTCATTCATTTCTGGAGGGAATGTAACATGGAAGTGGAATCTAGAAAAGTCAAAACTATTGGATCAGAGAACAAATCAGTAGTTGCCAGGGAGTAGGGAAAAGATATTAACTACAAAAGGGCCTGAGACAACTTTTCAGGGGACAGCAATGTTCTATATTTGATTGTGATATACATGTATACATGACTGTACACATCTGTCAAAATGCACCAAACTCCTCTCCAAAAGGGTGAATTTTATTGTATGTATACCTCTACAGACAAGACTTTAGAAATCCAATCAAAAAACATATTAAGAAGATGAAGAAGAGGAAATAGGGGAGGGAGGGCAAGAGAACTGATGATCCTCTTCTTAGAAGAAAGAAAGTCAACAAAAACTCGCAAGGCTTCAAAGAGGGAGCGCCACAAAACTCAAAATATGTGTTTGATGGTAGTGGCAGAGGAAAGTAGTTAAGAACATGAGTTCTCATTTTTTCCACCGTTGGATCTGCAAAGATCTGAAATATGATAGCACCCAGTGAGTCTGTAGGGACAGGCACATTCCTGCACTCTCTGTCTAAGATCTGAGCCTCATCTGCAAGGGGACGGCTTAGCAATACATTCGAACTTTACGTTCTGAATATCGTTTGAGCCAGGAAACTCATTCTTATGAATTTATCCTATTGAAAGAATAGGGCAAGCCAGGATTATACCCATACAAGAATATTTAGAATAGTATTGTTAATAAAGAGAAGCTGAAAGCTATGTGAATGTCTATCAATAGAGGAATAAATAAATTACACTCCAATGCTGTTCTGGAAAACAGTTCGACAGTTTCTTATAAAACTAAACATGTACCTATCATATGACCCAATAATTGCACTCTTGGGCTTTTATCCCAGAGAAATGAAACCTCGTGTTCACACAAAAACCTGTATATGAACAGTCATAGCAGCTTTATTCATGATAGCCTCAAAGTGGGTGAAAATGGTTAAATGGTGATACCTTTACACTCTGAAATATAATTCTCAGCAGTTAAAAAAATGAATTTCTAAAAAAAAGCTACTGACACACACAACTTGGATGGATCTTAAAGGAATTATCATGAGCCCAAAAAAAAAAAAGCCAATCTCAAAATGTTGCATGCTGTGTGATTCAATTTATGTAACAGTCTTGAAATGACGAAATGATAAAGATGGAGAACAGATTAGCGGTTGCAAAGGGTTAGGGAAGGGGAGTGTGTTTCTTTAAAGGTCTCGCACAAGGGATCCTTGTGGCGATGGAACAGTTCTGTGTCTTGATCGTGGTGTTGTTTACAGGAATCTTTTATTTTATCATGTCATAAAATTGCAAGGAAAACCATTTGGCAGTTTCTTATAAAGTTAAAATATACTTACCAAAGAACCGGCATACATAAATGAGTGAGTATACTACGGAATGAAGTCTGTGAACTATACCAAAGACAATTTCCTGGCTTTGATATTATACTATAGGCATGCAAGATGTTACTACTGGAGAATAAGTGAAGGGTATACAAAACCTGCTGTACTATTTTTTGCAACCTCCTGTGCATTTATAATTTTTTCAAAATTAAAAGTTAAAATATGCAACAGATTGTCACTTCACTATTAAGAAGTATGTGTATTCTTTAAAAAAAAAAATCAAAGATGTGTATAGCCGGGCACCATGGTTTGCACCTGTAATCCCAAACTAAGGCAAGAGAATCGCTTGAGGCCAGGAGTTCAAGACCAGCCTAGGCAACATAGCAAGACCCTTTCTCTAAAAAAAATTTTGAGGCCAGGCGTGGTGGCTCATGCCTGTAATCCCAGCATATTGGGAGGCCTGGGTGGGCAAATCACTTGAGGTCAGGAGTTCAAGACCAGCCTGGGCAACATGTAAAAACCCCATCTCTACTAAAAATATAAAAATTAGCCAGGCGTGTTGGCACACGTGTAATCTTAGCTACTCAGGAGGCTGAGGCAAGAGGATTGCTTGAGTCCAGGAGTTCAATGCTTCAGTGGGCTATGATGGCACCTCTGCTCTCCAGCCAGGATGACAGAGTGAGACTCTTCTCCAAGAAAAAAAAACAGGCTGGGCGCAGTGGCTAACGCCTGTAATCCCAGCACTCTGGGAGGCCGAGGCAGGCGGATCACAAGGTCAGGAGATTGAGACCATCCTGTCAACATGATGAAACCCCGTCTCTACTAAAAATATAAAAAAATTAGCTGGGTTTTGTGGCGGGCACCTGTAATCCCAGCTACTCAGGAGGCTGAGGCAGGAGAATCGCTTGAACCCAGTGGACGGAGGTTGCAGTAAGCCGAGATCGCGCCACTGCACTCCAGCCTGGCGACAGAGCGAAACTCTGTCTCAAAAAAAACCAAAAACAAAAACAAACAAAAAACAAAGCCATGTAAAAGAAGAGTACAGCATATCACTGAGTGGAAAGGACAGGTTGAAAATAACACACATAATGTCATTTATGAAAAATCATGTTTGTATGCATGCTAAAGCATATTGGGAGCTCTAGAAGAATGGCCACCAAAATGTTAATAATGCTTTTTTGAGGGGAGAGGTTTTTTTCAAAACTTCCTTTTATATTTTCTGTATTGTTTAAATTTTCTACAACAAACATATTACCTTTACGACAGCAACAAAAAAAACACAAATATTTTAATCGGATTTTTAAATGCTCCAAATGACTATCAATATGGAAGAAATAACAGTGGCATATTGCTCATGAAAGACAGAAAGCACATTGCAAAACAACCTAATCCCATTCTTGCAAAAAACATCATATATTTTATTACATGCAAAATCTGGACAGCCCAGGCGCAGTGGCTCACACCTGTAATCCCAGCACTTTGGGAGGCCAAGGTGGGAGGATCACTTGAGCCCAGGAGATGGAGACCACCCTGCGCAATACGGCAAGACCCCCATCTCTACAAAAAATTAGCTGGGCAGGGTGGCGCATACCTGTAGTCCCAGCTACTCGGGAGGCTGAGGTAGGAGGATCGCTTGAGCCTGGGAGGTTGAGGCTGCAGGGAGCTATGATTGTGCCACTGCACTCCAGCCTG
This sequence comes from Nomascus leucogenys, assembly GCF_006542625.1. Taxonomy (NCBI): domain Eukaryota; kingdom Metazoa; phylum Chordata; class Mammalia; order Primates; family Hylobatidae; genus Nomascus; species Nomascus leucogenys. The sequence goes on from NC_044382.1 coordinate 62,721,387, forward strand.
GGTGACAGATCAAAACCCCGTCTCAAAAACAAAAAACAGAAACCAAATAAGAAAACACCGGAGTGGGGCCTTGCCTTCCCTCCCTCCCTCCCCTTTCTCTTTCTCTCTCTCTCTCTCTCTCTTTCTTTCCTTTCTTTCTTCTCTTTCTTTTCTTTCTTTCTTCTTCCCTCTGTGGCCCGGCTGGAGTACACTCTGCTCGCTGCAGACTCCCTGCGTCCCGCTCCCGTGATTCTCCTGCCCTGCCCTGCGGGCTGCCTGGGATTGCCAGCACGCGCCACCACCCCTCCCTGGTTTTTCTCCTTTGGCTGGAGGCGCGGTTTCGCCATGTCGGCCAGGCTGATCTCTAGCTCCTGACCTCGAGTGGTCTGCCTGCCTCGGCCTCCCAAGGTGCTGGGACTGCAGATGGAGGCTCGCTCACTCGGTGCTCAGTGTTGCCCGGGCTGGAGTGCGGTAGCGTGGTCTTGGCTCGCTGCAGCCTCCGCCTCCCAGCCGCCTGCCTTGGCCTCCCAGGGTGCTGGGATTGCAGCCTCTGCCCGGCCGCCCATCGTCTGGGATGCGAGGAGCGACTCTGCCCGGCCGCCACCCCGTCTGGGAAGTGAGGAGCGCCTCTGCCCAGCCGCCCCGTCTGGGAAGTGAGGAGCGCCTCTGCCCGCCCCCATCGTCTGGGATGTGAGGAGCGCCTCTGCCGGCCGCCCCGTCTGGGAAGTGAGGAGCCCCTCTGCCTGGCCGCCACCCCGTCTAGGAAGTGAGGAGCGTCTCTGCCCGGCTGCCCCGTCTGGGAAGAAGTGAGGAGCGCCTCTGCCCGGCCGCCCCATCTGGGAAGAAGTGAGGAGTGCCTCTTCCCGCCGCCCCGTCTGGGAAGTGAGGAGCGCCTCTGCCCGGCCGTCCCGTCTGGGAAGTGAGGAGCGCCTCTGCCCGGCCGCCCCGTCTGGGAAGTGAGGAGCGCCTCTGCCCGGCCACCCATCGTCTGGGATGTGAGGAGCGCCTCTGCCCGGCCGCCCTTCTGGGAAGTGAGGAGCGCCTCTGCCCGGCTGCCCCGTCTGGGAAGTGAGGAGCGCCTCTGCCGGCCACCTCGTCGGATGCGGAGCGCCTCTGACCGCCCCGTCTGGGAAGTGAGGAGCGCCTCTCCCGGCCGCCCCGTCTGGGAAGTGAGGAGCGCCTCTGCCCGGCCGCCCCGTCTGGGAAGTGAGGAGCGCCTCTGCCCGCCGCCCCGCGGGTGGAGCGCCTCTGCCCCCCCTGTCTGGAAGTGAGGAGCGCCTCTGCCTGCCCCCGTCTGGAGGAGCGCCTCCCCCCCCCATCTGGGAAGTGAGGAGCCCCTCCCGCCGCCCCCCGCTAATGAGGCGTCTCTGCCCGCCCCCGTCTGGGAAGTGAGGAGGCCTCTGCCGGGGGGGGGGGCGCCGGCCGCCCGTCTGGGAAGTGAGGAGCGCCTCTGCCCGGCCACCCATGTCTGGGATGTGAGGAGCGCCTCTGCCCGGCCGCTCCTCTGGGAAGTGAGGAGCGCCTCTGCCGGCTGCCCGTCTGGGAAGTGAGGAGCGCCTCCCGGCCACCATGCTGGGATGTGGAGCGCCTCTGCCCGGCCGCCCCGTCTGGGAAGTGAGGAGCGCTCTGCCGGCCGCCCGTCTGGGAGTGGGAGCGCTCTGCCCGGCCTCCCGGTCTGGGAAGTGAGGAACACCTCTGCCTGGCCGCCCCATCTGGGATGTGGGGAGCGCCTCTGCCCAGCCGCCCTGTCTGGGAGGTCTACCACAGAGGCCAGAAGCAATGTGGGGGCTGGACGTGGTGGCTCATGCCTGTAGTCCCAGTACTCTGGGAGGCCGAGGCGGGTTGATCACTTGAGGCTAGGAGTTCGAGACCAGCCTGGCCAACATGGCGAAACATACGAAAAATACAACTGACAAACCAACCAACCAACCAAGAGACAACAAAACAGGTCTACCCTGAAGTCGTACTCTAATTTTTTCTATTTTCCTCCCTTTCTGATCCTTTATCCCACTTTCTTTTTCTTCCTCTTCCTTCTCCTTCTTCTTTGTCAAATAAAGGATTGAGTTATTATCATTGATCCATACAAAGTCCCTCTCTCATTTATTTTCTTTAATTCCCACCCCCCATTTCTATTCCCCGTCTTCCCATGTGCAACCTTCCTAATATGTTTGATATGCATCTTTTTGTTTGTATGTACTTTTAGAAAATGTTTATTGTTTTATGTGCAAAAAAAAAAATTAAAAAAAAAAAGAAAACATTGGAGTGGGGAAGGTTTTTCTAGCTATGACTCAAAATCCAGAGGCCAAAAGAGAAAATACAGATACATTTTATTACATAAAAAGTATTTAAAAAGACACTTCTACCTGGCCAAAAGAAGTCCATATGTAATGTTAAAAGACAAATGACAAATTAGGAAAAATATTTGCATATAATAGTTTTATATATGTATAATAGACAAGAGCTGATTTTCCTATTATGTAAAAGTTTCTAGAAATTGATAACGAAAAGTCTAACCCAATATAAAAATGGGCAAATGGTGGGGCGTGGTAGCTCATACCTGTAATCTCAGTGCTTTGGTAGGCCGAGGCAGGAGGATCATTTGAGCTCAGGAATTCGAGACCAGCCTGAGCAACATAGCAAGATCTTGTCTCTACTAAAAATCAAAAACATTAGCTGAGCGTGGTGCCATGCACCCAGTAGTTTCAGCTGCTTGGGAGGCTGAGGTGAGAGGATCACGTGAGCCCAGGAGTTTGAGGCTGCAGTGAGCTATGATAGTGCCACTGCACTCCAGCTTGTGTGACAGAGTGAGACCCTGTATCAAAAATAAATAAATAGAGCTAGGCACGGTGGCTCACGCCTGTAATCCCAGCACTTTGGGAGGCCGAGGTAGGAGGCTCACCTGAGGTCAGGAGTTCAAGACCAGCCTGGCCAACATGGTGAAACTCTGTCTCTACTAAAAATACAAAAATTAGCTGGGCGCAGTGGAGCGTGCCTGTAATCCCAGCTACTCAGGAGGCTGAGCCAGGAGAATCGTTTGAACCTGGGAGGCAGAGGTTGCAGTGAGCAGAGATCACATCACTGCACTCCAGCCTGGGTGACAGAGCAAGACTTCGTCTCAAAAAATAAAAATAAATAAATGGTGAACTCGCACATATGAGAAATAATATAAGCACAGCTACATTGTTTGTAAGAGCAAATAACTGGAACCAGCACAAATGTCTATGAACAGGGGACTAGTTAAATAAACTGTAGCTTATCCCTACAACATTAGAATATGCAGATGAAAAAGTGGAAGCTCTCCTCTTATTGACATGGAAAGCTCTCCAAGATGTATTTTCAAGTGAAAAAGCAAAATGCAGAATAGTATGTAGAGTATGCAACTTATTGTATCAACTGGGGCACTTTTGTATCAACTGGCACATCCACGCCCAGCTATTGTAGAGACAGTTGGTTTCAGCATGTGCCCAGGCTGGTCTCAACCACCTGTGCTCAAGCGATCCTCCTGCCTCAGCCTCCCAAAGGGCTGGGATCACAGGAGGAAGCCACCAAGCCCGGTCTCCACTCCAGTGTCATGAAAGAATTTGCCTGTTTCTTCCAGTACTTTTATAGATTCATTTTTCAAATTGAAATCTCCAGTCCATTTGCATCGACACTGGGATGCACTGGGAGATATATATCCAATTTCATTTTTTCTCCAGGTGGTCACCCATTTTTCTTAACATGAATTTTTTTAATATATATGTTTATTTTTAATATGAAATAGAGACTCTGGAGTCGCAGAGGGCTCGGTTCTTATTTATTTGGCTATTTGGTTATTTATTTGGCTGTGTTATTTACTCACCCTCTCAGAACCTCAGAGAAAAGACAAGGGACAAGATTTGGGGGAACCAGGTGTGGTGGCTCATGCCTTAATCCCAGCACTTTGGGAGGCTGAAGCAGGAGGATCACTTGAGCCCAGGGAGACCCCATCTCTACAAAATTAAACATTAAAAAACCTAACCCAGCATGGTGACATGAGCCTGTGGTCCCAGCTACTCAGGAGGCTGAGATGGGAGGATTACTTGAGCCTGGGAGCCGTGATTGCGACACTGCACTCCAGCCTGGGTGACGGAGTGAGACTCTGTCTCAAAAAAAAAACAAAAAAACGAACAAAAAGGTTTGGGGAGGCAAAAGAAGCTACTGAAGGAAATCATTTAGGAGAGATAACTGAGGCACAGTAGTGGAGGACCTGATAGCACAGAAAGGATCTTGGGCCAACTTGTCCGCCCCTTCACTAAACTGTTGGTGAAACTGAGGCCCAGACAGATAGATGGATTTGACCTGCAGGGTGTGGACCCTAAGACCAGGCTCTCACCCACACTGGTTCCAGGCAGACACTGAGGGAAGAAGAGCCTGACCCTACCACACAACTGAAGAAATTGAGGGCAAAGCAGAAGTGATACCTCCCCCAGGCACTCCAGATAGAAGCTGTGGTTTCCACCCCATTTCCCAGGGGCAAACCACAGTCTTCACTTCTGCTTGCAACCTCCAAATTCCCCTCCACATCCCTTCAGAGAGGTCGCCATGCACCATCCCCCCACATGCTGAGCCATTTCATTTTCTACCCTGCAATTCATTATTTGGGGCCTTCTAGGAAACAGCAATCCCTTACCTGACTTCCAGGATGGTTCCAGCTGATGGTGGGGAAACTGAATACTGCGCAAGAGGAGTCTGCTTGAGGTTCTACAGCAGGCCAGTGGGCAAGCTGGGACTCAAACCCAGGCCTCCGGGGTCCAGGGCGCTACCCCCTGCACACTGCAGCCTCCCAAAGATGGTTGGGCAGCTGAGTTGCTGTGTAGACAAGTAAGACTCTATTTAGGCCAATAGAGAAAGGAGGAGCTGTGGAGCACAGGACGGAGCCTTTGGAAGATGAAAAGTTGATAACCAGTTCCAGTATTCAGTGCCTAGGGTGTGTGACACTGGACAAGGCACCTGACCTCTCTGTGTGTCTCAGGCTTTCTCATCTGTAAAATGAGGCCAAAGAAATCTATTGCCCAGAAAGAGAAACTCAAACAACAATTTCCCTGATCCTTGGCCAGGAATACATCTGAGCACAAGGCTTGGGAACCCCTGCCTTCCCCCCTACAGCTGACCATGCACCCCCGAAGCCCACCTCTCCCCAGCAGCACAAGGGCCTACAGAGCCAGCCATTCTCTGCACACAGCCCCACCTGCCCCTGCCAACCACAGTCTGGAGCCCCTGCCCCTGGCCTGGGTGAGGAATCAATCAACCTGCGGTCTCTGCAAAAAAGCCCTAAGAGGCCAGGCATGGTGGCTCACGCCTGTAATCCCAGCACTTTGGGAGGCCAAGGCAGGTGGATCACCTGAGATCAGGAGTTCGAGACCAGCCTGATCAATGTGGTGAAACCCTGCCCCTACTAAAATTACAAAAATTAGCCAGGTGTGGTGGCTGGTGCCTGTAATCCCAGCTACTCAGGAGGCTAAGGCAGGAGAATCACTTGAACCTGGGAGGTGGAGGTTGCAGTGAGCCAAGATCGCACCACTGCACTCCAGCCTGGGCAACAAAGCAAGACTCTGTCTCAAAAAAAAAAAAAAAAAAAAAAGCCCTAAGAAATGCTATTAGTAACCCCATTTCACAGGTTGGGAAAGAGAGGCCACCCAGAGCCCAACAGGAAGTCTGTGACCAAGCCAGCAGCAGGGCCATTTCCCCGAGACATGCTGTCCCCAGGATCCAATCCAGGTCACTCTGAAAGGAGCTGCACCTGCTCCAGATTGCCAAGCACAAACTGTGTGCCAGGTCCTCTACTGAGCCCCTGACAGCCATCCAAGGTGCAGGTTCCCAGACTCACCCCATTTTACAGGTGAGAAACTGAGGTCCAGAAAAGAAACCTTTCTTCACTTGTCCCAGACCTCATGGGGAAGCTAAGATTCGAGACCCATGCCTAATCACTTCTTAATTTAAATCGCCCCTCCTTCCAAAAGCATAGATCTCTACATTCCCCCAGATGTGGAGCTGCCAACCAGAAAGGGAAGGAGGGTGGGTCCCCAGTTTGCTCACCAGGATGTCACCAGGCCTGTGCCCACCTGGACATGGGTATGCCCAGTGCCCACTTAGGGGCCTGTGGATAAGCACAGAGAACTGGGCAGGGGAGAGTGGGGAGAGGCCCGGAGGAGGCTGACCTGAGAAGCTGCCGCTGCCGTCTCAGCTGCCGTCTCAGCTGCTGTCTTGTTGCTTCTGCAGGAAGAAGGGGAAGTCGGGAGGCATCTGTGGGTGGCCTCTCCCTTCACCACACACCTGCACCCCCACTGCACTTCTCTCTGCTCCCCTCACCCCAGGCCCAGGCACCACACTCCCACTTCACTTCTTCTTTCACCAGCAGCAGCCTCTTTGCTTCCTTTGAGCTGGTGGTCATGCCCCGGTCACCCTTTGAGGGTATCACCCCGTAGAGTCTGCAGCCACTTCCTGGGGTGGCTGCTCCTCTGTGGAGGTGCTCAAGGACATGGCAACATGGCCTTATGCAGTGCTCAAGACCCACCTGAGCTCTGCATCCTTGGGCAAGATATGTCACCCCCTCTGGGCCTCAGTTTTCCCATCTATAGAAAAGTGAAAATGATCCCTGCCTGACCTGACAATTGATGGCATATTGATGATGGCAAAGACCTCAGGCAGGAGCTGGATCAGACTGCCTCGGTTCAAGTACCAAGCCCACCACTTACTGGGTGGGTGACTTGGGGCAAGCCACTCACACTCTCTGAACCTGTTTCCCCTCTGTAAAATGGAGATAATGACAGTACCACCTTGCAGGGCAGTGTGGGGCTTACAAAAGGTAAGGCTGGCAAAGTCACTGGAAGTGCTCTATGAAGCCGTCATATTTCACAGATGAGGGACCTGAAGTCCAGAGAGGACCAGGGCCTGGCCCAGAGTTGCCAAGTGGCAGAGCATGGTGGAGAGGGGCCTCCCTGGCCACAGAGCCCAGAAAACGTGGGGCTGGAAAGCTGGCCAGCTTCTCCTTGAGCCAGACATCTGGATAGGCCTGTCCTGCATCAGCCATACCCTCTGAAGAGCTCTAAGGGAAAGCAAGGAGGTGTGGGGTGGGGGGATAGAGAGAGAGCGTTGGTAAGGGGGAGACAGTGCTCTCTCTTGCCTGGGCCCCATCCAGACTCCTGGGAAAACTGACTCAGGAATGTGTTCTTCCATCCCGGGGGAAAGATGGAGAGGCAGCAAAAGGGAGAAACCAGACAGGTCCTAACATGGTCTCCCTCCTCTCTGCCTCACTGGGGCCCTTCCCACATCAGCCCAAGCACAGCTCGCAGGTAGTACAAGTGGCCTCTGCTGAAGCAGGAGGGAGCTGCTCCTTGGAGGGCAGCCAGGTCCCCACCCCAGCTGCACGGTGAAGGCTTTGCAGGGACACCGGTGCACCTGTGTCCTGACTCCTGGACTACACTCCCTCTGGGTGACTTGGGCAAGCCTTGGCCCTTCTTTGCACTTCAGTTTTCTTTGATCAGGATCCAGACCTTGACCTCCAGGCCCTTCCTTTCCGAGGTCACCCAGCTACCTCTAGGATTGTCATGCCAACCTCCTCCTTCCTCATGCTGAATGTGAGCCCAAATGGCTATTCTTAGGGCTCAGGAGGAGGCCCTGCCTACCCCATAACCCCATCCATTTTCCAGCCTGGGTCTGTACCAGCCTCACTGTGCCTTGCTTCAGTTGGGGGCTAAGTTAGTGCCTGTTACTTAGCCCTGCACTCCTGATCCTGAAACTCACTACCAAGATACTCTCCTGCTCAAAAGCCAGTGGTGAGGCTGGGTGCAGTGACTCAGGCCTGTAATCCCAGCACTTTGGGAGGTGAAAGCAGGTGGATTACTTAAGGCTAGGAGTTTGAGACCAGCCTGGGCAACCTGGCAAAACCCTGTCTCTACTAAAAATACAAAAATTAGCTGGCTGTGGTGGCACACACTTGTAATTCTAGGTACTCCGGAGACTGAGGAACAAGAATCGCTTAAACCCAGGAGGTGGAGGTTGCAGTGAGCCGAGTTCGCACCACTGCATTCCAGCTTGGGCAACAGAGTGAGACTCCACCTCAAAAACAAAACAAACAAACAAACAAACAAAAAACTGTGGGGAAAGAAAGAGAGATCAGCCTGTTACTGTGTCTATATAGAAGGAAGTAGACATAAGAATCCATTTAGTTCTGTATTTGAGATGCTGTTAATCTGTGACCCTACCCAACTTGTCCTTGCAAGAGACATGTGCTGTGTGACTTAAGGTTAAAAGGATTTGGCGGTGCAGAATGTCTTGTTTACTGAGTAAGGAGAAAACTGCCTTAGGAATAAGGTGGGCTTGCTGAAGCAATACTGCTAAAGTTTATGAATGTTCGCATATACATTCAAAGCACAGCACCGGTGATGGAAAAGATAATTATGAATAAATACTAAGGGAACTCAGAGGCTGGGGCCGGTGCGGGTCCTCTGTAAGCACAGCACCGGTCCCCTAGGCCCCGCTTTTCCTTCTCTACACTTTGTCTCTGTGTCTTATTCCTTTTCTCAAGTCTTTCATCCCACCTAATGAGAAGCACCCACAGGTATGGAGGGGCAGGCCACCCCTACATCTGGCGCCCAACGTGGGGCTCGAACCCACGACCTGAGATTAAGAGTCTCATGCTCTACCGACTGAGCTAGCCGGGCTTCTTACCCATTTAAAGTTTGAGAATAGGTTGAGATCGTTTGCACCCACAGGTATGGAGGGGCAGGCCACCCCTACAAAAACCAGTGGTGGCTCCCTATTGCCTTCACAGTCTAACCCCGTCCAACTTCCACTGCCACCCAGTCTGATTGTGCTTGCCATATTAATACCCACCTCCCTGCTCGGTCCCAGCTGTGGTCCCACACATGTACCTGGGAAGCCCTCCAACTCCTCTCCACCCATCAGGGCTCCACTGGATCCTGCCTCCTACTCCTCTACAAAACACTCTGGATGCTTGAAGAGTAGGAAGCCTGCCAGTCTCCTCTCAGGCCCCCAGGCAGGGAGGAGGCCACATACCATCCCAGTAAAGTGTCTCCCCATATGGGGGTGACTTACCCTGGTGAGTAGCCTGCAAGAAGACTGTAGGTGGAACCCCGACAGGACTTTAGATAAACTGAGTCACAATGCAAAAAAAGTCATTTACACATCTTTCTCAATCTTGGGTTGTGTCCAGCAGAAGCCTCAGCTTAGAGCTAAACTGTTTCTTTTGTTTTATTGTTTGTTTGTTTGAGAGAGTCTCACTCTGTCACCAGGCTGGAGTGCAGTGGTGCAATCTCGGCTCACCGCAACCTCCGCCTTCTGGGTTCAAGCTATTCTCCTGCCTCAGCCTCCCAAGTAGCTGGGACTACAGGTGCACGCCACCATGCCCAGCTAATTTTTGTATTTTTAGCAGAGATGGGGTTTCACCATGTTGGCCAGGATGGTCTCAATCTCTTGACAAGTCAAGTGATCCGCTCGCCTTTGCCTCCCAAAGTGCTGGGATCACAGGCATGAGCCACCGTGCCCCGCCGAGGGCTAAACTGTTTTAACCCCTCTCTAACACAGACTATGTCCCTTATTTTTCCCCATTTTTCAATCTTTTATTAGACTTCAAAAGAGGACGTCTGACTTTTAAATGTTTTATTGTGGTAAGATACACACACACACACACACACACGTAACAAAAGCTACCATTTTAAGCATTTTTAAGTGTAGATTCAGGCCAGGTGGGGTGGCTCACGCCTATAATCCCAACACTTTGGACACAGCCCTAGTGGTAGGACTACTTGAGCCTAGGAGTTCGAGACCAGCCTGGGAAACATAGCGGACCCTGTCTCTACAAAAAAAAAAAAAAATTAGTTGGTCATGGTAATGTGCCCCTGTAGATCCACCTACTCAGGAGGCTGAAGTGGGAGGACCGCTTGAGCCCAGGAGGTCGAGGCTGCAGAGAGCTGTGTTCGAACCATTGCACTCCAGCCTGGGCGACAGAGTGAGACCCTGTCTCAAAAAAAAAAAAAAAAGGGTACAGTGCAATGGCATTATGTACCTTCACACTGTCATGCAAACATCACCACATCCCATGTCCAAAACATTTTTCATATTCTCAAACTGAAACTCCATGCCCATGAAACAGAACTTCCCGTTCTCTACTCCCCCAAGCCCTTGGCAATCACCGTTCTATTTTCTGTCCCTTGAATTTGACCACTCTAAGTACCTCATCTTAGTAGAATCACACAGTCTTTGTCCTTGCGTGACTGGCTCATTTCACTTAGCATGACGTCTTCAAGATTCCTCCGTGTTGTAGTGTGTCAGACTCTCATTCCTTTTAAAGGTTAAATCACATTCCACTATGTGTATAATACATATTACATTTTGTTCATTCATCTGTTGATGGACACTTGAGTTACTTCCACCTTTCAGCTATTGTGAATAATGCTACAATGAACATGGATGTAGAAATGATGCCCCTTCTTAACAAAGAGAACGTTTCTAGCTAGACTTTACTAACATTGTTTTATTTGCATACTATTTATTTTTATGATCTTTTTCTATTTGTGGCAAGTTATACAAATTTTCTATTTACCTAGCTATATGAAATAGCCTTTAAGATACATGTAGATCCTACAAAGGGAAATGATTTAAAGAAAAATGCTAGGTAAATAAGGGCATGAGTGTCATGTGTTAGTGGCAAAAAATGGTGGCAGTGATATAGGAAAAGAGAACTGCTGAAGTGTGGGAAATATTGACACACGCCTCAAAAACCTGACTGTCCTGAGCTGAGAGGGCCAGGCTGCCAGAGAGAAACCCTGCCGAGACCACTGCGGAGGCTGACGCCAGATTAGCCTTGCATTCAGAGAGGCGCCTGGAGGTGTTGTTCTAGAAAGAGAACTACAGTAAAATTGAAACAGTCAGATCTGGGATCTGACATCTCATAGGGTGACCCCGGGCCAGTTACTCGAGATGATCCTCTGGCCTCTGCCTCTCAAGTTAGCTGGGGCTACAGGTGCGTACCACCACACCTGTCTAAACTTTTTATCTTTTTGTAGAGACAGTGTCCCTATATTCCCATGCTGGTCTTGAACTCCCGGCCTCAGGAGATCCTCCCGCTTCGGCTTCCCAAACCACTGGGATTACAAGTGTGAGCCGCCGTGCCCGGTCATTTCTGATCTTCACTTTTCTCATTATGAGAGGGTGGTAATAACACCCAGCCCCTAGGTAACTAAGATAACATCATGCAAGCTGCCAAAACCTGTGGCCAGCACCTACTTTGGTTCTACGATCGGGTGGATCACGTCACCCCACCCTAGCCCCTGCAAAAGACATCCTCAGGACAATATTTATTGCTTCTCCCTAAGAGAGAAGGCCTGATAGTGATGAGGTTATAGCTGGAGTTCACGTGCACCATCAACTCAGTCTCCACCACCTTCCCCAGCCCCATTTCCACCTCCAAAAACTCTGGGCAAGACCTCTGGGCTCTTGATCCAAGGCTGTTACTGGCTGTAGGACCTTGTGCAAGTCTGAGCCAAGAGCCTCTGAGCCTTCATTTACTCAGCTGTAAAACGTGGATGCCCTTGTCCTCTTGAGTACTCAAACCCCACATATATCCCCTATCTATCTCTGGCTGGTGAACAGACGCTGTCAACATTCAGCCACGCATAACAAATACAAAGCAAATGAATCGACAAGTGAAACTGCCAGTCTTTCATGAAGTTGGTGGAAGCAACGCAGGAGAAATGGAACAGCCGCTGCCCACAGAGAAAGGGAACGTCTGCAAGGGAAGTGACCCAGACCCGAAAAAAGGCACTGGACTATCAAAGGATTCAGAGTGATCCTTGAGTTTGAGGAAGCTCTCAAATATTTTTGCAAAAATGAATCTCTTACTGCAAAAACTAATACAGAAGGGAAGGATGCTACATACTCAACTACTACAAGAAAAAGTAAGACTTCCAGTGTTAACATCTGATTCATTCTTGGTTCATTTTAAGGCGTGCCTGGTTGCAATCATAATCTAAACTCCGTTAATCATGGGGTAAAACTAATTTATCTTCGTAATATTTAGCTTCTTTTTCTAGGTAAAATCCCAATCAGGCCAGGTTTTCCCCACCATCCTGGTGAATTTTTGGTCTTCTTTTAAATAGATTCACCTCGGGGGCCTTCCAGGGTACAGGATGTGGTGGGGAGCCCTCCAGACGCCTGTCCCGGCTTTCCAGTCAAGACCACAAACACCCTACCCCCAATAGAGAGAAAGCCCCAAAACAGCTGGGCGCCCCCGAAGGCGCATTACCGTAATTCCCCAGGGCCTGCCAACCACCATCGCAATGCAAAGAAAAGTCTCCGCCCGTCGGGCCGAGTGCTCCCCGCGCCCCCCACCTCTTAACAAGCGCGAGGTTGCTTTCGTCAACCCTTTTGTTGTACAGAAAGAGAAACTGAGGCCCGATGGGCACAGACTTGTTGGCCCACTTCCACTCGGTGGCAGAGCTGGCCCAGGGAAAAATGCAGGTAACAACAGTGAAGACTTGGTAAGCTCGCTCCACGTGCCGCGCTGGGACCCGCGGTGGCCGTTTCAGCGGGGGGCGCCTCGTACGTAGTTGGCGCTGAGGAAACCTGAACCAAGAAAGCCGAGCCCCCCGCCAACTCTCGGCCCCTCACGGGGGTGGGGCCTCCGTCGGGGTCCGGCCCGCTCTGCAACAGAGCCCACCGCCCCGGCCCGCACCCCTCGCCCCGAAGTTAGGCCAGAGCCCCAACCCCAGCAGCTCGGCGGGCCGGGGTCACAGCGGGGCCGCAGCCTGCGACCGCTTCGGGGGCCTCGCCGCTCCCCCTGCTTCCCCTCCCCCCGGGAGGGAGGAGGAGACTCCGCGGCCCTCCCTCGGCCCCTCCGGCGGCGGTCGCAGCTGCACCGTGCCCGCTCCACCCCGCCGCAGCGGCTCGGACGTCCGGAGCTCGCAGGTCCCGGCCCGAGGTGAGCGGGGGCGGCAGGCCGGGGGACGGCAGGCCACGGCGACCCGGGAACTCGCTCCAGGCCGCGCGCCTTCCGCGGGAACGAAGGGGTTAAGTTTTGGGGCGTGCTGGAGGAGCAGACACTGTCGGGGCGCCCGCGGCAACCCCCGAACTCAGAGCAGAACTTTCTAGACCCCTCCCCGGCCTCCCTCACCCCCCGGAATCCCAGGTCTTAGGTGGGGAGGGGCCGCGGGGAGATGGGGGAGGGGAGGCGCCTCCGGAATGCCGCGGCCCGGGCCGGACGGGAGGGGGCGGCGGGCGGGGACGGAATTTGGAACTCTCCCGGGGGACCCAACGTGGTCGCCATGGCGAATGTGGGATGGACGGGCGGCGCTGGCCAATCAGAGCACGGCTCCCTGCCCAGAGCCGCGGCGGCTGCCAATGGGGGCCATGCGGTGGGGTGGGCGGGACCGCGCGGCGCGGGCCAGGAACCCCCTCCACCCTCCTCCCGCCGCTAGGGGGAGCGGGGCGGTTCGCAGGGCCAGCGGCTTGGGAGGGGGCGACGAAGTGAGGACTAAGGCGACGCAGGGCTGGGGCTTCAGTTTCTGTACCTTAGGTGGGAGTGGTGTCCACCTTCCCACCCCCGCTCTTCCAGGGCTCTTGTGCGGGTTGGATTGGTTTGGGTTCGCGAGGTCTGCCCACCTGTTAGAGCGTTTAGGAATGTTTTTAGTGCCTCTCCCCATCCAGTAGGTAGGGGAACTGAGGCCCAGAGAGGGCAGGGACTTGCAGATATCACACAGCATATCAGTGATGGAGCTGGGACTAGCGGGATGTCTGCTGTACGAGAGTGAAGAGTTCACGGTGTTGCTGAGAGGGGTGGGGCTGGGGTCGGGGTGGGGCTGGGGTTGGGGTGGGTCCCCATGAAGGTTCACCCCACCATCCCAGCTGTGCGTATCCACTTGGCCTGGTGCCTGCAGACCCCATCGTGTAGGTGCTCCCGAGGGCATTGTGCCCCTCAGGTGGCTAAGATCCAGAAGAGGAGGCATCCCATCTCCGGCTCCCTACCCTAGCCTTGCTGCTGGTCTACGGTGTGGACACAGACACGTAGCTGTCCCTCTGGGCCTCAGTTGGTCCATATGTAAAGAAAGGAGTTCAAATCAATGATCCAGGCTGTCTCTGTGGCTCCTCAGTCTAAGATGGGGGTACCTGGGAACAGGCCAGGGGTCCGCACCCCTGGGCTCAGGTCCAGCCTGGAGGCCTAGCCCCCATCCCTTCCTTTCCCACCAGCCAGCTACCCCCGGAGGTCCTGCAGCTGGAGCCTGGGCAGCAGGTCACAGGGACAGGTGCCCGCAGTCTGTGGGCTGACCAGCCTTGGGCCCTGCACTTATTCAATCAGGCTGTCCTCTGTGGTTTCCCACTGGGCTCTGCTTTCTGTCCACAGCCAGGCCTGTGGCCATGGGCTTGTCCCAGGGCCCTACCTGAAAGGCTCTGGGAGGATCTACAGGGTTTCAGAGCTGGGGGAAGGGGTTGGGCCACTGGGCTCCCCATCCCTTCAGCTGGCCCCTGTCCAGGCCTTGGCATTGCTCATTCCTCTCACTGATACGGAGAGACCCATCCAAACATGCTGAGCACAAAACACAGCGTTGTTCCCCAGTGGGCCAATTAGGCTTCCCCAGATAAAAGGTGGGACAGCCGACCTGGCCGTGAGATGACCTCTTACTCCAAACCTGGCCACAGGCAGGCTCAGATACCTACCTGTCTCAGAGCCTGGCCACGGACTGACTCCTGATCCTTAGGATGACTCAACCTTCCCAAACTCTGCATGGTCACAAGGGTACCCCTAAGAGTGGTACCACCTTCTTAGGGGTACCTTCCATCCATCACGCATCTGCTGTATGCTGGGCCCTGTGCTGATGTCCTCGTTCGTGGACTTCAAAGTGAGGCCTTTGCTGTAGAACAGGGAGGTGCCTGGTGCTTTGGGAGCATACTCTGCGCAGAGAGGTTAGAGAAGCCTTCCCAGGGGAGGGGACACTGGAGGTGGGTTTTGAAGGATGTGTAGGAGTTTGCTGATGAAGGAAGGAGAGCTATTCCAGACAAGTCCACAAGCAACAGGAACCACTGGGTCACTTTCTGTGGTCAGGGCTGATGAGGGCCTAGCCTGCAGCAAATGTCAGATCAAAATATTCTTGTTTCTGTCCTGGAGTGAGCTACCAGTGAGCACAGCTGTGGGGCTGGGGTTCAGGAGCTCTGGTTCCCACTCAGCTCTGCTGCCCAGCTAAGGGGATACGAGGTCATAATTCAGTCTTCTGCTCTCCAGCCCACCAGCTAGCATTAATCAGCTAGTATCTGTGGGGCCTGTCCCAGAAGCTCTAAGTGGCACAAGTGTCCCATCTGGATGGGGGAAGCCTGTACTGCCAGAAGAGAGATGGCAGCTTGCCAGGCCTGGCTGTGGGAGGTTGTAGGGCTGTGGTCCCCAGGTGGAGGTGGGGGTGGGGAGATCAAGGCATTTCCTGGAGTTGGTGGCAGCTGAACTTGAAGATGGGTGGGGGTTTTGGAGTCTGGGACAGGGGCATTTGGAATACAAACCCAGAGACTTAAAGCAGTAATAGACCCGTCTGGCTGTTGGGAGGCAGGACAAGGGAGGGTGGGGTAGGAAAGGCTCCCCGGGGCCTGTGGTGGCTGGTCCCTCCCTGACCTGTCCCTTGGTGGGGCAGTGATGCCAAGGGGACAGGAGGCCACGCCCCACGCACATACACACCCCATGGCAAGAGGGCACTGAGCCTGGTGGAAGGGGCGGGCAGGGCAGCTGGGGCATCTCCACGACTGTGAGCCATGCTCTGCGCTGCTGCTGCCCCTCAGTGAGTGTGTGCGTTACCGGGGCTGTGTGTGAGTGTGAGTGTGCATGTTACTGGGGCTGCGTGTGAGTGTGTGCATTACCAGGGCTGTGTGTGTGTTGAGTGTGCATGTTACTGGGGCTGTGTGTGAGTGCAGGTCCCTGGGGCCATGTGTGAGTGTGAGCGTTACTGGGGCTGTGTGTGAGTGCAGGTCCCTGGGGCCATGTGTGAGTGTGAGCGTTACTGGGGCTGTGTGTGAGTGCGGGTCCCTGGGGCTGTGTGTGTGTGTGTGTGTGTGTGCATTACTGGGGCTGTATGTGAGTATGTTTCCCCAGGGCTGTGCTGTATGAGTGGGGCAGGGTAGGGGGAGGCGTTGCAAGGCAGGGTCTGGCTGCCCTTGGGTCTATGTGGGAGTGCAGGATTCCTGGTGTGCTGGGGGCAGGATGGGCTTCTCCAGAAAACTCCCCTGAGGACCCCGACCCCCACCCCTTCCCACACACCCGCTCCAGGGGACCCTGGGCCTGAAGTGCAAAGGTGGGAGTGCTGTTCCAAAACTTCCCTGCTCCTGCTGTGCCCCTTCCTCCTCCCCCAGCCCCTAGGAGGGGCCTGGCCAGGCTGCTGGGAAGGAGAACGAGCTGAGTCTGGAGCCCCCATCTCTGCCTTTAGCATGGGTGCCTGGAAGCCATTAGAGACCTGGGTGGTGCCTGCCCTGGCCCTGCCCAACAGGCTTGGATTCCTGGAAGGAGCCGGTGGCCCTCTCCGGGCCAAGCCCTGTGCCAGGCCTGGCAGCTCCCAGAGGCAGGGAGGATGTGGCAGTGGCCCCCTCCCTGCCAGGCTCCTAGTTCAGCGGCTGTGGTAAGGACCCAGCAGACAGGGCCCGGGCCCCCATACCCAGCACAGCTACCGGCTGGCACTCGGGTTTCCTGCCTCCTCCTCCTCCTCCCCTCCCCCACAGGCTCTCACATTGTTTTTCTTTTCCAAGAGCTTCTCTATGTGGAGCTAGGCCAGGAAAATGAGGAGTGTGTGTGTCTGCCTGTGTGTATGTGTGTGTGTGTGTGTGTGTATCTGCTTCGCTTGGGGATGAGCATGTCTCCTTGCATGTCCTTGTACCTGTGTGTCAGTGTACTGGCATGTGTGTCTTCAGGCGTGTCTGTGTCTACAGGCGAATATCTCTCCATGCAGCCGTGTAGTTGTGTGTGCCTATCAGTCCATCTGAGCATATGTGTGTCTGCCCCTGGGTCTTTGCATCTGTGCATGGGATTGCATGTCTGTGTGTGCACAGATGTTTGTGAATGCACACGGGCATCAAGGCCAGCCAGCTCACTGCACAGGCGGAGAGACTGGGTCACAGAGGCACAGGCTGCTAGGGATCTCCCGGGGTGTCAGTGGTGTACCTGGAACCAGAGCCTGGATCTGTATGGCTGTGTCTGGGTGTGTGACACAGATGTTATCAGGGTCGGGATGTACATGTTGTGTTTATGGAACTGTGGGTAGTAAGAAAGCATTGCCAAATACCCAAATATCCCAAACTAATAAAATGCAAATTCCAAGCTCCACACCTACCAAACATGACCCTCTCAGGTATAGGGCCAAGTGTCCGGGTGAATCTGAAGGACACCCTGATGAAGAAGCACTGGTCTCTCTCACACGTCCCCGCTTCTACTCATGGGGAAACTGAGGCCCAGAAAGGGACAGTGGCTTACATGAGGTTGGTGTCAGAGCTGGGCCTAGACCTCATGCATGGTAAAGGCAGACAGACAATAAACAAATAGCACACGGCCTAGAGAAATGCAGCGGGGTCGCTGAGCAGCACGGAGGAACCTTTACAAAAGGTCATGAGTTTTAAAAAATACTGCCCCACGTGGTGGTGTAAACCTCCAATGCCCATAGTTGAAGGTAAGAGTGGGCAAAGCAGTGGAGGGAACAGGGTTGGCGTTTGCCAGGAGAGGCCAGAACAGGAGGGGCCTAGGGCACGGAGGGTGCTGGCAAGGGAGAGATTAGGAGAACAGAAGGTGAGCTGGGAAGGAGAGGGACATGGGGGTGGGCAGTGCAGTGGTGGGATCAGTGGCTTGCGGCTCCTGCTGGGATTGGAGAGTATTTGGAGTTGAGTCCTAGAAGGAGTAACCTTAGAATTGAGGCTAGGGAGGAATCAGTATTGGTAATGACACAGGGAGGGGCCACCAGAGTGGTCAGGTTCTTATAAAAACTCACTCTGGCTATTGCTGTTGAGAATGGATTTGAAGGAGGTGAAAGTGCATGATGGGCAGGGAGGTGGGTGTGGGTACTGTTGCCCAGGTGAGTGAAGGTGGTGTGGACCCTGACAGGTTAGTGACTGTGGACAAAGAAGGTGGATGGAAGGCAGATGCACAGCAGATAGACTGACAAGGTTTGGCGGTGGGTGGGGGAGGAGAGAAGGCAGATTTCAGGGTGCCCCCAAAGCTGGAAGGAGTGAGGAAGTGCCTTCTCTGGAAGGAGCGAGGAAGTGCCCTCTCCCGGAGGAGCATCCAGGCGGAGCTGGTCACGGGGGGAATGGAGGCAGCAAGTTCTGTTTCGACCAAGATGAGCCTGAGTCGTCTATCAGGAATCCGATTGGAGGTATGGGAGGCTCTGAGGGCAACCTGGGCTGGAGAGAGACTTGGAGTTGGGGACATAGTGAGATGGCTCGGGCAGGGATAGCATGAGAGGAGAAGGGGGCCCAGGGCCCGATGACAGCCACACTCGAGGGATAAGCCCAGGGGGTTCACCTGGGAGGCTGACGAGCAGCTGGAGAGGAGGGGAAACCTGGAGAGGAAGACCTGGAAGCAAGTGAGGCAGGGAAGCAGGTGCCATGGTGGGTCCAGAGGGCACACCGTCACAGGGGACTGGAAACCAGCCTGGCACAGGTGGCCGGGTGACAGAGAGCCAAGGAGGTAGACAGAGTGGAGACAGCAAGTGTGGACCACTTTGGAAGGGCCTTAAAAGGGAGGTGCCAGGGGAGGGGAGAAGAAGGTGTCTGGAGACACTTCAGCAGGGGTAAGACCCCTGGAGAGGATGTCACTGGCTAGGGTGGGACTGGCAGGAGGGAGGCCTTCGGCTCAAGGAAGGAGAACCCCTCTGTCCGCTCAGGGGCAGAGAGGAGGCGGCCGTGGGGCTTGACAGCTTCCTTTTTCACTGCAAACCATGATGATAGATCATCTGCCGAGAATGAGGTGGGTTAGAGATTGGAAGAGGGTGGAGAGGGGACATAGAGGGCTGCCAGGCAGCCTTGGGGACAGCCAGTGCCGAGAGTCCCACCGACAGTGCACTGATCGCTCAGAAAGGGTAGGTCTTAGGGGCGGGTGTGAAGATCTGTGGACCAGGGCTCTCTGCCTAATGAGGAAGGAAAGGTGTGATGTCCCAAGGGGCTGTTGGTGGGTGGCAGTCAACAGAGGCCGCAGTGGAGGGAGACTGGGGACAGAGAGGGACATGCCTCTCATTTAAGGAGGGGGTGCATGGCCCATAAATGGCAGAGCCCAGTGCTGCGTGATGGGGACGCTGAAGTGAGACACAGAGAACAAGAGAGCTGTTTGCGGTGAGTCAGGGTGTCAGGGAGGGGTGGTTCCGGCGAGAAGGGGAGAGAACATCCTGCTGCACTCTCAGAAGCCCTTTCCATCTGAGGACTGGTTTATTTCCATCATCATCCCCAGCGCGTGCATTCATTCGGCAAATCCTTACTAGAGTTTGAATTTGGACTCATAGATACCATAAATGGAGGTAATCATTTTCTTCACCTCCACTCTTTAAGGAATAAATGAGATCGCTCACCTAAAGCCCTGGGCACAGTGCCTGGCTTGTGGCCTGCCCTCCACAAATATCATTGTCATCATGTGTTGGGACTAAAACAGTGGCCAGGACCCAGTCCTGGACCACAGCGAACCCTCACAGCCTTGGTTAAAGGTACAGAGCAGACACATAAATGAGAGGGTAAGTTAGTGCAGTGATGGAGACACATAAGGGGCTGATGGACCTGGCCTGAGGTGCTCCAGGAGGGCTTCCAGGAGGAAGTGATATCTCAGAAGAGTCTTAAATATGAGAAGAGTTAGCCCCGTGCAGGAAAAGGCAGGGAGGGGACTCCTGGCACCAGCCCAGTGCCCCCGCCTGGGTCCCGTGCGGAAGTTGGATAGTAGTATAGTATAAGCCATCAGTGTGTGAGACGGGACCAGGAGAATAAAGAACAGATCGAGGTTTCAGATCAGCGCCGCTGGGTGAAGGGATTGGAGCAGGGAGTCTGGAGGCCACTGAGGAGGCCTTTGCGGGCCCTTGCTCCACCAATCCTGCCTCACTGGGACTCTCCTGGAACAGAACTCTCTCCTCCTACCTTGGCCGTTCTGTTGCCTCCGCCAGGGCCTTAGCGCGGCTGATCTTCCAGACTGACGGTGGTCACAGTCCAACAACGGTTGTGTTCTCCCGTAGGTCCGAGGAGGCGTCCTCCGCCCGGTGGCCCAGACGGAAGCGGGGCACGGCGTCATCATGCACAGTTGTATCGCGTCCGCCGCGCGTCCCCGGAGCCGCCCCTGAGCCCGGCCGCGAGTTCGAGCCCAGGGCCCGCCCGGCCGCACCATGAGCCACGGGCCCAGCCCCCGGCTGGCCGAGTCCCCGCAGCTGTCCAAGGGCAGCCTCCTAACCATCCTGGGCAGCCCGTCGCCGGAGCGCATGGGGCCTGCCGACTCCCTGCCGCCCACGCCGCCCAGCGGCACGCCCTCGCCCGGGCCGCCGCCCGCACTGCCCCTGCCCCCCGCTCCCGCGCTGCTGGCCGACGGCGACTGGGAGAGCCGCGAGGAGCTGCGGCTACGGGAGCTGGAGGAGGCGCGGGCGCGGGCGGCGCAGATGGAGAAGACCATGCGCTGGTGGTCGGACTGCACTGCCAATTGGCGCGAGAAATGGAGCAAGGTGCGCGCTGAGCGCAACCGCGCGCGCGAGGAGGTGCGCCAGCTGCGCCAGCGCCTGGACGCGCTCACCAAGGAGCTGGCGGGCGCACGGCGCGAGCGCCAGGAGGCGCAGGGCGAGTGCGAGGCACGGGGCCGCGAGCTGGCGCGGCTGAGGGGCGCCCGGGGGGTCGCCGATCAGACGCGCGACGGCCCCGAGCCGGAGGCGGAGCGCGAGCCAGTGCGTGACGTCGGGTCCGAGAGGCCGCCAGGCAGCCAGGTGCGCGGCGCGGGCGGGGCGTTCGCGCTCCAGTCTCGAAGTGGGCGGGGCCGATTGGCCTGAGCTGCTGGGCTCAGAAACGAGCTAGTAAAGGCCTGGCCTCCTGGCGGTTTCACTTCTACAGGTCGGGTTCTACCCTTGAGGGGCCTCACGTCATCTTCCTTCCGGAGACCTCAGGGTGGAGAATCCCAAGTTCTGTGATCCCTCCACTCCCACACCTGAGAAGTCAACTGAACCAAGGAATCATCCCCTTTGAGCAGGAGAGGGATCCAGCAGCTTGCCTGGAAGTTAGCCGATTCGTAGCAGAGCTGAATCCATTGATTCAATCAGAGCTGAGCGGTGGGAGAAATCAGGGCACTGGGATCACAGAGGAGGTCCCTGACGCAGGCTTCACAGAAGCTTTCCTGGAAGAGGTCACATTCAAGCTGAGACTAGAATGATGAGTAGGAATTAGCTGTGAAAAGTGCCAGGAGGGCAGGACGACGTGGCTCGTACCTGGAGTACCAGCTACTTGGGAGGCTGTGGCTGCGGCAGGAGGATCCCTTGAGCCCAGGAAGTCGAGGTTGCAGCGAAATATGATTATACTGCTGCACTCCAGCCTGGGCAACAACTCCATCTCTAAAAAATAAAAATTAAGAAAAAAGTGCCCGAAGGCATTCCAGCTGATGGAAACTGCCTGTGCAAAAAGTCTAGAGGCCGAGAGGGCCTGGTGAGTTTGGAAAACGGCAGTAATAGCAACGGCCGTCATTCACTGGGCATCCGTGCAGCACTTAGCCGAGCATGTGCGTTATCTAGGTAACCCCCACAGCAACCCTCTAAGATATTTGCTCCATGGGGAGGATTCTGAGGCACAGAGAGATTCAGAAGCAAGGTCTGGGCTGGGCGTGGTGGCTCACACCTGTGATCCCAGCACTGTGGGAGGCCAAAGCTGGTGGATCACCTGAGGTTAAGAGTTCAAGACCAGCCTGGCCAACATGGTGAAACCCCGTCTCTACTAAAAGTACAAAAATTAGCCGGGCATGGTGGCGGGCACCTGTAATCCCAGCTACATGGAAGGCTGAGGCAGGAGAATTGCTTTAACCCGAGAGGTGGAGATTGCAGTGGGCCGAGATCACACCATTGTACTCCAGCCTGGGCAACGAGAGTGAATCTCCATCTCGGAAAAAAAAAAAAAAAAAAAAGCAGCAATGTCTGCCAGCCAGTGACAACTTGCTGGGGTTTGAACCTGGACAATCTGGCTCCAGAGTCCACGGTAATAATCAGGATGGCTGCTGCATTAACAGTGGGTGCAGAGGGCACCCTTTCCTGAGCCAGCAGGCCTGTTACCAGAAAGCCACCTAGGGGCAAGGTCCAAGCTCAGATCCCCAGCTTTGTCCCCACTCAGTCCCTGGACAGGCCAACTCTTCCAGATAAGACTGCCCCGTCCTCTCTCCTGCCCAGCCCCCTCCATCCCGTAGGGTAGCGCGGGCACTGCTGCCTCCTGTGGCTGAAGTCCCCTCTTCCCTGGGGCGACCTGGTGTTTGGAGGTGGTGTTCACTGCGCACAATGCTGTTCCTGTCCTATCCTTATTCCAGTTGTCGGTCACAGGCCAGAGGGCTGTGGGCAGTGGCAGGCGCCCTAGGCTTGCAGTCTGAGTTTGTTCTCCAGCCCAGCCTTTTCATGCTGTGGTCCAGAACAAGTCCTTCCTCTCCCTGTTCCCCATTCATAAAATGGGGCTTTGGACCAGGTGCCACCTCCACCTGAATAATCTGAGATACAGAAGAGTAGCTCTCACCCCTCAGGGAGTCCTCAGGGCCACTGCTCCTGTCCAGCTAGCGAAACCGAGGGCCAGGCCAGGAAGAGCCTGGCCCAGACTCATCTGGAAAGGCTGTGGGAGAAGCTGGAACAGGGGCTGTGGTCCTTGTGGGTTTGTGTCAGAGACAGGCCTTGGAGATGGGCAGGGGCGGAGAAGAAGGGCAGAATGGCAAGGAGGAAGGGGGCTCGGCCCTGGGTTCCTAATTTCTCACTGCTTCCTGTCTGGGAGCTGGCTCTCCTCACAGGCACTGCTTGCCCATGCCACCAGTCTTCCCATGCCTTACTGTTTGCCCCTGAAAAAACAGGATCTTAGAGCTA